>NC_073626.1:164858481-166108481 GCF_029407905.1 Bubalus kerabau
GACCCTGGCGGTGATTCTGTCCATGCTTTATCTCAGATATAAGAAAATGGATACCAAAGAGGTTAAGAAAACCAGCCAGCCAGGTAACAGTCAAGCTGAGAACCCAGTTCCTTCTTGAGTCTGTGACTTTTAGCCAAAGATGACTTTCTGAAGGGCAGATCTAACATCTACCCTCAGGGAACTCTGGGGAGTGATCAGCCATTCTAAAATGCTTTCCCAAATTCTTAGTCTGCCCTGTACAGACAGGACAGATATTATCATTCCCATTTTACAGATGAAGAAACTGGCACAAAGGGATTAAGTCCTAAATCACCTGGGCTAACACTACAGAAGAACCTGACTCAACACACAGGAGTTACTGTTAGTATAACTCATCACGGTTGATACCTCACTGGCGATCATGCCCCCCAGGGCCCAATAAAGTGTATTCTTCCCTTGCATTTTAGTAAGAGTCTGTATCATCTTAACATCTGCTTTTTCAGCTTAGTTTATATTTACATGTTTATCACATTCCATTATATTTATATGTCATTTGCCAAATTGTTTTTCAAGTATTTAATCTTGGCGGTGTTTCCAGTTATTCACTATTACAAGTAGGGTCCTGTAACATATATGTTATTAACACCTTTTGCTCTTTCTTTGCTTCTTGGCTTTGCCAAAGGTAGTACCACACAAGTAAAACAATGCTAATTATTGTATAGTTCATAACATATCAAAATGTTAAAACAATGGACTTTTAGCAATAGTAGGACCAACAAACCACAAACTAAATATAAGATCACACTAATGGCTGGATGGCATCACTGACTCAATGGACATGAGTCTGAGGAAGCTCCAGGAGTTGGTGATGGACAGGGAGGCCTGGGGTGCTGCAGTCCACGCAGTCACAAAGAGTCGGATACAACTGAGCTACTGAACTGAATTGACCTTGTTCTGTACAACACTGATTTAAAAAAAAATTGTCCCTTATATAGTACCAACTACTTCCTTTTTTCAGTTCCACTGGTGGAACCAAAAAATAAAAAAAAAAAAGCCATCAAAGAAGTCCAGGAAGATAATTCCAAGAGAAAACCTTTGTTCAGAGAATACAATTCATAAACAAGCTAGGAGCCTTTGGGAATTAAAAGAATGAGCAGAAACTCTTATCTTCTGGAAGAATACCAAGGCATAGTTAGTGGCTGCGATTGGAGAAGGCAATGGCAACCCACTCCAGTACTCTTGCCTGGAAAATCCCATGGACAGAGGAGCCTGGTGGGCTGCAGTCCATGGGTCGCTAAGAGTCAGGCATGACTGAGCGACTTCATTTTGACTTTTCAATTTCATGCACTGGAGAAGAAAATGGCAGCCCACTCCAGTATTCTTGCCTGGAGAATCCCAGGGACAGAGGAGCCTGGTGGGCTGCCGTCTATGGGGTCACACAGAGTCGGACACGACTGAAGCGACAGCAGCAGCAGCCGCAGTGGCTGCCATAACAACACTGATAAAACGTTTAGCAGCTACTGATGAATACTGGGCAAATCAAAACAGGAAACAGGAAGTTCCAGAGACATTCAGAGCGAAGCACTTTATCTGTTAGTTTTGCTCAACTGTTTACTCTTTATGGCCGGCTTCAACATCGCTCAAAATAAAAATACTGTAACTACCGTCACTGCTGCTGCTAAGTCGCTTCAGTTGTGTCCGACTCTGTGCGACCCCAGAGACGGCAGCCCACCAGGCTCCCCCGTCCCTGGGATTCTCCCCACAGTTTACTGTTTAAAGAAAGGCAAATAATTAATTAACGTCTATCTATTTGCTGATGCTTCCCTAGTGGCTCAGATGGTAAAGCGTCTGGCTGCAATGCAAGAAACCTGGGTTCGATCCCTGGATCGGGAAGATCCCCTGGAGAAGGAAATGGCAACCCACTCCACTATTCTTGCCTGGAAAATCCCATGGACAGAGAAGCCTGACGGGCTACAGTCCATAGGTTGCAGAAAGTCAGATATGACTTAGCAACTAAACAACAACAACATTTGCTAATATAATGGGCTGTGTTGCTGTTTCCCACGTTTCTCCTTTCCCCTGTTCCTAAACATAAGGAAGTGTATGCACGGCTGTCAAACAGGTGTAGTTTCAGAAGGTGGAGAGAGTTTTTCTACTCCACTAAATTTGCCCCACCCTTTTTAAAGCTAATAACCTAACATTTCCATAAAGGGACCAAATTTTCTCCTTTCACAATGCGAAAGGACTAAAAATTAAAGCAAGTTCACACTGGTATGTATCAACTGAACCTCAAGTCAGATCCTTTCTTGAAATGAAATTTTCTTTTTTTAAAAAAGGCAGAATGTTTACAATGAGAGTCCTGGAGGGGTAGGAAGGAATGGAAGAAGGAAAAACTAAGACATAGGAAGGGCCACCCAGGCTGTAAGTGCTGGAGGGCTGGGGTCTGAAGACAAACTGCCCACCTTACACGCGGCCTATTTGGCCTCAAAGAACTCCCAGCAGGATGATGACATTCCTGACCCTGACCCACGACCAACCAGGGCTGGTGGGTGCTTGGAGATGTTTCTAGGAGGGAGACAGGTTGTCCAAGTCACCCAAGTGACTATTACATATTATTTCTCAAGAAGGGGAGACTAGACCACAGCTAATGAACACTAAGATCAAAACCACAACAGGGACCTGCCTGAATGAAGTTCGATTGTCTGCCTGTCATTTATAGAAAATTATCAGGAATGCTTTAAATGAATGTCAATCTGTGGGATTCCTGCAATGATGTAATATATAGAAGGCTATCTCTCTAAAGACAGCCTAACCAGGGGACAGAAGAAATGTGCTGACAGATGAAAGAAACTCAGAGAAGACAGATATTAATAGATATCTGATTAAGGTTCTGCTTCCATACTGCCCCAAAGTCCACAGTAAAATATGCATTTCTCATTTTTAAACAAAGCAGACTCTGAATGAATATGAGATTTACAAAATACCAGTGCAAGCATTGTTTAAGGCATTCTACAGTCTTGCCTGTTAAAAATACTGGGAAAATAATGGTCAAAAGGTACTTTATTGTAGGCTATGTTCTAAGTACAAAAAGAACTGAAGACAAAGCTTTAAACTGTTTCTAACAATTATTAGTAATAATAACTGATATTATTCTGAATAAAGATGGACAGAGTAATAATATAAATTCATCAGGAACCAAGATTTTCAATGTAAAAAAAAAAACCCTTATAAAGCCCAACATATTAAGTAAAAATCCTCTAATCCTAAATATAAATTGGAACTGTCCACATGAAATCAATGCTTTTCTTTAAAAAACAGAACTTTTTTTTACAAAAAGGTTTTCCTCGGCTCTGCATTTTAAAAAGTCCTAGAAACAAAGACTCACTCAGTAGCAATGAGCAACCTTAGCACCTAAAGTCCAGATATTCATGGAGTACATAATAAATATGCAGTATACCTGTAGTATTAAAGTTTTCAGTTCAGTTCAGTCGCTGAGTCACGTCCAACTCTTTGCGACCCCATGGACTGCAGCACACCAGTCCGCATATCTGGGCTTCATACATAAAAAAGTATAAACCTTATTTTTAAAATTCAGCTCAGGGTTAAGAATAAGTAAGTACTTTTAAGTCAACAGTTAAATTAGAAAATTCTGGTGACCTAGTAGTTAGGACTCTGGGCTTTCACTGCTGCAACCCAGGTTCAATCCCTGGTTGGGGAACTGAGATCCTTCAAGTCTAGCAGCTTGCATGAAAAAACTACGGACATTTAACTTTGTATCTGCTGCACAGCTTTTAGTGTTATACTCTTGTATAAACTGTTATAAATTAACATTTTATGGAGGGGCAATTAGGAAAAAAGTCTAAAAAGTTTCTTAAGGCAGTGATAATAAAAAGAACTTGAGACACACTATGTTTAAGTAAGATCTATCAGGTAGGAAAGTGAGCCTACCAAGACATTCAAGTGGGACATGGTGTGCAGCACCCACCTGAGCACTGAGTTGTCAAGTGGTTTCCACGGCTCACCAACAGCACGGGGTGTTGAGCACGCGTGGAGAGAACTCTGCCTCATACGTATAAGAGGGAGTGAGGCAAGGAAACAAACAAGCACAAGAACACAACCTCCCTCATGGTCCAGTGGTTAAGAATCTGCCTGCCAATGCAAGGGACATGCAGTTCGATCCCTGGTCCAGAAGGATCCCACGTGCCTCGGAGCAACCAAGCCCAAGTACAGCAACTCCTGAGCCTGCATTCTAGAACCTCTGACCAAAATAAGAGAAGCCATTGCAACGAGAAACCTATGCACTGCAACTAGAGAGTAGCCCCTGCTTGCCACAACTAGAGAAAAGCTCTCACAGCAATGAAAACCCAGAGCAGCCAAAAAACACTTTCTATAAATAAATAAAAAGTAAAAACAAAGGAAACACAGGACTACGTGAACCATGATCACAGCTGAGGCTTTTATGAGCACCTTGGCCCCATGTCATCCTGCTGCTTGGATGTGGGGTGATCCCTGCTGATGCATTTAATACTGCTCTTAAGAAAGCCCACAAAGAAGATAACAAAAATGGCAATATCTGAAAGCCTGCCTCCAACACCAAAAAAGTAGAGAATCAGAGGATGCAAAAAAGCAGAGAATCAGAGGATGAAGGACATTTTTTTACACGTAGTAACAAGGTCAGAAGCGTACAAACTTCCAAACATTTTTTCTTTTAAACTTGGTGCCTTAACAGTCTTTGTTGACAGTAACTAAAAATTTGGAGATGCCATAAAGATCACTCCTTCTTCCAGTCTAGACATCTTGTATAAATGGGACTATAAATGGAACACTTTTACTCCAACAAACTGTTCAATATATACGATTCTCGTGTATTTCCAAGCTCATGTTATACTAAAAACCAGTGTGAAGACCAGGGAGATGTCACAATTTCACCCATATTTTTTAGCATCTGCAATCTTTCCCAGGTGTCCTGAAAGAGGGAAAAGGTCATGACCTACAGGTCAAGTCAAGGATCGTTAGGTGACACTAACAGAAGGTATTTAAATACCCTCTATAAGTACATATGGTGCAGGATTAAATGTGCCTATTACTTGCAAGGTTATTTTTCATTTCACAAAATGGATTCTGAGCAGCATGAAAATTAGAATTGTCAAAACTAAACGTACTAAAACTTCTGTTTTTCCATCGTGTCTCAGGTTAAACTGATGTTTTCCATAGATTTGTGAATAAACAAAACTGAAATAGTAATAAAGGGGAAAACACACACACACACTCGAGTCAATGCAGCCAATCACACACAAAGCCCACTATCTTCTATAAGAAGTGATTTTCACCATAATTTGCCCAGGAACCACATAACTGTTATAAACACAAAAATGCTGGGAATTTTCCTTGCCCAGAAGTGGTTTTTGAAAAGGACAAATGCATTTTAACATACATAATTTAGTTTGCAACAAACCACAAAAACAGAGGGGAAGAAGTCTGAGAAAAAAGCATATACATATGCTGTAATGACCTGATCTGATGCCAGTGAAACACTATGAGATGTCTGAAGCACTCACAATGCTTTATTGTTCACTCAGTCGTGTCTGACTCTTTGTGACCCAATGGACTGTAGCCCACCAGGCTCCTGTCCATGGGACTTTTCCAGCCAAGATTACAGGAGTGGGTTGCCATTTCCTTCTACAGGGGACCTTCCTGACCCAGGGATCGAACCCACGTCTCCTGCATTGGCAGGCAGACTCAAAAGGTTGAAGGTTTGCTTTCTTTTTTTCCACCCAATGGTTGCCTTTATTTTACTGGCAGTTTGACATCCTAGTTCCTTTTGTGTTCTTAATTGCCATGATGCTCAGCAAATAAAAACTATGTGAGACTAAGCGCCTATGGCTTCTAACTGTGGCTGCAGTCACAGGCCTCAAGAGTGCTTCTCAGAGACTCTGGGGAGGCAGAGGTCTGCTGCCTGCATCAAGCAAGGTTACATGCAAATGTCACCGGAACTCCCTGGGATCAATGTGATGATCAATGAAACGAGTCTCCAGATTTCTCTCACAATGGACAGGGCCAAGTTTCTTAAACGGGAATCAAGTCTGTTCCCCCTCTCTGCCACCAAACAAAGCAGCACAAAAGGCAGGCAGTGGTGTTTGCTAGAATGGACAGAGAGAGACTGGGTACACCTGCCAACGAACTGACATTAGCATGGCTCTCTAGTGACCAGACTTTGCTCAATTATAATGGCAGGGCCACCAGGGACTTTTAATTATTAAAAGGTAAACCATATGCCAGAGTAACAGAAGACAGCGCAGTGATCAAGAATGGCAGGAAACGGTAGCCCTTCATCTGTTTCTACTTGACATTTTGATACTCGGAAGACCTTTTCTTGAAGCAGAAAAAACTACATGCAATTAACAATAAACCTGAGGAAACGATATAGCTAAACATGCCTCAGCAACCAAACTCCTGTGTAGAAATTTACTCAGGAGATAAATATATATGAAATTTTAGATGAAGAACTTATACCAACTTTACTGCTGACTTACTCTGACAATGGCACTTCTTTAGGTTGGTTTCTTTAACCATTAAAAAAAAAATGGCAATCAGAAAAAAAGATTAAAAAAACAAAAAAAGGTAGTCATGCTTGTCATTAATCAAAATGTAATAAAACATTATAATATTCTGAGAGCCAAAGTAAATTCAAAAGAAAACACATATGGCCTCTGTCCTCATACAAAATCAAAGAGCAATAACAACTCGGCTAAAAAACTGAACATGAAGATCTACAACCACATCATAAGTGGTTACAGTTTATGAATGCAACTTCTGACACACACATACTCTCTCCAAACCAAAACAGACATCTGTATATTAAAAACATTAAGTATTGTTTTGATGCTAAAAGATATAAGGATTAAAATTATAATTTCACAGGTTTAGAATATTAAAAATGTAACTTTAGCTTATACCTTCATACAGCTTCTTAAATCAGTCTTCTCCTTGGTATACCCTTGGCCAACATTCAAGTCTTCCTTTCACTGCTTTAAAACACACTATAATACCTTTCCACCATTCTCTTCCCCTCTACTCTCTATGCCATCCAACTTACATATTGCTGTCAGATTAATCCCTTCAAAGTACAGATCTAATCATATCACTCACTTAACGGCGGGGAGGGGAAGTAGCAGCAGCTTCAATATTTTCCAGTTAATTAACTGAAATTCCTTATCCTAGCACTCAGGACACTGTGGTCCCAAGCTTCTTCCTTACCCTATAGTCAAATAGAACTGCACTAGGCCTCGTCTCCCATCATTTCTGGCTTTGCTCTAGTGGTCTGCCTTGCTTCCAGTCTCACCTATTCGCTCAAAGGCTCATGTGACCTCCCAGAAACTCACTAGTGTTTTCCCAGATACCCTGAAGAAGCTACACCATATCCCTCTCTGGAAATGTCAAGGCACTGGCCTTAGCAGCAAGGTGTGAGAGTTGGAGTGCAATGGTCATTCCCCCTGTAGGTCCCTTGACAATGACCTGTACCCTACTTACTCGGTCTTCATGTAGCCTATCTCACGACTGGGAGCTCAGATTCTTCTGAGAAATACCTCTAAGGAACTGACTGAGGCAGGAGATTCATTATTAAGACACTGGTTTATGGCTTATAGAAGCGTCATTAGTATAAAGTTACATATAAAAATGTCATAGCCACAACAAATTAAGCGCCTATGTTTCATGTCAGATCTTTGCAACCTTTCAAGCAAGAAAAAAAAATTAATCTCATGTAATGGCACAATGTTTCAGTGAACAGATTTTTATCCAGCTAATCTCTATGTGAAATATAAAATTTCTGAGAAGAGACTGTATAAAAGGTTTAAAAAAAAAAAAAAAAAAAAAAAGCGTGTCACATCAGCTCTCAGGTTGCTGTTAACATGGAGGACCAGACCTTAAAGCAGAATTCTAGAAGTGTCAATTGGTGAAGGAGTACAGAAAGCCACTATAAAGGTAGGCAACCTGGCCTGTGGACAGAACACTGGGAGGCAGAAGCCCTGGATTCTACATGTGTGACCCAGCACAACTCACTTAATCTCCCTGTCCTTGGCTCCCGCACTTGTGCAACTAAGGAACTGGACCTGATGAACTCCAAGACCCAGTTTCAACACTTTAAAATTCTATAAGCGTAATATGTATCTTTACTGGATGACTGTTAATGAGAGGTATGGCAGAAAGCTGTAACTCCCTGAAATATGTAATCTTTCAATTTTATTAAAAAAATTTATGTAACTCCAGAAATCTTCAACTTTAAAAAGGCTCATATATTTAGGGCTACTGCATTTTCAAATAAGCTTCCAAATTAAACATAAATAAATAAACAGTAAAAAAAACTATCTTTGAGGACTAAGAAAAATAAATTTAAGGGGAAAACAAAAATATGTCCCCCCAAATCTCAGACCACTACAAGTACTGCTAAATAACACTTCAAGAAAAAGTGAATTTTCCAACAGAAATTCAAAATGACAGAGTTATAAAATTGTCAGGTAAACAGTGGAAATCAAGTGGTAAAACGTTTCTTGCAAGCTTTTCTGGATCTCTTGTCTAACAAAATATACTGATTCAAGATATAGGGATATGAAAAGCAAAAATTTCAGAATTCCTCAGACAAGAAACTAGCATGTTAGGAGTCTATATACCATTTAACTAGCTAACCTCAACTCTTCCTCCCTTTTCTTAAAGGCTTCACATAGGCGACTGTAAGCATAAGTCATGAGTTGAGGTTCTCTCAGCTTCTAGTTGGCCATGGCTGGACGGTGCCAGTAACGAGAGGTCACCGGCACTCGGCTGGAACACGAGTAGACTGTGTGGTGCTGGAAGAGCTCTGAAAAGCATTTTCTCAAAATGCTGGAGGGAAAAAAGGTTTTTCTAGAAAATATGGACAATTAATTGATTTAAGGAACTAAAGAGCCTCTTGATGAAACTGAAAGAGGAGAGTGAAAAAGTAGGCTTAAAACTCAACATTCAAAAGACGAAGATCATGGCATCCAATCCTATCACTTCATGGCAAGTAGATGGAGAAACAATGGAAGCAGTAACAGACTTATTTTCTTGGGCTCCAAAATCACTGCAGATGGCAGTTGCAGCCATGGAAATAAAAGATGCTTGCTTCTTGGAAGAAAAGCTATGATCAACCTAGATGCATATTAAAAAGCAGAGACATTACTTTGCCAACAAGAGTCTGTCCAGTCAAAGCTACAGTTTTTCCAGTAGTCATGTATGGATGTGAGAGTTGGACCATAAAGAAAGCTGAGCACCAAAGCACTGATGCTTTTGAACTGTGGAGCTGGAGAAGACTCTTGAGAGTCCCTTGGACTGCAAGGAAATGCAACCATTGAATCCTAAAGGAAATCAGTCCTGAATATTCATTGGAAGGACTGATGCTGAAGCTCCAATACTTTGGCCACCTGATGAGAAGAGCTGACTCATTAGCAAAGACCCTGATGCTGGGAAAGACTGAAGGCAAGGGGAGAAGGAGACAACAGAGGATGAGATGGTTGGATGGCATTACCGACTCAATGGACACGGGCTTGGTGATGGACAGGGAAGCCTGGCATGTTGCAACCATGGGGTTGCAAAGAGTCGGACACAATTGAGCGACTGAACTGGACCGAATTGACACAAAGCTCTATCTCCTACTTCCCTGTAGTCCCCCCTCTCCGCCATCAAGCCAAAAAGTTTTATCACAAACAGGGCTTGGGCTCCTTGTTACGCCATCGCTGACTCCAGACTCAATGGATCTGTCTCACCTTCTGATGCTTTGATCGCATATCCTCCCTTCTTTTCACCAGGAGGCACGTCAAGCAGCTGCATGATTCTATCCAGAAGCCCATGGATTATCTCAAACCCAGGATTCTTGTTGTAATAAACAGCACAGAGATGCCTGTAGTTTCTTGCACCCACATCTGAAAAAATAAAAAAATAAAAGAAATGGTCACAAGGATACGCTGATCGTTACCTAAGAAGCTGATTTTCCCCAACACAAACTCGGGCAAAATCAACAAAAAAGGACACCGATTAGTAAACATACGGAGAAACAATCAACCTCAGAAAGACAAGATGAATTTTCAACCATCAAGTGCCCTGAAGTGTTTTTACTCGGGGGAGGTATGGAAAACCCTCAAGGCTGGCCCAGGAACAATAGGCTTCACTGTGGTATGAACCCGTAAAGGATTTAGCAACATTTTTCAGTGCCTTAAAACTTCAAACTCTTTAAGGCAGAAAAGTATCCGAAAGAAATAATCTTAAATACAAAAAAAGGATTCATACAGAAAGCTATTACTTCTACATAAAGCATTAGTTCCAACAGTGAAAATTAGAAACAACCCAAACTAGGAAATGGCTACATAGAGCTACAACACAATCACTCATTAGAATACTATGCAGCTAAAAGGCATCTTTGAAAGTGAAAGTGTCAGTCACTCAGTTGTGTCCAACTCTTTGTGACCCCATAGACTGCAGCCCACGTAGCTCCTCTGTCATGGGATTTTCCAGACAAGAATACTGGAGTGGGTTGCCATTTCCTTCTCCAAAAAGCATCTTCATGAAGATTCATTATAGTAGAGCTAGAGCAAATACTTATAATGGTAAATGAAACAAAAAAAGGAGGCCACGAAGTTCAAAAAGAAACAAACCCAAATCATACTGTCTAAAGAGTATGCGCAGGTTGGAAAACTATGAAACAAAAAAGGGAGTGAAAGTGTTAGTTGCTCAGTCCTGCCCGACTATTTGTGACCCCATGGACTGCAGCCCACCAGGCTCCTCTGTTCATGGGATTTTCCAGGCAAGGATACTGGAGTGGATTGCCATTTCCTTCTCCAGGGGATCTTCGCGACCCAGGGATGGAACTGGGTCTCTTGTGCTGCAGGCAGATTCTTTACTGACTGAGCTACCAGGGAAGTGACTGTCATCAAAGTCAGGACAGTGACTGTTCCAGGTAAAGGAAGGTGATACGATAGAGATGGGTCTTACGAGCAGCTTAGGACACTGGCAACATTCCATTTCTTAACTTGGATGGTTAAACCAGTGTCTGCTTTATAATCTTTTTAAACTATCTATGTCATATTTACACATCACAATTAAAGTATGAAAAAAACAGCAATTTATGAAGGATACAACTACGTGAATGTAACCACAAGCCAAAAAATTCCATTCACAGGAAAAAGTATGTAAAGAAATATACCTGAATGTTAACAGATATAGTGTTTGGGTAGGATTAATTTTTTTTAAGTTTATCTATTTTCCAACCTTCCTTGATTAGTATATTTTTTCTACTTTGAAAGTCAGAACAAACTTATGAAATGTGGTATTTTTAAAAGTTTTCATTTGGTTTTGCCAGGTCTTATTTACGGCATGTGAGATCTAGTCCACTAACCAGGGATGGATTGAACCTGGGCCCCCGCACTGGGGTGTGGAGCCTTAGCCACTAGATCACAAGGAAAGTCCCACAAATGTAATATTTTTTAAAAGAATCGCAAAAATGCAAATGACTAGATAACAAACTGGTTCACCCATACAATGGAATACTATTCAGCAATAAGGTAGTCTTGATAACTTAGCTGTATCTCAAGGGTACTAAGATGAATGAAAAGAAGCCAGTTTTATACGGCAATGTAAGTGGACAATGTAAGTCCATTTATGTGACCTGCTAGAAAAGGGAAAACCAAGGCAACAGAGAGGGCTTCCCAGGTGGCACAAGCGGTAAAGAACCTGCCTGCCAATGCAGAAGATTTAAGAGATGTGGGTTCGATCCCTGGGTCAGGAAGATTCCCTAGAGGAGGACATGGCAACCCACTCCAGTATTCACGCCTGGAGAATCCCATGGACAGAGGAACCTGGAGGGCTACAATCCATAGGGTCACAAAGAGTTGGACATGAGTGAAGTGACTTAGCATGCACTCACTCAAGGCTACAGAGAACAAGACAGTCACCAGGGTTAGATGGTGCAGGGGCGGGGGTGGAATGGGACTACAGTGGGACAGCTTGTGGGTCTGGGCCGTGATAGAAGTGTTTCGTATCTGTAGTGATGATGAGAAAAATTTAAAACTAATTTATTAATAAAGAAATGCATAGCATACAAAGACAGACTCAAATTCACGGGAGGTCATTTAACTTTCTAACAGATAACCATACTCGTGGCCCTTTAATAAATTCTGGAGAAGACTGCTGCTCTATACAAACAACGAACGTTGGCTTCATTTTACCTTTCAAATTAGAAAAAGAACAAATTAATGTCTATCTGGGGGAACCAACTGAAAATAAAAAGCTGCTTCATACTGGCATGTATTGA
This sequence comes from Bubalus kerabau, assembly GCF_029407905.1. Classification (NCBI taxonomy): domain Eukaryota; kingdom Metazoa; phylum Chordata; class Mammalia; order Artiodactyla; family Bovidae; genus Bubalus; species Bubalus kerabau. Next base: position 164,870,780 of record NC_073626.1, read on the forward strand.
GCAAAAGTTCTTCCACAGACTTATTCTCACAGCCACAATTCGCACAAAATATACAATGTCTTTTGCCTTCCAGACATCCAAGTAAACAAATGAGTATTTTAATACATTGTGTTTTACTATTAAAGTAATGTGACAAAATGTAAAAAAAAAAAAAAAAAAAAAAAATAAAGTAATGTAAAAATGAGTCCATAAATGGTAAAAGGAAAGGAAAACTAACATGAACGAATTATCTACTATGTACCAGGACTTAGCAGCTATCAGCCTATTTGTCATCTTAATTCTCAAGACAATCGTGTTAGCTAGGTTTTTATTGTACCATAAAATGGACAGGGAAACTAAGATGGAGAAACGAAAGCTCAGAAAGGTTTTGCCCAAAGTCAAGCTAACTGCCTGGAACTAACTGTAATTAATTACACAGCTAATAAGTTACAAAACCAGGACTGGACCAGGACTGCCTAACTTTAAAACCCATACCCTCTCCACTATTCAGCAGAAATCTCTTAATCTCTAAAGGATTTAGAAGAAATCTCTAAAGGATTCAGATGAAGATAAAGTATAAGCACAAACTTATGCATGAATATACTTAGTATAGTCAAAGATGTGCATTCTTGAAATGTTTTTGATATGTTAAACAGATGCTTTTATTTTCAAAAGTTTTCATGTTTAAGACTTTTAGTTAAGCAACTGAAACAGATTGTTTTTGAAAGTGAGTTAACTAAAGTTTCTAGCCATCATCAGCGTTGTAACTCATGGAAATTATATTCTAAGTTAAACTTTGGACTGAACATACATAGAGAAATAACTGTCCCTGCCATGCAACATTTCTTAGCACCCACTATGTTCAAAGCACTCTACTCTAGGTATCCCTAGAGGGTAGTGGTCAGAGCCAGCATAGGGCCTGCACAGACTAAATGCTCAAGGATTATTTTCTGAATAAATGAATAAAGCCTGGAAAGAAAGCAAAGCGTATATAGAATTAAACAAGGCCAGGACCAGATAGTAGCCACATTCTATAGAGCCAGCTGATGTTGGAGAGTCAGTACTGTGCCAGCATCCTTCTCTATCCCTTTCACGTGCATGGATAAAGATATTTGCTATCTAAAAGCTGTAATCGAAGGCTTCAGAATAAAAATTAATATTACACCCAGGCAGGCATCAAACCTCACTGATCAACCACATGCATTAATTACAATGAGGGAACTGATTGCTCTGTAGGAACACAGACACACACTCTCTCCTCTCCACCTCTCTTCTTCTCCCTCCTTCTCTCCTCACACTACCCCCCTTCCCACTTACCTTTGAAGAGAAAAAAATGCAATGAAACAGAACTAATTTATCCCTTTCATATTATGGACTTGCTCCTGGGTATCTCCACCATGTGGTACCCATTTGTTGGTGTCACATGCTTCCACTTTAACACACAGATACGTATTGAAACTACATTGCAGCCCCATTCTTGCTGTGAGAGAAGAGCCCCACGGTAATGCCACCATTCAGAGAGCTTAGTAACACAAACTGGAAGCTCTATTTTGGTAACATTTGCCTTGGAATACTTCTGTCCTGGTCTCCACATTATGCAAAACTTGCCTTTCTGAAAAGAGGAACAACATCTGGTTTAAAGACGTAGAATTTTTTAAAAAACATTGATTTTGATGATGAGAGTAATGAAATTAGGATAAAAATACAGGACTTAAAAAAAAATTATACTCCAGTCAAGAAAGGTTTCAGGATGTTTGCAGCATACACATATACAGTAATAAGCTGTTTATTTTTTAATTCAAGGTCACAGTATTTTTAAGAAAGGCCATTGATTTCAGGGCTTTATACTAAACCCACCATAAGAACTAAATTAAATGCATTGAAAAGGTGCCCTCTCACAGCCCCCACCACTGATGGGCTATTTTTTCACATCTCTTCCAAATGCTACCAGTCCCTCTGGACCTGCTTCATCACATCCTGCTAAAATACTTCCTCTGAATTAGTTGGATTGAATTGAAAGGGAAAATAACCACATACTCACTTCCACCCAGAAATGTCTTGGAGAAACTGCTAGGTTTAGTAAAATTTCCACTTCCTAGGATTTTGCACTGAGGGACAATATTACATCACAGGAAGTTCACTGATTGCATGCCACAAAATAAGAACTATTTAAATTTCATGCCAAAACTAGGGTTTGTTGGAAATGCTCAGTTCTTTATAACTCAGTTAACAGACCTCTTGTGTCATGCCATCAAACAATTCTGCTTTTTAAATGGGCCTGCCAAGTATGTCAGCCTAAATTACCAGTGTCTTTCACAGACTTCAAAGTACTGCCTGGAGAGGCTGATCTAAACCACCAAGAGGAGGGGTAGCTGCTACAACTCTGGAAGTTGCAAGAACATGCCAAATGATTTTATAAAGGAAGAAAAAAAGGGAAAAAGTGATACACAAAGTCCCTTAGTAAATGACTATTGCATACAATTCAAATTTTTAGAACAGGCTTCTGCTTAGTGTAGACTCTCTTTCACCAAAGGACGAATGATTAAAAACAAATTAGGGGTGTTAGGTTATCATAAATGGCACAGAATGGAAAAGGACAGTCTCCAGGTCAATCTTTCCATCTCTTTTCTCACATTCACAGAGAAGCCCAAGTGAAGATACTAGGAGAAAGCCTACTGGGAAACCAACAAAGCTCCCAGGACAACTGGTGGCTGATACTGAGCTTGAGAATAACTGTCTGGCCAAGTTCAGAACATAAAACAAATCATCCTGATCTTTAGTTTATTCCATCCAACAAATTTCTTTAATATTGGTGGTACCCATGAGATGATAGCTTATATTGCAAATTTTACTTACCTTCAGAAGAAATTGAGTAGGCCTAATGATTCACAAAAGCTACAAGAATCCCGTTAAGACATACACCGTTAAAAATTAGATCTAATGTGGAAGAACAGGAACTTTTAAGCACTTTTGATAGGACTGCAAATTTGTGTTAAAAAAAAATCCTTTTTAGTAGAGAATTTGAAAAGGTAGCAAACATTTAATGAGCAAACCTATGGACTGACCAACTTCAAAAAACATGCATTTGTATAAGGGTATTAGGATGCTCATTACGATAGATGCATTTTAGCAAAACCCTGGTAACAATCTAAAGTCATCATAATAGTCTGAGTAAATAATTACAGTATATCCACACAATGGAATGCTATGCAGCCATTAAAAAGAATGAGGTGGGGGGGGGCGCAGCGGGGGTGGGGGGGAGGGGGACTTCCCTGTTGGTCCAGTGGTTAAGACTCCACCTTCTAATGCAGGGGGGGCACGAGTTCAATCTCTGGTCGGAGAATTAAGATCCCACATGCCAAAGCCAAAAAATAAAGAAAAAACACACGCACACAACAAGCAATGAGGTAGACAGAATGCATTCAAAGGGCAAAAGTACAGAACAAGACAGAAAAAGCATAATTCTATTTGTATGAACACTAAAAAGTACCTGGATCTGCGGCTACATACAGAAATGTAAAACACACAGTTAAATATGTATAGAATGTCTGGCAACTAATTAAAGGAGTAGGATTTGGTAAAAGGTGGATATGTGGTTTTATTTTTTAATGTGAAAATAGACTTACTCTTAAAAATATGTATTTGGGAAAGTTCTTAAAGATATTACAAATACATTTTCAATTTTAAAAACAAACATAATAAAACTTAAGAACAATTTTCCTTAAAGCACTTCTATATTACAGCACTGAAGTAGAGACTTATCTTTTTCAAATAATGCTGAAGGCCAAGAAACAAATGTGAGGAAAAAAACTATGACCTTCTCAATGCATGAAGGAAAAAGCTACATCCTTGTGGGCTGGCTTTTATTTTGTTAACATGAACCTGGAATGGATTTTTATCTATTAAAAAAATACAATATTCAACGCATGACAGAGCACATTATAGTCACGTTAGGAGATCTTAACTATGTTGGGCCAAATGTACTAAAATAACTTTCTATATTAAAAATGATGTTATTTACGCAGTTAAGATGCCATCACACATGTGAATGATGCTACTTCAAATATTGTTAAGGTCAATGTTCCCTACACCCATACTTTTTGAATTATTAATTGGAAATTCTACATGCCAAAAATATAAAGTAGTAAATTAAATTAATCCAGACTGATGACATAAGCTCTCTTCAGAGAGCCACATTCCACATGTGGACGCTAGATAATCTCCTAATATTCAATGGCAGCAGAATTAATGGAAATTTCTCAGAGCTGAAGTATTTTACAAGCTTATAATGAAAATGCTTTCATTGAGCTTTTTATCAAGCAAAGAATTATACAAAAAACTACAAAGATTGGGTCCCTTTATTTTAGTAGGTTACAATATAGAACAGATACATAAAAGGTGCAAACCAACAGCAAACAGAAGGAACAAACCAAATCATAGAAGAACAGTGAATCAGCTATGTTCCAGGAGCCATGCTGGTGCAGGGAGCAGAACAGACAAGAATCTTAAATATGTTAAAGATAAAAAAAAATTACCTTCCAAAGTTTAAAAAAAAATTTCTGGATTTCTACATTCAAACTAAGCAGGGTAAGAAGTAGAGCATTTTCTGATTTAGAAAAGCTGCAGGGAGAATGAGAAGGTTTAGGAACTATTGAAGCAGCAATCTGGCAGGGCAGAAGAAATGCAGCCCTACCACAACTGAAGCAATGTTCTGCAGGAATGGTCTGAGCAAGAAGTGAAGGTTTGGAGCAAGTGTCCTTCTGAGCCCAGTGAGGTAACTGGACCCTTCCTCAGGTCAAGGGCCTTTAACCCATTTCTCCTACTAGAATAAATATTAGAAACCCAAATTCTTCCCTAGTGGCTCAGACAGTAAAGAATATGTCTACAGTACGGGAGACCTGGCTTCGATACCTGGGTTGGGAAGATCCCCTGGAGGAGGGCAAGGCTATCCACTCCAGTATTCCTGCCTGGAAAATCCCCATGGACAGAGTAGCCTGGCGGGCTACAGTCCATGGGGTCACAAAGATTTGGGCAAGACTGAGTGACTAAGCACATAGCAAAAATTCTTTAAGACACAATATGATTATCACCAATATATGTCAACGGACAGCTGGATGATTGCATTACACTAAATGTATTTATTTAAATATAAATGTTTCCTTTAAAAAATATTTTAATCTATTTATTGATTTGGCTGTGCCAAGTCTTAGGTGCAGCAATGTGAACGCTTTAGGTGCAGCACATGGGATCTATTTCCCTGACTAGGGATCAAACCCAGGCCCCCTGCACTGGGGGCATGGAGTCTTAGCCACTGGACCACCAGGGAAGTCCATACCATGCCAAATGTAAATCACCCTATATAGTTGCTATACAAAGCCAAACTAAGTCTTCCTTCTATCGTTCCTTTTAAACCTAGACTCAACCCTATGATGCTTGTTCTCCTGCCATTATTGTGAGCTTCGAGGCATCCTGGCAGCTTCAAGGACCACTGTGGAATAAACCGTGACAGGCAGAATTCAATCTGCGCTAAGTAAAAAGCCAGAGTGTGGGACTTGGCAAAATACATTTGCATTTGTGGCTGCAAAGGTTAGCAATCCCGCTCCACAACTGCTCCTCTGAAGTAATCTTTTACTATTTTGTTTGCAGTTTCTCTTCCACACTGAAAAGACAAATTTAACTGAAAAAGCCCAGTTAGTCACACGGCAGTCTGATCTGATAGCTTCAGTTCAGCCTCTACTGGACTTTGTTGTTATAATAAAGTTGAAAATTTACCCCACAGCAGAGTCTGCATTTAACTTCTCGTTTCAGAGACACACATCACTCTGCCCAATAAAAAGGATATATCAGCTTAGTCCCTCGAGTCAGGATTAATTTTTTTTTAAATGTTGCAGCAATTTCAGATCTTATGATTCAACAAACGCAGTGACCAGCTCAGCCTCAAAGAACAGGAGTGTGTCTGACTCAGAGTGGAAACCCTCACACTAGAGGAGGGTACCCAAGTCCCTCACTGGGCAGGCTGCCAGCCCCATGTCATGACCAGTGAAAAAGTCCACAATAGCATATGAAACTGTCTGATGAGGTCAAATGGGGCTGAGGGACTTGCATCCACTCTTACAGGAATGCAGGTCAGACAGAATTTGTGGGAGTCATACTGAATCCAGTACAGATTCCCTTTCCATTTCCATCTTGGAAGATATCCTTGGCTACACAAAACTGAAGGGACGCTGAGAGTGTTGGGTTTTCCCTAACGTCAAAAAAACAATTAGTGGCAGTTGTCACTCCCTTCTCTGTGTGATCAGGGTGTCTTACACACTCCCTTGTAACACCACCTGTAAAAACTGTTCACTGGTCTGTCTCAAGGCTGGCAACCTTTCTCTCATTCCAAGCAGGTCCCTGGCGAAGAAAAGGAACTTTAAAAATACGTTCTAGCAGAGAAGGCAGTGGCACCCCACTCCAGGACTCTTGCCTGGAGACTCCCATGGATGGAGGAGCCTGGTGGGCTGCAGTCCATGGGGTCGCAAAGGGTCAGACACGACTGAGCAACTTCACTATCACTTTTCCCTTTCATGCATTGGAGAAGGAAATGGCAACCCACTCCAGTGTTCTTGCCTGGAGAATCCCAGGGACGGGGAAGCCTGGTGGGCTGCCTTCTATGGGGTTGCACAGGGTCGGACACGACTGATGTGACTTAGCAGCAGCAGCGGCAGCAGCAGCAGCAGTACAACGAACGAGAATGTCTTGACCACTCTTCCCACACACCTTCACCCTTTTTCAACCAATAGTTTGAGTACTGCCCTCACCAGTGAAAATCTGGGATGTTTTTACAGTTAACTGGAAGACTGCTCTATCATTTTACCTTTGATGATCTAGATTTTTTCCTTCAAAATTGTTTCATTATTTAGGAGGAAATGGCTAATGTAAATCCAAAAGAGAATATTCCTGGTTTGAGAGACGGTAAAAACACCCCTAATTCATTGAAAAGAAGTGGGTGATAAATTGCTCAAAAAACAACCTTCTTAAGTAAATTCCCATAGTATGTTTGGGTTTTCTTTTCCTTAAAAAAAAAAAAAAAAAAAAAAAAAAATTGTGCATAACAGAAGAAAAACCAATTAAGTCAAAAGTTAGGATAAAAATGAGTCCCACTTATCTTAGCAAGGTGATATTAACCCTTTAATGACTGGCCAATTTTTAATTCATTCTCAAAATTTCCAGAGACCTCAAGATGCTAGGTATCTGGCCTTGCTGCTGCTGCTGCTGCTAAGTCACTTCAGTCATGTCTGACCCTGTGCGACCCCATAGACAGCAGCCCACCAGGCTCCCCCGTCCCTGGGATTCTCCAGGCAAGAACACTGGAGTGGGTTGCCGTTTCCTCCTCCGATGCATGAAAGTGAAAAGTGAAAGTGAAATCGCTCAGTCATGTCCAACTCTTAGCGACCCCATGGACTGCAGCCTACCAGGCTCCTCCATCCATGGGATTTTCCAGGCAAGAGTACTGGAGTTAGGGACTGCTAATACCCTGACAGAGCACACACTAAACAGTGCTTATTATGTGGCTGCAACTTTCTATGTGGCTTAACTTTTACAACAAATCTCATGAAAAAAGTTCTATTGTTGTTCTCACTGTACAGATAAGGAAACTGAGGCACTGAAGAATTAAATTATCTAAAGTTAAGCAGCTGGTAAGAGGCGACAGAGAATGAGACTGGTTGGATGGCATCACTGACTCAATGGACATGAGTTTGAGCAAACTCCGGGAAATAGCGAAGGACAGGGAAGCCTGGCGTGCTGCAGCCCGTGGGGTTACAGGGAGTCGGACACGACTTAGCGACAGAACAACAACAAACGGCAGAACCAGGGCTCGAATGCGGGCGCTCTGGCTGCGGAGCCCCCGGCGGACCTGCGGAGCCCGGCTGCCTCTCCTGCAGAGTCCTCTCTGCGCAGCAGACGACAGGCAGGGAGGCCACAGGTCCACAGTGAGAATAATCCACCAGAAACGCTTCTTCTGCTATGAAACAGAATCCAGGCCTACCTAAACAGGAAACACACTCCACATAAATGAAAGCAAACCTATGTTTTCAAGATGGTAGACTTACTGAGCACATTTACCTCTTCTTTATTCCTCGAATGCCACTGGGATGACAGAAAATTTTAAGGAAAAAGAATAAACCATAACGGTGCAAGACAGCAGACCAAAGCAGTAGCAGTTAAAAAATGGACTGATGTGGAAAACAGAGCAGAATGATCACAGCTAAACACAGTTATAAAAGAGGTCTGGGGCAGAGAGAAGAACTACTCTTTCTGAGCAAACAGAAGTGCAGCAGAAATACAAATCTTCAAGTTAAAAAGTACATATATGGATGGGGTTTTTGAATCATCACCAGGGCAAATGGTTCAATGATGGCCTTTGGCACTCATATTTAAGAACAGCTCTCTTTCAACCTCCACACATGGGCCTTGGGGCCTTCCCAAGAAACACAGAGAGAAAGAAACCCAGCAAAGGCACCCCTAGCCAGCACTGCAGTAGAGTGCAATGCTCCACGCCTATGGCAAAGCCTTCCCATGGCAATTGTGGGGACCGCAGCTCGCCTCTCACTCACACCGTCCAGGCTCCAAGTTGCCTGCCTGAGAGCAGGGAGCCCTGCAAGGAGCCTCTGCTACTAGGGAAGAGGCCTGGTGCTGAAATAGTATTACAGAACTTCTGAGGAAATCTCAAGTAATTAACCTACCTTATATTTAGAAATATGAATGGATCGTCAAGGATGAAAACAACATACAACTCTAAGAACTAGTATGAGAGATAACAAGTCAAAGTTACCAGAAAAAACTGACATTGGGATAATAACAAATTCTCAGTTATCTATACCAAGGGATGGTTAGAGGCAGTAAGAACCCTCAAAACTATTTGCAGCTGGCACTGAAGATGTCTTTTCTGTTACAGCAGATTTATCACCCAAGGAACATTCTACAGGGACTGATATGACAATGAACTTTTATTCTCTAAGGATATGAGCACTAAGATCAAAATCCTGGTCCGAGCCCTAAGTTCCTCATTTTAAGCGACTCTGAACAAATAACCAGTTTTTTTTTCTTAATTTTCCAGCATATTAAATGGGGACAATATTTTGTCCCATTTGCCTCAGAGATGTTTTAACAATCAAAAAATAAAAAGTACTTTAAAAAAACTTTTTTTTTGAAAAGCAAAAAGCACCCTACAAATGCACGGTGACACTGTTAACTGAAGACAGGCTACATACTGGGGAGCAGACAGAATCCAGGCTTTGGCTGGAAGGTTTGCGGTGGACAGTCCACCACAGACAGTCACGGTGGCTGTACCTCTAACACAGGCCGGCTTACAGTCAGTGGTTCTTGACTACATTCTGGTATCACAAGGACACCATATTGTCCTCTTCAGGAGAAACTGAGGAAAAGGCCTCTTCTTTTGTGAACTGATTCAGAAGAACACACTGAATTTTGCAGAGTTTGCAGTAGACTGAATAAATACTGCTGGGACTTCAATGGTTAAATCCAGGGATTCAAAAGAAACACTGCCAGTAATTTAGTCCTTTGAGGGCACTGCTCACCAAGAGATACCATATACGCAGCTCCAAAGAGTCAAGTCAAACTTATATAAAGTTGAAGATATGGAGAAGGCTGAATGAGACTGGCTTTCTGGGCAATCAGGTTTAAGTACTTACTACATACTTAATATATTTATTAAATAACCACTATATTTCAAATACTAGATGAAGCAACCTGCTGTACTAACAAGTTCAGACCATACTCAAAAGAAGCAAAAACTGGTAAAACAGATTTATAATCACTGGACAACAGTGATAGGAACAATCACTGCTGAACCAGAATGGTAAGATATAAAGTTTGTCAAAATGATACACATATAAATCACGACATAAGGAAAAAAGAAGTGCTCCACAGTGCTTTTCAGGTTGAGGTTTTAATAGGGCTCTTCATAAATATTATTAAACTCAGTTAAAATTTGTTTTCTATTAAAAATAAGAGATACTACAGTCAAGTAACTGGCCCTTGCTTGGATTGATTCACACAAATCAGTAATGAAAATTAAATTTATGAAACAACTGGAAAAATTCAAACACTAGCTAGATAATTAATGATATAATATAACAATGGTGTTGGGTTATTAAAAAAAAAAAAAAAGGCAAACCAGCGATATTCCTTATCTTTCAGAAACAGAAGCTGAAGTGTTTGTTGCTGACATGATATGATGTCCAGGATTTACACTACTCAAATAAGGGGCAATGGGTTGGAGTAGACATGAAGGAAGGCTGGCCACGTGTGTGTTGATAACTGTTGAAGCTGGGTGCTGGAATCACAGGAGTAATTACATTATTTTCGCTACTTTTATATACAGTTGAAATTTTCATAATAAAAAAATGCTTTAAACATACAAATCAAAGGTGACTCATTCTTACCTCTGCTAGAATCTTTTATTACAATGTCAGAAATTTCAAACAGCTTCAGAGGAAGTGGCATCTTCCGATTGGCAGCTAGGGTCTTGAGGAGGCCAGGAAGAAGAGTCGTGCGTGCCACCTGCAGGAGAAGACATGAAATTGCACTGACCAAATAGGAATTAAATGCTTATTTCAAGACTTTGTGGTCTCACAGAAGACTTTTGGAAAATGCACTGCCTAAATATCCCAGTCCTTTTTAAGTTTTAATTTCAGGACTTCATGTTCTGCTTTATTTCACAAAGTAATTGAAGTAGATTACAAGAAATACAAATATTTTATATAGATTAAATATGAATTAAACCAAATTTTTAAAAACTAGGACCAGGGAAAATGTAAATGCAATAAAAAATACCTGGACAATGAGGAAAACAAATACGTAGGCACTACAAAAAACTATGAAGCTGCCATGGGCTGCTGTATGACCACAGTTTTCAGCTTAGTAGCCAAAACAAACAGGAAAATGTGCATAGTTATTTCATTCTTAATGAAGAAATACAAACACTCATCCTAATTCTTTTTTTTTTTTTTAAAGGAAAAACTTCCCTGCTTTTGTCTGTGAAATAAATTTCTCCTTCTAAGCTGTATGAGATGTTAGTTTCCAACACATAATGTTACCAGAAGGGTTTTATGAGTGATGGTGTTACATCTGCAGTCAGCCTCCAACACCATTATCTTCTGTCTAAGCTCTGCCTGAGCTTCTGAAGCTGATTTCTCTGCTTCTACTTACCACTTTATTATGATCTATTATTCTCCCCACAGAGTGATCCTTTAAGACCTGAATCAGACCATGGAATTCTTCTGCTCAAAAACCTCCAACAGGCTTCTATCAGATTTTGAATAAAACCCATGCCCTATGTGGGGCTTTATGTTAATCTGGCCCCAGCTCCCTCTCCAGCCCCAATACCCGCAGCTGCCCCTGGCTTACTGCACGTGTTCCAGGCACATTTGCTCCACACCCCATCCCAACCTCCACACTGGCTCTTTCTTCTGACTCACACGTTCTTCCTATAGATTGTATGTAGCTATCTTATTTCCTTCAGATCTCTGCTCAAAGGTCTACATGGTTCTACATTGGCTTGCCCTGCCCATTCCAGCTAAAACAGCAGCCCCTCCTAGATCCCGCACAAGTAACAGTAAGCCCTTAAAAGGACCTGCTAGACTGTGCTGAGCAAAGAAGAGGACACCCTTCCTACCAGTCCTTCCACCAGCAAGCTGCTAACAACCTTCAACTTCGTGCTTCCTAAAATATGGGGCACTTTCCCAACCAGAGAGAAAAGTGCCCAAACTGTTCAGAGAACAAAACCACAATGTTAAAAACAAGTTTAACTTATTGGAATCGAAACAAGCTACTTTTGCAGATAACGTCTCTTAGAATTTTTTTATTCACTTTATTCTATAGATAAGATTTATTTACTTCAAAACTCACAGCAATACAAAAAATTAAACTGGAATCAGATCAAGCTCCTATATCTAATTCTAATTTACTGACACTATAGGGGACCACCAGAATATAGTCAGCAAAACCCTAACTGTGAGAACTCCACAGGGTAAGTGATCCAGTTTCTTGCACAAAGTGAAAGGGGGACAGAGGAAGAGATGAATGGATGGAGGGACAACCTGTGGATTAGGAGAGACTAAGAAGCACATCAATCTACATCACATTGAAGTATGAACTTCATTTGAATCCCAAATCAAACAATTAAAATGAGAGGGAGGGGACATATGTATGCCTATGGCTGACTCATGTGGAGGTTTGACAGAAAACAACAAAATTCTGTAAAGCAATTATCTTTTAATTAAAAAATAAAAAATTTTAAAAAGTAAAAGAACCTTGAGAAAATTTGAACAATAATTAGATACTTAAGGATATTAGGAACACTATTGTTAATTTAAGGGGATATGGTAATATTCTGTAATTGTCTCTACAATTATAGTTAAATTTCACATACTTCAGTAAATAACACTTCTCTTATTTCATCCATCTTCTAATATATCTACTACCAAAAAATAGCCCAAAGTTAAGAATTGAGCAAAAGAAAGAATAAGCGTAGACAATAAACTGATAGAAGACCATGAACAATGTACATTTATTTTAACCATAAATAAATATAAACTAGTTAGCCACATTAGTAATGATAGGACATAGCTATTCATAAGGCGAGGGTAAAATACAGAATCTGCCCAATCTAAAACACAGACTCTCATCTCTCATGTATTTAATGCAGAAATATTGATTCTTATGCATGCTAAAGTACAGCTATTTACAGTGACATTTAATGTGCTTCTGATTTATTTTCTTTCCACTTATATAAAATGGGCAGGATGTAAACCCTAAAGAACCTAACATTATCACACTGTAAGATATCTATCAAGCTTGATAAGTGAACCTAGAAGGAAAAAAAAAAAAGAAACACTTGGAAAAAAACTCAAAAATCCATTAAGATTTACTGAAAATTTTCCACCCATTTATAATGAGTGAATCAACACCTGTTCCATTCTATCCAAATGAATTTGAGTACCTCTTATTAAAAAGAACACCTACGACATCTTAGAAAAGCCAGTGGGCCTCAGAAAACAAAATATAAAAACTCATTATTACAATCCTTCTAAACTAGCATAAGGATTCTTCAAAGTTCTGCCACTGAGTACGGAGACAGAATTCAAGTCCTTGATGCATATTATTACCAATTAGTTACTTAGTTTAGCTCTAATCTGCCACATTTGGTTGTTCTTCAGTCGCTCAGTCATGTCAGACTCTCTGTGACCCCATGGACTGTATCGCACCAGGCTTCCCTGTTCTACTTGTAAGTATTTCTATTGATTAAATATAACTTAAAAAAAAACCTCATTTTAACATTTTTAGAACTTTTAGAACGTCAAGAACTAATTCAGCTACTACTTTTAAAAGTGAAAATCAAGATCCAAAGAAACAAATCACAGAATTCAGATGAAATTAACTTTCTTAAAAACATTTCCTTCCAATTCTAAGATTCCCTTTGATGCTAGAATGAATCTAATAGACACGATCTTCTCTAAAGCCTCAGTTAAACAAACCATGCATGCGTGCTCAGGTGCTTCAGTTGTATCTGACTTTTTGCAACTGCATGGACTGTAGTCTGCCAGGCTCCTCTGTCCACGGGATTCTCCAGGCAAGAAAACAAGTGAGTTGCTGTGCTCTCCTCCAGGGGATCTTCCCAACCCAGGGGTCGAACTCACGTCTCCTGCATTGGCAGGTGGATTTTTTACTGCTGAGCCATGGGGGAAGCCCAAACAAATCACAGATATGCATACATAAGAAAAAAGAGTGAGCTTATTAAAGTATGAAAGATAAGACTACTCAAACTTATTAATAAGACATTATAACTTTGAAATGCTCTCTTTTTATAGTTTGTGCACTAGTATATAATGTATATCACTTAACATTTACTTCTAAGGGAGTATCACTCTCATTTAAATATGTATCATAACCTTGACATGAAACTGAAAAAACACTAGACAATCACAATGAAAGGCATAGTCAGCAGAGTCTAGAACTGGCATAACGACTCATTTCAAAGCGAAAGACTTAATGGAGGCTCTGGGAACAGGCGTTGATTCACTCATAAATGGGTGAGGTGAAACCTGAAAATATTTTTTTTTTTTTTTAATCAATTGTGAAATAGAAAGTTGAGGTAAGAAAGGCTAGGCTAGGTAGCACTAAGCAAGTAAGAACCCCCTATACAGCTAATCAAGAAAAGATTATAATATGTCCTAAGAAGTTTTGTCAGCAAAGTACATAAGAACCCAACATAAACTTATCCAAGAAGAGATTCTAAAGAAGCTCTAAAATTCTGCCCCCTGAGATAAAACAACTGACGAGACTTCATAACTCATGTACTGCCTCTCAGTTTTTACCCATTTTCTTATCTACTTAAAACCCTCACCTGGAATTCAGCCGTTTTAGGATTACTTATGTGGACGGCCTTGGTTGCAGAGATATCCATACCCAGTTTGTCAGCAATATCTTCTTGGGAGCACTAAGGAATACATGAAAATAGATCAATATGGAAACACAATGACTAAATCTTAAAGTATTTAATGCTGTAACAACTTGTAATGGTCTCGTGGCGATGCAGATTATATAAATCAGTAAACTAAGAAAAAGCATACATCAATTACATTCAGGTGCACAGCAGATGCAATTCAACATTAATAGTTCTCTTACCAGAGTTCTAACCATGGTGCAGAGCTAAAGCACATTTTTCACATGGAGTTGTTGGTACAGCCTGTACTTGGGCCCTCCTACATTGACCTTAGCAGTCCAATCTCCAACAATTCCCTTCTCATTCCCTGACCTGTTTATACTCTTCCATACCTTTACCTGAAATGCCTTCCCACCCAACTTGTGGCTACCACCTCCCGCCAAGATTCTACTTAAAAGACATCTCTTCCATAAAAATATCCCTAATGACTCCAGGAAGAAGTTCTCTCCTCCTCCTTGGTGTTTATACAGCTTTCTGTTTTGACTCCTGTTGTAACCTCTGCAAAATCCACACTGACTTGTGGCAGAACAGTGGGTGGAACTGAGAGAATTCAAGTGGCCTGAGTTATGTCATTTAACTTCTGTGCATACGTGCTTGATGAAGCTCTGGGTCATAAACAAACTCCTAAGCACTCACCTACCAAAACCCACTCACCCACCACCCACTCTTAAAAACCAGGATGGTAGGCAGAATTATGAAAATAAAATTCAGTGACTAGGAGATACAGCAAGTCAAATAAATGTAATGAGATAAAGAAATAGAATGCTTGGCACAAAGTAAGTGATCAAAAAATATTAATGATGACTGGTGGGGGTGGTTTTGTCACTAAGTCGTGTCTGACTCTTGCGACCCCATGGACTGTAGCCCACCAGGCTCCTCTGTCCATGGGGATTCTCTAGGCAAGAATACTGAAGTGGGTTGCCATTTCCTTCCCCAGGGGATCTTCCCGACCCAGTAATCAAACTCAGGTCTCTTGCACCGTAGGCAGGTTCTTTACCATTGGAACTACCAGGGAAGCCCACTAATGATGGTAATAATTCACTATTAAGAATAAACAATTATCACATATTTTAATGCTAACTGAGTTTAAAAATTAACATGAAAACTGATGTATCATCAGATTTCTCTTTTCTGCTTTCCAACATTGGGTGATATTCATTGCACTGTTCTACAAAATTGTCCTCAAGGACTAGTGGTCTATATTTCACTTAGAAAAAATGAATGGGTTTAGATGGATTTTATGCCACTGTCAGTTCTAAAGACTTCTGCCTCGCTCTTTTGGAAAAGATTCTGAAGACACATTCAGGCACAGCAGAAAAAAGCTCCTGAACCACCATGGCTGCAGTGGTGGGCAACAGTGGCAGGCACACTGGGAATAAACACTTTTTCCTCCATAACATGGAGGAATTCTTAAAACAAGAATTAGATATAATGTGACCAATCAACTAGGAAACGCAATTTACACGATGCAATCTATTCTCAAACAGAACCAGTACTGTCTGCATAAATGAAAAAGGGCCCACAGACACACAGCTACCCAGCTAGGTATCTGAGTGACTTCCACTTTATTGTGATGATGGATGACAAAGGACAGAGATAAGAAGAAATTTAAATCAGGTATCCTGAAGGGGTAGTAGTGGGTATACAGGATGAAATGTTTATCAATGTTAATATTTATATGTTTTAAAGTGCTAGGAAAAAATGTATTGAGTAAATGAAGCCCATAATTTTTATGAATACTATTCTTATAATAAGGTTAAAGTAGCTTTTTAGTTTTAAAAGTGAGCTAACATAAAAGAAAATATTACTACTGGTATGGAAATATAGCAAAAACCATGATGCTATGTGAGGTACTTATGCTTGGGAAATCAAGGGCTGAGTTTTATGAAAAGAAGGGCTGTTACTCTTATGCAAAAATAGATATATAAGGCTCAGTGATGTTTAGGTCTGCTCATAAAGTTTGTAACCATAAATATCTGTAATGTTGACATTTCTATAGAAAAACTGTTACTACAAAACTGAAACTCTCTAGCACCTAACTTCTCCCACCCTGAACTGTGACAATGTGTTGACATGACCTTGGACAGCTGAATGGACTCCTAGTGGGAGTCCATCAGTCACAGGCCTGGGGTGCAGACAGACCTGGTCTGGAATCCCTGGTGCACAGCCAACTGGCTGCATGGAGTGGAACAAGTTACCTCAGTTAACTGCTGAGAGAGACAGAAACACCTACTTCACAGGGCTGCCCTGAGAGACAGAATCTCGGACATAAAGCCCTTCACGGCAGACCCATCCTCTTGGCAGCGTAGGTACTGGTCAGCAGCAGAGCATGGGCTCCCCTGAGATGCGTGAGGCTACGCACTTACAAAGTCACTTCCCGTGCCACTTACGGTAATTAAAAAAAACAGAACACACTTCCAAAAAAAAAAAAAAATTTCCTTATGCGATTTTTTGTGTGTATATTTTACATGAAATCATTGCTGTTCCTGACGGCATATGTATATATGGTCCATACATGAACACTGTATTCAAACCTAACGTTCCTTCATGGTCTGACCTAAGGAAAAAGCACCCCTTTAGAAGTGAAAAGGCCAGATTCTGGTCACAGTTCTCCTGCTCTCTGTGTATGCTTTGCTGGGTGCTTATTCTCTCAGCTCCAGGCTCCCTCACCAGTACAGTGCCTGGCATATAACAGATGTTCCATAAATATTGTTCAATGAACGACCTGCTAAGGCAGAAAAACAACTAAGCTGACTAGGTCTGGAAGGTCCCTCCCAACATGAACATCCTACGAACTACAAATAATCAATGAAATGACGTGGACAGGCCGCATTGCTGCACCAACCCTCCACGTACTGGTCATGACTCCCACTACTTTTCTTCTGCAAATCATCTGAGAATTTAGGGCTGGAATTGAGTTGGGGGGAGCTTTCCTGGTTGTTTTGGTTTTTACCCTACGTCGCTAAGCTGAAATGGACTTGAATTCTCAAGAACTACACTGTGGGCACCACAAAACAGCTCAGCAAAAGAGAAAAAGAAACTACAAATTGCACACACATTTCCCTCCCTTCAAATGGTCAATCTGCTGGGGCAAGGAGATTTCCGTCTGATTTTGTAATAAAATTCATTTCCTGATTCAGGCCTTTTATGTCAGCTTTTCAACTCAAAGCAAATGTTTGTGAACATGTTCAAAGACAAAGAAACAAGTTTAATGTGGAACAGTCCACAAGCCCTCAACCAGGGCGGCATCCAGCAGGCACACCACAACTGAATCAAGCCTAAAAATTCTAATGTAATAACTCTGGTTATGAAATTCACCGTGAGCCCTCAACAATGACATGAAACTCTAAAATACACTGCCGTCTGTCATTTCAGATACTTTTTTAGTCCTTCACGCTTTTCTGTGACTAAATAAAGAAATCTTCATTTCTGTAACAGAAATTATACAATCTCTAAGTAACAAAAGTTATTCTTCTAGAGCTTGGAAATTTTGTTAAGTCTTAATAAAGTCATGTAAAGCATCACAGAACAAGGAATCTGGAGATTTAAAGAAAACCATCAGCAGGACAGAAAACACGTGTACAACATACCAGAGCAAAGGTAAGTGCTTCAGTGAATCCGGCAGCTGCCATGTCCTGTCTCAGGAGTTCTGTGAGTTTATTTAGGGGAAACTGGGGGAAAGAAATCATTTCACTTCAGTAAAATTTCCCACTTTAAAAAAAAATATAGAAAACTTGTCATTTAAAGGAAAATGCCCTTTCACCCTAACGTGTTCTAGTCCCATCGTTACTGTACTACCTCACCATCCCCTCCCCACCACTCCAACACCCCTCCTTTGAGGTAAAAACCCTCGCTCTCTCTCCCCCACACACCATTCTGCCTTCAGGCCCAGGATCAGAAAATGAACCTCCTACTTTGAGATGCAAGGAGGCCTCCAAACTCAAAACCTGTCTTTCTTCAAAGAGCCAGTCATCACAGGTTTTTAACGTACTCTAATCAATGGGGCATCTGTTTTGTATCCTCTCCACAGCAAATGCCTCTCAGAGCAAAGCATGTCCAAGACTGCTTAATTCCTAGGCTCTGTTTCTCTCCAAGCCTTCCTGGCATTCAATAATCAGTTTCTAACAATAAGGAGTGTTTATTTAAGGGTGCAATCTTACTTGATTAGCTATGGTGTACGTTTTCGGGAGAGTCATCTGAATGTTGTTATATCCATAAGCAATAGCTGCGTCTTCTATGATATCACAGGCGTGGATAATGTCAGCTCTGGTTGGGGGGATTTCAACCTCGATCTGATTCCCATCGCCTATGACTTCTGACTTTAAACACATCCTGGTCAGAAGCTTGGCAAGATTTTCTGGAGTTTCTCTGAAAGAGGAACATGCAAACCATAAATGTCATTGGATTATTTAAAACATGTTTATATTTGGTTTTAAAATATGCTACTACCTGAAACAGTAACCTGTCTTTGTGAATTCCAAAAGACCCCCGACATCCTAACTGAGGTTCTGTCATCACTTAACTTTCTCTGAAGGGGCAAAAAAACCTCTCTAAGCATTCATTCAGGAAAAATTAAGCAGTCATGTGTGCACTTCATTCTTGAATTCAACAATAAATAAATAAATGAAGCATGCGGAGTGTACCTGATCCCAACTTTTTTGTTAATTAGGTCAGCTCTCACCATCTCCTTTCGATAAGCCAGTTCCTGAGAGAGAGAAAGAGTTGGAGAAGCTTCAATCACTCCTGCCAGATACAGCCTTAGCTTCTTTCTAATTCAATTTGTTGTTGTTGTTGCAGTTTTATTACCCTCCCAAGCAACTGTCATTAGAGCCAGACATCAAAAGTAAACTAGGTATTTCAGAACATGATTTGCTACATTGTATTTGTAAATGAACATTCTATTGATACTCAATAGACAACCGGAAGCTTGGAAATGTTACAAAATGCCAAACATGTTTTGCTTTTACAGGGTCAATCACCATTTTCCTCAGCAAAACAGTGGTGCATTACATCATTTCTACACTGCTTACAAATCCTGCTGAAGACTTTCAATTTCATCTCATGCAAGTAGGTGTCTATGACCAAAAAAGAATAATTCATGTACTGCACTGTACTATCCAGCATACTAAATCCAAGAGTGTTATGAAGTCATTCCTCTTCTTTTTTAAGGGGGGGAAATGGAACCAGGCTTGAGCCCGAGCTATCAACGTGCTCCAGGAGCCAGCCGGGCTGGGAGCATCTGATGAACTAGTCCTCACTCTCCTTCAAACAGTACACAACTCTACCTTGTGAGATAAGAACACACACACATAAAATCCAGGCTTTACCTATGAGTATTTCTTATCACTGAATTATTCTCAGAAGTGTAACTGCCACTAGCAAAAGGGCCATAAATTTAAACACCTGTTTGGACTCAGGTAAGGACAATGGGAGGAGAAGGCAATGGCACCCCACTCCAGTACTCTTGCCTGGAAAATCCCATGGGTGGAGGAGCCCGGTAGGCTGCAGTCCATGGGGTCGCTAAGAGCTGGACACGACTGAGAGACTTCACTTTCACTTTTCCCTTTCATGCATTGGAGAAGGAAATGGCAACCCACTTCAGTGTTCTTGCCTGGAGAATCCCAGGGACCGGGGAGCCTGGTGGGCTGCCGACTCTGTGCGGACACGACTGAAATGACTTAGCAGTAGCAGGACAATGGGCCAGAGTCCTGCTAATCAAAATGCGGTTCTCAGATTATGGTTGCCAGGGGGAAGGCTGAAGGGAAGGGACAGTTAGGGAGTTTGGGATGGATGTGTACACACTGCTGTATTTAAAATGGATAGGGAACAAGGACCTACGGTATAGCACACACAACTCTGCTCAGTGTTATGGGGCAGCCTGGATGGGAGGGGAGCTTGGGGGAGAAAGGATACATGTATATGTATGGCTGAGTCCCTCTGCTGTTCACCTGAAACTACCACAACATTGCTTGCTAATTGGCTATACCCCAATACAAAATTTTCTAAAAAATGCAGTTCTCAGAGCAGAAGCATCATTACCACCCCAGTGCAACCACCACTAGGTAAAGAAATCCAAGCTAGGCTGCTGGGTGACGAGACACTTGACCTGTTCGCCCCACTGCCAAGAAGCAACATGAAAGAGAGGCCGACCCTGGTCATCAGCTGCCAAGCCTACCGACCAGCTGAAGGAGCTTGGCAGGGACGAGCCTAGGAAACTACCCGGCTGACCACGGAACCGTGACACAAACAAATGATTGTTGTCTGAAGTCAGTAAATCTTGGGGTAGTTACATAAAAAAGGCTAACTGATAACAGTAACTAAAATCAATTAAAAAAAAAAACAAAAAACTGCTACAGCCCAAAATTTCAGTTATGCTCCCCTAGCGGCTCAGACAGTAAAGAATCTGCGTGCCAATGCAGGAGACCCAGGTTCAATCCCCCGGTCAGGAAGATCCCCTGGAGAATGGCAACCCACTCTGGTATTGCCTGCAGAAGCCAATGGACAGAGGAGCCTGGGGGGCTACAGTCCATACGGTTGCAAAGAGTCGGACATGACTGAGCGACTAATATTTTCTTTCTCCAGTTATACATTTGTTTTGAATTATAATAAATACTCTCGAATAATATATGATGCCAAATACTAATGTTTTCAGGAAGGGGAAGGTTTTGATCCTGGCAGGTTTTATCTACTCTAAAAACCATTTGAATAGCAGAAATTATTCTAGGCTCTGACTCACTTCATAAGTAACAGAGGAATTGTGAAAAATCCAGAGATAAAGAGCTCATCAAAGAATGGCCTCACTGAATCAGAACCCGGCTGATAGTGACACTGAAAAATGTGTTAGAATGGCCACCCTGTGTATGCGAAGCCATCTTGGGGTAAAAAGCTCAGTTGTTTAAGAATGCTAGTTTGAATTTTTATCAAGATCCCATATCTTCAAAGTAATTGTGCTTACTAGTAAATTAGTTTTATTAACACATCCAGATGTAATTTATTAGTTACAGTGATGGCCTTTCACAATTGGTAAATCAAATGTGAAAAGACTTAGTTTGGAAGGCCAAGTAACCTTCAGTTCAGTTCAGTCGCTCAGCTGTGTCCGACTCTTTGCAACCCATGGACTGTAACACACCAGGCTTCCCTGTCCATCACCAACTCCCGGAGCTTGTTCAAACTCATGTCTATCAAGTCAGTATAACCTTAAAAGGGGTGAAACTATAAATTACCCAGTTACCTAGTTGATAAGGGTATAAACCACAGGAATCACAGTATATAACTCCTGTGGTATAATGGAGTGTGTCAGGAGTGAAGTGTGCTATAAAATGGTGTTGGGACTGTCAAGCTTAAATCTTAGCTCTACCACTAGTAATAAGGCAGGCAAGCCACTAGCTCCACCAGTAGTAACAGGCAAGCTATTTAACATCTCAAGGTCAAGGGCCTAATAGTGGCACCCAACCTTATAGGGTTAATGTAAAGATTAAGTCCACGTGATGCACATAGCATCACGCCTGGCACGTAGGTGGGTAGATGGATGCATAGAAAGACCACAAGCAAAAAAAAAAGAAAGACCACAAGCACTCTACAGCTTATTATTGCTGTTACTGTTGTCAAAGTCATCATTATCAAGTCACTTCTATACTTACTGGAAAGGTATGCAATTTTCCATTAGGAAAAACTACCTCAGCTGCTTCAACCCTGAAAACAAAAATAAAGACAGAAATAGAATTAAAAAATAAAAACAAAAACCTAAGGGGAAAAAAGAGCCATACATTCTAGAAATGTGTGAGGTTAACATAACGGTTCATTGGTCTACAGCTGCAGAATCAACAGTCTATTCGTGTCCCCACACTGCTGTCTAGGTTAAGCCTCCCAATACACAACATTACTATTCTATTTCCTGTGGCTCTTGCGTCTCTCCTTGATCAGTTTATCTCCCAGTCCTGCCAAGCACACATCCTCGATGAACTCCTTGCTGATACGGATACACACGTTCCAGGCTTTACCAGAGTCATGTTGTTATAGAAGGAAAGCTGACTGACACCACCACTAAAATGCAAATCAACTTAAAAAAAAAAAGATGTGAGCATACAGTAAGGGCCATATAGGTTTGGGAAGTAATTTTTTATATAAAAACTTAGCCTTGAAACAAATACAGTAGTCTTATTGGTATATATAAGATATAATGCTTTGCTTTTATATATGATTTCTCTTTGTTCAGCTGTTCCTTTTCCTGTTCCTCCATGTTTATATTCTCAAATCCAGTGATCCTTACAAAAAGCCTGTCACTGCCTCTAAAAGGTCTACTCAGCTAGCAGTAATGTGCCCTTACAAACAGCCAGAACATCACTGAAACTTTCTAAAGTACTTATCACCTTTTACATTATTAATTCATGTCTTAGCTCCCCAAAGAGATTATGTATTCCAATTACAGGAACTGCATTTTTTATCTTTATATTTAGCACAAGACCCTAGTGCTTTGACTTCAGAACAACAGACCATCATTGATAAAAATACTAAATGAACTTACGTAAACTGATTCTCACAATATTCACTGAACGTGGTAACAATGACATCAAGAACGATTTTTGCCTGCAAAGGAAAAAAATCAAATATTATGGTAACACATGAAAATCCTCTCTTCCCTCAAATGGAAATGAATTAATATTTAATATAATTTAGTCTCCAAATATATAAAAATGGACCTGCATACACAAATTTTAAAGAAAGAAATGGAATAAAAACTGAGCTTGAATGCGCCTGACCTTATTGTCAGGTGTTCTGCATTTATGAAGTTCTCTGAGAGTTACAATCCATGACCGAGACAAATCATTTATTTCCCCCACTCCCCCTCCCCTAGGTTCACCAAATTTCAGAAAGACAGATGGCTAACGACGGCAGTAAACCTTATCAGTCCCATAAGCCTCTGCAGCCAGACACCAGATTCCTGGCCAATCACTTACCATCAGGCTGATCTGGGGCAAGTTACTTGCTGTCAATGTACCTTAGTCTGTCTGTTAAGTAGACATAATAAAAGTTCCTACCTCATTTGGTTAACATGAAGATTAAGAGTGTAAGAGTAAGAGAGTAAGAGAGAGAGAGAGAGAGAGAGAGAGAGAGAGAGAGTGGGAGGGGGGGTGTGTGTGTGTGTAAAATACATAGAACAATGCTTGGCACATAGTGATGGCCCTATTGATTTGTTCATTTTTAAATTAAAAGAAATGCTTAGGAAAAAACACAGTAATCTTATAGGGGTACATGCTTTGCTTTTTTATATATTTCACACTAATATACAAACTTCAGGAAAGATAACCAAGGTCTGCTAATGTACAAATTTTAAAAAGTTTTTAACAGGAACAGGTATTATATATTACCTGACACTATTTCTGAATGTACATTTGGTATGCCATACCATGCTAAGTCATTTAAGTCATGTCTGTCTCTGTGTGACCCTATGGACTGTAGTCTTCCAGGCTCCTCTGTCCATGGGACTCTCTGGGCAAGAATACTGGAGTGGGTTGCCATGTATTCCTCCAGGGATATTTGATATATAAAAGTTATAACCATTCAAGTCTATCTTTCTTAATCTGCTTTACTGTCACCTAACTCTACACCTTACTTAACACATGGAAAGAAATCTTATGCTATAGAAAATAGCTGTCATGACGTTCCAATCTAATACATGGTGATGAAAAGTGACTGAACGACTAGTATTCTGTATTTTCTAGATATATTTGTGTGTGTGTAAACTCTTTATCAGTTTGCTAAATAAGACTTTATAGCCAGCTGGTCCTAATTTTTTTTTTTAACAAGTACACAAAAGTACAAAATTAGGATTCAAATTAAGCCAACTAAGATGAACTCCTTATAAATATGGCATTACAATGTGGATCCCATTCTCAATTTTACTGTTTTAATGTATGTGGCTAATTCTCTCACAAAGATGATGAGTTCCTTGAAATCAAGAACAAGTAACTCTTTGTTAAATTCATGGCATTGGAGAAAGAGAGTAGGTGCTCACTAAACATTTGTCAATTGAATGAAAGCACCATAACCAAGGGGCTTCCCAGGTGGCGCTAGTGGGTGAAGAACTCGCCTGCCAATGCAGGAGATGTAAAAGACGCTGGTTTGATTTCTGGGTTGGGAAGATCCCCTGGACGAGGGCACAGCATCCCACTCCAGTGTTGTTGCCTGGAGAATCCCATGGACAGAGGAGCCTGGTGGGCTACAGTCCAGAGGGTTGCAAAGAGTAGGACATGACTGAAGTGACTTAGCACACACTACAACCAAAGTACAGAATACAAACACCTTTCTCATTTTCTAAATTTCTAAAATACAGCCCCATTTATAAAAATAAACAAATTTTAAAATTTAGTCACATGGTCTCAGCTCAGAGGTAAAAATCTATCTTGAGAGAACAAAAATAAAATAAAAGTTTTATTTACCTTAGTAAAGTCAGTTCCTGTGCACTCAATAAATACATTTTTCGTATTTACTGTTATTTTGGAATGGTTTCCTGCAACAAACACAAAACAACAACAAAGCAATCAGGTTCAGAAATAAAGGTGCACTAAAGAACACTACAAATACAAGCTGACACCTCAGAGGTAAGGAGACACACAACTTTTATTCTAATCTCCCATTATAAGCTGGAGAATAAAGATAAAATAAAAAACAAGGTTAAAAAAAAAAGGCTTTACAGAGTGCATTACACAGTATGCTGCTTAACAGAAGCCATCTCATCTCATTTTCATCATCATGCTAAGACAGGGCTGCAGGCAGGACAAGTAAGATTCAAAGATTAAGCTCACTGCCCAGGATCACAAGCTATTAAACAACAAGGCTAAGATTTGGGCCTGGATCTGGCTCACTCCAAAGTCCACGATGAGTACTAGAGTTCAAGATATGGAGAAGGAAGTTTCTCCTTCCCATTGTGAAGCAACTGAACCCCCTTCTCACCTCCAGAAAGGCAAACATCTATGGCTTTGACATCACTAAATTTTGTAAATACATTCAAGTTGCTTCTCAACAAAAGCTTCAGAAAGAAATTAAGAGGGTAAATTTCAGTTCTGAAATTTTAATTTATAAAACAGCAGGTCAAGCAGAATTCCACTTTAACGAAATGAATTACGGGCTAAAACCAAAATATCGACACCTTTTGGAAGAACAGAATCCAGAGAACTAGCACCAGAACATATTTATAAACTTAGCTTTTCCCTTCTCCAGGTGATCTGCCCAACCTTGGGATCAAACTGGAGTCTCCTGCATTGCAGGAGGATTCTTTACCAGCTGAGTCACCAAGGAAGTCCAAGAATACTAGAGTGGGTAGCCTATCTCTTCTCCAGCGGATATTCCCGACCCAGGGATCGAACTTGGGTCTCCTGCATTGCAGGAGGATTCTTTACCAACTGAGCTATCAGGGAAGCCCTAAAAGTAGGTATACATTTATGAATTATATAAAAATCACCAGTAAAATATTGAAAAAATGAAATGAACTATTGCAATAAACGCCACAAAAGACCTGAGATTCTCAGACTGAGTCTTCTGACTGATTCAGCCAAGACAATTGAGAATTCCACAGAAATGCTAAACATTAAGAAGGAAATAGCAAAACATCTAAGGTACTTAAGAAATAACTCACCATTGATGACTGGAGGCATGGAAAGGACGACACCATTGCTATCATAGATAACTGGGTACAGAGGTTTATTTTCAATTATATGTAAATAATGTTTAAGCTGGTTGTCAGTCTGAAAAAAAATTAGACAAACAAAATTAGCTTCTTATTTCTATCAGTGTAATTAGTTTACATACGTGCCTAGCATAAAAAGGGGTGGGGGGGAGAATCAGAAAAATAACAAAACAGCCCCCGAAGTTTTAAATGTATGATATTTTCTAATATAAAGTAATGTCTCAGAATCTTCATACAGCCTCATCTCCTATTGAAGAAAGATGAGTTGTTGTTTAGTCGCTAAGTCATATCCAACTTTTTTGTTGACCTCATGGACTCTGGGCCCACCAGGCTCCTCTGTCCATGGGATTTTCCAGGCAAGCATACTGGAATGGGTTGCCATTCCCTTTTCCAGGAGATCTTTCCAACCCAGGGATCAAACCTATGTCTCCTGTACTAGCAGGCAGATTCTTTACCACTGAGGAAAGATGAGACCACAATTATTTTTCAAGACTCAAAACAGATTTGCAGAGTAAGCCTGAATCACCTTAAGCAAAACAGAAACCATACAAAACTATTTAGATAAACAGGAAAAAAATCACTTGCAAATCAGGCCAACAATAACAGCTGCTTTTCCCAAATGATACCTACCTCTTCTACTATTTGTTAAATGCAGTTTAAAGTGACAACTGAATTGATTTTCACTGCTGGACTCTATAAAGTGCTAATCATGGGAGGCAGGCACTTTGCAATAGTGCATGCCACACACACACACACACACAGTCTAGCTAAATCTTATTGTGCCTTACATTTGCATGAGTTTTAATTATTCCTAAATATGAATATTACAGTGCAGTAAGACCTATGTAAGTGGTTCTCAATCCTAGGTATACATTATAAACATCTGAGAGGATAAAAAAAAGTAATAATAAAACTAGAGCCAGAACTCACTCTAGATCAAATGAACCAATATCTCTGGGTTGGAGCCCAGACACTGTTATTTTTTCAAAAGCACTCATGACATCACCCTAATTATAACTTGATTTTGGAGGAATTTTATGATTTATGCAGAGCTACTACATCAATATAAAATGACCTTTACCTTGTATATGTTCATCAGTTCACAGGCTGTATACTCTTTACTCTTATTTAGAGGCTTGAATTTGATATCAGAAGGTTTCTTTGCAGTGTAAGTAAATGGACCTGACAAAGTGTCCAAATCATGGGTGCCAATAGCAACCAAGGCTCTTTTCCTAAATGTGGAGACGGGGAAGGAGAGAGAGAAAAACAAAAGAGATTTGAAGATCTCAAAATGTAAGACTACAGGTTTTTAAAAATTATTTGTAGACAATTCCTTAAAATAGTCTGTTATTATGTGACATCTTTACATACATTAAAAATATAAGAAATTATAAAGCTACTGAAAACACATTATTTTAGTAGCTGAAATTCCTTCTACTAGTTTTCCTAAGTACTACGTTATTATTAATAGGACATTAACATACCCTTTATCTTCTTTTTTTATCATATTTCCCTTTATCCTACTTCCTCTAATGTCAAGTAAACATAAATGTTTTATTAAGTTAGAATAAACCACCCAAAAACTCCTCTGTTTTTTGGCTTTTCTATATTTTCCTAAATTTCCTGTAACATAGCTATATTGCTTTATTAATGGAAATTAATTTTAAGAACTGAGATTACATTTAAAACTGAATAAGGAAATTTCAAGAGCTATTAATTTCATTTGTTCTACAGCTTATCTGCAAAGAATTTAAGGTAATTTTAGGAACTTAAAGATATAAAGTAGGCAAGAAAGAAACAGAAGCAGGGATATAAAATGAAGCCAGGAACAATGCCAATACTAAATTAGAATCTCAAGGCCTACAGTCTTATCACAGAAGATTACAAATTTGACTCTAAGCTTTCCAATAGACAATCCAAAAAGAGAAACTCAAATCAGAATTTATGATATTCTTAAGGCTTCAAATGTGTTTTAGACTATGTAGGTCTAAACTAAATATCAAATGGATAAAATCATTAGTTATCAAGAAATGTGTTGAGTCCACATTACATGAACTATGAAATAGCTTTGAGAATTTGTTGAAACAAACTTTGGTCAACCTCAAATTAACACAGCATTATACAGCAACTAACTGAATAAATTTTTTTTGTTCAATCTCTAAGACAGGCGACTAGAATTTTAATGGGTGACTTGAACAGAGCTGTTGACAACCCTAGAGGGAGTGTAACTGTACTCAATGAGTTGCATGTTTATATACTAGCATCAGATGTATGCATGCTCAGTTGAGTCCAACTCTTTGCAACCCCATGGACTGTAGCCTGCCAGGCTCCTCTGTCCAAAGGATATCCCAGTCAAGATTACTGGAATGGGTAGCCATTCCCTTCTCCAGGGGATCTTTCCAACCCAGGGATTGAACCTGAGTCTCCTGCATCGGCAGGTGGATTTTTTACCACTGCACCACCTGAGAAGTCATATACTAGCACAGGTAGAAATATACCCATGGCCTGCAACAGAAACCACTCCTCAGAGAAAAAGAACAAAATCAAAAGCCTCTGCCATAACAAGATATTCTGTACACAATCAGAAAGCAGTGCATATGAAAACAGGGAAACACAACATACTCCCAACAAACCAACCCATAAAAATCAGTGCTAAGATGACCTGGATTTTCAAATCACTATGCAGATTTTTAAAATACTACTACCACTACAAAAAAAGCTACTACAATGGTCCAGTCAGTTTAGATAAATCAACAACTGATAAACCCATGAGTAAGAAAATCCATGTTTTCTTGGACATTAATGTTGGTTTTTTAATCCAAAAACAGTACCTCAAAAATGTCGCTAAATTTCAACTTCAAGCCAATCACAAAAAAATTCTGGATGGATCAGAGAGCTATGCATTTTGAAAAACAAACAGCAAACATAGGTACATACACACATACATATACACAAACAAGGTACCATAAACATTATTCAGAGAAGACATAGATGAACAATGCTTAATTAAAACTGTGGAGCAGGACATCCCTTAAGACACAAAACACAAAAGTCATATAGGAAGACTGATAAATATTGACTACACCCAAATTGTAAACTTTATACAATCAAAAGACCCCACAAGTCAAAAGACACAGAGAGAAAAGGTCTACGACACAGGTAAAGAAAAAGGATTAATATCCCCCAAATAAAAAGATATGAAAACTAAAAATAAAAATCAAGATTCTACTTATTATACTGGCAAGAATTTTGGTAAAGTCTTGCTGTGAAAAAGCAGCGACTGAAAGAACCGAGCGAAAAAAAGAGAAACTTCGTTAAAAGGGAACCAAAGAGATTCTATAGAGATAAACAATAAAATATCTGAAGTAAAAAGTTTGCTGGATACTTCCAGGAGTATCAGAGACTAGGCTGACTCTCTTGCCTGACACAATCACAAAAGAGGGAAGACACATATACCACAATGGTTTCTAAGGCCGGCACTGGACCTCAGGCGATGAAGGACAGGAAAGAGATAAGGGAGATGAGAGACAGGAAACAGGTAAGGTAAGCCCTATGACTGCCCAGCTGGCTGCCTGGAGGGACTTCAAGTCACAGGGCAGGAAAGGGGGTCAGGCAGGAGCCCAGTGAACTCCCTAAGTTGAAGAGACACAGCTGAGAGCCTCGGGAGACCAAGATGGCGGCCAGAGGTCACCACACAGAGCACTGGAGATGAACAGAGCTACAAAGGCAGAGAGCTCTGCGATGTGCAGAGGGGCCCCCTCAAGACCTTGCTGAGTATCAATCAGTGTGAGCATGTGAGGAAACCACCTAAGGCCAGGCAAAGAACCATCCAACGCACCAGTGCTCACACAGACTGAAAACCCCATCTTTCACAGGGGCCATGGATAAAGTAGGAACAAGGTCTCGCCTCAGTAGTAAGGACTAACTAGCCTTAGACAGAACACTGTGTGACCAACAAAAACAGAAACACACATACACACACAAAAACAGAGAAAAATCAATGAAACCAAAAGCTAGTTCTGTGAAAACTGACACACAAAGACATCCACTAAAGTAACTGATAAAACTTCTAGCTACACTGATCAAAGGGGAAAGAGAAGACACAGGCATAAAAGAGGTGATACTGATACAGATACTGTAGCTATTAAAGGATAATAAGGGAAGATCAACAACTTTTATGCCAATAAAAGTTTACTATAAATCACTTATTATTTAAGTGAAATGGTTATATCTCTTGAAAAACACAAATTAGGATTTACTGACTCTGGCATATCAGAGTATTAGGATATAATTTATACCTCCCCTTAGAAAAAGCTCACGATTTCCAAAAATACTGCATAAAATACAACTTAAAGCTGAATTAAGTTGTAAGGAAATGCCTTACAATTTAGATAACAATTAGATTCTTCAAATGACCAGAACAGATAACAGGGCTCAAGTACTTACTAGCTATATCAATGCCTATCAGAAATCCTCTATCTTGACCTATATGGTGAAACTATATTTAAATTCTTATTGTTTTGCGTAAGAGTGACATATTTGCAAGACGACAAATAGATTGTTTTTATAAAACAACTTGGAATAAATGTATTTCAGAATCCTAGAAAAAGCTTCTTCTACCATGTACTCAAAAATGT
The DNA here is from genome assembly GCF_029407905.1 of Bubalus kerabau. Lineage (NCBI taxonomy): Eukaryota > Metazoa > Chordata > Mammalia > Artiodactyla > Bovidae > Bubalus > Bubalus kerabau. The sequence goes on from NC_073626.1 coordinate 164,901,591, forward strand.
TTCAAGAAAAGAAACTGTGTGAACTTAACCACAGGTGTTTTATTTTTTAAATATTTTTCACACCAGCAGAAAACACCCAAGGTCTCCTTCCCAGCCCTGTGTCCAGCCCATCCCTTACACACAAGCCTCTTTTAGTTTCCACAGTTTACCAAATTGCAATCACTGCAATTACTAAAAAATAAGAATTATGTTTTTCCTTTTATACTCAAGACATATGTAACTATTAATCATACCTTTGATTAGCATGAGGTAACTTATGTTGCTATATTTTAGGACCACACAAAAAAACTTGGTATGTTAGCTAAAGACTAATGTTTCCTATCAGTAACTTTTATTAAGATTTTTGAAAAACTGACATTAGTTCAAGGACTCCCACTGTTACCTTCCTTGACCTTTAGGAGTTGAGGAATTAAACTGATCTGAAGATCATCACACTAAAGGGAGCTCTATGGGAAATGATGTATAGCAATGTCAAAGATAGAATAAGAAAATTCAGTTATTTAAAAATCTCAAAAAAGAAAATACAGTTAAAAAATCTAAAAGGTACTTGCTCTTTGGAAGAAAAGTTATGACAAACCTAGACAGCATATTAAAAAGCTTTGCCACCAAAGGTCCGTATAGTCAAAGCTATGGTTTTTCCAGTAGTCATGTATGGATATGAAAAAGTGAAAGTCAAAGTCAAAGTCATTCAGTTGGGTCCAACTCTTTGAGACCCCATGGACTAAACAGTCCATGGAATTCTCCAGGCCTGAATACTGGAGTGGGTAGCCTTTCCCTTCTCCAGAGGTTCTTCCCAACCGAGGGATCGAACACATATCCTACATTGCAGGTGGATTTTATACCAGCTGAGCCACATGGGAAGTCCATGGATATGAGAGTTGGACTATAAAGAAGCTGAATGCCGAAGAATTAATGCTTTTGAACTGTGGTGTTGGAGAAGACTCTTGAGAGTCCCTTGGACTGCAAAGAGATCCAACCAATCATTCCTAAAAGAAATCAACCCTGAATATTCATTGGAAGGACTGATGCGGAGGCTGAAGATCCAAAACTTTGGCCACCTGATGAGAAGAGCTGACTCATTAGAAAAGACCCAGATCCTGGGAAAGATAGAAGGCAGGAGGAAAAGGGGAGGACAGAGGATGAGATGGTTGGATGGCATCACCAACTCAATGAACATGAGTTTGAGCAAGCTCTGGGAGATGGTGTGGATTGCCATTCCCTTCTCCATGGAATCCTCCCAACTCAGAGATCAAACTGAGGTCTCTCACATTGCAGGTAGATTCTTTACCATCTGAGCCACATGGAAGCCCCCAAATTTAAACTTACTTAAATTTAATTTTCATTAACCTTTCTTGTTATTCTCACATATTCTTATTCTAGAAAAAATTTTTTTAAAAGTCTGCGGGGGTTGGGAGAAGAGAGGAAAGAGGGAGGAAAAGAGGAAGAGAGAAGGGGAGGGAAGGAGAGAAAGAGGGAGAAGCAAGTAAGAAAGAGATACATTCACAAACCTGCAAATGTTCTGATGTAATTTCTCCTGAAGTTCAATGAAGCTGTCATATCTATCTTTTGTAAATTTTATGTTTCGGAGAACCGCTGCAACAGCGTACGGGCGTATTTTAGCTGTCTGAAATTCATTTTATCAGTAGAGATGGTAAATATGAAGGCTTTTCTTTGTAATAACATCTTGTAATAGAAAGTCAGCTGTCACAAATTTTCATTCAATCAACAATAAAATACAGTGGTGGTAGGAGAGGAAGTCATTGTCCTCATGGAATTTACATTTCAGCAAGATCTCTGAAAATTTACTGAATTGTTGATTAAAAAAATTAACCTTTCAAGTAGTTTGCTTTTAGTATTTCTACCAAAACAGCCTTCCCCAAAGAGATTTTCTTTCTAAATGTTATTAACCCACCACAATTTAAATAATTATCTCAAAAGTATTTTAAGCAAACATTTGGATGTTATTTTCCAAAATTATTCACAGAAAACAGATGCTGTCCCCTTTCACTTTTTGGTAAAAACAAAATGACAGTTTTTCAGAGCTAGAGGCTAAATATACAATGATCAAAGAAAACTACATTTGGCAGAAGGGTCAGCTCTGTCCCACCTTAGAGATATATACACACAAGGGATGTTTTTAAACGAAAAATAAGAATTGATCCTTATTACCTCTTCTGTGATGATCAACTTCTGGATTTCTCCTTTAGGCATTATCCGTTTATACATCGGAGTCTTTATCCTAAAATATTAAAATAAATGTGTTCATTACTAATCAAAACATTTGAAACTAATTTATTCTGTGTATAGAAAGTATACAAAATGCACAGAAGTAGGACAATGGGTTAAAGTTACAGCAAATCAAATTTGGGCTGAGTATTTAAAAATAAAATCCTAACAAATATTCTAACATTTCTAGTTGTTTAAAAATGGGCCATGATGTCTCATGGTAATGCATATTACCATCACTGGAGTCTCAGGGGACTAGAAAACCTTTAATTAAGCAAACTGTATGCAGGCATTTAAACATCAGCTGAGGGGCTGGATTAAATAACCTTTAAGTTTTATTCCAACCATGAGAGTTTGAACTTCTCAGAAAAACAGAGCTTCTTACAAACACAGATGGTCTGGCTCCACCTGGACTTAATAAATCAGGCTATTCAAGAGAAAGGCCTGGTAAATGGTACACTCTGAAGGCATAGTTCAGGTGATTGTTATATCAGGTGAGGGTGGGAACCATTGTTCTAACAGTGCTTTTCAAACCTCAAGGTGCCTACAATCAACTGGTGAATTTGTTAAAGCATATATTCTGATTCAAGAGGTCTTGGGTAGAAGCAGATTCTGCAGTTCTTACAGGCTCCCAGGTGTTACAGATGCTGGTCCCTGGTCCACACTTCGGGTAGCAAAGGTTTTAAGTTATTTTCCTAATTTTCTCTCATCATAAAAATCATATGAGGTGCCTGCTAAATTCTTATCAGGCAGGTTTGGGAAACACAATGTAAGGAGACTATCCCTGACCCTAAAATATAAACATCTGGACTTCCCTGGTGGTATAGTGGATAAGAATCTGCCTGCCAATGCAAGGGGGACATGGGTTCGATCCCTGATCTGGGAAGATTCCACATGCCTTGGTGCAATTCAGCCCATGGGCCACAACTCCTGAGCGCACATGCTGCAACTTCTGAAGCCCGTATGCCTGTGGTCTACAACAAGAGATGGCGGTGGTGGTTTAGTTGGTAAGTCCTGTCTGACTCTCACGACCCAAGAACTGTAGCCCACCAGGCTCCTCTGTCCATGGGATTTCCCAGATAAGAATATTGGAATGGGTTGCCATTTCCTTCTCCAGGATATCTTCCCAACCCAAAGATCAAACCCACATCTCATGAAAAGCCACCACAATGAGAAGCCCACATACCACAACTAGAGAGTACTAGAGGAAAGCTTGTGAACAGCAACGAAGACCCAAAGCAACCAAAGAATAAAAAATAAAATAAACATCTGATTGTCATGCAGAGAAGCAACTGGGTCAACCCTCAAATTTTAACCATCTTATTAACCAAATGCCTTATTATCACCCTTTCACCAACACCTGTCTCTCATCTGACGGCCTCATAGTTTCAAAGTCTAGCCTATCAGCCTGATTGGAGAAGGAAATGGCAACCCACTCCAGTGTTCTTGCCTGGAGAATCCCAGGGATGGGGGAGGCTGGTGGGCTGCCGTCTATGGGGTCACACAGAGTCGGACACGACTGAAGTGACTTAGCAGCAGCAGCAGCCTATCAGCCTGAGGCTCATATTCTTTTGCATCTGACAAGATAATGGGTAAGTAATCAAAAAATAATAATTTTTTTCCATGTCCATTATTTATTTATTTTAATTGGAGGCTAATTACTTTACAATATTGTGGAGGTTTTTGACATACATTCACGGAGAAGGCAATGGCACCCCACTCCAGTACTCTTGCCTGGAAAATCCCATGGATGGAGGAGCCTGGAAGGCTGTAGTCCATGGGGTTGCTGAGGGGCGGACACGACTGAGTGACTTCACTTTCACTTTTCACTTTCATGCATTGGAGAAGGAAATGGAAACCCATTCCAGTGATCTTGCCTGGAGAATCCCAGGGACGGGGGAGCCTGGTGGCCTGCCATCTATGGGGTCCCACAGAGTCGGACACGACTGAAGTGACTTAGCGGCACATAAATCAGCCATGGGTGTACATGTGTTCCCCATCCTGACCCTCCCTCCCCATCCCATCCGTCAGGGTCATCCCACTGCACCAGTCCTGAGCACCCTGCCTCATGCATCAAATCTCAACTGGCGATTTATTTCACATATGATAGTATACGTTTCAATGCTATTCTCTCAAATCATCCCACCCTCACCTTTTCCCACAGAGTCCAACAGTCTGTTCTTTATAATTATTTTTGATAGCTTTACTGTTTCACCTTTTTTTCACTTTACATATTCATCATTTTCTATATGTATTACATGAAGAGTCGGAAGGGGACTTGAAAACATTCTTTATTATAAATTACAAGTCTGAAACTAGAGAAGTCAATTACCTTGCCCACAGCCGTCACGAGATCTTCAGTTTTCCAGTCAGGAAGCTCCATTTCTGAGCTTCCTCAGAATTCTTAAGAAAACAGCATATAAAGTTGCACCCTTCTGCTTTTCTCCCAACCTTTAACCAACCCCATAAACTATCTATTCCAACTGGATTACTGAAGGAACTCACATGAACCCACTAAAGAGTTATTAAAGAAGCCATAAAATCATTAACCACTCCAGTTTTAAAACATGCTCCCCAAATGAAAGACTATGACTCTTTTTTTCAACTTTCAAATGGCTACATCTACAGGCTCCAGTCAGCTCTCCATGCAGACCCAAAGCTGTGGATCTGTCCAACAAGCTTTTTTCCAGAAACTTAAACAGGGTTGTTGACAGTGACAGACAAAGAAAAAAGAAATCCCACTTAGCCACGGGTTTAATGAATATACTCCCTTACCTTTCTTTGAAGACTTGAAGTCCTCGAACCAATCCTTCCAGACACAGCAGGTCATATCTATTGGCAGGGACATCGATTTTGTAGAGAACAACATCAGAGGCCCCATGGGCCTTTTCATTACCTTGTTCCTTACTTATAATTTCCTTTTCAGATGTCTAAAACAAACCCAAAAATTAAAACAAAACTAAATAAATCTAAATTTTTTTCGAAAAAGTCATTATCAGTCCTATAAAGAAGTAATTACACTGTTCATGTTCTTTTCAGAGCAGCAGAAAGCTGTCTAAAGCAAGGCGTGGGCTAAACTTTGCCTACTACTTGTTTTTGTAAATAAAGTTCTACTGAAACATTGTCAGGCCTATTCATTTACATTTCATCTGTTGTTATTTCCATACTGCAACAGCTGAGTTGTGACAGAGACTCTATATAGCTTTCAAAAGCTTGCTATTTGGCAGAAAAAGTTTGCTCATCCTTGATCTAAAAGAAAATGAAAATACCAAGGAAAACACAATAAGAACCAAGAAGCAGCAATAACGAAAGTGTCAATGAGACAAAGTAAAGGAAATTCACCAAATAAAAGCTATTTTGGGAATTCCCTGGTGGTCCAGAGGTTAGGTCACCACACTTTCACTGCTGAGGGCCTGGGTTCAATCCCTGGTCAGGGAACTAAGACCCCACGAGCCAAGAAACAAAAAAAGAGAGAGAGAAAGAAAAAGGAAAAAAAAAAAGAAAAGATATGCAACCTTTTATAAGATAATGACTCTAAAAGCTAAATCCTATGGGCACCCAAGACTAGAAGCAACATGAAAATGAGAATAATACTATAAAAGCAAACAAAAACATTTGAAGGGATCATCAGAAGCTGTGGTGTAAATCAGAAGGGATTATAAGTGTATAGTCCATGGGGTTGCAAAGAGCTGGACACGACTGAGTGACTTTCACTCACTCACTCACTCACAGGTGCAATGGGAAGAGGTCTAAGTACAGTAAAGGGTACAAAGCAGCAAGAGCAAAAACAAACGAGGGAGAAAGGGGAAGAAATACCACTAGAATAAATTCAGTGCAGAAGTAAAAAGCTTAGACTATCTCAATCACCACACTGTAGAGATTTTCTTAAAAACAATCATTGCCAAGAAGTTAAATTCTGTTCTCTACATTTACCATGGCAGGAAAATACCTATATACTTATTTCCAATCAAATTCCTTAGAAGTCATACTCCAACTGTTAATGTTACCCACTAGTTACCCCAACTTAACTGGAACTCCTGCTATTTCTATCACAAATCATCTGCTAAAATAACTGATGCACTCCTATCAAAATATATGATGTATTTTGTTTTACATGGGGCTCTCCTACTGCCACAAGATGAGCAGTTCAGATTACTTCCCAAAGAAGTATAATCTACACTTGTATAGCATGCTGAAGAATTCACTTTCCTCAATGAGCACTATGCACCTGAGTTACACCTGAGGAAGCACAGAGTCCACAGGAGGCTGGAACCGCCCAGGGCTCATAGTGCTTTTTGACTGTGGGCTCCAAGGAACACCTTCACTGGCCATCTCAAATTCAGGAGGCATACTGTGAAAATTAGGGAAAATTTAAAAATAAAAAAAGAATGTTGATGTATGGCAGAAATCAACATAATATTGTAAAACAATTATCCTTGCTTATTTAACTTACATGCAGAGTACATCATGAGAAACGCTGGGCTGGAAGAAGCACAAGCTGGAATCAAGATTGCCATGAGAAATATCAATAACCTCAGATATGCAGATGACACCACCCTTATGGCAGAAAGTGAAGAGGAACTCAAAAGCCTCTTGATGAAAGTGAAAGAAGAGAGTGAAAAGGTTGGCTTACAGCTCAACATTCAGAAAACAAAGATCATGGCATCCAGTCCCATCACTTCATGGCAAATAGATGGAGAAACTGTGGCTGACTTTATTTTTCTGGGCTCCAAAATCACTACAGATGATGACTGCAGCCATGAAATTAAAAGACGCTTACTCCTTGGAAGGAAAGTTATGACCAACCTAGATAGCATATTGAAAAGCAGAGATATTACTTTGCCAACAAAGGTCCGTCTAGTCAAGGCTATGGTTTTTCCAGTAGCCATGAATGGATGTGAGAGTTGGACTACAAAGAAAGCTGAGCACAGAAGAATTGATGCTTTTGAACTGTGGTGTTGGAGAAGACTCTTGAGAGTCCCTTGGACTGCAAGGAGATCCAATCAGTCCATCCTAAGGGAGACCAGTCCTGGGTGTTCATTGGAAAGACTGATGTTGAAGCTGAAACTCCAATACTTTGGCCACCTGATGTGAAGGGCTGACTCATCTGAAAAGACCTGATGCTGGGAAAGATTGAGGGCAGGAGGAGAAGGGGATGACAGAGGATGAGATGGTTGGATGGCATCACCGATTCAATGGACATGAGTTTGGGTAAACTCCGGGAGTTGGTGATGGACAGGGAGGCCTGGCATGCTGCAGTTGATGGGGTTGCAAAGAGTCAGATACGACTGAGCAACTGAACTAAACTGAAAAAACAAGTTGTTTTTTTTTAAAGAAACAAAAAAAAAAAAAAAAAAAAAAGAAGAGGATAAAGAGCAAGGGGAAGAGAAGGGGGCAGGAGAGGAAGAGGAGAAAAGAAATGGGGGAGGGACAGGGGAGGATATGAGAAGAGGCAGGAAAAATTAGAATTTAAACTGAGTTCCATCAAAGGGGTCAACAAAATTGCTAATGTTTTAGTGAAGAAAGATAAGTCACTTCATAGGGGTGCTGGATTTCAGGACCCCATATAAAGAAGGGGAGAAAATGTAACTAGAGATCCTTTACAAAAAAGACACGGCTGCCTAAGCCTTCTCCCATTTTCAGTATCTCAGTTCATACAAAGATCACAGGTGATGACTGTGATCAATGCAGTTTATCAGTGCTAACAAAAATGTTATGGAAATCAATAACCACAGAAACTTCAGAGCCAGAGGGATCTATGATAAGCAAAAGCTAAAGTGTTAGTCCCTCAGACATGTCTACCTCTTTGCGACCCCATGGAATGTAGCCTGCCAGGCTCCTCTGTCCATGGGATTCTCCAGGCAAGAATACTGGAATGGGCTGCCATTTCTTCTCCAGGTCAGAGGATCGTCCTGACCCAGGGATCGAACCTGGGTCTCCTGCATTGCAGGCAGACAGCCACCAGGGAAGCCCAGCGGGATCTACAGGGATCCCTGAAAGGATTATACATGTAAACTCCTTATGTACAGATGAAAAATAGGCCCAGAGAGGCAATGTAATATCCATGGTTCCACAGCTAGTAAATGTGGTAGCTCAAACTATTACTTCATTTTTCTGACCTTCAGTCCAATACTTAGATATTACACAACCTCAAACATAATTTTGAATTCTAATAAAATTAACATATACTATAGAAATCTCAACTGACTTCTAGAGCATATAGACGCTCAGTAACATTAAAAAAATTCTTTTTTGTAACATTAGTAAAGAAGCAGCAGGAAAACTAAGACAAGACAACACAGGTTTTTGTCAGTCTGAAGGCTTTTTTAACCTTATAGTGTTATTATACACTGAACAGATTAAGAAGGCTTGGGGGAAAAAATAACACTAATTACCAAGAAATATTGTCTTTTTAGTTACAAGCACAGTGTTTCTAATACATAATCAATATTAGTTATCTATTTGGTAAATAAAGCTATTTTTTAAACATTTTAATCAGTGTACAATTCAAAGACCAGGAAAATGTTTCAAAATCATTTTTACAAGCAATTCTTCAAAAGGCAGGAGATCATTTTACAAGATCAATGTATAGAGTAATAAATGAAGAATGAATTAACACCGGAACAGGCATGGGAGGAAGGTGGGATGGGGCTCAGAGGAAATGGAGGAGGAGGGGCCACAGGCCAAGGAGACAACAAGTCTGGCTGAAGCTCAGTTTCCATTGCTCCCAGACCCCTTCCTGATGCCTCGAGGGGACTGCATCCGAATAAAGGCATGAACCCCTTTGGAGATCTTACATAAAGCGACAACTTAGAACCAGAGCTTAGTCTCATAACACAGAGAACACAGAAACCACCAGGGCCCACAAATGTTTCCTCTTAGTCTAACCATAAGGTAACAAAGATAAAATGTAATGAACTTAGATACAGAATATTAAAGAAATATCTAATACATACAATTTCATCAAGTTCCAGTCCAAATTCAAAACACAGTTCATCAAATTCTTCATCAGCTAGGGGAAAAAAAAGAGATTACAAATTTTAATCTGTTCAGTACAAATGCAAAAAGCACATAAAAACTGCATCTTTTTAACTGTCTTACACCAAACATACTAGATATCAGGCATCAGATATCACCATTTAAAAACAAAAAAAGCTTGATCAAAAACAATTTTTAAAGAAAGAAAAACAAAACTATTAAATAAAGGGCTGATTCATCTAACTAATATCAGCTATAGAATCAGATTACCTGATTGTAAGCATGGGGAGCTTACACTTGCTGCTAAGTCGCTTCAGTCGTGTCCGACTCTGTGCGACCCCATAGACGGCAGCCTACCAGGCTCCCCTGTCCCTGGGATTCTCCAGGCGAGAACACTGGAGTGGGTTGCCATTTCCTTCTCCAGTGCATGAAAGTGAAAAGTGAAAGTGAAGTCACTCAGTCATGTCCGACTTCTATCGACCCCATGGACTGCAGCCCACCAGGCTCCTCCATCCATGGGATTTTCCAGGCAAGAGTACTGGAGTAGGGTGACCAGAACGTCATATTTAACAGTAAAATGCTAGAAGCTTTTACTCTGAAATTATTTTGAAGACATCCATGCCATCCTTCTTACACTTACTTGGAAGAAAAACAACTTGCAAGCAGGGATCTAATGTTAAGTGGGTCCAAATCACAGATCCAACACAATAGAATCACGTCATATAAATGCTATCATTTCAAATTCTCTTAGGTGGCCTGACAGCTGGCTTTGGAGCCAGCTCAATCTGAGTTCAATTTCTGACTGTTCCACTAGTCCTGAGAGCTTGGCACCTTATGGAAACTTTCTGATTCCTATGCCTCATAAAGTAGTATTTTACAGCCATGCATGCAACTGCTGGAAAGATTTAAATGCATTCATGCAGATAATGGGCTTCACCTAGTATCCTGAAACACTGTAGGTCTGCAATCATTAATAGTTCTCTTCCTTACTTTTAAATCATATCTTACTTTGCTTTGCTACCTGATACACAGCATTGTCAGGGTTTTCATGTTACGAAGAATGGAACACAAACCATCATTACCAGTATATTCTAGTGTTAAGCTGGTCTTAAGATTTCTGATCCTGACATTGAAGTTCAATTCAAGTTAACATTTATTGTGCATCTTCTATGAGTTGGCACTATACTAGGTGCCAGGGCTACAAAGATAAATAAAACACAATTCCTACAATAACCACTCCCTACTCCAGTAAACAAACCAGATATGTAAATGCAGATATCTTAAGTGCAAGGTACAGAGCTGGCACAAAGGAAGTCATCAACTGAGGGTCAGTAAAAACTTCACAGAAAGGAGTCCATTAGGCAGGGACCCTGGGGAGTGAGAAAACAGCATGAGAAATCTGGCACGTTCCATATGAATGCTGCATGAGGCTCATGTCAGGAAGAGATACGATGGAAGAAGTAGAGAGAAGTCAGCTCCTGATGCCAAGGGATTTGCCCTCCGTCCTGCCTGAGGCGATGGGGAGTTACACTGCAGGACTTCCAGCTGGGCAACAGCATGATCAGATCTGCACTTTAGAGCAGCAGTATCCAACCTTTTTGGCACCAGGGACCGGTTTAGTGGAAGACAATTTTTCCACAGACCTGGGGGATGATTCAAGCACATTACGTTTATCATGTACTTTATTTCTCTTTTTATTACATCAGCGCCACCTCAGAAAATCAGGCATTAGATCCCAGAGGTTGGGGACCCCTGCTTTAAAGAATGGTGGCAGGGGACTTCCCTGGCGTCCCCAGTGGTTAAGAATGCGATCCCAATGCAGGGGACCAGGTTCAATCCCTGGTCAGGGAACTAAGATCCCACGTGCTGCATGGTGCAGCCAAAACAACGACAACAAAAAAGAATGGTGGCAGGGTGGCAGACGAACTGGAGCAGAGAATCTACTGCAAACAAGTGCGACAGTGAGGAATTCATTAAAGCAGCAGCAGTGAGTGTGAGGGAGAAGGAAGAGTGTGAGAAATGTGGAAGGCAAAATCTGTAAGGCGCAAAGGCTGACTGGGAGGCGGGAAGAGTGAGTGAGCAGGAGGCGCCTAGGATGGCTCCCAGGTCCTTGGTGGGGGTGAATGTGTAGGTGGCGGGTGTCATTAACTAGGGCAGGAGGTGACAGAGGCCCCCAACGATCCCTCCTCCTGGTGCTCCCACCCTGTTAACTGAGGTCTCAGACAACCACATGGATGAACCTGGAAGCACATTGTCCAGCCCAGCCCAGCTCTGAGATGACTGCACACCGAGCTGACAGCTTGCCTGCAACCTGGTAGGAGACCCACGGCCAGCTCTCCCAGCTACGCAGCTCCTCCCTCGATTCCTCTCTCAGAAACTGCAAAATAATAAAGCCTTGTCATTTTAGCCTCCTAAGTACGGGTGTAATCAGTGATGTAGCAGTAAATAACTAACACAGACTTCGGTCCCTGGAAGTGGAGTGCTGCCGTAACAAAACAAAATGCAAGAAAGGCTCTGGAGTCAGGAGGTGGGCTTTGACAGCGTAAACAAAACCTCAAGTGCCTGACAAAGCTGTTATTTGAAGCCTCGGTCTCCGACAAGGAGGCAGGTAAGGACATGGAGGAAAGTGTGGAAGTGTTACTGGAAACTGACAGACTTGGCATCCTTTTCATGTAGAGGCAAAGCTTAGTAACACTGTTGCTGACGGTTACCAGGACTGAAGAAAATGTACCCACTCAACAGGGTGATGTTAATCAAGCTTTCCATCCAGTGCTGACACAGTGGTTTATAATGTGAGAGAAGAGATGAAGACTAGGAAATAAAAAGGAGCCAGGGCTTGGTTTTAAAAATTCTCAGTCTCCCCAGATGTAAAAAATGCTAAGATTAAAAAATGACTTCTGAGCAAAGAGCAAATCCAGAGCATTGCCAGGGAGACATGGTCTAAAGATGAAATCAAGGGTGTGACTGTAAACTCTTGAGACTCAGCAAAATCAAAAACACTGTTCACTCAGACAAAAGGCACTATGGATCAAGAAATGAAGGATGTGCCTCACAAATTTATTCAGTCTCCCAACTGAGTTTAAATAAGAGCACTGTGTCAGCAGAGGCCCAAGGTACAGAACAGCTTATTTCAGAGATCCATAGGTGCTGTGGCTTTTGACCAAGGAAGTGGAAACCAACAAAACTGACTGAAGATCCAGAGTTTTTTTTTTTTCTTTTTAAAGAAATACATATGCACAAACATTGCAAGCTGGAGCTAAAAGGGACAGAGATGGGAAGAAATGAATACCCAAAATCTGTTAGTGGGAAGAAGACTGAGAAAACCAATCAGCTGTAAAGGGTGCTTTCTTTTCACCAAAAAAATAAACTAACAAGCATCACTCAGAGGGTAAAACCAAGAGACTAGAGGGTGGAGCAGAACCAAGGACAAAGATCCCAGGCCTGAAGTTCTAATCAAGAATCTCCAACATTTACCAGCTCAATTTCAGAACTACCATGGACCAGTAAGTCCTTTGTGTCTCCAATCTTTCTCTTTTGAAGAACAATGTCCTAGGCCTGTCTTACCACTGTGTGTTAGGTACAGGTGGAGCAGATAACCTGTCTCTTTAGTCTCTTGGGTCAAGAGTAATTATACCCGAGGAGCTGTACTTAGGGAACTACACTGAAGAGCCTCGTCCGCAACTGGACCTGATTTAGATGAAGAGACTGGGTTCTGAGCTGCTGCTGTAATGTGATGACACTTCTTGGGGCTTTGGGAGGGAGTGTATGTTGCATGTGGGAGGAACATGAATCGTTGGGGGCCACAGAACAGATGGTACTAGTCAGCTCCCAAGCTGGCCTCCAAGAACACTTGCCTCTGGTCTTCTGGTACCAACATCCTTTGCAGTCTCCACCTGCACGGTGCCAGAATTGGTCTCTGTGACCCAGAGAATATGGCCAGGGATGGTATATTACCTCTGATACGTTAGGAAAAACTGTGGCTTCTATTGTGAGCTCTCTCTTGACTATCTGCTCTCCTGGACCTCTCACTCTGGGACAAACGAGTCACCATGTTGCAAGCAGTCCTATGGAGAGGTCAAGGTGGGAAGCACTGAACTCTCTGACCAAAACTCAGCAAGGAACTGCGGTCTGCCAACAAGCACTTGAGTGAACTTGGAATTAAGACTCTCCAGCCCATTAGACCTTGAGATGAGTATAGACCTGACACCTTTACTACAACCAGGTGAAAGTCAGAACCACTCAGCTAAGTCATTCCCCAATCCTTGAGCCTCAGAAACATATACCAAATGACCATTGTTAAGGTGCTAAGTTTGAGGATTATCTATAGATAAATAAATGGTTACTGACAAAATTGTTTGGACTCATTAAAATATACTGAATCCTTTATTGAGTCCTAATTATCATACAATTTGTTTTATTCCTTTCAGCTGTATTTCACCACTTAAATGCAAGGAAGAACCAATAATAAATCATGTTTAATGATTCCCTCTAACAAAATGACACCCCTAGGTAACTACATCTTTGGGGTTTATATGATATACAGAAGTGGCTCTGGCAGCATTGCAAGCAATTACACCAAGGCAGGACAGGCCTAGAATTGAAGAACAGTGAAAACAAATCAGTTAACAAGAAAACGAGTGGCAAGAGGAAAACATCTTAACAGAAAGGCGATAAAAAAAGATGGACTAAGGAGACAAAACTGCCCCAGAAGAGCAAAATTAATAGAATAAAAGCAGCTTGAGGGCTTCCCTGATGCCTCAGCGGTACAGAATTTGACCTTAATTTAATTAACATTTAAAAGATTAAGAACACATGAAATATAAAATAATAATGAGTATTATTCCTGAATTGTCTGAAGTACACCAACATCAATCTTCCTGAGTGAAACTTTAATGAGCCAGCAGTCGACAGATATTTATGAATAATCAAGTTTACCTGACATCTCTCAATATGAAGAAAAGGGAGAGGGTAGCTAGAGAATAAAACATCAGATGATGGTAAACAGGCTATAAATCTTAACCATTTTTTAAAACCTAGATTATTTCTTACTTTCCCAGATATGGATATCCAAGTGGGAATTTACCACAGTAGTCCTGAACAAATTTTGCTACACACCACCTTGTGTAACTTAGATATATCATAAACAATTAGTGAGAATACGGTTTAGAAGGATGGGTTAGAAATATAAAAAAGCATAGCATGAAATAAACAGCGTAGAGAATAAGAGCCCCGTTTAGAGGACAAGAGCATTACATCTATTTTCAGGGACTTAGGGCAAAACACTGGGCTTCCCAGGGGGCTCAGTGGTAAAGAATCCTGCCAATGCGGGAGACTCAGGATCCATCCCTGGGTGCGGAAGATCCCCTGGAGAAGGAAATGGCAACCCACCTCCCAGGATTCTTGCTCGGGAAATCCCATGGACAGAGGAGTCTGGAGGGCTACAGTCCATGGGGAAGCAAGAGAGTCAGACAGGACTTAGCGACTAAACAACAAGGACAAAAGACTAGGGAGAATAACACTTTAAGAATACAGGTAACCCTTGAAGGAGGCAGGGATCCGGGTTCGGATCCCTCTACCAGGTCCGAAATCTCTGTATAACTTACAGTTGGCCCTCCTGCGGTCTGCATGGGAGGATTCAACAACCACAAATGATGTAGAACCTCAGTATTTACTGCTGAAAATAAAACCTTCTGTAAGTGGACCCGCTCAGTTCAAACTCGGACTGTTCAAGGCTTAGCCGCACCACAGTATCTAAAAGTACACCTCTTCAGGTGTACTTTTAGTTTTTAAAAGCTAATTTTATTTCCACAGTAGTATCTTATTGTAGACAGCAGTACCTGAGGGGCTTGCTATATTGAGCCCTTAAACTAAAAACAGCTCTCAGAAACCAATTATCACACTCGTTACACAAGCTGATAACATTGGACACGGCAGATATCCCTTCAACTGCTATATGCATAGGGTAATTGGTAAGTGCACTTTATATTTCCCCTTTTTTTCAGTGGCAGTGTTTGTTAAAACTGAAGAGATGAAGGGGCAGCCTGAAGACTAGGTCCACCGAGTCGACTCCTCATCACTCAGGGCTCAGCCCACATGCTGCTGCTGCTGCTAAGTCACTTCAGTCGCCTCCGACTCTGTGCGACCCCATAGACAGCAGCCCACCAGGCTCCGCCGTCCCTGGGATTCTCCAGGCAAGAACACTGGAGTGGGTTGCCATTTCCTTCTCCAATGCATGAAAGTGAAAAGTGAAAGTGAAGTCGCTCAGTTGTGTCCGACCCTTAGCGACCCCATGGACTGCAGCCTACCAGGCTCCTCCGTCCATGGGATTTTCCAGACAAGAGTACTGGAGTGGGGTGCCATCGCCTTCTCCGAGACCACATGCTACCACCTAATTAACGTTTTTCCAAACACAGTATCTTTTTTGTTTCCCTGCTAGCATTTAACATTATCCAAACCAGCATCAGTTACTAAGCTGGTTTTATTATCTGCCCCTTTCATCAGAAATGTGAACGTGGTGGACTTCAGGCGCCCTGTGCACCGCTGTATTCCCAAAACGCCAAGAACAATACATAGCACATAACCGGCGTTAGGTAAACGTGAATAAAATAAAACCAGAAAGGAAAGCAGGCTGTGCCTCCTGCTCCTGCTCACAAATGGGAGTTCCCAGAGCGCTCTTCTTGCACTCCACTGGCTACACTTGGATTGCCATCCGGAGCTTCATTCCTGTTCTACCCCCTGGCATCAGGTACGCCGGAGGCGCTCCGTAAGACACCTGTGAATGAATGACACTGCGAGCCCAGCACGTGCGGGTGCTGCCCTGACACCCGCGGCAAACTGTTCCCAGAGGCTACATCCGCGGCTGGCCTACCCTACCTGGACCCCGAACGCTAGGCCAAAACCTGCGCGCAGCATAAACATGGCCACAATGCCTTTTTGCAAGAGGGTCCCAGCCTCCGAGGAGAGGCGCAGAGCACAGGCTACGGGGCGCGCACTCACTGTAGGTCCGGCCCAGGGCTCGGAAGAGCAGATCCCGCTTCACGCTGACAGTCGGCATGGCGAGTCCTGCCCACTGCGCCTGCGCGGAGCGCGGGCCCAGGCTCGGCGACAGGACTGTGTGTAGGACCCGATCCTTCCGTGTGGGCTGTCTTAAATATTGCCAGTCTAATTCTCACAGTTCCTCTTCTCGATTTTCATTTGAAAGCAGGTGTGTCGCCACCATGAAGCTCATTAAATCTAATTCGTTGGGAAAATAAACTGGAGGCCGAAAAAGGTGACATATTTGGATAGAATGGGCGAGGGTTTGATAGTCAGTAAGATGAACAGCCCGCGAAGGTCCTCACGCCTTCAACACTACGGAAGGAGGACGGCCAGCTAGGTGGGCGGGGCGAAGGCGGGGCGAGTGCGTGGAGGAGGCGGGACCTAGAGATGGAGACGTCTCTTGGGAGGGAGTGAGACTGTGAGAAGGCAAGGTCTCAGGCAGCTCCAGGTGGCGCTAGGGATAAAGAGCCCTCCTGCCAGTGCAGGACAGCTAAGAGACTTGGGTTTCATCCCTGGGTGGGGAAGATCCTCTGGACGAGGGCGCGGAAACCCTCTCCAGTATTCTTGTTTGGAGAATCCCATGGACAGAGGAGCCTGGCGGACTACAGTCCGTGGGGTCGCAGAGTCAGACACGACTGACGCTTATTAGCAGGCAGCCAGGACTGCGTGATGTGCAAACCCAAGTAGCGGGAGCCAAACTGTTAGCGCTTCTGCTTTTATCTCATTCTTTAGACCCTGATGCTGGGAAAGATTGAAGGCGGGAGGAGAAGGGGACGACAGAGGATGAGATGGTTGGATGGCATCACCGACTCAATGGGCATGAGTTTGAGTAAATTCTGGGAGTTGGTGATAGACAGGGAGGCCTGGCGTGCTGCAGTCCATGGGGTCGCAAAGAGTCGGACACGACTGAGCGACTGAACTAAAACTAAAAAACTAATCTCTTACACCCTACTACGTGTTCTAGCTGTGCTTTGGACCTTATCGCAGCCGTATTACGGAGGCTTCCTTAGAAACCATTTTTTAAAAGCGGAAACAGACTGACATGTACTCGGTTTCTATTGGCAGATGCTGTGCTCAGTCCTTTGCTGGCCTTGGCAGATCTCCTTCTAACAACATTCAGTGTAATCGGCAGCATAACAGCCATCGAATGTACCAGGCCCTAATGCCTGGAACCTGTGAATGTTACCTTAAATGGAAACAGTCCTTTTAGATAGCTAAGATTTTCGAGATGGAGAGCCTATCCCGGATTATAAGAATAGGCCCTAAATACAATCACATGTATTATTATAAGAGGAATGTCTAGGCAGTCTGAGTGCCGGTTGGAAAAAAATTTCCAGACACAGTATTTCAGAAGGGAGTTTCTTGAGAATAGGAGCGGAAATAATGAGGGCGCTGCTAGCACAGTGGACTGGGGGGCTGTTAGAACAGCTACAGCATCCCTGCTCAAGGGAGAGCAGAAGCTTTCCCTGGGTTAGTAGCCAATTTTTATAGCCTCAGGACAGAATTCCTGCTGGAAGGGTGACATTAGGTGATTGGTCAGAGTGCTATAGGGTGAGCACTAGGGTGGGCATTTTTGCCTAAAATGGGATCAGGAAGCTTGTTGGTGGTGATTGGTGGCCAGGGAGAAGGCTTTTGGTAAGGGTTACAAAGGGGCTTGCATGCTAAGTCACTTAAGTCATGTCCAAACGTGTGGAACCATATAGACTGTAGCCCGCCAGGTTGCTCTATCCATGGGATTCTCCAGGGATGAATACTGGAGTGGGTTGCTATGCCCTCCTCCAGGGGATCTTTCCAACTCAGAGAGTGAACCCAAGTCTGCTATGTCTCCTGAGTTGGCAGGCGGGTTCTTTACCACTAGCACCACCTGGGAAGCCCCACAAAGGGGCTTAGTCAGTTCCAGAGGTGACCTTGGTTCTGGGCTCCACTTCAATGGCCTTGGTGAAAGGCCTGGCACCTGTGGCCTTGGGGCAGGGCTCCATGAAGAAGTTAGAGGAAGATTTAAGAAAAACAGAAGAGAGGAAGCAGCGTAACCATGGGGGACAAGATCAGAGGGATACAGCCACAATCCAGGGAATGCCAGGAACCACCAGAAATGGAAGAGAAGAGTAAGGCTTCTCCCCTAGCCTTCAGGAGCAGCCCTGGAATGTCTCTAGACACTGTAATTTGGGCCCAGTGAACCTGGAATTCTGCCCCTCAGAATTTTGGACTTTTGGACTTCTGCCCCTCAGATCTATCAGTTCAGTTCAATCTCTCAGTTGTGTCCAACTCTTTGCAACCCCATGGACCGCAGCACGCCAGGCCTCCCTGTCCATTACCAACTCCCAGAGTTTACCCAGACTCCTGTCCATTGAGTCAGTGATGCCATCCAACCATCTCATCCTCTGTCGTCCCATTCTCCTCCTGCCTTCAATCTTTCCCAGCGTTGGAGTCTTTTCAAATGAGTCAGCTCTTCACGTCAGGTGGCCAAAGTATTGGAGTTCCAGCTTCAACATCAGTCCTTCCAATGAACATCCAGGACTGATCTTTAGGATGGACTGGTTGGATCTCCTTGAAGTCCAAGGGACTCTCAAGAGTCTTCCCCAACATCACAGTTCAAAAGCATCAATTCTTCGGCACTTCCCTCAGATCTATAAGCAAATGCATCTATTAGTTTAAAGTCACTGCATTTGTGGTAATTTGTTACAGCAGCCATGGGGAAATAATACACCAGGTAGCTGCTGCCATTATCCTCATTTTGCAAATTATAAAACTGAGGCCCACTCTGATTCACCCAACTCAGAAGGTAGAGCTGAGACACTTCCACAAGGGAGCCTACCCTTATCCTTTCTACTGGACAGTGAGTGAGGGCTGCCAAGACCATTCAGCTGAAGGGACTGTGGCTATGTGGGATTTAGGCCTCCCTGATTGCCAGGTAGGGCTTCCCAAGTGGTGCTAGTGGTAAAGAGCCTGCCAATGCAGGAGATGCAGGTTCCATCCCTGGGTTGGGAAGATCCCCTGGAGGCAGGCATAGCAACCCACTCCAGTATTCTTGCTTGGAGAATCTTGGACAGAGGAACCTGGCAGGCTACAGTCCATAGAGTTGCAAAGAGTCAGACACGACCAAAACAATTTAGCACACACCCACATACAATTGCCAATTAATCTGGGTTTTTTTTCTTTGTTTGTTTTTTACATAAGCTTTCCTGTTTGGCTGCAGGCAGTGCTTTCTCAGTGCCAGACATGATAGATTGGCAGAGGCCCCTCAATGGCAAATAAAATTTGCCCAAAGCCAAATAAAATTCTCTGCCCCCCAAATTGATACTCGGTAAAAAATGAATCAGTGAATAAAGAACTTCCTGAATTATTGCATGCTGAACAACTCGTCTCTGGACATTCCAAATTATTCTGTGGCCTTTAACCTTATTTTCCTTATCTATAAAGTTATTGTTGTTCAGTTGCTCAGTCATGTCTGACTCTTTTCAACCCCATGGACTGCAGCACGCTAGGCTTCCCTGTCCTTCACCATCTCCTGGAGCTTACTCAAACTCATGTCCATTGAATTGGTGATGTCATCCGCTGATCTCAGCCTCTGTCCCCCACCTTCTCCTCCTGCCCTCAATCTTTCCTGACATCCGGGTCTTTTCCAATGAGTTGGCTCTTCACATCAGGTGGCCAAAGTATTGGAGCTTCAGCTTCAGCATCAGTCTTTCCAATAATCATTCAAGACTAATTTCCTTTACAATTGACTGGTTTGATCTCCTTGCAGTCCAAGGGACTCTTAAGAGTCTCCTCCCACACCATAGTTCAAAAGCATCAATTCTTTGGTGCTCAGCTTTCTTTACGGTCCAACTCACATCCATACATGATAACTAGAAAAACTAGCTTTAACTATACAGACCTTTGTTGGCAAAGTGACATCTCTGCTTTTTAATACACTGTCTAGATTTTCTTCCAAGGAGCTGCTACTGCTGCTTCTAAATCGCTTCAGTTGCATCCGACTCTGTGCAAGCCCACAGCAAGGAGCAAGTGTCTTTTAATTTCATGGCTGCTGTCACCATCTGCAGTGATTTTGAGCCCAAGAAAATAAAGTCTATCACTGTTTCCATTTTTTCCCCATCTATTATTGTAAGGATTAGAAATAATACTCATAAACGAGTAGCATAATTCTTGTGTCCTGAGTCCTGGAATTTGGGCATTGTCATTATTATTATCCTCAGTTTCAGACTATTCTCAGAGGCGTTCTGTTCCCAGCTTCTACATGCCATATCTCATCCATCCTGCTTTTTGTCCTTGTGCAGGCATAGATAACCTGTAACTTCTCCTGGGAAAGGTTGAGGTCAAGAGGAGAAGGGGGCTTCAAAGGATGAGATGGTTGGATGGCATCACCGACTTAATGGACATGAGTTTGAGCAAACTCAGGGAGATGGTGATGGACAGGGAAGCCTGGCCGTGCTACAGTTCATAGGGTTGCAAAGAGTCAGACACGACTGAGTGACTGAACAACAACCTTCTCCACGACTAGCTAGAATTAAGACAGGCCTGGCTCCTTTTGTTGCTGTGCTTCAATGTTTGTCCTGGGACACACCTCTCCTCATGCAACAAAATACAAAGGAATTGTATGGGACTAAAAATAGCTGTGTGCATGCGCAGTGGGACAGATTCTGAACAAAAGATACAAAGAGACCAAAAAAAAGAAAAAAGAAAACCCAATTGCCACTTTCAAAGAGCCTGGAGCAAAAATGGGGTGCTGGGAGCAAAGTAAGGGTACTGTGCACACGCCCCTGCACACAGTACCACCTAACAGGTGGGCAAAACACCAAAGCTACCCCTCTGTCCAACCTGTGGACACATTCCTACCCTCACCCCATGTATGGAACAAGCTCTCTCCTTCCGCCTTCCTCCCCTCTGCATTCAAGGAGTGAGTAAGCAAGGGAACATTTTTTTTGTTCTCACTCCTCCCTGCTGCAGCAGGGGCCCCAGTAAAGCCTTGTCTGAATTTCTTGTCTGGCCTCTAGTCCATTTCTATTGATTGGGGAAGGCCAAGAACCCTGTTCAGCAACAAAAATGTTAGGATAATTTAGTGGAAAAGGGAAAGCTAGGCTACAAGTACACATCAAAAATGGCATTGCTGCTGTTGCTGCTGCTGCTAAGTCGCTTCAGTCGTGTCCGACTCTCTGCGACCCCATAGATGGCAGCCCACCAGGCTTCCCCATCCCTGGGATTCTCCAGGCAAGGACACTGGAGTGGGTTGCCATTTCCTTCTTCAGTGCATGAAAGTGAAAAGTGAAAGTGAAGTCACTCAGTCATGTCCAACTCTTCGAAACCCCATGGACTGCAGCCCACCAGGCTCCTCCTTCCATGGGATTTTCCAGGCAAGAGTACTGGAGTGGGGTGCCATTGCCTTCTCTCAAAAAATGGCATTAGCTGACAGATAAGAAAGATATTTGGAAAATCTTGAGATAGTACATCACAGGTGTTTCTCTTGTCTAATTTTAAATCCAGCCTGAAAGCAAAAATGAGATGGCAGTATTTCCTAGGACTGAAAGATGGGCTGGCCAATAAACATGAAAAGTTCTCCATACAATGGAAATTAGGAAGATGCAAATTAGGGCTTCCCTGGTGGCTCAGTGGTAAAGAATCTGCCCACAATGTAGGATACAAAAGAGACGTGGGTTCAATCCCTGAGTCAGAAAGATTCCCTGGAGAAGGAAATGGCAACCATTCCAGTATTCTTGCCTGGCAAATCCCTTGGGCAGAGGAACCTTGCAGGCTATAGTCCATGGAGTCACAAAAAAGTTGGACATGACTTAGCAACTACACAGCATCAACAAACAAGATTAAAATAAAATACATTTTTATACCCACCAGATTGGCAAAAATATGAAAGTCTGACTAAACCAGATGTTGGTAAGAATATGGGAGTATAAACTGATACAGCCACTTTGGAAAACTTGACCTTACCTACCTAGCAAGGCGGGGCATATGCCTGCCCTACTACCCAGCAGTTAGGAACTCAGGAGTATTCCCCAAAGAAACTCTTACTCATGTGCACTGGACTACCAAATAAGAATGTTCACTTATATTGTTCATTATAGTTAAAAACTGGAAATATCCCAATATCTTTCTATATTAGAACAGGTAAATAATTATAAATTCATACAACAAAGCACCATACAGCTGTGAAAATGAATTACAGCTGCATATATAAACTTGGACAAAAAAATAAATAAACCATGGAAATAAATATACAGCATGGTTCCATTTATATAAAAATGAAAAACAGGGTAACCTAAAGAGTATATTATTTAGGCATACATCAATAGATGGGGCTTCCCTGGTGGCAGTGGTAAAGAATGCTCCTGCCAATGGAGGAGACACAGGTTTGATCCCTGGTCTGGGAAGATGCTCTGGAAAAGGAAATGGCAACCTACTTCCAGTATTCTTGCCTGGAAAGCCCCATGGACAGGGAAGCCTGATGAGCTACAGTTCATGGGGTCTCAAAGAGTTGGTTGTGATTTAGCAACTGAATAATGACATGTCAATAGATGGTAAGACTAAAAGAAAACCGATGATAAACAGAAAATCTGAGACTAGTCAGTTCTTCTAGTCAACCTTCTCCATGAATAGCTAGAATTGACACAGGCCTGTGGGATGGAAAGGACAAAGCCTACAGCATTGGGATACCCAATGGTTTGAAAAATATTAGTAATGTTCTGCTTTTTCTGGTATACCTTTATGGATGTATTTTAAGGAAATTAAAATGAAATGAGAAACAAGAGATGAATTGTGGCCTCCTTTTGGGAGGCGAGGGAAACAAATGCTTGGTGGCCTATAGCTGAGTAGAAACACAATAGGAAAACTTCAAATTTGATTTTAAGGTTTTTTTTTTTTCATAAACAGCATTTTTAAAAGAATTTTATTTAAAGAGTCTAATTTATGATTCTTTTCCTTTAAAGATTCTGGATTTTATGTTCTGTTTTAATAGAACTTTTACCATCCCAAGTTATTTCTTTTAAAAATCACATATTCTTTTCAGAAGACTTGAATGGATTTTTTTCCTTTTCCATTTAAATCTCAGATCATTACAAAATTTGCTTTGGCTTTAAGATACTGAATGAACCAGCTTTTTTTTTTTTTTCCTAAACAGCTATCCAGTTAGCTCAGCAAAATTTATTGAATAAACTTCTTTTTCCTCAGAGATTTGAAATACCTTCTCTAGCACATATTAAATTTCCATATCTATTTGGGTCTGTTGCTGAACTATCTATTCCATTGCTAGTACAAAACTGCTTTAATTATTATAGCTTCATAATACATTTCAGTATTTGAAGGAGTGTTCAGTGCTTTCTTTCTCAAAAATTTCTTGACTATTCTCTCATGTTACTTTTTCTCCATGAGCTTTAAATTCTATCAAGTTCTGAAAAACATTCTTCTGATGTTTTACTAGGAATCAAATGTACTTTATGGGTTAATTTAGGAACTTTTCTATCCAAGAACCATAGTCTCCATGTAGGTATTTCAACATACCAGACACTGGTTCACCTTAGAAATTTTGAATCAGCAGTTTCCTCTGTTAGAGTGTTCTTGACCCCAGACTCCTGCAGAGCCAGCTCTCTCAGCTCCAACAAGTCTAAGAGAGACTTATCCCTGACTATACTGTTTATTATGGTTATTAGATATAAATGTCTTTCCCTAATAAAACATAAATTTTATAGAGCAGAGACTTTTGTATTTTGTTCAATAATATATGCCAAGAGCCTTAAACAGTGACTAGCACAGAGCAGACCTTAGATAAATGTTTGATGGTTTCCTTTAATGATAGGAATATTATATATTTATATCATTAATATTATAATACATATTGTTATATATTATATAGAGAGTATTATCTTTTCTTTTTTTAAATAGATACTTCAATAGGAAAAAAATGGTCAAAGAATGTTAACAACCAATTCAATCAATAGAAACACAAAACAAAAAGTGAGGAGGGGAGAAGCAATGCAGATTAAAACCACAGTGAAAGCAGAGATATTTTCTCCAGGGAGACTAGCAAAGATTAAAGAAATAAATGATGCCTCCTGCTGGCAAAGATTTAGGAAGCTGCCACTCTTAGGCACAGCTGTCGGGAATATAAATAGTAGCTTGACAATATGAATCAAACTTTTAGATGTATACTCTTTCATCCTGAAATTCCACACCTAGGATTATTCTAAGGAACTAATGAAGGGAATATTCTTCTCTTTATAATACAGGGAATTTGGAGACAAATGTCCAACAACATGGGACTTGATGAAATAAATTCTGATACCTCCATATAATAGAATACCACACACACATTAGAAATGATGCTGCATTTTTCAACATGAAAAAGTCTACAACAGGGACTTCCCTGGTGGCCCAGTGGTTAAGAACCTGACTTGCAATGTGGGGGACACGAGTTCAATCCCTGGTCGGGGAACTAAGATCCGGCCTACCTTGGAGCAACTACGCCTGTGCGCCGCAACTACTGAGGCCCACGTACCACAAATGGAGGGCCTGCACTGCAACAAAAGATTCTACATGACACAATGAAGATTCCACATGCTGCAACTAAGAACCGAGGCAGCCAAACAAATTAATTAATCATAAAATGGCTCCTTTTAAAAAGTCCACAACGTAGTACATGAAAACAAGTTTCTAAACAACATACTTAAAATGGTTTTTCAAAGACATGTATGTATGTGACTGTGAACAAAAGTAAAACAACTGGAATGGTATACACCTAAGTGTCGACAGTGGTTATCTTGGGGTGGCGTGCTCACTTTCATCATTGTACCTTCTGTATTTTACAGACCTGTAATTAGTAGGATTACTTCTATTGTGAGGAAAAACCAATTGTGTTCAGTTCTCCTCCCTGCCTAATCAGTGGCACACAACCTAGCTCTTTCTTCACTACATAGCTTGTGTAGATCTGCCTGATGATGATTGTTTTTGCCCATAAAACATGTAACGTCCTTGGAAGAAGTTTCTGATTATGCCACTTTCCTGTAATGTTTGAGGGTTGGGCAGCAGCTGGGAAAGACATGTTGTCAGATCCGAAATTCTTCCTACATAGGTCCTGAAAATGCAATGCTGTGTCTGATGATGGCTCACACTAGAGCAGCATATAAAGTGACACTTTAACAGATCTATTAACAGATCTGGTCTATTAACAGATGAATGGATAAATAAGATGTGACACACACACACACACACACAAACACACAATGGAACACAACTCAGTCTAAAAAAGCAATGCAATTTTGCCATTTGCAACAACATGGATGAACTTGGAGGTATATACTAAGTCAG
Source organism: Bubalus kerabau (assembly GCF_029407905.1). Classification (NCBI taxonomy): domain Eukaryota; kingdom Metazoa; phylum Chordata; class Mammalia; order Artiodactyla; family Bovidae; genus Bubalus; species Bubalus kerabau. The sequence continues at coordinate 164,927,142 of NC_073626.1, forward strand.
AAAGAGAAAGACAAATACTCTATGATATCACTAATGTGGAATATAAAAAGTACAGTAAATGAGTAAATATAACAAAAGCTCACATATATAGAGATATAGAGATACTCACAGATATAGAGAAAAAAAAACTAGTGGTTACCAGTGGGGAGAGAGAGAGGAGGAAAGGCAAGATAGGGGCAGGGGATTAGGAGGTACAAACTACTATGTATAAAATAAATAAGCTATGAGGATATTTTGTACAGCACAGGAAATATAGCCAATATCTTATGACTAGAAATGTAACATAATCTTTAAAACTTGTGAATTATTATGTTTTACACATGAAACTTATATAATATTATATATCAACTATACCTCAATTTAAAAAAAGAAATGCAAAAATTTTGATTAGAAAAAAAATAAAGCAGTATGCTGATATTATGTATGTGCTTTCTTCTTCAAAAACAAACACTGTCCATTCCCAGCCTAATTTCCTCATCCATAAAGTGGATGTAGGACCTCGTTGGATGGTTTGGAGACAAAGTATGTGGAAACAATTTGAAAGATGCCAAATACCTTTTGAATACTGGCTATTAATACTCCAGGTGACAACCTAAGTAATCTGAGACCACAAATCCTTTCTGGTATTAAGCTTAGTAAAACTTGAGCTGCTGCCTCCAGGAGTGTGAGACAGGGCTGTAAACTCAGATGATAGATGATATGATTTATAGAAACAATGGCAGATTTTCTTTTCTTGGGCTCCAAAATCACTGCGGATGGTGCAGCAGCCATGAAATTAGAAGACACTTGCTGCTTGGGAGGAAATTTACAACAAACCTAAACAGAGTATCAAAAAGCAGAGACATCACTTTGGCGACAATGGTCTGTATAGTCAAAGCTATAGTCTTTCCTGTAGTCGTGTACATGTGTGAGAGTTGGACCAAAAGAAGGCTGAATGTCAAAGAATTGACGCTTTTGAAAACTGTGGTGTTGGAGAAGACTCTTGAGAGTCCCTTGGACTGCAAGGAAATCAAACCACTCAATCCTAAAGGAAATCAACCCTGAAAATTCTTGGAAGGGCTGATGCTGAAACTGAATCTCCAATACTTTGACCTCAATCTGAAGCTCCAATACTTGGGCCACCTAATGTGAAAAGCAGATTCATTGGAAAAGACCCTGACCCTGGGAAAGACTGAGGGCAAGAGGAGAAGGGGATGACAGAGTATGAGAGGGTTGGATAGCATTACTGACTCAATGCACATAAGTTTGAGCAAACTCTGGGAGATAGTGGACAGGGAAGCCTGGTGTGCTGCAGTCTATGGGGTCGCACATAGTTGGACACAACTTAGCGACTGAACAAAACAGCAACAACAACCTTGTTTTAATTGCTATGTATCCAAAACTAGTTCTGTTCTGATGAAAACCTAATAAGCCTTTCCTATAATTCTCCTGGAGCTTTTAATCTCTTGTAGGACATGACCAAAGTTCATCTGTCTTCTTGGTTTTCTACTGATGGATCCAACAAAATCAAGAAGGTCTGCTAGACTCTCCAAGCATCAGGTTGATATTCCTGATTGTCAAGTCACTGGTCAATTTTCATTATATTTAAAAAAAAAAACTTGTTAGACTTTTTATATTATCGACCATTCCCTCTTTCTTAAAATTCTTTCTTAATTTTCCTGACTCTCAACTTCTCTGTTTAACTCCTTGGATTTTTCTACTATCGTAGGTAAGAAACCATGCAATGTCATGTTAAGGGTTCTAAAACTAGTCACAGATTATGATTCTGTATCTCAGTTCAGTTCAGTTCAGTCACTCAGTCGTGTCCAACTCCTTGCGACCCCATGAACCACAGCATTCCAGGCCTCCCAGTCCATTACCAGCTCCCGGAGTCCACCCAAACCCATGTCCATTGAATCAGTGATGCCATCCAACCATCTCATCCTCCATCCTCCCCTTCTCCTCCTGCCCTCAATCTTTCCCAGCATCAGGGTCTTTTCAAATGAGTCAGCTCTTCACATCAGGTGGCTAAAATACTTACTGAGACCTTAGACCAATTACTGAATACTGATAAGCCTTCATTTCTTATGAAATGAAGATAATAATAATATCTACTGCATAGGTATAGGAGAAGGCAATGGCAACCCACTCCAGTACTCTTGCCTGGAAAATCCCATGGATGGAGGAGCCTGGTAGGCTACAGTCCATGGGGTTGTGAAGAGTCGGACATGACTGAGCGACTTCACTTTCACTTTTCACTTTCATTCCTTGGAGAAGGAAATGGCAACCCACTCCAGTGTTCTTGCCTGGAGAATCCCAGGGATGGGGGAGCCTGGTGGGCTGCCGTCTCTGGGGTCGCACAGAGTCAGACACGACTGAAGCGACTTAGCAGCAGCAGCAGCATAGGTATACCATAGGATGGTTGTACAAATTTTAATAGAAGCAGATCATGCTATGCATGGGGCTTCTCAGGTGGTGCTAGTGGTTAAGAATCTACCTGTCAGTGGAAGTGACACAAGAGACTCAGGTTTAACCCCTGGCTCAGGAAGATTCCCTGGAAGAGGGAATGGCAACCCACTCCAATATTCTTGCTGGAAAATCCCATGGACAGAGGAGCCTGGCAGTGACAGTCCAAGGAACCACAAAGAGACACAACTGAGCGACTGAGCATACACATACACAGACTTGGCACATTGGGAACACTTGATCAATATTAACTCTTATGGCCTCTTCTACCTCCTACACTACCCTTTCTCGATCTTCAGTGTGGGGTAGCCTCTAGAGGTATGTCTTTGGTGATCTTCTCCCTGAAAGATCTCCACTTCCACCATCACCTAAACAGATATGGCTGTCATTCTAGCCTCCAACCGACCTCTCGCCTCTGCATATCTCTTTCTGGTTTCTCAACAGGTTGGCACGCCATACTCAAAACCTATACTTTCCACTCACCACAAAATTTGTTCTTCCCCATGTTCTTCCTATCTTTTTCAGAGTCATTAGCATCCACTGAGTTGTCCAAGCCAGAAATACTGTAGTCAGTCTAACTCTTCTCTCTTCTAACAGGTTATGATTGAGGCAACTTGGGATAATCTGCTCAGCATTCCTTGTTTCTCTCCACACAGGGTAAACCTTTGAGTAACCACGTTAAAACAATGGGACACTGTATCTCATGGCAGTGAATTGGTCCAGGGGTAAACAGCTGAAGTAAGCTGAATTTTGGACTTGGAACCACCGGGGACATGAGGTTCATTTTTTTTTTTTTTTTTAATGGTGGAAACAGCAAGATGCAAGGCTAAAGCTATTGGTGTTTCTGTATGTTCTCTGTATGTTTCCCATCATACAGAGAAAATTAATCAGTAATGAGCTAAAATGATATTGACATGAAGAAAAGATAGCGGAGAGAGACCCAGAAGGACTGAAATCCCTGGTTATTCATAAGACTCAAGTGTCTCCCTCCTCTTCCTGACACTTGATTGTTCACCTGAATGAAGTTCAGAAGGGTGAAAGCTTGGAGTGTAAGGGTCAGAGGAGGATTACCGCTGAGACTCGAGAGGTGAGTGCGTGTGTGTATGTGTGTGTGTGCACACTCAGTCCTGTCTGACTCTGTGACCCCATGGACTGTAGCCCGCCAGGCTCCTCTGTCCATGGGATTTCCCAGGCAAGAATACTGGAGTGGGTTGCCTTTTCCTTCTCCAGGGGATCTTCCTGATCCTGGGATCAAACCCATGTCTCCTGTATTTGAAGGCAGATTCTTTTTCGCTGAGCCATCAGGGAAGCCCCAAGAGGTAAATAGAGGTCCTATAATGCAGGGTCTGAAACTACTTGAAAGAGTTTGGAGTTTAAGAGCAATGGAAAAAACTGAAAAGTTTTAAGCAGAAAAATGACATGATTAACTTGGTATTTTCTTAAGTTCACTTTGGATACATTGTGGAGAAGGGATTAGGGATGGTAGACAAAGGGGCAAAGCTCAAGGCACGGAAATCACTTGGGAGATTGCAATAATCCAAGAAGAAATGACAACAGCCAGGACCAGGGAAATAGCATATGTGGGGGGAGGGAAAGTAACAATATTAACAATAGACCGAAGGAAGCAACAGGTCATATATCAAGGAGCCGTGAACAACCAGAAAGATACAAACATGAGTGAAAGTCCAGCCATTGGATTGGACGTTCTTGGAAACTTAAAGTGAATGATGCAGTTTGCTTTGCCATACCTCTAAGGACACTGTTGTTTAAGTGGCTGACAGCTTCTTTCAAGAGCCTGTTTGGACCCAGATCAGTTGCAGTGGGCCTTCCTAGTTCCTTTCTCCTAGATTCTCCCTTGTTTTAGTTGCTGGGGCCCCAAATAGGTTTCCAGACCACATGCAAACTAAAGTGCAGAGTGGATCATGAGAAGAGAAAGGACATTTAATGAACATTAGTGATTACCATAATAATTTCTAATTCATGGGGCTTCCTCCGTACCTCAGTCAGTAAAGAATCTGCTTGCAATGCAGGAGATCTGGGTTTTATTCCTGGGTTGGGAAGATTTCCTGGAGAAGGAAATGGCAACCCACTCCAATATTCTAGCCTGAAGAATCCCATGGACAGAGGAGCCTGGCGGGCTACAGTCCATGAGGTCGCAAGAGTAGGATGTGATTTAGTGACTAAACCACCATCACCACCAATTGTTCATAGTATTACAATAATTTAAACTATCAACTATGGAAGCACCTACTTTGTAGAGCAAATCATATACTAACATTAACTAATGCAAAAATAACAATTGAACTTATATCAGTGGGATTTTCAAAGGAGAATGTGAAAGAAAAGAATAGTATATAGAGAACTTGTACATGCCTATAATTTATTATAATGTGCCTCAGTTGTGTCCGACTCTTTGTGACACATGTGTGCTCTGTCCATGGAATTTTCCGGGCAAGAATACTGGAGTGGGTTACCATTTATTTCTCCAAGGGATCCTCCCAACCGAGGGATCAAATCCACATCTCCTACATCTCCTGCGTTGGCAGGCAGGTTCTTTACCACTAGCACCACCTGAGAACTTGTATGTGCCTATAGCAACAAGAAAATACAGAGAAAGGAAGCCTTTGCAACATTATCATGGGGTGGCTACAAAGTTTCACTCTCCTGGGCAAGACTCCTGAAACTTTGCTCAGAACAAACATACTCCAGCCCTGTTGGACTGATAAAATAATTCGTTGAGAAGATAATAAAAAAACAGAGTGTCCTAAGCAAGTTTCTTGAACTTCGTTCAAAAGAGTGTTGAAAATATAACTGCTTAAAGGACATTCCATTGAAATTGCCATAGTGATGGTCCTCTGTTTGACTTTAACCCAAGCTGGTCACTCTCAATGAATAACTGTGATAGCTGAGTTTCTTGTGTGTACTGTGTGTGTGAATGAGAGAGAAATATTTACCTTTATGATGAATGTACTTTATGAAAACCAGAACAGTGAGCTAAACTGTCCACTTTAATGACTCTCAATGACTCTAGAGAAAATGCAGTTTCCTTTCCTAATAATAGGAACATTTTAACATAAATTATAGTAAAATGTCATGTTATAGAAAAACATTGCATCTTCTTGCTAGTTCAGTTCAGTTTAGTCGCTCAGTCATGTCCGACTCTTTGCGACCCCATGAATTGCAGCACACCAGGCCTCCCTGTCCATCACCAGTTCCTGGAGTCCATGTCCATTGAGTAGGTGCTGCCATCCAACCATCTCATCCTCTGTCGTCCCCTTCTCCTCCTGCCCTCAATCTTTCCCAGCATCAGGGTCTTTTCAAAATTTTCTTGCTAGTAGAAGTTAGCTATTGTCAAATGCACAGGAAACAAAACAAAGAAGTGATTTTTAGTTACTCATTTCCAAGGGTAGACTTTTGTAACCTATGATGCAATCTGAACTGTCACCTTCTCATTCCTTAATTAAAGAGAAGACCTGGAAAGAGGAACCACACTTGGTTGCTGGAATCTCAGATCTAAGCTGATTTCCAACACAATGACCACCTCAGGATTTACCGTGGCAAAGCTGCTTTATAAATTTTTGTTGAATTATTGAAAAGTAATGCACGTTTTATTCACTCATATATACCCAATGCCAAGCACATAGAATATGACTGGCAAATAACTATTGGCTGAATGAATAACTAACCCTAACCCAAATTATGACAAATTTGGCCCTCTGCATTCTTCTACTTGCTCTTCAGTGACTTATTCCTTGGTTTCAACAACATTCCCTTCCTTCCTTGTGATATCGTTTGAGGAGGAGCCTAGTATGGTAGTTATTTGCTCAGGCTCTAGAAACAGACAAACCCATTTTCAAACAACAGAAACTCACTTCTACTACCTACTAGGTGAACAATTAGTTTGACCTCTAGCCTCACTTTCTTTACTGGTAAAAGGAATAATAGTATTACCCTGGAGAGCCGTTATGAGGCTTAAAGCAAACACAGCATATGAAGCATGTAGCCCAGTACCTGGTGCGATACTGGTTCAATGGTAAAGAATCCTCCTGCCAGTGCAGGAGATGCAAGAGACGCAAGTTTGACCCCTGGGTCAGGAAGATCCCCTGGAGAAGGAAATGTCAACCCACTCCAGTATTCTTGCCTGGAGAATCCCTTGGACACAGAAGCCTGGCAGACTACAGTCCGTAAGGTCTCAAAGAGTCAGACATGATTGAGCACACATGCAGGACAACGACACAACCTGGTCAGCACTGAGTCAAGTTGATACATCACATACAGTTACTTAACTGCACCCCTGTTTAAGCTGTGTATTTCTCCAAATATTAAATGACCCCAAACTACCACCCCACCACCACACACACACGCACACACACACATGCACAAAGTGGTTTTCAACCCATTTTGCCAATCCCTCGGAGATTCTGAATGGGACAAAGTAGGTGAATAAATAGTTAATCCCATTTGGGTACTGTAAAACAGGAAGAGTGTGGGAGACTCCTCTAAGTTAATGATTACTCAAGAAAGTAGGTTTGGGCTTCCGTGGTGGCTCAGCAGTAAAGAATACAAAGGCCAATGCAGGAGACATGGGTTGAATCCCTGGTCCAGGAAGATCCCACATGCCTCAGAGCAACTAAGACTGCGCTCCCCAACAAGAGAAACCACAAAAATGAGAAGACAGCACACCATGACTAGAGAGTAGCTCCCGCTCGCTGCAACTAGGGAAAAAGCCTTCACAGCAACAGAGACCCAGCACAGCCAAAAATAAATAAATAAAATTATTAAAGAAAAAAAAAAGAGAAAGCAGTTTTGCTTAAGTACAAAATCAAGCAGAGTTGATTAACAGCAAGACCATGCAAGAGAAACACAAGATATGCCCCCAAACAATAAAACAAGGGTGGCATGAGACCCACATCGTGCCCAGTGAGCTCAGTAAGTTAGAACACACTATCTGCACATATTAAAAACAATAATTTGTGAACCTAGCTTGGAGGAGGAAATGATGATGGAAGCATGATGCCTACTCAAGAAAGACAAAGAAGTTCTTCTCCCCCTCCTCACTTTTCCTTTGATTATAAAACTGTAGCCCAGTAAGTTCTGGGGGGTGTGACACCCCTCCTCTCCTACCTGCTTGTAAGCCTCACAGGCATCCTATTCTAATATCCATCTTATCCATCACTTTGCCTCTCGCTGAATTCTTTCTGTGCTGAGACATAAAGGACTGTGGTACTAGAACTCTTTGGAGCCCCTCAAAATGACACCGAATGGTTTCAGTTCTGTAATTATTTGATGATATTAGTTTCATTTTGCTAAAGATACAGTTACCTTGGGAAGGAAGAGGTTACTGACAAAGTGGCAGTCAGGGTCCCTGTTCATTTCCAATAGGAGCAGTTTCACTTTGATTTCTTTTATAAATTGGAGTTATTTGAAGATTTAAAAGAAAAAACCCCTGCTAAAGTCAAAGCTTGAAACCCATGATCCTACAGGACATCACTTCTCATCTGTTTTAGTGCAGTCATAAAGACATCTGGTCTACTCCTTGCCAGTAACTAGCTGGGGTGCCACAGACAAATCAGCTTCTCTGCCCTAATCTCCCTACTCCACAAAATGCATAGTTTAGAAAGATAATGTCTAAGGTTCATGTTTTCCTATTAGTTTTATTTCTGCTGCTAAGTCACTTCAGTCGTGTCCGACTCTGTGCGACCCCATAGATGGCAGCCCACCAGGCTCCCCCGTCCCTGGGATTCTCCAGGCAAGAACACTGGAGTGGGTTGCCATTTCCTTCTCCAATGCATGAAAGTGAAAAGTGAAAGTGAAGTCTCTCAGTCGTGTCCGACCCTCAGCGACCCCATGGACTGCAGCCTACCAGGCTCCTCCATCCATGGGATTTTCCCGGCAAGAGTACTGGAGTGGGGTGCCATTGCCTTCTCCAAGTTTTATTTCTAGAGATCAACAAAACTCATACAGAAAAGTTGTTTTGAATAGCTTGATGAATTAAAACTTTCTCACCATTTAACTCCAATAAACATTTAACTCCAATAACCTGGGACACAATATGTACACAATATGTACAAAATAAGTGTGTTGAATGTTAAACAAGTGAATGAATGATTTATTTGCTGATTAAAGTTGTGATAGAACTTCATGGGTCCCTACTTTGCTCAAATGAGTTGTGGTGGGATATGACAGTTCTTTTCTAGCTGCTGAGGGCTCCGGGAAAGTGACAAGAGCATAATTCAGGAGAGCAAACTCCAAATGACTAGGAATAGGAATTCTGGGTAACCCGCTTGTCTTACCTACCAATATATTGTGAATCCTATTAACCTGTCAGTCTTTATATCTCTCAAGCTTATGTCAAATCCATCTCTATTTGCTAACACAGTAGGCCAACCCAGCATCCTCTATTCTCACAATAGCCTCCTTAGGGTCTCCATACTTCCACTCTTGTTACTGCCAATCTCTTCTATTAATAATTAGGTGTTAAAGATGGTAACCACAACACTATATGCAAGACAGCAAAAGAGACACGGATGTGAAGAACAGACTTCTGGACTCTGTGGGAGAAGGCAAAGGTGGGATGATTTGAGAAAACAGAACTGAAACATGTATAGTGAAAGAAGCAGTCCAATTTCAATGTATGAAACAGGGCGTCAAAGCCGGTGCACTGGGACAACTCTGAGGGATGGGATGTGGAGGGAGGTGGGATGGGGAGGGAGGTGGGGGCAGCATTCAGGATGGGGGACACATGTACACCCATGGCTGATTCATGTCAATGTATGGCAAAACCCACCACAATATTGGAAAGTAATTAGCCTCCAATTAAAATAAATAAATTGATTTAAAAAATAATTAGGTGTTCATCCTCTATCACTAGAACTTGTTTGTGTCTTTCAGGGCACTAGCACACATTTGGTTTATTTTGTTTCTCTCACTAGACTCTGAGCCCTATGAAGTCAGAGACCTTTCTTATTCACCCCCTCTTATTCAGCCCATCCCCGTACCCCCACCTAGTGTTTAGCACCTGGACGCCTTTTCATAAATAGTCAATGAATGAATGCGTGTGAATTCTCAGTCTCAGCGACCCTGTCTTAATTCACCTTTGGGTTATCAGGACCGAGGGCTATGCCTGGTGCCAAGCAGATACTGCATAAATACTTGTTTCACGTTTGGGTCAACTGAAGAAGGGAGGACTCTGCTCTCTACGTTATAAACAAAGCTGAATTGTCACTCTGCTAGTTGCTTGACTTTGACCCTGGCCTTCATTAACTGACAAATGAGCTAATTTCACAGGGTTGCTTTACGATGCCCTCTGTTTGGTAAAGGGCTTTGCAGAATGTGTTACATGGCGTATACTCAACATTCCCAGTAGCAGTGGTGGGAGGTCCAAAGTCTAGAAGTGGAAGGGGCGGGGCGAGAAGCTTGGTGCAGATAATGCGTTCTGAGGCTGCGCGCCGCTTGGCCCTCTGGCCTCGCCGTCCTCCCCTCCCCCGCCGCCGTCGCCTGGGAAACGGGACGCGTTCGCCCGCCCACCGACCGAAGCTAGTTTCATGGCAGCCACGAAGAAAGCAGTTTTGGGGCCGTTGGTGGGAGCAGTGGACCAGGGCACCAGCTCGACGCGCTTTTTGGTTTTCAATTCAAAAACAGCCGAACTACTTAGTCATCATCAAGTGGAAATAAAACAAGAGTTTCCTAAAGAAGGATGGGTGGAACAAGACCCTAAGGAAATCCTGCTGTCCGTGTATGAGTGTATAGAGAAAACGTGTGAGAAACTTGGACAGCTCAATATTGATATTTCCAACATAAAAGCTATTGGTGTCAGTAACCAGAGGGAAACCACTGTAGTCTGGGACAAATTAACTGGAGAACCTCTATACAATGCTGTGGTGTGGCTCGATCTGAGAACCCAGTCTACCGTTGAAAGTCTTAGTAAAAGCATTCCAGTAAATAACAACTTTGTCAAGACCAAGACGGGCCTTCCACTGAGCACTTACTTCAGCGCAGTGAAACTTCGTTGGCTTCTTGACAACGTGAGAAAAGTTCAAAAGGCAGTTGAAGAAGATAGAGCGCTTTTTGGGACCATTGATTCATGGCTTATTTGGAGCTTGACAGGAGGAGCCCATGGAGGTGTCCATTGTACAGATGTAACAAATGCAAGCAGGACGATGCTTTTCAACATTCACTCTTTGGAATGGGATAAAGAGCTCTGTGAGTTTTTTAAAGTTCCAATGAAAATTCTTCCAAATATCCGGAGTTCTTCTGAGATCTATGGCCTAATGAAAGCTGGGTCTTTGGAAGGTGTGCCCATATCGGGGTGTCTGGGGGACCAGTCTGCTGCATTGGTGGGACAACTGTGCTTCCAGGATGGACAAGCCAAAAACACGTATGGAACAGGCTGTTTCTTACTATGCAATACAGGCCATAAGTGTGTATTTTCTGAACATGGCCTTCTGACCACAGTGGCTTACAAGCTCGGCAGAGACAAACCAGTATATTATGCACTAGAAGGTTCGGTAGCTATAGCTGGTGCTGTTGTTCGCTGGCTAAGGGACAATCTTGGAATTATAAAGACCTCAGAGGAAATTGAAAAACTTGCTAAAGAAGTAGGTACCTCTTATGGTTGCTATTTTGTCCCAGCCTTTTCAGGCCTATATGCCCCTTATTGGGAGCCCAGTGCCAGAGGGATCATCTGTGGGCTCACTCAGTTCACCAATAAATGCCATATTGCTTTTGCTGCACTAGAGGCTGTTTGTTTTCAAACCCGAGAAATTCTGGATGCCATGAACCGCGACTGTGGAATTCCACTCAGTCACTTGCAGGTGGACGGAGGGATGACCAACAACAAAATTTTGATGCAACTGCAAGCCGACATCCTGTATATCCCGGTAGTGAAGCCCTCGATGCCGGAAACAACTGCCTTGGGAGCTGCCATGGCAGCAGGGGCCGCAGAAGGGGTCGGCGTGTGGAGTCTCGAGCCTGAGGATTTGTCAGCTGTCACGATGGAGCGGTTTGAACCTCAGATCAACGCCAAGGAGAGCGAAATTCGTTATTCCACATGGAAGAAAGCTGTAATGAAGTCCATGGATTGGGCTACCACTAAGTCTTCAGAAAATGGTGACACTGGAATCTTCAGTAGTCTACCCTTGGGCTTTTTTGTAGTGAGTAGCATGGTAATGTTAATCGGAGCCAGGTACCTCTCAGGTGTGCCATAAATAATACCAACTCCTGGATCCCAAAGATCTTGACCTAAGGAGAGAATTCAGTGATTCTGTCTCTTAATGTGCTGACACTATTCATAGACTCTGATTTTATTTACAAGCCACTTGCTGCATGACCCTCCAAGTAGACCTGTGGCTTGAAATAAAGAAAGTGAGGCCGAAAAAAAAAAAAGTGATTTCTCAATTAGGAAAAAAAAAACAAACAAACCCAGCAAGTTTTGCATACAAAAAGTCACAAACTACTCCCCTGAACTACTCAGGTGTTGTTGTTTTTATCCAACTTTCTATTAAAATGTTGAAGGAGAAAGGGGCATGGTGGGGGGATTGGTAGTCAACTATGTTGATTTGCCCTGTTCCAAACTCCCTCTAGCAATGACTTGACAGCTACCTCCCACTTGGTGTTGGTCAACTCTACAGTAAGATTTATAAAGAAAATGTAGTGTGTGCTCACAGGATGAGGCACAATCTGTTATTTAGTTGCAAAGTTGTGTCTGACTCTTTTGCAACCCTATGGACTATAGCCCACCAGGCTCTTCTCTCCATGGGATCCCAGGCAAGAATACTGGAATGGGTTGCCCTTTCCTTCTCCAGAGGATCTTCCCAATCCAGGGATCCAACCTGTGTCTCCTGTATTGGCAGGCAGATTCTCTACCACTGAGCCACAAGGGAAGCCCGAGGCACAATTTAGAATCACTCCATTTATTTAGCATATCATAAATGGAATCCTTCCGTGGCAAATCTTAGGGTAAAAACTTGAACCCTAAACACAGCCTGCAAGGATCTGATTCGTGGCCACTGTTTTTGCATCATTTCACTACAATCTCCTTGTTCTCTGAGTTCCCATTATATTTGCATGTATGAAGTAAATGAAGTATATTTATATACTTTAGTTTCAGCCACAGGACCTTTGCACATGTGCTTCCCTTTGCTTGAGTTAGATTCACCTTTATAATTAAAGTCAAGGTCACTCCTTCTGAGACTGACGCTCCAGTCTAAGTCCTAGAACCTTCTCATTCATTCACAGTAGGGTTTCACTTTGCAATTACACACCCAATGGTGTGGTTAATTTTTCTTGTTTCTCTCCCCGCCCCACCCCCACCCTCCAATCCCAATTTGTACTGAGAGCAGAATTGATGAATGAGCTAGTGTATCCTCAGCGCCCAGATTGGTTCCCGGCAAGAGATAGGTATTTAATAAATGTCCATTGAATGAGTAGGCGAAAGGTTTCCAGGATAGGTGTAGGAATCTGAGACACAAAGCTAAGGAGTCCCCCAGAGTTTGGGAGTGGTGTGGGGGACACAGACCAATAAACAGATGGGTACCAAGCTCCAGAGAAGCTAACTCTTGCTCCTACCTCCAGCTGGTGGGAGAGCCTAACCCTTCTCCAGCTGCAGACACTTTAGGAGGAAGAGGTGGGTTTAAGAGCGGATGCTGAAGCCGGACGCACAGTAATCGATCTCTGAACAACGGCCAGGGTTCGGTGGAGACCCCCGGGTTTCTAGGCTAATTGCAGGAACCCGAGTTGCCGGGCTTGGGCAGGTTGCCAGCTGACCCCGCTTGCCGACCCTTGTGCCCAGCGTTGCGCTCTCTCTTCGGCGCCCTGGCGAGTCAGCCAATGCGCTCTGGGCGCCGCAGCTGCTCCCGAGCCCCGGCGCTCGTGATTGGCAGCCCCCAGCCTCAGCCCCGGCGGGCCCTCCCACCCAAGACCAAGTCCAGTCCGCGCCCAGTCCCGGGCGGTCGCTGCCTCCTCTGCGCTCGGGAGCCAGGAGCTGGCCCGGGCGGCCGCTCACACCTTGCAGGCGCAGCGGAGCAACGAGATCCCAGGCGACCGCGCTCAGCGCCGCCCTCGCTCGCCACGGCCGGGCCATGAAGGTCGAGTTTGCGCCACTCAACATCCCGCTGGCGCGGCGGCTGCAGACGGCTGCGGTGCTGCATTGGTTGCTGTCCTTCCTGCTGTTCGGTAAGGACGCCTGGCCGTGCAAGATCCAGGCGAAACCGCGCGGTGCTTGGGGCTCCCTCTGCTCCTTTCCGGACCGTCGTTGTCGGAAAGTCCAGGGACGTCCTTAGACCCTCCAGCCCCACTCCCTTTGTAAGCCTAATCTGGCAGGTCACACGGGGCGTGGGTAACTAATTTGGGATTCCCCTCTTTGATTCATCCTTTCACATGAAGCTCGTAGCGAACGACTGATTTCCGACTTAATTTTCCCCAGTGCTGTTTTTAAAAATCGAGGCGTACCTTTACCCCAAGTAAAAGGCCCAGATTTACGGCTCGATGGGTTTTGACACATGTATACATGCAAATGGAACCACGACCCAAGCCAGCTGGAAGACAAGGCACTTAAGCCTCTCGAAGTAGACAAACTCGTTTATTGAATTACGGGTTCGGAAATTGACTCAATGCCCAAGGATCTGAAACCTGATCCCTTCCTTCTCTCCACCCTAAGGACAAACATCTTGGTTAGCTTCTCCGTGTTGAAGGTTTCCGGGATGCGGAAAGGTACCTTGCTGCGGATGCACCATGCACTAGTTGAGCTGGGTGGCCTCTGCCTGTAAACAATTCAACCCCGGAGAATGTTGTCCTAGCCAGCTCTTAAATTAAGCCCAGGTAGGAATGCACAGGAGCCAGTCACTAGATGGGGCAGGGGACTTACCTGTGCGCCTTTCCTCCGGATATTTGTTCTGCTGTTGGAGTAAAGGGGTTGAGGGGGTCAGGGTTAAGGGGGGTGGTACGAGAGCACAGGAATTATTGGGAACCTAACCGCTCAGACAGGACTGAGCGACTAACATACGCAGCCGATTCAGAAGACTAGTTATTTGTATGCTCGAAGACCATGGGCTGTACACTGGAGGCCACAGTAACAGTGATAACTCATTGCACTGTAGAGGTTTACCGTTTTGAACAGTCTTACATTTTGAGTGTCTTGGATCGATGGTTCTCAACCCAGGCTGCAATTAAAATGACTGGAGAACTTTCTTAAAAAAAATAGGATGCCCATGGTCTCTCCCTAAGAATTTTGAATTCATTTATTTCAGAATGGAACCTGCACACGGGGATTTTTTTTTTTTTAATAAATTCTCCCGAGTGCAGCTTGAGTTTACTAAAAGAGGAAATTGAAAGCCTTAGCTCATTAAGTCCTCCTAGGCCAGACTGTTGAGACAGCATTATATTTTGTTTTGCTCTTGGTCAAAGTACCATGGAGATAATAGCTACACTTATCAAGGCCTTGGGGTGTGCCAGGTGCTCTCTGCCAACTACAAATGGGCACATGCCGCCTACCTCTACAGTGCTAAGCACCATACACTGTTAACCATGTAATCTTCACCACAGCCCTTTGCGGTAAGGACTGTGCCTTCTTGCACTCATTGTACAGATGAAGGAACCAAAAGGTCGAGTGAATTGTTCATGGGTTAGTAGGTGGCGGAGGAGCTGGGGGCAAACCTGAATACTCTACCCAGACTTCCTGCTTTAACCATTCTGCTGTCCAGTTTAATGTCTTGAACCTGGAGACTGACCTCACTCACCAGTCAGCACATCTCTGATAGCCCGCTGTCTTTTCCTTCCATGGCCCTTGCTGATGCTTATATCTGTGTATGTCTGTGGCTACTTGAGAAAGGTCTGTATTGCCATCCATAGGTAAGCAGAATTTGTCACTCTAAAATATGTTTCTTTGGTTTATTAATTATTTGAAGCTGGTTATTTTCTAAAAAGCACCAAACAATACAAAGACAGACAAAACAAAACACTCTGAAAACCCAGCAGGAGTTACCCTTTTGTAAGTAATATTCACATTTATAAGAGAAATCTCTATTTGTAGTTGTGTGTCCCTTGCTGTAGGAAAGAGGATGACCAAATCTCTAGAAACCTATCAAGTGGAGAAGGGAGGGAAAATGGAGAAGGGAGGCTTATGGTTTGGTTACCTGGTTATCGGTAGGGCTGGGTGAAGATGGAACCATAGGGCGAAAGCATAATTAGGGAGTTTGGGGTGGACATGTACACACTGCTATGTTTAAAATGGACAAGCAACAAGGTCCTACTGTATAGCACATGGGAGGAACTCTGCTAAGTGTTATGTGGCAGCCTAGATGGGGAGTTTGGGGGAGAATGGATACAAGTGTGTGTATGGCGAAGTCCCTTCGCTGTTCACCTGAAACTCACAACATTGTTAATCAGCTACTCCAATACAAAATACAAAGTTAAAAAAAAAAGTCTGTCAAGCCACTGTAGTCTGACTCAAATTAGGAGTGGTGGGCCATGTCCAATCCACTCACATCTGGTTATGTGGAGCTCTACCACTCACCTTGTGACCTTCAACAATTACTACACCTCCAAGAAGCCAGGTTATCTGTTCTGCAAGATACCTTCAGGATTCCTCTGCTATTTTGGAGGGCTAACTTGTTCCTCAATTATCTGTTGTTGTTCAGTTGCTCAGTTGTGTCCAACTCTTTTCAACCCCATGGATTGCAGCCCTCCAGGCTTCCCTAAACTTAACCATCTCCCAGAGTTTGCTCAAACCCATGTCCATTGAGTCTGTGATGCCATCCAACCATTTCACCCGCTGTCATCTCCTTCTCTTCCTGCCTTCAATCCCATCATCAGGATCTTTTCCAATGAATCAGCTCTTCACATCAGGTGGCCAAAGTATTGTAGCTTCAGCATCCGTCTCTGTATTTCTTCTAAAAGGGAAGTTGGAGCTAAAACCTTGATGAGATTTAGGTGAAACATTTTTGCCAGTCCTATTCCAAGGTGTTGCTGGGTGCTCATGTCACATTATGTCAGACCCATGTAATGTCCAGTTGTCCCATTATTAGTGTCTAAGAGTGGTCAGTGGGTCCAGGTAAGAAGTAATGTGAGGGCTGGTAATTGACATGGGTGCAGATAAAAGTTCCCCATTGACCATTGATCTTTCACCTAGTCTCTGTTAATGATCCTTGACTAAATTAATTTTTATTTGGAACTACAAAATGGTAATTTTCCTATTGTCTCATTCTTTCTTCACATATTAGCTAGAATTTACACCAGGAATAATTTTTCCTATCATCTATGGCCATTGCTTACCCTACAATTCCTTTCTTACAGGGAAGATAAGGATAAACACTTATTTCTTTCCATTTTAATTATTTTAAAGAGTTGTAATATCTCCTTTCAATGGTGACAGAAATTTTATTAACTATGTCTTTTAAAATCTCTAAATGAAGATCTTGGAATACATTTTTCTTTCCACCATCAGGAAATGAGTTTAAACTATTACCAATAGCACTTGAAATATATTTTTTAAAATAGCAAATTGCTTCATTTAGTCATGAAATCAAATACTCTTTCCTTGAGATAAATGTTAAGTGCTTGTTTTTCAATCTTACAACATTGTATTAGTTTTAGGTATACAATGTAATGATTTGATTTCTCTGTTGCAAAATGATTTCCACAAGTTTAGTTAACATCCATTACCACACAGTTACAATTTTATTCTCTTATGATGAGACCTTTAAGATTTACTCTCAGCAACTTTCAGATATACAATATTATTAACTATAGTCACTATGCTATACATTACATCCCCAGAACTTTTGATTTCTAGTTTCGATTTCCATTTTTCTAATGAGAGATGTTGAACATCTTTTCATATTAAGCTATCTGTCTTCTTTGGACAGGGAGGCCTGGTGTGCTGCAGTCCATGGGGTCGCAAAGAGTCGGACATGACTGAGAGACTGAACTGAACTGTCTTCTTTGGAGAAACGTGTGTTTAAGTCTTCTACTCACTTTTTGATCAGGTTGTTTGTTTTTCTGGTATTGAGCTGGATGAGCTACTTGTATATTTTGAAGGTTAATCCTTTGTCAGTTGTTTCATTTGCTATTATTTTCTCCCATTCTGAGGGTTGTCTTTCCCCTTTGTTTATAGTTTCCTTTGCTGTGAAACAGCATCTAAGTTTAATTAGGCCCCATTTGTTTATTTTTGTTTTTAATTTCTGTTACTCCACAGTTCGTTTGCTCGTTTGTGTCAGACTGTTTGAGACCCCGTGGACTGCGGCATGCCAGGCCTCCCTGTCCGTTGTCAACTCCCAGAGTTTACTCAAACTTATGTCCATTGAGTTGTTGATGCCATCCAACCATCTCATCCTCTGTTGTTCCCTTCCCCTCCTGCCTTCAGTCTTTCCCAGCATCAGGGTTCTTTTCCAGTGAGTCAGTTCTTCACATCAGGTGGCCAAATTATTGGAGCTTCAGCTTCAGCATCAGTCCTTCCAATGAATATTTAGGACTGATTTCCTTCAGGTTGGACTGGTTGGATCTCCTTGTGTCCAAGGGACTCTCAAGAGCCTTCCCCAACACCACAGTTCAAAAGCATCAATTCTTCAGCGCTCAGCTTTCTTTATAGGCCAACTCTCACATCCATACATGACCACTGGAAAAACCATAGCCTTGACTAGATGGACCTTTGTTGGCAAAGTAATGTCTCTGCTTTTTAATATGCTGTCTAGGTTGGTCATAACTTTTCTTCAAAGGAACAAGCATCTTTTAATTTCATGTCTGCAGTCACCATCTACAGTAATTTTGGAACCCCTGAAAATAAAGTCAGCCACTGTTGCCACTGTTTCCCCATCTATTTGCCATGAAGTGATGGGACCAGAAGCCATGATCTTTGTTTTCTGAATGAAGAGTTTTAAGCCAACTTTTTCACTCTCCTCTTTCACTTTCATCAAGAGGCTCTTTAGTTCTTCTTTGCTTTCTGCCATAAGTGTCATGTCATCTGCATATCTGAGGTTATTGATATTTCTCCCGGCAATCTTGATTCCAGCTTGTGTTTCTTCCAGTCCAGCGTTTCTCATGATGTACTCTGCATATAAGTTAAATAAGTATGGTGACAATATACAGCCTTGACATACTCCTCTCCTGATTTGGAATCAGTCTGTTTTTCCATGTCCAGTTCTAACTGTTGGTTCTTGACCTGTATACAGATTTCTCAGGAGGCAGGTCAGGTGGTCTGGTATCTCTTGATCTTGAAGAATTTTCCATAGTTCTGATCCACACAGTCAAGGGCTTTGGCATAGTCAGTAAAGCAGAAGTAGATGTTTTTATGGAACTCTCTTGCTTTTTTGATGAGCCAACAGATGTTGTCAATTTGATCTGTTTCCTCTGCCTTTCTAAATCCAGCTTGAACATCTGGAAGTTATCGGTTCACGCACTATTGAAGCCTGGCTTGAAGAATTTTGAGCATTATTTTGATAGTGTGTGAGATGAGTGCAATTGATGGACATGAGTCTCAGTGAACTCCGGGAGTTGGTGATGGACAGGGAGGCCTGGCGTGCTGTGATTCATGGGGTCGCAAAGAGTCGGACACGACTGAGCAACTGATCTGATCCGATCTGATCTTGAACATTCTTTGGCATTGCCATTCTTTGGGATTGGAATGAAAACTGACCTTTTCCAGTCCGTGGCCACTGCTGAGTTTTCCAAATTTGCTGGCATTTTGAGTGCAGCACTTTCACAGCATCATCTTTTAGGATTTGAAATAGCTCAACTGGAATTCCATCACCTCCACTAGCTTTGTTTGTAATGATGCTTCCTAAGGTCCGCGTGACTTTGCATTCCAGGATGTCTGGCTCTAGGTGAGTGATCATTCCATCATGGTTATCTAGGTCGTGAAGATCTTTTTTGTACAGTTCTTCTGTGTATTCTTGCCACCTCTTCTTAATATCTTCTTCTTCTATTAGGTCCATACCATTTCTGTCCTTTATTGTGCCCATCTTTCCATGAAATGTTCCCTTGGTATCTCTAATTTTCTGAAAGAGATCTCTAGTCTTTCCCATTCTGTTGTTTTCCTCTATTTCTTTGCACTGATCACTGAAGAAGGCTTTCTTATCCCTCCTTGCTCTTCTTTGGAAATCTGCATTCAAATGGATATATCTTTCCTTTTCTCCTTTGCTTTTCTCTTCTTTTCATAGTTATTTGTAAGGCCTCCTCAGACAACCATTTTGCCTTTCTGCATTTCTTTTTCTTGGGGGTGGACTTGATACCTGTCTCCTGTACAATGTCAAAAACCTCCATCTATAGTTCTTCAGGCACTCGATCAGATCTAGTCCCTTGAATGTATTTGTCACTTCTACTGTAAGGCAGAGACATTACTTTGTCAGCAAAGGTCCATCTAGTCAAGGCTCTGGTTTTTCCAGTGGTCGTGTATGGATGTGAGAGTTGAAGTATAAAGAAAGCTGAGCACCAAAGAATTGATGCTTTTGAACTGTGGTGTTGGAAAAGACTCTTGAGAGTCCCTTGGACTGCAAGGCGATCCAACCAATCCATCCTAAAGGAAATCAGTCCTGAGTGTTCATTGGAAGGACTGATGTTGAAGCCGAAACTCCAATACCTTGGCCACCTAATGCAAAGAGCTGACTCATTTGAAAAGACTCTGATGCTGGGAAAGATTGAGGGCAGGAGGAGAAGGGGATGACAGAGGATAAGATGGTTGGATGGCATCACCAACTCAATGGATATGGGTTTGGGTAGACTCCGGCAGTTGGTGATGGACAGGGAAGCCTGGCGTGCTGCCGTTCATGGGGTTGCAAAGAGTCTGGGCGACTGAACTGAACTGAACTGAATGGTCTAGTGGTTTTCCCTACTTTCTTCAATTTCAGTCTGAATTTGGCAATAAGAAGTTCGTGATCTGAACCACAGTCAGCTCCTGGTCTTGTTTCTGCTGACTGTATAGAGCTTCTTCATCTTTGGCTGCAAAGAATATAATCAGTCTGATCTCGGTATTGACCATCTGGTGATGTCCATGTGTAGAGTCTTCTCTTGTGTTGTTGGAAGAGGGTGTTTGCTATGACCAGTGTGTTCTCTTGGCAAAATTCTGTTAGCCTTTGTCCTGCTTCATTTTGTACTCCACGGCCAAACTTGCCTGTTACTCCAGGTATATCTCTTGACTTCCTGCTTTTGCATTCCAGTCCCCTGTGATGAAAAGACATCTTTTTTTGGTGTTAGTTTGTTGTAGGTCTTCATAGAACCACTTAACTTCAGCATCTTTGGTGTTAGTGGTTGGAATATAGACTTGGATTACTGTGATATTGAATGGTTTGCCTTTATATGGACTGAGATCATTCTGTCATTTTTGAGATTGCACCCAAGTACTGCAGACTCTTGTTTACTATGATGGCTACTCCATTTCTTCTAAGGGATTCTTGACCACAGTAGTAGATATAATGGTCATCTGAATTAAATTCACCCATTTGGGTCCATTTTAGCTCACTGATTCCTAAAATGTCAATGTTCACACTCGCCATCTCCTGTTTGACCACTGCTAATTTACTTTGATTCATGGACCTAACATTCCAGGTTCCTGTGCAATATTGTTCTTTACAGCATCAGACTTTATTTTAATCACCAGTTACACCTACAACTGTGCATTGTTTCTGCTTTGGCTCAGCCTCTTCATTCTTTCTGAAGTTATTTCTCCACTCTTCTCTAGTAGCATATTAGGCACCTACCAACCTGGGGAGTTCATATTTCAGTGTCCCATCTTTTTGCCTCTTCATACTGTTCATGGGGTTCTCAAGGCAAGAATGCTGAAGTGGTTTGCTATTCCCTTCTCCAGTGGACCACGTTTTGTCAGAACTCTCCACCATGACCCGTCTGTCTTGGGGGCCCTACATAGCATGGCTCATAGTTTTATTGAGTTAGATAAGACTGTGATCCATGTGATCAGATTGATTAGTTTTCTGTGATTGTGTCCAAATCCAAAGATGCTGTACTATGACCTGACTGACTCATTTGAAAAGACCCTGATGCTGGGAAAGATTGAAGGCAGGAAGTGAAGGGGACGACAGAGGATGAGATGGTAGGATGGCATCACCAACTCAATGGACATAAGTTTGACTCAACTCCAGGAGTTGGTGATGGACAGGGAGGCCTGGCGTGCTGCAGTCCATGGGGTCTCAATGAGTCGGACACGACTGAGCGACTGAACTGAACTGAACTATGACCTAAGCCAGGGGCCCTATTCATGTTTCACCAGTTGCCCCACTAATGTCTTTTATAGCAAAGGAATCTACATGTATTAAATTACATCATTTTAGTCTCCCTTAATCTGGAAGATTTTGAGGGAGCACGTTTTAATGTTCACGCTAGTGATTTGTACTAGATTCTTGGACTTGCACGAACACTGTTTGCCTCTTCTATCATGGATTATCTTTGTGGTTTTTAGTTTGTAGCTTTACAAATTATTTATGTTTCTTTTGTCCTTCAGCTTGTAAAGCTTTCTGAAATAGTATGAAAATGGGACTGGTTTCAACTCAGTCCTTGTTATAATTTAACTTCATTAGGCAAAGAAACAGTTCCAATAATGAATTCATCTTTAACCAAGAAAAGTGTGAATCCTTATAAGTCGATACTTTTAAAAGGCAGTATGGAGCAGACCCACATATGAGGAATACTAGGCTGCAAAATTCTTCGAGGGGTTCTTAGATTTGTGTTTTAGCATTATCGTCATCCTAAGAATCTCTGGAAGTGAAGTTTTTTTAAAGCAAGCATTTTAAAAATTAGAGGAATGTTAAAATTGCAGTCTTATACTCAGCAGATGGCACTGATTGATGCTTTAAAACACAATGCCTCAGGAATAAAAAAGAAAAGAATGTGATGTGCTAAAGGATTTGCTTGCCTCTGAATTCTCTCCTTTCTCTATACTATGTTAATGGCTAAAATAAGTATAGAAATAGTTTTTATGGGGGCAAATGAAAACTTCTTAGATACAAGTGGAAATGGTACCCATACAAGTTAAATATTTTTAATAATTTCTTAATATTGGTCACTGGTCACTATTTAATGCAAATAAATAAACTTCCACAAGTTTTCACAGTGTTTTTCTGATGAGATTTGTTCATGGTAATTTAATAAAATCATGTTAAAGATGAAAATATTCTTACATAAGTAGACTTATTCTGTTTTGTTTACTTTTTTTCCCTTTAGTGGAATCACTTTATTTAATTTTTAAAAAGAAGTTTTGATTATAAGATAATTCATGCTAGTTATTAGAAAAATTAGAAACCAAAGAAGAACTTTTAGGAAAGACTAGAGAAAGCCCATTTTCTCACCCAGGGATACCTATTGTAAATATTTTCTCATATTCCTTTCCTTTTATTTACCTGTTTTTAAAATTTTTATCAAGGTAATATAAGCACTGGGAAATAAATAAAAAACTGGGTTAAGCTATATGAAACTGGTATTTATAAAGGTCTCAAACAGTTAGTGGTGGCTGATAACTAACATTTATTTGGGATTTTCCTATATGCCACTTTTACCAAACCTGGGTTCAGCTGGTAAGCCAATAATTCAAGAGACAAGTGTCAGTAGAAAGGAAAGATTCTTTCATAAGGAAAGCCAGCCACCTGGGAGAAGATGGATTTGTGTCCAGAGGCCAGCTCTGAAGATTGTGCTCAGTCATGATGATTTTTAAAAGGGGACATGTGGGAAGGGGAAGCATCCCAGTGAATCATCCAGGCAGGAGGTTGAGTTCTACATCACTCTCCATGAGGACAGGCTGGCTGACTCTTCAGATATTATCTTGCCTGTATGATCTGCCTGCAGTATTGCTTGGGGGTAGAGAGCTAGTTATTTTGTAAACCGTATAATTCTTCATTTCCACTTATTTTTATCTAGGGAAAGGATCAACAGGTGAGGCAAAGCATGGTGTGCATTCAGGAGAGCCTAAGTCCAGAGTTAGTTTCAATGGCTTAGTGATCTCATTCCTATAATTAGGTTCTTTTAAGGTTAGAAGGGAACAGAACTGGGCGAATAGGAAAGGGGCAAAACAGCTGCTTTCACCATCATTGTTCTTTTATTATTCTTATTGTTATCCTTTTGTTTATTAAATTTTTTTGGTCGCACTGTGGCAGTGCAGGTGTGGCATCCCAACCACCGGGACAAAGTTGAGAATGGATAGGAGCTGGGAGATAAAGTCAGCATGAGATTAGTGACTCAGCACAAAATAAAGAAGAAAGAGGCAATGCTACTCCTTAGAGGAGTAGTAATGGCTGGCATTTTTTGAGCATTTACTCTGTGCCAGGTTTTAAGTCTCTGTGCTCTTCCCCATTGATATCTTTTTGTTTTTATAATTTTTTAAAAAATCTGACACAGAGCATAGACATGTGGGCTTCCCAGGTGGCGCTAGTGGTACCGCCTGCCACTGCACCTGCCAGTGCAGGAGACATAAGAGACACAGGTTCAATCCCTGGGTCAGGACGATCCCCTGGAGGAGGGCATGGAAACCCACTCCAGTATTCTTGTCTGGATAATTTCATGGACAGAGGAGCCTGGTGGGCTACAGTCCATGGGGTCACAAAGAGTCAGATATGGCTGAAGCGACTTTGCACGCATGCACAGCATTGACATAAAAAGAAAATGTGTAGCTTAGCTTAATGTATTACTTAAAGGCAAATATTCTTGTCACTATTGCCCAGGTCAAGTTTTATCAGTTCCCGCTTCATCTATTTGAGTCTACGTCATTAGGTGCACAGATAATTAGAATTGCTCTGCCATGAAATGTTGCAAGAAGTAGGTGAGCTAAGGCACAGAGTGTCTTCTCTTTTATTTCTATCTCTGGCGATAGAGTTCCTGAAAATGAAGTTTCTCAGTGGAATGTGCCCTTTACATGGGCATATGATGAATAACTGCTCAATCAAGGTGAACACTTGTAGTAGGAACTCTTCTTTATCCATCTTGTCAACGACAGTTCCTCCACATTGGGGGTGCAGTGGGGTGGTGGGGTAGGGTCATGGGCTTTGACAATGGACCTTGAATTTAGACGGGTCAGCCACTTACAATTCGTGTGTCTTGAGCAATTCACTTAACCTCCTGAAGCTGCAATTTTCCCTACTGTAAAAAGTACATTAGCTCAATGTTATGTAATAACCTAAAAAGGAAAAGCATTTGAAAAAGAATAGACACAAGTATTGGGCTTCCTAGGTGGTGCTAGTGGCAAAGAACCTGCCTGCCAGTGTGGGAGACATAAGAGATGAGGGGTCAATCCCTGGGTTGGGAAGATCCCCTGAAGGAGGAAGTGGCGACCCACTCCAGTATTCTTGTCTGGAGAATTGCATGGACAGAGGAGCCTGGTGGGCTGTGGTCCATAGGACATGACTGAAGCAGCTTAGCAAGCACACGCAAGCATGCAGACATGGATATGTATGACTGAATCACTTTGCTATACATCTGAAACTAATACAACATTGTTAATCAGCTATATGCGAAAATAAAAAGCTAAAACATGTATCTCATTTCTAAATTATACCCTTTTGTGAAAAATTACTTTCTAGACTTTTAAAAAACAAAATAAAGAAATTGAAGCCCAGGAAAAAAAGGAAAAAACGACATTAGGAATGTTCCGGCTGCTTCTATGATGTTGTGGCTATATGAGGATTAAACTTGAAAATCTTTTGGTGAAGCCCACAATACAGAAGTTGCCATATACTATACATCCAAGAAATGTTAAGTCATACTATACATTGCTGTCTTGTTATATTGTCTCAGTTGAACTGAGGCTCAGTTAAACATACTTTGAAAATATTAGATCCTCCTACCTTGGGCCACCTAATGCAAAGAACCGACTCATTGGAAAAGACCCTGATGCTGGGAAAGATTGAGGGCAAGAGGAGAAGGGGGCAACAGAGGATGAGATGGTTAGATAGCATCGCTGACTCAATGGACATGAATTTGAACAAACTCTGGGAGATAGCGGAAGACAGAGGAGTCTGGCATGCTGCAGTCCATGGGGTCGCAAAGAGTCGGATACAACTTAGCAACTGAACAACAACAACACCTTGAACTAGTGATTGTATGTACAGCGGGCAGATTCTAACGGACCCCAATTTCTGAGGTCTTCCCCTTTCTTACAGCACAGGTATGCCTCGGAATTATCGTGTTCCTGATCATACGCAACTACTGGTTCCTCTACCTCCCTTACTTGACATGGCTTTACTTTGACTGGCAAACCCCAGAGCAAGGAGGCAGAAGATCCGAATGGGTCAGAAACTGGGCCATTTGGAGGTACTTTAAGGACTATTTTCCAATTCATGTGAGTAGTATTATTTTACATAGTATGGTTTTGAGCTGAGAAAAAAAATGCAAATGTGTTTTTGTCACATATTTTTCAAGCTTTTCCCTTTTTAGAGGAAGAGAGCCTGAAATTCAGCCCAAGTTACTAAATGGAGTCTAAGCTAAATTGACAAAATTTAGCAGGCTATGTGTGAAGGGCTCAGGACACAGTTGAAAAATGTGAATACAGCTCTACCCCAGGGAGGGCTTCCCTGGTGGCTCAGATGGTGAAGAAACTGCCTGCAATGGGAGAGACTTGGGTTCATCCCTAGATCAGGAGAGACTTGGGTTCATCCCTAGATCCCTTGAAGAAGGAAATGGCAAATCACTCCAGTATTCTTGCATGGATGGAGGAGCTTGGTGGGCTACAATCAGTAGGGTCGCAAAGAGTCCGACATGGCTGAGAGACTAATACACACTATCCCAGGAAACTAAAACGAGTCAAGTTTCCCATTTCCTCTTGAATGTAGAACTGCATCCTTTTGTTTCTTATTGGAAACTAATCGGGCAACATTTTATTTTTTTATGTCAACATAAACGCACTGTAGCTCATCAAAACCTGGGATTTGGATCCGAGTCACAACTACATATTTGGGTTTCACCCCCATGGAGTGCTTGTGGTTGGAGCCTTTGGAAACTTCTGTACAAATTATTCCGCCTTCAAGGAGCTGTTTCCCGGCTTTACTTCCTATCTTCACGTGCTGCCGTATTGGTTCCGGTGTCCGCTCTTCCGGGAATATCTGATGAGTAGTGGTAAGTGAAGGCAGATCACTGTTTCCACGGTGTTCTGGGGTGGCAGGACCACACAAAATGTTCTCTCTCAAGCCAACCAGGTTTATGGTTTTTTAGAGTATAACTCTGTGTCTTTATCCCTGTCTCACACTTAATATGCTGTGTGGATGGTTCTTGCTTTCCCCCACGGGACTGGAAACACGAGGAAGACAGAAAGAAAGTCAAAGTGTTAGTTGCCTAGTCATGCCCGATTCTTTGCGACCCCATGGACTGTAGTCCGCCAGGCTCCTCTGTCCATGGGATTCTCCAGGCAAGAATACTGGAGTGGGTTGCCATTTCCTTATTTCCTTCTCCAGGGGATCTTCCTGACCCAGGGATCAAAGCTGGGTCTCCTGTACTGCAGGCAGATTCTTTACTGTCTGAGCCACAAGACGGTGTATTTTTCCCCCCCATAATTCACCAAGTAACTAGCATAATATATAGCATAGTACCTGGGATTTAGGAATGTCCAATAGATGTTAATTCAATGAAAGTATAAATGAATGAATGCATTTTGTGTGTCCAGATGAGAAAGAAAGAATCATGCTTGGAGCAAATAAGTAATAAATGGTACCTTTGAAGAAGTGCTTTGTCTACTTTAATGAATATTAGAAATTTAAAATGTCCTCCAATGTGTCTTGGAATAATGGCCATACTGAATCTACTGTCTTTTTCCTCCCAGATTAAGCACAACTTGGCTCAGAAATTTTACTCTGCTACTCTGAACTAGTGGAAGACTTTCAGATTAGAGAAACCATAATCCTCCCAATTCTGAGAATAAAATTCAGTAAAAATGCTGTAAAGATATTATATGAGTGTGTCCAGAATAGCTTATTTAATAGCTGTTATTTCAACTTGAGGCTCAATTTATTTGATTTTTCCAACTTGACCAATTTACTAAGTGTGAGCTGTAGTAATTTACAAAGAGCTTTATTTTTATGATCATTGTGTAGGTTAATTATTATTGTCTTTGCATTTCTTGGACATAATGAAAAATGGATAATCTCTTGGGAAAATTATAATTTCAGGATCAGAGCATATTCAGAGATAGAATTGCTCATGGTCTCCCAGGTTTTTATTACTTCTTATTAATTTCTCAACTCTCTGTTGTCATTAGATAGCTTGTTGGAAATCACTAAACGTCCTTGCCTGGGTTTCCAGGTTCTGTTAATGGACCTTCACGCATGTAACCCTGGGCTGTGTCCAGTTTAGGCTGTCTCTGCATCTGGCCACTAGAGGGCGCATTATCCCCCATCTCCTGAACTAAGTGGGGGGAAAAAATCCCTTCTCTTTCCTCTTTTGCAGATGCTGGGTTAGAGTTTTATAAAAGGAAGAAAGTTAAAAGGAAAAGTTTTTTTTTTTTAATTTCAAAAAATCACAGAAATATATTTACATTATGTGTGTGTGTTAGTCACTCAGTCGTGACCCCATGGACTGTGGCCTGCCAGACTCCTCTGTCCATGGGATTTCCCAGGCAAGAATATTGGAGTGGATAGCCTTTCCCTTTTTCAGGGGATTCTGACCCAGGGGTCAAACCCAGATCTCCTGCATTGCAGGCAGATTCTTTACCATCTGAGCCAGTAGGCAAGCCCCATTTACATTATACTGTTTGCTGATTCGAAGTATAGCCACAGGGGAGTTTGGGTAGTATAATTGGAAGCAGGTGTGGCAAATTTGTGGCAGGAGAGATGAAGGTATACCCTCTTGAAGGCCATGTCAACCACAAATAACCCAGGATAGGGTCTTTGTCCACGAGGAGCCACTGTTGGTTTCTAGAACTGGCATTTGAGATGGAGCGGGTCTACTGTCCCTGGCTCATGACATCATGAGACCTTCCCTGTTGCTGTCACCTGAAATGCCCTAAAGCTAAATAAAAACATCCAAACTTGTAGCCAGGGGAAGTTTGGACTGTCCTTGTCTCTAAGTTTAGGGAGTTCTCATCCCTTCATAGAACTGGCCTCCTAGAACTGCCCCTAGTCCAAAGCTGCCCCTCTACTCTGCACCTGCCTTGGTGGCTGCCTCTCTGGGGGGGAAAGAGACAGCCATGTGCCCCAGACCTCACTTAGTAAGGAACCCATTGTTGTTGTTTGGCCGCTAAGTTGTGTTCAACTCTTTGCGACTCTAGACTGCAGCATGCTAGGCTCCTCCATCCATGGGACTCTCCAGGCAAGAATATTGGAGTGGGTTGCCATTTCCTTCTCCAGGGGATCTTCTCAACCCAGGGATCGAACCCATGTCTCCAGCATTGGCAGGTGGATTCTTTACCACTGAGATTCTCTACCTTAGGAAGCCCTAAGTAACTCATTGCATTTCAGAAATCCTCTGCTGATGGTATTTCACTCTTACCAAGATTTCTGTAGCTATAAGTCTTTGCAAGTTCCATGTCCATGCTATTCCTCTTGGTGCATTTTGGTAAATCTGTACTCAGCAGATGTTGGCTAGAGTACACGATGTGGTTCATGTTTCTTTATGTCTACTCATTAAGGGTGAGCAGGCAGCTGAGATCAGATCATAGCAGCCTTATCTATAACATATACACTTTAGATTTTTTTTCTTGTAGATTAGCCATGAGGAACTTGTGAGGGATTTTGAGCAAAGTAGGGACCTGATAGGATTTTGCACAGTAAGTCATGCAGGCAGTAGCTTGGAAATAAGTTAGAGATGAGCCTGGAGACTATGAACATGAAAAGGCCTATTTCAGTCATCAAGGGACAGGTGATAAGGGCTAAACTGGCACAGTGGCTGTGGTAGTGGAACTAGAGAACAAGGAATCGATATGAAAAATAGTTGATAGAGTCTACAAAACTTGGGGTTCCCAGGTAGCTCAGTGGTAGAGAATTCACCTGCTGATGCAGGAGACTCAAGAGATGCAGGTTCAATCTCTAGCTCGAGAAGATACCCTGGAGGAGGAAATGGCACCCCACTCCAGGATTCTTGCCTGGAGGAGCCTGGTGGGCTACAGTCCAAGGGGTTGCAAAGAGTTGGACATGACTGGGCACACACACAGTGCAACAATATTTAGTGACTGATTCAGCCCATGAGGGCAGCAATTGTATTTCACTGTCTTATCAGCATCTAGCACAGTGTCTAACCTGTAGCAGTAAGTGTTTTTGAATGAATGAATGAATGAGTGAGTGATGAATGATCATGGTGGCTGAAAAGAGGGGACTGTATATGGAAGGAACCTACATTCTGACTTGGGGGACTGGATAGATGATAGTCCCAATCGCTTTGATAAATAATATTGGGAGAGAAACAACTTTGTGGAAAAATTTCATGCACTGGGTTGGGGAAGCATGGAGTCTGAGGTGTCTCGAAGCTGTTGAGGTAGAGATGTCCTTTGAGCAACAAGAGGTGTAGGTCTAAAGCCTCAGGAGGAAGAACTCCCTGGAGATGGGTTTGGGAGAACTCAGCACACGTGAGTGGTGGTTGAATCCTTGTGGAGAGATGATGTTAAAAACATCGGCTGCTATAAGAGAATACTATAGACTAGATAGCTTGAACACTAGAAATTTATTTCTCACGGTCTGAAGGCTGGGACGATCTGATGTCTGGTGATGGCCCACGTGCTGGTTTGCAGATGGCCATCTTGTTGTATCTTCACTTGGTGGAAAGAGAGAACAAACTAGGTTTGTCCTCTTCCTGTCAGAACATTCATCCTGGGACTTCCCTGGTGGTCCAGTGGCTAAGACTCCACGCTCCCAATGCAGGGGGCCTGGGTTCGATCCCTGGTCAGGGAACAAGATCCTGCATGCTGCATCTAAGAGTTCTCATGCCACAACTGAAGACCCGAGTGCTGCGACTAGGACCCCAAGCAGCCGCATTAATTAATTAGAACATGTAAATAAATATTAAAAAAACATTAATCCCATTCAGGAGGCCTCCACTCATGTGCACTAATTATCTCCCAAAGGCCCCACCTCTTAATACCATCCTATTAGGGATTAGAGTTTCAACATATGAATATTGGAAGAATATAAACCTTTAGTCCCTAACAGCCCTGAGAAATACCAACTTTTAAGCATGATCTGAAGAAGGGAAGACTCAGGAGGAAACTGAGAAGTGGACAGAGGCAAGAGAGGACTGCCAGGTGTCTGAAAATCCAAGGGGCTCTCTTTTCCAGTGGAAGTGATGCCTCTGCGCCCATTCAGGGCACA
Organism: Bubalus kerabau; assembly: GCF_029407905.1. Classification (NCBI taxonomy): domain Eukaryota; kingdom Metazoa; phylum Chordata; class Mammalia; order Artiodactyla; family Bovidae; genus Bubalus; species Bubalus kerabau. The sequence goes on from NC_073626.1 coordinate 164,957,801, forward strand.
CAGAGCAGAATGGCCATGCCCTGAACTCAACGAGAGTTCACACTCCTGTTTGCCCAGGTTGTCTACCCTCTAACCCACTCTCCTCTGCCTCTTCTCTGCAGAGAGTAGCTGGTTTTTCAGAATCTGGTCCTTATTTTATATTCCCCCAGCAATAGAAATGCACAGTAAAATGAGCATGTAATTTCCTTTAAGAGATGAAGTGTTATGTCTTGATAAAGCTAGCACATTCTTTTATGACTAAAAAAAAAAAAAAGGATAAAATCAAGAATGGAAGGAAACAATAAGACATTAAGAAGGGATTATCTCTGAATTATGGGTCACGAGTTGTTTGTGTTTTCATCTTTATTCTTTTTCTTCAAGAGTTCATAGTATTTTCTTCCAAGAGTACATTGTGCTTTTAAAATCTGAAAAGGAGTCTTTAAACTTATTTTTACATGGGAAAGCCTCATATAAAAACTGAACAGTTATATAACTTATGTCTTAAACAATTTACCAAAGTCAAACTAGACATTTTGGAACCATGCACAGATTTAGCAATTGATATAGGTTATTTGTCAGATGTCTGAATTTTTTTGAAACCATTTACATTATAAATCCATGCTTGAGAAATAAAAATCCATATAGAGTACCTGAAAACAAATCATTGGTGTACGGAAGATCAGTGCAACCTCTTGGAGGGTATATTGTTTGGTTCTGAGCAAGGATCTGCCAGGGTAATGATCAAGACTACCACATACAGCTGTGCAGGTTGTGCACTGAACAACTTCAGGAGACACCTTTTACTTAAAATGCAATATGAGTGCAGTCTGTAGAATTCAGCAGTACACAACTTACTCAAACACCTGGTAGACCTAGTAATAATCGAGTGACATTTTAAAGACCTAACCCATCACCTACCAAAATGTTAGATCTTATTGATGGAATCTATAACTGAAGATTTGGCTATGGAAAAATTATAAACCCACACAGTGCTCCAAATATAAGCCGTGTAGGAAATTTTGTTTAATATTTGCTAGTGCCATAAATCAGGGGTCCCCAACTTCTGGATTCTAATGCCTGATGATCTGAAATGGAGCTGATGTAATAATACTAGAAATAAAGTGCATAATAAATGTTCAGTTCAGTTCAGTCACTCAGTCCTGTCTGACTCTTTGCGACCCCATGAACTGCAGCACGCCAGCCCTCCCTGTCCATCACCAACTCCCGGAGTTCACCCAAACTCATGTCCATTGAGTCGGTGATGCCATCCAACCATCCATCCTCTGTTGTCCCCTTCTCCTCCTGCCCTCAATGTTTCCCAGCATCGGGGTCTTTTCAAATGAGTCAACTCTTCGCATCAGGTGGCCAAAGTGTTGGAGTTTCAGCTTCAACATCAGTCCTTCCAATGAACACTCAGGGATTTCCTTTAGGATGGACTGGTTGGATCTCCTTGCAGTCCAAGGGACTCTCGAGAGTCTTCTCCAACACCACAGCTCAAAAGCATCAATTCTTCTGTGCTCAGCTTTCTTTATAGTCCAACTCTCACATCCATATATGACCACTGGAAAAACCATAGCCTTGACTAGACGGACCTTTATTGGCAAAGTAATGTCTCTGCTTTTTAATATGCTGTCTAGGTTGGTCATAAATTTCCTTCCAAGGAGCAAGTGTCTTTTAATTTCATGGCTGCAGTCACCATCTGCAGTCATTTTGGAGCCCAAAAAAATAAAGTCAGCCACTGTTTCCACTGTTTCCCCATCTATTTGCCATGAGGTGATGGGACCAGATGCCATGATCTTAGTTTTCTGAATGTTGAGCTTTAAGTCAGCGTTTTCACTCTCCTCTTTCACTTTCATCAAGAGGCTCTTTAGTTCTTCTTCACTTTCTGCCATAAGGATGGTTTCATCTGCATATGTGAGGTTATTGATATTTCTCCCGGCAATCTTGATTCCACCTTGTGCTTCATCCAGCTCAGCATTTCTCATGATGTATTCTGCATATAGGTTAAATAAGCAGGGTGACAATATACAGCCTTGACGTACTCCTTTTCCTATTTGGAGCCAGTCTGAATGCACTTGAATAATCCCCAAACCACTCCCCACCCCCCCATCCCCCTGGCCCGTGGAAAAATTGCCTTCGATGAAACCAGTCCCTGATGCCAAAAAGGATGGGACTGTTGCTATAGATTCTTAAGATAAGAATGGTAAAGGGGAATTAGTTAACGCCTTTTGTTTTATTCACTAAGGGCCAGTCTCAGTTTCCAAGAAAAGTGTGTCCCACGTGTTAAGCAAAGAGGGAGGTGGAAACATCTCAGTCATTGTGCTCGGGGGCGCAGAGGAATCACTGGATGCCCATCCTGGAAAGTTCACTCTGTTCATCCGCCAGCGGAAGGGATTTGTGAAAATTGCTTTGACCCATGGGTAAGTGGCTTTTCATTTCAGGCACCTGGGTCAGGGAAGCTAACCCATTATTAAGTGAATTCAAACAAGTAATTTTTCTGGCCCTTAAAGACAGACCTCATCACTGACCTTCCAATGAATCCAGATGTGAATGTTTATGGAAAATAAAAGACAGCCTTCCCGCTAAGATAACTCAGTGTCATGGCATCCAGCCATTCAACTTGTCTATAAGAGCAAAGCAAGCAAAATACAAAATTTCATAGGCATAGTATAGATTTCCAACCAAGTGAACAAATGAGCCATGGCCAAAACCATAAATGAAAAAGAAACTTCTGGAACCTTGATTTTCTATAGAATAAAATTCCACAGATCACTAAGACTGCTGAGGTACCTCCACAAAGGACTTCAGGAATTCAGTTTCAATACGTGGAACATAAACTTAGCACTCCAAGGAGGCTTGGGGACATTAAACAATTGTGAGGAATCTGTTGCAGGTCAGCTGGGCTAAATGAAATATTTAAATCCTTTTCATTGAAAATGCTTATTCTTCCTCCTTGTTATTTCCAGTGCTTATTTGGTGCCAGTGTTTTCTTTTGGTGAAAATGAACTATTTAAACAAGTTAGCAACCCCGAAGGATCATGGCTTCGAAATGTGCAGGAGAAACTACAGAAGATCATGGGATTTGCTTTGCCACTGTTCCACGCCAGGGGAATTTTTCAATACAATTTTGGCCTAATCCCCTATAGGAAGCCCATTCACACTGTTGGTATGTACATCAAATACTGGAGGCTTGTTAAACTGAGCAAAAGGATTATCTTACTTTGAGCAATGTTTATTGTTACTGAAGTAGCTTTGAGTAAGCCCTTCCTAAAATAATAGTCCTATAGATGTTATTTGACCTTCCTTTACAGTATGCCTTTTATTTATGAAATGATTATATTTTCCATTTGAATGGGAACCCACTACTTTCAAAAATATTGTTATTGCACTCCAAATACAATCCAATTTTAGAAGTGGCGTTCCTAATACTCTGTGATGAATCTATTTCTCTGTACTAGAAGATGATAACATAGCAAGTCTTTGAATACATTACATCAGAACCCCTTGAGAAAATTTGTGTATAATAGATGTCTTCATCAGGTTTAGTTCATAGGCATCAGTTTCTACCACAAAGCATTTTTTTCCCAACTAGGTATATTTATATGTATTCTAATATAGGGCTTCCCAGGTGGCTGAGTGGGTGAAGAATCTGCCTGCAACGTAGGAGATGTGAGTTCAATCCCTCAGTTGGGAAGATCTCCTGGAGGAATGCATGGCAACCCATTCCAGTATTTTTGCCTGGAAAATCTCAGAGGAGCCTGGCAGGCTACAGTCTAGAGAGACGCAAAGGGTCAGTTCAGTTCAGTTGCTCAGTCGAGTCCGAGTCTTTGCGACCCCATGAACTGCAGCATGCCAGGCCTCCCTGTCCATCACCAACTCAGACATGACTAAATCAACTGAGCACTCACTCGCAGACTGATTTTCTTTTTAAAAATGGCATGTTTGGGTTTGGGGGGCATTGAGATGGGGGAGGAGGGTAACAACCATGTTAATAGAAGAACAGAGGAAGAAAAATAATGGCTCCTGAGGTTGAAAAGGGGTTTGGAGGGTGGAAAAGGAGACAGTGCTGAGTCGATTGCTAATAGCAAGATTAGCCAGACTATATACACATATGAAATGGAAGTAATAATTTCACCATGAATGGCCCATTAAATGAAATTGAAACATTTCTTTAGATCTGTTCCCTTGGAATGGGAGTTCACTGCTCTCAGTTTGTAACAGCTTTGCATTTCTCTTGCAGTCACATGACATTTTTAAAAATGCTGTTTTTAACTCAAATGGAATATTCAGTTCAGTTCAGTTGATTAATCAGTGTAATAGGAAGACTGAGATAAGCTTGCAGTTATATTTTTCAAGATAAGTGGTTCCATTTTTTTGTCATAATATTAGTTTTGATCCCTTACGTGCAAAGTATGGTCATTGGTATTTTGGGGGCATATGAGGGAAATTATATGATATGATTTTTCAGGGTCATTCTCATTGGACATAATTTATAAAGAAACTACCATGTATTTTCTCTACATGTGTCAGAAGTAGTATGTCATTTACATATTTTATCTGAGTTATTATCGGTTTATCAAAGTAGAATAAACTGTTCACATATGTTGTATTTTATTACACAGTAGTAGAGAGAAGCTGATTTCAATGTCCTATCTATCATGACAACTGGGAGAGAAAAAGGAAGTGAGTTTAGACTTCAAGAACAGCTGTAAAAAGTCCCAGTTCCTTGCAAGAATGTTGCTTTTTCTTTGTTTCTGCCTCACAGAGCTCCAGGTGACAGAGATTTTACTCTTTGTTCTCTGCTGTGTCCCCAGTGCTCTCAGGGTAGGAGCTCAAGACACATTTGTGAATCAACAAATTAGTCTTTAGTTAGGCCTGTCTGGTTGTAATTCTCAAGTTTTCAAAAATCGAACAAGTATGTAGTAACAAAAATTTTAAATAAATTTCCCAGGTGGCTTGCTGGTAAAGAACCAGCCAGCTAATACAGGAGATGTGAGGTCGATTTCTGGGTCAGGAAGATCCCCTGGAGAAGGAAACGGCAACCCACTCCAGTATTCTTGCTTGGGAAATCCCATGAAGAGAGGAGCCTGGTGGGCTACAGTCCACAAAGAGTCGGACATGACTGAGCAAACACACACGCATGATATTTTTTTAAGATTTTTTTGATGTGCATCATTTTGAAAGTCTTTATTGACTTTGTTAAAATATTGCTTCTGTTTTTATGTTTTTGATTTTTGGTCATGAGGCTTGTGGGATCTTAGCTTCCTGCTGCTGCTACTGCTAAGTCGCGTCAGTCGTGTCCTACTCTGTGCAACCCCATAGACGGCAGCCCACCAGGCTGTCCCTTCCCTGGGATTCCCCAGGCAAGAATACTGGAGTGGGTTGCCATTTCCTTCTCCAATGCATGAAAGTGAAAAGTGAAAGTGAACTCACTCAGTCGTGTCCGACTTTTAGCGACCCCATGGACTGCAGCCCACCAGGCTCCTCCATCCATGGGATTGTCCAGGCAAGAGTACTGGAGTGGGGTGCCATTGCCTTCTCCGACCGGAGATCAAATTCTCACCCCCTGCGCTGGAAGGCGAAGTCTTAACCACTGGACCACCAGGAAAGTCCCTCAATTTACTAATAAGTTCAAGTTGTAGAACCAGTACCAGTAATGTGATGGAAAGTTGTTTGGGCAAGAAAGTAAAATACAAGAGAAACTTGATATTTAAAAGAGGAAATTTCATGTGTTGTAGTAGGTATTGGTTTTAAGTTTTAAAATTTCATGTTGAAAAATTTCAAATGCTCAGAAAAGTCTCATGAGTAGTAAAATGAACTCTTATGTTCCTTTCTCCTAGACTCACGGCGTGTTAACATTTTTGCTACAGATTTTTTTCTCTCTCTAATAATATCACAAATACACTTTATACTATTGTTATCACTGAACTATTTAAGTAAATGCAGACAACAGGAGAAGGCAATGGCACCCCACCCCAGTACTCCTGCCTGGAAAATCCCATGGATGCAGGAGCCTGGTAGGCTGCAGTCCATGGGGTCGCTAAGAATCGGACACGACTGAGCGACTTCACTTTCACTTATCACTTTCATGCATTGGAGAAGGAAATGGCAACCCACTCCAGTGTTCTTGCCTGGAGAATCCCAGGGATGGGGGAGCCTGATGGGCTGCTGTCTATGGGGTTGCACAGAGTCAGACACGACTGAAGTGACTTGGCAGCAGCAGCAACAGCAGACAACATGACCATTTGTTCCTCATTACTTTTTTTTTTTAATTTTATTTTATTTTTAAACTTTACAAAATTATATTAGTTTCGCCAAATATAAAAATGAATCCGCCACAGGTATACATGTGTTCCCCATCCTCATTACTTTTATGTATCTCTCTTAAGAACAAGATTATTCTCTTTCATAGTATCAGTAGGCTATAGGAATTTAACATCAATTAAATGCTATTAACTATGTACACTCCATATTCAAATTTCATCAGTTGCACAGTCACTTTCTTTTTAGTTGTGGGTTTTGGTGAAGGGCAATATTTTTTCCCAAAGCAGGATTTAATTTTCACGTTTCATTAGTCTACTTTAAACTGGATTCATTTTTAAAATTTTCTTTGTCTTTATGGCATGAGTAGTTTTTCTTTGTCTTTATGGCATGAGCATGATCAAATCAATGATGTCTATGACTTATTCTCATATGGTTCTACAAAAACAAAAATACTAAAACATGTGTATATCTATATACATACTGTGTATGTGTGTGTGTGCAAAATGTTTGAAATTGGTGAGTCTAGAGGAAGGGCATGCAAGTGCTTATTGTATTATTTTTTCTATAGGTTTGAATTTTTTTTATAAAAAAAAGTTAGGGAAGGGAATGTACCTTATTTGAATAAAACTGGTTTGGATCCCACTTGAGGACAAAAGTAGTCCATTTTGTTTCAATTAGTTATTCTACCCTGAGGGATAAAACAGCTAAGGGATTTTTCTGAAATATTGGGTTGGCCAAAAAGTTCTTTAAGGTTTTCCATAACATCGTACTGAAAAATCTGAACAAACTTTTTGGCCAACCCAATAGAAAGAAAGAAAGAGGAACCTAAATTAAATTTTAATTATAAAGTGGGGATTGTTGTTGTTGTGCTCAATTATTCAGTCATGTCTGACTCTTTGCAACCCCATGGATTGTAGCCCACCAGGCTCCTCTGTCCATGAAATTTTCCAGCAAGAATACTAGAGTGAGTTGCCATTTCCTCCTCCAGGGAATCTTTCTGACCCAGAAATCAAACCTGCATCTCTATAAATAAACTGATGCAATAGGTTTTTCCTTTGTGTTATAAAGAGGGAGTCATGCAGCAGTCTGCAACTAACCCAGTCTCATGTTGAAACAGCTTTCTTCTCCTTAGTACTAAAAATCTCCTTTTTCTGGAAAGTGGGAATTGTGATCTTCTAGGGCTCCGAAGGTGCTTCTCAGATTTGCAAGTTTTTCTTTTGTTACCTCTGTTTTTATCCCTAAAAAGTAATTAGAAAGGTTTTTTCCTCTCCAATCCAATTTTGGGTTTAGTTTAGTAATGAGGGGCAAAAGTGTTGGGTTTAAATCTTAATTCCCTTTGGTTTCTGTGTATGTCTCTTTCTGTTTGTTTTTTGTGTATGTGTTCTGAAAGAGATGGGAATACCAGACCACCTGATCTGCCTCTTGAGAAATTTGTATGCAGGTCAGGAAGCAACAGTTAGAACTGGACATGGAACAACAGACTGGTTCCAAATAGGAAAAGGAGTACGTCAAGGCTGTATATTGTCACCCTGCTTACTTAACTTATATGCAGAGTACATCATGAGAAACGCTGGACTGGAAGAAACACAAGCTGGAATCAAGATTGCCAGGAGAAATATCAGTAACCTCAGATATGCAGATGACACCACCCTTATGGCAGAAAGTGAAGAGGAACTAAAAAGCCTCTTGATGAAAGTGAAAGTGGAGAGTGAAACAGTTGGCTTAAAGCTCAACATTCAGAAAACAAAGATCATGGCATCTGGTCCCATCACTTCATGGGAAATAGATGGGGAAACAGTGGAAACAGTGTCAGACTTTATTTTTCTGGGCTCCAAAATGACTGCAGATGGTGACTGCAGCCATTAAATTAAAAGATGCTTACTCCTTGGAAGGAAAGTTATGACCAACCTAGATAGCATATTGAAAAGCAGAGACATTACTTTGCCAACAAAGGTCCGTTTAGTCAAGGCTATGGTTTTTCCTGTGGTCATGTATGGATGTGAGAGTTGGACTGTGAAGAAGGCTGAGCACCGAAGAATTGATGCTTTTGAACTGTGGTATTGAAGAAGACTCTTGAGAGTCCCTTGGACTGCAAGGAGATCCAACCAGTCCGTTCTAAAGGAGATCAGCCCTGGGATTTGTTTGGAAGGAATGATGCTAAAGCTGAAACTCCAGTACTTTGGCCACCTCCTGGGAAGTGTTGACTCATTGGAAAAGACTTTGATGCTGGGAGGGATTGGGAGCAAGAGGAGAAGGGGATGACAGAGGATGAAGTGGCTGGATGGCATCACTGACTCGATGGGCGTGAGTCTCAGTGAACTCGGGGAGTTGGTGATGGACAGGGAGTCCTGGTGTGCTGCGATTCATGGGGTCGCAAAGAGTCAGACACGACTGAGCGACTGATCGGATCTGATCTGATATGAAGTTTGGAAATGTTCACCATCTCATTTTCTCTATAGGTTAAATAAGAAGAAGACAATCACAGTTTAAAGGGAAAAATCTTATGATAAATTCAATGTATGTGGGCATACATTGTACAAGTACTGGAGTTTGAGCTCTTTGAAATATAATAAAACTATTAGTAGGAAAAGAACAGGATTGAAATGAACTATAGGCTAGCTTTTAGGAAATAGGACTCAGTAATTCAGAATTCACAAGTCCTAATTGAAGTAAGTGCTTCCAAGGTGGCTCAGTGGTAAAGAATCTGTCTGCCAATGCAAGAAACATGGGTTCGATCCCTGGGTTAGGAAGATCGCCTGGAGAAGGAAGTGGCAACCCACTCCAGTGTTTTTGCCTGGGAAATCCCATAGACAGAGGAGCCTGGTAGGCTACAGCCCATGGAATCACAAAAAGGGTCTGACACAACAACAATCTGAGTAATCTAGGAGCGAAATAAAAGACTTCATCTTCTTGGACCACGTAGACCCTCTATCACTATAAATCCCCCCTCCCACCCAGAACAGTTGCATTTAATCTCTCTCCATGATAATTTCACAATAAAACAAACCATTTCTATGAAACCAGAAATTTGCTAGTAGATTTACAGGTAGATTTCTCACTATGCCTGTAAATTTCTCATTTTGGGGGGTGGGGGGTGGGGATCAAAGAACAACAAAGATTAGAGCTAGAAATGTGTGTGTTCTTAGTTGTCCAATCATGTCCGACTCTTTGCCTTCTTATGGACTGTAACCTGCCAGGCTCCTCTGTCCATGGGATTCTCCAGGCAAGAATACTGGAGTGGGTAGCCATTCCTTTCTCCAGGCAGTCTTCCTGACCCAGGGATTGAACCTTGACCTCCTGCAGATTCTTTACTGTCTGAGCCATGAAGGAAGCCTTAGAGCGAGAAGGAAGCCTCAAGATCACCTATTCTTTTATCCTTTGTTGTTCAGTCACCAAGTCATGTCTGACTCTTTGCAACTCCATGGACTGCATCATGCCAGTTTTCCCTGTCCTTCACTATCTCCTGGAGCTTGCTCAAACTCATGTCCACTGAGTCAGTGATGCCATACAACCATCTCATCCTCTGTCCCTCAATCTTTCCCAGCATCAGGGTCTTTTCCAATGAGTCGGTTCTTCACATCAAGTGGCCAAAGTATTGGAGCTTCAGCTCCAGCATCAGTCCTTCCAATGAATATTCAGGGTTGATTTCCTTTAGGATTGACTGATTTGATCTCTTTGCTATCCAAGGGACTCTCAAGAGTCTTCCAGCACCACAATTTGAAACCATCAATTCTTTGGCACTCAGGCTTTATGGTTCAACTCTCACATCCATACATGACTGCTGGAAAAACCATAGCTTTGACTATATGACTTTTATCCTATACATGTGAAAATTAAGGTCAGAGAGGAAGTTACTTGCTAGCTGGGTGTACCTGCTGGGGAGTTAGCCCTGGATGTGGTCTAGCCTGGTGCCTCTTGTGCAACACCAGCTCCTGTTTCCATCAATTTTCAGCCTCTCCTAGTCTGTATTTCATGGAGAAGGCAATGGCACCCCACTCCAGTACTCTTGCCTGGAAAATCCCATGGATGGAGGAGCCTGGTGGGCTGCAGTCCATGGGGTTGCTTAGAGTCGGACACTACTAAGCGACTTCACTTTCACTTTTCACTTTCACGCATTGGAGAAGGAAATGGCAACCCACTCCAGTGTTCCTGCCTGGAGAATCCCAGGGATGGTGGAGCCTGGTGGGTTGCCGTCTCTGGGGTCACACAGAGTCGGACACGGCTGAAGCAACTTAGCAGCAGCAGCAGCAGTCTGTATTTCAACCACAGCTGACATGGGAGTTCCCTGGTGGCCCACTGGTTAGGACTTGGTGCTTTCACTGCCCTGGACCTGGGTTCAATTCCTGGTTGGGGAGCTAAGATCTCACAAACCATGTAGGGGGGTGAAAAAGGCAACCACAACTGACAGTGATACTGTTACGTTGAATCACAAAGGACTGCTGCCTACTATATATGTTTGACATCCAAGCTTTCGAGGAAAACTCTATATGAGCTTCTTGAGGCTATATCTAGCTAAAAATATAGGAATTTGAGAATACTAATGTTTCTGTGAGGATATATATACACATACACACATAGGATGGATAGATTATATATAACCTTGTATATAAATATAGATCTTAATTTATGATGCATTATGATACCTATGTGTGTGTTTGTGTCTGTATCATTCCCTTCCTTGTACTCCCTAACCTCCCATACTATTATCACACTTCTTTCTGCTGTTATTTATCACTTCCTCTTTCTCTGGTTTCTTTTTAACTAATCATGTTTTGTTACTGACATGGATTGAGCCTTGGAGGTAGCATGAGGAGACTCCACGTAGGCAAAGGAAGCCCTGCGAGTGCCATTCTGTTACTACAGCCCCACTTGACCTCATGCCGAAGCTGACCAAAAGTAATAAGCAGCTTGCTGCTCAGCCTTTGACGTTGACCATCCTGTACATTGGAGAAAGCAATGGCACCCGACTCCAGTACTCTTGCCTGGAAAATCCCACGGACGGAGGAGCCTGGTGGGAGGCAGTCCATGGAGTCGCTGAGGGTCGGACACGACTGAGTGACTTCACTTTCACTTTCACGCATTCGAGAAGGAAATGGCAACCCACTCCAGTGTTCTTGCCTGGAGAATCCCAGGGACGGGGGAGCCTGGTGGGCTGCCATCTATGGGGTCGCACAGAATCGGACATGACTGAAGCGACTTAGCAGCAGCAGCAGCAGCAGCATCCTGTACATTTGAAGCTCTTGGCATTAGTAGCAGCATCAGGCCAGCAGAGGGCGCAATGCACAGCAGAGAGGACTGAAGAGCAGGTGGCAGAGCCACGTGTATCTAGTCTTTAATCTGAGACAAGTGAGGTAAAAGTTATTTATTATATAAATGCTAGGTTTAAAAAAATTAGTCGGTTTTTTAATTATACAGGTAATACTAGTACCTTCTCATTGTAGAAAATTGACAAAATACAGATAAAATATAAGTCCCCCAGCTCTCCCTTCTTCCCTCCATGTAAGGGCTAGCAGTGTCTCTTGGCTGACTTTCGTAGTAGACTAAATGCTTATAATGCACCTAGATATAGAACATTTTCAATAAATAGGATGATGCTGTATTATTTTGCAACTTTCCCCTTCCTACTGCATTTTAGACTTTTGCATATGTGTGTGAACACACATATATATTTCATTTTTTTACATTGAGATATATAATTACATATAACAGATTAGTTTCAAGTGTTAGTTTGATATTTGTGTATATTGTAAAAGGATCACCACAGTAAGTCTATTTAATATCTGTCACCATACATAGTTTCAAAAATATTATTTCAGCTTTCAAAAAAAATTGCTGCCTAGAATTCCATTGAATGAATGGTCTGTGATTTATTTAATAATTTTCTCTATGAAATTTTTTGGTTGGTTTTTTTTTCTGCTGTTACACACAGTGGAACCCTTGTGATTAGGTGTGTTTTCTAGTCCAGATTCTCGGCAGTGAAGATGCATATTCATTTTTTAGGATGACAAAGAGCCAGATTAGAGGGTTGATGGCTCATGAGTCAAGACTTCCCCGGGCAGTGATAATAGAGCACTGTGGCCTGGCTGTCAGCTGTACGGGAGGGAGCGAGCTGGTGACGTGCACACACAGCCGTGTGCTTGTACCCCACAGCAGCAGCACAGTAGTTCACTTGACTCCAAGTCAAAACCACCAGTGCCCTGACAATCCAGCATGTGCGGAGAAGGAAGGCTCTTTATTTGTCACCAGAAGAGACGGTGTGACCACCGCAGGCAGCCAGTGAAATGAAGAAGGGATGGGAGCTGGCAGGCCTGACAGCTTCTGATTGGAAGATCTTTCTAGAGCTGTCCATTAAAGGTGGTAGTCCGTGGTGGAGTGGTTTTGGTTTCTTACTTAACGATGCATTCTTTGTTTTTGCAGTTGGCCGCCCAATCCCTGTTCGTCAGACCCTGAACCCAACCTCAGAGCAGATTGAGGAGTTGCATCAGACCTACATGGAGGAGCTGAGAAAATTATTTGAAGAACACAAAGGGAAGTATGGTATTCCAGAAAATGAAACTCTCATTTTTAGATAACTGTCGTCTTAGAAGACATGCAAGAGAGCGAGAGGACATCCCACTGAAAGAAAGATATTCTAAATAAATTTTTTTCTTTGACAATGGAATCAAATTTGCAACTGTAAAATATTATGTATGGTGACAGGTGTTGATATTTATCTGTGGTAACTAAAACTCCAGTGGGTGACTATAGGGTAAGGTTGGAGGTGATGATAAGCCTTTTAAGTGTCTTTAAGTAGGAAGGTAAAAATTGTTTTACAAGTTAAGAAAATGTTTAGAATTATTCATGTGCTTAAAAACAATGACAGCTTTAAAAGATAATTAGACCCTTTTACTGAATATCACAATAATTTAATGTGGTGTTTTCACTGAGTGTGACAGTTGTTCAGCACAGCTGGGACATTTATGAGACAAGTGTGTGAAATAATTTCCCGTATAGAGCTGGAGGAGATCATTTTATTTTTTCCTGCTTGAACAGACCATTTGTTAGTGAATAATGTTACTTTTAAGACTTAGATCATTTGATCCTTTAGGTCATATCAACCAACGCATTTTTATATAACTGCAGAATTCTTATGCCGTTTTAGAAATAAGATGAATCACCATATGGAAACCCATGTGGATGAGAGCATTTCTTCTCTTTTCTCATCATGCTCAGAAATATTCATCATTGTCATTTGCTTAGAAATATGTTCATTTGCTACAGATAAGAAGGTCTTTTGGAAAACATACTTTTGATGGGTTTTAAGACTTTGAAGGGCTTCCCTAATGTCTCAGATGGTAAAGAATCTGCCTGCAATGCTGGAAACCTAGGTTTGATCCCTGGGTCAGGCAGATCCCCTGGAAAAGGGAATGGCAACCCACTCCAGTATTCTTGCCTGGAGAATCCCATCAACAGAGGAGCCTTGTGGGCTACACTCCATGGGGTGGCAAAGAGTCAGATACAGATGAATGACTAACACACGCACATACAAGATATTGAAATTCCAAGAGGTTTTCATGGTAATACAGGGGTTTTAATTTTCTCCGCTAATGGCCTCTTCAAGTAAGACAAGCTCTGAAAGAAAGTGTCTTTTCTGGTGAGATGTGACCAGTTCACAGTTGGCTCGGGTTGGGTAATTCTCCCTAAACCAAAATATCAGGTCCAAGAGTGGGAACCTTGTCCTTTTTGTTCACAGATGTCTCCTGTGGGCCTGAGTCAACTTATGACACTTAGTACATATGAAATAAATGCTTGTTTAATGGATGTATTTCTAGGTGAACACACAAACTTTGCCATAATGTGAAGAATTGTTAAAGTTATACCAGAAGATGAAACCTATTCTAAGAAAAGACCCACTTTCAGAAGGAGATAATTTATGTCTGATTGTCCTATGCCGGTAATTGACAATACTGTGGGCTGGTTTGTAAGAAGCAAATCAGAAGGCAGATTCTGAGAATTAGTCGAAAAGTATTAAATAATTACTTATTAAGTAAGAAGACTATCTAGTTTTCAAATGATCTCTGCTGCTACATGTCTTTCTATACCTCCTTCTCTCTCAGTATTTAGGGGCAACTTTATTGAGTTGTTCTAACTTATTGTTAATATGTGTTAAAACCCATAATTTTTAAAACAGCAGGTCCTGGGCAAGAGCCTAGATTGGGTTTAGCAACAGCAAAACACAATCATTCTGGGTAATGGCCTGAGTAGAAGACCATTTCATACAGGGAAAAGGGAACCTTCTCAATTGTTCTATAGAAGACTTTTAGGCCGGCATCCCTTTGGCTTCATATGGTTGGGCTGTCCAGGAGTCCACTGACCCATGGTCTTAAAATTAGATTGGTTTCTTTGTCAAAGCCGGGAATAGGACACTATTTATCCTCTCTTTTTCTTTGGCTTGCACTTCGTGGTTTGTGGAATCTTAGTCCCCTGACCAGGGATCAAACCCAGGCCTCAGCAGTGGAAGAAGCATAGAGTCTCAACCACTGGACTGCCAGGGAATTCCCCGGACTCATCCTGTTTTAATAGATGCAGATAATTTGACTATAAATTCTTTTTTGTATTACTCAATACCAAACAAATGTAAAAGGAGAACCATTTACATGAAACCACACAACTACCCTCTAGCTACCTCCCAGGTGGCTCAGCGGTGAAGAATCTGCCTGCCAAGCGGGAGACACAGGTTCGATCCCTGGGTTGGGAAGATCCCCTGGAGAAGGAAATGGCAACCCTTTCCAATATTCTTGCCTGGAAAATCTCATGGACAGAAGACCTGGCAGGCTACAGTCTATGGGGTTGCAAAGAGCTGGATACGACTTATCGACTAAACAACAATGCTTTAGCTGGTCAGGGGTGAGTTTTTGTGAGCAAAGTTGTGAGCCCAAATAACCATAATAACCAAAGGCTTTTAAGTATAAAACCCATGAACTTCATTCTTTTGGAAAAGTTTATGAAAATCTCATGACACAGGCTTTTGCAATTTCACCATGTTATGAATTTTAATCTCACAGTAATGAGGGACCAGGCTGACCACCAGCCTCCACTGGATTGTCTAGTGAGCAGTTAAAGCCCATCTGTAGTAAACAGAAGCCCTGAAAAATGGGAAGAGTTCTGCTCTGATTAATTTATCTAGAATTTTGCTATTTAAAAAATCTAGACATCGGTCTCTTTAATTTTGGCACACATAAAATCTTATTTTTAGGTGTGTATTAGGGAGTTTATTTCTTCCTTTCTTAGGGTCTCCGAGGTCTTAATTCAGCCAGGCCAGAAGTCCTTTCTTAAACTCAAAGCATAGTTTTAAGTCCCATATAGTCCTGCAGATGGGAAGGGAATATTTTGATAGGAATTTTTGCTACAACACAATGTGAGCAATATTTTGTATTCATTAGTATGACTTGATGGAGATCTCTTCAGTTTTAGAGGTGCTGATCTAATGTGTAATTGCCCATAAAATTTACATAGCAAAACAACAACAAAAAATAACCCCAGGACACCGGAAGGGCCTGTTACCTTAAGAAAATGTGCATTTATGCTGTTTGATCTGGACATTTCTTTCTCCCATTTCCTTTGCACACCCCGTACAGGCTGAGTCATTTCCTTTGTCCTGCAGCTAGAAGTATTGAAATTGTCTATAATTTCAGACCTGTAACCAGCCAGGTCTGTTACACTCATTGAAGGCTGCAGCTTTGGTGCTTATGAAAGCCAGCCTGTTTTGCTCTGTCTCAAGGGGAACCAGGGCGAGGGATGCTCCATGATTTACACAAACCCTTCACCATGACTGTGAAAACAAAGTCTCTATAAATCACTGATGACAAGTGACCCTTTACTGTGTGTGTAGGGTTAAGAGTAAAAGCCCTACTTCCAGTAGAAGTTCCATTTCTGTCATGGGACACGCAGGAGGTGGAGTCTAGATTCAGTGTCCTTACTTCTGTACTTTGCATCTCTCCTGAACTACCTCACTGGTGCAGATTGCCAAACTTGTGATAAATCAGAAAACATGTGTGGGGCAGATTATCTGTCTTCCTTTCCTCTGAAACAAGAGACAGTGTTCATGGGATCTGTCAGTTTTTTCCCCAATAGCCCAAGGTTTCTAGTTCTCATGTTTATTTGTTTTTTTAATTAAATGATAAAATGTCTATTTGTGCGGCTAAGGAGAGTTCCTTCTAGTAGGCTTTGTATATCTTTTTAAAGGAGGAAAACAAGGCAAATGTCAATATAACCAAGTAGTTGCTCCTGTTTCTCTGGGATGGCAAACGCAGAAGCAATTCTTTATATTTAAAACAAAGGGATTTCTCTCATGACTTGTATTTTTGTTATTTTAATTAATCTTTCCCAAATGTCTTCAGCTGAGTGCCTTAATGTATTATATGAGAAAAAGAAGGTTATCTCAATCCACAGATAGGTTTTCTTGGGTGAGGATTTCCTAGGTGGTGGAATCTCTGTGTTGTGTATGTTTTGATCCTGGCCCCAAGAGAGCAGACTACTGCTGTTTCTGCATGAATGATTGAGGCGCTGACCTGGAAGTCTGATGGATGGTGCCATGGGAGCCAAGTATTAGAGCCAGAAGGGACTGCAGAGTCTGTCAGTTTCTTCTGCTGCAGATGGAGCAGTTGAACCCCAGTGAGGCTGAGTACAGACTGGAACTGACTCCATGTTCTAGGTTGAATAGGAGGTACCACCATCCCGTGGCTGTTGATTGGTAAACCCAAGAATCCTCCTATAAAGCAAAAGTGTCCAAAAAAGTAGAGTAGGATTAAAAATACACTTAAGGCAAGGGATTAACAACTCGGCAGCAAGCTCAGTCTTATTGGGATGGAGAACATTTTTCTTTCTTGAGGCCGGTACACCGCATTGTTGATTTTTCCCTTTTGCAAGAGCTATTTTGGTGATGCGTCTGGGCAAAGTCCAAGTTTCCAACAGTGAGCTTGGGCCCTGGAGCCTCCTGTATCAGAGCTGCAGGATGGGGCAAGGTGTCTTGGGCCCAGGGTGAGTGACAGACCCTGCAAAGATCTTCCCTCTCAGCCGCGTTGTGATTATTAATGCGGCCAAAGCAAGCTCATTACTCAGAGGTGCAAACAGGGCTTCTGTCCCCCCTGGTCAGCTCCAAGCCCTGTGTCCATTCTGGCTCTGGCCTCATCCAGCTGCTTTTTTGTTGTTTTTTGATAGCTCTTAAATTCTGGTTAAGAATTATCTTAGGCTCTATTGAGAATAAAGATAAATCTGACTTTCCTTGTATTCCCAAGGGTTTGCATGATTCTCCCTTGCTCCATTTGCAGACCAATTTGGAGCTTCAGGTCTTTCTGGCTGGATTTCAAGCCCTCATTTACTGAGCTGCAGTCATATGGATACAACCAGAGAAAATAACTATCCTACTCTTTTCTACTCTCCAGGCTTCCATGTTCAAATCCCCCTTTAGTCTCTGGCCTTCCACTAATGGACTAAGTGACTTGCGATCATTGAGTTCCTATGTAAATAGAGTTAGGAGTGAATGGTCTCCAAGGTTTCTTCTGGCTCTATCTCTGTGGTCCCTCGCTGGCCATTTTTCTGTCTTCATGATGACATTTAGTGGGAGATTCAGATTTACCTACTGACTTTTCCTGTACTTTCCTCATTTGCCTATGTTCCCCCAAGACATGTGGTGAGTTCAAACAATTGTCTCACTTTCCTGGTATTTACAAAACACAGAGTGCTACCAAAATTTCTCCAGCATTGCAGTGACTTTTACTCATGGTGTTTCTTAAGAAATAATTTAAGTCTGTAAGTAAAAACCAGAGAAATGTCTCTGAGACTGCCTCCTCTCTATCATTCAATACTAGGGAGTAACAATTTATTACATGTTAAATCCTATAGGAGATGATAAATTTTTATATTTTCTATGTTGGACGTGTGGCTGTATGCTTTTTAAAAAGTTGTTTGTAAAGTTTTGACCAATAAATGTGTTTCATGCCCAAGTTGTAGTTGTGCGAGTGTGATGTTTTACCTGGATGGAGTGGTTTTCCTTTGTTCACACCTTGACAAGGCTAAATTAACTTGAACTTGAGATTGAATATAAGCAGGGTAATTGTGACACAACAGTGAGCATTGCAAATTTTCCTACTGAAGAGTCAGTCCTTCAAATTCACTTGGGATAAAAAACAAAACAGGAACTTCCCTGGTGGTCCAGTGGTTAAGACTCTGCACTTCTACTGCAGGGGCCATGGATTTGATCTCTGGAGGGCTTCCCTGGTGGCTCAGATGGTAAAGAATCTGCCTGCAATGCCGGAGCCTGGGTTCAATCCCTGGGTGGGGAAGATCCCCTGAAGAAGGGCATGGCAACCCACTCTAGTATTCTTGCCTAGAGAATTCCATGGACAGAGGAGCCTGGTGGGCTACAGTCCAGGAGGTGGCAAAGAATTGGACACAACTGAGTGACTAACACTTTCTTGGGGAACTAAGATGCCCGTGCAGCTCATGGGAGCCAAAGAAAAAGCAAAAAGACAAAAGACAAACAGAAAGCCGGGGCAGGGCTAACCGAAAAGCACAGGTGTGCAGGATGCGGCAAGAGCAGAGGACAGTGAGCGAGGAGGAAGCAAGTCAGGAAATGGCTGTGGTCTCGCTTGCGTGGTAGGAATAAGTGTGAAATTTCTCAGATCCAGCAGTATTCAAAAACTAGTCAAGCAGTTGATAGATTCCCAGTCAAGTGAATCACGGCTAGTGGGTGCTGGGTTTCTTCTTTGGGTGATGAAAATGTTCTAAAATTGGATAGTACTGATGGTTGCACAACTCTGAATATTCCGAAAACCCCTAAACTCTACACATCAAATAGGTGGACTCCATGGTGTGTGAATTATGTCTCAATAAAGACGTTTTGCAAACTCAAGTCATCAGACATTTGCCAAAATAAAGGAAGAAGCTCAAAAAGTCCTTTTACTAATGTGTCAGAAATAAAATGGCCCCCCTTTGATGCCAGCACTTTGGATGACAAAATTGATAAGGCCTGTGATGTTTCTGGTGTTCCCTATCAAAACAGGTGTTTCCAGTACTCGAAGTATTTTATTGGCTAAAGGACATGCTGTTTTATTATAGTGTACAACACTGCTTTGACTTTAATTTTTCCAAATATTTTATTAATACTGTAGCTGAAGACTAATTAATATTATCATATAAAGATAACAATGAATATTTATTGATCACCTCCAATGGACCAGATTCAGAGCTAAGTACTTTATGTGCCTTATGGCATTTAGCTCTTGAAATAGCCGTATGGATTGGTACTATTTTTACCCCATAGGAAACTGGGGCTCAGAGCAGCTAAGGGCTTTGCTCAGGCAACCCTGATGGTGGGTGGTGGAGCTTGGACATGACACCAGGTCCCCTGGCCAGAGCCCATTCTTTGGGTGTAGGGCTCAAGAGCCCTGGGGTGTGTGCTGTCTCTGTCTCTAGCTGACTGTGTGACTCTGTAAGTGACCTTGTGTTCTTTACCTACAAATGAAAAGGTGGGATTTGATGGTGAAGTTTCCTTATTGGTCTGCCTGGCTGTGATTCTATTCTAAAGCCATCTGTATGTCCAAGCCACTCCCCTAACCTAGTGGGCATGGAGCCATTCTCAGCTCTGAGAACAACCCTGAAGACCCATTGTGAGGTGGAAAATGTTGTGTTGACCATCAAAAGGACTAAGAAAGGCTTATCAATGGACTAGTATTTGTTGTCAAAGTTTAAAATGTTATATGAAGAATACTTGTTTAATTAAAAGTCTTGATTTGGGGGCTGGGAAACTACATAGAGCATTAAGCCAGGGAAAGGTCACTTTCTTCAAATTGCATTTTATTTTATTATTTTTTAAATTGAAGTATAGTGGATTTACAGTGTTGTAAACACAACAAAGTGATTCAGTTATATGTGCCACACACACATATATTACATATGTATGAACATATATATATTCTTTTTCAGATTCTTTTTCTTCATACATTATTAAAAAATTTTGAGTATAGTTCCCTGTGCTATGTAGGAGGTTCTTGTTGGTTATCTATTTTACATGTAGTAGTGTATATATGATAATCCCAAACTCCTAGTTTATTTCTTCCCCCTTCCAAACTGTATTTTAAAATTCACTTTATTTATCACATGTGTATATGTGTATCACATGTGTATTTATCACATGTGTATATCTATCATATGTATATGTGTTTTCCTAAGTAACTTTAAAAATTTTGCTGTGTGTTCCAAATTTAAGAAGTGTCTCCTGTTTGACTTCTCCTTCTTTGCCTTTTCCAGCTCACCATCTTTAAAAATTCAAAATGGGAAGGAGACTTGATCTTAAGTTTGACATCGCATTTTACATGTCATGCTGAAATAAAGGAATGATCTGATCTTAGATGGACCAATTCTCTAAGAAAAGGATCACATAATTTGTAATTTCAAATTCACTTAACTTTAAAATAATATTGTATCCATACCTATGGAATGTAAGTCATATTACATTTAGTGAAACTTGCAGAAGGGCTTATATAGATAGATATAGATACAGACATTTATGCATATATGTATATATTTTTTCATTACTCCTGTTGAAATAATACTCAGATAAAGGAAATTTTAAATCACTCGAATAAGAGCAAACGTGATTCATTTGGGAACTATCTATACTATTTAAAATGGAGTTGACTTCAAATAATATACAATTGATGGAACTTAGTGAAGTTATTATTATGCATAAACACAGGAGATATGGCATAGTGACACTCCAATGTTCCTGAAGGAAGCAACACACTCTGTTGTTTCAGGACAAGAGCAGACCTGCAGCTGAATAGCATTGCAGCTCCAGAGGGAGGAGTGACCATCCGGCCAGGGAAAGGCCTTGATCAAACATCCATCCACATGCCTCCCCTTTTCTATCTTCCTCTGTCATTCAGATTTTTTTCAGCTTTATGGCTTATGGCTTCTACTCTGTCCATAATCCAGGGAAAAGAAAAAGAAGAGAAAGAGAAGGGTAAGTTAACTAGCAAGGAGCAACCAAGAAATTGCCTTTTTGTCAGAGGTCAGGTCAAGGACCATGAAAATAAGGAAGAGTCAATATGAAAGCAAGGAGGACTGCATGGAGGAGGAGGATGTCTCATGATGATACATTTCACGTTAAAGGACTGTTCACATTCCATTTCATGGCATGTCCTTGTCCTGGAGACTTTCAGTAACAGGTGACAGGAACAATGTTATTTCAGAAATGACGCCCCACCAAAAGAAGGTTTATCTTCCTCTTTACCCTTTCCTGGTGATGTCAGGACCGACTCCTTTGTTAGCGGTTCACGTTTCATTAGCTCTACCAGACCACCAGGATAAGGATCTTTGCTATTTAGCTGATTACTGTTATGAATCCACTGTCTCTTACTTAGGTATCTATACAGTTGAAAATCTTAGCTGGAAGTTAGAGGAGACCCTAAAAACCCATTTTTTCCCTCAGTACTATGCCAAGTAGACAGATGATATTAGCAACTAGCCCAAAGATCAAATAGTCAAGTGAACACAGAATAATAAAATGCTGTTTAAATCTGCCTAGGCAATGTGAGCATTAGAACTATGTATTCACACAGTTATTGTTAAGAGTTTGATGATACAAACCGCCAGGGTAATTTGACTACAACTGCTGAGTTTAGATGTTTAGATGACAGAGCTTATGCAGAGCAGTGGTCATTTACCCGAGTGGTCATTTGTGACCCGAGAAACCTGTTTTCATAAGGAGCTATTGGTACTGAACTTTTGAAATACTCTGAAACTGTTACCACATTCTTTTGGCCCGACTTTGTTGCAGATATTATTTTCCTTTCCACATCTTGATAGGCTTAGAAACTGCCCCAGGGCCATTATTTCAAAGGAGAAATTTCTCTTCCATCCTGGCTGTGATTTCTCTTTGCCCTGGGCTCTAGAAACAGAGGGACACAGTGACTTCAGTCTGATCCTCTATCTGGGGAATGTAATGTGTTTTCTGCTAATTTACTGAGTTCCATCAGGGTTATTCTCTGCCAGAATTATTTGGCAAGAATCTGCTGAAGAATTACTTTCAGCTTTGTTTGTGGTTACTAGATTCAATTGGAATTTCCTGCGTCTCCTGGCAATTCTGAGATTTTCGTGGAGGGGCCAAGGCCCTGGCTGCAAGGTGTGGTTTTGCCAGCAAATGCAAGAAGTCTGGGTACAGCATAGAGGAAGATGCTCGGGGCCCAGTTCTGAACACCTTCCCAATTTGACAATGTTGATCAACCACTGACTCAGTATAAAGAACTAAAGCCCAAGACATATGTTTTGCCCTCTTGAGGGCTATAAGAAGAAAGTATCTTATAGGGAGGAGATTAAACCAGTCTCAAATCAGGATCAAAGCAAATCCTAAAGGAAATCAACCCTGAATATTCATTAGAAGGACTGATGCTGAAGCTGAAACTCCAATACTTTGGCCATCTGATGCAAAGAGCCAACTCATTGGAAAAGACTCTGATGCTGGGAAGGATTGAGGGCAAAAGGAGAATGGGGCAACAGAGGATGAGATGGATAGGTAGCATCACTGACTCAGTGGACATGAGTTAGCTAACTGGGAGATAGTGAAGGACAGGGAAGTCTGGCGTGCTGCAGTCCCTGGGGTCACAAAAAGTCAGACAGGACTTAGTGACTGAACAACAGCAACAACAATCTTACAGGAGAGAGAGGGAAGCAGAGGTCACAAGATGAACACCAGCCCAGAGCTTTGTAGATCTGGCCATGTAGAGAGATGAGTTGTGGCTGGGGGATCTGGGAGGAGACATGGAGGGGATGGAATTGACTTGGGCTTGCAAGATTGAGGACTATCTAGGTGAGCACAACGGGGAATCTCAGGCAGAGGAGTCACGGAAGAGTGGCCAGCTTGTCACAGTTTGCTGGGACTTCCCTGGTTTTAGCAGTGAGAACCCCTCAACCCCAAGCCAAGCAGGTGGCTGGCCATGGTCGGCTGGAAGGCAGAGCTAGTGGTTTCCTTGGCCTATTGGAGGGACAGTAGGGGGGCCTTTTGTTTTTTAATGCTGCAGAGAGCAACTTTTAAACCAATCTTTGCCTATGGTTACTGGGGGTGTGGGGCGGGGATGGGGGAGGAGGGATAAACTGGGAGATTGGGACTGAGATATACACACTATGGTATATAAAATAGGTAACCAAGAAAGACCTACTGTATAGCACAGGGAAATTTACTCAATACTCTGTAATGGCCTATATGGGAAAACTATCTGTAAGAGGAGATATGTATATAACTGATTCACTTTGCTGCACACTTGAAACTAACACAACGTGTAAATCAACTATACTGCAATAAAAACTATTTTTAAAAAAGGAAGAAAAAATAAACCAGTCTTTGGAAAATGAATAATTCTAGCTTAGCTATCAGTTCAGTTCAGTTCATTTCAGTTCACTTCAGTTGCTCAGTCGTGTCCAACTCTTTGCGACCCCATGAATCGCAGCACACCAGGACTCCCTGTCCATCACCAACTCCCGGAGTTCACTCAAACTCACATCCATTGAGTTGGTGATGCCATCCAGCCATCTCATCCTTTGTTGTCCCCTTCTCCTCCTGCCCCCAATCCCTCCCAGCATCAGAGTCTTTTCCAATGAGTCAACTCTTCGCATGAGGTGGCCAAAGTACTGGAGTTTCAGCTTTAGCATCATTCCTTCCAAAGAACACCCAGGGCTGATCTCCTTTAGAAGGGACTGGTTGGATCTCCTTGCAGTCCAAGAGACTCTCAAGAATCTTCTCCAATACCACAGTTCAAAAGCATCAATTCTTCAGCACTCAGCTTTCTTCACAGTCCAACTCTCACATCCATACATGACCACAGGAAAAACCATAGCCTTGACTAGACGGACCTTTGTTGGTAAAGTAACATCTCTGCTTTTCAGTATAGCTTAGCTATATAGCCTATGATACTCTGCAATTTCCCAGCTACTGGGAATTCAATGTGAATGACAGGCTCAAGGCTCTGGAAGGTCACCATATATTTGAGGGAGATTTTTGTCATGCATTCCCCTTAATTCCCTCTTTTGTCCAAGTGGCCTCAAAATTAATGACTGAATATTTGCCAAAAATCTGGATCCCATGGAAATAGTTACTCTATGACTGTGACCATCTTTTCTGAGCTTCACTTTCTCTTTCTCAGTTCAGTCGCTCAGTCCTGTCCAACTCTTTGCGATGCCATGAACTGCAGTGTGCCAGGCTTCCCTGTCTATCACCAGCAGATAGATTTAACTTGGACTAAAGTTGAACTCCCCTCAACTGGTAATGTGACCACAATCAAATTCATAAAGAAATGAAAAGTTTCTCATGGGAAGCATCCATCTAAGTTAGTCTTTCCCTTGTTGACAATTGTTAAAACTGGGTTTAGAAAAACTATACACTGCTTCAAATCAATTCCAGTGCCAGAGACCCAAGAAAGCATTAGATTTTTGAACATAAAAAGTAATATAACTGATAAAAATGCAGTCAACCTCATGCTGGTTTCATCACAGTGACAAAAATGTCATCACAGCTCCAGACATCACATCCATGTTTAAGTCAGGAGGAAGGAGAGAGGTGTCAACTCTTTCTTTTGCTTCATTAGAATCTACACTATCTTTCTACAGTCCCTCTTGCAAACTTTCCTGGCTATTTCATTGGTCAGAACTAGGTCACATGATCCCCCCTCCCCCACTCCCTTACAAGTATCTCTGGGAAAGTGAGTATTTACTTTCTACTCTCTGGAGTAGGGGTCAGCAAAATTTGAAGACTGAGACAGTAAATATGTTAGGCTTTGCAGGTCATTTGGTCACAATACTCAACTAAGCCATACAATGCAAAAAGCAGCCACAGATAAAATGTATTTGGATCGACGTGACTGTGTTCCAATACAACTTCATTTGTGAGCAATGAAATTTGAATTTCATGTAATATTCCTGAAATCTTCTTCTTCTTTTGAGCTTTCTCCAACCATTTAAAAGTGTGGAAATCATCCTTAGCTCCTGGGTTGTACAAAAACAGGACCCCAGTCCCCTATGTGAGAGGAGGTTAGAAACAGCTTTGGAAGGCTTACCATGTGCTATGACAAACAGGCCCTGTACCGTGAGTATAGATTATTGGAAAAATGCTGTCATGCTCAATCTATCAAGCCAATGTTAATTTTCCTGAGATAACAAGAACACTTGCTTCCCAACCCTGTTCTTTGTCATGAACAGAGTGAAGTTTATCAGATAGCTTTAATTCAGAAAATCTGTATTGCTGATTTCCTAGGTCAGGAAACCTTATATATTTTACATATTTTGTTTCAAATTGCCCTACAGTGACTGTAGAACTGGATCAGGCTCTACATGAGAAAACTCTACAACAGTCTGGAACTGTATAAATTATAGACACTATTCTTTCTTGGAGAATTCCATGGGCAGAGGAGCCTGTGGGCTACAGTCCATGGGGTTGCAAAGAGTCAGACATAACTGAGCAACTGACACTTTCTTCTTTTCATAACAAAGATTTTGCCTAATTTCTCAAAGGTCTGTTTGCATTTACTTCATAAAACTTCAGAGATAAAATTACTCTAGATACTAGTTAAAACAGGAGAGTGATGTATTAGGTACCTTGATCTAATGATTATTCTCTAAAATGCTACATGTTCATTTTCTATTCTCTTTTGAACTTCATAGTTAATTTTATAATTACGTTGCATGTGTGTATTTCTATATAAATATTAAAATATGTACATATAAATTTAATATGAAATAATTCTAATATAATATGTACTATTGGTTTTTAGTCTTCACTCAGCCCTTAGGGCTCCTGGATAGCTCAGTGGTAATGAATCTGCCTGTCAATGCAGGAGATGCAGGCTTGATCCCTGGGTCAGAAGGATTCCCTGGAGAAGGAAATGGTAACCTACTCCAGTATTTTTGCCTGGGAAATCCCATGGACAGAAGAGTCTGGCAGGCTACAGTCCATGGGTTCATGAAAGAGTCGGACACGACTTAGCAACTAAACAATACCAATATAAAATACCCATATCTAAATAATCTGATGCTTCCTTAAAATTTTTTTTTAATTTTATTTATTTTTAGTTTTGGCTTTGCTGGGTCTTTGTTGCTGTCACAGATTTTCTCTAGTTGTGGCGAGTGGGGTTTCTCTCTAGTTGAGGTGTGCGGGGTTCTCATTGCAGTGGTTTCTTTTGTTGTGGACAACTGTCTCGAGGGCATACAGGCTTCAGTAGTTGTGTTTCCTGGGCTCTCGAGCACTGGTCAATAGTTGTGGGGCACGGGCTTAGTTGCTTCATCGCACGTGGGATCCTCCCAGACCAGGGATGGAACCTATGTCTCCTGCATTGGCAGGCAGATTCTTTACCACTGAGCCACCAGGGAAGCCCAATTCTGTATATTTTTAAAAACCCCAGGCAATAGATATGCACCTTATCCATGGATCTGCTTTGTGAACCAGTCAATGGGATTGCATTAGAATACAGGCTGCGTGACCATAGCAAAGAGACCTCAAATTACAGAAGCCTCAATATGAAATTAATTTCTTTCTCACATAATAGCCTGGAGGTAAATGGCCCAGGATGCTGGGTCTATTCATTCAAACACCCAAGTTGCTTCTGTTTGTTTGACCACCATCCCCTAGGGTTTCATCCTTGTCTGCATGATGAGGTTGGCTGCTGCTACATCCACATTCTATCCCATGGGAAAAACAGAGTAGATAAGCACAGAGTTGCACGTTAAGGCCAAGACTCAGCTGTACACACATCACTTCCACTTTCATAATATTGGCACAGCAGGCTACAAGGGAAACTGGAAGGTGTAGTCTTCCTCTCGTGTAAGATATAGACATATATTTTTCTTGTCTCTAAATACACACTGCTGCTGCTTACTTGCTCAGCCATGTCCAACTCTCTGCGGCCCCATGAACTGTAGCCTGCCAGGCTCCTCTGTGCATGGGATTCTCCAGGCAAGAGTACTGGAGTGGGCTACCATTTCTTCCTCCAGGGGATCTTCCTGGCCCTGAGATCGAACCCATGTCTCTTGCATTTCCTGCATTGCAGACAGATTCTTTCCCACTACGCCACCTGGGAAGCCCTCCTACATACACACACTCAGATATATACATAAATAGCTAAATGGGCATATGCCCAGCTGAAATTGGACACCTGAAAATGAAACATTATTTTCAGTTAAATGTAATAAATTGAATGCTTGTGTTAATCTTTATTCTTTCATGAAACCATACTGAAAGAAAAAGAAAGTGAAGTCGCTCAGTTGTGTCCAACTCTTTGAGACCCCATGGACTGTACCCTAACAGGCTTCTCCATCCATGGGATTTTCCAGGCAAGAGTACTGGAGTAGGTTGTCATTTCCTTCTCCAGGGGATCTTCCCAACCGAAGGATCAAACGCCAGGTCTCCCGCATTGTAGGCAGACGCTTTACCCTCTGAGCTACCGGGGAAGCCCCAACCATACTGACACAAGAATAAAAAAAAAAAAAAAAATGGTGAAAATTCAAGAAGTTAAAGAGAACAGGGGAGGAGTAAGAGGAGAAAGTGAGGTCAACACTATTTTGCAAAATGGGAAACAGATGGGAAAGTGGTAACTGACTAGGCAGAACAAAAATACCAGAAATTTAATGGCAGAGAGAGTTGAGGCAGAATGCCTGGTAGGAAACCACCCGATGCCCATTGCAGAACCTCGGAAAGCCCAAGGTATGGAAGGCACCACCTGTCCAAAGCCAGGTGTGCGGAATTCCCTGGCGGTCCAGTGTTTAGGACTCAGTGCATTCACTGCCTGGGCCCAGGTTCAATTCCTGATCAGGGGAACTAAGATCCACAAAGGTGAGTGGTGCGGCCGAAAACAAAACAAAACAAAACAACAAAGACTCGGGTGTGGAGGAGACCAAAAGCAGAGAGCAGTCAGTCTCTTGAAGAAGCAGACTCTCAGATTTCCTGTCCTGGCTCCTGCAGCTTGTGCATCGCTGACCTGAATAGAGCACAGAAGCTCTGCTCTTGGAAATTCTAGAGAAACTCTGAGCTTTGGGGCACCAAGCTCAGTGGAGGAGATGGGGTGGGGAGATGCTTTTGAAGCAGACTGAATGACAATCTTCATACTGAGCAGTAATTCCTACAGCGCTCTTCCCACACCCGGTTCCTGTAATCCTGGGAAGCTGGTTTTCTATCACCCCCAACAGGAGACTGGAGAATTCCTCTTTGGGAAAGTCAGCCAACCCAAGAGAGAAGACCTACAGATTCCAGTCCTTGTGGGTCCCCATCTGCCACAATATAATGATGCTAATCACTGAATAAATTCTATTTACACAGAGCTGCTGGTCAGCTTTTTAGTGGCAGCAATGGACATCCAAAATCAACAGATGTTTCAAGGAAGCCTTCAAAAGGAGCAAATATAACAAATGAAGAACATGAGAGACAGAGACAGTGAGAGCAAGCTTACAATAATTTATATCGTTAGATAAGAGAAAATTTTGCAACGATAAAACAAGAGCAGAATGCTAAAGTCAAAAAGCATTAAAAGAAAAGAAGGTGACATAACCATATAGTGATGATAGGAAGAGGAGAAAAATAGGTGCAGGAATGAATGAGGGTAAAGAACCCACCTGCCAATGCAGGAGATGCAAGAGATGAGGGCTCAATCCCTGGGGAAGATTCCCTGGAGGAGAACATGGCAACCCACTCCAGTATTCTTGCCAGGAGAATCCCATGGTCAGAGGATCCTGGCGGGCTACAGTCCACAATGTCACAAAGAGTTGAACACAAGCGACTTAGCACACACAAGCAGGCCTGAATGAAGAAGTCAAATTCTCTCCTATTTTGTAGGAAAGAGTCAACAGATGGACTCTAACATTAAAAAGTAAACAAAAATATCAATTTAAGGATGTCATTTAGGATATAGATGTAAACACACAAAGAAAGCTAAATGAGTAGAAAATTACTGACTGGAAGGAGGAATTGAGGTTGACGAAGGTGGGGCAGGAGACTCCTGCTTTTTACTGTATTTAATTTATGAAACCACATATGTAACATTAAAATATGTTTTTAATAAACTAATAAACATTTTATTAGTTTTAATATTATTTAAAAATATTATACTTTAAAATAATAAAAACATTAATATCTCATTTCTTGAAGACTGCTTCCCTATAAGATGTTGAGCTCTAAATGTACCAGAAGTCTCTGTGTGAAGCAATTAGGAGAAACAACAGCAAGATGGAGCAGGGGCTAGAAGCAGTTTTTCAGGGACCTCATGATCTTAACATATGAAGGCATTTGAAAGAACCCTGGATCATTCAGGAGGGAAAGTGGGAATTCCAATTTTAAGAAATCTGAGCAAATCATTGTGGACCAAGCTGCCAAATATTGACAGGACTAGCAGATGTAGAAATACAGATGTTCTGTTATTAAAAAATTTATTCTGTTTATATATTTTAATAATAGGCAGTCAGTTTGCTTGGATAATATTGGGAAATGAAGACTGGCTTTTCCTTTTAAGTTATAACCAGAAATGCTCTGCATGACAAGCCTGACATTACTGACTTTTCGAAACCTCTTCATCCTGACTGGCATCCTAGGCAATAGGTTGGATATTTTCTTTCTCAGTCTTACTCTCAGCAGAGGTTGCCCATGTGTTCCAGTTCTGGCTAATGACAAATAAGGGAAACTGCTTAGGGCCTCTGGAAAGTTTTGTCCTTCTTGATGAGGAGTTGGAGCACTGGGAAAGAGACTCTGTAGACTGGCTTGGAACACGGTGTTAATGTCATTTTCCAGCTCTCTGTGGCCATCTTGCAACCACAAGGGAAAGGCCAAGGGAATTTCCAAAGACTCCAGTCCCAAGCTCTGGCATCAACAAACCAATACCAGTAACTGTGTAACTCAAATCTCCCCCTTTTGTGTGACCAAAAGCAAGTCTACTTTCACCATTGGTTCAAATATGTGCTTGTACTATTTTTATAAATAATGTAATCTTGGCAATGTCCCCTGTGGCAACTATTGAAGGAAGGCAAAAGGATTCACTCACATCAACATGATCATTCACCACATTTGTCCATTTGTATGAAAGTTCAAAATAGTTCTTCAAGAAGTGGACATTGGGGGACTTCCCTGGTGGTCCAGTGGCTAAGACTGTGCTCCCAATGCTGGAGGCCCAGGTTTGATCCCTGGTCAGGGAACAAGATTCCACAAGGGGCAACTAAGGCCAAGTGCATACAAATAAATATTTTTTAAAAAACTATAAAAAAAGAAGTGGACCTTGGGACACAGATGTTGTAGGCATGATGAACTAATGACCCCCTTAGTGGAGGTTGCTTCAAGGGGACTGGGTAGCAGGAGTCTTTAGGACATTGGAGCCCCTGGGGAAGTGAGGATTCCCTCTGGCTGCTTTGTCTGTTTATCCTCAATGCACAGTGCATATAACATCCTTTACTCTGAGTGCCATCAAGCAAAATGTGCCAGGAAGCCATGTTTTGGGACTCACTCAAGGCTTCCCCAATAGCTCGGCTGGTAAAGAATCCGCATGCAATGCAAGAGAGAAAGGTTCAATTCCTGGGTCAGCAAGATTCCCTGGAGGAGGATATAGCCACCCACTCCGGTATTCTTGCCTGAAGGGTTCCATGGACAGAGGAGCCTGACAGGCTACAGTCCATGGGGTTGCAAAGAGTCAGACACGACTGAGCAACTAAGCACGCCAAGGCTTTTATGTGCAAAGAACCAACTCGTTGGAAAAGTCCCTAATGCTGGGAAAGATTGGAGGCAAAAGGAGAAGGGGGTGACAAAGGATGAGATGGTTGGATGGCATCACTGACTCAATGGACATGAGTTGGAGCAAACTCTGGGAGATAGTGGAGGAGAGAGGAGCCTGGCATGCTGCAGTCCATGGGGTGGCCACAAGCTAGACAAGACTTAGCGACTGAACAACAACAAGTTGCCTTGATGCTGTGTTGCTCTACATGGATAAAGTCTGCTCTAGGGAAAGTCTTGGCATTCCAGTGGTTAACACTCTCTGCTTCCACTGCAGGGCGCATGGGTTCAGTCCCTGGTGGGAGAACTCAGATCCCTCAAGCCTCCCAGCAAGGTCAGAAAGAAGAAGCTGCACTAAAGTACGAGGTACAGAGAAGCACAAGGTGTAGAATGATCAAGAAGAAACAATACTCTTCCCCAGACCCTTCAGCATCAACACCCCAAAGAAAAACAAGCTGTTACAGAGGAAATACAGTTTGCTTCCTGACTTCAGCCCCCTTTTTAAAAACAGCAATTAAAATACATAATAGATACTGGAGTGCCCCAGTGCACAGCCATTGGGTGGCAGAGTCAGAATTCGAAAGTAGATCTCCTGACTCACTAATGAAGCCGAGGGAAGAGGCACACATTACCTCCAACTCTCCAGTCTCCTGTTCCCCCTTCCTTCAGAGGTAACTGGGCAATAACGAACTTTCATAGCTGAGAGAGGGACGTGGGAGCAGGCAGCTACTGGGGTGATGTGCCGGAGGATGGTTTGGCAACCACAGAAGTGAAAACTGAAAGAATGAGGGTGGCTCGGCCAACTCCAATCCCTTTATTCGTGGTCTGTGAAGATGTGACAAGACCAGAGGAGCCAGGGCAGAGGACAGGGGCCCCATTGTTCTGCTGGGCTGAGGCCGAATGGACTTCCTCACCATTTGTTTCTCTGACCCCCTGACCTCCGCTAAATGGCACTGTCCTCGCCCCGTGCCAACTGCTGATGACGAGGAAATCAGAAGATTTGCTTGGGTGGAGACTGGGCTCTGTCCAAGCATGTGTGGCTTTATTACTCATTTCTTTAACTTCTGAGGTTGCTGCCTGAGACTGTCAACCCTGGGGCTACTGCTGGTCAGATGTTTTACTTCTGCTTGCAATGCAAGATGGTGGGGCTTTCTGTGATAAGGAAGCAATGACATCCAGGGGACCAGAAGACTAGTAGGATCTTCTCCTTATGCAAATAAGAAAAGCCCTAAAAGGCCAAAGGAATTTCCCCAAATCTCAAAACGACTCAGTGACAGGCAGGAATTACTCCCTGCTTGGTAGCCTGCCACCTCCTGAATATGTAACTTTGGCCAAAAAACTCAAGCTTCAGTTTTCTCATCTGTAGAGACTTGTAAAAGAATATTTCACATAGAAATGGGAGAAGGAGCTGAGATTATGCATATAAAGGGCATACCCCACTGCCTGAGCACATAGCACATGTGGAGATGTTTGCTTTATATTATTATTGATTCCTAGCTTGTTTCTCTCCATTCAGTTCTGGGGGGTCTTCACTGTGCTGACTGCTAACTGTAGGAATCACAAGAAAAGCATCCCATTTGTGGAAACCCTTGGTGTTGTATACCTAAAAAGTGTGAATTTTCCTTTATCTAAATTATACACAAACCAACCTGAGGGTGTTTTTTAAAAAGACATTTATTCCATTGCAAACTATCGAGTCTCATTATGCACAGGTAACACTGTCATTTGAAAAGGTTCTTAAATGGTTATGGTGGCCAGTTTAAAATATGACTCGCTGGACGTGAGTCTGAGTGAACTCTGGGAGTTGGTGATGGACAGGGAGGCCTGGCGTGCTTCAATTCATGGAGTCGCAAAGAGTCAGACACGCCTGAGCGACTTCACTTTCACTTTTCACTTTCATGCATTGGAGAAGGAAATGGCAACCCACTCCAGTGTCTTGCCTGGAGAATCCCAGGGACGGCGGAGCCTGGTGGGCTGCCATCTATGGGGTCGCACAGAGTCGGACACGACTGAAGCGACTTAGCAGTAGCAGTGGAGGCAGTTATAGATATTTGTCCAGAGTATTGGTTAAGCATTCTAAAAGTTTCAGCAATCAATTCAAAAAAGTGTGTCCCTTGGTTAAATAAAGACAGTTTATTTGGGTACTTTTAAGGAAATTGCTGATTTCCCTTTGTAGTTTTGTGTGCTTTGTGTTGCCCGAAGACTTGAACGCTTTCCATGAACTCCAGAAGTTCTTTCTGAAGCTTTGCAAAGTCAGAATATATTTTCGTGATTTCCTTTCTCCCAAGCAGACAAGACTGCTTCTCTGGAATTTCCTGACACTTGGTAGCATCAGACAGAGTTATCAAGATCTAGCTGACATCCTAATTATTTGTGAATGTGTCTTATTTTCTCCTCTAGATGTTTAGCTTTTTGAGGTCGAGGGCTACAACTGAATGATATTCCTGTTCCTAACGGTGCCAAGTTAATGAAAAAAAAACAGTCATTATTGTTAACTGATAAAACAATTAAGAAGCAATGTTTTGTTTCCCAGAGAGCTTAAATAAATGAAAAAAATCATGAAACAAAATACTGTTTCATTATTGTTAATGAGTAGAGGCAGAACAAAGAAGCCATATATTGTTTTAGAGGGAACTTTAGGTCCTTGATTTAGTATAAAGAGACAATCTTTCATTAGCATATCAATTGTTTTTAAATGAATGCTTCTGACTGGACTCAGAATTAGGGCACCTGAACTGTGATCCCAGCTCTGTGACTAGTCTAAACTGGAAATTTGGCTAAGTTACTTGAGCCTCTGAATATCAGTTTACTCCTTTGGACGTTGAAGGGACTGAAGTCATTATTTGATCATCTCCAAGATTCCTTCCGGTTTTAGCATCCGCCAGGTGTGGGCCTATCTGTGTGTCTCAATGCCTCGGTCGCAGTGGACTGTGAAGAAATGCCAGAGTTAACAGAGGAAGTTAGCTAAGTGGTTTCCCTTTAATATTGTTATCTATATTTTACAAACTCTTTATTGATAATATAAACTAAATCACAGCTAAGCTCGTCTTCCATCAGCACAAATTCCACACTGGCAGGATCCAAATCACTGCCATTGTATTGAATTTGGAGTGATCAGCATATGTACTCTCATATGTAACACTCTTCCATGTATTACAAAAATTTAAAAAATAAATTTAAACAATGCTTTGAGATTAAGTTGTCCAGGGAATCTGAATCTGGGGTCTTTAAACCAGTGAGCTTAAGGGTTCCATGAACCCCTAAAATGTAGCCCTCAGAATTTTGTCACTGTTCATTCATTTTATTTACCTTCTTTCAGTAAAAGCACTTAGCACTGTGCTTAGTCGCTCAGTCATGTCTGACTCTTGGACTGTAGAGTCCAAGACCTGGACTCTTGACTCTTGCGACCCCGTGGACTGTAGCCCCCCAGGCTCCTCTGTCCATGGGGTTTTCCAGGCAAGAATACTGGAGTGGGTTACCATTTCCTGCTCCAAGCGATCTTCCCGACCCAGGGATCGAACCCACGTCTCTTGTTCCTCCTGCACTCTTTACCACTGAGCCACCTGGGAAGCTGGATAGGTAGAATAAGGTGGTTTCACACTGTGGAGTATTACTCAGTGGAGTATTACTTAGATTCTACAGAGTAGAATAACACTTAGTGAAAAAAGTAAGAAAAGTAAGCACTTATCACTGCTTGAAATTAATCATATTTTTGCTTGTTTCACCAAATCCGTGCTTGAGCTTCTCCTTCTACTTCTGCTCTACACACACACACATACACACACGCCACTAACCCGTAAGCTCCAGGAGGGCAGCATCTCCTCTTGTCTTGTTCACCAGTGTGCCTGGCACTCAGTGGTTGCTCCATAAACATTTGTTGACTGAATGAATGTGTACACCAAAAATAAATGGATTATATAGAACCATAATAAATGGATTAGATAGAACCCGTTTAAATTCAATAACCCATCCCCCAAACCCACAAATTCGGTTTCAATATTCTTCAAAAAAATGTGTAATTTTTAAGTTTCTGGGAGGTGAAGATATATCCCAATACATATCAAAAATCCTCTTTACCCATCCATCTTTCCCGTGTCTCTTATAAGGCAGGTACCTTGAACTTTCCTCTTTCTTCCTTCCTTCCTCAAATTCCCACCCAAACTGGCTCCCTTCTTCATTCTCTCTGTCTAGCCACCCCCAGATCTATCATCTTACGAATCAGTGGGTTTTAGTGTATTCACAAGTTTCTGGAACCATCACCTCTAGTTTCAGAACATTTGCATCACTCTGTAAAGAAACTGGTACCCACTAGCTGTCACTTCCACTTACTCTTTCCTCCATCCCCTGGCAACCACTACTCTGCTGCCTGTGGATTTGCCCATTCTGGACATTTTACACAAACAGAATTGTATAGTATGTGACCTTTTTTTTTGGCCTGGTTTCTTTCATTTAGCATAATGTTTTCAAGGTTCATCGATGTTACAGTATGTATCAATACCTCATTCCTTTGTGTGGCTGAATAATATTCCATTGTGTAGATATACCACTTGTTGCTTATCTGTTCATGAGTTGATGGACATTTGTTTCTTTCCCCACATTTTGCTTATTATGAATAATGTTGCTGTGAATATTCACGCACAGGCTTTTTTGTGAAATGTGTTTTCAGTTCTCTTGGATATAAACCTAAGAGTAGAATTTCTGGTCATAATAGAATTCTATGTTTAACTTATTGAGGAATTTCCAAATTGTTTTCCACTTTTACCAGAAAAGTATGAGGCTTCCAATTTTTTTCACATCCTCACCAACACTTGGTAGTGTCCATCTTTGTTTCTACGATAGACAGTCTAGTGGGTGCCAAGTAGTATCTCATTGTGGTTTTGACGTGCATTTCCTCAATGACTATTGAGATTAGCGATATTGAGCATCTGCCCATTTTATTGGCAATTCGTATACCTTCATTGGTGCTATGTGTATTCAAGTCCTTTGCCCCCCCCCCTTTTAATTTATTTATACTTAATTTTGGCTGTGCTGGGTCTTCACTGCTGTGTGCAGGCTTTCCTCTAGTTGAGGGAGAGTGGGGGCTACTCTTCCGTTGTGTCGTGTGGGCTTCTCACTGCGGTTGCTTCTCTTGTTGTGGAGCATGGGCTCTAGACACTTGGGCTTCAGTAGTTGTGGCACACAGGCTTAATAGCTCTATGGCATGAGGGAATCTTCCTGGACCAGGGATCAAACCCGTGTCCCCTGTATTGGCCGGCGAATTCTTAACCACTGGACCACACTTGAAGTCCTTGCCCATTTTTAAATTGGATTACTTGTCATTTTACTGTTGAATTGGAAGAGTTCTTCATACATCCTGGATATAAATCCCTTGCTGGATACATGATTTGCAAATATTTCTCCCATCCCATGGGTTGTTTTTCACTTTCTCGATGATGCCCTTGGAAGCATGAAGGTTTTGAATTTTGATAAAGTACACATTATCTACCCTAGATCTATTCTTACTCACTTTCTACATTAGTGCCCTAACCCTTAGGTAAATCAATCCAGCTTCTCTGCTTACCTCTGATTCTCCTTTCTACACAGTACCCTGAGCAGTATAACAAAGGCCCTGAGGAAAGTAGAACAGATACAGTATCTTCTTTAGGATGTGAAATAAAGAGGAAAGTCTGTGATCTCCTATAATTTTATGTTTTTGTCTCTTTCAGCTACACAAAAAAATTTCGGCACAATGTACACTTTTCTGGGAGTATGGATCTCTGTAATTATTTCATCAGATTTTCAAAGATCTCTTTCATGACAAAAATATTAAGAAATATACATCTAGCTTCATTCTCTTATTTTATAGAAATATGAAAACCTAAAGCATCTGAGTGACTTGACCAAGGTCACTAAACCTCTTAGTGACAGTTCTAGAGACATTCAGGTTTCCTTAGCTCCCTGCCCCTCTCCCATCAACACCATCCCAGCATATCATGCTGCCTATAGGACTCTCATATTGCAGATGAATTCTTCTTGGAGCAGCATATTCATCTAGTACCAACATTTTTGAGACTAAGGCCAGGCAAGACTGACATGAAAGGGTATGTGGAAATTGGGAAACAGCACGGGTCTTGGGGGTTGCAGAAGCATTCGTCTGAGGCTCCTGAGAAAGCTGTTTGGCTGGATGGAGGGCAAATCAGAAAGTGACAGAATCAAAGGTCGGGGGAGGGATGGTGATATGTAAGCCCACATCACCTCTTTGCTTGGGATCAGTGGAAAATTAACCCCAGTTTAAATCATGGAAGCGCTTTGCTGAGCAGGGAACAAGAATCAGAACCTGGCAGTTAGCAAAGTGGAGAAACAAGAAAAGTGCCTTGATCCTTTCCTCTATCCAGACCATCAAAAACATTTCTATGGGTGCTCCATTGAAAAAGAAAAAGAGCATTTTAGAAACTTGCTAATTTTTTACTTCTAGACCTTTTTTTTTTTTTTTTTTACAGTCAGTAAGAAATTTCTAAATGTTTTTATGGTTGTATGGGCGGCAAGGTTAACATCAGTACTTTGACTGCAAGTTCTATTTAGTTTAGTTAGTGATATTGTACCAATGTTGATTTCCTGGTGTTGGTACTATATTTATGTACAAAATATTAATGTAAGAGGAAGCTGGGTGAAGGATATATGGAAATTCCGTCATTTGGGGGTAACTTTTCTGTAAGTCTAAAACTATCTCAAGGTAAAAAGTAAATAAAAAAAAGAAAAAATTTTGGCTCCATTGTTTAGTTGTTTTTGTATCCAGAAATGTATGTTTTAGCAAAACATTCTTTATGGGATCCTAATTAAAAATATTAACTAAAATCTAAACATGGGAAATCTTACTGAATTTACATACTTATTTTACTTTGTATCATGCGCAAGTGGTGTATTTCTAACGTTTGAAATTTTTAAATATTAAAGGATATGCATTGAAAACTTGATCTCTACTTTCAGCCACAAAGTCACCCAGTTCCTCTACTTGCAAGCAAAGTTTTTTGATTTTCCACATGTATATATAGATATACTGGCATATATCTATATATAAATATACTGGTATATACCTATATCTACATATAGATGTACTGGTATATGATTCTAGCTCTATATAGATATACTGGTATACACCTATAGCTATATATAGATATACAGGTATATATCTATAGCTATATATAGATATACTGGTGTATCAGAGTATAGTTACTTTGAAATGTTGTGTTAGTTTCTGCTATACAGCAAGGTGAATCAGCCACATGCATGCATATATCCATCCCCTCTTTTTTTGGGTTTCCTTCCCATTTAGGTCACGACAGAACATTGAGTAGAGTTCCCTATGCTATGCAGTAGGTTCTTATTAGTTACCTATTTTATACATAGTAGTGAATAAATTGCAGAAAATTCTGAAAGAGACGGGAATACCAGACCACCTCACCTGCCTCTTGAGAAACTTATATGCAGGTCAGGAAGCAAGAGTTAGAACTGGACATGGAACAACAGACTGGTTCCAAATAGGAAAAGGAGTACGTCAAGGCTGTATATTGTTGCCCTGCTTATTTAACTTATATGCAGAGTACATCATGAGAAACCCTGGACTGGAAGAAACACAAGCTGGAATCAAGATTGCCGGGAGAAATATCAATAACCTAAGATATGCAGATGACACCACCCTTATGGCAGAAAGTGAAGAGGAACTCAAAAGCCTCTTGATGAAAGTGAAAGTGGAGAGTGAAAAAGTTGGCTTAAAGCTCAACATTCAGAAAACGAAGATCATGGCTTCTGGTCCCATCCCTTCATGGGAAACAGACGGGGAAACAGTGGAAACAGTGTCAGACTTTATTTTTTTGGGCGCCAAAATCACTGCAGATGGTGACTGCAGCCATGAAATTAAAAGACGCTTACTCCTTGGAAGGAAAGTTATGACCAACCAATAGCATATTGAATTTTCAATAGCATATTGAAAATAGCATATTGAAAAGCTAATTTAAACAGCATATTGAAAAGCAGAGATATTACTTTGCCAACAAAGGTCCATCTAGTCAAGGCTATGGTTTTTCCTGTGGTCATGTATGGATGTGAGAGTTGGACTGTGAAGAAGGCTGAGTGCCGAAGAATTGATGCTTTTGAACTGTGGTGTTGGAGAAGACTCTTGAGAGTCCCTTGGACTGCAAGGAGATCCAACCAGTCCATTATGAAGAAGATCAGCCCTGGGATTTCTTTGGAGGGAATGATGCTGAAGCTGAAACTCCAGTACTTTGGCCACCTGATGCAAAGAGTTGACTTATTGGAAAAGACTCTGATGCTAGGAGGGATTGGGGGCAGGAGGAGAAGGGGATGCCAGAGGATGAGATGGCTGGATGGCATCACTGACTCATTGGACGTGAGTCTGAGCGAACTCTGGGAGTTGGTGATGAACAGAGAGGCCTGGCGTGCTTCGATTCATGGGGTAGCGAAGAGTCGGACACGACTGAGCGACTGAACTGAACTGAACTGAACTGAATGTATATGTCAGTCCCAATCTCTCAATTCATTCCACCCCCTTCCCCTGACTCCTGCACTGTTTTCCTTAATCACAATCACAATTTCCCCCTAAACTTTTTTACTGATTAGATATTCCGTTGAAGACTCCCCTCCCTTTCCCCCACAAGCACCTACTTCCATGGCCCTCACTCCATCTTTCTGTTCCAATCACGACTAGTTGGCACGGCTCTCCTTCTAAAGCCACCCTTCACCACTTAGTTGAGCACTATTATTATTTGTTTTAATTCTATGCTTTCTTTGTTTGTTCCTTCATTTTGCTGGAGCACTTCTTCAAGGAACCTTCTAAGAAAGAGTGTTGTATTTGCTCTCAGATTAAGAGTCTACCTGATATTTTTATCACTTTCAAACCACCTCAATTGACTTCTCTCTATGAATTTGCTCAAAGTAAAAATAATGCCCCAACTGCCTATCACTTGGCTTAAGGATTACTTTATACAAAAATAATTTGTGTCATGGGGCAGACATCTCCACCATCCAAGCCCTCAAAATACAGACACTGGGTTTTTCCTTTACTACTATGGCTC
Organism: Bubalus kerabau; assembly: GCF_029407905.1. Classification (NCBI taxonomy): domain Eukaryota; kingdom Metazoa; phylum Chordata; class Mammalia; order Artiodactyla; family Bovidae; genus Bubalus; species Bubalus kerabau. The sequence continues at coordinate 164,997,884 of NC_073626.1, forward strand.
CTCCAGGTATCAAAGATCCCTCTTCTCTCTTTAAGAGTTATTGTGCTTTATTGTTGTTGTTCAATCACTAAGTCATGTCTGACTCTGTGCAACCCCATGGACTGTAGCATGCCGTCCTTCCTTTCCTTTCCTTCTCCATCTCTGGGAGTTTGCTCAAAATTACGTCCATTGAGTCGAAGAAGCTATCTAACCACATCATCCTCTGTCCCACCTTGTCCTTCTGTTGTGTGTGTGTGTGTTGCTTAGTCATGTCCGACTCTTTGTAACCCTAAGGACTGTAGCTTGCCAGGCTCCTCTGTCCATGGGACTCTCCAGGCAAGAATACTGGAGTGGGTTGCCATTCCCTTCTTCAGGGGATCTTCGCAACCCAGGAATCGAACCCGGGTCTCCAGCATTGCATGCAGATTCTTTACTGTCTGAGCCATCAGGGAAGCCCTCTCCTTTTGCTAGTGATGCATTTTCCCCCTGACATGTTTCCGATCTCCCATTTTGCTAAGTTCTGAAGTCTCATAAGTGGTTTATTTCCAGGATTATCTGTTACTTTTTTGTATGGCGTGTTTTCCTTTATATTTATTTGGTAATATAACACTTTTCTTCCAGACCATACATGGGAAAGTATTTCTCTTCTCTATCCATAAGGCACAAAGGATAGGTTCTCTAGCGGGAAACACAACTGACATCTTTATGGCACTCTCCCCGATTGCAATGCACACGTTAATCTTGATGAATAAGATATTAGTCTAGATAAGTAAGCTCTTTTAACTGACTCATAGCTGTCTTTTGCAGGAGCAAGAATTTATTTCCTGGAGCAAGTAAATGAGATAATTTTACTTCTTATGTAACGTAAGAGCAATGTGCCCTATTTCAGCACTGTTTAACACCATGAGCACACCCTTGTTTGTTTCTATTCTCATAGGTGAGGAGGGAAGAACCTTACCTTTACTTTAATATCATATGTTCATTGAGTGAGAGCCACGGCAGAAAAAGGAGAGGTGGCGGAACCAACAATGTTAGAACTGGCATGAGCAGTCTAATGGGAACTGTAGCCCCTCACGCCAGTTCTCTGAACTTAGATCAAGTCACTTTCTGGACTCTTCACCTGACTTGTAACATGTGAATATTTTGTTTTAGTATTGCAAAAAGTATATATCCAGGAGGAGGTTTCCTTATGTTCTCAATCTTGTGAGGCCTGAAGGTAACTGGTCTCACTTCCTTTCCTCAAACTAACATACACACACACACACACACGGTTTCTCCTTTCTCCCCACATCTCCTCTAACACAACCTTCATTTAGTCAAAAATCAACAAAGAGCAGTGAGAAAAACTAGGCCAGCTTCACAACACTCTGCATTGTTTTGGGAAACAGGAAAAAATAGCACATTTGTCAGCTTTAATCTGATGTCCAGTCATGTGAGTTGTTTCAATTCTTACAATATATTTTATGTATTAAAATCCCTATACTTTAGTAAGATCAGAATTTCATACAATTTATGACAAAGTTCCACAATGATGAGCTAGATTTTCTGTTAAATATCACTTCAAAGTTCACAACAATCAGTTAAAACAACTAGTAAAAAGTTAAGGAAAATTCAGTTTATCAGAATTCCTCTTGAGAAAACACGGGATTTATTGGAAAGTAATATTTTGATAAGCCACTTGGGTTAGGAGCGTGGACTCCCAAGGAAATGATTATGCAGCAATCATGTTAATAATAGTAAACACAATTTTGTAGAGCCTGAATCCTATTAACAGGAGGCTATTTGTCTAGCTGAGCAATGAATCGGTTTTATGTGTGCCAGTTTAGGAGTAGAAACAAGAGCAAAGCTGAATCTCTCTGCATAACAGAGAAGACCCAACTAGGCTGGGCATTGTTGGAGGAAGAAGAGAGAGAGAAAAAGTTCTCAGTCATGATATTGTTGACTGAAAAGAAAAAAAAAAAGGCACAACCTAAAAGTTGAGAATTATGGTTTTTTAAAAAAATTGTATTTATTTTTAATTGGAGGATAATCGCTTTATGGTATTGTGTTGGTTTCTGACATACATCAACATGAATCAGCCATAGGTATACATATGTCCCCTCCCTCTTGAACCTCCCTCCCTCTCCCACCCCTCTAGGTTGTCACAGAGCCCTGGTTTGAATTCCCTGAGTCCTAGAGCAAATTCCCCCTGGCTATCTATTTTATGTATAGTAGCATGTATGTTTCCATGCTATTCTCTCCATTTGTCCAGGTGGGATGGATGGAAAATTATGTTTTACTTGGTGGACTTGCTGAGGACTTGAGCCCGGGAAGCAGCCTCTCTGGTAGCTTCAAAGGATAGCTCTGAAGAGGTCAAGGGAGAGGCCAGGTTATAGAAGAGTTTTTGCTAAAAAACCTGTAGGTGGGAACATCAAAAGATTACTGTTAATTAAAGAAAAACAGACATCTGAAGTTAATGAATTTAGTGCTCTTCTATGGGAAGATGTCAGAGTCTGGGCTCATTGAAATCATTCCGATGATGTGCACTTTAACTATCTAGGGTCAGTGTCTGCTTTTCTCCATCCTGAATCCCCTCAGGGTGCGCCACTGGGGTCTGCTGCAGAAGCCGATGTTGCAATATCCTTTGTTTACTGATATGGCAGATGACAATGTTTTGTTCACAGTATATCAAAAAGTAAATAAACATGAAATGTTGAATATTTCCTGCAGGACGTATGATTGTAAACCTGATGCTGAGGTTTCTCACCCTTGGCACTTTTGACATTTTAGGCCAGATAATTCTTTGTCATTGGTGCTGTCCTGTGCATTGTAGGATGTCTAACTAAAATCCACCATCCCTGGCCACTCACCACTAGTCGTCGGTAGCATCTTCCCTCTTCCACCAGTTGTTGCAACTGAGAGCATCCCCAGGCATTGATTGCCCCTGGGAAGCAAAATCACTGCTGGTAGAGAACCACTGTGTGACTTTAGTCAAATCTACTCTCTTGGGCTGGGTGAGGGGTGAGGAAAGGAGGTCAACAGCCAGTTACTAAGATGAATGTTCTTGTAATAGGAAACAGCCTTACTTTACCGGGGCCCTGGATTCTTGTACTAACATTATAGACTTGAGACATGGCTTGCACACATTCAAGTTCCTAATAAATAGTCTGACACATATTGCAAGGGCAAAATGAGACAGAGTCAGTCTTTAGAAGGATTCCTAGTTTCTCTGTGCCCCTTGTCAACCTTGAACCTTTCAATTATAGCCTTTTTTTAAAGAAAAATTTATTTACTTTTTATTTTTGGCCATGGGCAGCCTTTCTCTAGTTGCAGTGAGCGGGGGCCGCTCCTCGTTGCAGCACTCGGGCTTCTCTTTGAGGTGGTTTCTCTTGTTGTGGAGCCCAGGATCTAGATCTCAGGTTCAGGAGTTGTGGCACCTAGTTGCTCCATGGCATGTGGGATCTTCCTGGACCATGGATCAAAAACATGTCTCCTGCCTTGTCAGGCAGATTCTCAACCACTGGACCACCAGCGAAGTCCTCAATTATAGCATTCTATTTAATGCCTTTATAGCTGCATGTCTGTTTCATTTCTAGATTGCAGGCTCCTTTGTTAGCACCACTACCCAATGCAATGTCTAAAGTATTCTAAACCTGAAGTCACAGGCTAGCAATCCACAGGCCTACTTAGCCTGTAGTTATGTTTTCTTTAGCTCTTTTGAACATTAGGATGTTCACATTAAAATATAGATTTATAACTTTTCTAAAAGAATCAGAAGATGGGGACTTCCCTAGACAGAGAAGCCCATGCACCAGAATGAAAGATCCTGCATGCTGCAATGAAGATCTCACATGATGCAACTAAGATCTGACACGGCCAAAGAAATAAATATTTAAAAAAAATCAGAAAACGGTTCAACAGTGGACTAGCATTGCCAGGAATCCACAGTTTCTGGAGCTGAGAATCAAAGTCTGCTTTAGAAGAAGAGGTACATTCTCACCAGTTTGCAGAGTTCCCTCCATCCTCTTGGCACTGCTCCAGCCTCTCCTGTGGTCTGTGTTACTGACCTGGGCCCTGAAGGTCTATGGATTTTCAGTCCCTGGTATAAGACCCAACAATGTTTACAATAATCGGTCTTTGATTGCCTATTGCTGCTGCTGCTGCTGCTAAGTCACGTAAGTCGTGTCCGACTCTGTGTGACCCCATAGATGGCAGCCCACCTGGCTCCCCCGTCCCTGGGATTCTCCAGGCAAGAATACTGGAGTGGGTTGCCATTTCCTTCTCCAATGCATGAAAGTGAAAAGTGAAAGTGAAGTCGCTCAGTCGTGTCCGACTCTCAGCGACCCCATGGACCGCAGCCTACCAGGCTCCTCCGTCCATGGGATTTTCCAGGCAAGAGTACTGGAGTGGGGTGCCAGTGCCTTCTCCGTGATTTCCTATTAGGTGTTCTAATATTGTGGGCTCCCCTGGTGGCACTGGTGGTAAAGAACCTACCTGCCAAAGCAGGAGACATGAGATGAGGGTTCAGTTCTAGGGTCGGGAAGAATCTCTGGAGGAAGGCATGGCAACACACTCCAGTATTCTTGCCTGGAGAATCCCATGGACAGAGGAGCCTGCTGGGCTATAGTCCATGGGGTCATAGAGAGTTGGACATGGCAGAAGTGACTTTAGCACGCAAGTAACCTAATATTACATGGTGACTGCAGCCTTGAAATTAAAAGACGCTTACTCCTTGGAAGGAAAGTTATGACCAACCCAGACAGCATATTGAAAAGCAGAGACATTACTTTGCCAACAAAGGTTCGTCTAGTCAAGGCTATGGTTTTTCCTGTGGTCATGTATGGATGTGAGAGTTGGACTGTGAAGAAGGCTGAGCGCCGAAGAATTGATGCTTTTGAACTGTGGTGTTGGAAAAGACTCTTGAGAGTCCCTTGGACTGCAAGGACATCCAACCAGTCTATTCTGAAGGAGATCAGCCCTGGGATTTCTTTGGAAGGAATGATGCTGAAGCTGAAACTCCAGTACTTTGGCCACCTCATGCAAAGGGTTGACTCATTGGAAAAGACTCTGATGCTGGGAGGGATTGGGGGTAGAAGGAGAAGGGGACTACAGAGGATGAGATGGCTGGATGGCATCACTGACTCGATGGTCGTGAGTCTGGATGAACTCCAGGAGTTGGTGATGGACAGGGAGGCCTAGAGTGCTGTGATTCATGGGGTCGCTCACGAATGAGCGACTGAGCGGCTGAACTGAACTGAACTGAACCTAATATTGGATGGCATAGAAAGAAAGAAACAAAGATGGCCATACTGCTATCTGAAACAAAGTTGGATTTATTGGCTTGCTTGACAAGAGGAGTTGCATCATTCAAATGCAAAATCAGTGGGTCTTTCTGAATAGAAATTGAAAGAGTGAGATATGTGTTGAAAATAAAGTATGTCGAATATATACAGAGTGTAAGTCCAATGGCTCCTGAAAGAAAAAGCATTAGTATTAGTAACTCAGTCATGTCTGACTCTTTGTGACACTATGGACTGTAGCCTTCCAGGCTCCTCTGTCCATGAAATTCTCCAGGCAAGAATACTGGAGTGGGTTGCCATTCCTTCTCCAGGGGATCTTCGCAACCCAGGGATTGAACCTGGGTCTCCTGCATTGCAGGCAGATTCTTTACTGGCTAAGCCACTAGGGAAATCCAATATCTCCTGAGTTGGATGGCAAAACTCCTCTTTGCAATTGGTCACTGCTTTAGAGGAGGACCAGGGCTCTAGAAGGAACCAGGAGAGGCTGCATAAAGCTCCAGTTAGCTCAGGACCATGTAGTTCTGAATGGGCATGCTGAGGATCAGTGGAAAGTTCCCCCCTCCTTTTTTATTTTAATTTTAAAATAATGGTTAATAGTAATAGCTATTATTCAGACAGTCAAGTGGCTACCTCAATGACTGAAACAAACAGCTTCGGTTTAATTTAATCGTTGACCCTGGTAGTTTCTTTCTGGTTCATTAAGGACATCTTAGTGATGTTAGAGGTAGGCCATTCAGTATATTTGAGTTGTGCTCCTGGAGTTCTCTTTCTGCACCTCTAGGCAATCTCCAAACCCTTGAATTTCCCTAGCACAACACTAGTGCATTGTACCAAGCAGATTCTCACAGCTCACAGCTCCCAGCTCTGCAGGGAAATTAGGCCAGGCTGGATATTTCCTGAAACAGGACTTTTATTTTCTCCAGCCAATATGATAAATCAATCAACCTCATGGCCATGAATTCTGGACATTAAAATAAGTTATTACTTTATCAGTGGACCTGCTTTTAGACACAGACATCAAACTAAGCTTCATTCCCCTTGATCAGTAATTGACAGGATGATTAATAACCACTTGGCATTTTAAAAGTGACTACTCAAAGCATGATAAATAGACCGAAACACTAATTAGTCACCATGTTTACAAAGCACTTGTCTCCCAGGAATATAATAATTAAACAGTTCTTCTGATTTGGCTTAAGAATTTATTGGAGGAAAAAGGAAAAAGGAAACCTCTTTAAGATGTTAGTATTACAATAGTAATGAGAATTTGATATATTTGGGTAGTTCATAGCTTCTAGTGACTTGCTGTCACTAAGTCATGTCTGACTCTGTGATCCCATGAGCTGCAGCACACCAGGCTTCCCTGTCCTTCACTATCTACCTGAGTTTGCTCAAATTCATATCCATTGAGTTGATGATGCCATCCACCCATCTCATCTGTTGCCCCCTTCTCCTCCTGCCCTCAATTTTCCACTGCATCATGGTCTTTTCCAATGAGTCAGCTCTTCTCATCAGGTGGCCAAAGTATTGGAGCTGCAGCTTCAGCATCAGTCCTTCCAACGAATATTCAGGACTGATTTCCTTTAGAATGGACTGGTTGGATTTCCTTGCTGTCCAAGAGACTCTCAAGAGTCTTCTCCAGCATCACAGTTTAAAAGGATCAATTCTTCCATGCTCAGCCTTCTTTATGGTCCAACTCTCACATCCATACATGACTACTGGAAAAACCATAGCTTTGACTAGACAGACCTTTGTCAGCAAAGTGATGTCTCTGTTTTTTAGTACACTGTCTAGGTTTGTCACAGCTTTTCTTGCATGAAGCAAGCAGCTTTTAATTTCCTGGCTGCAGTCACAGTTCTCAGTGATTTTGGAGCCCAAGAAAATAAAATCTGTCACCATTTCCATTGTTTCCCCATCTGTTTGCATGAAGTGATGGGACCACATGCCATGATCTTAGTTTTTTGAATGTTGAGTTTTCAATCCAGCTTTTTCACTCTCCTCTTTCACCTCCATCAAGAAGCTCTTTAGTTTCTCTTCACTTTCTGTCGTTAAAGTGGTATCATCTGCCTATCTGAGGTTGTTGGTATTTCTAGGATGTTATTGACCAAAGCTCTTTGCCTGCAATCCCAGGAACTGCCACCAGGCGGTGGTAAGCCAGCTTGGGTACTTAGGCTAGCTTTCCAGGGAAATGCTGGAATCTGACAAAGCTCAGTTTTAACTTAAAAAAAGAGAGAGAGAGAAGGGAGAAAAGAAAAGAGAAAAAAAGGAAGAAAGGAAACAAATTACAACAAAAAATGTCAGGACATCATTATGAATTAACAATATCCATCTATTGAAAACTTTCTTTCTAAACAGAGCTATGTGTCCTGTGCTCATATGGGATTCTCCAGGTAAGAATACTGGAGTGGATTGCTATGCTCTCCTCCAGGCTAAACAGAAACACTAGACATCAACTTCCTTCTCTCTCCTTGCCCCTCCTCTTTTTGTCTCCGCTGGCCCCTGTTGGAGTTCACAGGCAGCTGCTTTGGACAGTTCCCACCTCAAGGGGTGGGCATATTTTTCATGGCTGAGTGATATTCAGTTGTATATATACACCACATCTTCTTTATCCATGTATCTGTTAATGGGGACTTGGGTTGTTTCTGTATCTTGGCAATGGTTAGTCATGCTGTGATGAATAGAGCACATATCTTTTTGAATTAGTTGTACAAATTAGTTGTACACCTGAAACTTATAGAATATTGTAATTCACTCTTACCTTAAAAAATTTTTTTAAAAAGCAGGGACTTCTTGTCAGGGATTTTTTCTAGTTCTAAAAATTTTTGGTGTCTGAAAAAAATATAATTCTTCTTTATAATGTTTTGGGACTTCCCTGATGGTCCAAGGGTTAAGGACTCCACTCTTCCCCTGTAGGGAGCTGTCACTGGTTCGATCCCTGGTTGGGGAGCTAATGCATGCTGTGCCAAGAAATTTAAAAAACGAAATTAAATTTAAAAAAGATTTTTGGTGTTTGTTCTATTTGTGTAGCTCAAGGAGGCCTGGAAGACTTAGGAACTTAATAACCTCACTCAGCACTCTGCCAGTGGGGAAAGAGTCTGTGGATAAACAGCTCAGCTTCCCCTCTTGGTGGGACCATTCTGAGAAGCTTCTCCGTGGCTTCTCAGAGGGTCCCTAGTGAGACTGAGCCCCAGATGCCTTGAGGGGAAGACTGTTCATTTATGTACCATTTATTTATTGGGTTTCTCTCTACCCCTTCTTACTTTCCTGCTCCCTCACCAGCACTTCCTGAGGTCACCTGCCCCCAAAACTCGACCTGAATTATTTTAGAGTCAGCTTTGATAGAACCTAAACTAGGACACTAGTACAAGTTTAACTCTGGTATCTTTTCAGTCTTACTAGGCACATAATATAGAATCCACGCATTGGAAATCATACCTAGATTGGTTTGCACAGACAAAGACACACACACACACACACACGAACTTGCACCTGGTTTTGTTTCTGTCAGCCCTAAGTGACATTCAAAGAGTATTGATTTGCTAATTGCGTTTCTCAAATTGAATTTTCTTTCTGTGTCTGTTTCGTTTAAGCAGCTGAACTTTTGGAAACACCTTTCTTACTAGGTCTCATTATATCTTAAAAAAAAGAAAAGAAAAAAGGAACTAAACTGCACACCCTAACATGGTGGCCATTGTATTACTATGCTTAGAATTTGGTTTTCTACCTGAGCCAAAACTTCTTTTCTCCCCCTTTTAAGTAGACTTTATTTTTAGAGTAGTTTTAGGTTCACAACAAAATTGAGCAGAAAGAACAGGGAGTTCTCATGTCCCCTGCTCTCCATTCATGCATGGCCTCGCCCACTATCAACCCCAAACTGATTTTGAATTATTTTTTGTCTTTTTTAAACTTAACATGTGTCTAACATCATCTAGATTTTGAAAGTAGTGGGCTGGTGATTTACTGATACGGCCAGCTGTCTTTGATCTTTTCCTTTATGTCTTTCCATTCTCAGGCTGCCCTCTTATGAAGGCAGGCAGAAAGATCCACAGAACCCTGTGTTACCAGGCAAGGGCTCGTGTGCCCACGGTATAGAAAGTCAAACTCTGATGGTGGATGTTTGCATCAAAGTAAGGGTTTATTTGCAGGGTGCCAAGCAAAGGGAATGGGTAGCTCATGCTCAAAAGATTTGAATTCCCTATTGGCTCTTAGGCAAGGGTTATCAAAGACCGTTTTAGGGGAGAGGGTTGTAGGATGCCTGCTCAGTTTAGGGACCTTTCTCTGAAGGGCTGGAGGTGAGGTAATAGGGTGGTGTTTCAGGAATCTCAATCATCAACCTTCTGCTTGTAAGCAGCCTGGGGTTTGCATGCTTGTGGTCAGTAAGTAGTCACCATCCTCCACCAGGTAGGAGTCTTAGTTTCTGCAGAGCAATTCAAAGATATGCATCAGATTATTATCTATATCCCTCCAGGAAGACCAAAGAGTCCTGTGACTCTATTCTAATCATTAATGGCTTGAGTCTGCTCTTTGGAATTCGATGAAAGCCTAGGAGACTAAAGCCTTTTCTCTACCAACAGGAAATGAGGGCTATGGAGGGACTTTTGTATCCTGGAAGGCCCTGCAGGGTCTTGCTTGGTTTCATATACACCAGGGCTCGTCCTTATCAGGGAGGGGACTTTTCCAAGGCAAAGAGCCGAGGAAGGTTGATTTTCACCAAAAAATGGGAGTCTGAGTCCGAGGTCAGGGGCAGCGGCCGAGAGGAGCTACCCCATGCCCGAGGTCAGGGGCGGCGGCTGAGAGGAGCTACCCCACGTTCAAGGTCAGGAGGGGCAGCCATGAAGAGATAGCCCATGTCCAAGGGAAGAGAAACCCAAGTAAGACGGTAGGTGTTGCAAGAGGCATCAGAGGACAGACACACAAACCATAATCACAGAAAACTAGCCAATCTGATCACACGGACCACAGCCTTGTCCAACTCAATGAAACTAAGCCATGCCATGTGGGGCCATCCAAGACGGACAGGTCATGGTGGAGAGGTCTGACAGAATATGGTCCACCAGAGAAGGGAATGGCAACCACTTCAGTATTCTTGCCTCGAGAACCCCATGAACAGTATGAAAAGGCAAAATGATACGATACTGAAAGAGTAAATCCCCAGGTCAGTAGGTGCCCAATATGCTACTGGAGATCAGTGGAGAAATAACTCCAGAAAGAATGAAGGGATGGAGCCAAAGCAAAAACAATACCCAGTTGTGGATGTGACTGGTGATAGAAGCAAGGTCCGATGCTGTAAAGAGCAATATTGCATAGGAACCTGGAATGTCAGGTCCATGAATCAAGGCAAACTGAAAGTGGTTAAACAGGAGATGGCAAGAGTGAATGTTGACATTCTAGGAATCAGCAAACTAAAATGGACTGGAATGTGTGAATTTAACTCAGATGACCATTATATCTACAACTGTGGGCAGGAATCCCTTAGAAGAAATGGAGTAGCCATCATGGTCAACAAAAGAGTCTGAAATGCAGTACTTGGATGCAATCTCAAAAACGACAGAATGATCTCTGTTCGTTTCCAAGTCAAACCATGCAATATCATGGTAATCCAAGCCTATGCCCCAACCAGTAATGCTGAAGAAGCTGAAGTTGAACGGTTCTATGAAGACCTATAAGACCTTTTAGAACTAACACCCAAAAAAGATGTTCTTTTCATTATAGGGGACTGGAATGCAAAAGTAGGAAGTCAAGAAACACCTGGAGTAACACGCAAATTTGGCCTTGGAATAGGGAATGAAGCAGGGCAAAGGCTAATACGAGTTTTGCCAAGAAAATACACTGGTCATAGCAAACACCCTCTTCCAAGAACACAAGAGAAGACTCTACACATGGACATCACCAGATGGTCAACACCGAAATCAGATTGATTATATTCTTTGCAGCCAAAGATGGAGAAGCTCTATACAGTCAAAAAAACAAGACCAGGAGCTGACTGTGGTTCAGATCATCAACTCCTTATTGACAAATTCAGACCTAAATTGAAGAAAGTAGGGAAAACCACTAGACCTTTCAGGTATGACCTAAATCAAATCCCTTATGATTATACAGTGGAAGTGAGAAATAGATTTAAGGGACTAGATCTGATAGAGTGCCTGGTGAACTATGGAATGAGGTTCGTGACATTGTACAGGAGACAGGGATCAAGACCATCCCCATGGAAAAGAAATGCAAAAAAGCAAAATGGCTGTCTGGGGAGGCCTTACAAATAGCTGTGAAAAGAAGAGAAGTGAAAAGCAAGGAGAAAAGGAAAGATATAAACATCTGAATGCAGAGTTCCAAAGAATAGCAAGGAGAGATAAGAAAGCCTTCTTCAGCGATCAATGCAAAGAAATAGAGGAAAACAACAGAATGGGAAAGACTAAGGATCTCTTCAAGAAAATTAGAGATACCAAGGAAACATTTCATGCAAAGATGAGCTCGATAAAGGACAGAAATGGTTTGGACCTAACAGAAGCAGAAGATATTAAGAAGAGGTGGCAAGAATACACAGAGCTGTACAAAGAAGATCTTCACCACCCAAATAATCACGATGGTGTGATCACTCAACTAGAGCCAGACATCCTGGAATGTGAAATCAAGTGTGCCTTAGAAAGCATCACTATGCACAAAGCAAGTGGAGGTGATGGAATTCCAGTTGAGCTATTTCAAATCCTGAAAGATGATGCTGTGAAATTGCTGTACTCAGTTCAGTTCAGTTCAGTCCCTCAGTCATGTCCGACTCTTTGTGACCCCATGAATCACAGCATGCCAGGCCTCCCTGTGCATCACCACCCTGTGCAACACCGGGAGTGAACTCCCGGAGTTCACTCAGACTCACATCCAACGAGTCAGTGATGCCATCCAGCCATCTCATCCTCTGTTGTCCCCTTCTCTTCCTGCTCCCAAATCTCCCAGCATCAGAGTCTTTTCCAATGAGTCAACCCTTTGCATGAGGTGGCCAAAGTACTGGAGTTTCAGCTTCAGCATCATTCCTTCCAAAGAACACCCAGGGCTGATCTCCTTCAGAATGGACTGGTTGGATGTCCTTGCAGTCCAAGGGACTCTCAAGAGTCTTCTCCAACACCACAGTTCAAAAGCATCAATTCTTTGGCACCGAGCTTTCTTCACAGTCCAATTCTCACATCCATACATGACCACTGGAAAAACCATAGCCTTGAGTAGATGGACCTTTGTTGGCAAAGTAATGTCTCTGCTTTTCAATATGCTATCTAGGTTGGTCATAACTTTTCTTCCAAGGAGTAAGCGTCTTCTATTTTCATGGCTGCAGTCACCATCTTCAGTGATTTTGGAGCCCCAAAAAATAAAGTCTGACACTGTTTCCCCATCTATTTGCCATGAAGTGATGGGACCAGATGCCATGATCTTCGTTTTCTGAATGTTGAGTTTTAAGCCAACTTTTTCACTCTCCTCTTTCACCTTCACCAAGAGGCTTTTTAGTTCCTCTTCACTTTCTGCCATAAGGGTGATGTCATCTGCATATCTGAGGTTATTGTTATTTCTCCCGGCAATCTTGATTCCAGCTTGTGCTTCTTCCAGCCCAGCATTTCTCATGATGTACTCTGCATATAAGTTAAATAAGCAGGGTGACAATATACAGCCTTGACGAGCTCCTTTTCCTATTTCCTGTTGTTCCATGTCCAGTTCTAACTCTTGCTTCCTGACCTGCATACAGGTTTCTCAAGAGGCAGGTCAGGTGGTCTGGTATTCCCATCTCTTTCAGAATTTTCCAGTTTATTGTGATCCACACAGTCAAAGGCTTTGGCATAGTCAATAAAGCAGAAATAGATGTTTTTCTGGAACTCCTATATGCCAGCAAATTTGGAAAACTCAGCAGTGGCCACAGGACTGGAAAAAAATCAGTTTTCATTCCAATCCCAAAGAAAGGCAATGCCAAAGAATGCTCAAACTACCACACAATTGCACTCATCTCACACACTAGTAAAGTAATGCTCAAAATTCACCAAGCCAGGCTTCAGCAATATGTGAACTGTGAACCTCCAGATGTTCAAGCTGGTTTTAGAAAAGGCAGAGGAGCCAGAGATCAAATTGCCAACATCCACTGGATCATGGAAAAAGCAAGAAAGTTCCAGAAAAACATCTATTTCTGCTTTATTGACTATGCCAAAGCCTTTGACTGTGTAGATCACAATAAACTGTGGAAAATTCTGAAAGAGATGGGAATATCAGACCACCTGACCTGCCTCTTGAGAAACCTGTATGCAGGTCAGGAAGCAAGAGTTAGAACTGGACATGGAACAACAGACTGGCTCCAAATGGGAAAAGGAGTATGTCAAGGCTGTATATTGTCACCCTGCTTATTTAACTTATATGCAGAGTACATCATGAGAAACACTGGGCTGGAAGAAGCACAAGCTGGAATCAAGATTGCCACGAGAAGTATCAATAACCTCAGATATGCAGATGACACCACCCTTATGGCAGAATGTGAAGAAGAACTAAAGAGCCGCTTGATGAAAGTGAAAGAGGAGAGTGAAAAAGTTGGCTTAAAGCTCAACATTCAGAAAACGAAGATCATGGCATCTGGTCCCATCACTTCATGGCAAATAGATGGGGAAGCAGTGGAAACTATGTCAGACTTTATTTTTTGGGGCTCCAAAATCACTGAAGATGGTGACTGCAGCCATGAAAATAGAAGACGCTTACTCCTTGGAAGGAAAGTTATGACCAACCTAGATAGCATATTGAAAAGCAGAGACATTACTTTGCCAACAAAGGTTCGTCTAGTAAAGGCTATGGTTTTTCCAGTGGTCATGTATGGATGTGAGACTTGGACTGTCAAGAAAGTTGAGCACAGAAGAATTGATGCTTTTGAACTGTGGTGTTGGAGAAGACTCTTGAGAGTCCCTTGGACTGCAAGGAGATCCAACCAGTCCGTTCTAAAGGAGATTAGTCCTGGATGTTCATTGGAAGGACTGATGCTAAAGCTGAAACTCCAGTACTTTGGCCACCTCATGCGAAGGATTGACTCATTGGAAAAGACCCTGATGCTGGGAGGGATTAGGGGCAGGAGGAGAAGGGGACAACAGAGGATGAGATGGCTGGATGGCATCACCTACTCAATGAACATTATTTTGGGTAAACTCTGGGAATTGGTGATGGACAGGGAGGCCTGGCGTGCTGTGATTCATGGGGTCACAAAGAGTCAGACACAACTGAGCGACTGAACTGAACTGAACTGAGGGAAAAGAAAGTGACAGCCTTTCTGTTTTAATAAGGACAAGTCACCTCCAAGAATGTTAAAGTAAAATTTACTTCAACAAAAATGAAAATTTTCACTAAATCTTGGGGCCATGTTAACAAATGATGTGGCAACTTGCTCCAAATAGCAGTTCTTATGTAAAAGTCAGAAGAGTTAGAGGAAAACACAGAGAAGTTAATGGCCTTTGGGTTTATTTCAACATATATTTAAAGCTCTTGTGCATCTGTTAATAAGAGTCAGTCTGTAACTGCTGCTTTTGTTTATGCCACAGTTTTATGGTGAGCTCCACAAACCTTGACTGGTTACCTTCCATACACAGGGACACACACGTCAGAGGACAGGGGTCCCCACCTCCAGGCTTCAGACCAATACTTCCTGTCAGATCAGCGGCAGCATTAGATAGGAAATAAGAAATGAGAGCACAATAAACGTAATGTGCTTGAATCATCCTGAAACCATTCCCCCGCCTGCCCCCAACCCGATCTATGGAAAAATTTGTCTTTCAAGAAACTGGTCCCTGCTACCAAAAAGATCGGGGCTTGGGGACCACTGCCAGACAGGATTTCTATATTTCCTTAGTCACAAGCCCATGGTCAGGGTTCCATTGGGTGCTGTTGAATGTTTCCCCATTTTGTTCTCATGAGTCAGATGAAGGGACTTCCCCTGGTGGTCCTGGGATGGTCCTGGGTCCTGCATGCTCCCAATGCAGGGGCCCTGGATTCTATCTAGGGAACGAGATCCTGCACACCACAGCTAAGATCGGTCACTGTTGTTGTTCAGTCACTCAGTCGTGTCCAACTCTTTCTGATCCCATGGATGCAGCATGCCAGACTTCCCTGTCCTTTACTATCTCCCAGAGTTTGCTCAAACTCATGTCCATCGATCGGGAATAGCCAAGGGGGGAAAAATGGAGTCAAATGAAGTGTTTTCCCCATTTTACAGGTGAGAAAAGTTAAGCAGCTGGCCTAAAATCATGTCCTGTTAATTCACACATGCATAAAGTAAACCTGAATCTATTTGACCCCATAGCTTTTTCCCATTCCAGCTCACCATGTGCATGCGTGCGTACTAAGTCACTTCAGTCGTATCTGACTCTTTGCAACCCTATGGACTGTAGCCCACCAGGCTCCTCTGTCCATGGATTCTTCAGGCAAGAATACTGGAGTGGGCTGCATGCCCTCCTCCAGGGGATCTTCCGGACATAGGGATTGAACGCAGGATTTCGTGTCTCCTGCGGATCCTGCATTGCAGGTGGATTCTTTACTGCTGGGCCACTGGGGAAGCCCCCAGGCTCACCACACCACCTCTTCAAAAAAGAAAGAACTTTGCCAACATGTTTTCCAAGGTAGAACCCACTGATTCATATTAGTTTAAGTGAAGCTCGCTCAGTCGTGTCCGACTCTTTGCGACCCCATGGACTGTAGCCTACCATGCTCCTCCGTCCATGGGATTCTCCAGGCAAGAATACTGCAGTAGGTTGCCATTTCCTTCTCCAGGAGATCTTCCCAACCCAGAGATCGAACCCAGGTCTCCCACGTTGCAGGCAGACAGTTTACCATCTGAGCCACCAGGGAAGCTCATATTAGTTTAAAGAAATGTTTATACCCGCTCCCCTCACACCAAATTGCCCTATTTCCCCTCCTGCTCCCAGCACTGCAAAAACAAATAGGATCCTCTGAGGCCCCAGTGACTAACCACATATGGGGTATTGACACTTGAAATATATCTAGTTTGAATTGAGATATGCTAACCCAGATAGCCACAATGGTTCGATCACTCACCTGGAGCTCGACATCCTGGAATGTGAAATCAAGTAGGCTTTAGGAAGCATCACTACGAACAAAGCTAGTGGGGGTGATGGAACTCCAGCTGAGCTATTTCAAATCCTAAAAGATGATGTTGTGAAAGTGCTGCACTCAATATGTCAGCAAATTTGGAAAACTCAACAGTGGCCACAGGACTGGAAAAGGTCAGTTTTTATTCCAATCCCAAAGAAGGGTAATCCCAAAGAATGTTCAAACTACAGCACAACTGCACTCATCTCACATGCTAGCAAAGTAATGCTCAAAATTCTCCACGCTAAACTTCAACAGTATGTGACCTGAGAAATTCCAGATGTTCAAGCTGGATTCAGAAAAGGTAGAGGAACCAGAGATCACATTGACAACATCTGTTGGATCATAGAAAAAGCAAAAGAATTCCAGAGAAACATCTACTTCTGCCTCATTGACTATGCTAAAGCCTTTGACTGTGTGGATCACAACAAACTGTGGAAAATTCTTCAAGAGATGGCAATACTAGACCACCTTAACCTGCCTCCTGAGAAACCTGTATGCAGGTCAAGAAGCAACACTTGGAACCAGACATGGAATAACAGAATGGATCCAAATTGGGAAAGGAGTACGTCAAGGCTGTATATTGTCACCCTGCTTATTTAACTTTTATGCAGAGAATATCATGTGAAATGCCGGACTGGATGAAGCACAAGCTAGAATCAAGATTGCCAGGAAAAAAATCAATAACCTCAGATATTCAGATGACACCACCCTTATGGCAGAAAGCAAAGAAGAACTAAAGAGCCTCTTGATGAAAGTGAAAGAGGAGAGTGAAAACGCTGGCTTAAAACTTAACATTCAGAAAACTAAGATTATGGCATCCGGTCCCATCACTTCATGGCAAATAGAGGAGGAAACAATGGAAACTGTGAGAGACCTTATTTTTGGGGGCTCCAAAATCACTGCAGATGGTGACTGCAGCCATGAAATTAAAAGACACTTGCTTGGAAAAAAAACTATGACCAACCTAGCAGCGAATTGAAAAGCAGAGACATTACTTTGCCGACAAAGGTCTGTCTAGTCAAGCTATGGTTTTTCCAGTAGTCGTGTTTGGATATGAGACTTGGAGTATAAAGAAAGCTGAATGCCAAAAAGTTGACGCTTTTGAACTGTGGTGTTGGAGAAGACTCTTGAGAATTTCTTGGATGGCAAGGAGATCCAACCAGTCCATCCTAAAGGAAATCAACCCTGAATATTCATTGGAAGGACTGATGCTGAAGCTGAAGTTCCAATACTTTGGCCACCTGATGAGAAGAGCCGACTCATTAGAGAAGACCCTGATGCTGGGAGAGATTGAAGGCAGGAGAAGGGGATGACAGAAGATGATGATTGGATAGCATCACTGACTCAATGGACATGAGTTTGAGCAAGCTCTGGCAGATGGTGAGAGACAGGGAAGCCTGGCATGCTGCAGTACATGGGGTCATAAAGAGTGAGACATGACTGAGTGATTGACTAACAATAACAAATAGAATACACAAAGGAGTTTGAAGATTTGCTAAGAAAATATAAAATGTCTTGTTAGTAAAATTTTTTTTATCAATCATGTGCTTAGATAATATTAGGGTGTAGAATAAAATATTAATTCAACTTAATGCCAGCTCTTTTTTTTAAACGGATTTAATATGGCTACTGGAGAATATAAAATGACCATGTGGATCACATTCTATTTCTAAAGGACAGTTCAGCAGCACAGACTGTACTTAGATCTCTGCCTTTGTTGCTTTCTTCATAGATTAAGTTGCTATTATTGGGAGTTTAGGGAGGATTTGGGAGAAGGAGGACTGACAGCTTCTCAGCGGGCCTGGGTGTTAGGGGAGACCCTAATGCCAAAGACTTAGCTTGGCTAATCTGCTTGAGCTGGAATTTAGCGGCCTCGGTCATTAACGGAGTTAAGCCCTTTAGGGAGCTCTGGCTTTTGCAAACACTACCTGTCTTTTTGGATTAGAGTGTACAGAATTTTAAAAAGGATGGGAGGGTTGCAATCATCCTGGAACAAAACAAACATTCTCACTCTGCTTTGTCAAATGACGGTCCAAGTTCAATGTTTCTAAATTTGTCTCTAGTTTACCTGGATAGCAAGCTGAGAGCTATTTGTTGTTTGCCTCCATTTATAAAGAAAGTGCCTATAATGGCTGTAGTCCTCTTTTCATGCTACAGTTGAAAAGGATGGAAAAGTCCATTTGCTTTGGAGAGGCTAACAGAAAGAAACCCTGCGGGGAATATCACATTACCTCCTCCAGCGGAGGCAAGAGACGGCTGGCCCAAGATGGGATTTCAACCCTGTGGTTAAATAAGCAAACAATCTAACCATGCCATAGAAGAATAATAATATGAAAGAGGATAGATGAATCCAGGTCACCTCCCCACATCCAGCAGCTGGAGACACTGAAGCTACAAAGGCCAGGGCTGGCTGAGTTCACTTAAATCAGTGACAGGGTCAGCCCTAAACCCCCAGGTGATAGGGGTGTGACAGAACATCACAGATAACCCAGTTTGGGGTTCTCAAGCTGCTTGCTGTGTGCATTAGAATTGCCTGGGAGTTGTTCAGAGACTCCATGTCCAATGCTGCCCCCTGGACTGATGATGTCATCTGTGTTCAGTAAGTTTCCCAGATGACTCCAATATGCAGACTCTGATCTGGTTCACTCCCTGATTTTGCATACACTGAGACATAGAAAGGATTAGGAAACTTGGCTCAACTTCCAAGAGCTCCCAAATGGTTAAGTAGGGACTGGGCCCTTCTTTTGTGGCTCTGGATTTTGTGCTTTTCCTTCATTCTCAATCCTCTCTTCTTCGATTGTCCCAGGTAGCCCAGTGGTAAAGAACCCACATGCAATGCAGAAGACATGGGTTTGATTCCTGGGTGGGGAAGATCCCCTGGAGAAGGAAATGGCAACCCACTCCAGTATTCTTGCCTGGAGAATCCCATGGACAGAGGAGCCTGGTGGGCTACAGTCCATGGGGTTGTAAAAGAGCCGGACACGACTTAGCAACTCAACAACAAAAAAATGTTCTTAGGTTACATCACTTGGCCTTCCTTTGAAATGACCTTCCTCCAGGTCTCTGCAGGGCTACCTTCTTCTCGATTGGACCTCACTGTCCCTGAATCATCTCCTGAGAGAGGTCTGCCCTGACTGCCCTCACCTTGTCTCGTGTCACCTTCACATCACTGCCTTTCTCCTGGGCACTTAGCGCTTTGTGAAATGGTGTCCTGCACCGTTGGTCTTCCCTACCTGATCTCCTCTTGTCTGCTGTCTCACGGCCCTTCCCCCATCTCCTGCGACAGTCCCTGCCCCTTGTAAGGGGTCAGTAAGTGTCTGCGGACTGAGTAAAGGTTGAACAGATTTTTAATAGTGACATTCTCCTGGATATGGTCTTCTAAGGATAACATTTCCAGGGAAATATACCTCTAATTATGTAAACTGGAGAATATATTATTTCATTTTGAGAAATGCATTTTCCAGAGCAACTCTTCCGACTCACATCTCTTCCATCATGTGAGGCCCATCTGGGCGGACAACTTGGATACACGTCAGCACTAAGATAGACTCCTGGGTCATTTAAAGGACCAGCATGTAACTCAGGATCCAAAATTGGTCTTTGATTAGATAAAGGAGTGTGATTAGAATAAGAGTATCTATCGCATGAACAAATGGAAACATTTGCTTTCAATAAAGATCAAATTATAATAGCACTTCTTGCCGATGGAGAGGATTAACAACATGGTAATTAAAGAAAAAGCTTTCCAGGTGAATAGTCTTATAGACAGTTACGGCAGGTGGCAGGCTTTTAAGGCTATAGCTTCATTGTATTTGTGGGTCCTCATACCCATGAATTCTATAAAATAGTATTAAGTGATCC
The DNA here is from genome assembly GCF_029407905.1 of Bubalus kerabau. Classification (NCBI taxonomy): domain Eukaryota; kingdom Metazoa; phylum Chordata; class Mammalia; order Artiodactyla; family Bovidae; genus Bubalus; species Bubalus kerabau. The sequence goes on from NC_073626.1 coordinate 165,018,112, forward strand.
TGTAAATATTCAGAGGTTTTGATCAGTTCTCAAATGCATTCATGGAGAGCTGCAATAGACATGTTTCTTGTTCCCACTGAAATTTGCACTTACTTTAGCACTTATTGCATGTAATGTCTAGAGCTTGGCTACTCAAAAGACTTGTTTATAGAGTAACATCACCTTAAAGCTTGTTACAAATGCAAAATTTCATGTTCCCTACCCCAGAACCACAAAATCAGAATTTGCCTTTTAACACGGTCCCTGGGGACCGTGTGTGTGTGTGTGTGTGTGTGTGTGTGTGTGTGTGTGTGTGTGTGTGTGTGTGTGTGTGTGTGTGTGTGTGTGACACACACACACACAGGGTTTGAGAATTGGTTTAGAATTAGACTCTAGACCAGGGATTCTCACTTTGGAGAGGGGGAGGTGGGGATTTTATTCCTTAACGGGTGTTTGGCAATGACTGGAGACAGTTTTAGTTGCCACACCTGGGGATGGTGAGGATCGGAGGATCTTACAGGCACCTAATGGGTGGAGCCTGGGGGGGCTGCTCAACATCCTTACACTACCCAGGGCAGCCCTTCCCCACCAAGAGAGAAAGATCCAGCACAAAAAGTCAACAGTGCTGAGGCTGTGTAACCCTACTCTGGACCAACAGACTCTAGAGTTTAAAATGGTAATGTTATTATTCATAATAAAGCTAATCATAGCTTAGAAGCATTGGTCAATTAGAACTAACCACAAAATACATATATCTAAAACTTTAAAGATGAAGTTGATTGAAAAATCAATAATAACTTGATAGTCATGGACATAACTGATGTGTGGTCACAAAATCGCATTCTATGGCATAAGAAGCCAAGGGTTTAACTATAATGATATTTTAAAATAAATTAAACCTACTGTCACCAACATGAGAATGGGGACATTCTCATCTCCTCTCTGCACCTTGTTCTGGTCCCAACATTGCTTCCTACATCCATCCAAATGCTCCAGGCCCTCCTGCATCATTTCCTGCCAGAAATGTCCTTTTCTTTTCTTTCATCTGTCATATTCCTCCCTCTCCTACCCTGAGATGCTGTCGGTCACTGCCCTCCTCAGTCCTTTTCCTCTTCCTCCTTGTCTCATAGCGCCTCTCCTCACCTCCAGCTTCTCCCCACTGGAACACACTCATTCTAGAGCAACCATGTCTGGCTGTATCCATCCCATTTTTCTGGGACCCGAAGCCCGCTTTCTGAGATTCTTTGCTTGTTAATCTGGATGTGGCCTGGGCATCAGTAGTGTTCAAGCTCCTCAGCCAGGGTTGAGAACCTCTGCTGACAGATATGGTCTTCCCCAGTAGGTCAGCAGTAAAGAATCTGCCTGCAATGCAAGAGGTGCAGGAGACTTGGGTTCGATCCCTGGGTAGAGAAGATTTCTTTGGGGAGGGCATGGCAACCCACTGCAGTATTCTTGCCTGGAGAATCCCATAAACAGAGAACCCTGGCGGGCTATAGTCCATGGGGTTACAAAGAGTCAGCCTCTACTGAAGCAACTGAGCATGTAGGGACTCACACTCACAGATATAGGTCAATCTTCTTAACTCAGTGGGGATCTGGGACCCTCCGAACCAAAGCTTTTTTCAGGCTCACTGGCCACCCTCAGCATCTCCATCTCTCTTCACTTCCTAGCGATATTCTCCAATATGCCATGCACTTTTTAAAGTTACTTGTCCTTATTAAAAAATATATCTATTTGTACAAATTTTAGGGGAAAAAAACCAGAGTGGTGAAGTTGAAATTGATTTACCTCTAATCCCAGAGCCAAGAGGCAACCACTGTCATATTTCTGTATTACCCACCAGTATTGCCATGGGCAGAGTCATACACAACCCCGCTCCTATCCTACATGTGTGCCTCTGTTCATATGGCTCCTTCTGCCTGGAAGTCTTTCCTTATCTACCATCCCGTGGGCCCCCAGCATTTGCTGCTGCAAACCCCTCAGTGTCCATCAACTAAAAGCTCTTCTCTGTTATGAAACCTTTTCTGACCAATCTCAGGCACATAGGATATCTTCTCTCATATCAGTTTTCCCGTAGCACTGTGTCCACACCCATGGTTATGGTAGTCGTCAATGGGCGTGGGGGCACCATCTGCAGGTCACTTTCTCCTGCAAGACTTTGAGATCTTTGAATCTAGGACAGCATGACTTTTTCTTATGTATGCATTTATTGTATGTGAGCTCAGTCACTCAGTCATGTCTGACTCTTTGCAATCACATGGAGTGTGACCAGCCAGACTCCTCTGTCCATGGGATTTCCCAGGCAAGAATACTGAAGTGGGTTGTTATTTCTTATTCTTCCTGATCCAGGGATCAAACCCGTGTCTCCTGTGTCTCCTGCATTGGCAGGATTCTTTACCACTGAGCCACCAGGGAAACCAGAGACATTACTTTGCCTACAAAGGTCCGTCTAGTCAAGGCTATGGTTTTTCCAGTGGTCATGTATGGATGTGAGAGTTGGACTGTGAAGAAGGCTGAGCACTGAAGAATTGATGCTTTTGAACTGTGGTGTTGGAGAAGACTCTTGAGAGTCCCTTGGACTGCAAGGAGATCCAACCAGTCCATGGTTGAATCAGTCCAAAGGAGTGATCCAGGATTGATTTCCTTTAGATCCAGGATCTAAAGGAGATCAGTCCTGGATGTTCATTGGAAGGACTGATGCTGAAGCTGAAACTCCAATATTTTGGCCACCTGATGCGAAGAGTTGACTCACTGGAAAAGACTCTGATGCTGGGAGGGATTGGGGGCAGGAGGAGAAGGGGACAACAGAGGATGAGATGGCTGGATGGCATACCAACTTGATAGACATGAGTTTGATTGAACTCCGGGAGTTGGTGATGGACAGGGAGGCCTGGTGTGCTGCGATTCATGGGGTTGCAAAGAGTCGGACACAACTGAGCGACTGAACTGAACTGACCTGGGGAACCCATGCTTTTATTAGTTTGCATTTTAATCCTGGATGCATAGCACAATGCTCAGTTGGGAGAGAGACTTAGTAAAAATTATTGAATTGGTGAATTTGCTTCCATAATTGAATTTAAAGACAAGATATGCCCCTTGGTGAAATCATTCTGGAGGGTAGCATTTCAGTAATTGGTGATGGCATGCTTTTGTTTTCTTTTTTTATTTGGCTTTATTCCCTGTAAGATTAACACTATTCACTGTTCTGTTCTCCTGGGTGACTAAACAATTCCACTATTTTAATTGAAATCAAATTGATGGAGAACAACCATAGTGAGTTTTTATTTTATTCATGCTTTGTAGAACGAGGCTATGTGGGAAAGGGGTAAGTGGACTTCAGTTCAGTTCAGCTCAATCGCTCAGTCATGTCCGACTCTTTGCGACCCCATGAACCACAGCCAACCAAGCCTTCCTGTCCATCACCAACTCCTGGAGTTCACCCAAACCCACGTCCATCGAGTCAGTGATGCCATCCAACCATCTCATCCTCTGTCGTCCCCTTCTCCTCCTGCCCTCAATCTTTCCCAGCATCAGGGTCTTTTCAAATGAGTCAGCTCTCTGCATCAGGTGGCCAAAGTATTGGAGTTTCAGCTTCAACATCAGTCCTTCCAATGAACACCCAGGACTGATCTCCTTAGGGATGGACTGCTTGGATCTCCTTGCAGTCCAAGGGACTCTCAAGAGTCTTCCAACACCACAGTTCAAAAGCATCAATTCTTCAGCGCTCAGCCTTCTTCACAGTCCAACTCTCACATCCATACATGACCACTGGAAAAGCCACAGCCTTGACTAGACGGACTTTTGTTGGCAAAGTAATGTCTCTGCTTTTTAATATGCTGTCTGCTGCTGCTAAGTCACTTCAGTCGTGTCCTACTCTGTGCGACCCCACAGATGGCAGCCCACCAGGCTCCCCCATGCCTGGGATTCTCCAGGCAAGAACACTGGAGTGGGTTGCCATTTCCTTCTCCAATGCATGAAAGCGAAAAGTGAAAGTGAAGTCGCTTAGCCGTGTCCGACTTGTAGCGACCCCATGGACTACAGCCTACCAGGCTCCTCCGTCCATGGGATTTTCCAGGCAAGAGTACTGGAGTGGGGTGCTATTGCCTTCTCCGAATATGCTGTCTAGGTTGGTCATAACTTTCCTTCTAAGGAGTAAGCATCTTTTAATTTCATGGCTGCAGTCACCATCTGCAGTGATTTTGGAGCCCAGAAAAATAAATTCAGCTACTATTTACACTATTTCCCCATCTATTTGCCATGAAGTAATGGGACCGGATACCATGATCTTAGTTTTCTGAATGTTGAGCTTTAAGCCAACTTTTTCACCCTCTTCTTTCACTTTCATCAACAGGCTCTTTATTTCTTCTTCACTTTCTGCCATAAGGGTGGTGTCATCTGCATATCTGAGGTTATTAATATTTCTCCTGGCAATCTTGATTCCAGCTTGTGCTTCCTCCAGGCCATCATTTCTCATTATGTACTTAAGATGTTCATGATGAACTTAAGATGGCACAAAAGTAGCTGCTTTAAACTTTAACATCAAGAAAACATACAGTCAAGGTCCTCCCAGGCCCCAAAGCTGACATTTGGACTGATAATGTTTGAATAAATGGAGCTGGCTTTACCTGGTAGTGATACTGGTCTACGCTTTGGTTTTCAAGGTGCTCCAGCATTCACAGTAGGAACATGGCAGAGGAGAGATAAGGAGACATAACGAGCTTTAATAGTAATAGTTACTTGATCAGGGATTCCCTGGTGGTACAGTGGATAAGAATCCACCTGCCAGTGCAGAGGACATGAGTTCAATCCCTGGTCCAGGAAGATTCCACATGCCAAAGAGCAACTAAAGCCCGAGTCACAATTACTGAACCCTTGTGCTGCAACTAGTGAAGCCTGTGTGCCTAGAACCTGTGCTGCCTGTGCTCTGCAACAGCAGAAGTCACTGCAATGAGAAGCCCACACATGGCAACGAAGAGTAGTCCCTGCTCACTACAACTAGAGAAAGCCCACAGAAAGCAACAAAGACCCAGTGCGGCCAAAAATAAGTAAACAAAAAAATACGTAGACTGAAAAGAAAAAGTTACTTTGGTCAAAAAGAACTACAATTACACATATTTTCCTGTTCAAACTTGGGTCTCCTGAATTGCAAGCAGACTCTTTACCATCTGAGCCACCAGGAAAGACGTAGCAGGAACCTAACTGGAGTCTCCTGCATTGCAGTCAGATTCTTTATCATCTGAGCTACCAGAGAATCCCATCTGAAGTATCAGTTCAGTTCAGTCTCTCAGTCATGACTGACTCTTTCCAACACCATGGACTGCAGCAGGCCAGGCTTCCCTGTCCATCACCAACTCCTGGAGCTTGCTCAAACTCATGTCCATTGAGTCCGTGATGCCATCCAACCATCTCATCCTCTGTCGTCCCCTTCTCCTCCTGCCTTCGATCTTTCCCAGCATCAGGGTCTTTTCCAATGAGTCAGTTCTTTGCATCAGGTGGCTGAAGTATAAGGATGCTAAACAGTGATAGCAAAGTCCAGTGAATTCTACATCAAAATATTTAATATTTTATTTTAAAATTTTTATTTATTTTTTGGCCACACCACACAGCTTGTGGGATCCTAGTTCCCTGACCAGGGACTGAACCCAGGCCCTCGGCAGTGCAAGCGTGGACTCCTAACCACTAGTCCACCAGGGAATTCCTCTAAAATATCTAATATTTTAAATATTTAATGTAATAATACCTAAATTATAAATATTCTTATATTTTAAAAAAGCAAATGGTAAATCACCAGGGAGTAAAATAAATAATTCAAAGCTTCTGAAACAAAATCAAATGCTGAATTTTGAGCAAGGCAATGTCCTTACGTGAACTCACTGTTATTCTTGACAATCAAGATAACAAGACTGCCCCCTAAACCCTTCCTACCCGGCTTCCATTGCATCTTATTATCACACACTCAGCAGGCACTGTGTTAGAACTGCTTTCAATTTGTATGCTGACAATTTGTTGGCTCATAGGGGACTCAGAGTAAAGAAAACAATGAGCCATTTCAATTGTATTTCAGCACAAAATGGGACACGGCTGTTTGTTTTTCCCTGTAAGCCAAATTCCAAGAGGCAATTCGAGGATGGGGTTTGAACATGGGCAAAAGCTGATTCAGTTTTTCTACTTAGTCAGGCCTTTTGATTCTGTATTAGGTGAGGGCTGCCCCTGGGTCAACACCAGTTCTAAAACTTTTTAGGAACATGATTTTGGAGGCAGATCCATTCAGAATGACCTTTAGTAAGTTACTTCACTTATCTGACCCTCCGTTTTTTTCTATTTTTCTTTCTTTTTTAAGATTTTTTTCCTTCTTTTTTAAAGAAATATTTATTTATTTGGCTGTGTCACGTGTTTGTTGCTTGTGGGCTTATTTGCCCCATGGCGTGTGGGATCTTAGTTGCCAAACCCACATCCCCTGCATTGGAAGGTGGATTCTTAACCCCTGACCACCAAGGAAGTCCTTCAGTTTTTTTTTTTTTTTTAAATAAGACATAATAATATGAGCCCAGGGATGTTTAGGGATTAAGTGAGATATTATTCAAAAGCATTTAGCACAATATCTGTACGTAGGATGATCTCAATAAATGACAGCAGCAAGGAGATCCAACCAGTCCATTCTGAAGGAGATCAGCCCTGGGATTTCTGTGGAAGGAATGATGCTGAAGCTGAAACTCCAGTACTTTGGCCACCTCATGCGAAGAGTTGACTCATTGGAAAAGACTCTGATGCTGGGAGGGATTGGGGGCAGGAGGAGAAGGGGACGACAGAGGATGAGATGGCTGGATGGCATCACTGACTCGATGGATGTGAGTCTGAGTGAACTCCGGGAGTTGGTGATGGACAGGGAGGCCTGGCATGCTGCGATTCATGGGGTCGCAGAGTCCGACATGACTGAGTGACTGATCTGATCTGATACATGATCAATTGCCTCAAGATGTTTAGCCATCATTAATTTTGTCTGAGGGTTGGTTACACATTGGCTTATGCAAGAGACAATAGTCTTATAAAATAGACTGGTTATAAGTAATATAGCTAGTAATATTAATAAGGTCATAGTACTCAGAGAGAGACAAGGCATAAACCATTTGAAAATAACTAATTGTTATTTAAGAGAACAACTTAAAAAATGATTAGTATGGCTAGTTGTAATCTGGTCACAATAAGCCATCAAGTCCAGAGGAAAGCCAGCTGGAAAAGCCAAATTCTGGATGGATCAGGTAGAGAGAAAAAGACAAATGTTTCATTTTTATTTATAAAGATATACTTTATCAGTTGGTTGTAGGTCATAGTATACAGTAAATGTTTTATGGAAAAAGAAAAAAGAAATAAAGGCCTGTCAAATTTCAGACAAAAGTTTACAAAATTATAAATCATATTTATCATCTCATTCAGTCCCATGTAATTGATTTCTATTGATGTGGGTGAAGCCATCAGATTTTCCATTAGTTTTGCAATTTCTTACCCAGTTCAGTGGTATGTTCTAAGTCATCAAAAAGTCTTTTTTATGAATCTTCTTGAAGATCTTTATTTTGTAAAAGCATCAGAGTAAAATAATGATTGTCTATAAGTGACAGAAGACTTGAAATGGCATAAAGATCTGATTACAATGCAATTGACAATAAATGTGGTTATTTCCATGACATACAACATTTTAAGATAATAACTAGAATTACAACAGATGACATTACACCAGGACAAAACAGAGTTTTAGGAATTCCATGCAATTATTTGGAATGTCTCTATCAATGGCATTTACCTATATAATATAATCTAAGAAGGTTTATGGGTTTCCCCAGTGGCTCAGTAGTAAAGAACCCTTCTGTAATACAGGAGACCAGAGGTTCAATCCCTGGGTGGGGAAGATCCTCTGGGGAGAACATGGCAACCCACTAAGTACTCTTGCCTGGAGAATCCCGTGGACTGAGGAGCCTAGTTAGCTATGGTTCATAGGGTTGCAAGGAGTCCAACACGACTGAAGTGACTGAGCATGCATGTGAGAAAGCTTATACCATTTATTTGACAATGTCTCCCACGCAATCTAACACACCAAATTAATCTAGTTAGTTTAATGTTTCTCTTTGAGATGTCTTAGGAGCCCTTCGAAATATCTCAAAGTTAGCTAGAGGTCAAAAAAAATTTCATTTACAATTTGACTTGGGGAAGTTTGTCTAAGGTATCAAAAAGTTTTAGAATATTGGGTCAAAAAGGATCATAGGTCACTGTGAAACAATACTTATTAATTCAAAGTGACAATAAAACCTTTTAAAGGCACAGAAAGTTGCAATGGATTATTTAAGAAGAGGTAAAGAAAATTTACAATCTGTTTTTAAAAGCAGATTGATATTCCATGAAAATTTTGTTCTCTTAACACAGAAAACTAAATTCTACTTTTGTACCCGCTTTACTATAAATATTAAAATTCATTTACTCAATTAAATTTTATTTTAATCATAGCCAGTGCTGACCATGTTCAAAACTCATTTTTCAGGGTTTCTTTCCTACAAAACTTCTATAATTTCCTTTTTACTTTCAGACTTTGTCTTGTGCTTTTTCTTTCTTTCTCTCTCTCCAGGACAAAATTAGTTTCTTTGTTCTTAATTAACAAAATGTATTTTCATTCCCTGTGAGTTTTTCTTTTTTTAATTTCATTCAAAGATGTCTTTCTTATTAATTTTAGTAGTTTTAATTACATATATTAATTAGAATTCTTAACCCTTAAAAACTTTAATTTATAGTGAAAACTAAGAAGTAAGCAACTATGAACTGCCTTTTACAGTTGCATTCTGTACGTTGGCAAACTTATAAATGTTGTTTATGATTTCTAAAAAACATGTTTTTTTATAGAAAAGGTTTCAATTTGGCACCAAACATTTTTATTAACCGAGATCTATCATATATATAATGTACACAGGGACAAATAAACAGGCCTAACTAGAGAATTTCATGCCTTCACTTTAAAACTTGGTCATTGTTATCCCCAAACTGGGTTCACCTCTTGTTGGGTGTTGAGCGAAAAACACAACCAAGTCAAAAAGCTGGAGAAGGAAGAATTTTATTATCTGCAACAAGTAAAGAAAACACAGAGAATATTTCCCAAAGCAGTGCCTCCTTGAACAGCAAAATTGGAGTTTTAAGCTAAGGGTGTATGCATATTCATGAAGGGGCTTGAGTGGTGTATGCATATTCATGAGAGTACTTGAGCAGAGGAAAATTTGGCACAGAATTGGAGCAAAGGTGAACAGAGTCCAGGCTCTAGTCTACTGAAGTGACCAGGGTCAGTAAAGGTCAGTATCACCGTTTCTTAAGGTTTTGGTTAGTCTGGGGTTAAATGCTTGAGGGGGCTTGGATGCTGCAGGAAAACAGCTCAAGAATGTGCTTCAGGTTAATCTTTATCTTTCAAACAGAGCTGGGAATCTTTATTGTCTTGATATGATTAAGTCATTTCTCCTGACTGGTAATAGCTATTTGTTCTTTCATGCTTTTGTTCCTTTAAAACTATTAACTACTGAGACTATTCTTCAGCAAGGCAAGCCTTGTGACCAGGCTTGGATCACAAAATGGCTTAAGTCTATGCCTTATTTTCTTCCTTTGGGGACTCCTCCTACCCTTTCTGCCTGTATCGTGAATCAGATATTATAATATAAATTGACCAGTTTATAAATTATAGTTGGATTAAGTCCAATTTATTTGCTCAGATGACTAAGGCTTTACTATTTGTGGGAAAAACTCATGAGATTTGTATTTGTCCTTGATAAATTTTAAGGAGGCTGTGAATTAGATTTTGGGCGAGAGAGCCTTTCCAGAAGTTTGAGTTTTAAAAGGCTTCTCCCCACCTCCATCCCCCCTCCTTTTTTTTTTTTTTTTTTTGATTTCAGGTGTTCTCCTAGATCGAGCTGCTTTGGCTCAGCCTCAAGTCATTGTGGGCTGTATTTACATTTCTGATTTGTAGAGATTTGCAAGACAAAGACAGTTACTCTTAATTCCTTAAAGAACTACTCTCATGCTTAAATGATAAATGATTTCAAAAGATCGATTTGCCCAACCACATTTGCTTGAATTTATTGTTTTATATCAGTGAGATTTCCAACTAAACTAAGACCCAAAAGTTCTATGTTCTAGAACCTCAGGGTTCAATTTATCATGTATTTGAATGTTTGCACAAGGCATTCAACAAAGGCACTTTTTTAAAAAAAATGTATTGAAGTACAGTTGATTTAGTGTTAATTTCTGCTGTACAGAAAAATAATTCAGTTATACATATATATATTCTTTTCTATTATGGTTTATTACAGGATATTGAATATAGTTCCCTGTGCTATACAGTAGGACCTTGTTATTTATCCATTGTATATATACTAGTTGGCACCTGGTAATCCCAAACTCCCAATCCATCCATTCCCTCACCCCAGCAACCATGAGTCTGTTCTCTGTATCTGTGAGTCTGTTTAATAGATATTAATAAGTTCATTTGGAGAAGGCAATGGCACCCCACTCCAATACTCTTGCCTGGAAAATCCCATGGATGGAGGAACCTGGAAGGCTGCAGTCCATGGGGTCGCTGAGGGTCAGACATGACTGAGCAACTTCACTTTCACTTTTCACTTTCATGCATTGGAGAAGGAAATGGCAACCCACTCCAGTGTTCTTGCCTGGAGAATCCCAGGGACGGGGCATCCTGGTGGACTGCCGTCTATGGGGTTGCACAGAGTCGGATACGACTGAAGTGACTCAGCAGCAATAAGTTCATTAATATCTGAGCACCGAAGAATTGATGCTTTTGAACTATGGTGCTGGAGAAGACTCTTGAGAGTCCCTTGGACTGCAAGGAGATCCAACCAGTCCATCCTAAAGGAAATCAGCCCTGAATATTCACTGGAAGGACTGATGTTGAAGCTGAAACTCCAATACTTTGGCTACCTGATGCGAGGAATGGACTCCTTGGAAAAGACCCTGATGCTGGGAAAGATTGAAGGCGGGAGGAGAAGGGGATGACAGAGGATGAGATGGTTGGATGGCATCACTGACTCAATGGACATGAGTTTGAGCAAGCTCCAGGAGTTGGTGATGGACAGGGAAGCCTGGCCTGCTGCAGTCCTTGGGGTTGCAAAGAGTTGGACATGACTGAGTGACTGAACTGAACTGAATATGTTCATTTCTGTCATATCTTTGATTCCACATATGCTAAATTGCTTCAGTCGTGTTTGTAGCCTGCCAGGCTCCTCTGTCCATGGAATCCTCCAGGGAAGAATACTGGAGTGGCTTGCTATGCCCTTCTCCAGGGGATATTCCCGAATTGAATAGGTTTCTCTTATGTCTCCTATGTTGGTGGGGAGTTCTTTACCACTGAATCACCTGGGAAGCCTGATTTCATGTATAAGTGATATCATACAGTATTTGTCTTTCTCTTTTTGACTTACTTTAGGATGATAATCTCTAGTTGTATCCATGTGCTGCAAATGGCATTATTTTGTTCTTTTTTTACAGTGGAATAGTATTCCATTGTGTCTATGGACCATGTCCTCTTTATCCATTCATCTGTTAATGAACATTTGGGTTGTTTCCATATCTTGACTGTTGTAAATAGTGCTGTTATGAACATAGGAGTTCATGTATCTTTTTGAATTACAGTTTTCTCTGGATATATGCCCAGAAGTCAATTGCTGGATCATAGGACAACTCTAGTTTTTAGTTTTTTGAGGAAACTCTATACTGTTTTCCATAGTGGCTGCACCAATTTACATTTCCAGCAACAAGTCCCCTTTTCTCCATACCTTTTCCAGCGTTCTTTATTGTAGACTTTTTAATGATGGCCATATACATTTTTCTGAGGGTACAAGTTAAACCCAGAGCAATTTACCCTGGAGGTAAAAAAATCTCCATTATTATTTTTATTAGCAGCTGAATATTAGCTCCCAGTGTTTATTCTATATTGTGTGAGCTTAGGTAATCCTATTAGTTTTTCCAGTGTGTTCAATTATATTATGTTATATTATATTAATTTATATGCCCTGTCTTATAATACCAGGCAAGGGAAGCATTCCCCATTGAGTTACAGTGTCTATCCCACAATACAATCAGGCAAAAGAGATGGAATCACCTTATATAAAGCCTGTTCAAATATACCAAATTTTATAACCTTTCATTTCAATTTTATCAACTCTTATACATTTAAATTTAGCCTCCATTAAGATTGTGTCAATAAGATTTATTCTTACAAGGAATCCCAGAAATTTTCCCTTTTATCTCCCAGCCATTGTATCCATCTTTGTATAAAATACTTTGGGGTCCCGGAGAAAGGTTGAGCCAAAATTGACTCCATCCCTTTTGTCAATTTTGTAACTTGATTAATTGGTCTATTACCCCAAGTAATTGTTGGTCAGGGATTTTTCAAAAAAATACATGTAATTCAAAAAGATACATGCCTCCTTTGTTCATAACACCACTATTTACAATAGCCAAGATATGGAAACAACCCAAATGTCCATTGACAGATAAATGGATAAAAAAGATATGGTACATAGACACAATGGAATACTACTCAGCCATGAAAAATAAAAATGCCATTTGCAGCACATGGATACAACTAAAGATTATCACACTAATTGAAGTAAGTCAAAAAGAGACAAATACCACACGATATCACTTACATGTGAAATCTAAGATATGACACAAAGGTTTCTTCCAGCCCTTTAAACCTGGGTAAAGAGAACAGACTTGTTCAGGGCCTTTTATTGTTGGAGACCCATACAGGGTCCCTTTAGCCCATCTAACCTTAGGCAGAATCCCATTACAATCCAGTTATTTCTGTGAGTCCCCAGTTGGCACCTTAACATTGGCCATAAGCGACACTCCCAGTGGCAGTCACCATAGAGGACCTGCTGTGTCCCTCTTCTCCAGCTTCTCAACGCCCCCTGCCCATGAAAGGGGAGAGAGAGAGCCTAATACCTGCTTCCACCTGGCCCCTGCCAAGGTCCTCAAGCTGCCCAGGGCCATGCAGATAATGGGAGGAGTGGTCTTTCCCCGGCACTGTGTGTCTCCCTACCACCTGTGATACAAAGCAGGTCAGCCTATACTCAGAATCTCAAAGGTCCCTCCTGAAAGTTATTTCATTTGCTTCTGGCTCTTATATCTCTAATTGAGGGCTTCAACCCCAGGCCAGGAGGCTGAGACAGAAGCAGATTCAGACTCTGTGCTTTTTCTCGTTTGTCCTGGGCTTCCCAGGTGGCTCAGTGGTAAAGAATCTGCCTGCCAGTGAAGGGTTTGATCCCAGGGTCAGGAAGATCCCCTAGAGAAGAAAATGGCAACCCACTTCAGTATTCCTGCCAGGAGAATCCCCATGGACAGAGGAGCCTGGCGGTTACAGTCCGTAGGGTTGCAAAGAATTGGACATGACTGAGCACGCCATCATATTACATCTTTAGACAAGCAAATGTGTGCTTCCATTGTGGAGATTCTGCCACTCTTCTTGCTCTAGTGAGAGGACCAGGGCACAAGTGTGTGTGTGTGTGTGCGTGTGCACATGCGCACGCATGTGGGTACATATGTGCCCACTACAAGGTGGGGAAATAGGAACCAAAGTTTAAGAACAACATAAAGATGGGCATAGAACTGCTGGAGTCATCCATCTGCCAAGTGACCCAGTTCACTGATGGTTTGAAAATGAGGCATTCATTCATTCCAGGTCTCTGTTCAGAGGTCCATTAATCCGTTTAATAAGCTTTGCTGTGTTCCTTCATTGTTTCAGACAGTGGGGTTGCCAAGATGGATAGATTACAGTCCTTGGCCCCAAGAGCCTCAGAGTCTAGAGAGACATGCAAACCCCAGCAACATGCACAATCCTGCCATACAGCTGAGTTCTTCTTCTGCACATACTCCACACCTGAAATTTAAGGCATCTCCTAGAACTCACTCCCCATAAGCAGAAGAGCCAAGGATTCTTCACTCTCTTGCTGCCTGAGGCCTTGCAGGCAGCCTGAGGGTCTCTCAGGCTTCTACAAGTCACATATCTTTGTTCTCAGTCTTTTCTTAGGCTTCATCTTTCCCCCTGTATGAAACATGAGAAGTAGTCTTCCCCATTACAAAATCTTGCCTTGGCCCCTGTTATGGACTGCATTGTGACTCCTCGCCAAAAATCGATATTTTGAAATACCAACCCCACGGTATGTAGAATGTAACCATGTTTGGAGATAAAATCTGTAAAGAGGTAATTATGCTAAAATACAGCCTTTACGATGGGAATTCTATAGTACTGCTGTCCTTTTAAGAAGAGGAATAGATAGCAATACCATCAGATATTGTGAGAACAAATTATTACTAATAAAGGCCTCTGGTCACAGGTGAAAAGTACTTCACAATGAAATATAATATTCACAGTTCCTGCTCCTGCTAAGTTGCTTCAGTTGTGTCTGACTCTGCGATCCTAGACGGCAGCCCACCAGGCTCCCCTGGGATTCTCCAGGCAAGAATACTGGAGTGGGTTGCCATTTCCTTCTCCTTACAGTTCCTAGAGCTTAGATTTTTACAATTGTATAGCTTAGACCTTTACAGTATTCCTTATGTATGTCTTCTTAACAGTGCCAGGAGAGACAAAAACAGGTATGGTAATTTCCATGATTATGGACTGAATTATGTCCTTCCCAAATTCGTACATTAAAGTCCTAAACCCTAGTACTGCAAAATATGACTGTAATCAGAGATAGGACCTTTATAAAGTGAAAATGAATCTATTAGCATTGGCCCTATACCAGTCTGACTAGAAGAGGTGAGGGAGTTCCCTCGGGGCCCAATGGATAAGAATCCACCTGCTGATGCAGGAGACACAGGTTTGAACCCTTATCCGGGAAGACTCCACATGCCTTGGAGCAACTAAACCTGTGCGTCACAACTACTGAACTCTAGTGCCCACTAGCCACAACTACTGAAGCCCATCTAGAGCCTGTGCTCTGCAACGAGGAGTAGCCCCCGCTCTCTGCAACTAGAGAAAGTTTTCACAAAGCAACGAAGACCCAGCACAGCCTAAAAAAGAAAAAAAGAGGCGATTAGGACAAATTGCAGTGTACAAAAAGAGAGGAAACATGAGGCATGTGAGCTCACAGACAGAAGGCCATTTGAGGACACAGCAAGAAAGCGGCCATCTGCCAGTCAAGGAGAGAGACCTCAGGAGAAACCAAAACTTTTGACACCTTGATCTGGGACTTCTAGGCTCCAGAACTGTGAGAAAATAAATTTCTGTTTAAGATTTAAGATATCCAGTGTGTGGTGCTTTGATATGGCAGCCCTAGAAGACTGGTACTCTCAGTCTTAAGCCAATAAATCCCTAAGCCCTGCATGCTCGCCCTGTGACCTGGGCATCAATGAGCTATTATTCCCAGCCTGGAAAGCCTAGCAGTAACACAGAAGAGATTGTAATCGGTGTACATTTCCTCCTAAACACAAAATAAATGTATCTACAACTCCCCCCTCCCCCCACTCAGCTGGAGACTTCAAATGCCTGTGATCATTCCCAGCACCACATGAGCCAAGGGAAGTTTGATGGAGGGTAAATTGGAATGTGAAGCAATAGCAGAAAATCTTGGATAAACCTAGAGACTATTTTGCAGAGTGAAGTAAGTCAGAAAGAGAAAAACAAATAAGGCATATGAACACACACATATATATAGACTCTAGAAAGATGGCACTGATCAACCGATTTGCAGGGTATCAGTGGAGACACAGAGAACAGACTTATGAACACAGCGTGGGAAGGAGTGGCTGGGACAAACTGAGAGAGTACCATTGAAACATATAGATTACCACGTGTAATATAGAGAGCCAGTGGGAATTTGCTGTATGATGCAGGGAGCTCAAACAACCTAGAGGAGTGGGATGGGGTGGGAGGTTCGAGAGGGAGGGGACATATGTATGCCTATGGCTGATTCATGTTGATGTATAGCAGAAACCAACACAACATTGTAAAGCAATTATCCTCCAATTAAAAATAAATAAATTTAAATAAAAACAAACAAAAAAGAAAATCTTACCAAACCATTTGCACATGTGCACATTGCCTGGACCTAACCAGGGCCTCAAAGGGGCCACTATAAATGATACTGGCTGAAGATAAACAATTACTACCCTCATGGTAAATCTACCTCTAGTTCTTCCAATGGGAAACATGGCAAGAGATCAGAGAGAGGGAAGAGAAAGAAACTGAGGTGTCTATTGTCCTGTCTTCCTCCCTGTAGGTTGCTGCAGGCTGGCTGAATCCTTCAATTGAAGGTCACTGCTCCAGGTCCTATTAATAGTAACTACTCCCTCCCTCGACCCCTCAGGCCTAAGGCTGGATCACTGGTCCCCTAAGTTATCCTTGTGGTTTCTCTACACCATCACTGAGCTTTTAAGTAGTCTCTTTATTAAAGTCTCCTCAAGATACCTATTTTAATTGTTCTACCTGTTTTCTTTAGAGTCTTTGGCTTAGACAGGGCTATAGAAAGTTCTGAAATGTTATTAAATGAATGAATAAATGAGCAATAAAGGAAGCATGGACTTTGGCATGGGACCAGAGTTTAAAACCAACTCAGGAGGGCAAAGTCAGGGGAATCTAATCTATTTTCTGCTGAGACAGGCTGGGACCTGGGACCCTGAACTGCAGAGTTGTAGTGCTTTCACCTGGACGCACCTCTCTTCCAGCAACAAAATACAAAGAAACTTTATGGGACTAAAAATAACTACTGTGTGCATGAGCGGTTAGGACACATTCTGGACAAAAGATACAAAGAGAGTTAAAAAAAGGCAAAACAAAACACAAACCAACACCACCACCCAACTGTCACTTTTGAAGAGCCTGGAGCAAAAGCAGGGCCCCTGCACACAATACCACCTAAGGGATGGGCAAACCACCTAAGCCACCACTCTGGTCTTACCCCTGGAGACACCCCTACTCTCACCCGGTATAAGGAACAAGGGCTCCCCTCCCTCCCCTGGAATGAGCAAGCAAGGGACCTTGTTATTTGTTCTCCCTCCTTCCTGTGGCATTTGTTGTTCAGTTTCTAAGTCATGTCCGCCTCTCTGCGACCCCATAGACTGCAGCACGCCAGGCCTCCCTGTCCATCACCAACTCCCTACTCAAACTCACGTCCATCGAGTTGGTGATGCCATCCAACCATCTCATCCTCTGTCATCCCCTTCTCCTGCCTTCAATCTTTCCCAGCATCAGGGTCTTTTCCAATGAGCCAGCCCTTCCCATCAGGTGGCCAAGGTATTGGAGTTTCAGCTTCAGCATCAGTCCTTCTAATGAACACTCAGGACTGATTTCCTTTAGGATTGACTGGTTTGATCTCTTTGCTATCCAAGGGACTCTCAAGAGTCTTCCAGCACCACAGTTCAAAAGTATCAATTCTTCAGTGCTCTGCCATCTTTATGGTCCAACTTCAGGCCCCTGCTTCAGTAGGGGCCCCAATAAAGCCTTGCTTGGATTTCTTACCTGGTCTCTAGGCAATTTCTATTGATTGGGGGAGGCCAAGAACTCTGGTCAGTAACACCATCATCCTCATCCATCTCTTATGACATCCCCTCATCCAGAAGGAGAACAAAATTTGATGAGTCAAAAGTAGAATAAGTTTTAAAAGTATATGGGATCAGCCAACTGAACTGAGATGCACAAGTAATGGACTATCAAGATGGTTAAGAAGACTAGCGATGTCTGGTGAGTCAGGAACCTGTCCCCAAAGTGAACATGGGGTCTGTGACCTCAAAAATGTATGAATTTATTGTTGGGACAGTTGCTACTATTTCCCCACCTCCCACCAACTCTCAAACCAGCCTGTTCAAGTTTTTACACATTGAGGGTTCATCATATGCTTCTCAATCGTCAAGATTACAGCTATGAGTATTCACCTTCTTAGGCTGCCTTTGAAGAGATTTTCTTAAAGCTGTGAGTAATACTGCTAAGATTGTTTAGAGAAAGACTTTGGTTTTCTTTGGTCTTTATTCTTGGTATCAGTGTCAACAAAATACTATACCAAAATACACTCCCATGCTAGAAATTCCCCAGTGGAATATAACTTGTCTCCAAAACAAGAACCAGAAATGCTTATGTCATCAAACCAGTGATTGCTATTGCAGAAAATATGGCAGTCAGATTTGAAGAAATGCTGGTCTGCTATCAGGGAGAAAGTTACTGTGTCAGCATAGTCCTGTTTATTTAGAGAAAAATTCCCTAAGTTGGCAGCTTCACATCTGTTAGCCCTGCTTCCCGCATACCTCGCTGTTGATGTCCAGTACTGATGAAGGAAATCTCTTTTAGTGCTATCTTATTAATATTTCCTAACTCAGTTAACTTACATGGTGTGCAGTAGACCTTGACAGCAGATGAGAAATAGATTGACTTGCTGGCCAATATGCTGAGCATTGTAACAAATGTTTCTTTGAAGGTTATGTGTTTCAAGCTCTGACTATAGTTGTGGAGACAGATTTTGTTCTCATTCAGTTATTAATTCCTTCAAGATCTCTCAGATTTATTCTCTTATGATTAGTACCATTCATAATGGAAAATTGAGGTTATAGGTAAAATCAAGATCATAAAACAGCCAAAGGTTCTCATCAGTTCAGTTCAGTTCAGTTCAGTCTCTCAGTCATGTCTGACTCTTTGTGACCCCATGGACTGCAGCACGCCAGGCCTCCTTGTCCATCACCAACTCCTGGAGCTTCCTCAGACTCATGTTTATTGAGTCGGTGATGCCATCCAACCATCTCATCCTCTGTCATCCCCTTCTCCTCCTGCCTTCAATCTTTTCCAGCATTGGGGTCTTTTCAAATGATTCAGTCCTTCGCATCAAAGTATTGGAGTATTTGGTAGCCAAAGTATTGAAGTTTCAGCTTCAGCATCAGTCCTTACAATGAATAATCAGGACTGATTTCCTTTAGGATGGACTGGTTGGATCTCCTTGCAGTCCAAGGGACTCTCAAGAGTCTTCCTCAACTTCACAGTTCAAAACAGCAATTCTTCGGCACTCAGCTTTCTTTATAGTCCAACTCTCACATCCATACATGACTACTGGAAAAACCATAGTTTTGACAAGATGGACCTTTGTTGGCAAAGTAATATCTCTGCTTTTCAATATGCTGTCTAGGTTGGTCATGAATTTCCTTCCAAGGAGCAAGCGTCTTTTAATTTCATGGCTGCAGTCACCATCTGCAGTGATTTTGGAGCCCCCCAAAATAAAGTCTGTCACTGTTTCCATTGTTTCTCCATCTATTTGCCATGAAGTGATGGGACCGGGATGCCATGATCTTAGTTTTCTGAATGTTGAGTTTTAAGCCAACTTGTTCACTCTCGTCTTTCACTTTCATCAAGAGGCTCTTTAGTTCTTCTTCGCTTTCTGCCGTAAGGTGGTGTTATCTGTGTATCTACCCAGAAAGCTGTGACTGTTAATAGAATGTGCTTCTTGCATATGTGTGTGCTCACTCAGTCAGGTCCAATTCTTTGCGACCCCAAGGACTACACCCTACCAGGCTCCTCTGTCCAGCATATTGGCCAGCAAGTCAATATATTTCTCATCTGCTATAAAGATCTATAGAATACTGGAGTGGGTTGCTGTTTTCTTCTCCATGGGATCTTCCTGATACAGGGATAGAACTCATGTCTCCTGCATTGGCAGGTGGATTCTTTACCCCTGAGCCACCAGGGAAGCCCTAGGATCTTTACATAAATTAATTTATAATGAGGCCCTAACCCCAAATGATTGGTGTGCTTATAAAAATGGAAAATTTGGTTACAGAGACAGACAAACAGAGAAGACAGCCATGGGATGGGAGTGATGCATGTGAAGCCAAGGATTACTGGCAGACATCAGAATCTAGAAGAGGTGAGGAAGGCTTCTTCCCTAGAGTCATTAAAGGGAACATGGCTTTGCCCACACCTTGATTTCAGGCTTTTAACTTTCAGAACTCTGAGACAACAAATGTGTGTTGTTTTAAGTCACCCAGTTTTGGATATGTGGTGACTTTAGTACTTGGTTCCTAGGAGTCCTGGGAAACTAATACACCCAAAGTCATCATTTTAAGGGAAAAATGATGACACAATATATTTCATTATTTTTTATCATATAGGTGATTAATTTAAAACTGTTGGAACTTCCCTGGCGGTCCATTGGCTAAGATTTGATGCTCCCAAT
Source organism: Bubalus kerabau (assembly GCF_029407905.1). Taxonomy (NCBI): domain Eukaryota; kingdom Metazoa; phylum Chordata; class Mammalia; order Artiodactyla; family Bovidae; genus Bubalus; species Bubalus kerabau. Next base: position 165,038,286 of record NC_073626.1, read on the forward strand.
TCAGGGGGCAGGGGTTTAATTCCTGATCAGAGAACTAGATCCCTCATACCACAACGAAGAGTTCTCAAGCCATAGCTAAAGACCCAGAGAGGCCAAATAAATAAATAGTGTCATAATATTTAATGTGGTTAGAGCCAATGTTAATGGTTAAAAGTAACTGAATGTTGGGTTTAGGTTACCTAGATTGACTTTTAATGTTAATTCTTATAGAAATAAATTTTCTTCATAAGTCTTTTTGAAATAAACTGTATTTTCTGAATATGACTTTGATGTATAACATCATAGACACTTGGATCTGCTCTGGGCTGAGTGTTTTACCTTAATGGCCTATATCAGTGATGCACTTATCAATAACATTCTCTGAAAATATGGGAATAAGTTTAAAAGTGTTAGCTTGCCCAAGATCACATAGCTGATAAATGATAAAATCAGTCATGCCAACTAACTGCCATCTTAAAAGAAAGTCCACCTTTCAACTCCACAATTTCATGATTATAGAAACTAATTACAAAGCTCAACTTACAGTAAGGGGCATCATGGGATCAATGCCCAAGGTCATGGAAGAGAAGAGCTGCCTTGGAAAATTAAGGCATCAGTGACTGAGGTGTTTTTCCCACCTTTCTGGGAGAAAGGGGCCTACTCTCTAGTTGCCGTGCGTGGGTTCATATTGTGGTGGCTTTTCTGGTTTTGGGGCACAGATTCTGGCACTCGGGCTCAGTAGTTGCAGTGCCAGGCTTAGATGCTCCATGGCATGTGGGATCTTCCTGGACCAGGGATTGAAACCTTGTCCCCTGCATTGGCAGGCAGATTCTTAACCACTGAACCACCTGGGAAGTCCTCCCACCTTTGAAGCAGTAGTGTGTACTTGATTATTTAATCTAGAAAGATTTAAAGTAAAATATACTAGGTGTCAGATCCTGAGCTAGGTACTTTCATTGATAATTACTTTCAATTCTCATATCAACAGAAAAAATCTATTATTGCATATTAATATTACAAAGTGGAAGTTGCTTAGTCGTGTCCAACTCTTTGTGACCCCATGGACTATACAGTCCATGGAATTCTCCAGGCCAGAATACTGGAGTGGGTAGCCTTTCTCTTCTCCAAGGGATCTTCCCAACCCAGGGATCGAACCCAGGTCTCCCTCATTGCAGGTGGATTCTTTTCCAGATGAGCCATAAGGGAAGCCCAAGAATACTGGAGTGGGTAGCCTATCCCTTCTCCAGCAGATCTTCCCAACTCAGGAATTGAACTGGGGTTTCCTGCACTGCAGGTAGATTCTTTACCAACTGAGCTATCAGGGAAGCACAAAAGGTTCATATTAAAACAACACAAATTAAAGTTTACTGACAAGCAGGGATAATTTAGAAATCTCCGAGATTCCCTTATTCACTGTTGGAGATGGATTTGATAAAATGTTGTCAGTGTTCCAGGATGGGCTTCCTCTGTAACATAGTCTATTTCAGTGGTTCTTGATCTTTGATGACAGAAGAAAGATTACCGTACAAAACTGTGCACGGCATACCAGACATACTATACTTTGTGAGTCGTTTAATGGATCTTCAAAGATAACTTTAATTACATATAATTTTCACCTTTGTGATAACCCTGGGTTTAATGTGCAATTTTATAGCAGTTCCTGTGATTCAGCTCCAAATTTTGTGCTGAATTTCCAGTATGCAGGACAAAGGGAGCAACATGATCATAAAAGTTCTAGATTATGTAATGATTAATTTGAAGAACTCCAAAGAAGAATTAGTGCTGTCTAGGAACTAATATGGATTCACTGGGAAAACTCCTTCCACAGGTTTCTGTTATTGGATCAGGAGACTGGTCATAGATCATAATTTCTGCAAAGAAGTTGAAAGAAGATCTCATATCATCCTTAGGGCAAAAGGTGAAATGTGGGCTGAATGACCATAACGTAAATTCATAATGTTGAAATCCATAATTCATGGTGTTGAAAGAGTCTATCTCAGTGTTGAGCAACTTCACCTTAGAAAGAAGTCATCAGTGGCAGGTTGAAAGAGTCTATTCTGATTTTTTTTTTTTTTTGGTAATTTATTTCTTTAATTTTTGGCAGCACCAAAACGCATGCGGGATCTTAGTTCCCTAACCAGAGATTGAACCTGTGATCCCTGCAGTGGAACCGCAGTCTTAGCCACTGGACCACCAGGGAAATCTTGTTGTAAATACTTAATGGGAAATAGTATGGGGTCAGGGTAGTGTTAGTCACTCAGTCGTGTCCAAATCTTCGCGACTCTGTGGACTATAGCCCACCAGGCTCCTCTGTCTGTGGGATTCTCCAGGCAAGAATATAGAAGTGGGTTTTCATTCCCTTCTCCAGGGGATCTTCCCAACGCAGGGATTGAACCCGGGTCTTTTTCATTACAGGCAGATTCTTTACTGTTTGAGCAACAGGGAAAAAGTATAAATTTGTCTCATTTGCAAATAATGTGATTCTGAGAGGAATAACTGATGCCTGGAAAAGTGAACTGAAATCTGAAAAGAACTCAATAAACTAGAACTACAAGTCAAATCAAGCACTATAAAATATACTCCTAATAAATATAAATTCTGCTCTGGGGATTCCCAGACCAATTACACAAGTAAAGGAAGATGAAAAGTTGGAAAAGATTTATGATCTTTAGTTGGCTAGATTATCAGCAAATAGATGAGCACAGATGATAATACAAATTTGAGCTGCCTTAGTGATAACCTGGAACTATGGAGATAATCTTCTGACTTCTCTGGTTTTGCTCAGGCCACCCCTTGACCAGTGATGTCATCTGGGGAACAAAGTCTAATAGGTCAATAAACTGAAATAGACCTAGAGGAGAGAAAACCAAAGGTGAGAACACTTAAGTCTTGTCACATGACCATCCAGCTGGAGATGCTTCATGTGGATTAGAGGAGAATTAGGGAAGAGATGACAGGTGTCTTCAAATATTTTTATGGCTGTCCTCAGGAAATATTCAAACTCATCTGCGTAGCCACCAGGGTGGAACTGGAGGCTACAGGGACATGTAGCAGAGAGGTGGGTTCTGGTTCAAAATAAAAAGATTTTTATAGCTGACAAAAATGGGACAGGCTGTCTCTCTTCCCTGAAGATATTCCTGCAAGGATTAGTGGTCCCTGGTTGAGGAATCTGGCCATTGCTTACAATTGTCTATTTAATATCCATTTCCTAGTTTTTCCTTTTCTAACCATACCTCAGTTTTATTTGGCTAAATAAATGACCAAGTTCTAACCTTAGAAGGCCGTAGACCTTAGAGAAATTTCTTAAAATACTGGAGCATTTTGGTAAGCTTTTGATTTTCTAATAAGAAAAGAGAGATATGACTGGTGGCCACCTCCCCCCTTTATTCGGCCTTGAATGCAGATGTGATGTTAGGAGCTGCAGAAGACATCTTGAAAACACGAGGAAAAGGCCACTAGAGTCAGGAAGAATCAGTTCTTACATCACTGAGCTGCTTACTTCCAGGCCCCTTGCTGTGTGAGAAAAAGACATCCTCGTTTGTTTAAGCTGTGTCAGTGAGATCTTGTTCTGTTATTTGCAGCCAAAGTCATTTCTAACTAATCCAGCAAAGTGGAAGCAAATAGCAATGATACTGGATTAGATTAATTCTAAGAGTCCTTCCAACCTTAAGGTTTTTTAGTTCATAAACTAAGTTAATGTTCTTAATATTTTCTATATTTAACCAATAACCATCCTTCTAAATGGGCTTCCCTAGTAGCTCAGTAGGCAAAGAATCTGCCTGCAATGCAGGAGATTCAATTTCTGGGTTGGGAAGATACCCTGGAGAAATAAAGGGCAACCTGCTCCAGTATTCTTGTCTGGAGAATCCCATAGACAGAGGAGCCTGGCAGACTACAGTCTATGAGATTGCAAGAGTCGGACATGACTTAGCAACAGTAGACTAGACTAGATCCTTCTAAGTACTCAGAATAAATGATAGTATGCTCAGAGCACTAAAGAACCTCCTTACCTGTGTATAGTACCAAACACTCGGACTTTATGCTGAGGATTCAACAGTACACCAGAGTCCCTCCACAATGTCATTGTGAGGAAAGATGAGTTGATTTGTGAATGAGTTTTTTTTAATTTTTGCTTTTTGGCTGTGAGGCACGTGTGATCTCAATTCTCTGACTGGGGATCAAACCTGCTCCCCCTGCACTGGAAGCTCGGAGTCTTAACCACTGGACCACCAGCGAAGTCCAATGAATGCGTTTTATATAGCAACCCTAATATAATTTTGTAATCAATGGCCACTATTTCATACTCAGATCCATATTTGGTTCAAATGCCCAATGCTCATGACATCCTGTGATTTATGTTCTTTGGGCAAAGGTCTGTTATGATGGTGCTAAGAATTTTTAATCGGTCTCACACATTTAGATCAACATCTTCCCTCTATTCAGGTCTCTCTTCCTCTGGGAGGGAGAAAATGTCACACAGAAACTACTAGGGAGAGGATGTCCTGGGGAAATAAAGGGGACCCTTAGCCAAGGGGGATGTCTTAGTCCATGTCCTGCTTTAGGTCATGGGGAAGACTTCTGAAATGTTGAGTCTCTAATGTCAGCACTTTGGATGTAATTCCTGTCCTCCCCACCTCACTAAGCTTCCTTTGAGGACAGCACCTCTATTTAAGTTCAGTTAGACCAGCACAGTCCTGATTGAAGATCAGGAACAAGCCCTCAGATTGAGGGGTCCTCTGCACACCAGTATAACCTCGGAGACATGGTGGACAGTGGTTCAGAAGTCAGATGGACCCACCTCTGTGAGATGGTAGGGGTACCCGAGAGAGATGCTGAGGTCAGCAGTAGAATTAGACACGAGTCTGGCAGAATGAGTGGAGCCAAATCTAAGGCCACCTGTGACCACAAGTGGACTCAGACCATATCCCTGTTGTCTAAGGGAAGATGGGTGAGGAGAGAGAGCAGTTATACTGAGGCCATGGTCCTCCTGCGCCAAGAGCACTGGTTTCCCAGGCAATTTGGAGAGAGGACAGGAACCACATCTCCCTAAGAGATGGGAGAAAAACCACTGGAAAGACAGCTGGGAAGTCTAGTTCACATTCCAGGAACTCTGGCTGTGGGCTTGAGTTGAAGAAAGCGTCCATTGTTAACTGAGGTCTGAGATTTCTCAAAAGCAGCAGCAGCAGGTATGGCTTTAAGAATTAGGATATTTTATAACAGGCCATTTAATACATGCTTTTCAAAATGTGAACTGCACTCCATAGGGAACATGAAATAAACTTAGTGGGCCCTTAACAGCATTAAAAAATGAGAAATAAGAAAGAATACACACGCACAAATGTGTGTTAATTAAGCACACATTTAAACATTAATTAAATAAGAAAGAAAATATTAGGGTACATTGCCTGTAGTAAAGGTAATGTGAAATTTTTATGAGAGATGGAAAGTGTATACATTTGTGTGTATATGTTTGTACATTATATTTTTGGTCCTAAATATATGTCTTACTGTGAGTCAGGGTCAAAAATGTTTGAAAGTCGCTTATTAAGAGGCTTATTGCTTAGATAAATACTTAATTTGAAAAATACCATCTTTAGAACATTTTTTATCCTGTTTCAGCTTTATGACTTAACTAATAGGAAGTAAAGTCATTCCAGGCATTGACATTAATTAAACAAATGTCACCTGATTTGAGAATGACATGTTTCCCATTCCTGGTTTCTTATTCCTCTTTTGGTTCCTACAAATGTTCATACTTTATTCAGTGAGAGGATTTTTTGTTTTTTCACGGCACTTACTTCCTTCTTTCTTATTGATAGTGATTTATTTCCTGGTACATTCTCCACCTCCATTTCCATAATTTTGATCATTAGTTCCAACATTCCTCCTTTCTACTGGATACAACTTCTCTGGGTTTTGTTTGCTCATTTTATGTGTATTTTTTTTTTGCAGCATGCAGGATCTTAGTTCCTTAATCAGGGGTGGAACCTATGCCCCCTGCAGTGAAGCATTGAGTCCTAACTGCTGGACCACCAGGGAATTCCACAACTTTTGTTTTTTAAAATTAGACCACATGTTTTCTTGAAATGTTCAAGGGCCATTGTAGCCATTGTTCTCCACTCTTCTCTTTCTCACTTGGACATGGTGGAGACTTGACTTTACTTCTCTTAGTTTTACTGAGTGCTTGTTGAAGATGCCAAGCAAGAACACAGTTGCAAGAACCAATTGACAGATACTTGTTCTAGAGGGGAAAGACGCTAATGAAGAGGGGAATGAAATGGTCTGATTGAATATATAATTGTCTAATATATAATTAGAGTATGCCTACAAAATAATTAGAATCATATCATAAAACAAAGAGATCCCAAGAATCCTCCTAGCTGATCTGAATTTTGTTTGGAAGGAGCACTGGCAATTCCTGATTGAGTGATGCCATCAATGCTCAGTCTCAGGTCTTTCAACACTTAGTACAACGTCATAGATGAGGCTGATAAGAAGAACTGAAGTTATTTCTGATTAAAAAAAAAATTAGCAAGGGACTGACTGCAAGCTTCCATTGGACCACAAGACTCACTGGGGTCTAACCTTTATAAGATGTCAGATTCTCAACTCCAGTAAGGGTTTCATCCACTGCTTTGACCCTTGCTATGGACTGAATGTTTGTGTCTCTATCAAAATTCTTATGTTGAAACCTTATTTCCAATGTCATGGCATTTGCAGTTGGGTCTTTGGGAGGTGATAGGACATAGGCAAGGTCCTTATGAATAGGATTAGTATCCTTATTAAAAAAAAAAAGAAGCTTTTAAGGAGACATACAGATGGCTAACAAACACATGAAAAGATGCTCAACATCACTCATTATCAGAGAAATGCAAATCAAAACCACTATGAGGTACCATTTCACACCAGTCAGAATGGCTGCAATCCAAAAGTCTACAAGTAATAAATGCTGGAGAGGGTGTGGAGAAAAGGGAACCCTCTTCCACTGTTGGTGGGAATGCAAACTAGTACAGCCACTATGGAGAACAGTGTGGAGATTCCTTAAAAAACTGGAAATAGAACTGCCTTATGATCCAGCAATCCCACTGCTGGGCATACACACTGAGGAAACCAGAAGGGAAAGAGACACGTGTACCCCAATGTTCATCGCAGCACTGTTTATAATAGCCAGGACATGGAAGCAACCTAGATGTCCATCAGCAGATGAATGGATAAGAAAGCTGTGGTACATATACACAATGGAGTATTACTCAGCCATTAAAAAGAATGCATTTGAATCAGTTCTAATGAGGTGGATGAAACTGGAGCCTATTATACAGAGTAAAGTAAGCCAGAAAGAAAAACACCGATACAGTATACTAATGCATATATATGGAATTTAGAAAGATGGTAACAATAACCCTGTGTACGAGACAGCAAAAGAGACACTGATGTATAGAACAGTCTTATGGACTCTGTGGGAGAGGGAGAGGGTGGGAAGATTTGGGAGAATGGCATTGAAACATGTAAAATATCATGTATGAAACGAGTTGCCAGTCCAGGTTTGATGCACGATACTGGATGCTTGGGGCTGGTGCACTGGGACGACCCAGAGGGATGGAATGGGGAGGGAGGAGGGAGGAGGGCTCAGGATGGGGAACACATGTATACCTGTGGTGGATTCATTTTGATATTTGGCAAAACTAATACAATTATGTAAAGTTTAAAAATAAAAAAAAAAAAAAAAAAAAGACCCCAGGGACTTCCCTACTCCCTTCCACAAAGTGAGAACAAACTGAGAAGACAGTCGTCCATGAATCAGGAAGTAGGTTCTCACCAGATACTGAATATTCCAGCACTTTGATCTGGGTTCCCAACTTCCAGAACTGTTAGAAATAAATTTCTGTTGTTTATAAGCTTATCTATGATATTCTATTATAGAGGCCTGAATGCATTAAGACAGCCTCATCTCTGCCCACTGATCAAGTTTGAGCTTACCTTGCCCCAGTTCTGCCTGACACTCTATTATACTTTTGTCTTTAGGTCCTTCTAGTGATGGTGCCAGGTCACACCTCTGCCCCCTTTGGCTTGTCTTATTGCCAATCCTTTCCTGCAGCCCAGTGGATTTTGTTTTTTGCTCTACTTTGGGTTCATCTGCCCAGCAACTTGCTTTCTCTGCTCCCTACCAATATCATTACTAACACATGAATATTTGGTGGTATGTGGTAAGAGAATCTGGGTTTCCCTGGTGGCTCAGACTGTAAAGAATCTGCCTGCAATATGGGAGACCTGGGTTCAATCCCTGGGTTGGGAAGATCCCCTGGAGATGGAAATGGCAACCCACTCCAGTATTCTTGCCTAAAGAATTCCATGGATAGAGAAGCATAGAGGACTACAGTCCAAGGGGTCAAAAGGAGTCAGACATGACTGAGTGACTAGCACTTTCACTTTCACCTTTTCAGTAAGAAAATTTTGGTAACAGCAATTACAATTTTGGTTGTTAATATGTTCTGCCTATCATTTCTTTTGCTTAAATTAGTTTGGGATTTTTTTTATGATATTTGTAACCAAAATAATCCTGACTGATAATATATTAATTCCCATTCTGCTATAGATATTAACTGACATATTAACTCCAGCTAGCTGTGGAACATATGCCAATCTTTCCGGTCCTCAGTTTTCTAATCTGAAAAATGAGGGAATTGCATTCAATTATTTCTTTTCTTTCTTTCTTTGTGTGTGTGTGTCACACCACACGGCATGTGGAATCTTAGTTCCCTGACTGACCAAGGATGGAACCCTCACCCCATGCATTAGTAGCTCAGAGCCTTAACCACTGGACTTCCAGGGAAGTCTCCATGAATTAAATTATTTCTGTGGTCTTCTTTCATATCCAAAATTATCTGAGCATACTTTTTCTGGAGTTCAAAAAAGGCAAAGCAGTCAGAAGATGATTAAAAAGTCAAGAATGAGAGGCCATCAAAAACATGAAAATCCAAAGAATGAGAGGAGTTTTTTTGTAAATAATATATCAGAGCATCTAGGACATATAAAGAGAACTTGGCATTTAGTTGTGTCTTTGTGACCCTGTAGACTGTAACACACCAGGCTCTCCTCTGCCCATGGGATTTCCCAGGAAAGAGTATTGGAGTGGGTTGCCATTTCCTTCCCCAGGAGATTTTCCCAACCGGGGGACTGAACCCTTGTCTCCTGCATTGGTAGGCTGAACTACGTGGGAAGCCCATAAAGAGCACTTACCACTCAATAATTAAAAGACAAACAACCTAATTTAAAAATTGGTGAAGGCTCTGAATAAACATTTCTTCAAAAGAAGATATATGAATGGTCATTAAGCACACAAAAAGATCCTCAACATCATTAACCATCAGGGGAATGCAAATCAAAGACACAGTGAAAGACCATTCATACCCACTACTATGGTTATAACCAGAAAGACAAGTAATACCAAGTACTGACAAGGATGTGGGGAGGTTGGCTGCCTCATATACTGTTGATGGGAATGTAAAATAGTGCAGCTATTCTGGAAAATAGTCTGTCTTCCTCAAAAGGTTAAACATAGAATTATCATATGACCTAAAAATTCCACTCTTAGATGTATATCAGCTCAGTTCAGTTCAGTTGCTCAGTCGTGTCTGACTATGCGAGCCCATGAATCACAGCACCCAGGCCTCCCTGTCCATCACCAGCTCCCAGAGTTCACTCAGACTCACGTCCATCGAGTCAGTGATGCCATCCAGCCATCTCATCCTCTTCGTCCCCTTCTCCTCCTGCCCCCAATCCCTCCCAGCAGCAGTCTTTTCCAATGAGTCAACCCTTTGCATGAGGTGGCCAAAGTACTGGAGTTTCAGCTTTAGCATCATTCCTTCCAAAGAAATCCCAGGGCTGATCTCCTTCAGAATGGACTGGTTGGATCTCCTTGCAGTCCAAGGGACTCTCAAGAGTCTTCTCCAACACCACAGTTCAAAAGCATCAATTCTTCAGTGCTCAGTTTTCTTTATAGTCCAACTCTCACATCCATACATGACCACTGGAAAAACCATAGCCTTGACTAGACGAACCTTTGTTGGCAAAGTAATGTCTCTGCTTTTGAATATGCTATCTAGGTTGGTCATAACTTTTCTTCCAAGGAGTAAACGTCTTTTAATTTCATGGCTGCAGTCAACATCTGTAGTGATTTTGGAGCCCCAAAAAATAAAGTCTGACACTGTTTCCACTGTTTCCCCATCTATTTCCCATGAAGTGATGGGACCGGATGCCATGATCTTCGTTTTCTGAATGTTAAGCTTTAATCCAACTTTTTCACTCTCCACTTTCCCCTTCATCAAGGGGTTTTTTAGTTCCTCTTCACTTTCTGCCATAAGGGTGGTGTCATCTGCATATCTGAGGTTATTGATATTTCTCCCAGCAATCTTGATTCCAGCTTGTCCTTCCAGTCCAGCGTTTCTCATGATGTACTCTGCATATAAGTTAAATAAGCAGGGTGACAATATACAGCCTTGACGAACTCCGTTCCCTATTTGGAACCAGTCTGTTGTTCCATGTCTAGTTCTAACTGTTGCTTCCTGACCTATATATAGGTTTCTCAAGAGGCAGGTCAGGTGATCTGGTATTCCCATCTCTTTCAGAATTTTACACAGTTTATTGGGATCCACATAGTCAAAGGCTTTGGCATAGTCAATAAAGCAGAAATAGATGTTTTTCTGGAACTTTCTTGCTTTTTCGATGATCCAGTGAATGTTGGCAATTTGGTCTCTGGTTCCTCTGCCTTTTCTAAAACCAGCTTGAACATCAGGAAGTTCACGGTTCACATATTGCTGAAGCCTGGCTTGGAGAATTTGGAGCATTACTTTACTAGCGTGTGAGATGAGTGCAATTGTGTGGTAGTTTGAGCGTTCTTTGGCATTGCCTTTCTTTGGGATTAGAATGAAAACGGACTTTTCCAGTCCTGTGGCCACTGCTGAGTTTTCCAAATTTGCTGGCATATTGAGTGCAGCACTTTCACAGCATCATCTTTCAGGATTTGAAATAGCTCAACTGGAATTCCATCACCTCCACTAGCTTTGTTCGTAGTGATGCTTTCTAAGGCCCGCTTGACTTCACATTCCAGGATGTCTGGCTCTAGGTGAGTGATCACACCATTGTGATTATCTGGGTCGTGAAGATCTTTTTTGTACAGTTCTTCTGTGTATTCTCTTCTTAATATCTTCTGCTTCTATTAGGTCCATACCATTTCTGTCCTTTATTGAGCTCATCTTTGCATGAAATTTTCCCTTGGTATCTCTAATTTTCTTGAAGAGATCTCTAGTCTTTCCCATTCTGTTGTTTTCCTCTATTTCTTTGCATTGATCGCTGAAGAAGGCTTTCTTATCTCTTCTTGCTATTCTTTGGAACTCTGCATTCAGATGTTTATATCTTTCCTTTTCTCCTTTGCTTCTCACTTCTCTTCTTTTCACAGCTATTTGTAAGGCCTCCCCAGACAGCCATTTTGCTTTTCTGCATTTCTTTTCCATGGGGATGGTCTTGATCCCTGTCTCCTGTACAATGTCACGAACCTCCATCCATAGTTCATCAGGCACTCTATCTATCAGATCTAGGCCCTTAAATCTATTTCTCACTTCCACTGTATAATCATAAGGGATTTGATTTAGGTCATACCTGAATGGTCTGGTGGTTTTCCCCACTTTCTTCAATTTCAGTCTGAATTTGGCAATAAGGAGTTGATGATCTGAGCCACAGTCAGCTCCTGGTCTTGTTTTTGCTGACTTTATAGAGCTTCTCCATCTTTGGCTGCAAAGAATATAATCAATCTGATTTCGGTGTTGACCATCTGGTGATGTCCATGTGTAGAGTCTTCTCTTGTGTTCTTGGAAGAGGGTGCTTGCTATGACCAGTGCATTTTCTTGGCAAAACTCTATTAGTCTTTGCCCTGCTTCATTCCATATTCCAAAGCTAAATTTGCGTGTTACTCCAGGTGTTTCTTGACTTCCTACTTTTGCATTCCAGTCCCCTATAGTGAAAAGGACATCTTTTTGGGGTGTTAGTTCTAAAAGATCTTGTAGGTCTTCATAGAACTGTTCAACTTCAGCTTCTTCAGCGTTACTGGTTGGGCCATAGACTTGGATTACTGTGATATTGAATGGTTTGCCTTGGAAACGAACCGAGATCATTCTGTCATTTTTGAGATTGCATCCAAGTACTGCATTTCGGACTCTTTTGTTGACCATGATGGCCACTCCATTTCTTCTGAGGGCTTCCTGCCCGTAGTAGTAGATATAATGGTCATCTGAGTTAAATTCACCCATTCCAGTCCATTTTAGTTCACTGATTCCTAGAATGTCAACGTTCACTCTTGCCATCTCCTGTTTGACCACCTCCAATTTACCTTGATTCATGGACCTGACATTCCAGGTTCCTATGCAATATTGCTCTTTACAGCATCAGACCTTGCTTCTATTACCAGTCACATCCACAACTGGGTATTGTTTTTTTTTTGGCTCCATCTCTTCATTCTTTCTGGAGTTATTTCTCTATTGATCTCCAGTAGCATATTGGGCACCTACTGACCTGGAGAGTTCCTCTTTCGGTATCCTATCATTTTGCCTTTTCATACTGTTCATGGGGTTGTCAAGGCAAGAATACTGAAGTGGTTTGAACATGTATCTTCACATTAAGCTTGTACAGAAATGTTTATAGCAGTATTATTTATAATAGCCCTAAGGTGGAAAAAATCCAAACATCCATCATCTAATGAATGGATTAAAAAATGTGGTATATCTGAAAGGGAAAATTATTCAGCCATATAAAGGAATGAAGTACAAATATATGCTATCATATGGGTGATTCTTGAAAACGTTGTGTGAAGTGAAATAAGGCAAACACAAAAGGACAAATACCGTATGATTCCATTCATTTGCAATGTCTTGTTCAGTTGCTAAGTTGTGTCTGATTCTTGTTGTTCAGTTACAAAGAGTTGTGTCTGTCTCTTTGAGACCCTATGGACCATAGCATGCCAGGCTTCTTCCTCCATCACTATCTTCCTGAGTTTGCTCAAACTCATGTCCATTGAGTCAGTGATACCTTCCAACCATCTCATCCTCTGTCATCCCCTTCTCTTCCTGCCTTCAATCTTTCCCAGCATCAGGGTCTTTTTTTTTTTTTTTTTTTTTTTATTTTCAATTTTAAAATTTCCTTTTATTTCTTTTTTTTTTTTTTAATTTTATTTTATTTTTAAACTTAACATAACTGTATTAGATTTGCCAAATATCAAAATGATTCCGCCACAGGTACACATGTGTTCCCCAATCTGAACCCTCCTCCCTCCTCCCAACCAGAAGGGAAACAGGGTCTTTTTTAATGAATCAGCTCTTACCTGGTAGCCAACGTATTGGAGCTTCAGCTTCAGCATCAGTCATTCCAATGAAAATTCAGCATTGGTTTCTTTTAGGATTGACTGGTTGGATCTCCTTGCCATCCCAGGGACTCTCAGAAGACTTCTTCAGCACAATAATTCAAAAGCATCCATTCTTTGGCGCTCAGCCTTCTTCATGGTCCAACTCTCACATACATACATAACTACTGGAAAAACCATAACTTTGACTATGTGACTCTTTGTCGGCAAAGGATATTTCTGCTTTTTAAAACACTGTCTAAGTTTGACATAGCTCTTCTTCCAAGGAGCAAGCGTCTTTCAATTTCGTGGCTGCAGTCAGTGTCCGTATTGATATTGGAACTCAAGAAAATGAAATCTGATACTGTTTCCACATTTTCCCCATTTATTTGCCATGAAGTGATAGGACCGGATGACATGATCTTAGTTTTCTGAATGTAGAGTTTTAAACCAGCATTTTCACTCCTTTCATTTTCATCAAGAGGCTCTTTAGTTCCTCTTCACTTTCTGCCATTAAAGTGGTATTATCTGCATATTCGAGGTTGTTGATATTTCTCCCAGCAAATGTGATTTTAGCTTGTGATTCATCTAGCATGGCATTTCACATGATGTACTCTGCATATAAGTTGAATAAGCAAGGTGACAATATACAGCCTTGATGTACTACTTTCCCAATGTGGGACCTGTCTGTTGTTCCATGTCCAGTTCTAACAGGTGCTTCTTGTCCTGCACACAGGTTGAAGTGTCTAGAGGAAGCAAATCTTTAGATGGCAATTGTCTACGATAGAGGGATGGGAGAGGGGGGAAGAGTTGGGGGAGAGAAAAGGGAGAATGACAGGTAATGGGTTTCTTTTGGGGATGATTAAGATGCTCTAAAGTAGACTGGGATATGTTAACTGCAAAACTCTGTGACTATACTAAAAACCATTGAATTGTTAAATGGGTGGATTTTATAGTGAGTGAATTAGATCTCAGTAAAACTCTTTTAAAAAGCGCAGGTAAAGAGATGAGTCCTCAAACAGGAGGTGAAACTCTTGGAGGTGATGGGAAGGTTCTGTACCTTGATTATTGTGGTGGCTACTGTGATGTATCAACTTCCTAAACCTCGTTGAAATGGATGTAAATTAATCCTTGATAAAGTTGACTTTTTAAAATGCCCCAAATCTAGACAACAAGGCCCGGCTGTGGCTAAGGACCTATGATCAGACAAGTAAAGACCTCCTTACTTCCCATAAGGAAGGGGACCGACCCCAGTGTGTGATGTGAGTGACATCACAGGGCCAGTTGGGCAGAGAGATGTGGCTATGATGAGCCGGCCTTGGAGCAGGAGGCTCTAACAAGCTCTGGGAGCAAATATAAACCACTCAGAATTAAGTCACTCCTTTTCTCAAGGATCCCTAGGAGCCCTGAGTCATACGAAAGCTCCTTCTGTGCCACACTCCTCTCACCTTGGGCCGATCCCTCTTACTACCTGGGCCCCCATGTCACAGCCCTCTGATGCCCCCACAATACAGTTTCCTAGTTCTAGTCCATCCCCACAGGATTCCTTCTCAGTTGTGTAGGCTTGACCTTCACGGGGCTGTGCCCTGTTCTGTTCCTTGATTAGATTACTTTCTTCAGTTTACTCAGATGGGGTTCTCAGTAAACAGAGACAAGCCCTCTTTGTGTGACGTTTATGTTTCTCAACCTGTGAGAGAGCTTCCAGAACACACCCACGGTACATACTCCAAGGAACCGAACTCCAGAGTGCATGTTCTGAGCTTCCTATGTAGCAGGAGCCTTGAGGAACTGTTGTCGATAATGATAATTCATACCCCAAAGGGATCTGGGCTTACAAGCGTTATTTTACGTCATTTTTACAATAATCTTCTTGGCACATTATTTTTCTTATCTCACGGATGTGTCTTAAAGGCTTAGGGAGTTGAAGTGATCGGCCTGAGGAATACTGGCACGTATTAAAACTGGATGCAATGGCCATGGCAGCCTCCAGAGCCCTGAATCCTATTCCAACTAGGGAAATGCACGTGAACTTTGTTAAGGAGGATAGTAGTTCAAAATGTGTTTTGGTATGGTTCCATATCCTCTAAACGTCATTCCCCTGCTGACCTCCCACCCACTGAAACTGTACATTTCAAAGATTTAGGAAAAAAGCTAACATTCAGCAGAGCAACACAGTGACTTTTCAAATTTGACTCTTAAATTAGAGAACTGCATTCAAAAGCCACAAGATAATAGGTTTGACTTGCCAAAGTGTGTGGGTGAGAAAAAGGCTTGTTAAATTCCTTTCTTTACTGAACTTAGTATATCAAGAACCAAGCCTGGTTGACCACACTCCATGCATACTGCCATACATTAATATCGGCACCAGGAGGGTTAGCATTCTGAGGACAATAGAAGTTTGCGTTTGGAACCCTTCCATACTCTTCCCTCTGTATCTCTTCTTCTGGCTAATTTTGATCTGTATCCTTTCCCAGAAGGAAACTGTAACTGTGAGTATATTTATACATATATATGTACATATATACACATGAAAAAACCAAGATTGCATAGTGGAGTTTCTTCCTTAAAAATTAAAAAAATAAAAAGCCTTTTTGCCTCTGATGGCTAGGGGGATATTAGGAAGAAAAAGAGCAAAACTCACCTCTTCTTGTAAGTGGAAGAAAGGATAAAAGGGGAAAGCAGCAGGGACTGTGGCACACCATGTTTTTATAGTGGTCTGCTCTGTGGCCGCAGCAACTTCGGTTCAAATCCGAGTCACGGCACTCTTATCTGTCTCTCCTGATGGCTGCTTCCCTGGGCTTCCCAGGTTGCACTATTGGTAAAGAACCTGCCTGCCAACGCTGTAGATGTAAGAGATGAGGGTTCTGTCCCTGGGTAGGGAAGATTCCCTGGAGAAGGGCATGGCAATCCACTCCAGTATTCTTACCTGGAGAATCCTGTGGACAGAGGAGCCTGGTGGGCTACTGTCCATAGGGTCTCAGAGAGTTGGACATGACTGAAGCGACTTAGCATATGAGCAAAGAGGTCAAAATAAGGATTCTTATCTCCTGTTCCTTGAAGGCAACCAGAGCTGTATATGTGTGAGAGAGAGAGAGACAGAGAAAGAGAGAGAGTGGTGTGTGTGTGTTTGTGTGCGTGTGTGAAAGAGATGATTAAGAGAGAGAGAAAGAGAGAGAGAGAGCCCAGAGCAGAGCTGGGTGTCACTTAACACAACACTATGATGGGGGTGGAAAAAGGTCTACTGAGAACCTGGGATTGAAAGAACCTGAGGCACTGCTCCGACTGCCCTCAAGCCTTCAAGTGGCACAAAGGAAAATCAGACCTTCCCGCCTGCCTGGAAGACAAGGTGTGGAGTTTCTGAGTGTGCAGGTGGACAGCAGAGGCCTGGGTCTGGCCAGGCAGGACTCCCAAAACCAGGGCCCTGAAGACCACAGATGCCTACTAGAGAAGCCAGCAGATCATCCAAATACAAGATGGGATCAGGCATACCCCAGCTCTCAACTGACCAGGGAGGAGACCAGTCCAAATGCCTGCAGAAGATGAGTGTGGATCCACTGGACACAGAACGGGCCATGCGCCACCCACAGGAAGAGCAAAATACAAACAGGCAGTAATCCTGGAGACCCTTATGGAGAGGAGCAGACAGAAGTGTGAAAGACCTAAAGGGACTCAGCCTTTGTCTAACTGGGCTTCCCTGATGACTCAGTGGTAAAGAATTCACCTGCAACACAGAAGACGCAGGAGACGAGGATTCAGCCTCTGGGTGGGGAAGATCCCCTGGAGGACGGCATGGCAACCCACTCCAGTATTTTTGCCTGGAGAATCCCATGGACAGAGGAACCTGGTGGTCTACAGTCCATGGGGGTCTCTAAGAGTTGGACATGTCTGAACAACACCAACAAATTTGTCTAAAGGAACTGCTTAAATTATTGAATTAGAGTAAGTTGGACTAATGTATAAATGTTTCCTTCTGATGGGGGCTGAACTGGACTCTCCCAAAATTCATAGGAAGTAGCTAATTGAATTTTTTAAAATTAAGTTAGCACAATTTATTCCAAATTAACAAACTATATCCTATTTTAATTTCCAAGTCAGTCTTATAGAATTCTGGTTTCATTTTTTCTCCTATTCAGTAAAAATAAAAGCACATATTTTCTCACTTTAAAGGCTCCTGAAATTGACTTTAGAAATATTTCCCCATCACTGATATTTGAGTGTGTATTGTTGTTTTGTTCTCTGTGGTCCACAATTCTATTTTATATGTCAAAATTTAAAACTGAGTCATCTCAAGGAGAAAATTTTCTTTCTTTTCTTTTTTTTTTTTAATTGTATCTATGAAAAGATGGATGTTAGCTGAACTAATGTGGTCATCATTTCACACTATGTATAAATGAAATCACAACGCTGTCCCCTCGAGCTTCTATGGGGATGTCAATTATTTCTCAATAAAACTAGAAAAAATTGAAATAGAGACAAGGAATTTCCTCATGAATATTTCTAAACAGGGACATTATGTGACGGGAACTGGGACGAGCGTGGCCAGCCCTCGATTGGGACCGCCTCCCTTTTTTCAGGCACAGGGCTTTCCCTCCTCATTGTAAGTAGGGCAGTTGGTGCCTTAGCCTGTCGCCTCATTCAAGCTGAATTGTGCAGAACAAAACTGCTGCCTTTGACTGGGAACACGGTGCCTGGACACTGTGTGCTCCCAACTGTGCACATTTCCATTTGTTTTCCGTGGAAATTTTTGCCAAGTCTTTAACTGATGGAGCCGATGAAACACCATTTCCTAACGTTTGCAACTTCCATTTGTAAGAGTTTAATTGAACCCAGGCGTTTCTGACAAGTGTCAGGATCGAAGCCAAATGCTGTCTGAACATCTGAAAAGAGGAGTTTCTGAGCACTTGCTTCTTCCCCCGCAGACCACTCTACCCACTTCTTACAGCAGATCAAATAGCCAGAAAGCAGGACCTTGATTTTGACCGGGAGGATTTCTCTGGTTAGTCACAGTCCCTCCTCTTTTCCGAGCAGAGAGTTAATCATTCTTCGAGCGGAGAATGTATGGATTCAGCACGAGGTTCCCCCAGAGATGTGCAAATACAGGGGGCAGGAGGACTACGTTGTCAAGTCAGTGAAGGTGTTTCCAGGATGAGCCGGGCAAGGTGAAGATCTGAGCAAAGGCAGAAAGCAGGTCAACCAGGAACAGACAGGCAGCTGTGTTTCTCTTCTCTTAAAACCTATTGCTCTTCCAAAAATGATTTCCTACTAATGGGTAAGAAGCCCCAAATGTGAAAAATGTGAACCCTTGTTAAATTGCTGTGTCATCTTTTTGGAAGCCCTGTTTTTTCTTTGTTTCCAAAAGAAGTCTCTGCCTCCCACTCTTCCTGTCTACACCCCTTCCCCCCTTCCCCACCCCCTTCTTCCCCATCCTCCCCCTACTCTTCCTCTCCTTTTCCTCCCCCCATCTCCACCCTTCCCCCCACCTTCTCCCTTCCTCCTTTTTTCCTCTTCCCTTCTTCATTTTCAGCAAAATCTTATTTCTGGACATGGTCAAAATTCAAGAGGTTCAAAAAGAAATACGATACAACATATTTTCTTAAACTGTTGAAATACTTGCCTAAAAGCATAAAGAAAAGTACAGAAATATTATTTTTTTAAAAATCCACCTTTGTCTTCCATTTCCCCTCAGAAGACAGTCACTATTACCAGTTTCTTGGGTATATTTGTAGAAATATTCCACATATAAATGTATTCTAACATGTTATCTTGAGCCCTGCAGAAACAAAACAAGATGTGCAACCCAGTAAAAGATCATCCTTATTGTTCCCAAGGAGAAAGATGTGGTCATTGTGTGGAGTGTGTGAGATCATGAAAGTTTCCTCCTAGACTTTCTGATTCATGTAGAATTCCATACAGGATTGTCTAGCTTTCAATCGATGGATTAGAAGACAGACCCCATCCCTGCTTGGGTTAGACACAATAAGATAAAATCTCACTCAGAGTATTTCCATTTCTAAATTGCAGGGCATGAATGAGTTGATTGTTTTGCCAGCAGCAACTATACAGCAACTATAATGGAGTTCATCTTTGGTCTGCAAATGTGAATCTATCAGTCTGTGCATTAGCTTGGGCTGCCGTAATAGAATACCATACTACATGGCTTAAACAACAGACATTTATTTTCTCACCATTCTGGGGGGCTTCCCTGGTGGCTCAGATGGTAAAGAACCTGCCTGCAATGTAGGAGACTTGGGTGTGATCCCCTGAGTTGGGAAGATCCCCTCGAGAAGGGAATGGCAACCCACTCCAGTATTCTTGCCTGGAGAATCCCATGGACAGAGGAGCCTGGTGAGCTACAGTCCATTGGGAAGCAAAGAGTTAGACATGACTAAGTGTGCATGCACTCTACTCCTCTCTGATCTGTCCTAGACCTTGGTGCAAGGATCTTCCCTCCTTTCCAGTCTTTGGCTCATACCTGACAGTATTGCAAGCTTAATGAATCTGGGCCTTTGTAAAACATATATCCTTTGCTTTTTTCCCCATTAATTTGACCTCCACTGTGTGTTAGGTGTGGCCTACTCTTAGTACAGACAACATGTTTATCTGAGCTGGTATCAGGGCTGTGACTTCAGCCTGATTATCCAACATGAAGTACCAAACACCAAATACAACACCTCCTGAGTGCTCCATTTCTGGGCTAAGTCCTTTCTTTGACCCATTGCTGCTGCTATTGCTAAGCTGCTTCAGTCGTGTCCAACTCTGTGTGACCCCCATAGACGGCAGCCCACCAGATTCCCGCTCCATAAAGCTACTGCTGCTCTATAAAGCTTTTCTTCATCAGCCTCTGCACAATAAACTCTCCCTATTCTCAGTGCTCCTCATTCTCTCTCCTTTTTAAATTTTTTTTGTTGTGTTCACATTTCTCTTCCCCCTCTTCCTTTTTCTATTTTCCCCTCTGATTTAGGTCTGTTCTTGCACAGAGTCAAGTAAGAAGCCGTCACTCTTAACCTAGGGCTTAAGAACAGGCTTGTCTCCTGGGCTGTTGGGGGCTTTGTATTTGTGGGACATTCTATAAGATCCTCTGTTCATCAGTCAGTCAGTGATATCTACAAGCAACCTGGAGTTGGTCCAAGTTCAGGGCACTTTCATTAAAGATTAAAAGGCGGCCTTGCTCATCCCAGACTCGAATATCCTTCCCTGAAATGTGACTGTGTCCAAAAGAAAAAGGAAATTCTCTGTTATCCATGAATTTGCTATGACATTCAAACTTTACCTGAATATATCCTCTATTTCTTCAGCCACGTCCTATTGTGTATAGTCTTTTCTGGTTCTACATCCTGCTCTATTCATTGTTACTAGCATCAATATTTGCAATTCAAGCAGAACTTTGTTCTGAGGGTAAATCCAAAGATACTTAGTCCTCTGACAAATGAAAAAGCCTTTTTTTTTTTAGCTGCCTTATGTCTGATACTCACGAAATGTTGCGTTTCCTTTTAAGTTATGTATAATATGCATTTTCCAGGCGCTCTTTGACCAGAGCTTTTAATAACCCTCTGCGTCTTGAGACACTCCTTGAAAAGTATCGCTCCACGGCCCCAAAGTTCTCAGTCTAAGGGTGAAGCCCGATCGCTTTTCTTTTTGTGCTGTAAATTAAATGATCACACACACACACACACACACACAAACCTCTAGTCATGCAGCTTTGCCCGCCGTATTGGAAAGCTGCCTCGTGGAGGAAGGGGTGATATCCACACGACAAAACGCCCTCCAAGAGGTGTGCTGTACATGCTCAGGCCCAAGAGTTGCTCTGGGAAAGGACTCACTTCCCACACTTACACTACTGTAGTCAATACCCAGAGACTAAGTGACATCTGGGTAAGAGCAATACAGATCCTGAACCAGAAACCTCAGAAGTAGTTCCAGAGTTCTTAGTTCCTCAAGAGCTGAGGTTTGTTCTTTTGTTCGTCACTCAGCAAATACCGAGTGCAAACTCCGAGCCGGACCCTGGCGTGGGGGGTTGGGGCGGGGCGGTGAGTGTCCTGCAGTGGAGGAAAGAGGCCTCAGGAAGTTGACAGTCCTACAGAAGTGGCCCTTGGCTCTCTGCTGTGGTCTGTCACCTGGGGCACTGACGAGCAGCTGTGTGAGCTTCTGAGCCAGAGAGAGGTGGCCCTGCTCCTGCGATGCCCAGTCATCAGGCCCCCGACAGCCTCCTATGTAGCATCTGAACCTCAGCTTTTGAAATCTGCTTTGAAAGTGTCAAAGACACTGGCTTTTTCTGGTTGGGGAAATTTTACCAAGGATTTAGCATAGGAACCAGACAAGTAGTTCCTATGCCTAATATTAAAGGGAAGGCAGCCTGGGGTCCATGCTACAGAGATCAGATTTCAAGAAAGTTTAATCTCATTAGGATGGATTTATGACTGCTGCCAGGTTCTCTGAACCCCGGACAAGTAAATGCAGATGACATTTGCTCAAGTGGATGCTACCTCAAATGAGTGTGAAAGGGTCACTGGCTCATCTCTAAGCTCCCTCCCCCCTGCAAGTTATCTTTCCTGCTTCTTATCTTGTTTGACTCGAGGAGAGAAAGGCTCCTATTTAATCTTTCTTTTTTTTGAACTTCATGCCATCTACCTTCTGTAAAAAATTGTTCTAATATTGCTTT
Organism: Bubalus kerabau; assembly: GCF_029407905.1. Taxonomy (NCBI): domain Eukaryota; kingdom Metazoa; phylum Chordata; class Mammalia; order Artiodactyla; family Bovidae; genus Bubalus; species Bubalus kerabau. Next base: position 165,060,311 of record NC_073626.1, read on the forward strand.
TGAAATAAATTATTTGGTTTTTAAATTTTTTTAATTTATTTTTTATTTTATTTATTTTTATTTTTTAAATATAAATGTATTTATTTTAATTGGAGGCTAATTACTTTACAATATTGTAGTGGTTTTGCCTGAAAGAGATTATTTGAAAAGTTCTAAAAATCAGCAGTTTGGGGCCTTGTTAAAAAACAAAACCACACACACACAAACGTCTAGTCATTCAATGACTCTATGCATCACTGCCATTTATTTGCTTTAAAATCATTTTAATTCTTCTTTTATGTATATAATCTTTTTTTTTTTTTTTAAGAAATCTTTATTTATTTTTGGCCTCACTGGGTCTTCGCTGCCGCTGCTTGCAGGCTTTTCTCGAGTTGCGGCAAGCCAGAGTCTACTCACTAGTTGTGGTGCATGGGTTTCTCATGGTGGCTTCTCTTGTTGATGTGCACTGACTCAGCTGCTTCGCAGCATGTGGGATCTTCCTGGACCAGGCATCTAACCTGTGTCCCAAGCAACAGCAGGTGGACTCCCAAGCACTGGACCACCAGGGAAGCCCCACTCTAATTCTTAAAAATGAGAAGACTTAGGCTTAGAAAGAGACTGATGAATGACAACTCTGGTTATTAAAACACAGTAAACTTCCTGTCTCTTAGTGGCACTTACAAATATAAGTCTTCCATTTCTTCTTTTTTTTAAGATTTTTTTGATGTGGACCATTTTTAAAGTCTTGATTGAATTTGTTACAATATTGCTTCTGTTGTTTGTGCTTTGGTTTTTTGGTGGTGAGGCACATGGAATAGCTTCCTTACCACCTGCTTCGGAAGGTGAAGTCTTAACCACGGAACTGCCAGGGAACCCCCCTGTTTCTTTTTTATGATTCCAGTTTTCTAGACAGTATATAAAGAATGGGGTGGGTTGGTATTCTCCTGGGCCCTGGGAAAAATCCCAGCCTGTCTGCTGCCTAGCAAATACCTTTCAGATGATGCACTGAAGGGTGACGCAGCGTGTTGACAGGGAGCTTGGTCTTGCCTCTGCCTCTGCTTGTCCCTGGGTCACAGGGGACTTTGGGATCCAAATGCAGCTCCAGAGGTGTAGGTGTGGCTCCGGATAGAATTAATTGAACCAAAGTTCCCCTTGGCTTGGCAGGTTTGCTCTTCTCAGAAATGACCTATGCTATGATTGGAGGAATCAAATCATGATAACTTAGCAGGAAGATACTGGGCTATACAGTGGGAATCTCTCAGAGGGACAGAATTTTCTGTTCAATCTGAATTCAGTTCCAAAAGCCTCAGGTGTGAGCTGGGATTTGCGTGTCAGGCAGGATGGTCTCAGGCCTAATGAAGTCTGCTAGCATTTATCCTAGGTTCAAGGGCTCATAAAACATTCTCCAAATCAATTGTTCAGTTCAGTTCAGTCACTCAGTCGTGTCTGACTCTTTGCAACCGCATGGACTGCAGCACACCAGGCCTCCCTGTGCATCACCAACTTCTGAAGTTTACTCAAACTCATGTCCATCGAGTCAGTGATGACATCCAACCATCTCATCCTCTGTCGTCCCCTTCTCCTCCTGCCTTCAGTCTTTTCAGCATCAGGGTCTTTTCCAATGAGTCAGCTTTTCACATCAGGTGGCCAAAGTATTGAAGTTTCAGCTTCAGCATCAGTCCTTCCAATGAATATTCAGGACTGATTTCCTTTAGGATGGACTGGTTGGATCTCCTTGCAGTCCAAAGGACTCTCAAGAGTCTTCTCCAACACCACAGTTCAAAAGCATCAATTCTTTGGCGCTCAGCTTCCTTTATAGTCTAACTCTCACATCCATACATGACTACTGGAAAAACCATAGCCTTGACTAGATGGACCTTTGTTGACAAAGTGATGTCTCTGCTTTTTAATATGCTGTCTAGGTTGGTCATAACTTTCCTTCCAAGGAGTAAGTGTCTTTTAATTTCATGGCTGCAATCACCATCTGCAGTGATTTTGGAGCCCAGAAAGATAAAGTCAGCCACTGTTTCCACTGTTTCCCCATCTATTCGCCATGAAGTGATGGGACCTTGATTATACAGTAAAAGTGAGAAATAGATTCAAGGGATTAGATCCGAAGACAGAGTGCCTGAAGAACTATGGACAGAGGTTCGTGACATTTTACAGGAGGCAGGGATCAAGATCATCCCCAAGAAAAAGAAATACAAAAAAGCAAAATGGCTGTCTGTGGAGGCTTTACAAATAGCTTTGAAAAGAAGAGAAGTGAAAGGCAAAGGAGAAAATGAAAGAGATACCCATTTGAAGGTAGAATTCCAAAGAATAGCAAGGAGAGATAAGAAAGCCTTCCTCAGTGATCAATGCAAAGAAATAGAGGAAAACAATAGAGTGGGAAAGACTAGAGATCTCTTCAAGAAAAGCAGAGATACCAAGGGAATATTTCATGCAAAGATGGGCACAAAAATCAATTGTAGCAAGCACTTTAAAGGAAGCCACACATTCATAACTGATTCGCTTTGTTGTACAGCAGAAACTAACACTGTAACATTATAAGTCAACTATACTCCAATAAAGCTTAATTTAAAATGTTACTAAAGGAAGCCGCATTACCAAGTTCTGAATGAAAACTATGCCTGTCGTCAGTACATTTTTTAGTAGTTCTCTCTCAAAGCTGTTGGCAAATCGTAGTCTACAGAGGAAATCCTCTCTGCTGCCCGGTTCAGGATTTCTCATTTCTAAATTTGGATCCCTATGCTTCTATACTTTCAAGTGATTTAAGAACTGACATATTAAATATTGCTTCCTTGTATTGTCTGACAATGCAAATTTAACTTTGGATTTCATATTGCTATACCGATTGCATTAATAGGAAGGACATTTCTTATAGGTTACAGGTTACTATTTGCAGGCAATTTTGTGATTACTTTCTTCAAGGTTTTTGTTGCTTTAAGCAAGAGAAATTAGTGATTTTCATCACTCAAGGAAGGATCGAGAGGTTTATTTAAAGAGAAATAATATTTTCTGAAACATTATAAGGGTACAGTCAGCTGGTTGTAACGGATCTGACCTAGAAATTTGACCTTGTCCTGGTGAGATGGTGGGTGGTGCAGGTGATGAGAGAGGAGCACAGAGGAGGTCAAGTACAATTCAGTGCACAGACCAATCCAGCAGGACTGGGATCTAAGGCTGTTTAGACTTATTTGCATGATTCTGCCCTTGAGTCATGCAATCGGCTAATTGTGCTTGGCATGTGGTTTTTATCTTCCTGAATGAAGGCAGATCGTGTAGGCAAACATTCCTTGCACCCTTGCCATATGAGAGCTGTGTAGTTGATAAGCTTTTTAGGGGAATACAAAGGAGACTCTAAGGCACAGTGTTTGCTCTCTTAAAGCCTTTGATTTAGCAACAGTGAAGGTAAACAACAGGAAAGGGCGTAGTGAAGACGTCCTTGGTAGCAGTTAGGGAGTGGGGTTGGGCCCATCCCCTTCTAAACTCCTCCTTGGGAATGTCTTACATGTACTCAAATGAAGGGAATGAAGTAGCAAGTCAGGCCAACAGTACACTAGGCCCCTTCTTCCCATGAGGAGCTTCTCCCATAAGCAGTGTCTGGGCTTCAGGAGCATAAATGAGGACCCCTCACTTGCCTCCCGGCTGTTGAGTTGAAGGCTGGCTGCACGGAGCCAACTCAAGGTCCATGTTCCACCAGTTTCAGAAAAAGAGGTTGGACCTGAGAGTCTGTGGATGGCCTACGTCAAAGGCAGTGGAAAAAGGGACCCCTCTTACATTGTTGCTGGGGATGTAAATTGATATAGCCACTATGGAGAAGGAAATGGCAGCCCACTCCAGTATTCTTGCCTGGAGAATCCCAGGGATGCAGGAGCCTGGTGGGCTGCCATCTATGGGGTCACACAGAGTCGGACATGACTGAAGCGACTTAGCAGCAGCAGCACTATGGAGAACAGTATGGAGGTTCCTTTAAAAACTCAACATAGAGCTACCATATGACTCAGCAATCTCACTCTGTGGCACGTACCCAGTGACAGTCATAATTCAAAAACATACCTGCACCCCAATATTCATTGCAGCACTAATTATAGTAGCCAGGGCCTCTAGAAAAATGGTACGAATGACCTTATCTGCAAAGCAGAAGTAGAGACACAGAAACAGAGGACAAATGTATGAATACCAAGGAGGGGAAAGTAGGGGGATGGGATGGATTGGGAGATTGGGATTTCCTTACATGCACTGCTGCTGCTGCTAAGTCGCCTCAGTCGTGTCCGACTCTGTGCGACCCCATAGACGGAAGCCCACCAGGCTCCCCCGTCCCTGGGATTCTCCAGACAGGAACACTGAGGTGAGTTGCCATTTCCTTCTCCAATGCATGAAAGTGAAAAGTGAAAGTGAAGTCGCTCAGTCGTGTCCGACTCTTTGCGACCCCATGGACTGCAGCCTACCAGGCTCCTCCGTCCATGGGATTTTCCAGGCAAGAGTACTGGAGTGGGGTGCCATTGCCTTCTCCGTTATATACATTGCTGCTGCTGCTGCTGCTGTTAAGTCACTTGAGTCGTGTCCAACTTTGTGCGACCCCAGAGACGGCAGCCCACCAGGCTCTGCCATCCCCAGAATTCTCCAGGCAAGAACACTGGAGTGGGTTGCCATTTCCTTCTCCAATGCATGAAAGTGAAAAATTGATAAGTAATGAGAATCTACTGTATAGCACCGGGAATTCTACTCAGTGCTCTGTGGTGACCTCAAGAGGGGATATATGTATATATAGAGCTGGTTCACTTTGCTGTACAACAGAAGCTAACACAACATTGTAAAGCAACTATACTCCAATAAAAAGTAAATTTAAAAAACCAACCAACCCACAAACAAAGGCAGGGAACACCAGAGAGTTTTATTCACCACTCTCTCCCCAGGACCAGGCATAATCTGTAGGTGTCCAACAGCTGCAGAGTAAATCAAGGCTCAAATGGTGCTTTATGAACTGACAAACTCTTATTCTATGTCAAGGAAAAATGTAGCATTGCTGTCTCTTAGGCTAAACATAAATAACTAGACATATGTGCTGCTGCTGCTAAGTCACTTCACTCGTGTCCAACTCTGTGTGACCCCATAGACAGCAGCCCACCAGGCTCCCCATCCCTGAGATTCTCCAGGCAAGAACACTGGAGTGGGTTGCCATTTCCTTCTCAAAGACATATGTGCTCCCTGCATTTAAATCATAGCCACCCCAAAAGTAATTTTAATTTGGTAAACATTTTCCCTTTAAGTCATAAAAATTTCTGTCTTTTAAAAATTATTTTTCTAGAACTCTAGGAAGTTGCTGTACAGTAGGAACATTAACCAAGGAGACAAAACTGGGGCTACTGTAAAAAAAAAAAAAGATCTTTGGATAAGCTCTATTTTCTTTTACCTAATAATTAGGTATTTCCAATGGAATGTTGATAGTCTAGAATACAAAATATTAAGATTTTTAATATGCAACTAGGAAATTTAAAACATCAAGAAACTTTGCTACAATGTGAAGAAAAGGATTCAGAGAAATGCGTTCGGGTATTTGTATTTGATTGTCTTTAAGAACTGCTCAACTGTAGGTATCTTAGTTGTATATCAGAATGCAAGTAAATTGATTTCTTGAAAGCACTCTTAAGAAATGACGAGAAATCAGTCATCAGTGCGCCGTGCATAATGATGTAATTTATTCACGCCTGACTACCCATTTTGATGTAGATGAATAAAAAAGGAAATTCAGTTTTGTCTTAAGACCGTTTGTATTAGAAATCATGACTTCTCAAGGCTGTCTTCTGGTTTACGGGATATTTGTATCTGTCAATCTACTTTTTTTTCCCTTAAGATTTCTTATCTGTTTTCTAAAACAGAATGTCTCTATCATTTCTTAGCATGATAGAAAAAATTATGCTAACTATGCAAATAACTGAAATGAAAAGTTATATATTATTCTTACTCCCCCAAGGTAATCACCATTAAGACTTTGATTTACACCTTCCTTCTAGTTGTTTTTTTTTTTTTTTTTTTTTTAATATTTATTTGGCCGCATCAGGTCTTAGTTATGGCATGTGGGATCTTTTGTTGTGTCACACAGACTCTCTAGTTGTGGTACTCAGGCTCATTTTCACCCCAGCTGATGGGATCTTACTTCTCTAACCAGAGATAGAACCCACATCCCCTGCATTGCAAGGTGGATTCTTAACCACTGGACTACCAAGGAAGTCCCTTTAATCTTTTTAAAAAGCATAATAAAACCCATATTTTTAGGACACAATGTATTATACATACTGTTTTTGAAATATTCTTCTCAAATTTGATATTTTTCCATGTCAATTATGTCTGGAATAAATGTATCACTCTAAATTATTCTGCATGATTCAGATTATGGTCAATATTATGACATTTCGGGTGAATATCAGCAGGAAAAGTTCTGGACATAGTAACATAAAGGACATAAAGGTGAAATTAATACTAATATTCCCTAATCTAAGAATGGTGCATTTTTCTCAGACCCTGTGTGGTATAGTTTGGATTAAATAGAATGAATACATTAAAAATGACGACATCTTTGTTTAAGGTCTTCCTTTCTCTCCTTGGGCTTCCCTTAGTGGTTCAGCTGGTAAAGAATATGCCTGCTATGCGGGAGACCTGGGTTCGATCCCTGGGTTGGAAAGATCCCCTAGAGAAGGTAACAGCTACCCAACTTCAGTATTCTGGCTTGGAGAAGTCCATGGACTATATAGTTCATGGGGTTGCAAAAAGTCCAACACAACTGAGAGACTTTCATTTTCACTTTTCTCTCCTCTACTGGAGTTAAACAGGGCACATGCTAAGCTGCTTTTGTTGTGTCCACTCTCTGCGATTTTATACACTGTAGCCTGCCAGTCTCCTCTGTCCTTGGGGTACAGTGACTTTTACAAGAGGGTTGATTCTATATATTTAATTTTCTAACTCTTATGTATTTTTTTTAAATATAAAGGATTTTATTATTACTGACAATTTATCTCTGGAAAGAACACACTTCCTATCAATCCTTCATCATCATTTTTATTAGAATAATTTCTTTTGATTTGTTTTCCTCTGATCCAAATATGGTAGGATCATTTGGACAATTTGCTGGGTTGTGGTCAAAGAGGAATGACATGCTTTGACATTTAAAGTTAGCGTTTTGAAGATGAGAATCCAAAGGAAAATCTAGAGACACACACAGCAAAATATAAATCCTGGGAGGCTGTTTGTTCAAAAATGATTTCATCAGGGAATTGCCCTCTCTGGCTGGAGCATCCGAGGCAATGCCATGCCTCCCACCAGCTATAGACAAGACAGTGGGCAGAGCCAGATTTTAATCTGTCTCCAGTGTGGAGATGGATTAGCATTGGTTGAAAGTGAAAGTGAAAGTTGCTTAGTCGTGTCCGACTCTTTGTGACCCTATGGACTGTATAGTTCTCTAGACTAGAATACTGGTGTGGGTAGCCTATCCCTTCTCCAGTGGATCTTCCTGACCCAGGAATTGAACCGGGATCTCCTGCATTGCAGGCGGATTCTTTACCAACTGAGCTATTAAGCATTGGTTGAAGGAACTGAGATTTATTAATATTTTGAAATGTATGAATTATAACTTCCTTTTGTAAGTGTGGCTTGAGGCAGACTCAGCAGCTGCTGCTTCACTTTCAAAGCACCATCTGGAGACTTCCCTGGTGGTCCAGTGGTTAAGACTCCAAGCTTCCAATGCAGGGAACACAGGTTCCAACCCTGGTTGGGGAGCTAAGCTCCCACATGCCACCTAACATGGCCAAATAAATAAAGTGTGAAGTTTCAGTGGAGGTCTTAAAAAAAAAGCACTGTCTGCTGGTGAATATGTTCCCTATGTCACTTGCCCTCATCCCCCTTTCTGCTCACATCAGCAGACACGTGGATGACAATCTGTGGTGCTGGGACCCTTACTGTGCTGTTGTCAGGGCCTTCCTTGTACACAAGCCCAGAAAATAGAATAGAGGTTGAGGCCCACCCTCTTTGGAGCTCAGGAACATGTGCTCAGTGAATCCAGCTCATCAATTCACTTGCCACCACCCTCAACCCCCACCCTCCACCCCTGCTGCACACACATGTCTTTGTATATTTCTGGCTGAACCTGAAGCTCCAATACTTAGGCCACCTGATGCAAAGAGCTGACTCATTGGAAAAGACCCTGTTGCTGGGAAAGATTGAGGGCAGGAGGAGAAGTGGGTGAAAGAGGATGAGATGGTTGGATGGCATCATCGACTCAATGGATATGAGTTTGAACAAACACTGGGAGATAGAGGAGGACAGGGAGGCCTGGCATGCTGCAGTCCATGGGGTCACAAAGAGTTGGATACTACTTAGTGGCTGAACAACTTTTACTACCATGCTGATGATCTCAAATGCAAACAGACTTCCTATTAGAACAAATAGGCACACCATTAGGATAGCTTAATAAAGCCTGCTGCCTAGGAAAAAATAAAGTTCTATGTATCTACATAATTAAGAACACTGTTCCAAGATTAAAATATGATGCTGCATGTGTATATTGGTTAAACAAATCCTATCAAATTAATATCCAGAACCAAGAAGTTCAGTGACAAATACATGGACACTTTAGCTTGGCCTAAACATTTTCTACCACTCCTCTTCCAGGCGAGAATTTTAATTAATTTTATATCAAACTAGGCTTCCCAGATAGCTCAGCTTGTAAAGAATCTGCCTGCAATGCAGGAGACAGAGACTCTGGTTCAATTCCTGGGTTTGGAAGATCCCCTGCAGAAGGGATAGGCTACCCACTCCAGCATTCTTGGGCTTCCTTGGTGGCTCAGACAATCCACCTGTAATGCAGAAGACCTGGATTTGATCCCTGGGTTGGGAAGATCCCCTGGAGGAGGCCATGGCAACCCACTCCAATATTCTTGCCTGGAGAATCCCCATGGACAGAAGGGCCTGGTGGGCTACAGTCCATAATGTCACAAAGAATTGGACACGACTGAGCGACTAAACGCATAGCACATATGTCTAACTTCCCAGTGCTTCTTTCAGTTCAGTTCAGTCGCTCAGTCATGTCCGACTCTTTGCGACCCCATGAACCGCATGCAGCACGCAAAATCAGAAGCAAGGCTGTCCTAACTTGAAAATGGACCGTCCTGTTGCTTCCAGAGACCCAGGCATGACATAGGAGAGCTCACTTTGGAACAATGATTAATTGCTAGCAGGGGCCAGATGTGCTCTTGAGGGGGCCCAAGGGTGATAAGGAAGTCCCCCCACCCGCAGAATCTGCAGTAGGAAGAAGTATAAACTAAAGGCCAGACCCTCTTTGGTCAGTCTCAAAAGTTAAGTTGGAATTCTCTGAGAAACCACACCATTTATTGTCAGGCAATAACAACTACAATAACAGCCGCAATAAGGCATTGATTCTACTTATTTGTGGTAGTCATGTTCTGTGAAATCACTGCAAACAATAAATTAGCAAATACTGAAGCATTGCGCCTAAGTGTAATACATGGTTAGGTTCCTATAAGCCTTTGCTCACATCCATGAATTCATAGCTTTGTTTTATGTGTGAACTCATGGCCAAGGGCACTAAGTCATGCCTGAAGGAAGTATCACTAACACACACGCTTAGGAACACTAACTAGATAGCACTAGATAGTTCTTCAGTACTACATTTGGGGGCCATTTTAAGGGGCAAAGTCACCAACAAAAGCACAAAAATGCAAAAGACAGGACCACTAAAAAGACACTTGTTTCTAGTATGAAAACTGACACAAGAAGATAAGGCATGACCTTCTTTGACATCAGCTGAGAACAGTGAATAGAAGGTGACTTAAATCTTTTTTGCTGTGAGCACGTCTATAAGAAGCATAAGCATAGGGAGTATTAATTTGTGGGTTACAACAAATTGTAGCTAGTAGGCAAACTTGCAAGTAGGGGAATCCTCGAATAAAGAGCAATGATTATAACTGTTATTAGTGAGAGACAAAACTCCCCCCTATATTTGAGGAACACCAAGCTGGTGTGAGAAGCAATGGAGAAGTTAAGCTGGCCTGTGACACAGGAGGGACCCTGAGCCACAGGTAGAGCCAGTTTGGGGACTGACGCTAACTTTCTGGGGACCTCTGGACAGGGCATGGAAGTTCATTGTGCCTCAGTTTTCTCATCAGCAAAACCGACATAATTCCTGATCTACTTACTTCGAAGTGGTGGTTTGAAGCTAAAATGTATACAGGAAATCTAAGGGATTAAATGAAACAGAATGAATTAGAAAATTAAAAAAGTCCAGGGGTGGTTACTTTTGTGTGAGAGTAGTAGAGGCCATTTTTATTTTCTTCCTTGTATCTCTGAATTATTTCACAGTAATCTCTAGTAAAGCAAAAAGGTAAAATGGTTGTCTGCGGAGGCTTTACAAATAGCTGTGAAAAGAAGAGAAGTGAAAAGCAAAGGAGACAAGGAAAGATATAACTAGTTGAATTCAGAGTTCTAAAGAATAGCAAGGAGAGATAAGAAAGCCTTCCTCAGTGATCAATGCAAAGAAATAGAGGGAAAAAAATAGAATGGGAAAGACTAGAGATCTCCTCAAGAAAATTAGAGATATCAAGGGAACATTTCATGCAAAGGTAGGCTCAATAAAAGACAGAAATGGTATAGAAGCAACAGAAACAGAAGATATTAAGAAGAGGTGGCAAGAATACACAGAAAAACTATACAGAAAAGATCTTCATAACCCAGATAATCACGATGGTGTGATCATTCACCTAGAGCCAGACATCCTGGAATGCGAAGTCAAGTGAGCCTTGGGAAGCTTCATTATGAACAAAGCTAGTGGAGGTGATGGAATGCCATTGAGCTATTTCAAATCCTAAAAGATGATGCTGTGAAAGTGCTGCCCTCAATATGCCAGTAAATTTGGAAAACTCAGCAGTGGCCACAGGACTGGAAAAGGTCAGTTTTCATTCCAATCCCTAAGAAAGGCAATGGCAAAGAATGCTCAAACTATTGCATAATTGCACTCATCCACATGCTAGCAAAGTAATGCTCAAAATTCTCCAAGCCACGCTTCAACAGTACGTGAACCAAGAACTTCCAGATATTCAAGCTGGTTTTAAAAAAGGCAAAGGAACCAGAGATCAAATGGCCAACATCTGTTGGATCATCGAAAAAGCAAGAGAGTTCCAGAAAAACATCTACTTCTGCTTAATTGACTATGCCAAAGCCTTTGACTGTATGAATCACAACAAACTGTGGAAAATGTTTAAAAAGATGGGACTACCATACCACCTGACATGACTCCTGAGAAATCTATAAGCAAGTCAGGAAGCAACAGTTAGAACTGGACACGGAACAACAGACTGGTTCCAAATAGGAAAAGGAGTACGTCAAGGCTGTATATTGTCACCCTGCTTATTTAATTTATATGCAGAGTAAATCATGAGAAACGCTGGGCTGGAAGAAGCATAAGCTGGACTCAGGTTTCCCAGGGGAAATATCAATAACCTCAGATATGCAGATGATATCACCCTTATGGCAGAAAGTGAAGAAGAACTAAAGAGCCTCTTGATGAAAGTGAAAGAGGAGAGTGAGAAAGTTGGTTTAAAGCTCAACATTCAGAAAACTAAGATCATGGCATCTGGTCCTATCACTTCATGGGAAATAGATGGGGAAACAATGGAAATAGTGACAGACTTTATTTTTTGGGGGTCCAAAATCACTGCAGATGGTTATTGGAGCCATGAAATTACAAGACACTTGCTCCTTTGAAGAAAAGTTATGACCAACCTAGACAGTATATTAAAAAGCAGAGACATTACTTTGTCAACAAAGGACTGCCGAGTCAAAGCTATGGTTTTTCCAGTAGTAATGTATGGATGTGAGAGTTGGACTATAAAGAAAGCTGAGTGCCGAAGAATTGATACTTTTGAACTGTGGTGTTGGAGAAGACTCTTGAGAGTCCCTTGGACTGCAAGGAGATCCAACCAGTCCATCCTAAAGGAAATCAGTCCTGAATGTTCATTGGAAGGACTGATGTTGAAGCTGAAACTCCAATACTTTGGCCACCTGATGCGAAGAACTGATTCATTGGAAAAGACCCCGATGTTGGGAAAGATTGAAGGCAGGAGGAGATGGGGATGACAGAGGATGAGATGGTCAGATGGCATCATCATCACTCAATGGACATGAGTTTGAGGAAGCTCCAGGAGCTGGTGATGGACAGGGAGGGCTGGCGTGCTGCAGTCCATGGGGTTGCAAAGAGTTGTACACAACTGCAACTGAACTGAACTGAATCTCTAGTATGTATAATATTTAAAATAAAAAAAGTAAAGTGGTAATAACACCCATGCGAGTAACATACATTTATCCAAAACTGCTTTGAATAAAGGTACTGTTTAAAAGTGTCATTTTCCATGCAATAAATCAACGGAAACAATGGGTTAGTCAACTGAAGTGCAATTCCGACTTGCTTTGTCATGCCCAGAAAAACAAGTCCCACCTGGTTTGTGTAGCAATCTTGTCAGAGCTGTTTGGTTCAGGCTTGTTTTTATAATATTAACGGGAGCCATTGTGCCCTCTGCCTGCCTGCCTTGTGGGGCTGCCAGAACCACCCTTGCCTTCATTTGTACTGAAAGAAAAAAGAGAGGGTGGGAGTTACTGGGCTATTTTCCCCTGTAACAGCACCGTGTAGTATGAAGGGAATCTAAGGGCATGGAGAAGTCTGCACTGTCTTTCTCCTTGATTTAGTAAGGCAAGTTTATTTTTTTTTTTCTTTTCGGGGGGTTGCACCACGCAGCATGTGGGATCTTAGTTTCCCCACCAGAGATTGAACCCACCCCCGCTGCAGTGGAAGCAAGAATCTTAACCACTGGAATGCCAGAGAAATCCAGTAACGCAATTTTTAAAATGGAACACGGGTATATTTTTTCAGTTCCAGGAACTAACTTGATCCACTGTTTCAGAAGCACACGTTCTTCTCGACTGAACAAAGAATAGGTCTGTCTGACTCAAAAGTGCACTGCCTTCCATAAACGGATTTCACCCTGTCCTTTTGATGGGACATGTGATCCTCTTTCATTTTCTAATCTAAACTGTCCTGTGGTGGGGCTGAGGGCAGTTCCTCAGCCGTGATGCTGTATGAGCAATGGTTGACTCTCCATGCTAGGTAATGTGATCCTAAAACAGATTAAAGAAAGCCTAAGCCTTTTGGTTCTGGCCCCGGCTTACATAAAGCACAAACCTGGTTAATACATTCTGTTAATTCCTAAGTAATTAGGCCCCTTGAAAAATTCAGCAAAAGTATCACTGTTGAAAGATTTAAATCAGTTTTAGATACACCAGAATCAGGGAAAGAAAAGTGCAGAACCAACAAGGAATGATCTATGTGGTTATTAGTATTTAATAATTGCATGTGTGCTAAGTCACTTTCAGCATGTCTGACTCTGTGTGACCCTATGGACTGTAACCTGCCAGGCTCCTCTATCCATGGGATTCTCCAGGGAAGAATACTGGAGTGGGTTGTCATTTCCTCCTCCAGGGGATCTTCCTGACCCAAGGATTGAACCAGCATCTTTTATGTCTCCTGCATTGGCAGCCAGGTCTTTTACCACTAGAGCCAGCTGGGAAGCCCCATTTAATAATTAAGTAATATGAAATTATTTATTATAATCATTATAAATTATTTTATATATTATATAGTATGAATTACTTTTTATATTATACATTATAATTATGATAAATTATTTTATATAAGATATTTATATATTATGAATTACTTTTTATATTATACATTACAATTATTATAAATTATTTTATTAATAAGAAAATAAAGTTACTGAAGTGAGCATTGTTTTAACATTAATTCCATTAATACAACTGATGTACTGTATTGGGTGGATTTAGAACCTGAACTAAGTGTGTTTACGCAGATTTTCTATGTAAAAATCTACAGTATCACAATAAGTCTTCAAAAGGTCACTTGAGAGGAACCCAGAAATGTTAGCCCACTTGATGTGGGAGTATAGAAATAGCAAAAAGTTGGGGGTAATTAACAGCCTACCTGGAATATTTTTGTACCCTAGACAAATTACTTAGAGCAGTCCAGACAAGATCTTCTAGTGTAACGGAAAACAAACCTGACTGTATATTGGATCTGTTCCTTCAGCTCTAACCTTTGTGGTCTGTGGCCTGTACTTAGTCCTGGGGCTCTGTACCTTTGTAAAAAGATGTTGCCTTTAGCCTGAAAGACTTGCCTGGTGGCTCAGATGGTAAAGCGTCTGTCTACAATGTGGGAGACCTGGGTTCAATCTCTGGGTTGGGAAGATCCCCTGGAGAAGGAAATGGCAATCCACTCCAGTACTGTTGCCTGGAAAATCCCATGGACAGAGGAGCCTGGTAGGCTATAGTCCATGCGGGTCACAAAGAGTCAGACACAACTGAGCTACTTCACTTTTACTTTAGCCTGAAATACACACAATAGCCCATTCTCAAGGCTCTGACCTTTAAAGGTCACTTTTCCATATAGAGATAAAAGGCTGCAGAACGGAGAATAACATTTTTTCTTGTTGGAGACTTACTGCAATGTTGTGACCTGACCTACCTGGACAGCTGCAAGAACCAAGGACTCACACACCAAGAAGTTTGCGGCAACCAGCTACACTCCCTCCACTTTGGGCATAAAAGAAGCCTGAATTCTAACTTGGGTTAGGATGGTTCTTTGAAGGTTGCACCAACACCTGCAGTTGAGCATGGACTGGTGTGTCCTTGGGCTTAGAGAATGGGACCTTCGGCTTACAAGCGGGAACCTCTCAGTCACGAATGGGGAAAGATGATTTAAAAATAGGTGGTGCTGAGAAGAGAAGGAAGATTTTTGTTCAGAAGGGTGTCCAGTGCCAAACTGAAAGGAAGACAAGCACAGGACTGGGCCAAATCTCCGTGATCTGTTTAGGGGAAAGACAAACGAGTCAGGCTGCTGGATTCTCTTACACAGATGCCAAAAAGAACAAAGACCTCACCTGGGGGGAGGAGACGTCGACAGAATACTTGGATGATCCCAAGAAGTACATACCTGGAACAAAAATGATCTTTGCTGGCATTAAGAAGAAGGGGGAAAGGGCAGACTTGAAGCTTATCTCAAAAGAGCTACTAGTGAGTAATAGTTGGCCACTACCTTATTTATTACAAACCAGAAATGTCTCAGGACTCTATCTGAGCCACCAGGGAAGCCCCTTTTTATGTGTACCGTATTTAAATGGATCTCATAAACTAGAATTCAGATCATGAAGGGCTGATGGAATATTTCTGTTGGGCAGTCCTGATTTAAATAAGATTTGCTTGTGGCTAAATGAACAAGGTCAGTTTTTAAAATGTTGATAGTAATTCCAGTTCAACAAGTACTATCACTGTTTTCCCCATCTAAAGAGACGATCGAACTTGAATAAGGACTGTTAAATTTTTTCGGGAGATGGTGAATGCTTTCTCAAAACCTATAGGAGATTGGTTTTATATTTAGATTTTCGGTAACTGGTTATGTTAATATATTTAAATACTAAGAAGATCCCTTCGCTATCTCATAGAACAGAGCAAGATTCATCTGTGTTTAGTTTGTTAAGGCAAGGGCTAAAGATACACTAACAAGGCCCACTTTATCTTTGTGATCTTAACTGTACCAATGTAATTAAAATTCTCTATCTAAAATATTGCCTTTTACTTAATGAAAGGCATTTTAGTGTGGTTTGTGTATAGCATCAAATAAAAATATTTAGCACTTCCTACGTTTTGATCTTTAAGATCAGATGCTTTTAAAAACCACTTGACAAGATCTGTTAGTACACTTTGCTTGTGTGTTCTTTACAAAGTCAGACTAAGTTATAATTCAGGATTTTCTCTCAAACAGGCATTCAGAAATGCAACTGTAGAACTACTGAGTGACTGGTAATAGTGCTTTTGTCAACTCATTAGAAGCGTGAAAGTAGAGGAGCTATATCATTAGCACAGGTTTGTAAAATAGATGATCATAAGGCTTAAGAATTAAAAACAAAATCACAGATTAAAAAAAAAAAAAGTTGGTTCTTTGGGATGCGAACTGAATTGCTACCACCTACTCAGTCTGCTGGTTTTCCACATAAAGTTGCTAATTCTTTGCCCCAACAACTCGTCTCTCAATTTATTGTCCTGTTATGAAACAGGTTTGGAGTTGATAACACTAAAACTATTCAAATGTTTGAGATTTGGGCTAATCCATTTATAATTGTGGATCCTGGATTTGTTGTGAGGCTATTGCTATCTATAATTCTCTTTTGAGAAAAAAAAAATCCATTACTCTACTGCTATTAGAATCACTAAAAAGTGCTTACTTAGATGAGTGAAGCAGTTAATCCAAATTCAAAAGAAGGAAATTTGGTTGTGGCATTTGTGAGAATATGCTTGGAGGGAAGCTGAATCTGAAACAGGGGCAAAGTTGATGACAATAAACCTGATGGAAAACAGCCTATTTTGCCTCTTTACTATTTCATGTAAAAAGCCCTATTTGAAAATATCTAGTTCAATTAAGGTACAATTTAGAATCTGAGAAGAGTTTTGAAGGTTGTTGGATTCTCAGACTAAGGATCAGAAGAGAGGGAGAGAAAGAGAGAGAGAGGAAAACAAGGGGAAATAAAATAAATAATGGGCCACTGGACAAAAATTTGGCTTCATGGAACATTCAAATATATATAGAGGCAAAGTATTTTTGCTGACATGTACACAATATGCCCTTCTTTGAAACCATGCAATACGAACAGGTGTCAAGAAGAGGTAAACGGAGAAAGAATCTTGGTTTGACTGAACTCAGAGGGATCCCTGACATCACCTCACCAACCACCGCATCCTACAGCCAGAGACAGTGAAGCCCGAAGAGCTTAGGGGAGTTGCCCTGCTGAGGCTGTTTCCTCCGTGCTTCACTTCTTTTGAAATGCAACACACTAATAACATCAACAGAGCTTCCCAGGTGGCGCTAGTATAAAGAATTCGCCTGCCAATGCAGAGACATAAGAGACGTGGGTTCAGTCCCTGGGTTGGGAAGATCCCCTGGAGGAGGGCATGGCAACCCATCCCAGTATTCTTGCCTGGAGAATCCCATGGACAGAGGAGCCTGGTGGGATACAGTCCATGGGGTCGCAAAGAGTCGGACACGACTGAAGCGACTTAGCATACAGCACAATGATGTCAACAGTTCATAGAATCTCTCCATGACTAAAAGGAAGAACAGAAGGAAGGGAAGAAGGAAAAAGGGAAGATCCCTGTTCAACGAGGGAGTCATTCTTCCCATGGCCCAGTCCAGAGCCCCTTAAACACACTTTTCTTAAATTTCAAACTGCCTCTTCCTTGCCCCTCTTACTCTGAGTTATCTTTGCTAATATCACTAATTCCTGAAGTTCTGTGCGCAATTAAAAATGAAATGAACGTGAGGCTAGAATGTAAGGAAATTTTAAAAACAGCACATAATATATCCATATCAAAGAAGAATAAATCGACTGTTTAAATTTTAATCCCAATAAATCTATTGTCTTACCAAAAAAAAAAAAAAAAAAGCCCAGCACCATTTAGTAAGGTGTATATGTAAGTGTTAGTTGCTCAGTTGTGTCTAACTTTTTGTGACTTCATGGACTGTAGACTGGCAGGCTCCTGTGTCCATGGAATTCTCCAGGCTAAATACTGTAGTGGGTTGCCATTTCCTTTTCCAGGTGATCTTCCAGACCCAGCAATTGAACCCAGGCCTCCTGCATTGCAGGCAGATTCTTTACCATCTGTTAACTTAATAAAAGATGCTCCATGACCTAAATGTCCCAAATATTAATTAGCCAGAGGATGGGTGCCTGTAAACTTGGAAGAAAGATTTAGAAGTCTTGAGTTTTATCTTTAAATGTGTTTAACCTTGGGCCTGTGAATGTACTTTTGTTGCAGCTTCTCAGTCCATAAAAAGAATAATAAAATCACCTGCTGAAGTTACCTCAAAGAAATGTTCTGATAATTAATGAATTGATGATGGCTTACACATGTGAGATGGAAGGCAGTGTATAAAAATGTATGTTTTTGTTGTTGTAATTACTGTTACTGCTCATACATGGGGAGCAGATATGTGGACTGGCAGTATATCATTCACAGCTAAAGACCAATCTGCCCAAGAAAAATAATGAGTACTTTTATGAACTGTGACTTCTTTTGCACTTTATTTTCAAAGTTCATTATTTTACTGAGATACCCAGGTGGTGCTAGTGGTAAAGAACCCGCCTGCCAATGCAGGAGATGTAAAAGACACGTGTTTGATCCCTGGGTCAGGAAGATCCTTTGAAGGAGGAAATGGCGATGCTTTCCAATATTCTTGCCCAGAGAATGCCCATGGACAGAGCAGCCTGGCGGGCTACAGTCCGTAGGGTTGCATAGAGTTCTACACAACTGAAGCGACTTAGCACGCACATCCAAACTTGAATAATTGGTGCAAAAGAACATTTTCAGAACTTGATTTCTCAAGGAGGGGATATGAACTACGTGGAATGTTCTCAGTAACAAGCAGTCTGACTTTCATAGCATCTATTGGATCTCAGTCTCCATTGTAAAATCCAGTTGTAGGACTAGATAATCTTTGAGTTTTCTGCTAGCTCTGAGAGTTTACAATTCTACCACTCCAAAATCCTCCAAGGCCGATCCTGCAGCTGATCAAAAACAGAAGCCCAGATGCAGCCATCATCTCCAGTTGGAGAAAGTGTTAGTCACTCAGTTGTGTCCGACTCTTTGTGACCCTATGAACTATAGCCCACCACACTCCTCTGTCCATGGAATTCTCCAAGCAAGAATACTGGAATAGGTAGCCATTCCCTTCTCTAGGGGATCTTCCCGACCCAGGGATTGAACCTGGGTCTCCTGCAATTGCAGGCAGATTCTTCACTGTGAGCCACCAGGGAAGCCCCAGTTGGGGAAGGTTGGCTACAAAATTGAGGTATACAGTGGAGAGGCTTACAGAGAGGTCTCTAGAGTCAGAGCTGGACTGGAATTCTTGATCTGTGACTTCATACTAGCTTGTGGGCAGGTTTCCTCACCAGCCAAAGGAGCTCAAATAGTACTTCCTTCAGTGGGTCATTGAGAAGGATGAGTGCAAGGATTAAGAGAGCACCCGCTATGTAGGAAATGCTCCATCCACGTCAGGTCCTATCACTGAGCTCTAGACAGAAGTCCTCAGCGTGAATGTCAGCCCTGAGGCACTCAGGAACGTTCATTAAGCACCTGTTCTGCTCCTACTATGCTGCTCACCACCCAGTAAATGCTCATGAACAAGTAAAGGTTTTTTTTTTTTATTTCCAAGAAAAGTTTGAATGACTTTATGAATTCAAGTCATTGTTCTAGTTATTAGAAACTGTTGCGGTTGTTCAGTCACTAAGTCATGCCTGACTCTTTGTCATCCCATGGACAGCAGCATGCCAGGCTTCCCTGTCCTTCACCATCTCCTGGAGTTAGGGACTGTAGTGGACCCAAATATGAAGAAAGCATATTTCACATCTGGGGGCCCGTGGCTACCCCAGATGTAATAAAAATACTTTAAGTGAGGAGAACAGATTGGCTGGAATCAGACTAGGAGGAAGAGTGGGTACTGTTTGCCTTTCTGGGCTGACCAGCTGCCCGCCCCGACACAAGATGAGGAAAATTTCACATTGTGTCTTGTCTTTGTAGAAGTGGTGCCCCATCTCCGGAAACATTCAGATCCTCTCTCTCTTTGCCTCCTCGAAGCCACTACTCAGGACAAGAGCTAGTCCCAGCCAGCGGTTGCTTCTGCCAAGGATTCTGAATATTAGGTTGCTGTTAGGTAATAAGGCAAGCAGCTTTATTAGGTTATTACCTTATTAGGTAATAAGGCAAGGGGTAGGGGAGGCTTCCCAGGTGGCACTAGTGGTAAAGAACCTGCCTGCCAATGTAGGAGACATGAGACATGAGTTCGATTCCTGGGTCAGGAAGATCCCCTGGAGGAAGGCAGGGCAACCCACTCCAGTATTCTTGCCTGGAGAATCCCATGGACAGAGGAGCTTGGTGGGCCATAGTCCATGGGGTCATAAAGAATTGGATACGACTGAGCCACTAACACTTTCATACTTTCAAGGCGAAGAGGAGCTGGTTGAATTCATTCATGGTTATGAGAGGTGGTCAGCAGCTCCATAATTTTACGATTATTTCTACTAAAAGAACATTCTTGTGTGTCTTGCCTCATGGCTCTCTGGAGCGGCCCAGGTTTCTGAACTCTTCTTCAAATCTGGTCCTTAGCCCTCCTATCGATGTTGTGAGCCTCTGCTCCCTTCCAATCCATTTCCTATTACAATTAATTAAAAAAATAATAAGACTGCTGGGTCTCCTGCCATCCTATCAGTAGTTCCTTATGGCAAACCATCACTACCATCACTGATGAAAGCACGTTAACCCTGACACATGATTGAATATGGATTAGATATTGATTTCATGGTATTGCTAATTTTCTGAAGTGTTTTGTATGATTTGGGGATCATGTAGGATGGGGTCCTCAACCCCCCGGGCTGCAGACTGTTAGGAACTGGGCGGCTCAGCAGGAAGTGAACCAAGGAAGCTAGTGGAGCTTCATCGATGCTCCCCATTGCTCCCTATTGCTCTCATTACTGTCTGAACCATTGTCTTCCACGAAACTTGTTGGTCTCTGGTGCCAAAAATATTGGGAGCCATTGGTGTAGGAGAACGTATTTATTCCTAAGAAATGCATGCTGAAGGTTCATGAAACCTGAAATTGAGTCTCAAGTGGTTAGCAAAAAACCTACTACATAAAATATATTATGTATAGGTATATATGTTTATGTGTGTACATTTAAATACATTATCTATCTATCTAGGGTTCATTGCTTAGTCATGTCTAACTCTTTGTGACCCTATGGACATAGCCCTCTAGGCTCCTCTTTCCATGGGAGTCTCCAGGCAAGAACACTGGAGTGGGTAGCAATTCCGTTATCCAGGGAATCTTCCCCACCGAGGAATGGAACCTGGGTCTCCTGCATTGCAGGCAGATTCTTTGCTGTCTGAACCATGTATCTACCTAACTGTTGGGCAAATTGGTAAAGTGGTTACAATTGATAGATCTAAGTGAAGGATATGTGCCGGGGTCCAGCCCCGGCTGATCCAGGGTCTTCGAAGGAGAGACGGCTAGGCGGCCTATTCAAATGTTAATTAGATATAATAAAGAGGAATAGAATGAGGATAGCTCAGTAGGAAAATTCAGTGGAGAAAAGAAGCTGAGTGGCTTGGTTTACGCGGAAAATCAATATAACCCGTGACACCAGGTTAGCTCTGACCACGGAGGCCGCAGGCGCCCTCTCGAATAGCGGAAGGTGCCCCACCTTAGACACCTTCTCGAGTGGGTCTTAGAAGCCCAGGCAAATAAATGGTCGCAGAGGACATCCACGCTCCAGATGGACACTCAGCTAGAAGTTAAAGGGAAGAATGACATGGGGAGACCAAGCGTTGGTGAGCAAGGCCCATAGCTTTATTTTCAACAGGGGCTTTTATACCCTAAGTTACACATAGAGGACAATAGGGGATGCAAAATCAGCAGTCTTTGATGCTTATCAAAAACCAGGGTTTCTTTCCTGCAGATTTATCGTATACAAATGGTTTAGGTGATTTACATCATCTTCTGGCCAGAGGCCTATTAACATTTTATGACTCTTGACAAGGACTTATCAACAAAGACTTATTTTCTCTAAGAGTAATTATTTTAAGGTTTGGCGCCATCCTCCGAAGATAAGATTACGTTCCTATAGGGTGGATGTGTAATGGGTTTACAAAGGAAAGAATTTACTACCTTAAGGGTCTAAAGTTACTAACACCAAGGCCACTACTTATTTTTTCTACATACCAACTATATTAATTAATGCACATTCAAGGATACAATTCAGGGGATGTGAAAACTTGGCAACAAACATTGGCTCATCAATGAAATCTTTTACTAGTTTTATTCTGACAGTTTCTAATTCTCTGAGAGGCTCTAAGCTATTTGAATATCTTAAGCTTCCCGTGCCTCTGGAGGCTGGGAGACTGTAAACAATCGTATGCATAGCTGTAGGTGTCCGGGTAAACTTGTCAGGCGAGTTAGAGAGCCATCTGAGGGGTTTGGATTTAAACACTCCTAATTGCCCAGGAACTTTATTAATTGGAGCTGTAAGTTAACTTTTTGACAGAGAGAGTGAGATGGTGGTGGGGGACAGCCCCCAGTAAAGTCAGAGGTGAGAGCACAAAGCAATAAAGTAGGCAGACTCTGGTTTTTTGGGGGGTAGATGCTCGAGAATATCCGGGGGCACTCCCGAGGCTCGATCCCGCCTTTGCGTATGCCGAGCCTCCTTCCTCATGACCTTTGTCACGAGTGGAATGTCTCTCGCCGGCTCCCGGCAGATATGTATTCATTGTATTTTTTTAAATATTTCTATAAGTTTGAGAAATTTGAAAATAAAAATTAAAGGTAAAATAAAATAACTGTATGTTATGAAATGAGAAACGTCTTTATGCTTATGTGCAGTCGTTAGGATGGATAAACAATTCCATTCCCCTTCCCACACCGAGGTGATAAAGTATTAGTTATGTTAGGGTTGTGTCACTTTGCACTGTGTCTTCTTTCTAGCAGCACATATATAGATGGGTTCCAGAGAGCTGCATCATGGATTGGAGAAGGAACTTTCCCTGTTAGGGTAGTGGTGGTGTTAGTCACTCAGTCCTACCTGACTCTTTGCAACTACATGGATCCTGCCGGGCTCCTCTGTCCATGGGATTCTCCAGGCAAGAATACTGGAGTGGGTTGCCATTCCTTTCTCCATGATATCTTCCCAACCTGGATCGAACCCAGGTCTCCTGCATCACAGGCATATTCTTTACTATCTGAGCCACCAGAAAAGCGCCCCCTATGTTAAGGGTAGGGTTAATACTCAGGTCAGCTCTCTGACCCAGTGCAGAGGAGTAAGACCCAGAGATCAGCTTTCTTGTATTGTATCATAAATGAATGTTGTTGGAGTATATGATTTTCACAGATATATAAAAAGCCTTGTATACCTCAAAATCTAACAGGCTTATAAAATGTGAAACCAGAGTATCTGTCCTTCAGGAGAAAGGAGATATAGAGAGATCGCAGTAGAATATACCAGAGGTTCCAGGGACCTTAAAGAAGCCAGGGAACCAGCACTCACCTTATGAATGATGAAGGATTTTGGAGGGGATGGGAAAATACCTTTCTATAAGGTTTCTTAATATCACACTTCTCAAACTGAGAGCTATATACCTGGGGGGTTAGGAAGTGCATTTAGATTAAAAATAAACTAATACAAATGTAGTGAAATAGTAAACATCAGAGCTTATAATCCATAAGTGTTGTTCTATGAAACCTTTTTTTTATACATACATATGTGTATGTATGCTCTGAATTGTACTCCCTTCTTTCTGTGGGTTGTTGTCAAAATATGCAAAAGTCATTGCTGATATCTTCTACAATGACCCAGAATATGAAAAAAAGTTTGTATTATAAAATTACTCTCTTGTCCCCAAAATGACAATGGATGCAGTTTAGTAGCTGCTGCTGCTGCCATTTTTTCTTTTTTCTCCTTCCATTTTAAATATAATTTGCTTTTGTTCAACAGGGAGTTAATGGATATAAGTTTTCTTTTATGAGACAATGGTTTTCTTTTCAAAGCTTGTTTTTATTTAATTTAGAAAAAAACTACAAATTTTAATTGAAGTATATAAAAGATGTAAATGAAGGGAGAGACTGCTCCATGTTCTTGCATGCAAAGACTAAATTGCATTTCAAGTCTATTGCAAACTGGATTTTCATTCCTTCATGGGTAAACTTCACTTTTTAGTTTTGTTCTACTAATGTTAATGTTTGCTTGTTACATTTAAAATGTCCAAGATATGTAGTTATTTCTTTTCTATGACATCCTTTCAAATCTTTCTGAGGATGTTAATTTATTATAAAATTAATATTTTGTTTGCCTAATTTGCTATATTTCCTCAGGTGTTCATTCTTTTTTGTTGTTGTTGAATTTGGTGCTTTGTTAAAGTAGTTGTTCTTGTTTAGTCACCAAATCATGTCTGACTGTTTGTGACCCCATGGTCTGTAGCCTGCCAGACTCTCTGTCTTTGGGATTTCCCAGGTAAAAATACTGAAGTAGGTTGCCATTTCCTTCTCCAGGAGATGTTCCCGAACCAGGAATTGAACCTGCATCTTCTGTATTGGTAGGCAGATTTTTTATTGCTGGGCTACTGAGGAAGCCCTTATTACTGTAGTGCTTAATACTTGGTAATATTTGGTTTCCTGATGATCTTTGTATTGAAAATTTCTGGCCACCTGTCAGTTATACCTAATGCTGTGGAGAGACATGAGAGTGAATAGGAAAAGTCTTGCCGGCAGGAGAAATCTTACTTTAGCTTCTCTAAGTCTGGAAGCTTACAGGGCCCGTGTGTGTGTGTGTGTGTGTGTGTGTGCACGCATGCCTGCACGTGCGCATAAGTCGCTCAGTTTTATCCAGCTCTTTTTGACCCCATGAACTGTAGCCCTCCAGGTTCTCTATCCATGGGATTCTCCAGGCAAGAATATTGGAGTGGGTTGCCATGCCCTCCTCCAGGGGATCTTCCCAACCCAGGGATCGAACCCAGGTCTCCTGCTTTGCAGGCAGCTTCTTTACCGTCTGAACCACCAGGGAAGCCCTCCAGGGCCCATGGGGATATGTAAATCACAGCTCTCGCCTCTCCAGCATTAGTGTCCACACTCAAGGTTCTTCCCACAAGTAAATGCCCAGCTCTCCAAATAGCCAACTCCTTCTGGAACCTCCTAATTTTCCACCCTCTGTGTATGCTGCTCGTGAGATCCATTGCCTTTCACCTGGGAGCTCTTCTGGGACTGCTCCCAGCAGGAAGCTTTGTTTTCCTCTGATGGATTAATCCATAGTGCTGACCCTTAGGGCTCTTGATCAGCTTTCTGGTCCACTTAGAGCACTCTTGTTTTCCAAGACTATGTTAATTAATTGCTGATATTGATCAGGTTTAAAGTTTGCTCCAGCTCCAAAAACATAAACTATGACGTCAAGCATATATTTTCTGACCCTGTCTTTTAACTATTCCTAAAGTTTAATATTAACTTTTCATATCTTAAATTACTACCTCTCCCAAAGTGGGTAAACAGTATGTCCATTATCACTCCTCTCATTTTTAGTAAAGCAATAAAATGCTTTTAGTACTCTTTTAGCAAAGCAATTTAGGTTTTTTGCTTAGAAAAAGTAAGAGAGAGCAATCCTAAGCATAAAGAATTATCTTTTTCCTGTGGAATTATTTATATTATTGGTATAGGCTGGCTCACAGTTTATGCTTCATATATAAATAAATATATATATATATATCACCAAGTGAAGTGGAAAATTTCAACTCCAGCACATTGATGCATCTTTATGATAGGTGTCATTTTACTTTCCACTGGAATATCAGGGCAGACACCTAAATGAAGTCCTTATCAAACTTTCCGTCTGCCCCCCAGTACAAAGAAAGAAAGACTTGAATAAATAGGGTCAAAAGACAAAAAAAAGCCTGTCTCCTGAAGGTTCAGCTTACTTGGAGTGGAGCTTGTTGCTGCCATCTTTGTATTTCTGCAGTCTCCTTGCATCTTAGGTTAGTTGTACAAATTACAATCCATGTCTCATGCAAGGACAAGGGCAAAAGAACCTTCTAGGGTAGTTATTGAAGAAAAGACTGTTTCTCACACTAAAAGAAATGCTGACCTAGAATCAGACAAAAACTGTGTTAATAGGAGACCTTTTCCCTTAATAAATCAGTAAGATCAATTGATCAGCTAATCAACAAGATCAACAATTGTGCACTTCCCAAAAGTGAATAGGGGACTCCTTTAAGTTTCAACAGGCCTAATTTCAAGAAATAAGAGAAAACAAGGAGGCCAGAGAAACTACCAAGAAATCCTGCAGTGGTTACCTGGGAGTCATTACAAGAGGGATTTGGGGATATTTGTGTTCATTTGTGCTGGCACAGTGGATGAATTGGGTCTGCTTTTTTTCTCGGCAGCCTTATATAACAGTTATACTTTTTTCAGGTTGAATGGAGTTCACAGTGGTTCTTAACCTCATTCTCTTCTGGCTAAAATTATGACTCATTTTATATATGTAATTGCCTTGCAATTCATTTTTTCCTGGAGCTAAAGGGAGGGAAGGAGGGGAAAAGAGAGGGGATGGCAAGTCCTTCAGAATAAATTTGAAAGATGGGGTGAAAGATACTAATGCTGGCAAAGAATCACAGTTCTATCCGCTTCATTTTCTGAAACTCAGCCTCCCTCCTTTTGCTTGGAATATTGTTTTCATTCTGTCTTAGTTTAAAAGTCATCTCTCGGCAACCTCTCCTGTCCCTCCAGACTGAACATATCCTTAATTTTCTGTCTTATCTTTCTTCATATGCTCCTACTGGGCCTTAAGGTCACAAGGAACAGTGTCCTTGTTTTGCTCACAAGTGGTACTGCCAAGATGTCACAGGATGCCTGGTGCGTCCTGGGTTCTCAATAAACATTTGCTGAATGAAAGTTTGATCTTTTCCCACCATCTACGTGCTCAGTTGTGCCTGATTCTTTGCAACCCTATGGACTGTAGCAGGGTCCTCTGTCCATGGAGTTTTTCAGACAACAATAATAGAGTAGATTGCCATTTCCTACTACACAGGATCTCCACAACCCATGGATCTAATCTGGGTCTCTTGAGTCTCCTTGCATTGGCAGGCAGATTCTTTACCAACTGTGCGCCCTGGGAAACACCTCCCCCACTCCACAACCATCTACACTGAAGTTCTAACTGGGTGTGGGAGTCTGAGGGGTTGGGAAAAGTGGAGCTTCCCTAGAAACCTCAGTGAAATATTTCCCCTTGTCCTCTTGCCTGTTTCAGTTTTCTTTTTCATTCACCCACGCTTCCCTGATAGCTCAGTTGGTAAAGAATCTGCCTGCAATGCAGGAGACCCTGGTTTGATGCCTGGGTTGGGAAGATCCCCTGGAGAAGGGATAGGCTACCCACTCCAGTTTTCTTGGGCTTCCCTTGTGGCTCAGCTGGTAAAGAATCCACCTGCAATGTGGGAGACCTGGGTTTGATCCCTGGGTTGGGAAGACCCCCTGGAGAAAGGAATGGCTACCCACTCTAGTATTCTGGCCTGGAGAATTCCATGGACCATGCAGTCCATGGGGTCACAAAGACACACACACATTCCTATCTCAAGCTTGGTATAAAAAGTGCTAAATAGGACTTCAATATTTTCTGGAGACATTGTGTCTTGTTATTATCTGTCTGAATATCTTCTAGACCCCACATTAGATGCTTTGTTAAAAATACTAAGATCTCAGTTATAAAGCCTCTTGGATAAACTGGTTATAAATTAGAAATGAAATGTTAATGATGTTGTATGAGTTCAAACTGTTATATGGCTGTCATTGCTAGAAGTCATTTCTTAGGAAATCAAATCTGTGACTTGAAAGAAATGTATTTAATTATAGCATAGGGGTACAACTAGCTTTCGAAACAGAATTTGTCACTCTGATTATCTAATGTTATAAAATGAGGCATCATTGCCACAACATGTTTAAGATTGAGGGGAAATAAACATGATGTGAAGCAATTTAACCTAAAGTATTAATTAAATGTAATTTAATAAGAAAGAATGTTCAAAAAATTTTAACAATTACTTCAAATGCTAGAAAATACTAGCAATATAACATAGAATAGCAGATGTAGGCAACCAGAGAGAAAATTAAAACTATGTTAAATAAACTAATTTTTTAGTTAATAATTATGTTGTTATATAAGTTAATTGTATGGATTTATTCTATTAATATATCATGTTCAGTCAGTTCAATTCAGTCACTCAGTCGTGTACGACTCCTTGTGACCTCATGGACTTCAGTATGCCAGGCCTCCTCCCTGTCCATCAACAACTTCCAGAGCTTGCTCAAACTCATGTCCATTGAGTCAGTGATTCCATCCAACCATCTCATCCTCTGTCATTCCCTCTCCTCCTGCCTTCAATCTTTTCTAGCATCAGGGTCTTTTCCAATGAGTCAGTTCTTCGCATCAGGTGCCCAAAGTATTGGAGCTTCAGCTTCAGCATCAGTCCTTCTAATGAATATTCAGGACTGATCTCCTTTAGGATTGACTGGTTTGATCTCCTTGCAGTCCAAGGGACCCCCAAGAGTCTTCTCCAACACCACATATATCATGTAATAAAGTTGCATGTTTTACATATATCATGTAATATATTATGTTAATAAAGTTTAATTTATCCTTTCTTCATATTTTCAACCCATGATGAAAAATTAATTAATATTCCCCCTTAAAAATTCATATATAGTTTTATACTACAGGAAGAGATTTCTAGAAGCTTCTATCCAAGGAGACTCCCCATGCAAATGGACGAGAGATGCTAAGTAAGTCAATAAATAAGTAGTACAGGAACTGTTTTTATTTTTAAAGGCTGTTTGATCAGAAATGTTAAACCTCTAGCTTCTTTAGTTAAAATACTAAAACATTAGGTGGGATAAACTTTAAGTAACAATAGAAAGATAGTTTATATCATGTTTTTATCAGAGAAAAAAGAACTCAATGTAAGATTAACTTGGACCAGATCTACATGTAGTCCTACCATTGTGACCTGGCCGCAAATACAATGAGAACAGTTGTACTGAAGCAAACATATCCCATTTGGCCATTTATGGGTCTAACATAATGACAGCTCTAGAGTATCTAATACCTGCTGAGATCAGAGCATTGTATTATTTTAATTAGTATGACTTGCTCTATCATGTTTAAGGTTCAAATGAGGTCAAATTTCCTTTAATAACTAGGTTAATCACTTGGGACTTAGTAGCCCAGATGTTCAGGAAGTCTGCTTTCTCTCTTGGGGCCTCCACCAAGAATACCCAAGGGTTATTACATAGACCAGCTGGGCCACAGCTTCCAAACATCTTGCCAACAGAATCTGGAGAATCTGTTTGGTCTATTGATGGATCTCATTTTCTGAGGTTGTTGCTCCTTTGAATGCCCTGGTTTATGCTTACATGTTCAGCCACAGACCCCCCCACCCCAACCCCAAAGCAGATTCCTTGCCAGGATGGGCCATGCTCTCTGCTGGAACCAGTGATGGATACTCTGATATTGGGACTTGAAGCTCACACTGGTTGGGCAGATTCTTGGCAACATTCCCCTTGCAGATAATCTCAATCTCTTTGAGAGAATCAGAAGCCCCCAAGGTGGGAATTGTAAGCTTCTCTATGTTCCTATGGGCTCCCAGTTCCCTTTGCAAATTTACACACCTTCTCCTGAAAATCCACTATTCCAGCCTTCTAGGGAGTATTGGAAAGAGTATGATCCATCTACTTTGATAGATGAAAAACAAAACAGTTCCAACCAAAAGTAAAAATTAAAATGAAGCAGTGCTTCCTTAAACCAAGAAGAGATGCTTCAGATTTTTTTTTTTTTTTTTGCTGGATGAGACTAATCAATATTTTTTAAATGGCAGTATGTCTAGGTAGGGCTTCCCTGGTGGCTCAGTCAGTAAAGAATCCACCTGCAATGCAGGAGAGCCGGGTTCAACCCCTAGGTTGGGAAGATCCCCTGGAGAAGGAAATAGCAACCCACTCCAGTTTTCTTGCCTGGGAAATCCCATGGACAGAGAAGCCTGGAGGGCTATAGTCCGTGGAGTCGAAAGGGTTGTACATGACTTAGTGACTAAACTACCACCATCACCATCTCCAGGTAAATTTAAATTCAGCACCAATCAGTAAAACACCCTTCCAGTTTATTACTTTACTTCTTATACCATAGAAAAAGCAAGAGAGTTCCAGAAAAATATCTATTTCTGCTTGATTGACTATGCCAAAGCCTTTGACTGTGTGGATCACAATAAACTGTGGAAAATTCTGAAAGACATGGGAATACCAGACCACCTGACCTGCCTCTTGAGAAACCTATATGCAGGTCAGGAAGCAACAGTTAGAACTGGACATGGAACAACAGATTGGTTCCAAATAGGAAAAGGAGTACGTCAAGGCTGTATATTGTCACTTCGCTTATCTAACTTATATGCAGAGTACATCATGAGAAACACTGGACTGGAAGAAACACAAACCGGAATCAAGATTGCTGGGAGAAATCTCAATAACCTCAGATATGCAGATGACACCACCCTTATGGCAGAAAGTGAAGAGGAACTCAAAAGCCTCTTGATGAAAGTGAAAGTGGAGAGTGAAAAAGTTGGCTTAAAGCTCAACATTCAGAAAATGAAGATCATGGCATCCGGTCTCACCACTTCATGGGAAATAGATGGGGAAACAGTGGAAACAGTGTCAGACTTTATTTTTCTGGGCTCCAAAATCACTACAGATGGTGACTGCAGCCATGAAATTAAAAGACGCTTACTTCTTGGAAGAAAAGTTATGACCAACCTAGATAGCATATTGAAAAGCAGAGACATTACTTTGCCAACAAAGTTTCATCTAGTCAAGGCTATGGTTTTTCCAGTGGTCATGTATGGATGTGAGAGTTGGACTGTGAAGAAGGCTGAGCGCCGAAGAATTGATGCTTTTGAACTGTGGTGTTGGAAAAGACTCTTGAGAGTCCCTTGGACTGCAAGGAGATCCAACCAGTCCATTCTGAAGGAGATCAGCCCTGGGACTTCCTTGGAAGGAATGATGCTAAAGCTGAAACTCCAGGACTTTGGCCACCTCATGAGAAGAGTTGACTCATTGGAAAAGACTCTGCTGCTGGGAGGGATTGGGGGCAGGAGGAGAAGGGGACGACAGAGGATGAGATGGCTGGATGGCATCACTGACTCGATGGATGTGAGTTTGAGTGAACTCCGGGAGTTGGTGATGGACAGGGAGGCCTGGCGTGCTGCGATTCATGGGGTCGCAAAGAGTCAGACACGAGTGAGCGACTGATCTGATCTGATGTGATCTGATCTTATACCAACCTCACTTTCTTCCAAGCTTGTGAGTAAATGAATCTCTATTTTTGGATGGAAGAATTTTTAAAGACCACTCTATAACATACAGACAAGGAATAGGGCCACACTAACTGCTTTTTAAAAATTGTTATCTTTCTTTGTTTTACATATGTATATAAATATACATATTTTCATATATTCATATTCATATATAGTCACATTTTTTTCTATTATAGGTTATTACGAGATATTGAATTTATAGTTCTCTGGGCTGTACAGTAGATCTTTTTTGGTTATCTGTTTCATATATAGTAGTGCATATATTCTTAACCCCAAATTCCTAATTTATCCTCCCCCTCTTTCCCCTTTGGTAATGATAAGTTTCTGTTCTATGTCTGTGAGTCTATTTCTGTTTTGCAAATAAGTTCCTTTTTTAGACTCCACATATAAGTGATATCATGATATTTGTCTTTCTCTGTCTGGCTTACTTCACTTGGTATGATCGTTTCTAGATTCATCTATGTTGCCACTCCTTAACACATTGACAAAGAATGGGGCCACCTTTACAGCTTTAAAATATATATACTTCATGGTCTATATAGTCAAGAAATAGCTTTTAATTTTCAGTTTCTCCTAGTTTAACTTCCTCTCTTTTCAAAATCCTTATTCAACTTCAAAGGCTCTCTACCTGGAGGAAAATTATGAACCAAATCTGTTATTCAACTATAACACAGCAAAAATAATATGAATTTGTTACAGATGGATTCCAATTTGATTGTTTCCCTCATGCTCAGCAAACCTTGGCAGTTTGACCATAATCAGATGTAAACTTGATATCTGAAGCAAATAAGATAAAACAAATAAAAAAAGCTCTTTAGCTATCTTTGAATCAGTTTTTGAATAGGGTGTTTTTAGAGTCTGTATCTTCATGGTCTGAGCGTTTAGATGTACTTTCTTAAAAACACATGTGTAGTTTTTATTCTTCTTTTAATACTCGTACTTCTAATCTTTAATCATCAGAACTGGAATTTTTTTACCCTGTACCTTTCAACTTAAAGTTTTATATTTGGGAACAAAGATTTTCTATTTCTGGTCATTTATGACCAGAATTTTTGAATTTTTCAAGAGTTAAACATTGTTTGAAAGCACTTTTTAAAAACTTTTCTCAGTCAAATCTACATGTCCCCAGATTTCAATGTGATATTGTTGCTGTTGTTCAGTCACTCAACAATATAGTTGTTGTTCAGTTGTTCAGTTGTGACTGACTCTTTGCAAACCCATGGACCACAGCAATGTAATATAAGATTGAAATACCTCACGTGTAATTCTGATTACTTTAGTTTCCAGTGATTTGTTAAGCAGAATTTATTAAGTAATGAACCACACAGACTTGAAAATTTTTGAAGGATTTCACAGAAAACCACTCAGAGTAACACTTTTGCCACTGATAACTAAGTTTATCCTGACCAAATTCTTTCAAGTTTTCAAGGTCAGAACTCCATGTATACAGTACTCTCAGACGCTGACTTCCGTTGAATTTTATGTCAAAGTTAGCCAATTAGTGGGGCTTCCCAGGTGGTGCTAGTGGTGAAGAACCTGCCTGCCAATGCAGGAGATGCAAGAGATGAGGGTCCCATCCCTGGGTCTGGAAGACGCCTGGAGGAGTGCATGGCAACCCACTCCAGTATTCTTGCCTGGAGAATCCCATGGACAGAGGAGCCTGGCGGGCTACAGCCCATGGGGCCGCAAAGAATCAGAAGTGACTGAAGTGACTTAGCACAGCCCACTTTCAACCCTCTGTCTGGCATGGAAGAAAGAAGATCCTTTGTATTAATCAGGACTTTTTTGCGAGTGATAGAAAAATACTTCTAATTTAGACAGTGAAGAGGATTTACTGACATCTGTAACTAAAAGTCTCAAGATAGATAGCCTCTCAGACAAGGTTCCAACTCACACTTCAGTCTCATCAAGAAGGGGCTCTCCAGGGTAGCAGCATCCTCCAATCTGCCCAGCATCTCTAGTGGCAAAATGATGGCAGCAGTCTAAGAGCTCACACAGAAAAGTTAGTTACTTTCCCATATAGCTTTTTGAAGCTGATATGTTGTATTTTCATTTTTATTCAGTTCAAGAAATTCTTTCTCTCTCTCTTATTTTGAGGGGGACTCTTAACATGTGATCGCTGAAGAAGGCTTTCTTATCTCTTCTTGCTATTCTTTGGAACTCTGCATTCAGATGCTTATATCTTTCCTTTTCTCCTTTGCTTTTCACTTCTCTTCTTTTCAAAGCTATTTGTAAGGCCTCCCCAGACAGCCATTTTGCTTTTTTGCATTTCTTTTCCATGGGGATGGTCTTGATCCCTGTCTCCTGTACAATGTCACGAACCTCATTCCATAGTTCATCAGGCACTCTATCTATCAGATCTAGGCCCTTAAATCTATTTCTCACTTCCACTGTATAATCATAAGGGATTTGATTTAGGTCATACCTGAATGGTTTAGTGGTTTTCCCTACTTTCTTCAATTTCAGTCTGAATTTGGCAATAAGGAGTTCATGGTCTGAGCCACAGTCAGCTCTTGCTCTTGTTTTTGCTGACTGTATAGAGCTTCTCCATCTTTGGCTGCAAAGAATATAATCAATCTGATTTCGGTGTTGACCATCTGGTGATGTCCATGTGTAGAGTCTTCTCTTGTGTTGTTGGAAGAGGGTGCTTGCTATGACCAGTGCATTTTCTTGGCAAAACTCTATTAGTCTTTGCCCTGCTTCATTCCGTATTCCAAGGCCAAATTTGCCTGTTACTCCAGGTGTTTCTTGACTTCCTACTTTTGCATTCCAGTCCCCTATAATGAAAAAGACATCTTTTTTGGGTGTTAGTTCTAAAAGGTCTTGGAGGTCTTCATAGAACTGTTCAACTTCAGCTTCTTCAGCATTACTGGTTGGGGCATAGACTTGGATTACTGTGATATTGAATGGTTTGCCTTGGAAACGAACCGAGATCATTCTGTCATTTTTGAGATTGCATCCAAGTACTGCATTTCGGACTCTTTTGTTGACCATGATGGCCACTCCATTTCTTCTGAGGGATTCCTGCCCGCAGTAGTAGATATAATGGTCATTTGAGTTAAATTCACCCATTGCAGTCCATTTCAGTTCGCTGATTCCTAGAATGTCGACATTCACTCTTGCCATCTCTTGTTTGACCAATTCCAATTTGCCTTGATTCATGGACCTGACATTCCAGGTTCCTATGCAATATTGCTCTTTACAGCATCGGACCTTGCTTCTATCACCAGTCACATCCACAGCTGGGTATTGTTTTTGCTTTGGCTCCATCCCTTCATTCTTTCTGGAGTTATTTCTCTACTGATCTCCAGTAGCATATCGGGCACCTACTGACCTGGGGAGTTCCTCTTTCAGTATCCTATCATTTTGCCTTTTCATACTGTTCATGGGGTTCTCAAGGCAAGAATATTGAAGTGGTTTGCCATTCCCTTCTCCAGTGGACCACATTCTGTGAGATCTCTCCACCATGACCTGCCCGTCTTGGGTTGCCCCACAGGCATGGCTTAGTTTCATGGTCCTAGTGTGATTAGACTGACTAGTTTTCTGTGAGTATGGTTTCAGTGTGTTTGCCCTCTGATGCCCTCTTGCAACACCTACAGTCTTACTTGGGTTTCTCTTACCTTGGACGTAGGGTATCTCTTCACGACTGCTCCAGCAAAGCGCAGCCACTGCTCCTTACCTGGGATGAGGGGTATCTCCTCACCGCCACCCTTCCTGACCTTCAGTGTGGGATAGCTCCTCTAGGCCCTCCTGGGCCCACGCAGTCACGGCTTCTTGAACATGGGGTTGCTCCTCCCCGCCGCCGCCCTTGGCCTCGGGCTTAGGGGCGTGGGGTAGCTCCTCCCGCCCGTTGCCCTGGCCTCGGGCTTGGGGCATGGGGTATCTCCTCCCGGACGCCGCCCCTGACTTCGGATGCAGAGTAACTCCTCTTGTCGCAGCCCCTCGGCCCGGGGCCTTGGGCCTCTTCAGTGATCAGTGCAAAGAAATAGAGGAAAACAACAGAATGGGAAAGACTAGGGATCTCTTCAAGAAAATCAGAGATGCCAAAGGAACATTTCATGCAAAGATGAGCTCGATAAAGGACAGAAATGGTATGGACCTAACAGAAGCAGAAGATATTAAGAAGAGGTGGCAAGAATACACAGAAGAACTGTACAAAAAAGATCTTCACGACCCAGATAATCATGATGGTGTGATCACTCACCTAGAGCCAGACATCCTGGAATGTGAAGTCAAGTGGGCCTTAGAAAGCATCACTACGAACAAAGCTAGTGGAGGTGATGGAATTCCAGTTGAGCTATTCCCAATCCTGAAAGATGATGCTGTGAAAGTGCTGCACTCAATATGCCAGCAAATTTGGAAAACTCAGCAGTGGCCACAGGACTGGAAAAGTCAGTGTTCATTCCAATCCCAAAGAAAGGCAATGCCAAAGAATGCTCAAACTACTGCACAATTGCACTCATCTCACACGCTAGTAAAGCAATGCTCCAAATTCTCCAAGCCAGGCTTCAGCAATATGTGGACCGTGAACTTCCTGATGTTCAAGCTGGTTTTAGAAAAGGCAGAGGAACCAGAGATCAAATTGCCAACATCCCTGGATCATAGAAAAAGCAAGAGAGTTCCAGAAAAACATCTATTTCTGCTTTATTGACTATGCCAAGGCCTTTGACTGTGTGGATCACAATAAACTGTGGAAAATTCTGAAAGAGAGGGGAATACCAGACCACCTGATCTGCCTCTTGAGAAATTTGTATGCAGGTCAGGAAGCAACAGTTAGAACTGGACATGGAACAACAGACTGGTTCCAAATAGGAAAAGGAGTTCACCAAGGCTGTATATTGTCACCCTGCTTATTTAACTTATATGCAGATTACATCATGAGAAACGCTGGACTGGAAGAAACAGAAGCTGGAATCAAGATTGCCGGGAGAAATATCAATAACCTCAGATATGCAGATGACACCACCCTTATGCCCCAAAGTGAAGAGGAACTCAAAAGCCTCTTGATGAAGGTGAAAGTGGAGAGTGAAAAAGTTGGCTTAAAGCTCAACATTCAGAAAATGAAGATCATGGCATCTGGTCCCATCACTTCATGGGAAATAGATGGGGAAACAGTGGAAACAGTGTCAGACTTTATTTTTCTGGGCTCCAAAATCACTACAGATGGTGACTGCAGCCATGAAATTAAAAGACGCTTTCTCCTTGGAAGAAAAGTTATGACCAGCCTAGATAGCATATTGAAAAGCAGAGACATTACTTTGCCAACAAAGTTTCATCTAGTCAAGGCTATGGTTTTTCCAGTGGTCATGTATGGATGTGAGAGTTGGACTGTGAAGAAGGCTGAGCGCCGAAGAATTGATGCTTTTGAACTGTGGTGTGGAGAAGACTCTTGAGAGTCCCTTGGACTGCAAGGAGATCCAACCAGTCCATTCTGGAGGAGATCAGCCCTGGGATTTCTTTGGAAGGAATGATGCTGAAGCTGAAACTCCAGTACTTTGGCCACCTCATGAGAAGAGTTGACTCATTGGAAAAGACTCTGATGTTGGGGGGGATTGGGGGCAGGAGGAGAAGGGGACGACAGAGGATGAGATGGCTGGATGGCATCACTGACTCGATGGATGGGAGTCTGAGTGAACTCCGGGAGTTGGTGATGGACAGGGAGGCCTGGCGTGCTGAGATTCATGGGGTTGCAAAGAGTCGGACATGACTGAGCAACTGATCTGATCTGATCTTAACATGTGGGATCTTAGTTCTCCTGACCAGGGATTGAACTCACACTCCGTTCAATGGAAGTGCAGAGTCCTAACCCCTGGACCACCAGGGAAGTCCTTGAAGACCTCACATTTTTATATCATACCTCCTGGAGTAGCTTTGCAAGCTGTGGGGTTTACCATCTCCTTGATGGAAATTGTGTAACTTGCCCATCGCTGCACCAATATCTATGGCCAAGAGAGTGTAAGACATTCATAATCTTAATCAGCCTTTAACCCCTTCCCAGAAATGAGATTGATCCCTGGGCAGGGGTGAAATTCCTGCTATACCCTGTGAGCAGGAAATGGGATCACAGATACAGTACAGGTGACCATCAGACACCATCCTCTTTTCCTCTCCATCCTTTTATCTTTCCCGTTGCCTTTTAATGGGACATGTGTGGATGTAGAAAAAGCTACCCAACGTGTTGGCAGCTTATCTGACTGCTTTTCAGATGGATGTCCTCTAGGGTAAACTTTCCATAGGGCAGAAAAAAAAATTTTGTACTTTTTTAAAAAAAATGTATTTATTTATTTTTGCCTACACTGGATCTTTGTTGCTACACACGGGCTTTCTCTAGTTGCGGCGAGCAGGAACTACTCTTTGTTGCCATGGCTGGGCTTCTCACTGTGCTGGCTTCTCCTGTTGCGAAGCATGGGGTCTAGGCTCGAGGGCTCAGTAGTTGCGGTGTACAGGCTTAGTTGCCTTGAGGCATTTGGGATCTTCCTGGACTAGGGATCCAACCTGTGTCCCCTGAAATGGCAGGTGGATTCTTAACCACTGGACCACTAGGGAAGTTGTGTATTCCTTGTTGATGTAATTTAGTCAGTCATCAGCTCATTATTTTCCTCATTCATTTGCTTATTAAAAAAATATATATATATATTTACGTGTATATATGTATATATACATATATTATGTATATTTATGTGTATATATATGTGTGAAGATGTACTTTTAAAAACATGTAACTCCTTTTCCTTGGGCCCAGGGCAATTTATTTGACTGTAGTAGGGGTCTGTGGTATGGGCTTCCCTAGTGGCTCAGACAGTGAAGAATCTGCCTGCAATGCAGGAGACTCAGGTTCAGTCCCTGAGTTGGGAAGATCCCCTGGAGGAGGAAATAGCTACCACTTCAGTATTCTTGCTTGGAGAATTCCATGGACAGAGGAGCCAGGTGGACTACAGTCCATGGGCTCACAAAAGCTGGACACGACTGAGCAAGTAACACTAACAAGGGGTCTGTGGTGGCCTGTATCCCAGCCCACCACTCACTCTGATTTCAGCCACACTGAGTTGGAGGGTTCTCTGTGGCTCAGACCATCCTATCTCAGAGAGATACCCTGTGCTGCTCCATTTTCAACCTCAGAGTCTTCTCCCAAGCTGGACAGCTGCTCACACAACCTGCAAGAATATCCTGGAATGGTGGGGAGTCAGTGCCTACAGGGGCAGCCCTCTGGTAGTGTGGGAGTGGAGCCTGTGAGTACATAAATGCTCCAGACTCTGTATCTACCAAATAAATGCATGGATAATTCTGGGAGGCACTGGCAACACTTTGCAGGCAATGCCAAAGGAACTGACTGTCTTTTGCTCCACAGAAGTGATGGATCACACACCCTTCCATGAGCGTGTCTTCTTCCCTGTCTCTGTTCTCTGGCTCCTGAGGGATCACCTCTCAGTTCACTGCCTTTGGGGAAACTCCAAGTGAAGCAATGGCCATAGAGAATATAACCTGTCCAGGAAGAGCAGACGCCTCTTCCCTTGTGCTGGGTAATCCTTTCCCAACCTACCTGGTACACTAAACACAGCCCCCCACCCCAAACACATATGCATGTGTATACATACACACTCAGCCACAGGTGTGCACACGTATACACAGAGATAGACACAGAGACACACAGACATACACAGTGACACAAACACAGGCACTCACAGAGACATATATATACACAGACACACACATACAGAGGCAGACACACAGAAACACACACATAGACACACACAGAGCAGGCCCTGATCATTGTTTCAGGTCAGGTTTTACATCACTTTGGGCTAAGTCACTTCAATCATGTCCAGCCCTTCATGACCCTAGGGACTGTAGCCTGCCAGTCTCCCCTTCCGTGGGATTCTCTAGGCAAGAATACTGGAGTGGGTTGCCATTTTCTCCTCCAGGAAATCTTCGCAATCCAGGGATCAAGCCTGCATCTCTTATGTATCCTGCATTGGGAGGCAGGTTCTTTACCACTAGTGCCACCTGGGAAGCCCTTTATGTCATTACTTAAGGGTAAAAAGAAAGATCATCTCTCCATCAAACCGTGCCTCGGAATGCTGGCCTTGTCTCATAGCCTGGGCTTGTCTAGCTATCTTCTTAAAGTGTCCTGTTCGCTACAACCAAGCCACGGGCTCAAGGGCAAGACAACATCTTATAAAACTGAGAAAATGTCAAGATTTTAGTTGAGCTGAATTACAATACAGTTTCAAGTTCTTTTGTTGGCTTATCCTTGCTGCTGCTGCTGCTAAGTCACTTCAGTCGTGTCAGACTCTGTGCGACCCCATAGACGGCAGCTCACCAAGCTCCCCCGTCCCTGGGATTCTCCAGGCAAGAACACTGGAGTGGGTTGCCATTTCCTTCTCCAATGCATGAAAGTGAAAAGTGAAAGGGAAGTCTCTCAGTCATGTCTGACTCTTCGCAACCCCATGGACAGCAGCCCACCAGGCTCCTCTGTTTATCCTTGCTAGGAACAGTTAAACTATATACATTTGCTCTCCTTTCCCCATTTTAGCCAATAGGCTGTACCTTTAGATCTCAATGCCTAAGTTTTTCCTAGACTATCTTCATTCTTTTGTGTGCATTACTGTTATTTAGTTCCTTTTGGGGTTTTTGGAGGAAGACAGATAGAAAAATCCAAATCTTCTACTTGGATTCCAGGACTATTTCTTGAGATGCTGAATAAAACATTTACTTTAGAAGCAGTG
This sequence comes from Bubalus kerabau, assembly GCF_029407905.1. Lineage (NCBI taxonomy): Eukaryota > Metazoa > Chordata > Mammalia > Artiodactyla > Bovidae > Bubalus > Bubalus kerabau. The sequence continues at coordinate 165,100,084 of NC_073626.1, forward strand.
TCCCACACAATCTTTCCTGCTGTCTCACTAAATCCATAGTCTAGAATCCTACTTCATTTGTATCCCCATAGTGGTTTTTTTTCTCTTGGAGTCTCCATGTTTGGGGTCCTGTGACAGGTTGTGCTTCCCCAGAAGCATACACTGTAATTACCATACAATATATTTGTAAGGGAATATTCCTGAGGCCAACAGCTAGGGTAGGAGTAAGAAACAAGAGCAATACAGGGCAGAAGGAGAAGATGGGCTGCAATGCAGATGCAAAAAGGCCTTAACTCACAGAGTCATGAACTAAGAAGGCTTTTGGGGGGTCCTCCTGAGTTGGTGCAAAAATCTGGCCTTCAAGATATGGAAGCAACCTAAGTGTTCATCAAGAGATGAATGGATAAAGATGTGGTATATATATATAATAGAATTCTATTCAGCCCCACAATAGAATGAAATTTTGCCATTTGCAACAACATGGATGGATTTGCAAGGTATGGTAGTGAAACAAGTCAGAGAAAGACAACTCCTGCATGCTATCACTTGCACCTGGAGTCTAAAGAACAAAACACCCGAGTGAATATAACAAAAAAGAAACAGACACAAATACAGAGAACAAACTAGTGGTTACTGGTGGGGAGAAGGAAGCACAGAAGGGCAAGACAGGGGCAGAGGATTAAGAGATACAAGCTACTATGTATAAAGTTGGAGAAGGAAATGGCGACCCACTCCAGTACTCTTGCCTGGGAAATCCCATGGACAGAAAAGCCTGGTGGGTGACAGTCCATGGGGTTGCAAAGAGTGGGACACGACTGAGCACAGCACAGCTGCTGCTGCTAAGTCGCTTCAGTCGTGTCCGACTCTGTGTGATCCCATAGACAGCAGCCCACCAGGCTCCCCCGTCCCTGGGATTCTCCAGGCAAGAACACTGGAGTGGGTTGCCATTTCCTTCTCCAATGCGTGAAAGTGAAAAGTGAAAGTGAAGTCGCTCAGTCGTGTAGGACTCCTAGTGACCCCATGGACTGCAGCCTACCAGGCTCCTCCATCCATGGGATTTTCCAGGCAAGAGTACTGGAGTGGGGTGCCATTGCCTTCTCCACAGCACAGCAACATGCATAAAGTAAATAAGCTACAAAAATATATTGTACAGCACAGGGAATATAGCCATTATTTTATAATAACTGCATTATTTTTTAAACTTATTTATTTTTAAATGAAATAAAAATGCATATTTTAATGATAACAGGTACAATTCAGAAAGAATTATAGACATCATAAACTATTAGAGACCTAACAACAAAGAAAAAAGATGCATAAAGCAAAAATCAGAAGAAATGTAAGGGAAAAGAAAAAATATATAATCATAGTGAGGCATATTAACATTTCTCTGAGAATATTTTATCAAGTGCAGAAGAAATAAGAATAGGATTATCTTGAATGGTGTCATTAATAATTTAAATATAATAGATTTGTATTTATATTAATTTTTATTAATCTTATATGCTACATATAACAACTTTAAATGGAGTATAACTTGTAAAAATTGTGATTCTCTAGGCTGTACCCCTCAGAGAAGGCGATGGCACCCCACTCCAGTACTCTTGCCTGGAAAATCCCAAGGACAGAGGAGCCTGGAAGGCCGCAGTCCATGGGGTCGCGAAGAGTCGGACACGACTGAGCAACTTCCCTTTCAGTTTTCACTTTCATGCATTGGAGAAGGAAATGGCAACCCACTCCAGTGTTCTTGCCTGGAGAATCCCAGGGACAGGGGAGCCTAGTAGGCTGCCGTCTATGGGGTTGCACAGAGTCGGACACGACTGAAGCGACTTAGCAGCAGCAGCAGCAGCAGCAGGCTGTACCCCTAAAACTAATGTAATATTGTACATCAACCATATCTCAGTTACCTGTGTGGGGACCAGTGTTTGGATGCTGGCTGCTCTGGGAAGAGATAGTGACCTTGGTCATGGCCGGGTGACTCAGGCCAGGCAATTCCTGATGAGGACTGACAGCTGAGGGCTGCTGGCTGCCAACCTTCCTAGGAGCTGAAGAAATAGATCTGTCTAACTGAAGGAATTGGGGAGGGGGCTGAGACTGCATCATCCTCTCTTCTTCAATCCTTGTCTCCTTATTTCTTCCCCAGTCAACCCTCATCGGCTGTGTCCCCAGCCCTCTGTCTAGAGATCTTCTGGGTGAAAATCAAAGATCTTACTGTTGTTCAGTGACTCAGTCGTGTCCACTCTTTGCGACTCTATGGACTGCAGTACACTAGGCTTCCCTGTCCAGCACCGACTCCTGGAGTTTGCTCAAACTCATGTCCATTGGGTCGATGATGCCACCCAAACATCTCATCCTCTGTCACCCCCTTTTCCTCCTGCCCTCAATCTTTCCCAGCATCAGAAAATCAAAGATCTACCAATGTCTTAAAAAACAAACAAAAAAAGTCTGTAAAAGTTGTGGTACGAGGTAGTCTAATTTCTTACAAAAGAAAAATTGAAACATCAAATCTTTTTTTTAAAAAAATATTTTGGTGAACGAAGGTTTATGTTCCAAATTATATGTCTTAAACCTAAGACCTTCTTTTCCAGATAAACTATATGAATTCCGTAGGAAAGGGACAAACCTTAAGAATAAACCTTGAAGCAATTTAAAAATAAAGACGACCTTCCTTTTGAACCGATGCTAAAAGTTAAGCAGGCCCACAGGCACTGTGAACCAAACTTCTTAAGAGTTTAACATTTGAAAAGATTGCAATACCAGATGTCCTAGAGTATGTGGCAGGATTCTTAAGTAGTTTAGGGAATACAGAGCAGGCATCCAGTTAGAAATGAACACTTTTTTCCCCTAAAATTAAATACATTCTAAAGTTCTTTAGTGTCTTTATAAAGTTATATGCAAGCCCATTTGGAAGTTTGAACAACTCAACATTCGAGCCACCAGAACTGAGACAATGACTGTTTGTTGTTTAAGCCTCTCAGTGTGTTGGTTGCTGAGCTGTGTCTGACTCTTTGTGACCCCATGGACTGTAGCCCACCAGGCTCCTCGGTCCATGGAATTTTCTAGGCAAGAATACCAGAGTGGGTTGCCATTTCATTCTGCAGGGGAATCTTCCTGACCCAGGGATCGAACTGAGGTCTCCAGTATTGCACGCAAATTCTTTACCGTCTGAGCCACCAGGGAAGCTCTAAGCCTCTCAGTGGTGGAACTTTATTACTGCAGCCCCAGGAAGCCACCCTGACAGCACCTTTTCCCTTCGGCTCACACAGTCTCCCATGAAGGCAGCTCAGAAGTCTGGTGGACTTGATCTCTTTTCATCTGGGCAACTTACATAATTTTCTGAGCATATTTTCTCAGATATAAAACAAGAACATTAATAATACTGACTGTAGCATTCTTTTGAGTATTAAGAATGCTAAAATGGAAAACTAAGGCAAAGAGAGGGTCTCATGGCCAAATAGCTACTACCTGAAGAGCTGGGAGTAGATTTGAGCCCAAGGCCTTCCCCAGTGCTAATTAGATGATAAATATATTACTCTACCTACAATCTAACAAGGTGGCCCGAATATAAATATTCATTTTTTCTTTACCACAATAGTTCCAGGTTAGTAAGGAAGATGGTCCCTGGGGGCTAAGTAAAGAAGCACTTCCTGCCTCTGAAAGGAAATTGAGCAGTTTTCTCAAATCCAACGGATTATTTGTAAAGAGAAGGTTTACCTTGAAAGTGCCACTGGAATGTTTTATGTATTTGTAATCTCAGTTGCCTGGAAGACAGTCAGAGATTCAGAAGTGAGCAAAAATCACTTGATAACAATCCATGCTGCTGCTGCTAAGTCGCTTCAGTCGTGTCTAACTCTGTGCGACCCCATAGACGGCAGCCCACCAGGCTCCCCCGTCCCTGGGATTCTCCAGGCAAGAACACTGGAGTGGGGTGCCATTTCCTTCTCTAGTGCATGAAAATGAAAAGTGAAAGTCAGTTGTGTCCAACTCTTTGTGACCCCATGGACTGCAGCCTACCAGGCTCCTCCGTCCATGGGATTTTCCAGGCAGGAGTACTGGAGTGGGTTGCCATTGCCTTCTCTGGATAACAACCCATAGGAAAGCAGAAATGAGGGAAATTATATTCAACTGGCTATTATGTTGAGGCTATAGCCTCTTTTGCATATTTTTGCAAAGCCTTTTCTTATCCCAACTTCCAGTCTGCAGCTTTGGCAAGGAGGAGCTGGTGAGGGCAAGGGAAAGAGATAGTTTTACAAATGACTATGAAGAAGACAAGGCTTCCCAGGTGGCTCAGTGGTAAAGAATCTGCCAGCCAATGCGGGAGACATGGGTTCAACCCTGGGTTTGATCCCCGAGTCAAGAAGATTCCCTAGAGAAGGAAATGGGACTCCAGTCCAATATTCTTGTCTGGGAAATCTCATGGACAGAGGAGCCTGGTGGCCTACAGTCCATGGGCTGGCAAAAGAATCAGACATGACTGAGCGACTAAACAAGTGAAGAAGAACATCTTCCTTCCTGGTGAGGCAGAATCCTCACTGTTCCCTTTCATGTTTGCTCCTTTCATGTTTGCTCCTTTCATTTTTGCCTCTTTTTTGACTCCTCTTTTTCTATTGGACTTCTAAATGTTGGTGGCGTCCAGGATTCTTCCAACTTCTCTTTTCATATTATACCCTCCCCTTGACTGACCCATCCACACAATGGCTTCAGCTACTCCTGGCCCCTGATGACATCTACATGTCCAGCCCTGATGGCTCTGCTGAACTTTGGGCCCTTGGATCCATCACACATCTCCAACTGGATGTCCCCAGCCATATTTATCCTCTTCCTCTGAAGCCCTGGTTTCTGTTGGAAAGACAGCATCAACCAAGCAGTCAGCCAAACCAGAAAACTGAGAACACTCGCAGACTCTCTTCTCCTCTCCCTTTTTTCCCTTTGTGCTCCTTAGTTTTTCTGCCTTATCAACTTTATCTCCTGTACATTGCTCATCCACTCCTCCTTCTCTGCCCCCACAGTCTTTTGTTTTCATCCTCCTTATCAAAACCTGACAGGAGCATTGGTCTCTCTACCTCCCATCTTATTCTTATGCAATCTGCCCTCCAGGAAATGATTAAACAAATAAACAAAGCCACAGTTGGTCATATTTTTCTTCTGCCTAAAAACTTTCAATAGCTAATGCTTGCTTTCAAAGTAAATTTCAAACATCCAGACTTGGCATGGGTGACAAGCTCATTTCTGTTCCTTATAGCCTTGTCTCAGGCCACTTTCCTACACACTCCCTGAGCTGTGGTTCACCTGGTTCCTTACTATTCCAAAAATGTGCAGTGGCTAACCTTGCCTTTGTGCTTGGGCACATACTGTTCTCTCTCCCTAGAACACCATCCACACCTTCTCCGCATAATCTTTGTTTGTTTTTAAGGACTTTTATTTTCTTGGGCTCCAAAATCACTGCAGATGGTGACCGCAGCCGTGAAATTACAAGACGCTTGCTCCTTGGAAGAGAAGCTATGACAAACCTCAGTTCAGTTCAGTAGCTCAGTTGTGTCCGACTCTTTGTGACCCCATGAATCGCAGCACGCTAGGCCTCACTGTCCATCACAAACTCCCGGAGTTCACTCAGACTCGAGTCCATCGAGTCAGTGATGCCATCCAGCCATCTCATCCTCTGTCGTCCCCTTCTCCTCCTGCCCTCAATCCCTCCTAGCAGCAGAGTCTTTTCCAATGAGTCAACTCTTTGCATGAGGTGGCCAAAGTACTGGAGTTTCAGCTTTAGCATCATTCCTTCCAAAGAAATCCCAGGGCTGATCGCCTTCAGAATGGACTGGTTGGATCTCCTTGTAGTCCAAGGGACTCTCAAGAGTCTTCTCCAACACCATAGTTCAAAAGCATCAATTCTTCAGCGCTCAGCCTTCTTCACAGTCCAACTCTCACATCCATACATGACCACAGGAAAAACCATAGCCTTGACTAGACAGACCTTTGCTGGCAAAGTAATGTCTCTGCTTTTGAATATGCTATCTAGGTTGGTCATAACTTTCCTTCCAAGGAGTAAGCATCTTTTAATTTCATGGCTGCAGTCACCACCTGCAGTGATTTTGGAGCCCCCCAAAATAAAGTCTGACCCTGTGTCCACTGTTTCCCCATCTATTTCCCATGAAGTGATGGGACCAGATGCCATGATCTTCGTTGTCTGAATGTTGAGTTTTAAGCCAACTTTTTCACTCTCCACTTTCACTTTCATCAAGAGGCTTTTGAGTTCCTCTTCACTTTGGGGCATAAGGGTGGTGTCATCTGCATATCTGAGTTTATTGATATTTCTCCCAGCAATCTTGATTCCAGCTTGTGCTTCTTCCAGCCCAGCGTTTCTCATGATGTACTCTGCATGCAAGTTAAATAAACAAGATGACAGCATACAGCCTTGACGTACTCCTTTTCCTATTTGGAACCAGTCTGTTGTTCCATGTGCAGTTCTAACTGTTGCTTCCTGACCTGCATACAGATTTCTCAAGAGGCAGGTCAGGTGGTCTGGTATTCCCATGTCTTTCAGAATTTTCCACAGTTTATTGTGATCCACACAGTCAAAGGCACACATCCGAGGTCAGGGGCAGTGGCCGAGAGTGCCAGGCTGCGACAGCAAGGAATGGTGGAGAGGAGCTACCCCACCCCCGAGGCCAGGGGCTGAGGCCCGGAGGACCTCCCCCATGCCCACGGCCAGGGGCGGCGGCCGGGAGGAGCAACCCCACCTCCAAGGAGCGGTGGCTGTGCGGGCGCAGGAGGGCCTAGAGGAGCTATTCCATGTTCAAGGTCAGGAGGGGTGGTGGTGAGGAGATACCCCTCATCCAAGGTAAGCAACAATGGCTGCCCTTTGCTGGAGCAGCCGTGAAGAGATACCCCACGTCCAAGGTAAGAGAAACCCAAGTAAGACGGTAGGTGTTGCAAGAGGGCATCAGAGAGCAGACACACTGAAACCATACTCACAGAAAACTAGTTAATCTAATCACACTAGGACCACAGCCTTGTCTAACACAATGAAACTAAGCCATGCCTGTGGGGCCACCCAAGATGGGTGGGTCATGGTGGAGAGGTCTGACAGAATGTGGTCCACTGGAGATGGGAATGGCAAACCACTTCAATATTCTTGCCTTGAGAACCCCATGAACAGTATGAAAAGGCAAAATGATAGGATACTGAAAGAGGAACTCCCCAGGTCGGTAGGTGCCCAATATGCTACTGGAGATCAGTGGAGAAATAACTCCAGAAAGAATGAAGGGATGGAGCCAAAGCAAAAACAATACCCAGTTGTGGATGTGACTGATGATAGAAGCAAGGTCCGATGCTGTAAAGAGCAATATTGCGTAGGAACCTGGAATGTTAGGTCCATGAATCAAGGTGTCACACAAATGTATGTTCCTTGGTTCTTTGTCTCGTCGCGCAACAACAAAGATTTGGAGCAACGGACATTAAAGCCCTCGGCACGTCACAGCTCTCAGGTCTTGGACAAACCGTGCTACAGCTCTTAGGCAAATCAGTGTTACAGCTCCATTTTATTTAGAAGATAGCAGGAGAATCCAAGACTCGAAGAGAAGAGAGTGGAGGAGTGCGTGGGGAGGGAGAGAGAGAGAGTGAGAGAGAGAGAGAGAAAGAAAAGAGTATACACATGCGGGAGAGAGTCCATGAAAAAGCGCTTTGGCTCCTCCTTTTATATGTTTTTTCCTCCACCTGGGCCTGCCCTATGCAAATTGGGCTTAGCCAGGAGTGCTGTTTGTTCTGCCTGAAGTCTTCACTCTGGTCCTCGGACCTTCCTTTGACCTTCCTTGTCTTTTAGCCACCGCCATTTTGGACTCCTTTTCCCTATTCTACCTACCTAACAAAGGCAAATTGGAAGTGGTCAAACAGGAGATAGCAAGAGTGAACCTCGACATTCTAGGAATCAGCGAACTAAAATGGACTGGAATGAGTGAATTTAACTCAGATGACCATTATATCTACTATGCGGGCAGGAATCCCTCAGAAGAAATGCAGTAGCCATCATGGTCAACAAAAGAGTTCAAAATGCAGTACTTGGATGCAATCTTAAAAACGACAGAATGATCTCTGTTCGTTTCCAAGGCAAACCATTCAATATCACAGTAATCCAAGTCTATGCCCCAACCAGTAATACTGAAGAAGAATACCCTAGAACAGAGGCAACCAAGCCCTGGACTTCAGACCAGCACTTGTCCATGGCCTGTTAGAAACCAGGACACACAGAAGGAGGTGAATGGTGAATGAAACCATCCCCTTCCCTACCCAACCTGTTCGTGGAAAAATTTACTTCCATGAATCTGGTCCCTAGTGCCAAAAATGTTGGGGACCACTGTCCTAGTGGGTGCAGTGGGTCCCAAACTATGGCCCAACTAGAGGAGACACATATTCTCTCTCCTTCCAAGGAAGTTTTTCAAAATTTATTTTGGATTTATGTTTATTTTTAGTTACTAAGCTAAAATGGCAACCCTCTCCAGTACTCTTGCCTGGAAAATCCCATGGACAGAGGAGCCTGGTAGGCAACAGTCCATGGGGTCGCAAGGAGTTGGACATGACTGAGCGACTTTACTTTTAGTTACGAAGCAAACATGAGTGCATTTTTCTTATAGAAATTAAAATATAGAAAACACATAACGTCTTCTGGCTTTTATTGATCACTCCCCTCCAGAGGTTACCCTGTAGTCAGCTTGTATTATTTAAGCCCTATAACTCAGTGTAGACACATACAGGAACATAGTGGATTCTTTCACATGGTGTCTAGGTCGGGCTGGTGGCTGTGATTGTGTAGGTTCTCATCACAAATGCACCAAGAGTAAAGTTTATTAAAAAGTCCCAACTACAGAAAACATTTCCCTCTAATTTTCATCTAACCTCAGAACTGTCTTTTCCTATAAACCTCGTTTATGTATTTAGTAATCTTTTCTAAAAGATTCTTTCTAATCTTTTATTAAAAAGTTTCCTGGATTGATACAGCCACTATGGAAGACAGTATGGAGAGTCCTTTAAAAACTAGGAATAAAACCACCATACAACCCAGCAATACCACTTCTAGGTATATACCCTGAGGAAACCAAAACTTAAAAGATACATGTACTCTAATGTTCATTGTAGCACTGTTTACAGTAGCTAGGACATGGAAGCAATCTAGATGCCCATCAACAGGTGAATGGATAAAGAAGCTGTGGTACATATATACAATGGACTACCACTCAGACATAAAAAGGAACACATTTGAGTCAGTTCTAATGAGGTGGATGAACCTAGAGCCTATTATACAGAAAGAAGTAAGTCAGAGAGAGAGAAAAACAAACATCATATATTAATGCAGATATGTGGAATCTAGAAAGATGGTACTGATGAATATATTCACAGGGCAGTAATTGAGACACAGTCATAGAGAACAGACTCATGGACAAGGGCAGAAGGAAGGAAGGAGAGGGTAAGATGAATGGAGAGAGCAGCATGTAAGCAAATACACTATCATATGTAAAATAGATAGCCAATGGAAATTTGCTGTGTGACTCAGGGAACTCAAACTGGGGTTCTGTAACAACCTAGAGGGATGGGAAAGGGCAGGAGGTGGGAGGGAGGTTCAGGAGGGAGGGGACATATGTACACCTGAAGCTAATTCATGTTGACATATGGCAGAAATCAAACCAATATTGTAAAGTAATCATCAATCCCTTAAAAATAAATAAATATAATTTAAAAAAAACTTTCCTGGAAAAGAAAGTATAAGTTAAACTACATTTCTTCTCACTCATTTTGTAAAAATTACATATGAACACATGCTTAATGTGAAAGATTAAAAATATACATAAATTCATGGAATAAAGTGAAAATCTGCCTTCATCTCAGGATCCCACCTCACCATTCCCCTTCCCCCCATTATATTGTGTATTTTTCTGGTTCTTTTACTCTGCATTTTCATTTTATATATATTCAGAGAGAGAAGCTATGTATTCTAGAAACTTTTCCATGTAAGTATAATAAGATTAAAGGATTAAGTTATGAGAAGCAGAGAACAGGCCCTTAGGTAATAAGATACAGGGCAAGGTTTGAAGGAGGCAGCAGGAAATCTTTGTACAACAAGCCTGTAGAGGGAGGATTGGGCTGCTGAGGTGTTGAGAGCTTGTATGGTGAGAAGCACTAGCAGGACTGTTTCAAAAGCAAACCTGACCGACTGCCCAATTTTTCCATCTTTCTTCTCAAATCTTGAGGCTGAGTGATTGGTTGTATTTCTGGCAATAATTAGACTTTACTTTTTTTCTATTTTTAGCCCAATTGAGTAATTTTTTAAAAACTCAGTAATTTCAAAAAACGTAGTATCTATTCTTTCCTTTTTCAGGTAAATCTAGCTAGATATGTTCCCAGGTGGCTCATGTGGTAAAGAATCTGCCTGCAATGCAGGAGACAAGGGTTTGATCCCTGAGTTGTAAAGATCCCTTCAAGAAGGAAATGATAACCCACTTCAGTACTCTCGTAAGGAGAAGTTCATGGACAGAGGATCCTGGTGGGCTACAGTCTATGGCGTCGTAAAAAGTCAGACATGACTGAACAACTAACACCCACACTAAAACTCAGTAATTTTTAAAGACATATTATCTATTCTTTCCTTTTTCTGATAAATCAAGCTAGATTACTTTTTTTTTTTTTTTTTTACTACATATGAGTTTCAAGTATGGCTAAATTGAGATGGATGGTCTTTGATGAGTGATTCTTTTACTTATTTATTTGGCTGCCTTGGGTCTTAGCTGTGGCATACGGGATCTATGCTGTGTCATGTGACCTTTGTTGGATCCTGTGGGATCTTTCGTTGCAGGGCATAGTCTCTCTAATTGTGGTGTGTGGGCTACAGCGGTTTCAGGGTGTGGGCTTAACTGCTCCGAGGCAGGTGGGATCTTAGTTCCCCAAGCAGGAACTGAACCCACGTCCCCTGAACTGCAAAGCGGATGCTTTTTATTTTTCTTATTATTTTTTAAATGAAGTATTTAAAATTTTTATTTATTTATTTATTGGCTGTGCTGGGTCTTCTTTGCTGCCTAGGCTTTCTCTAGTTGCAGAGAGCGTGGACTACTCTCTAGTAGCGGGACACAGGCTTCCGATTGTGGTGGTTTCTCTTGTGGAGCATGGACTCTGGGTGTGGGCTTCAGTACTTGCAACTCCTTGCCTCTAGAGCACAGGCTCAGTAATTGTGGCTCATGGGCTTAGTTGCTCAGTGGCATGTGGGATCTTCCTGGAGCAGTGATTGAACTCCTGCATTGGCAGGTGGATTCTTTACCACTGAACCACCAAGGAAGCCTGCAAGGTGGATTCTTAACCACTGGACCATCCATGAAGTCCCAAAATGAATGATTCTTGTTTTGAGTTCTCTTTCTTTAACTGGTAGAAATTTCCGCTTCCTCAACCTCTCCTTGCTCTTTCTTCATCACTCTTCCTTCTCTTCCAGGATTCAGCTTCCTTTTTTTTTAGGGTGGGGGATGTGTTTTCTTTATTTTCTTTCCATTTTGGACTCTCATTTAATTCAGGCTTAATCTTATTTAACCTGCTAAGTATTTTACACTGAAGCTTAGAGAATGCTGATCACAATTCCAAAATATTTGAGTACAAACCACCAGGATGACTGAAACTATTGCCCTCTTCCTTGGGAAGCAATATAGTGCTGTAGAGAAAATCGTGAGCTGGGAGTCAGACTTGGGTATGTGTCCAGGTTCTGCCACACACTAATTTCAGGATCTCCAGGCGGTACCTAACAAAGTCTCAGTGTTTTCTTCCATGAAACAGGAAAATACTTAACTAGGGTATTTGCTTTTTTAAATAAAATAGTATACGCAAACCACTGATTCAATACACAAGTGCTATTTTTCCACTCTAACATTTTGATTTAGAGAATAGTCCAGAAAAAATTTCACACCATCCTTTCAGTTAACCAGGACAGAGGAGGAGAGAGTGACACAGGCAGAAGGTCTGTCTAAAAGGAAACACTGTTTTATGTTTCTCTTATATTCACCCAGAAACCTGAGCTTGCATGACCTAGTGCAGTGAGAAAAGGAAGCCCTAGAAATACGACTCCTGCTTCACAGACAAGGGATGATGGAATATATAGTAAATGACTCTGTTTGTTTACTAAAGACATAACCACAGTTTCATAATAGTAGCAAAATACCTTCCTGAGTGTCAGTGAATATCATTTTGAAATCCTTCTTTCATTTTCCTGTTTGTATTCCAGTAAGTGTGTGCTGTGAATAAGTAAAAACTAGAAAGGCAATGCCAAAGAATGCTCAAACTACCACACAATTGCACTCATCTCACATGCTAGTTTACTAGTAATGCTCAAAATTCTCCAAGCCAGGCTTCAGCAATACGTGAACCGTGAACTTCCTGATGTTCAAGCTGGTTTTAGAAAAGGCAGAGGAACCAGAGACCAAATTGCCAACATCCACTGGATCATGGAAAAAGCAAGAGAGTTCCAGAAAAACATCTATTTCTGCTTGATTGATTATGCCAAAGCCTTTGACTGTGTGGATCACAATAAACTGTGGAAAATTCTGAAAGACATGGGAATACCAGACCACCTGACCTGCCTCTTGAGAAATCTGTATGCAGGTCAGGAAGCAACAGTTAGAACTGGACATGGAACAACAGACTGGTTCCAAATAGGAAAAGGAGTACGTCAAGGCTGTATATTATCACCCTGCTTATTTAACTTATATGCAGAGTACATCATGAGAAACACTGGACTGGTAGAAACACAAGCTGGAATCAAGATTGCTGGGAGAAATATCAATAACCTCAGATATGCAGGTGACACCACCCTTATGGCAGAAAGTGAAGAGGAACTCAAAAGCCTCTTGATGAAAGTGAAAGTGGAGAGTGAAAAAGTTGGCTTAAAGCTCAACATTCAGAAAATGAAGATCATGGCATCCGGTCCCGCCACTTCATGGGAAATAGATGGGGAAACAGTGGACACAGGGTCAGACTTTATTTTGGGGGGCTCCAAGATCACTGCAGGTGGTGACTGCAGCCATGAAATTAAAAGACCTTTACTCCTTGGAAGGAAAGTTACGACCAACCTAGATAGCATATTCAAAAGCAGAGACATTACTTTGCCAACAAAGGTCCGTCTTGTCAAAGCTATGGTTTTTCCTGTGGTCATGTATGGATGTGAGAGTTGGACTGTGAAGAAGGCTGAGTGCCGAAGAATTGATGCTTTTGAACTGTGGTGTTGGAGAAGACTCTTGAGAGTCCCTTGGACTGCAAGGAGATCCAACCAGTCCATTCTGAAGGAGATCAGCCCTGGGATTTCTTTGGAAGGAATGATGCTGAAGCTGAAACTCCGGTACTTTGGCCACCTCATGGGAAGAGTTGACTCATTGGAAAAGACTCTGATGCTGGGAGGGATTGGGGGCAGGAGGAGAAGGGGATGACAGAGGATGAGATGGCTGGATGGCATCACTGACTCGATGGGCGTGAATTTGAGTGAACTCCTGGAGATGATGATGGACAGGGAGGCCTGGCTTCCTGCAATTCATGGGGTCACAAAGACTGAGCGACTGAACTGAACTGAACTGAACTGAATTACAGCTTGTTTATACACAGGTGTGATAAATCAAGTACTCACTTTAGTTAATGCTTTGACACTTCCACAATTTATATGAATTTGAGAAATATGCTCCTAAGCAAGGTGTGACCACATAAGGACTACTAGGGTGGTGTGATTTAGAAATTATGTACAAAGTATATAAAATAGATAATATATAAAATGTTTTTATATTTGTGTATGAATCCTAGTAATGTTCACAAGATCATTAGAGACTCAGCATATAAATGAGAATAAACTAGCAAGATGCAAAAATAAACAATCTTCAGCATTTTTAAAAATTGAATGAATGTTCTGGCATAGCCTTACTTCATTAAAAATTTCTAGACTAAAAACTTTCTTTACTAAGATAAATGCAAATGATAAAGCTTTTCAAGATCTAGAGGAGAAACAGAGAAAAACTAAAATGACTTCTCTTTTTTGATTTTGACCGTAAGTCTCAATTCTGTTCACCTGATGCTTCTACTTTTGAAACAGTGGAAAGAGGGAAAGAAAAGAAGGAAGAATTGGAGGGAAGATAAAGAGAAGAGTGGAGAGGAGGGTATTTGGGATTAATTTTTACCTTCTCAAAAGTGGGGTAATGAAATGGAACAATGTAGGTCCTGGTGTAGATGTTATTGTGTTTTGAACATCAGCTTGCTTTCCCCCACCTGAAGCACGTTTACTCAAAGTCCTTCCTCACTCAAACCCTGGCTGGGGTTGACCATTGCTGACTCCACTCTCAGCTCTAGGGATGGGCCGTGACTAACTTGAGTCAGAATATTTTGTCTCCCAACAGGTAAGGGCTGTTTTAGAGGTAGTGATGGCAACTAACCCAGTCATGGCCAACCGATGAAAGATGTTCCTAGGACTTTTGAAAAAGATAATCATTCTTTCGGGCTTGATTTGGTGATTTGACACAGAGTAGCTTAGGGGGAGGGTAGCCATGGATAAAGAATTCAACTCAGGAAGAAAGATGGTTCCAGAGAGGCAGAAAAATGGAGGAGCCTGCTGACACCTGAATCTGGAGGAAGCTTCATGAGAAGCCAGCTCTACCTGTAGAGTTTCAATCATATGACTAATAAATGTTGTTCTTTATATAAATTTGGGCTTCCCTGGTGGGTAAGGAATCCACTTGCAATACAGGAGACCTAGGTTCAATCCCTGGGTTGGGAAGATTCCCTGGAGAAGGAAATGGCAAACCACTCCAGTATTCTTGCCTGGAGAATCCCATGGACAGAGGAGCCTGGTGGGCTACAGTCTATGGAGCTGCAGAGTCAGACATGACTGAGCGAATATCACATACACCCAGAGTGAGAGTGAAAGGCTCTCAGTCTTTTTTGACTCTCTGCGACCCCATGGACTACACAGTCCATGGATTTCTCTGGGCTAGAATACTGGAGTGGGTAACCTTTCCCTTCTCCAGGGGATCTTCCCAACCCAGGGATCAAAGCCAGGTCTCCCAGGTTGCAGGCGGATTCTTTACCAGCTGAGCCACACACACACATATAAATTAGTTTGAGTTGGGTTTCTGTTTCATTGAAAATGAAAATGTCCTTACCTGGTTTTCTTGGAAGCACATGAATATTATTCCTCTTTACATCTCTTCCCCACTGTGTCCAGCCTGATGCTTTTTCATGCAGTGGTTGTTCACTGAATGAATGAATGAATGCATTAATATAGTGGAAAGCTCTCTGGGTTGGAAGTTAAGACCTGCTTGTCTAAATTGTAGTGTATGTAATACAAAAATATGTAACTAAGTAGACATCCAGGCTTCCCAGGTGGGTCAGTGGGTAAAGAATCCTCCTGAAATGCAGAGACCATCTGCAGTGCAAGAGATGTGGGTTCGATCCCTGGGTCAGGAAGATCCTCTGGAGAAGGAAATGGCAACCCACTCAGTATTCTTGCCTGGGAAATCCCATGGACAGAGGAGCCTGGTGGGCTACAGTCCATGGGGTTGCAAAAGAGTTGGATACAAATTAGTGACTAAACCACCAAGCAGACACCACCCACCTGTTGGGACTCCAGGTTCTCATTTGAGACATGAAAGGATTGGACCAGTTCCCATACTATTGGCCTTTGATTTCTGTGAGTTTCTCTTCTGCGGATTCCACTAACTGCAGATACCAAAGGCTTTCTGTATGCACAATGCTACACCATCTTATATAAGGCATTTGAGCAGCCTTGGAGCTGGGTATCCACAGAAGACTGCTGGAGCCAATCCCTTGCAGATACTGAGGGATGACTGATATTATGCCACTCCCCTTCAGTGAGGAATTACTGATAGTTTATATCTTGGGTCCATTTTGATTTTATTTGGTCAATACTTTCATTGTGCTAGTTAAATATTTTAAATCTCTCTCTGCTCAAATGTAGAAAATGAAGTGGAACTAAAGAACCTCTTGATGAGGGTGAAAGAGAAGAGTGAAAAAGCTGCTTTAAAACTCAACATTCAAAAAACTAAGATCATGGCATCTAGATCCATCACTTCATGGCAAGTGGACGAGGAAAAAGTGAAGACAGTGACAGATTTTATGTTCTTGGGCTCCAAAATCACTATGGACGGTGACTGCAGCCAGAAAATTAAAAGATGCTTGCTCCTTGGAAGGAGAGCTATGACAAACCTAGACAGTGTAAAAAGCAAAGACATTACTTTGCTGACAAATATCCATATAGTCCAAGCTATGGTTTTTCCAGTAGTCAGCTACAGATGTGAGAGTTGGACCATAAAGAAGGTTGAGTGCTGCAGAATTGATACTTTTGAACTGTGGTGTTGGAGAAGACTCTTGAGAGTCACTTGGATTGCAAGGAGATCAAACCAGTCAAACCTAAAGGAAATCAACCCTGAATGTTCATTGGAAGGACTGATGCTGAAGCTGAAGCTCCAATACTTTGGCCACCTGATGGGAAGAGCTGACTCACCGGAAAAGGCCCTGATGCTGAGAAAGATTGAGGGCAGGAGGGGAAGGGAGCAACAAAGAACGAGATGGTTGGATGGCATCACCGACTCAATGAACATGAGTTTGAGCAGACTCTGGGAAATAATGAAGGACAGGGAAGCCTGGAGTGCTGCAGTCCATGGAGTCACAAAGAGTCAGATAGGACTTAGTAACTGAACAACAACAACCACTCAAATGTATTAATTCAATTAACATTTACTGAGTGCCTGTTACCTGTCAAGCACTATGTTTGGCACTGGGTCACTGTGGAGAGTGAAACGACGTGGTCTCTTGTTTTCATGCACCTTACAGTCCAGAGCTATGCTGATTAATGCAGTGGCCACCAACCATAGGTGGCTGCTGAGCACCTGAAAGGGGTCTAGTCCAAATTGAGATGTGCTGTAAGCACAAAATAAACACCAGGCTTAAACAAGTAACCGCAAAGAGTGTCGCATTAATTATTTTTTAAGCTGATTACAAGTTGAAATGATAATAATTGGGATAGATTGAGTTATAAAAAATATACTATTAAAATTAATTTGGCTTATTTGCTTTGTACTTTTTAATGTGGCTGCCAGAACATTTTAAATTACATACACAACAGTACTAGTGTAGAGCAGGAGACCGATAATTCTTCAATTTTAATGTTGTCTATGAATCCTCTGAAAAATCTTGTTAAAATGAAGATGTGGTTCAAGTAGGTCTGGGATTGCAGCTGACTGAGATTTTGTAATTTTTTTCTTTACAAGCAACCAGGTGATGCTGATGCTACCTCTCACAGAGCACACCTTTAGTAGACTAGAAGTGATCTGTAGACTTACCAAATGGGAAATTAAATGTGGATCAAAATATATGATTGAGGAAAAAATATATATAGGAATGAACTCACTGTAGAAAGAATGACTATTAAGATAAACTAGGGGGCGTCCCTGCTGCCTCGGTGGTAGAGAATCCACCTGCCAATGCAGAAAACACAGGTTCGATCCCTGGTCTGGGAAGATCCCACATGCCATGGGGTAACCAAGTCCGTGTGCCACAACTGCTGAGCCTGGGTCCTAGAGCTGGGGAGGCACAGCTACTGAGCCCAGGTGCTGCAACTTCTGAAGCCCGGGAGCCCTAGACGAGGCTGTGTATTACAACTAGAGAGCAGCCCCCGCTCATCGCAACTAGAAAAAAGCCCTCGCAGCAACTAAGACCCAGTACAGCCAAAAAAAAAGTAATAAAATAAATGAATAATTAATTAAAAAAAACCAGTAAACTAGGTATCACAGAAGCAAGAACTGAAACAAATGTAGTGTGAGGACAGTCTCTCAAATTTAAAAAAATTACAGTTTGATGTTTTGTGAGAGATTTAAATGTACTGTCAATACCATGGCTGGTGTATGTACCCCTCTATTCCTACGCATGAGTGTACAGGATTCAATAGTTGAATTTAGCAAATATCTGTTGAGCTCACTTGGTGCAAGTATTGTCTATCAGCACGTAGAGCAGACAGACCTTAGGGAATAAGAAGATGAACATGTACTTCTTCTCAAACAGCTCATCATGCAGTTAGAGAAAGATAAACACAGCTGACCTAATATAGCACAAGAAGCACTAATCTCATAGTAATGCAACCTGGTGCTTTTGTTTGCTTTCACCTTTCTCTTATTGGACACGCTCTGATTTCCCTGGGGTCATCTACACCCACCTTCCAACATTTTCCCTCGTGACCTCCACCCTCAGATCCTGGATGCAGCGAGTGAGTCAGGTCTGGACAGACAGCAGGTGCTGTTGTGGACACGTTGGGCAAGGAGGGACATATAATTCCTCAAGAGGAAATGAGATTTCTGTAGCAGAGTTGGAATTTCCAGTGGGATAGGAGTCTTCTAGAACCTCCAGCCACCTTGCTGTCCTAGAGGTCGGGGGAGGGGAGGGTCAGGATGAAGCAAATGCCATCACCAAGGAAGTAGATCTGAGGAATGAAGAAAGTTAAAGCCGCTCTTTCTAATCCTTTGGAACTCTGTCTTACTATCCCTGAAGGCATATATGTTCCCTTTAATTCATAACCAATAAACTTTATTTCCTTTAGCAAGTTTAATGTGCATTTTCTGTTCCTTGTAACCCAAGGAAGCCTTACCGATTAACCAATAGCATGAACAAAGCAGAGAGAATGGGACAAGTAATCTTGCTTGGGAGCTTCCCAGAGCACTTGACATTGAGTTCAATGCCTTAAATGACAAAGCAAGATCTAATGGACATTTGGGTGATGGGACTGTGCTCCTTGTTATAATATTTATGGATTCTGCCAACTGAGCAGGATTTCTAAAAATGCCAGGTCATGTCCAAAAGAATATGTTCTTAGTTTCTGGGAGAGGCTCTCTGAGTGGCAAGATGATTTTCCTGCCAAAAATATCAGCCAGTTCATCATGAGGGCTTAAATGTCACCTCTCAGAGTTGTCTTCCCTGACCTCCCTATCGAAAATTCTTTGTTGCTCTTTTCTCCCAGTCATCCTGTTTAAATGTCGGAAGAGCATTCCAACTTTGGAACTATCTTTTTATTTTTATTTATTTACTGTTGTTGTTGTTCAGTTACTAAGTCATGCTCTTTGTGGCCCCGTGGACTGCAGCATGCAAGCCTTTCCTGTCCTTCCCTATTTCCCGAAGTTTCCTCAAACTCATATCCATTGAGTTGGTAATGATATCTAATTATCTCATCCTCTGTCACCCCCTTCTATTTATTATAATGTCTTATCTTAGGGTATAAGCTTCCTGAAGGTCAGGACCATTTTTGTCTCAATACATGCTATAATTGTAGCATCTCCTCCTGCCCCCAATCCCTCCCAGCATCAGAGTCTTTTCCAATGAGTCAACTCTTCCCATGAGGTGGCTGAAGTACTGGAGTTTCAGCTTTAGCATCATTCCTTCCAAAGAAATCCCAGGGCTGATCTCCTTCAGAATGGGCTAGTTGGATCTCCTTGCAGTCCAAGGGACTCTCAAGAGTCTTCTCCAACACCACAGTTCAAAAGCATCAATTCTTCGGTGCTCAGCCTTCTTCACAGTCCAACTCTCACATCCATACATGACCACAGGAAAAACCATAGCCTTGACTAGACTGACCTTTGTTGGCAAAGTAATGTCTCTGCTTCTGAGTATGCTATCTAGGTTGGTCATAACTTTCCTTCCAAGGACTAAGCGTCTTTTAATTTCATGGCTGCAGTCACCATCTGTAGTGATTTTGGAGCCCAGAAAAATAAAGTCTGACACTGTTTCCACTGTTTCCCCATCTATTTCCCATGAAGTGGCGGGACCGGATGCCATGATCTTCATTTTCTGAATGTTGAGCTTTAAGCCAACTTTTTCACTCTCCACTTTCACTTTCATCAAGAGGCTTTTGAATTCCTCTTCACTTTCTGCCATAAGGGTGGTGTCACCTGCATATCTGAGGTTATTAATATTTCTCCTGGCAATCTTGATTCCAGCTTGTGTTTCTTCCAGTCTAGCGTTTCTCATGATGTACTCTGTATATAAGTTAAATAAACAGGGTGACGATATACAGCGTTGACGAACTCCTTTTCCTATTTGGAACCAGTCTGTTGTTCCATGTCCAGTTCTAACTGTTGCTTCCTGACCTGCATACAGATTTCTCAAGAGGCAGGTCAGGTGGTCTGGTATTCCCATGTCTTTCAGAATTTTCCACAGTTTATTGTGATCCACACAGTCAAAGGCTTTGGCATAGTCAATCAAGCAGAAATAGATGTTTTTCTGGAACTTTCTTGCTTTTTCCATGATCCAGTGGATGTTGGCAACTTGATCTCTGGTTCCTCTGCCTTTTCTAAAACCAGCTTGAACATCAGGAAGTTCACGGTTCACATATTGCTGAAGCCTGGCTTGGAGAATTTTGAGCATTACTTTACCAGCGTGTGAGATGAGTGCAATTGTGCGGTAGTTTGAGCATTCTTTGGCATTGCCTTTCTTTGGGATTGGAATGAAAACTGACCTTTTCCAGTCCTGTGGCCACTGCTGAGTTTTCCAAATTTGCGGGCATATTGAGTGCAGCGCTTTCACAGCATCATCTTTCAGGATTTGAAATAGCTCAACTGGAATTCCATCACCTCCACTAGCTTTGTTCATAGTGATGCTTTCTAAGGCCCGCTTGACTTCACATTCCAGGATGTCTGGCTCTAGGTGAGTGATCACACCATTGTGATTATCTGGGTCGTGAAGATCTTTTTTGTACAGTTCTTCTGTGTATTCTTGCCATCTCTTCTTAATATCTTCTGCTTCTATTAGGTCCATACCATTTCTGTCCTTTATCGAGCTCATCTTTGCATGAAATGTTCCTTTGGTATCTCTGATTTTTTTGAAGAGATCCTTAGTCTTTCCCATTCTGTTGTTTTCCTCTATTTCTTTGCATTGATCGCTGAAGAAGGCTTTCTTATCTCTTCTTGCTATTCTTTGGAACTCTGCATTCAGATGTTTATATCTTTCCTTTTCTCCTTTGCTTTTCACTTCTCTTCTTTTCACAGCTATTTGTAAGGCCTCCCCAGGCAGCCATTTTGCTTTTTTGCATTTCTTTTCCATGGGGATGGTCTTGATCCCTGTCTCCTGTACAGTGTCACGAACCTCATTCCATAGTTCATCAGGCACTCTATCTATCAGATCTAGGCCCTTAAATCTATTTCTCACTTCCACTGTATAATCATAAGGGATTTGATTTAGGTCATACCTGAATGGTCTAGTGGTTTTCCCTACTTTCTTCAATTTCAGTCTGAATTTGGCAATAAGAGTTCATGGTCTGAGCGACAGTCAGCTCCTGGTCTTGTTTTTGCTGACTGTATAGAGCTTCTCCATCTTTGGCTGCAAAGAATATAATCAATCTGATTTCGGTGTTGACCATCTGGTGATGTCCATGTGTAGAGTCCTCTCTTGTGTTGTTGGAAGAGGGTGTTTGTTATGACCAGTGCATTTTCTTGGTAAAACTCTATTAGTCTTTGCCCTGCTTCATTCTGTATTCCAAGGCCAAATTTGCCTGTTACTCCAGGTGTTTCTTGACTTCCTACTTTTGCATTCCAGTCCCCTATAATGAAAAGGACATCTTTTTTGGGTGTTAGTTCTAAAAGGTCTTGGAGGTCTTCATAGAACCGTTCAACTTCAGCTTCTTCAACATTACTGGTTGGGGCATAGACTTGGATTACTGTGATATTGAATGGTTTGCCTTGGAAACGAACAGAGATCATTCTGTCATTTTTGAGATTGCATCCAAGTACTTCATTTCTGACTCTTTTGTTGACCATGATGGCCACTCCATTTCTTCTGAGGGATTCCTGCCTGCAGTAGTAGATATAATGGTCATCTGAGTTAAATTCACCCATTGCAGTCCATTTCAGTTTGCTGATTCCTAGAATGTCGACATTCACTCTTGCCATCTCTTGTTTGACCACTTCCAATTTGCCTTGATTCATGGACCTGACATTCCAGGTTCCTATGCAATATTGCTCTTTACAGCATCAGACCTTACTTCTATCACCAGTCACATCCACAACTGGGTATTGTTTTAGCTTTGGCTCCATCCCTTCATTCTTTCTGGAGTTATTTCTCCACTGATCTTCAGTAGCGCATTGGGCACCTACTGACCTGGGGAGTTCCTCTTTCAGTATCCTATCATTTTGCCTTTTCATACTGTTCATGGGGTTCTTAAGGCAAGAATACTGAAGTGGTTTGCCATTCCCTTCTCCAGTGGACCACATTCTGTCAAATCTCTCCACCATGACCCACCCGTCTTGGGTTGCCCCACGGGCATGGCTTAGTTTCATTGAGTTAGACAAGGCTGTGGTCCTAGTGTGATTAGACTGACTAGTTTTCTGTGAGTATGGTTTCAGTGTGTTTGCCCTCTGATGCCCTCTTGCAACACCTACCGTGTTACTTGGGTTTCTCTTACCTTGGGCGTGGGGTATCTCTTCACGGCTGCTCCAGCAAAGGGCAGCCATTGTTGCTTACCTTGGACGAGGGGTATCTCCTCATCCAAGTTCAATAAGGAAGTTCAATAAGGAACTCTAAAAAGAAATAAGACAGTTCCTGAAAGGAGAAGGCTTAGGGGTTATTTACTTATTTCACAATTATATGAAGGTTCTTTATCAGAAAAATGTAGAAGTTTCTCTCTATTATTAAAAATTCTCTATTGCCTTTTACATCCTTCTTTTCTTCCTTCTTGATAACTGCCATGTGTGTGTGATGACTGGAACTCTAACACCTATTTTATGACCTTGAATATGGAAGTCTCATATGAAGAAGCCACACACCGAGAATAGCAGAACAGAAAGAGAGAAGCATTCTGGGTCCCTGGTGGCTCAGACGGTAAAGAATCCACCTACAGTGTGGGGGACCTGGGTTCGAGCCCTGGGTTGGGAAGATCCCCTGCAGGAGGGCATGCCAACCCACTCCAGTATTCTTGCCTGGAGAATCCCCAGGGACAGAGAAGCCTGGCAGGCTACAGTGCACTGGGTTGCAAAGAGTTGGACATGACGGAGCAACTAAGCACACACAATAATTTCATGGAGTGGTTGTACTAACCTTGGAGTATCTGGTTCATACTACTTATTTGTAGAATATGTGTAACCTTCTCATATTAGAGCCACTTATTTTGCATTTTCAGTTACATGCAGCCAAAATTAATTCTAGCTGATATTCTAGGTTTTCTCTCTCTTTTTAATCACATATAGAGTCCAATGTTCTTGCCTGGAGAATCCCAGGGACGGGGGAGCCTGGTGGGATGCCATCTATGGGGTCGCACAGAGTCCGGACATGACTGAAGTGACTTAGCAGCAGCAGCAGCAGCAACAGCAGAGTCTCTATTCCAGAATATATTTGAAAAATAACAGAAAACTAACTATACTGGAGAGCTTAATATAACTGCCTGAATTCAGAGTTCTTTACAGATATACTTAAAAGATGGATAGGAAAGTCATATGAGTTGGTAAATTACAGAGGTTTAATAAAAGTATTATAATATAAAAGCTAAGTATTTAGAGACTCATTCAAAAAAAGTAAACAAGTCCAACAATGGATTTGAAGAGATTTTTAGGCATATAAAGTGAAAGTGAAGTCGCTCAGTCGTGTCCGACTCTTTGCGACCCCATAGACTGTAGCCTACCAGGCTCCTCCATCCATGGGATTTTCCAGGCAAGAGTACTGGAGTGGGTTGCCATTTCCTTCTCCAGAGGATCTTCCCGAGCCAGGATTGAACCAGGGTCTCCCACATTGTAGGCAGACGCTTTACTGTCTGAGCCACCAGGGAAGCCTAGGCATATAAGTATGTGTCAATCATAAAGGAAATCAATTCTGAATATTCATTGGAAGGACTGATGCTGAGGCTGAAGCTCCAATACTTTGGCCACATGATGTGAAGAACTGACTCACTAGAAAAGACCCTGATGCTGGGAAAGATTGAAGGCAGGAGGAGAAGTGGACGACAAAGGATGAGATGCTTGGATGGCATCATCGACTCGATGGATATGAGTTTGAGCAAGCTCTGGGAGTTGGTGATGGACAGGGAAGCCTGGCGTGCTATAGTCTATGGGTTCTCAAAGAGTCAGTCATGACTGAGTGACTGAACTGAAGTATATATAGCTAAGAAATGTTCACTGCCTTAACTGGAAATTATCATTAATCAAAATGAACCGGGAATAAAAAGAAATATGTGATCACTTTAAAAAGTCAATTAATTTTAGGCTATTTTAATGCAATTCTGACAGGCAAGAACTTGGAATGGATTCTTTCAAGATATTTTACGATTTTCAGGCCCTTGCTATAGTTTAGATATTCTGTTTTGTCTTTCAGGAAATGAAGAAGGGAGAAAAAAAATAAAAATGACTAAAGAGAGATAAAACAAGTCATTTGGAAAAGAATTTTTTAAAAAAGATAGTCTAGCCTGGAAAGAAAGAAAAGTGGAATTTAAAGCATTTCATGAATTTGAAAGCTGCTTAGTTGTATCCGACTCTTTGTGACCCCATGGGCTATAGAGTCCATGGAATTCTCTAAGCCAGAATACTGGAATGGGTAGCTTTTCCCTTCTCCAGGGGATCTTCCCAACCCAGGGATCAAACCCAGGTCTCCCACATTGCAGGCAAATTCTTTACCAGCTGAGCCACAAGGGAAGCCCATGAATATTGGAGTGTGTAGCCTATCCCTTCTCCAGGAGATCTTCCCGAACCAGGAATTGAACCAGGGTCTCCTGCATTGCAGGCAGATTCTTTAACTCTGACGTATCAGGGAAGCCCTGATAGCTTCCCAAAAGGAAGGTTCTCAGTCACTAAAGTGGAACAAAGTTGAACTACCCTAAATTGAAGAAAGAACACATTACTAGAGTGTTTACAGAATCCTATGTCATGGAAAGAGGTTGAGTTTGATAATGTCACTTCCTAGAGATCTTTATAGTCTACAGTGGATATGAAGTTTTCCCAGTGTGATGTCTCAACCTGTAATCAACCATATACATCCTTTCTGAGCTGATACCTGGGTAGCAAAGGGCTTCCTAGAAGGACCACAGGATTGGGATACACAGGATCGCTTAGAATTATTCTGATTGTTTCCTTGAAACTCAGTAATTAGACAATTTCTTGAAATACATTCCAGCTTTTTTTGAAACAAAAGGCAGACACTGTTGATTGTCCACCTGTAGCAGATTCTGCTGACACCCTGAATTTACCCCCAGGTATTCTCAAGTCCAGGACATACTGACAGAATCTGTGGATCTCTATCTTAGAGCTTTCTCTCTACCAGAGTGTAAGGCAGTAATTTGTCCCTATTGGGTTTAATATGTAACCCAGGCTCGAGTCTTCCAATTCTGCTCTCTGAGTCTTGCTAGCTCCACAATCTGAGGAGGGCTCACAGAGTATCTGATTTGCCTTCATGGCATCTTGTATAACTCTGATCTGCAAATAAGAAGCCCATTTTCCTGCAGAGTGGCAGCAATGGGCATGTGACTCTAGGATCCTTGGGTGCTACCATATGCATGCCACCTGTCAGAACTCAAAGAATTCTGAAAGGCCCAGCTAAGGAGTCAGCTTGAAGTTGATACTTTTTTGGGTGGGACCCTGTACTTCAAAATATGAGATATGCTTTGAACCAAAGGTCAAATGATGTTCTGTCCCCAGTTGTTAAAATATACTCTCCCATTCTCCTAGTGAATGATCTATGATTGAGCTAAACTTATCAGGGCAATTTCATTTGATAGTTACTGCTTTAGGGGAAATGGGTTGAGTACATCTTGGAAGATAAGAAATATGTACTGACAGGTAGAAGCCAATTTTCCTCTCTGACTTTGGATGGAATATTGTGTAAAGATAACAATGGAGGGACTTCCCTGGTGGTCCAGTGGTTAAGAAAATGCTTTGCAATGCAGGAGACATGGGTTCGATCCCTGGTTGGGGAACTAAGATTCCACATTCAGTGTAGCAACTAAGCCCGTGCTCTCGTGCCCACATACCACAATTAGACAGCCCATACATTCCAACGAAACATCCTGCATGACACAGTGAAGATCCCATGTTCTGCAACTAAGACCTGACACAGCCAAATAGATAAATAAATGCTTGGAGCAGTTGCAGCCATTCTGTAACCAGGAAGAGAAAGAAAATGAACACCGAGAGTGGCAGGGTAAAGACACAGAAGGAGCTGGGTTCTTACCCCAGTGAGCCCTAGGAAGAAATCCTGGAATTGCCTTCCTCTGGACATTTTCAGTGACATAAGAGATAATTTTATTGTTTTAGCCACTTTTAGTCAGAGATGGGTAATTTCCAGTGATGTCCGTAGTGGATGCTGTTGATTAGGGCTTCTCACATTTATTCCTTTCCATGGCTACTTCTGTGTTGATGGAGTCCACCTTCCACTATAAAGGCCAAAAATGCTGGTTTTTCCTGGCTTCCCTTGCAGCTAGAATATGACCATATGACCCAATTATGGCCGATAGGACTTGCGGAGCACTCAGTTATTAGCTTTCTGAGAAAGGATTTCCTCCTTAATTAGAAGCGACATTTAGGAAACATTCTCTTAGTCTTTGGCTACACACTATTGTGTTCTCATGTGACACTTGAAACTGCGGTGGCCATCTGTGAGGTGATGGTCTAAGGAGAAAGCCAGAGTGAAAGATGTAAAGACTCAGGTCCTCAGTGACCTGGCAGAGTCCTTGAACCCATCTTAGATCTGCCCTGCCTCTTGAGTTATATTTAAGTGAGGTACATAAATGTCATAATCTAAGTTGATTGTTGTTGGATGTTCTGCTCCTTGAGGCCAGAGCCATCTTAACTCAGAGATCTAGGGCTGTTACATCACTTCAATCACTGTCTTGTATGTGTGTGCCTGCTCAGTAGCTCCAGTCCTGTGACCCTGAGGACTATAGCTCATCAAGGTCCTCTGTCCATGTGATTTTCCAGGCAAGAATACTGGAGTGGGTTGCAATTCCCTCATCCAGGGGATCTTCCCGACTCAGGGATCAAACCTGTGGCTCTGGCAGTCTCCTGCAGTGCAGGTGGATTCTTTATCAGCTGCGCTACCCTGAAAGCCCATCAATCACTGTCTTCCCCTCCTGTTGCTGCTGCTGCTGAGTCACTTCAGTCGTGTCTGACTGTGTGACCCCATAGACGCCAGCCCACCAGGCTCCCCCGTTCCTGGGATTCTCCAGGCAAGAACATTGGAGTGGGGTGCCATTTCCTTCTCCAATGTCTTCCCCTCCTAATCTACCAGAAATGAAAGAACAAAAAAGTTTCTGTTGAACTTCTAAACATCAGCTGGTTCTGGTTTTACATTTTACTGATGATGAAAAATGCTAGTAGTATATCATTTGCTATACAATCATAAACTATTTCTGGGCCCCTCCACAGAAGACAATCATTAGGTATTCATGAAAATTACAAAGACATCTCCTCTCAACAGTCCTGCAATTTGGAGAAATAACAAAACTGTAAAAGGAATTGTTGGATGTTTTCATTCAGTTGGGCATTACAGCTTCTGAATTGAGTTTTCCTAAAAAAAAAAGGGAAATACAACCAAATTCCCTTATTCTTTCAGATGCTGTAAATAAAAATATACTGAAAACTTGTCTAAAAGAAGAGCAGTTATGCATGTATTATTTTATTTAAACAACAAAACATCATAGAGACTGGAAATATTACTGTTTACTGTAAGCAAACAGGATGAGAATTTAGAAGGAACATTTTCTTTTAAAAGTATATATCATACCCACACAGCTGCTTAGCCACACACACACACTAGTAATATCAAAAGAGATAATGAAGATGTTAGGATGTTGCTGGAATTCTACAAGTCTGCTTTATGATTATCGATGGGGGATAAAAAAAAAGATTTCTGCCTTGGAAATTACTTATTTTCTAGAGACTTTTCCTGGTTCTAGAACTACCACTTTGATGGTATACTTTGCTCAGCATGCCGAATGATGGTGATCTTTTAGGTAAGAAATCTTCAGGACTTTATCCTTTGATAGGGCTTCGACAGATTAGGAAGCAACTGAACCTCTTCTTCTAGCAAGAAGAGCAGGTTTCCTGGGTTAGGGATCCTTTCCTTTAGGTAGTTAAATTGGCTTGGGGCCCAAGGTGAGTGAACTTTCTTTGCTCCTCGACTCATCACTTCAGACAGCGCAAGTTCAGGCGGCTTCACTGATTTCCCAAGAGAAATCGAGCCCCTGCTTTTGCCCAAGGCTGGCTCAGGCACGTCACCTTTCACCTACTTTGAAGATAAGTTTTGCATCGCATGGTGGTTTACTATTCAAGTAGCTATTTCTAGCTCCTTCATTACTTCAAAACAAAATGAAACCCTCCAAATGTTTTACTTCTTGTGGAATCGAGTCTGACTTAAAAGTTATAACTTCGTTCACAGACCACTAAATAATATGTTGAATTAAAGAGAAAAAAAAAAAAAATCTCAACCCCACTACAGCTTGCGTAATGAAAGCCATCTTTTTAATAGTGTATTGTAGTTGTTGTTTTAGTCATTTGTGTTTTGCTTTGTTGGCTTGCAGGAAGGCAGTCTACCTGCACTCTTTTCCCCATTAATAGTGTCTAAAGTGAAATATAATGGCAAACTCTTCAAAATACAGAAACACGTTCAGCTTCATAAAAAGAAGTCCAAAAATAGTACTGAGGGGTCAACTTTATCCTTTAGAAAGTATCAATCTTGTAT
Source organism: Bubalus kerabau (assembly GCF_029407905.1). Taxonomy (NCBI): domain Eukaryota; kingdom Metazoa; phylum Chordata; class Mammalia; order Artiodactyla; family Bovidae; genus Bubalus; species Bubalus kerabau. The sequence goes on from NC_073626.1 coordinate 165,128,773, forward strand.
ATGACTTCCCTGGTTGCTCAGACGGTAAAGCGTCTGCCTACAATGCGTATAAAGAGTGAGTGCATCGAGGGGAGATGGGCTATTTGCTGGGTTCGGTGAAGCCAAAGCAAGAATAAAAAACCTGCTTTGAATTCCTGAGCCCCTCTCGCTTCAGACATTTTCCCAGATCATTTTATTTTCCAAAATCTGACAAATCTGTGCAAGAACGAAACACATAATCCAGTTAAGAAGGAAGATAATGGCGCACTTTTTTCCAGAGCTATATTAAGATTTATAGATTACAGCAACATCTGCGTTTGTAGTTTTTGGGAGGGGCGAGGCGGTGGTCTTTCCAACCCTAGGGGAAGGGCCCTCCCGCAGACCGAGCCGGACGGCTCCTCCTCCACCCACGTCCCGGCCGCGCAGTCCGGCTCCCCTCCCCCGCCGCCGCGGTCCAGTCCTTCCCCGCCGACCGGCCCCCGCCCCGCGCAGGCTGCGGCTGGGTCCCGTCCGCCGCGACTCGGGCGAATGACCCGTAGTAACCCCGCCCCGCCCCCGGCCGCCCGCTGCGCTCCCGGCCGGAATTCGATAGGCCCAGCCCCGCACGCGCCACCGCCCGCGGGCCAATGGGCGGCGGCCTCTCTGCATATGCAACGAGCGCCGGCCGGGGGTGCGCGTCCCGGGCGGTTCGGCTCAACAGACGCTGGTCTGCCGGCGCCGGGGTGCGAGTCCGCGCTTGTTACCGTGGCCGGGTCTGGGACGAGGCGGTGGCGGCGGACCGAGTAGCAGACGGCCGTCTCCTCGCAGTGCGACCGCGGCGGCAGTGTCAGGGTCCCCAGGAGGCGGCCCAGGGCGCCAGTGCTCTGGGGGCGCAACCCAGGCCTGCGTGGGTCCGAGGAACCGGGGCCCCGGCGTCGCGGTGAGTGCGGCGCTCGTTGTGGGCACGGCGGGGCCTCCGCGTGCGGAAGGGCTGCTCCCCATGGGCGACCCTGGCCCGGGGGAAGGATGCGGCCGGCCTGGAGGCCCCGGATCCCCGACGTCGCCGCCTAGCCCGGCGGTGCGGGCGTACCGGGCCGCCCCGCGGCTAGGGTGGGAGGTGTCGCCGTGGGATCTGGGAAGCGGGTGAGGTGGGGCCCGAGGCCGCAGAGCCCACGTGAACCCGGGGGGAACCGCAGCCCGAGCGGCCGAGTTGTCCGGAGGAGGAAGGATGCGCGGGATTCCCTCCCGGCGCTTTGGGGGCGGGGTGGGCTGGGGGTTGGCCACTTTCACTAGCCGGGCTCTGACGCCGTCCTTGGGAGGAAACACCCCTGCGGTTTCCGAAACCCATGCTGGAGAGGCGGGCGGGGGGTGTGTTGCTGCCGGCCATGAGGAGAGATTGGGGGGTATGAGGTGGGTCGACCTTGGTTTTTGTTCTGGCCGCGATCGGAGGCGATGGGCCTGGGATGAATCCTGTTTGTTTGGGGTTGGGAGTTGAAGGTTTACTTTTCCATAGGTATATTTTAATTATGCACCGGTAATGGAATGGGTAATTCCGAGCAACTCGAGCGGGGTAGGAATGATCCAGCCCGTTTCACAGATGGGGAACCCGAGGCCCAGAAACATTGAGCTGGTTTGTCCAGGCTGGCTTTGGAAAAAGTGCTCTAAGCTATTGTGTATTTTGTTGTTTAGTCGCTAAGACGTATCCGACTCTGCGACCCCATGGACTGTAGCCCATCAGGCTCCTCTGTCCACGGGATTCTCCAGGCAAGAACACTGGAGTGGGGTGCCATTTCCTCCATCTCTCCTGTCTCCTGATTGGCGAGCGGGATTCTTTACCACTGAGTCAGCTAGGAATCGCAGAGAGAATCATAGCTTCTCTTCTTCTTTGCCATGATTTGGGGGCAAGTTAATGTGTCCAAACAGCAGTTCTCTCCACCTGTAAAATGGGAATAACCACCACCTTAGAGAGTTGTTAACATACTATGCAGAAACTCTTCGTAGGAAACCTGGAATGTTATAAAGGCTCAATAAGTGTCAGCTGAGAGGGAATAGGCCTTGTGAAATTGATTGTAGCGGAATAAGATGACAAGCAGCTGACACTGAGTCTTTATAACATTCCAGGTTTCCTACGAAGAGTTTCTGCATAGTATCTCCAAAACTGTTAACAACTCTCTAAGGTGGTAGTTACTCCCATTTTATAGTTGGAGAGAATTGCTGTTTGGACACATTAACTTGCCCCCAGATGACTGCAAGTAAGAGGGGAAGCTGTGATCAGACCCGCCTGTTTGAAAATCTAGAGCTCTCTTATCCAAGCGTTATATTATACTGCCTCTCTTTGGTGGCTGGCTGAATAGTTGTCACAGTGGAGTTTTGTTTGAGTGGCCAGGAGAGCAGTCATTTGATGATAACCTTTTCTGGTTCCCCAGGTTTGTTTCAGGAGTTGAGGGGTGCTGCTGAGTTGCTCCTAAAACTGTGTATTAGAAGGTTATTACTGGGAATAAGTGTGGCGACGCGGGAGTGTACTGTATAGACTGTTCTTTTGTGTTCTGGAGTGTTCTTATGCAGTTCTTAACACTTAGGCATGAGTAAGGCTTCTTCAGTCACTGGCATTTTCCTTTTAGTCTTTTCCTAGTTAGTTCTTTTTCTGTAAAAAGAGTTAGTTCTGTAGTAAGATGGCGGTGTTGGGTGTAGGGCTGGATGTACGGAGATGTACATTGGATGTACGGGGTTGGGGTGACAAGTCACCTAGTGTCCCTGGGTCTCAGTTACTGGGCTTGTGAGCTGTGTGCACTGGATGATTTAATGTTATCCTTCTTGAAGGAAGGATGGATGGGGAAAATCAATCCCTGCTTGGTTTGGGGCGTCAGAGCCCCAAAAAGTCCCAACGCTTTTCTCATTGCTTGTGTGCTCTTCTGCTGTCCTGTTTAACAATTCCTTATTTAGTTAATTGCTCACTTAGAGCCTTTAATTCCTATTCTGTGTCAGACAGCATGTAAGGTATGCATGTAAGGGAATGCAGCAGAGAACAGAATTGATGCCATTTTTGCCTTTAGGGAGGAAAGAATATGAAACAGGTCATCATATGAATAATAGATAATTACAAATTATGATATGTATAATGAAGGAAAAGTAACATGTGAATGAGTATTATATAGACTGTTGTGATTTAGATGGAAATCTAGTCTAGGGAGGGGTTTTTTTTTTAAATGGTGGGTGACAAGTGCTTGGGTGACTAGACTGGGTACTATTAAAAAACTTTTAAATTTGGGCATGATTTTAGATTTATAGAGAAGTTGCAGATATGGGAATATTCCTATATACCATAACCCAGCTCCCCTGCTCTAATATTAGCATGTCACATAACCTTGGTTCATGTGTCAAAACAAAAGATTAATATTGATACTATACTCTTAACTAAATTATAAACTATGTTCAGATATCACCAATTTTTCCATATGTGCCCTTTTTTCTGTTCCGGGATTGAGTCCATGATACCAGCTGGCATTTTGCGTTCATGTTATTTTAGTCTCCTCTGGTATTAAATACTAATTTAAAAATTTCCCTTTTATGATTTACTTTTTTTTTTTATGATTTACTTTTAATAATTTGTAATAGTAAGTGGTATAGAACACTAAGAAAGTAAATATATGGATATGTAAAATAAACTACTATATATCAACCCTTTTAGTGGTTCCAATTTTGTTTAAATTAGGATTGCCCAGTATCAGTATGTAGAAAATTTCTTTCTAAGCCAATCATCAGTTGACAGGCACTTGGGTTGCTTCCATGTCTTGGCTATTGTAAATAGTGCCGCTGTTCATTTTGAATTACAGTTTTCATCTTTTCTGGAGTGGAATTGCTGGGTCTCATGGTAGTTCTATTTTTAGTCTTTTAAAGTACCTCCTTACTGTTTCTCTAGTGGCTGCACCAAATTACATTCCCACCAACAGAGTAGTAGGGTTCTTTTTCTCCTTTAGTATTTATTATTTGTAGACTTTTTGATGGTAGCCATGCTCACAGGTGTGAGCCTCATCACTACTTCATTGTGGTTTTGACTTTTCGTTTCTCTGATAATGATGTCGAACATCTTTTCATGTGTGTGTTGGCCATCTGTATGTCTTTTTTTCTGAGAAATGTCCATTTAGGTCTTCTGCCCATTTTAATTTTTTTTGATAGAGTTATGTGAGCTGTTTGTATATTTTGAATATTAACCCTTTGTTGCATCATTTGTAAATACTTCTCTCATAGGTTGTCTTTTCATTTTGCTTATTGTTCCTTTTGCTGTGCAAAGGCTTTTAAGTCTCATTTGTCAATTAAAAGATGCCTGCTCCTTGGAAGAAAAGCTGTGACAAACCTAGACAGCATATTAAAAAGCAGAGACATTACTTTGCCGACAAAGGGTCTGTCTAGTCAGAGCTGTGGTTTTTCCAGTAGTCATGTATGGATGTGAGAGTTGGACTATAGAGAAAGCCGAGGGGAGGGAGGTGGGAGGGGGGTTCAGGATGGGGAACACGTGTACACCTGTGGCGGATTCATGTTGATATATGGCAAAACCAATACAATATTGTAAAGTAATTAGCCTTCAATTAAAATAAATAAATTTATATTAAAAAAATAAAAATAATAAAATATTAAAAAAAAAAAAAGGCTGAGCACCGAAGAATTGATGCTTTTTAACTGTGGTGTTGGAGAAGGCTCTTGAGAGTCCCTTAGACTGGCAGGGAGATTAAACCAGTCAATTCTAAAGGAAATCAACCATGATTATTCATTGGAAGGACTGATGCTGAGGCTGAAGCTCCAATACTTTGGCCACCTGGTGGGAAGAACTGACTCATTAGAAAAGACTCTGATGCTGGGAAAGATCGAAGGAGGAAGGAGAAGGGGATGACAGAGAATGAGATGCCTGGATGGCATCACTGACTCAACTGATATGAGTTTGAGCAAACTCTGGGAGATGGTAAAGGACAGGGAAGCCTGGAGTGCTGCAGTCTCTGGGATCGCAGAGTCAGACATGACTGAGAGACCGAACTGAACTGTATTTTTATTTCCTTTGCCTTGGGAGACTGATCTAAGAAAATACTGCTATGATTTATGCAAAGAGTGTTGTGCCTGTGTTCTTTTCTAGGAGTTTTATGGTGTCATGTCTTATATTGTGTTGCTTAGTCATGTCCATTTCTTTGCCACCCCATGGACTGTAGCTCGCCAGGCTTCTCTGTCCATGGGATTTTCCAGGCAAGAATACTGGAGTGGGTTGCCATTTCCTCCTCCAGGGAATCTTCCCAGCCCAGGGATCGAACCCACATTGCTTACCTCACCTTTGTTGGCAGATGGATTCTTTACCACTAGCGCTGCCTGGGAAGCCCTGTCTTATGTTAGATCTTTAAACAATTTGGAGTTTATTTTTGTATATGTTTGCAGGAATGTTCCAACTTGTTGTTTTACCTGTAGCTGTCCAGCATTCCCAGCACCACATACTGTAGAGCCTGTCTTTTCTTCTGGGCAGATTTTTAAATTGATTTGGTGAGATACTACTAGATGACAATCTTGCATTCTGGTGCTGTAGTTAAATGTACATATAGCCAAGAGTTAGGGAACTTTTTTGAGCAACAGTACTTTTTTAATCTCAGTGTCTGTTCCTCAGAATGTCACTCCAGCTCACATTGCAAGATGTGAAAAAGAGAGGGACTTTTTTTCAAGAAGTCATTCTGCCTGCTTTTTGAGTACTTACAGCTTAAATATTCCTGTAATATTTAAACTTTCCCCGTTCAAATGAGCAGTTGGGAAGCAAGAAATTTTATATGAGTTTTGGACATCAGGCTGGGATTTGGATGTTTTCAGGAAAGCTAGGCCAAAAAAAGATGACAGTTTTTTCTAACTTTAGGTAAGTAGCATTATATTTATCAAAAGTACCTGATGTAGTTTATCCTTTACAGAGTGACTTAAAATTCTAATCTCTTAGGAGTCAAATGATGACATGGTTTGGGAAATACAAGCCATTAAATGTGTGACTCTTTCAGTTGAATGTGTATTAAACCAGTACAAATGATGCATTGCAGTACCCTTACTGAATTCCATTTGCAGAGTACTGTGCTAGATGTATAATGTGGAATAAATAAAAAGATGAACTTGTAAAGTCCTTGCTTTCAAGGAGATTTCAACTTAATGAATACTAATACTCAGATTTAATTTTTTTCCCCTTTTTAAGCTAACATGAAAGTGCTTTCATGTTAGCTTATTTGATTTTTACAGCCTTATATCATTAGCAGAAATACTGAGAAAAGGGAGATTTAGAGGCAAAATTGCCAGATGTGGTAATTAATAGTAGTAAATGGATTGGCAGAAGGGGAAGCTGAATGATGACTAGTGTACCATTTTGGTGCCATCAGTGGAGAGATGATGGGTGAGATTGCCTGTGGAGAGACTAGAAAGAGAAGTGGAGGAGGCTGAGTTTGCCCAGGAGATGGACACAGTGGCCAGTCACGTGAGAGGGACAGCCTGAAGCAGGTGTCCCTGCTGCCGTGGAGAAGCACTCACCACGGTGGAATGCTCCTGTGAGAAAACTGGAGCACCGTCTGTTGGATTTAGCAACTCGTCTGTTGGATTTAGCAACTCGGAAGTCACGGCTGACCTTGGCAGGAGATACTGATACGATGGTCAGGATGGGGTGGGGAGCAGAAGTAAGGGGAAGATAGGGAAAATGGCAATTGCAAGAATAGGAAACTGCTCCGAAGAGTGTTGAATGGTAGCACGATATATACCTGTGGCTGATTCATGTTGATATTTGGCAGAAAACAAGAAAATTCTGTAAAGCAATTATCCTTCAATTGAAAAAATAGATAAGCTTAAAAAAAACATGCTGATGGGAAAGTGTCTGAATGGGGGGAGGTTGAGTATAGATCAGGAAGCTGTTATTTGTTCATGCAAAATGGAGCCTTGAGCAATTTCCAGAAAATTGCCAAGAACTGTTAAATTCCTAAAAATCAGTCTCTTTTCACTGACATGACAGTCTTTTTAGAAAATCTCACTACACAGCATTGTGTAAAGCTGATTTAACATGTGACTTAGTCTTGATTTTATTCACCTTAATATAGTATATACTTTCATCTGACTTTTGATCATAGTTTTTCTTTTATAAAGAAGGAGACATTATAAACATTAAATCCTGTGATTTCTTCAGTGTGCTATTTTTAGTTTCATAATAAACGTTTTCAGACTGCTTCTGTTTTCCTGACATTTTAAGTGCCTAAATTCTTTTCGTTTAAAACTGTAACTTCTATTTTTACTGAAATATATTTACTTATGTTTCACGTTTCCCATGTTGAGGAATAAAGAATTGTCAGATGATTCAGCGGGTTTAACTGGTCTGATAATTTTTATTTGGAGCTGAAGATACCAAAATAACCAATGTTTTGGATAAACTGGCTAACTATAGTTATCTACTTGTTTGTGAAGGTATTATGAGGATATGTAGGGGGCATTGATTTATTTATATATATTTCTTTTTTAAAATTTGTTTTTAATTGGAGGATGATTGCTTTACAATATTGTGTTGGTTTCTGCCATACAACAGCTTGAATCAGCCATAAGTGTATATGTATGCCCTCCCTCTCGAGCCTCCCTCCCACCCCCACATCCCACTGCTCCAGGTTGTCACAGAGCACCTTGTAGCCCTGTTGAGCTCCCTGTGTCATACAGCAGCTTCCCGCTAGTCGTCTGCTTTGCATATGGCAGTGTATGTGTTTCAGTGCTAGGCTTTCAGTTCATCCCACTATCTTCTTCCTCGGCTGTGTCCACCAGTCTGCATCTCTTGTTCCTGTCCTGCAAATAGGTTCGTCAGTACTGTTTTTCTAGATTCCATATATATACATTAGTATACTACAATTATTTTTCACTTTCTGACTTACTTCACTCTGTATAACAGACTCCAGGTTCATCCACCTTAGTTCAACTGACTAAATTTGTTCCTTTTTATGACTGAGTAACTTTCCATTGTATATATGTACCACAGCATCTTTATCCCATTCATCTGTCAGTAGACATCTAGGTTACTTCCGTGTCCTGGCTATTGTAAATAGTGCTGCAATGAACATTGGGAATACATGTGTCTTTTTGAATTGTGGTTTTCTCAGGGTATATGCCCAGTAGTGGGATTGCTGGGTCATATTGTAGTTTTAGTCCTAGTGTTTTTTTTTTTTTTTTTAAGGAATCTACTCAAATTTGTGCATATCTTGCAAGACACTGGGAATTTGAAAATGACTAAGGATCGTCCCTGCTCTAAAAGAGCTCAGGATTCATGAAAGGAAATGTATGAACATTATATGTATAAGGGAAGAAGGTATACGAGCATATGTGTTACTGGGCAATATAGCTCATACAGACAGAACAGGGCAGGAAAAAGGGGAGACTTGACAGGGGAGGTCTTGTTTTTTTTTTCTCTCCTTCAGAAGTAGTTTTTTGGCAGGAAGTGACAAGGTATTGTGAGTCCAGCACGTGAGCAAATCCGTCAAGCATACGTTACTTAAAGGGGACTGCTGCTGCTGCTAAGTTGCTTCAGTTGTGTCCGACTGTCTGTAACCCCACAGATGGCAGCCCACCAGGCTCCCCCGTCCCTGGGATTCTCCAGGCAAGAACACTGGAGTGGGTTGCCATTTCCTTCTCCAATGCATGAAAGTGAAAAGTGAAAGTGAAGTTGCTCAGTTGTGTCCGACTCTTAGCGACCCCACGGACTGCAGCCCACCAGGCTCCTCCGTCCATGGGATTTTCCAGGCAAGAGTACTGGAGGGGGGTGCCATTGCCTTCTCCAAAGGGACTAGGAAATACTAATTCCTTAAGAATGAGAGTGTTCAAGCTGTCTGAAGATACATAAAAGATATGGTTAATGTGAAGTGAGCAATACAGAGGTTATAGCGATAGTGAAGTCTCTCAGTTGTGTCCGACTCTTTGCGACCCCATGGACAGTAGCCAACCAGGCTCCTCCGTCCTTGGGATTTTCCAGGCAAGAATACTGGAGTGGGTTGCCATTTTCTTCTGCAGGAGAGAGGTCCTATTGACCAGGGTCTCCAGGAAAAGATCAGCTGAGCAAATGAGACATAGATTGGATTTGAAAAAAACAGTTGGGTTTAAGGTAGAGGTACTCTAATGGGGACGTCCAGGGCAATTGGGGAAGAGCAGGATTGACAAATCAATTGAGGCATCCTCTGTTCTGGGGGACTAGAGAAGCTGTGAGCCTAAGTCACATCCCTGGGGAGAAACAAAAACACCGGAGCCTTGGAGGATAAAGACTATTAAGACCTTGCCTAAGACTCATTTATTGATTCCTTCAGCTCACCAAGTACAGTTGGCCCTTGAACAACATGGGTTTGAACTGTGCGGGTCCACTTACTTGTGGATTCCCCACCTCCCCACAATGCAATGTATACTACAGTACTACACCATCCAAGGTTGGTTGAATCCCTGGGTGTGGAACCATGAGTATGGAGGGCTGACTATAAAATTATATAGTAATTATAAAACCTTGTGTTGTTGAAGGGTCAGCTGTAATTGTCAAAAGAATGTTAGCAAGGGATGGGAATAGGAAGGGAGACTGGGCAGCCAGTAAGTGAAGAGAACCCTGTGAACTCTGCATTTCAGGTCTGGCCGGAGTTGTTTCTAACACTGCTGTTTGTGGGTGTCGCGCTGCCCATACCAATTAGCCTTTGAGGAGCTGTTTCCTCCTCTGTAAAGCTTTCTTTCTCAGCGCTCTTGTGAGCTGCTTCTCCATCAGTGGTTTTTTGCTTTTATTCTCTTTCCATCTCTTCCTTTTACTTGGCTCAAGACTTTTTCTGTTTCTGCCTTATTTCTTTTTTCAGCTTCTTTGAAACTTTATCAGTTAACGTTTTGTGTTTCCCCCTGTGTTTATGTGTTTGCTACTTGTAATTTACTAGGGCATTTTCATGTGTTTTATTAAATACTGGGCTTCACTTGTGACTCAGCTGATAAAGAATCCGCCTGGGTTTGATCCCTGGGTTGGGAAGATCCCCTGGAGAAGGGAAAGGCTACCCACTCTAGTATTTTGGCCTGGAGAATTCCATGGACTCTATAGTCTGTGGGGTCTCAGAGTCAGACATGACTGAGTGTCTTTCACTTTCACTAATTAAATACTAATTACTCAGATATGCAGTTGACACCACCCTTATGACAGAAAGTGAAGAGGAACTAAAAAGCCTCTTGAGGAAAGTGAAAGAGGAGAGTGAAAAGTTGGCTTAAAGCTCAACATTCAGAAAACTAAGATCATGGCATCTGGTCCCATCACTTCATGGCAAATAGATGGGGAAACAGTGTCAGACTTTAATTTTTTGGGCTCCAAAATAACTGCAGATGGTTGCAGCCATGAAATTAAAAGACGCTTACTCCTTGGAAGGAAAGTTATGACCAACCTAGATAGCATATTGAAAAGCAGAGACATTACTTTGCCAACAAAGGTCCGTCTAGTCAAGGCTATGGTTTTTCCAGTGGTCATGTATGGATGTGAGAGTTGGACTGTGAAGAAAGCTGAGTGCCGAAGAATTGATACTTTTGAACTGTGGTGTTGGAGAAGACTCTTGAGAGTCCCTTGGACTGCAAGGAGATCCAACCAGTCCATCCTAAAGGAGATCAGTCCTGGGTGTTCATTGGAAGGAATGATGTTGAAGCTGAAACTCCAATATTTTGGCCACCTCATGCGAAGAGTTGACTCATTGGAAAAGACTGATGCTGGGAGGGATTGGGGGCAGGAGGAGAAGGGGACGACAGAGAATGAGATGGCTGGATGGCGTCATCGACTCGATGCACATGAGTTTAAACTCTGGGAGTTGGTGATGGACAGGGAAGCCTGGCATGCTGCGATTCATGGGGTCACAAAGAGTCGGATGCGACTGAGCAACTGAACTGAACACATCTGCATAAATCTTTTTATAAATATGTATATTTTATTGAAGTATAGTTGATTTACAGTATTTCAGGGGTACAGCAATATGGTTCAGTCATACTTTTTGAATATTATTTTCTAAATTGGTTTTGTTAACATAGAACAGTTCGTTTTTTTCTGCATTGCTGTTTCTGGGTTATAAAATATTCATTATCATTTTGGCCAGAATTATGAAAAGTTGCTACTTCAATCAGCGAAATTTCTTATTTTCACTTTCATCATGGTTGTTGAAGTGATCCTCATTCTGGTCCTTGACTTTGGCTGTTTTTTTTTTTCTTTTTAACCATACCATTAACTGTCAGAAATCTTCTTGTTCTCTTTGAAAACTGACTTGATCCCTAAAGTTGTTGCCTCTTGTTTGGGAGAAGGTTGGGGTAATTGAGTTCCTTCTAAAATGAAGTAGGGAGTTTGTTTTAGTTACATAGAAAACTAGAATGAACCTGAGTGGATTAATCTTAGAACTGTACTGGGCATTTTTACAGAAAGAGAATTCACCTTCACTGCAGTTACACCAGGAGTCATTTTCCTTTTGTGCTCTAACTGCCACACTGCTAGTGTGTTAGAGCCCGAGAACCGGTGTTCATCGTTGACTCTGAAACTGGGCCTGCCTTCTAGGCTGCTGCCTGTGTACTCTCCAGCATAGTGCCTGGGTAGTGCGCTTCTTAGAGATTAAAAATGTTTAGTTTGTATAACGCTCTTTTGAGGTGTAAAAAGATGTTGTCTCCAGGAGCATCTTGAGGTGGAAGGGTTGTGAGAGGTAGTGGCTGGTTGGGAGTGAGGTGAGAGTTCAGAGAAGGAGCTCAAATATAAGGAATGAGATTGTCGTGGCAGAGAGGAGGGACGGTGGGCATCCAGGTTGGGAAATACTATGGAAGTTCCTTGCAAAACTGGGGCTACAACTACCATGTAATTCAGCAGTTCATCTGAAGAAAATGTTCCATATTAATTCAGAAAGTGTACGCATCCCCTTGCTCATTGCAACACTGTTGGTCCCCGCTTTTAGCACAGAACTCCTAAGACTGTTGGAATTTCCTGACTGCTCAGAATCTTATTCAAAAAAGCTCCTTTGGCTCACACCTGAGTTTAATGAAGTGACTTAGGACCCAGTCCCTAGAGTACCTCAGGACAGGGCTGGTCACCAGAAAGACCCAGGGATTAGAGGGCTTGAACTTTCAACCCTTCTCACTGAGGATTTGAACCCATCTCCCCGGCTCTTGCAAGGAGCGAGGGGACTGGAGACTGAGCTCTGTAAAAACTCTTGAAAAGGGGATATTCAGCAACCTTCCGGGTTGGTGAACATTTCTGTCCAGGTGCACCCCTGGAGGGAGTTTGGAAGCTGTGTGGTCCACTCCCCCACCCTGCTCCTTTGCCCTGTGCATCTCTTCCATTTGTCTGTTTCCGAGTTGTAGCCTTTATAATAAACTGATAAACGTAAGAGTGTTCCTGAGTTCTGTGAGCCATCCTAGCAAATTATTTTTTTGTTGTTACTTTTTCAAATTTATTTTTAATTGGAGGCTAACAAATTATTGAATCTGAGGAGGAGTTTGTGGAAATCCTGATTTATAGCTGGCTGGAGACTTGTAAGTACCAACTGGGGAACAGTCTTGTGGGACTGACCTCTCTTATGAAATAGATTATAAAACTTAGACCAATTCTGGCTTAAAAATTATCTCTCAAACTTTTATCCAAGGAGTATATGCACACAATGGCTAAGGCTCTGCTCCCAGTGCAGGGGGCCCAGATTTGATCTCTGGCTGGAGTGCAAGATCCCGCATGCTGCAATTAAGGGTCCACATGCTGTAACCAAGACCCATTGCAGCCAAATAAATATATAAATAAACATTAAATAAAAATTTCCACAAAACTTGGGAGGTGTTGTGCATGGTGTTGCAGTGTTGTGGAGCCATCTGCTGCCAGTGGGATTCTTACTCCTTTATTGGAAGGATGACTGTATACCCTCGGTTGTCTGGAACGCCGTCAAATTCATCTTATAATAGTACATGCTTTTACTCTCCAAAGTATCCTTCTTTGCTGATTAATGATAGAATTACCTGATTTGTAAGTGATTTGGTGGTGGTTTTTTGGAAGCTTTCTTACACCTGGCGGTCTGAGAATTCACAGGGCTGTGTCTGGAGTTCAGGTTCACACTCCCCCCCCAGCCCCACATTCATCTGCTCAGTACTTAGCAGGCCCTTTCAGTTTGAAGACTAGGGTTCATCAACTGTGGGATAGGTTATTGCAGAATGCTTCAGTAATTTCTGCCTCTTCATTCTCTTTGTTCTTTCTTCGTAGAACTTTTAGTGGAACTTGGCCTTTGGGATTAATTTGACACCTGATTAAAAAAAAACTTTTTAACCTACTGTTGTCTACCTCATTGCTTTTGCTTTCCTTTCTGGAAAAATATTCCCAGCTTCATTTTCTAATATACCTGTTGGCTGAGCTTTTTCTGTCTTCTGTATGCCATCGTATTCTTGTTTCATGCACACGATGGTCTCTCTTATCCCTTTGAGAAAATTACATACACATATTTAAAGTGTTTCCTGTGTTTTCCTACCTCCGTTTCATCCCTCTGCCCCTTTTTTGTCTTCATCTCTTTCATTGTGATTTTCTGCCCCTCAAGTACCTGGTGATTTACAGCTTTATCTTCTGTTCGGATGTTTGGTTCTGATATATCTTCGTGTTTCTAGTTTTTTCCCATTAACAAATTCTTAACATTGGGGTTAGATTTAACATTGTGAGGCAGATTATGATTATGCTATTCTGCTGCATAAAAATCTGAATGGCTCTTCAGAGACCTGAATAATGTCTAAATCACTTAGCATCTAGCATGGCACACAGGGCAGTGGAGTGAGGTGCAGTGTTTGCTTCTTAGAACTGCTGTCATGCCACAATTTGGTGGCTTAAAACAACAGGAATTTATTCTCTAATAGAGGCCAAAAGTTTGAGTCAGCGTTACTGGGCCGAAATTAAGGTGTTGTCAGGCCTGGGCGCCCCCCAGAGGCTCTGAGAGATGAACGAAGCTTGTCACTCTTCAGCGCCTGTGGCACCCCTCCAGGCTTCCAGGCCAGCGCCTTCATATCTCTGCTTTATCTTAGCTTTGCTTTCACAGTGCCTGTCAAATCTACTGCCTCTGTCTCTCTCAAGGACACTTGATGCCATTTGAGGCCCAGGAGTGTCTCATCTCAAATGCCTTACTTTAATAACACCGGCAAAGACCCTTTTTCCAAGTAAGGTAATGTTCACCGCTTCCGGGGATTAGGACCCGATACCTCTGAGGTGGTTAATCCGCTTACGGCAGATACTTTTCTTAAATGGCCCTTTTGTTGAATACCTCTGCCTTTGAAGATACCATTACTGCCGGCAGTTTCTTCCAGTTCAGTCCAATCCCTCAGTTGTGTCCGACTCTTTGTGACCCCATGGACTGCAGCACGCCAGCCTTCCCTTGCGTCACCAACTCCCAGAATTTACTCAAACTCATGTCCATCAAGTTGGTGATGCCATTCAACCATCTCATCTTTTGTTGTCTCCTTCTCCTCCTGCCCTCAATCTTTCCCAGCATCAGGCTCTTTTCAAATGAGTCAGCTGTTCGGATCAGGTGGCCAAAGTATCGGAGTTTCAGCTTCAACAGCAGTCCTTCCAATGAACACCCAGGACTGATCTCCTTTAGGATGGACTGGTTGGATCTCCTTGCAGTCCAAGGGACTCTCAAGAGTCTTCTCCAACATCACAGTTCAAAAGTATCAATTCTTCGGCACTCAGCTTTCTTTATAGTGCAATTCTCACATCCACACACAACTACTGGAAAAACCATAGCCTTAACTAGACGGACCTTTGTTGGCAAAGTAATGTCTTTGCTTCTTAATATGCTTTCTAGGTTGGTCATAACTTTTTTTCCAAGGAGTAAGTGTCTAATTTCATGACTGCAGTCTACATATAAGTTAAATAAGCAGGGTGACAATGTACAGCCTTGACGTACTCCTTTTCCTGTTTGGAACTAGTCTGTTTGTTCCATGTCCAGTTCTAAACTCTTGCTTCCTGACTTGCATACAGATTTCTCAAGAGGCAGGTAGGTGGTCTGATATTCCAATCTCTTTCAGAATTTTCCACAGTTTATTGTGATCCACATAGTCAAAGGCTTTGGCGTAGTCAATAAAGCAGAAGTAGATGTTTTTCTGGGACTCTCTTGCTTTTTCGATGATCCAGTGGATGTTGGCAATTTGATCTCTGGTTCCTCTGCCTTGGGGCTTCCTGCGTAGCTCAGTCGGTAAAGCATCTGCCTGCAGTGGGGGAGACCTGCGTTCAGTTCCTGGGTTGGAAAGATTGCCTGGAGAAGGAAATGGCAACCCACTCCAGTATTCTTGCTTGGAGAATCCCAAGGACAGAGGAGCCTGGTGGGCTACAGTTTGTGGGATCGTAAGAGTTGGACACGACTTACCGGTGTCTTTCTTTTCTTTTCCTCTGCCTTTTCTAAAACCAGCTTGAACATCTGGAAGTTCACAGTTCACATATTGCTGAAGCCTGACTTGGAGAATTTTGAGCATTACTTTACTAGTGTGTGAGATGAGTGCAATTGTGTGGTAGCTTGAGCATTCTTTGGCATTGCCTTTCTTTGGGATTGGAATGAAAACTGACCTTTTCCAGTCCTGTGGCCACTGCTGAGTTTTCCAAATTTCCTGTTATATTGAGTGCAGCACTTTCACAGCATCATCTTTTAGGATTTGAAATAGCTCAGCTGGAATTTCATCACCTCCACTAGCTTTGTTCATAGTGATGCTTTCTAAGGCCCACTTGACTTCACATTCCAGGATGTCTGGCTCTAGGTGAGTAATCACACCATCATGATTATCTGGGTCGTGAAGATCTTTTTTGTACAAAAATGTATGGGTCAATAAATCTTTGTTTAGGAGATTCAGCATTTATTGAGGGTCAGTTCAATTCTAGGACTTGTCATGTTAGAGTAATTAACAAAGCAAGGTAAAGTTAGTATACACCAGTGTCAAAGCTTCTCCAGGGCAAATTTCTCAGAAGGAATTTGCTAAGTCATAGGAATTTACGTTTTTAGCTTTTGCTGTCAGATTGCTCTCCATAGTGGCTACACTATATATAATAATGTATATTATTGTAATATATAATAATGCCAAGAGCTGCCTTGTTTCCTGTATCCTCACCAATACTTGTGGTGTTTTTCGTTTAAAAAAAAAAAATCTGATGGGGAAAATTATACTGTGTTAATTTGTATTTCCTTGATGACCAGTGATGTTGACCATGTTTTTCATAGTTAATAGACATTTGGATTTTTTCCTGTGACTATACATAGCCCATTTTCTAGTGAGTTGCCTTTTATTTATAGAAATATACAAATATGGGTATAAATTGTTCATAGTGTTATTGCTGTCCTTATTTATATATGAGGAAACTTGCAAAGAAATAAGTTAAATTGATAAGATCCCTCCCATCCCTATGGACCGATGGATAGTTGAATGAATAAATGAATGAACATGTCTAGAATCATAGCTAATAAAAAACAGAGCAGGCATTTTAGACTGAGATTTGTCTAATTTTAAGGCCTGTCCCTTTTAAAGTATATCTGGCTGTCTTGTAGGGAATGAGGAATTTAATAGTGAGGCAGTGGTGTGCTGAATTTTGATTCAAAATATTTAATTATTTCCTCTATTTAACTGTTAGATGTACTTCTGGCTTTGAGTTTAGGCTGATGTTTGTTCATGTATTTTTTTTTAATGACTAAAGACAGCTAACCTATCTGCTTTAAAAGTGACTAAGAAAACATTGAGATAGTATTAATAAATTACTATATACACAGTGAAATACTATTATATATCTAATTCTTCTTGACCATCGTAACAATGAATGAAAACCTCAATATACTTTATAAAAAGTTTTGGATATATCTTTTTTTAATAGACTTTATTTTGAAGAGTAATTTCAAGTTCACAACAAAATTGAGCAGAAGGTAGAGAGATTTCCCATGTATCCTCTGTCCTCCCATATTGCACAGCCACCCCCATACTCATCGTCCTGCACTAGAGTGGTACATTTATTACAGCCAGTGAACCTATACTGGTGCATCACTATCAGTTTACGTTAGAGATCACTCTTGGTGTGCTTTCTATGGATTTGGACAAGTATGTAAGTCATTTATCTACCAGTATAGTATGGGTGAAGTCCAGGAGTTGGTGATGCACAGGGAGGCCTGGCGTGTTGCAGTTCATGGGGTTGCAGAGAGTCGGACACGACTGAGCAACTGAACTGAACTGATAGTATCATACAGAGTAGTTCCACTGTCTGAAATCCTCTCTGCTCTGCCTGTTCATCCCTCCTTCATCCTTAACCTTTGGCAACCTTCTGCTGTCTCAATAGGCCCAGTCTGTCTCAAGAGCTTTGCCTTCTCCAGAATGTCATATAGTTGGAGTCATATAGTATGTAACCTTTTAGATTGACTTCTTTCACTCAGTAATCCACATTTGAGTTTCCTCCATCATTTCTTGGCTTAATGACTCATTTCTTTTTAGTGCTGAATAATATTCCATTGCCTAGATGTAGCAGTTGTACATTTACTTGCTGAAGGACATTTTGGTTACTTTGAAGTTTTGGTATTTACAAAGGCTGCCATAAACAGTTGTGCAGCTGTTTTTTGTCTAGGCATACGTTTTTAAGCTCTTAAGTAAATATCAAGATCATTTGCCAGATCATATGATAGAGTATGTTGAGTTTTGTAAGAAACTGCCAAACGGTCATTCAAAGTGACTCTTATCATTTTGCATCCCCACCAGTGTTGAATGCGAGTTCCTGTTGATCTGCATTCTTGTAGCATTCAGTGATGTTAGTATTTTGGATTATATAATATGTTTTTTTTTGGTAAAAGTATACATGATAAATGTTATTTGCTAGTATAATAGAAGATGATTCCAGAAAAGCTCAGCAGAAATTTTTCTGTGAGGTTTGGAGGTAGAAATATCTCCAGGAAAAGGTTGATTTTTGGCTTTCAGATTAACTAGATGAGGAGTAGTAATGGTTGCCTTCATGTGTTTGTTTTAACAGGTACTGAAACAAAGGCACATATCTTGAAGGCACTAGCACCTCCTACCATTGTCAACTGAAAATGTTTAATTTTTTCAATACAAAATTTCTACTAGGTGTAAAGTGTATTAAGTTAAAACCAAATGTGGGTAAATTATCAGAAAGAAATATTTTCTTTCTATTTTGTGATTGTAGAATTATGAAAACTATGAGACAGTAGCTTTTCTATTAATTTTAATTCCATATGAGCCCCATTGGAACATTGAGCCATGTTGTTCAGCAGTACTGTTTAACCTGCCTTTCCTCAAGTTGAATTTCATTAAGTATCTCGGCAAGATTTTGAAGTTCAGTTCAGTTCAGTTCAGTTGCTCAGTCGTGTCCGACTCTATGCGACCCCATGAATCGCAGCACGCCAGGCCTCCCTGTCCATCACAAACTCCCGGAGTTCACTCAGACTCCCATCCATCAAGTCAGTGATGCCATCCAGCCATCTCATCCTCTGGCGTCCCCTTCTCCTTCTGCCCCCAATCCCTCCCAGCATTAGAGTCTTTTCCAGTGAGTCAGCTCTTCGCATGAGGTGGCCAAAGTACTGGAGTTTCAGCTTTAGCATAATTCCTTCCAAAGAAATCCCAGGGCTGATCTCCTTCAGAATGGACTGGTTGGATCTGCTTGCAGTCCAAGGGACTCTCAAGAGTCTTCTCCAACACCACAGTTCAAAAGCATCAATTCTTCGGCGCTCAGCCTTCTTCACAGTCCAACTCTCACATCCATACATGAACACAGGAAAAACCATAGCCTTGACTAGACAAACCTTTGTTGGCAAAGTAATGTCTCTGCTTTTCAATATGCTATCTAGGTTGGTCATAACTTTCCTTCCAAGGAGAAAGAGTCTTTTAATTTCATGGCTGCAGTCACCATCTGTAGTGATTTTGGAGCCCAGAAAAATAAAGTCTGACACTGTTTCCACTGTTTCCCCATCTATTTCCCATGAAGTGATAGGACCAGATGCCATGATCTTCGTTTTCTGAATGTTGAGCTCTGAGCCAACTTTTTCACTCTCCACTTTCACTTTCATCAAGAGGCTTTTGAGTTCCTCTTCACTTTCTGCCATAAGGGTGGTGTCATCTGCATATCTGAGGTGATTGATATTTCTCCCGGCAATCTTGATTCCAGCTTCTGTTTCTTCCAGTCCAGCGTTTCTCATGATGTACTCTGCATATAAGTTAAATAAGCAGGGTGACAATATACAGCCTTGACGTACTCTTTTTCCTATTTGGAACCAGCCTGCTGTTCCATGTGCAGTTCTAACTGTTGCTTCCTGACCTGCATACAGATTTCTCAAGAGGCAGGTCAGGTGGTCTGGTATTCCCATCTCTTTCAGAATTTTCCACAGTTTATTGTGATCCACACAGTCAAAGGCTTTGGTATAATCAATCAAGCAGAAATAGATGTTTTTCTGGAACTCTCTTGCTTTTTCCATGATCCAGCGGATATTGGCAATTTGATCTCTGGTTCCTCAGCCTTTTCTAAAACCAGCTTGAACATCAGGAAGTTCAGGGTTCACGTATTGCTGAAGCCTGGCTTGGAGAATTTTGAGCATTACTTTACTAGCATGTGAGATGAGTGCAATTGTGCGGTAGTTTGAGCATTCTTTGGCATTGCCTTTCTTTGGGATTGGAATGAAAACTGATCTTTAGCACTATTTAGACAGTAGTAACATTTCAACAAGTGCTGGTCCTTTTATTTTATGCTTGTTTAAAAGTTTTAACTGGACATTTTAACAGAAATTGTAGGTTGAAGGCTAGGAAAATGGTTATCTATCTATCTGTATACATTAATCTAGGAGTACATCAAGGCTGTATATTGTCACCCTGCTTATTTAACTTATATGCAGAGTACATCATGAGAAACACTGGGCTGGAAGAAGCACAAGTTTGAATCGCCTGGAGAAATATCAGTCACCTCAGATATGCAGATGACACCACCCTTATGGCAGAAAGTGAAGAGGAACTCAAAAGCCTCTTGATAAAAGTGAAAGTGGAGAGTGAAAAAGTTGGTTTAAAGCTCAGCATTCAGAAAACTAAGATCATGGCATCTGGTCCCATCCCTTCATGGGAACTAGATGGGGAAACAGTGTCAGACTTTATTTTTGGGGGCTCCAAGATCACTGCAGATGGTGACTGCAGCCATGAAATTAAAAGAGGTTTACTTCTTGGAAGAAAAGTTATGACCAACCTAGATAGCATATTGAAAAGCAGAGACATTACTTTGCCAACAAAGGTCCGCCTAGTCAAGGCTATGGTTTTTCCTGTGTTCATGTATGGATGTGAGAGTTGGACTGTGAAGAAAGCTGGGCACCAAAGAATTGATGCTTTTGAACTGTGGTGTTGGAGAAGACTCCCAAGAATCCCTTGGACTGCCAGGAGATCCAACCAGTCCATTCTAAAGGAGATCAACCCTGGGTGTTCTTTGGAAGGAATCTATAGCAAGAGCTGCCTGTTAAATAGTTGTTATGGAGTAAAATATAGCATAGTTTTATTCTTTCCTTGCTGTGACTTCTGAAGTAAGTTAGAGTTTGTGAAGTTTTGGGGCAGAAATTTAAAGATCAAGTGTCTGGAAGTTTTTAGCATTTTGAGAAATGAAAATAAAATTGGATAGAACTGTTATAAGGAAGAGTCTAGTTTGGTTAGATGCTTTGAGGCTATAAAAACAATAAACATTTTATTTATTAGAATCATGCTTATTGACATTTAGCTTCTATTTCAGAAGATCAGTTCAGAATCTTTGTTCACATCTGTTGTGTTTACTGATTTTACATTTTCTATTGATTTTTAAGAAATTACACAAATAGTGTTCATTATTAAAAACTATACACAGTATGAAAGTGAAAAGTGAAGTTGCTCAGTCATGTCTGACTCTTTGGGACCCCATTGGACTGTAGCCTGCCAGGTTCTTCCATCCATGGGATTTTCCAGGCAAGAGTACTGGAGTGGGTTGTCATTTCCTTCTCCAGGGGATCTTCCCGACCCAGGGGTCGAACCTGGGTCTCCCACATTGCAGGCAGATGCTTTACTGTGTGAGCCACCAGGGAAGCCCCTCTACACGGTGTAAGAGTGTTTGCAGGGAAACTTCTTGATTCTTTTTTTTTTTTTAGTTGTACAGTTGCTTTACAATGTTTTAGTTTCTGCCGTACAGCAGAGTGAATCAGCTATGCGTGTACATACATCCACTCTTTATTGGATTTCCATCCCATTTACCCTGTACCCTGATTCTTTTGCTCGAGTTACCCCTTACCAATCTGGACTGTGTCTTCCAAACTTCTTAACATGCATGTCCAGGAGTGCTGTCCTTTAATGAAGCAAGTGTGATGGAGAAAGGACTATACCTTGCCCATTGGTGTGCCTTCACTTTACTTTAGACAGTTCTTTGCCTACATGTTCTTAAGCAATATACTTGGCTAAATGAGGACTGCTTAGAAGTGACCAAATATATTAGAGCATAGTATTTTCTCTGTAAATTTCTTTCAGCAACAATAAAAAAGAAATTCTTTGGAAATCCCAAATTTTAAATTTGTAGCTATGAATAGATCAATGGAATTCAGATTTATATTGACATTGCCGAGTTAATTTACTGTGTATTGAATAATAGGTATTAAATAGTAAAGCACTCATATAAATGACTACAGTTAGTATGGCCTTTGTTGAGAGTCAGCCAGATCGGGATACAGAAAGAAGTGATTTGGGAATTTTAGTTCATCTCCTTAGGGTAGAGGAGAAACAAGTGCTATGGCAAAGTGACAGAGGTAACTGTCTCATAAGTTTGCCTAGATTTGATCAGGTACCCAAAAAGGGAAAAGGAAATCCATTGTTCACATAGGTTAATTGTTCAGTCGCTCAGTTGTGTCCTACTCTTTTCGACCCCAAGGACTGCAGGACGCGTCTTCCCTGTCCATCACCAACTCCTGGAGCTTGCTCAAACTCGTGTCCATCGAGTCGGTAATGCTATCCAACCATCTCATCTTGTGTCGTCCCCTTCTCCTGCCTTCAATCTTTCCCAGCATCAGGGTCTTTTCCAGTGAGTCAGTTCTTTGCATTAGGTGGCCAAAGTATTGGAGCTTCAGTTTCAGCATCAGTCCTTCCAATGAATGTTCAGGACTGATTTCCTTTAGGATGGACTGTTTGGATCTCCTTGCAGTCCAAGGGACTGTCAAGCGTCTTCTCCAACACCACAGTTCAAAAGCATCAATTCTTTGGTGCTCAGCTTTCTTTATAGTCCAACTCTCACATCCATACATGACTACTGGAAAAACCATAGCTTTGACTAGACGGACCTTTGTTGGCAAAGTCATGTCTCTGCTTTTTAATATGCCTTCTAGGTTGGTCATAGCTTTTCCTCCAAGGAGCAAGTGTCTTTTAATTTCATGGCTGCAGTCACCATCTGCAGTGATTTTGGAGCCCCCAAAAACAAAGTCTCTCACTGTTTCCATTATTTCCCCATCTATTTGCCGTGAAATGATGGGGCCAGATGCCATGATCTTAGTTTTCTGAATGTTGAGTTTTAAGCCAACTTTTTCACTCTCCTCTTTTACTTTCCTCAAGAGGCTCTTTAGTTCTTCTTCTTTATCTGCCTTAAGGGTGGTGTCATCTTCATATCTGAGGTTATTGATATTTCTCCTGGCAATCTTGATTCCAGCTTGTTTTTCATCCATCCTGGCATTTCACATGATATACTCTGCATATAAGTTAAATAAGCATTTATTTAACTTATGACAATATACAGCCTTGACGTACTCCTTTCCTGATTTGGAACCAGTCTTAATTGTATTATGACTGTAATTAACCAGGTTAATTGTATTGTGAAGTAAATAGAATTTCATAGACGATTTGAGAAACCCAGTGTCTTGAATTCTAAAACTTAGAATTCTACCTCTTCACATTTGGGAGCTACTCATATTCAGAAGTTCTAAGAGTTAAGAAACAGATTTTGATTAGAATTTTATTTTAATGCTAGTTATTAGTAGTATTATTAGTTAACATTAATATTAGTTATTAGTAGTCCCCCTAAAAATGACATGTAGAATTTAAACGAAAACATTAACAAATAGAATTGTATGTGAATACATTTAGATTCATTATCATTGCTACTCAATAGTATTTTAAATCTATGTTACAGATTCACAGCAAGTTGATGACTTTCTTGATGTTCAGTTATATTGATTAAAAAGGAAATTCTATCCACGATTCTAGTGATTCATACTTAAAATATTTTATAGAGTAGCGAAGTTTTGATGGCCTTCACTTGATCCAGTATTCTACATTTGGATGGTGTGTATAGTTGTGCAGCAGAGAGGAATTATTCAGAATTTTATTTTTGTATGTGAAGGTGATTAGAAGTTTGGAAGGAGATGGGACAATGTCAAGGTTGCTGCTCCCTTGACTTCACATGAAAAGATTTCTTAGAGTTAGGCCAAATACTTCTCATAGCTATCGAAGGTAGATTCTTTTTTCTTACACCTTCTACTTTTAAAACACAAACTAGTTTTTGAACATTTATGAAAAAGCTGCAGAGGGCAGGAAAAACTGGGCACATCGAAGAATGGAAGAGAGGAGCAGGAAGACAACTCTTTGTCTTAGTAGCTTTTAATTTTGAAACCTGTTCAGATTAGTGGTAAAATAATTGAGTTTATGAAAAGAAGAAAGCATTTTATGGAATGGGACTGGAGTGGGATCCAGAGACTGGGCTTCAGTAGTTCTTTGTCATAAAATCCAAGGATATGTAAATCTTTGCATGGAATATTAGATATGCAAAAAAATACTAGTATATGTATTTTCTTAAACATAAATTTGTAATCATCTAACTAAAGCTCATGGAAAGAAATTCCCAAAATTGACTAGCTGGCTAAGGTGGCTGAATGGACTGGTGCCAATTCCAAATACAAGATGTGTTAAGCATAGTTATTTTCCATTATTATTTTATAAGGGACTCAAGGATATATATGTGATTTCAGCCTCTTCTAACTTTTGAATCTTTATTGTGTGCTTAGTTGCTCAGTTGTGTCCAACTCTTTGCGGTACCATGGACTGTAGCTAGCCAGGCTCCTCTGTCCATGGGGATTCTCCAGGCAAGAATACTGGAGTGGGTTGCCATGGCCTCTTCCAGGGTATCTTCCCAACCCAGAGATTGAACCCAGGTCTCCCACATTGCAGGCAGATTCTTTACCGTCTGAGTCACCAGGGAAGCCCTGAGCCACCAGGGAATCTTTATTAAATCAGTAATAATAGCGCTGGGAATTGTGTACTTATTATGAGGCAAGTGTTATATTCTTCACATGCATTAGGTGTTTATGTGATACAGATATTTCTCTCCCCATTTTACAGGTGAGGAAACGAAGGTTAGGTAATTTATCTCAGGTGACATTTAGTATGAATGTTCTGAATGTTCATTGAATGTTCATCGGAAGGGCTGATGCTGAAGCTGAAACTCCCAATACTTTGGCCACCTCATGCGAAGAGCTGACTCATTGGAAAAGACCTGATGCTGGGAAAGATTGAAGGCAGGAGGAGAAGGGGACGACAGAGGAGGAGATCATTGGATGGCATCACCGACTCAATGGACATGAGTTTGAGTAAACTCTGGGAGTTGGTGATAGACAGGAGGCCTGGCATGGTGCCGTCCATGGGGTCGCAAAGAGTCGGCCATGACTGAGCAACTGAACTGACTGGACTGACTGACTGACTGACATTTAGTAAGCGGTTGAGCTAAGTGTCAAGCCTAGTCTTTCTGGCTCTATAGCCTAAGCTCTCAGTAAGAGTACAGTTGAATTGACTTTAGTACCTTCAGAATCAGAGGGAAGAAGAAATTATCAAGGTAAAACAAAATATTAATGTTGGTACCCACAGTTTTATATATATATAAACAAATTTAAAATGCTACTAAAACTTACATTGTGTTTTATAATTTATGTAGAGTGCTTTCACCTACTTTCCTGTTTTTCTCTCAAGGGAGTTTTGTGAGGTATTTATTATCACCCCAGTTTTACAGTGAATCTGAAGCTTGGGGATGCTGATTGACCTGAAGCTTGGGGATGCTGATTGACTTATCCCATGTTACACAGCAGGTGAATGAGGGGCCATCATCAAACCTAGAGCATAGCTGTAGTTCTGAAAGGAACAGGTCTAATGAACAGTTTTTATGTGCAATCAAACAGTGTTGCAGGTAGTAGGACCTTTAGTGGATCTTATAAAAAGTGTGTAAATGAAGCAAATACCTGTCTGCTTTGAAACTCCGCATGAAAAAGAAATTTGTACCAAAACCAGCTATACTAATAACTAGCATTTATCATGCCTTTGCATTTTTCCAGAGTCCCTTATTACCTGTTCTGTGTTTAGTCACTCAGGTCATGTCCAACTGTTTACAACCCCATGGACTGTAGCCCGCTAGGCTCTTCTGTCAATGGGGATTCTCTAGGCAAGAATACTGGAGTGGGTTGCCGTGCCCTCCTGCAGGGAATCTTCCCAACCTAGGGATCAAACTCAGGTTTCCCGCATTGCAGGCAGATTCTTTACCGTCTGAGCCACCAGGGAAGTCCCCCTTATTATCTACTGCACTTTAAATTTCCTGCATATGGGGAAATAAGGTACAGAAAAGTTTCTTCATTAATATCACACTTAACCTAGTGGTGGATCTCAGGCTGTAATTGGTTTGCTTAGTTCAGGAAATGATTAATGGCAGGATGACTGGCTCATTCTGGTTTGCTGGGACTTCCCCGGTTTTAGTACTGAAACGTCCTGAATCCCAGGAAACCCTAAAGTCCTAGGCAAACCAGAGTGGTTGGGTATCCTGATTGTCCCACTTTGTGATGGATTGGGGATATGAGTAGGGTTGCCATACAAAATACCAGGCATCGGAATTTCAGATAAGCATTGAATAATGTTTTACTATGTGTCCCAGATATAGCATGGACATATGTTCACTGAAATTTGTTGTTTAGTTGAAATTCAGCTTTTAACTGGACTGAGTTTTTGTTATTTGTTAAATCTGGCAACCCTAAGGAAGAGTGAAGGGACATTCCAGTGGGTAAATCCACTTTACTGCCTTCTTGCGTGTGGACCTCAGGCTTTTATACATTTATCTGTGTAAGAGATCACCTGGCAGTTTCCTTTTCTGGGGTGCTTGACTCGTTCTTTTAGCCGGGTGGCCAGAGATGTGAGAGATCAGGATGAATGTATGAAGTCTGATTTTGCCAATGCATTAAAACTCGTGTGTGTTGATTTGAACAGTTCTCCTTTACTTGGCAGGAAATTTAACCCAGATCTGAACTCCTCTCCTCTTTGTTGGATCTACCAGCTCAATCTCATAGACCACCCACATCATCTTTAGACTTTGTGTTTAAAAGTACTTCTGTTTAAATAGTACATTCATGTGATTCAGAATGAAAAGAAGTAAGGGCTTTCCGTACTCCTTTCTTAAACTTGTTCTTTTTCCCACCGTGGAGACAATCTCATCTGATTGGAAAATGTTAAGTTTTTGAAATGAATTTGTAGAAGTCTTCTCATTGAGGGTTTTTCCTTGTTTGTTATTTACAACTGAGAACTGTTTTCTTACTTGTTTTCCCTTTACCCCCCAAAGGAGAGGGGAAAGTACCTTATATAGAAGACAGAAATGGGTTCCACAGGTCATTTAAATCTCCAATGTTTGATGGTCTGTTGGTGCTTCTAAATCATTTTAGGAGTCCTTTACATCAGTAGAATGGAACTAGTTTAATTCCATCAACATTAGTGATGAGCAAATTAGGATTTAGTGACTTGAACAATGACATAGTATTTGGTTGCAGAGCTGAGATTGGTGTAGGTGTGTATTTGAGTATTCTTGTGCACAGATGTATTTATTAAAATCCTTGTTCTAAGTCAGGTGGAAAAAGATAAAGATTCCCCTGTCTAATTTCTTCGTTTCTTATTTAATTTTATGCCAAGACCCAACATTTTTTTTTTATTTTTTGAAAAAACATCCGTCTTGGACTTTATTTAGAAAAGGAAAGTGGAATAAAAGTAGTAAATTTAAATTACTTCAATCAAGGTTAGGGAAGTCAAGGTACTGTATTTGTAGTTCAAGGAGAATACCGAAGAGTCCTAAGTTATTTCAACTATTAGTATAAAAGGACTGAAAATCTAAAAAGTACAGTGGAGGACTGAAGATTATGTAAAGTTGTCTCTGTTCAGCAGCTTTTTAATTTTTAAAAATATTTCCAAAATTTTAATTTTGAAATTTAATGTTGCTTTTCCTTTATTGAAGCATAGTTGATTTGCAATATTGTGCATTTCAGGTATATGGCAAAGTGATTCAGATAGATACCTGTATTTTAGATTATTTTCCATTATAGATTATTATGAGATATTGAATGTAGTTCTCTGTGCTCTACAGTAAATCCTTGATGCTTATCTATTTTATGCATAGTATTAATAGTTTGTAGCTTTTAATCCCATACTCCTGATTTATCTTCCCTCCCTTCCCCTTTGCTAACCTAAGTTTGTTTTCTGTGTTTTGAGAATCTGTTTGTTTTATGTAGATCCATTTGTATTATTATTATTTTTATCCTTTTGAGAAAGCTGAATTTTTATTTTAAATAGTTGATTTACATCGTTTCAGGTATACAGCAGAGTGATTCAGTTTTTATATATATGAAGAATACACATAAGAATTGTTACATATATATATAAATATGTATACTCACTTGTATATATATGTAAAGAATGTATAATAGAATATAAATACCTTTTCAGATTCTTTTTCTTTATCAGTTATTTCAAAATACTGAGTATAGTTTTATGTACTATTCAGAAGGTCCTTGTTATCTATTTTATATATAGTGGTGTGTATATGTTATTTCCAAGTGCCTAATTTTCCCTGCCTTCCTTTCTCCTTTGGTAACTATAAATTTGTTTTCTGTGTCTTAGTGGTCTATTTCTGTTTTGTAAATAAGTTCATTTGTATCTTTGTGTTTAGATCTGCATATAAGTGATATCTGTGATACTGTCTTTCTCTGACTTGGT
This sequence comes from Bubalus kerabau, assembly GCF_029407905.1. Classification (NCBI taxonomy): domain Eukaryota; kingdom Metazoa; phylum Chordata; class Mammalia; order Artiodactyla; family Bovidae; genus Bubalus; species Bubalus kerabau. Next base: position 165,156,763 of record NC_073626.1, read on the forward strand.
ATGGTAATAGATCCATCCATGTTGCTGCAAATGGTGATATTTTTTTTTATGGCTGTGTAGTATCCCATGTGTGTGTGTGTGTGTGTGTGTGTGTGTGTGTTCTTTACCCATTCTTCTGTCAGTGGACATTTAGGTTGCTTTTCTTTAGGACATTCAGAAGCAATAGTTCATGGCTATTGTAAATAGTAATAGCTGCCATGAACATTGGGAAGCATATGTCTTTTTGAATTAGAATTTTCATCTTTTCCAGATATATGCCCAGGAATAGGGCTGCTGGATTATATGGCAGCTCTATTTTTAGTTTTATATTGTTTTCCATAGTGGCTGCACCAGATTGCATTCCCACCATAGGATGGGTTCCTTTTCTCTACACCCTCTCCATTATTTGTTATTTGGAAATTCTCATTGTGGTTTTGATTTTCATTTCTCTACTAATTAGTGATGTTGAACATCTTTTCATGTGGCTGTTGGCTGTCTCCGTGTCTTCTTTTGAGAAATATCTATTTAGGTCTGCTGCTCATTTTTCGATTGTTTCTTTTTCTTTTCTTTTTTTTTTTTGGATACTGAGCTATGTGAGCTGTTTGTATAGCTGTTTGTACATTTTGGATATTAATTCCTAGTTAGTCTCGTTGCAAATATTTTCTCCCATTCTGTAGGTTGTCTTTTTATGGTTTCCTTTGCTGGGCAAAAGTGTTTAATTAGATCTTATCTGTTTACTTTTGCTTTTATTTCATTTGCCTTGGGAGACTGGTTAAATTTATTTCTAGGTTTTTTTTTTTGGACACAATTTTTTTTTTAAGCTTTTTATTTTGTATTGGTGTGTAGCTGATTAACAACATTGTGATAGTTTCAGTTGGACATTGAAGGAACTCAGCTGTACATATACATGTATCCGTTCTGCCCCAAACTCCCCTCCTATCCAGGCTGCCACATATAAATATGTATACTCACTTGTGTGTATATATGTAAAGAATGTATAATAGAATTATATATTATATAATTATTATATAATATATAATATATTATATATATTATATAATAATTGGGCAGAGTTCCATGTAGTATACAGTAGGTCCTTGTTGGCTCTCCTTTTTAAATACAGCAGTGTGTACATGTTCACTGATATACAGCTTTAAATGGGATTTTTTAAACTGCTTTTCAGTTTTTAATGTAAATATATTTATGGTGAAGACTTGAATTTCCCTCCCTCCTTCCTTCCTTCCTTTCTCTCCTTTTCCCTTTCTTCTTCCCTTCCAACGTGTCTTTAGCGCCAAAAGTTTTATTTTCTGAGATTAGAATAAATAAAAGCCTTGTAGTTTTCTTAAAAAGAAAAGATCAAACTATTATTTCCTCATCACATTTCCTAGTTGTGAACTGAAAGTTCATTTAATCCAGATGGTAACATGACTCAGTCCTCTAAAAATGTCCTTAATAGACTTTGTGGTCCAGAATCTCTTGACCTTTTTAATTTGTTGTATTGAGGAAGTACTTACATGGATTAATGGGCTTGATTTTTAGCTGTACGGTCTAATTTCATTCATAAAACAGTAACAGCTGTGAGGTCAGATTTCAGATTTTAAATGTTGTTAAAGATTTTATTAATATTTGAAGTTTTAGAAAGGAAAAATCTTTTTCAGTAAAGGAAGAGTGAGAATAAGTGCAGTACTGAGTTAAGGTAATAAATTAGCTTATATGTAAGAGTTAAAAATTTTCCTACAGTTGGGTCTGGGTGGTGTGTTTTTGTTTTTCCAGCAGTGCGCACAGTAAGTGAATGTTAAAACCATCCTTCTGAAGCAGATGTGTATGTTTCATAATTTTATTAGGATCTTAGTATTGGGAGACAGGAAAGCAAACATGTTCGTCAGAGCCAGGGGCCTGCCTAAAGAAACACTTTACTGATAGCAAATCATAATTGCTGGCTGCATTTCCCATTACAACTCAGTAAAGCCTAGTTCTGGGAAGGAAATCTTTCTTTCTGCCCGTTTGACCCCAGTTTCTCATTTCAGAATAAGTAATTTGGATAATTTATCAGGACTCTTTTGGTTCTGTAGGAATGTGACTGCAACTTTTGTGGAAAGGAGAATATATAAGTAGTGAGGGCCTTTTTATCTTCCTTTCCCCCCTTTTAAACTAATAATAAAGTATTAGCTCTAGAGTTTAGGGAGTGTGGGGAATTAAAGTTCAGATGGGCTTTGGAGTCAAACATGTTGGTTAAAATTTCACCTCATCTGTTAGATGTGTCTTTGGACACAATCTGCTTGAAATTGGGTTTTTGTGACAATTAAAATGAGATGATACAAAGCTCCCTACACCGTACTTCTTTGCTTGATACTCAGAATTGCTTCCCATTTATTGCAAGTCGGGTGAAAATTATAGTTAGACTTCTTGCCACCAAATACAGATTTTTGCTTTTCATCACTGTGCAATTCACTTACTTAAACTTTGTTAGAGATAAAATGCTAAGCTGAATATTTTTCCAGATATGAATAGTTATGTAGTCTGGATGCATATTTAGGTGTTGTAGGCTACAAGGAAGACAGAGAGAAGGGAATAGAATTGGGTGGTGGGCAAGGTTAACCAAGACATCAGTTAAATGTCTGTGGGCATCACAATGCTCCCTCTGGAGCATTTTCTTGTCACCTTTTCTCCCTGTGTGGGTCACTCCCTCTGCCCCCAGTGAATTTGTAGAATTTTCAAGTGTAGGGGTTCTTTTTCTGCTCTGAAAGTTGAAGTTTCAGATGCATTTTCTTGGTGGGGATGAGTGTAGGAGCGTAGAAGACTCTCTGTTGGCAGGGTGAACATAATAAGGGTTATTGACCTAGTCCCTCCTGTGGCTATGACAAGGGTCGTGGATTCAGAGCAACTCCTGTTTCCATTGTCAGTTCTCCAACTTGTGGAGGTTGATGGGTTGAGACATTGTTACGTGGCATCTCTCCTGAGCCTGTGACATTGTTGTAGTTGAACATGTCTGAGCAGGCAGAACCATGGAATATTACAGTGTGAAGGTGGTCCCTTTGACAGCCTGTGCCCCCTACCCCATAAATTCGGGCATTTACATTTTTTTTTTTAACTGTTATTGAAACACATTGTCTCTGGAAGCTTTTCATATGAGGATTTGTAGCTTTTTGTGGGGAGGGGGAGTTAATACAGGTTGTATGACTATGATATTAAACTGATACCCCTTGGTAACAATTTAACATCAGAATTTCATATACTCCTGAAGCATATTATTTGAAGGTGATTTTGCAGCTGAGTATTAATCTCCATTACTTTATGTATAATTATTTTCATAACTCCAACTTCTGTCTTCTGTTTTCTGACAATTACTCATAATTCTATCTGCCCTCCTTCTGCCTCCACTCTAAGTCTCCTGTGTTCTTCTCAAATAATAAATACCACACAGGGAAAGATTTTCTTTTAACTTGATCATTATGAGTTTAAACAAAAGCTAAGTAAAATTATGTAAGATGTAAATAACTTATTTTGACGTAATACAGTTGACCAATCTATATAGAATATTTTAAAAACATTTCAGGCGTTTGAACCTAACTAGGTATAATCACACAATTTCACATTTAAAGATTTAGTGTTGACTAATCTTTCATTGCATAAATAATGGTGGTGCTTGTGCTTAGTCGCTCAGTTGTGTCTGACTCTTTGCAACACCATGGACTGTTGGCTGCCAACTCCTCTGTCCATGGGATTCTCCAGGCAAGAACACTGGAGTGGGCTGCCATTTCCTTCTCCAAAATAATGATGGGTCATCTTCTAAAGTTAAACTTGACTCATCTTGTTATTTTAATTAGCAGTTGTAAGAGTATAGTAAAGGTGGACGTTATTATAGTCTTCAAAGATTAATGCACTTTGACCAATTAGAGCTGCTTTCAATTTTTTTATAATTAGTATGGTACGTTGAAGTCCCTCTAGGTTAACTACATGTACATATAACTTATTTTTAATGGCTGTATATCATCTACACTGTGGATGTATAAGTTCTTTAACCGTTCTTTGATTTTAAATTGTTTTCTGTTTTCAGTTGTTAAAAAAAAAATTTCCAGACAATTTTCCTATCTAGTAGGATTTATTCAGGGATTAGGGATTAGTTCAGGGATTGGGCAGCATCCAGTCTAGCAGACAGAAAGGAGCTCCAAAGAGTTGTACGAAGCAGGAGATTTTTTTTTTTCCCTGGCAGACCATGTGGCATGCAGGATCTTAGTTCCTCACTAGGGATTGAACTGTGTCCTCTGCAGTGAAAGTGCAGATTCTTAACCACTGGACCTCCAGGGAAATCCCAGCAAGAGATTTTTATAGATAATAATAAGTGAGAGAAAGGAAATTATGCTGGGCATTTGCTGCTTGGTTCAAGAGGGTTACTTTCCTTTATATGGAGCAAAGGGTGGGATTGGAGCCAGGTCAAGTAACTTGTGCTGAGCAGGCAAGGCTGATTGGATAACAAACGCCTGCAGTTTCTGGGAAAGCTGAGCACAGACACTTAGCCAGGTTGTACTTTGCTGACATGGGGTTTAGCATGAGCTACTCCATCTTGGGCCTAATCTGGTTACTTCAACAGTTTTTTGCCTTTGAAGCAGTACTACCTACATCCTCTAAGCCTTGCCTTCCAACTCTACGCTTACCATAATTCCATGGGATTTTCATCTCTCCTTTTGTTCCTTAAATACTAGAACCTCAGGCTTTCTATCACTCGTTACTCCTATCCTATCCTGAGTCTTAGTGGTTTCAGTCTTACCACAGCCTTTCCGCTCCTTGGCCTCCTGTCCTTATTAAATGATCTCATATTCCAGTCTGCCTCCGCTTCCCCTTTCTCCATTACTATATGTATACCTCCCCATGAGCAGTAACTAAACACCCTCAGCAGTCCTAACTTGAGACATTCTACGAAGACTACTTATTACCTCCTGTGGTTCCAACTTACTCCTTTTTAGTACTTCAACTCCAACAATTCTATTGGAGGAGAGGATCTCCTTCTGTTGATCTGTGTCCTTCTCATAAACCTTTCCCTCCTCATGGCATTCCTTTCTCAAGGTAAAATTCCCTTAGTCATTTTATTCACTGCCTTGGAAATAGTTTCTTTGTCTCCCCCCCCTCCCCCCCCGCCCCGCTTTACCTTGTTTTGTTCTGCTGCTGCTGCTAAGTCGCTTCAGTTGTGTCCAACTCTGTGCGACCCCATAGACAGCCTCCTACCAGGCTCCTCTGTCCCTGGGATTCTCCAGGCAAGAACATTGGAGTGGGTTGCCATTTCCGTCTCTAATGCATGAAAGTGAAAAGTGAAAGTGAAGTCGCTCAGTCGTGTCGGACTCTTAGCGACCTCATGGACTGCAGCCAACCAGGCTCCTCCGTCCATGGGATTTTCCAGGCAAGAGTACTGGAGTGGGGTGCCACTGGTTCCAGTGCTTGCCTAATACAATTGGTTCATTCCGCTCTCCCTGATCCGTATTTGTGCTCCGCCAGCTGGCCTTGTCAGGGAAGCACACAGCTGGCTTGATCCGTGTCGCTTCACATCCATGACTGCCGACCACAGGTGGGCCCTGTGAGCTGCCAGGTGAGCCTGCTGTGTCTCCTACTCCACTCACTCTCCTGTAAGATAGATGACTGTCTTACACTTTTCTTTCTCAATTTTCTAGGCGTTTCCTTTCTTTCTCCCTCTTAGCTGGTGTTGCTTCCTGTTACTCTGATCACATAGAAGCACCCAGAAGAGGATCTCCCACCAGCTCCTTCCCACCCACATGCCTTCCTGTTCCTGTCTGAGGCTAGCCTCTTCCACTTGGGTCCCATGCTCACCCTCTCTCCTACCCACAGATGTTACTGTCTTCTGCACATAGTTGACCCTTGATATCTGTTATCTGCATTCATGGATATGGAGAGCTGGCTGTACTGTGTCATTTTATGTAGATAGATGGAGTATCCCAGGAGTTTCCTGGAAATGGTGCTCCTAGGATTCAGAGTAATGACTGTAATCCTTATCTTTCCTCTTTTGGGTCATAGCCATCACTGTCCTTGCAAGCTGTACTATCTCTTACTATAAATTTTATTTTATTAGCCACCCTACACGGCCTGTGGGATCTTAGTTCCCTGGCCAACAATCGAACCTGGGCCCTGGCAATGAAAGCACCAAGTTCGAGCCACTGGACTGCCAGGGAATTCCCGTGTCTCTCTAATTTTAAAACAAAAGGAATGGCTTTGTCCTGCCCTATTACTCATTTCTCTAATCCTCTTCCTAGAGATCTCTTCTTATTTTTTCTTTAACTGTCTCCAGTTGGGCTCTGATCTTTAACCTCAGTTCTTTTCAAGGTTGATAGTGACCTTCACATTGTCAAATCCAGTGTCTAATTCTCAGTCCTCCTCTTTTTTTTTGGATTAAAAAAAAAAATTTTTGTCTTTCCTCATGGCTCAGCTGGTAAAGAATCTGCCTGCAATGTGGGAGACCTGGGTTCGATCTCTGGGTTGGGAAGATCCCCTGGAGAAGGGAAAGGCTGTCCACTCCATTATTCTGGCCTGGAGAATTCCATGGACTATATAGTCCTTGATGTGGCAAAGAGTCAGACACAATTGAGTGACTTTCACTTGATTTTCTTTTCACTTTCACTTTTAAAAAAATTGTGGTAATGTATTACAGTTTACCGTTGTCATCACCTTTAAGTGTCTGGTGCGTTGGCATTAGGCATATTCACATTGTTGTGCACCGTCAGCTGTCTCCAGACGTTCCCATCATCCAGACTGTCAAATCATCCAGCAAACACAGCTTTCATTCCCTCGGCCCCTGGCAACTCACCGTCTCTGTGCCTTTGCTTATTGTAAGTATCTCACATAAGCGGAGTCAGATATTTGTCCTTTTGTGTCTGCCTTATTTCACTTAGCATGATGTTTTCAGGGGTCATACATATAGCATGTATCAGAACTTCATTCTTTTTTTAAGGCTGAATAATATTTCATTGTGTGGCAGTCACATTTTGTTTGTACATTTTCCTGTCTTGAATATTCAGCTTGTGTCTTTCAGCTGTTATGAAATGCTGCTGTGAACTTTGGTGTACAGATATCTGTTTGAGTCCATGCTTTCAGTTCTTTTGGAAGTATGCCCACAAGTGGAATTGCTGGATCGTTGTTTAATTTTTTAAGGGACATCTGTTTTCAGTAGCAGCTGTACCGTTTTACATTCCCACCAGCATTAGTAAGTGTTCCAGTTTGTCCACTTCCGCCTCCTGGCCAGTGCTTGTCATGTTCTTTTTTTTTCTTCCTTTTTGATAATGAGTGTGAAGTCTCATCTCATCGGTGCCTCGGTTTACATTTGTCTTGGTTGACAGCACGTGTACAGCTGATTGGTCCTCCTTGACTCCACCGCCCTGTTCCTCTGTCAACACTGGCTTCTCCTCTCCTACCCCATTTGCTGGCCCTTCTACATGTTGACATGCCACAGGGTCTGCCATTTGCATGTGTTCCCACTTCCGAGGTCATCTCAGCCAGTCTCACAGTTGAAATATCATAAATAGGCTGAGAATTCCCAAAGTTACCTCTTATCAAACAGAATTAGGTTTTTTTTGGCGGGCGGTGCGGCGGGGTGGGGGTGGAGGGGAGCAAAATCTGCCCTCTTGCAGTCTTCCCTTCTCAGTAAATGCAGCTCAGTATTTTTTCGATGTCTCAAGCCCCAAACTTCAGAGTTGCTTTTGACTCCTCTTTTTCTCTCTCACTGTATCCAAAGCTGTACCTTCAAAACATAGTCAGAAGCAGGTCTTTTCTCACTGCCTCCTTCGTCCCCATTCTGATCTAAGCCAGTATCATCATCTGATCCCCATCAGAGCCCCCGCAGCAGCCACAGTCATCCTTTGCACGGTAGATCAGATGGTCTCACTCGTGCCAGCTCTGTTCTCATGGTGGTGCCAGCCCTGCAGGATCTGATCCCTCTCAGCATCCTCTCCACCCTTATCTCCACTCGCTGTTCCCTTCCTCCCTGGGCTCAGCTAGAATGCTCTTCTCCCAGGTACCAGGTGACTGTCTACTCACAACCTGAGAGATGCCGCCTCTTACAGTTTTATGATGCAGCAGTCGTCTGCTCTCCCAAATGTATTCCCTTGCACCTGCTTTGTTTTTCTTAGTAGCTCCGGTACCTCTTGGTATTTAGTTATTTGTGCGTGGTCTGTTTGCTCCCCAGATTTTGTTTATGACTATGACTTCATCTTCTGAAAGAGTTCTGGGTGTGGAGTCTGTGTTCAATATTTGTTTGGCAAATGAATGATTGAATGCTTGTTTTTATGTGCTTGGTAAGCACTTGCTTTTCTGTAGAATAGTGTTCTGAATGTGGGATTGCCAAGGGTGTGTGTGTGTGTGTGTGTTTTAAATAGTGCCAGATTACCTCAGTGCACTCTGGATATTGTAGTCTTTTACATGTTTGTGAAACTATTGGATAAAAATTAGTATGCCTTCATTTGAATCTTGATTACAAGTTTAGGAGAACATATTGTCTGTATGTTTTAGCCATCTGCTTTTCCTTTTTTGGGCTTCTCTGTATGTGTTCTTCGCCTAGTTTTCCTTTTTATTGCTTGAATTAAAAAAATTATTGAAATTCTTTGTATATCTTGTCATGGTATTTTTCTTTTCTGTAAATCTCAAAATGTAGTTGATTTATAGTGTTTTAGGTGAAGAGCATAGTGATTCATTTATATATATTCTTTTTCAGATTCTTTTCCATTATAGTTTCAGATTCTTATCCATGATAGATACAAGATATTGAATATATTCCCTGTGCTGTACAGTAGGTCCTTGTATTTTTTAAACCTATTTGGTATATAGTAGTGTTTATCTGTTAATCCCAGATTCCTAATTTATCACCCCCACCCTTTCCCCCTTGGTAACCATGTTTGTTTTCAATGTCTGTGAGTCTATTTTTGTAAAGAAGTTCATTTGTATAATTTTTTTAGGTTTTCCATATAAGCGATATATATTTGTTCCTTTTTGATCTTTTTAAATTGTGTTTCACCATAAAGAAATATTAAATCTTTAAAATTTGTATATAATTCAATTCAGTTCAGCCACTCAGTCGTGTCCGACTCTTTGCAACTCCAAGAATCGCAGCACACCAGGCCTCCCTGTCCATCACCAACTCCTGGAATTCACCCAAACTCATGTCCATCGAGTTGGTGATGCCATCCAGCCATCTCATCCTCTGTCGTCCCCTTCTCCTCCTGCCCCCAATCCCTCCCAGCATCAGAGTCTTTTCCAATGAGTCAGCTCTTTGCATGAGGTGGCCAAAGTATTGGAGTTTCAGCTTTAGCGTCAGTCCTTCCAAAGAGCACCCAGGACTGATCTCCTTTATCTGTAAGAATTGATAAGAAAATTTTGAAAATTGTGACTAGTGAAGGCCTTATCAGATATTTAAAGCAGCAGTTCTCAAATATTAGTGTCCATTAAAATCCCATGGTTGCTGTTTAAAACGGAGTCCACCAGTAGTTTCCAGCTTTTAGGTATTGGGAAGGTGAGAAAGGGAAAGACGGGTCTGAGGAATCTCCATTAAATGTGCTCTAAGGTAGTTCTGAAGGGTTGGTCCATGAACCACAGATAAAGGAGCGCTGCTGTGAGTCTGTCCCTGGTGTGTGGTGTGTCAGCAGAGCTGTGGGCAGGTACATCCAAGAAACAGAACAGGGCCGAGAACTGAATCCAAGTATGAACTGTAACTTACTGAAGGTGATGCTTTGGTTAATTGAGAAAATGATGGTTTATTTTATAAATGTTTCAGACAGTTCATCTGAAAGGAAAAGTTAGCTTTCTCCCTTACAATGGAGAAAAATAAACTCCATGTTGATTAAATATAAAGATTTTGCAAATACTAGAAAAAATATAGGGCATAGGGTGCCAGTGGTTTAATCCTGGCATGGATGAGGCCGTCTTAAACTAGATTGGAAACCTCAACACTGTGAAGGAAAAGATTAATAGACTTAATGGTTCAATGGAAGGTGATAATCATATTCTAAGGTGTGGCAACATAATGCAGTAGCTGTGACTGGTTTCCTAATGTGGATGAAGAATGTTGCCTTTCACATAAGTAAACAGAGGATGTTGTGGCTAGGAAGCCACAAGCCTCTGCAACTGCCTGAACTGAATCCTCAGGAGATTCAGGGTAGAGAAGAACAGAATACCGGCCCTAGACAGTTAAGGTGTGTATCAAAGGAATGATTTCAGTGAGCCAGGCTCTTGCATCTTCCTATGCATAGAAAGGCACTAATAAATTCATTAACTTGGTGTTTGTTTTTTTCTTCAATTATCAGAAATCTTTTGATGTGCAACTACCTAGTTTGTTTCTGCAGAACTCATATATACCCTGGCTCCATCTTTATCTCTCTGCAGCAGTCCTTCAGAGCTATCTGAGAGCCTGTCTCCTGGGCTTCAGTCCTCAGTATGTCTGCAGAATAAAACATAAACACTCGACTTTTTGGTTGTGTGTTCTTTTTATTTCAGTCAACACAAGTCTACATTTTCTGTAGATACTTGAGCAGATAGGAAGGATTCAGAGTTTTGTTATTTTACCTAGTTTGTCTGAAACACTGTCGAAAAGTCAAATGTCTTATTTGCATGTGACTGTTGCATCTAGGCTGCATCTGACACCACTTGCCTCTCTCCTCCCTTGACTTTGCTAACCCCGCCCTCTCCAAGTTCTCCTTCATTGATCTTTTCCTTGGGATTTCCCCTCCCTCAGACTTGGCATTTGTTTCCCTCCAAAGTTTTCTGTTCTTGAACTTAACTTGGCGATCTCCTGTGTGTTCTCTTTGGGTAGCTCTGACTCCTTGTAACTTTCACAGCTGGTGTGTTTGGATGACTCACAGACATCTTAAACCCATTATGTTCAGACTTGTATGCCCCTCCCTTCCCCCAGTCTTCCAGCCACTGACCAGCCTCTTCATTGTATTTCGGTCTCAGTTGAAGGCACCACACTGTTTGCCCTCCTTTCACTGCCTCTGCTATAATTTGCGGCTTTATTCTGTTTGCAATCCAGGTACAGAACCACCCTTAGGTATTAAAGCAGAAAGATTTCAGTTGGAAAGGCTGCAGGAACAGCTGCCACCTTTGCCACCCGATGGGCAGTTAGGAGCCGGGGGTCCTGGCTGCTTGTTCCATGTCCTACTCAACACAGCCTCCTAACCGTGGAGGAGAGGATTATTTGTTATCTTTTATGTGATTTCCTTCCCTCCAGTTCCTACTGCCTTCAGGTTATCCTTGAAAGTGAAAGTGAAGTCGCTCAGTCGTGTCCGACTCTTTGCGACCCCATGGGCAGTAGCCTGCACCAGGCTCCTCCATCCATGGGATTTTCTAGGCAAGAGTACTGGAGTGGGTTGCCATTTCCTTCTCCAGGGAATCTTCCTGACCCAGGGATCGAACCCAGGTCTCCCACATTGTAGACAGATGCTTTACCATCTGAGCCACCAGGGAAGTTTAGGTTATCCTTGGTGTACAGTTATTTTCTAATACTGTGTGTTTCTGTACTTTGGAATGTAAACTAAGTTTCTTCCTCAGCATCAAAGGCCACAACAATTTGACCTTTAAAATTTGGGGCCTTTAATACCCTGCCCTCATCTCCTCATCCCTACCCTGCTTTCCTGGGTGGCTGATTGTTTCCTGAACTTCTGGTGTTTGTTCATGCTATATGGTATCATCTATTCAAAATCTCTCTTCCTCTGTCCACACTTTGAAGATCATAGTAAATTACTCTTTGGGCCAAGAAGACTTTTCAGAAAAAGCCTGAACCCACCTCTTCCTTTTACTGTACTCTTCCTGAAACACTGCTTACTCTCAGTGATTAGTACTTACTGAAGTTTTATAGTTTTAGCTCTTATATTTAGGCCTATGGTCCGTCTTAAGTTAATTTTTTTGTATGGTATAAGGGGTTCATCTTTGTTCTTTTACATGTAGCTGTCCAGTTGTTCCGGAGAAGGCAATGGCATCCCACTCCAGTACTCTTGCCTGGAAAATCTCATGGACAGAGGAGCCTGGTAGGCTGCAGTCTGTGGGTTCACTGAGGGTTGGACATGACTGAGCGACTTCACTTTCACTTTTCACTTTCATGCATTGGAGAAGGAAATGGCAACCCACTCCAGTGTTCTTGCCTGGAGAATCCCAGGGACGGGGGAGCCTGGTGGGCTGCCGTCTATGGGGTCACACAGAGTCGGACACGACTGAAGTGACTCAGCAGCAGCAGTCCAGTTGTTCCACTGTTGAAGAGACTGTGTTTTTCCTGCTGAGTTTTTTGCTGTCTTATTGAAATCAGTTGTCCTAAGGTCTATTTCTGGACTCTCCATTTGTTCCATTAGTCTGTATGTCCTCTTGCTAGTAGCACAGTGTCTTGATTAATACTGCTTTGTATTAAGTTTTGAAATTAAGATGTGTGAGCCCTTTAACTTTGTTCTTTTTCAGAAGTTTTGGCTGTTCTGGCTAGTTTGAATTTCCTTGTGAATTTTAGAAACAATTACTCTCTTAAGAGTAACCAACTCTCTTAAGTCAGCAGAGATTTTGATAAGCTTCATATTGAATCTGTACATCAGTTTGGAGAATGTTGTCATTTTAACAATCTTAAGTCTTAAAATCCTTAAACAATGTTTTCTGTTTAGGTGTTTAGTATCTTTAAACAGTGTTTTGTGGTTTTCATGGTACAAGTTTTGCATTTCCTGTTATATCACATCCTAGGTGTTTTTGAAAGGGTTGTAAAAAAAAAAATTGTTTTCTTACCTTCACTTTTCTTTATTCATTGCTAGTGTATAGAAATACAGTTTTTTTTTTTTTTTTTTTTTTTAATATTTACCTTATGTCATGCAACGGAGAAGGCAATGGCACCCCACTCCAGTACTCTTGCCTGGAAAATCCCATGGACGGAGAGCCTGGTAGGCTGCAGTCCATGGGGTCGCTAAGAGTCGAACACGACTGAGTGACTTCCCTTTCACTTTTCACTTTCATGCATTGGAGAAGGAAATGGCAACCCACTCCAGTGTTCTTGCCTGGAGAATCCCAGGGACGGGGGAGCCTGGTGGGCTGCCGTCTATGGGGTTGCACAGGGTCGGACACGACTGAAGTGACTTAGCAGTAGCAGTATGTCATGCAGTCTTTTGCTGAATTCTCTTCTGTTAGGTTTTCAGTGTATTCATTAGGATTTTCTATAATGCAGTTGTATCATCTGTGGATAAAGGTAGTTTTTTTAAATCACAGTATTTTTAAACTCAAGATAGAAATATGCAGTATTAAATTTCAGAGTACTTAATGAGGTAACATCATTCTCCTGGGTTATTAAGTGCATCTGTTCTCTGCAGTTTTGGTATCTTGGAAGTGGTAGGGCCCTTGTTTTCATTGTACCACTTGTCTGTACAGAAACCCTCAGTGGCTCCCCATTCCCTTTCTGGCAGAAATCTAGATCCTTTGGACTCATTCTTCAAGGTACTACCTAACACATTGTCAAAGAAGAGAGCTGGGAATGGTGAACAGAGCCCAGAGATGAGTTGGGAGTCTTTGGCTTCTCACAAAGTCTTTGGCTCCTTCTTTATGTGTGAGCAAATTCAGAGGGGTTCCTTACCTTGTAAAAATTGCAGAATTTGTGGTTTAATTTTTGAAGAATGGTTTCCTTTAGTTCTCTGAGCATAGTTGTAATAACTACTTTGATACCTTGTCTGCTGAGCCTGACATTTGGGGTCTCCTGAGGATTTCTGCTGCCTGTTTTTCCCCCCGATGTGTGGGTCATACTTTTCTGTTGATTTGCATGCCTCCTAATTTTTTGTTGTAAACTGGACATTTTAGATATTTTGTAGCAGTTCTAAAGACTAATGCCCTCTCTCCTTTTCCACACCTTCCTGTGTTGTTTGCTTGTTTAGTGACTTAGCTGACCAGTTTTGGTGAAGTTCACCTGTTCTGCAGTGGGTGTCCTCTGATGGTGCTCCTTCAGGGCCCAGCCTTGGGAGCACATGCAGTTACTTGGAGGTGCCCTCTTCAGGGGGTGACAGCATGGTTTTAGTAGGGCCCCCTTCAGCCATCTGTCTCCATGACCTGCCTCTGTTGGCGCCACACCCAGCACATATTGTCCGCTGCTAGCGAGTCAATTGCTTTCTCGTTTTAGACAAAGCCCTGGGCCCTAAGATGCCCCACAGTGTGTCCAGTTAGATTAGATGCTCTTTGTAGGAGTTGTGTTTGAGGCAGTCTTTGAGCTTCCCTGGCTCCAGGAGGGGTCTTCCTCAGTGTCTCTTTCCATGATTCTGTTGAACTTCTCTGGATGCCAAACTTCCCTTTGACATGTTTTCTATTGTGGACCTACCAGCTGCATCTTAGGTGCTCACGACCAGTGTCTCCTTTGTTTTCTCCAGTGCCGTTGAGCTTGAACTTGTCTGTTCTGTGTTCCAACTAAGTCAGTCCTAAGTCAGTGACTGCTAAGGGGCTCTGTATCCTTTCAACCTGCTTCTCTGGCTTGTGGAGAATCTCCGTCCCACTGCTGCAGGGGCAGCACCTTGTCCTCTGCTCTTGGTCCTGGCCTTGTGTGCAGCCACTGGTGTCTGGAGCTGCTCTCCCCGCATCGACCTGATGAACCAGTGCCCAGTATTCATGGTCTGCTGCATCAGCAGTAGAACTTCTGCCCTGAGCGGAGACGGGGTGAAGGGATTCCTCAGGGCTCTCGGCCACACTTTCCTGGAATAGAATTTTTGCAGCATGGAGGTGAAGCGTGTCAGAAATCACAATCCTGGAGGCAGAGCTGGGTGGAGTAGTTGGTAGTTTGTTAACTGATAGTATCACCTACCCGCAGTAGAAAGGCTGCATCCTCTGCCTAGTGCCCTTCTTCCCCACTCGGCCCAGGTATCACTGGCCAGAGAGGCCCACCCGCATCCTAGAGTGGCCTCTGCAGCCTTGCCTGGTTACCTCGTGTTTCCCTGACTGGGCTCACTCTTTCCTCATGGGGTTTCTCACCCACCACCTGGCGCTAGTTGTCTTAAACTCTCCCAAGGAATGTATCCGCTCCACGGGAGGAGAGGCTTAGGCTGTTTCCTTCCCTTTTCCAGTCCCTGACTTAACACATAGAAGATTCTCAATAAATCTGAGAAATGCAACATATAAAATGATCAAAGTCTGCTGCCTTCTTGCTTTATAATGTAGCCTGTCTAAAGTGAAAAATATCTAGAATCTCTGTGGAAAGGGAATTTCATGCGGTTTGCTAACTCCAGTTGCTTGCGGCTGCCTGGAGTGAGACAAGGGGGAGCCCTGGGAAAAAAAGCAGTGGTTCCAGGGGCCGGGAGAGAGGAGACTGTGGCCTTTGTACTAAGTGTTTGCCATCCTGAATGTAATGAGACCCCAAAGAACAGGAAGCGGTGCAGTGTTGGTCTCCATCCTGTTGTAGGCCTGCTGGCTTGCTTTCTCCTCACCACTGGGAAGTCTTTGTGGTTACTTGAGGTTAGGTTGGAAAAGCCACCTGTTTACAGAATGATGTGGAAGCTTTTCTGTAGAAATTCCATGGTTAATAGATAACAGCACAAAATAAGTGTCCCACAAATAGCAGGAGTGGACAGTATGTTGGCTACTTATTGGGGATGGGGGGGGGGGAGTCATCTGCCTAACTAATGTGAAGACTTTCCCTTTAAAATTATTGGAGAATGATTTTTGACGAATAACTTTCTTTCTTTTCCTTCTAGATTCTTATAGAAAGCTGTTAATTCTTTTTGAACACTATGAATAACCACGGGTCTTCAAAACCGTCTTCCATGAAGCTGAAACACACCATCAACCCCATTCTTTTGTATTTCATACAGTTCATAATATCACTTTATACTATATTAACATACATTCCATATTATTTTTTGTCTGAGTCAAGACAAGAAAAATCAAACCGAACTAAAGCAAAGCCTGTAAATTCAAAACCTGACTCTGCATACAGATCTGTTAACAGCTTGGATGGTTTGGCCTCCGTATTATACCCTGGATGTGATACACTTGATAAAGTTTTTATGCATGCAAAAAACAAATTCAAGGACAAAAGACTCTTGGGAACACGTGAAATACTAAATGAGGAAGATGAAGTGCAACCGAATGGAAAAGTTTTTAAAAAGGTAATGTGGTCTTTCACAGCCTTTGAATTTGCTCTGAATAAAGAAATGGTGGCAAGGGACAAATGCAACTTGCTTCTATTGGAATTTGCTGATGTGGTGGGAGAAATGGAGGTACGAGGGACTAGACTGCAGTCTGTTCCCTTTCTGTACCCCTGGTTTGGATTTGTTCTGAATTTTACAAAGACATTGAGTGTGGAGCACTTCTGAGCCACCTGAGTGTCTACAAGGCTTGGAATAGAAGGTCTAGGGCAGTTTGGGGTTTGAAGCTGTATTCCCTGGTAGTTCCAGAAGCACCTGTGTGCTTGAGATTGCTCTGGGTTTCGGGGTGTGACCTGCTTTTTCTGATTATAATGTAAGTTCCATTGGATGTTTAATGTCTTGGTACTTTGGTTGTGACAAATGCCTTGTTTTTTTCTTTTGGAGAATTTCTTTTCACAAATATTAAGCCATCCATTATTGATTTGAAAACAGAGGATAAGACCTCCTTTTCTAGCAGCGTCACCTAGTGGCTCAGAGCCCGGACTCCAGATCCAGGCTGTGGGTGGGTATCTTGTTCTTGCCACCCACCAGCTGTGTGTGACTTTGGAAAAGCTACGTAACAAGTTTGCCTCAGGGTCTTTATCTTTAACATGGAAGTAATGATCCTTCCTGACATTTTATTAGCATTCCTGATGAGCCAGGCTGCTTTAAGAGCTTTACATTTATCAACTTAGATAAGACTTAAAAAGCCCCATGGGTTAGTGTGATGGGGGTGTCCCTCCTTTTCAGATGACAGCTCTGAGGCACAGAGAGGTCACTTGCCCAAGGACATTGCGGCTGGTGGGGGGCCGCTGGGCCAGAACCCAGGCTGACCAGCTCTGTGCTCCTTAGACTAATCCCAGCTCAGGGCTGTTGAGAGAATTGATAGAGAAAGAGCCTGAGAGAGATTTTGTGTATGTGAGTGTATGTTCTGTACTTATGTGTGTGGAAAGTTTGTGGTATCTAGTGTAAACGCTGTAGCTTCTATTATCATTTGGGAATTCACTGGGCAGAACTGTGTGAGTGACTAGAGGCACATGGTGCAGCCCCTGTGAAGAATAGAAATGGCGTGAAAATGCTGTTTATAAACTCGGGTGCGTGTGTTTCTTATAAACTGTTCTTGAAGCTCTGGTAGGTGAAAATTGAAGATAAAGTTTTTTTTAGAGTCAGTAAGATGATCTGCCGTTAGTTGAGAATTTGGCTAGGTTAGAGGTTTTATACCTGTGTAGGTGAAGTTGTTTTTCTCTTAACTACCTTTTCCAACTACATCCTGACTCCAGCTGCCTTTTTTTCTGTCGGTCATGAAGGAAGTCCCAGATCTTGGAGGAGAGTCCAAGTAAGGACAGCGATGGAATGAGATGCTCGCATTTCTTCCCATTACTGCAGAATGTGTGTGTGTGTGTGTGTGTGTGTCTGTGTGTCTGTGTGTCTGTGTGTCTGTGTGTCTGTGTGTGTTGTTTTATTTCATGTGTAGGGAGAGGGTGGTGGTGGGGTTGAGAATGATATTGTTTTACTTAATGGTCCATGAATTTTACCACACAAATTCTAGTGATCTTCGAAACGTAAAGGAGATGTCAAGCAAGTTAATATCAGTAAGTCCTAGAAATTAAAAAAACTCTATTTTAACTCTAGACAGCAGAATCTGTATGTGTTCCTAACCTTCAAATAGACTGATGTTTTAGATAGTTTTATATGAACAGTCCTGACTTGCACTTGTTACTCAGATGTTAACAGTGCCCCCTTGCAATCTCAAGAGTGATTTGGATAAATTCTATGTTCACTCTACTTTTAAGGCATTTTTCCTATTTCTTTTGCTGACTTAGTTTTGCCTCACTTAAATGATTTTTTTGCGAGGAGGGGGTGCTAAGCTGAAATCTAGCTGTGGCACATTTCGAGAAATTGAAGTCATATGGTTAAACATGTCTGATTACTCATCTCTAGCCTATAGATTATAATTTGCAAAATACTTTATTATAGTGGCATCTGATTTTTGTCATATTTAGTCACTACTATTTATGGTTATACGTAGTACTCTTGCCTGGGAAATCCCATGGACGGAGGAGCCTGGTAGGCTGCAGTCCATGGGGTCGCGCATAATCGGACTCGACTGAGCGACATCACTTTCACTTTTCACTTGCATGCACTGGAGAAGAAAATGGCAACCCACTCCAGTATTGTTGCCTGGAGAATCCCAGGGACGGGGAGCCTGGTGGGCTGCCGTCTATGGGGTTGCACAGAGTCGGAGACGACTGACGTGACTTAGCAATTAGCACCATCCTTCTTTCTGTCTTTGAGAGATCTGGTAGTGATAAAAGGTAATGAAAACACCTTTTAAGTGCTCAAGTTTTTCACTGCCTTCTTTCTGTGCTTTTTGTATCTAAAATAAACATTCACTTCTGTCCTTTGACAAACTCCTACTGCTATTTGAATTCAAAGATAGGGTTCTCTTACTTTTAATGTAGCGTATATCACAAAAATCCTATCTTAGCAGAAAGTTTTATTTTTCTCCAGTCTCCCCCACACACCACATGCGTTTTATGGAGTTAGCACTATCAGTCATTCAGCACTCACAGCAGCAAACTAGTTCCCAAGTATTTGAAAAGGAGAAAAATATGGTGAATATGAAATTCTTCTTAATTCAAGTTATCTGTATAATTAGGACAAAATAAAATCCTGGAGCTGTCATAGTTGTTCCTTAAATGTGGCCAGATAACCCAGTGGTCACAAGCAAAGTTTTTATGCCCTGTGCATGTTTTTGCATGTGTGTTTGTATGTATGTGTGAGTGTTACGTGGTTCTTTTCCTCCCTCCTTGACCCTGGTGCGTTTGTATTCATTGTTTATTCAACAGAGAAATATTTGAACTCCAGTAAAAGAGTTAGAAGTCAGAAAAACTATTTTCAGTTAACAATCGTTTCTGTCTCTACTACATCACTGTCAGAGGGTCTGCCTAACACTGACATTTGCCATTAAATTTGCATGTAATTCATCAAACTTTTTCCAAAAGCCTTTATATAAACTTTGATATAAAAAATACATAATATTTCTTATTTGAAATTAGACTCATTGGGAAAGTAGGTTTTGTGTATCATAAATGAAGCAAATATTTTGCTAGCCTTTCTCAAGAAGGTGTGCTATACCGTGGGTTAGCCGAGACTCCAGTTTCTGTTGGTCTGCATTGTAGCTGTGGGCTTGGTCTGCACGCTGGACAGGGGTATCCCCATTGTGTCTTTAACTAGGCTCCCCCACCCCCACCCCTTGGTTTCTTATTTAACAGCCATTGTCTTGCAGCTGTAGCAGAGCTGGCTATGAAAGAATAGAGGGAAGGGGACCTTTCACAGCCTGCCCTTCAGTGGAAGAGTGGAGTTGCTTAGGCAGTGTGGCCTTTGTTCAGAGTTCTTACTGAGAGTGGGAAATATTTTTGCTGAAGTGTATCATCATTTAATAGTTCCCATATTTGAAGATAATCTTATGTTGGAAAAAAAAGCTAATGATGAGCAATATCCAAAAGTTGTCTCCCTGTTTTGGGAGACTGAGCTTTGGGGATTAACCCTAGAATGTATCTGGCATGGTTGAAACAAAGATACTGAAAACTTTATTTCAAATCTGTGAACTCTGAAGCTTTGTTTTCATTTTATCTTAGCCGTTTGTCTTGAGCTCCCAAGGGAAGGTAAGTGGAAGGAAAGGTGGTGGTGATGATTCTGCTGTAGTCATGCCCATGATAGTGTGGGCGTATCACAGTAGTGTGGGCAAGCTGATACTGTCAGCTTCACCGAGAACAGAAGGCAGAGGAGCAGAGGCTGCTGTGTTCCTGAGGCCCAGCAAGCTTGTCCAGGACTGTTGTGCTGTCATTCTGAGTCTCCTATGGTTTTATAAAACTGCGGCCGAGTGAAGCATGTGGAACCAGTGTTGGTAGCTCCTGATTTCAGACTTCCCGGAGCAAGTGCTTGTACTGATGTTTTTTTTTGAAATTAATTAACAATGAAGTGATCATTTTCTGGAACAGTTTTGAAATACATGCACTTATCATAAAACAGAGTTGCAAAGAATAAAAATTTTTTTTACAGTGAAACAGAAAACATGAAACCAGCTTAGAACATTTAGTGATCTAACTACCAGAGACACTTTACATTTTTTCCCTATATGTTTTACATACCTTAGAAGAAAATAGAAGGAATTATGCCATCTTAGTGCTTAGAAAGAGAAGTTTCACTGTGTTACTCCTTCTGAATTGATCAAAAAAGATACTAGAAATACTTGTGTCTGTTCTTAGGAGTTGACTTAGCTTTTTTTCCCTCTTAGTGCCTGCTTTTGTGTTATTTCATTCTTGAGTCACATTTTTATCCTGTTTGCACATGTATGACTTTTATTTTTGACTTATTAGGATATTTACATGCTTGATTTGTATAAAAAATAATGGCTGATCTCTTGGTCAGAATTTGTGGTTGGTTATTATATTAATACTCTCCCCAGCCAGAACTCTTGGTTTTCCTTTGCACACTAGCTCCTCACCCTGTCATTTATTAAAGGCTCTACTGTGTACCAGGTGGCTCAAGGTGAAACCCAAGAGTGATTCTTTTTTCGTTTCCCTCCTTACTGCTCTTTCCACTCCCCCCCGCCCCCTCCTTTCCTTTAAGCGAGTCTTCTGCTTCCACTCTTGCCTCTACTATTAATACAGTCCATTCAAACACAGACCTTTTACACTGTTAGTCAGGCCACCTTACTCGCCTGCCCAGTAACACCCCAACTCCTTGTAGTGCAATTGGAGTGTGTGGTTTAGTGCTTAGACTCTGGAGTGAGTCTGCCTGGATTCGTATTCTAGTCTGTCACTTAATAACTGTGGGATTTGAGCAAATTATGTTTACTCCCTCGATACCTCAATATTCCCATCTGTAAGCTAGGGATAATAACAGTAACTATCTTAGAATTCCTGTGAGTGTTACTTGCAGTATGCGTAGCACATAGTAAACACTGTTTGAGGGTTAGCTGCCTTCTTATCATCATGGTTATCACCAACTGTCCAGGTCTACTGAATATTTTCACTCTCTCTGGCTCCCTCACAATCATTTCTTTAGAATGATGCTCATTTGCAGAGAGAAATGTAAAATGAAGCCAGGTATACTTTGTCGAAGGTAGGAAGTATATACACTTGAAATACCTCTATTCTGCGTGGTTAAAGTAAAACTTCTAATGCTGATAAAGGTTAAACTCAGCTACCTGAAAAGTTAATTTTTATAGACTGTCTCATTCTCCAGGGCCCTGACTGGTTAAGTATTGTGTGATTTTGTTTTATTTATTTATTTATTTTTTTTGTGATTTTGTTTTATAGCCTGTTCTGTATCTTATCTCCATTTTATTTTTATAGTCCTCTTTTGAGATAAGAGGCCTTCCTCATCAGCATAATCCAGGTATCTAATTTCATAGGTTCCTGAACAAAAGTAAATTCCTGAGTTCCTGTGGCCCTGGCAGCAACAGTTTGAGTGACGGCACTGATGTTTACTTGTGTGTATGCCACACCTGTCACAGAGTAAGAATACAGCCAATCAAATGTGAGAGAGCAAAGTGACTGGAGGGATCCTTGAGCCCCCAAGTAGGTTTACAGATGAAGAAACTGCTCAGACTCCGTGGTACACTAGTTGTGTATTTTCCTGACTCAGGACAGTCAGACATGTTTATGTCTCGTGGGTCACAGAAAAGAATATTTGAGGTGGGAGCACAGGACGTATGCTATTGAAGGGTGATCAGAACAAAAGAAGCCATGGAAGTTAAATGATCAGGTGCATATAGACTTTTTAAAACAGAAATCTTTTAGAAAATGAGTCTTCTGGAGGAGAAGTGGAAGACTCCGAGGCCCAGAGTGAACTGAAGTTGTTTGGTTGCACCAGTTCTTTCCACACATTTAGCAAATAATTGCTGGGTGCCTGCTGTGTGCTAATAGTGGCCTAGGCACTGGAAGACAATGGCACCCCACTCCAGTACTCTTGCCTGGAAAATCCCATGGATGGAGGAGCCTGGTAGGCTGCAGTCCATGGGGTCGCTAAGAGTCGGACAGGACTGAGCAACTTCACTTTCACTTTTCACTTTCATGCATTGGAGAAGGAAATGGCAACCCACTCCAGTGTTCTTGCCTGGAGAATCCCAGGGACGGGGGAGCCTAGTGGGCTGCCGTCTGTGGGGTCGCACAGAGTCGGACACGACTGAAGCTACTTAGCAATAGCAGCAGCAGGTAGGTGCTGGAAGACACTCCTGAGCAAGACACACAGGTTACTCTTCTCTGGATCCTACGTTTCTATGGGAGGAAGAGAGATGATAAGTAAGAAGGTAACATTTAATTGTAAAGAAAGAAAGCTGATTGGAGATCAGGGGTAGCCTCTCGAGTCAGTGATGGCCTAGTGGAGGCCTGAAGGACACGGAGGAGCTAGCTTTGTGAAGATCTGGTAGGAACCCTCTCTGCAGGCGGACAGGATGGTACAGTGGCTCTGAAGTAGGAATGAACCCAGCTGGGTGAAGCATGAGGGTGCAGAGTTCATAATGGCACTCAGACCACAGACTGAGGACCTCCTTAAATTTTGTGTCCTAAGCACCTGTCTTCCCTCATCCTGGTTCCCGCGCTGCCTCTTTGAAGGACAGAAAGGACAAAGTTGTATTTATAGACAGTGAGTCAGGACAGAGGGTTTGAGATGGGCCCAGGGACACTGCCAAAGTCTAGGGCCCTTAGGACTTTGTAAGGCAGAGTGTGGTGTTCTGATCCCATTCCTACTGGAAAGGCAGAACACTTGCAGGGCAGTACGTGGATTTATGTTTTTAAAAACTCACTACTGTAGGGAGAAGGGGCTAAAGAGGAATAAGAGTGGAAGTTGGCCAGTCAGCGTTCATTAGTTCAGGAGAGACGGGCTAGGATGACAGGGTAAGGTGGAGGAAGTGTCTGTTTTGAGGGGAGTATCAGTTAAAGTCATCCTTAGTTGAATAATCAAGTGAAAAAGTAGGTTGGATATCCAAGTACGAGTCAGGACTAGAGATGGCAATTTAGGAAGCTCTTCAAAGTCCTAGTGAGTTGGATTTCCTTCAGGGACACTTCAGCCACTGTCATACCCTGGGGACTGCAGACTGTGTGTGTACATGTATTGAGCTTGGTGGTAGGAAAGCAAGGGAGTTTCTGTTTAATTTCTAATTTCTCAGTGGAGTGTGAGGTAGTGTCATCAGGTAGAAATGGAGAAGGGAGAGAGAAAGAGTGGAGGACATTTGAGTAGAGAGGTTTCAGATAGGGTTAGAAAATGAATATGCCAGAGAAGCACAGTAGGATTGCTGGATGGTGAGATGTGTGATCCTGGATTTTAAAAGTTTGGTATTCTTCAGCAGTGCTCAACAGTATAGACAGGGAATAGAATAATTTAATCTCCAGGTTGGACTAACCATAGGGACCAAGTTAGGATCAGGAGCCTTTTCTAGCAGAAATTAGATAAAATTACAGTGTAGGGAGAGTCCCTTAAATATAGTCTTTATGGGAAAGATCACTCCTAGAAAATTCAGTGGTTTAAAGAATTAAATTCAGAATTCCCTTACACTTGAATTAAACTCTTAGCTTTATTTCTTTGCAGCATCTTTTGAGTTTATATATTTGGGTTATATATCTAGTGCTTTTTCAGAGCACATATATTCTCTGAAACTTATGAAACTCATTTAGATTCTAGAATCTAGGAGATAGCTCATAGGCTTATCTTTGGAGTGTGAAATTCTTAAAAATTGTAATCCTACATGTTTTGGCCAAATTCTCATCTGCTTTCTCACCCCCACAGAGCTCCTTTTGAAGTCATTGGAGCTCCTTGTGCTGAGCATTTTGTGGGGGGAGGGTGCAATGAGAGTTTGGGACTACTAAAGTTAAACAAGTATCTTAATTTCAGTTGCCTTAACCATCAAGTTCAGTTCAGTTGCTCAGTTGTGTCTGACTCTTTGCAACCCCATGGACTGCAGCATGCCAGGCTTCCCTGTCCATCACTAACTGCCAGAGCCTACTCAAACTCAAGTCCATCACATCATTGATGCCATCCAACCATCTCATCCTCTGTTGTCCCCTTCTCCTCCTGCTCTTGATCTTTCCCAGCATCAGGATCTTTTCCAGTGAGTCAGTTCTTCGCATCAGGTGGCCAAAATAAGTATTGGAGTTTCAGCTTCAGCATCCATCCTTCCAATGAACATTCAGGACTGATTCCTTTAGGATGAACTGGTTGGATCTCCTTGCAGTCCAAGGGACTCTCAATTGTCTTCTCCAACACCACAGTTCAAAAGCATCAATTCTTCAGTGTTCAGCTTTCTTTATAGTCCAACTCTCACATCCATACATGACTACTGGAAAAACCATAGCTTTGACTCGACGGACCTTTGTTGGCAAAGTAATGTCTCTGCTTTTTAATATGCTGTCTAGGTTGGGCATAGCTTTTCGTCCAAGGAGCAAGCGTCTTTTAATTTCATGGCTGCAGTCACCATCTGCAGTGATTTTGGAGCCTCCTAAAAACAGTCTCTCACTGTTTCCATTGTTTCCTCATTTATTTGCCATGAAGTGATGGGACCAGATGCCATGATCTTTGTTTTCTGAATGTTGAGCTTTAAGCCAACTTTTTCACTCTCCTCTTTCACTTTCATCAAGAGGCTCTTTAGTTCTTCTTCACTTTCTGCCATAAGGGTGGTGTCATCTGCATATCTGAGGTTATTGATATTTCTCCCGGCAATCTTGATTCCCACTTGTGCTCCATCCAGTCCAGCATTTCTCATGATGTACCGTGAATATAAGTTAAATAAGCAAGGTGACAATATACAGCCTTGATGTACTCCTTACCCGGTTTGGAACCAGTCTGTTGTTCCATGTCCAGTTTTAATTGTTGCTTCTTGACCTGTGTACAGATTTCTCAGGAGGCAGGTCAGGTGGTCTGGTATTACTATCTCTTTCAGAATTTTCCACAGTTTCTTGTGATCCACACAGTCAAAGGCTTTGGCATAGTCAAAGCAGAAGTAGGTGTTTTTCTGCCATGGACTATACAGTCTATGGAATTCTCCAGGCCAGAATACTGGAGTGGTTAGCCTTTCCCTTTTCCAGGGGATCTTCCCAACCCAGGGATTAAACCCAGGTCTGCCGCATTGCAGGCGAATTCTTTACTAGCTGAGCCACAAGGGAAGCCCCTTATCCATCAAAGTAAGAATTTATTTCTCAAGTCCAACTTGGAATTGGACACTAGAGGGCAGTATTCAACTGTTTTTCCATTTTTATATTCATCCAACCTGCTTAATTCTGTTATCAAAATGCATTTTTGAAAATGAATATGGTTAGATGGTTTTAAGGTGTGTGAGACATATGTTAATGACACAGGCATGTTTGGGAACTGTCAATATATTTTTGCAGCAAGAGTAGCTTTCTGTCTAATCTGTGTAAAATTAGGGATTTATGGTTTGATCTAAGTTGGAGAAAATTCCTAAAGACACTTGAAAGGGGATTGCTACTAAGGTAAGACTTGATGTTACCTGCACAAATGAAATGTTGAAAGCCCTGCTGAGCCAGTGAGTATTCTACAGAGGGACTTCGGCGACTAGTGTAGCTACACCCCACCTGGCTGTATCAGTGGAGACTTGCCTATCAATACTTGGTGTATCCAGAATTAGTTACAGCAGTTCAAATTGAATGGCCATAAACATTTCTGTTAGCTTGAGTCTGGCCAGTGTCTGTTTGTGAATCATATTGTACTCTCTGATATTGAAATCCAATAATTCTTAAGTAGTAGAATTTATTT
Organism: Bubalus kerabau; assembly: GCF_029407905.1. Lineage (NCBI taxonomy): Eukaryota > Metazoa > Chordata > Mammalia > Artiodactyla > Bovidae > Bubalus > Bubalus kerabau. The sequence goes on from NC_073626.1 coordinate 165,182,628, forward strand.
TTAAAAGAAAAACAATTGCCCAAATGATAAAAATTTTGCAGAAAACTTTAAGTTGTCATAGAAGATACCACAAAATAGCTAATTTTCAAAATAGAGTTTTCCCTTGAAACTTGCTTTCTAGCTTTTTGTTAGAACAAAATAGTTTATATACAGACATAACTTTCTGTTGAAATTTGGAACACATCCTGGCATCCTTCTGGAGATTAATATTTTGATGATTGGAAGCTCTTTGTGTGTTTTTTTGTTTGTTTTATCAGGTTATTCTTGGAAGCTATAATTGGCTTTCCTATGAAGATGTCTTTGTGAGAGCCTTTAATTTTGGAAACGGCTTACAGATGCTGGGTCAGAAGCCCAAGACCAACATCGCCATCTTCTGTGAGACCAGGGCAGAGTGGATGGTCGCTGCACAGGCCTGCTTCATGTATAATTTTCAGCGTACGTGGGCTTCCTTACCTTCTCGAAGCATGGACCTAGTGTTGTGGGAGAGATGATACTATTTATGATAAGTATTTCCTCCCGGGATAAAATTCTGATGTTAATTTTAACCTTTGTTACAATTTAAGACATACTGGTTTGTTCATTTGTGGAACAAATTACCCGTGTAGTAAGAGGACTTGAACCTATTCTGAGGGGACTTGCTGGGTCTGGGGAACTAAATCTACACCTGTGGGTCCTTGCTCTGCTACCTCTTCTCAGAATTGTTCTTTAAAGTTAGTGTCATCTTGTTAGGCCATTTCTACAGTTGACAGCTGGCCTCTAAAGCACTTCCAACACTCAAACCTAGCTGCTAGTTAAACGATAAAGACTTTTTATGTTGTGTAACTATAACACGACTTGTGGAAGTTGTGATGCCTGTGAGGTTGTCTGAAAAGTTTCATTCAGAGGTTATGGTGTCAGTTGTGGTATTAAACATGGACATTGTTTTATACTTCAGATGAAATGGAAAGGATACTTTTTATCATCAAATTTCTTGTAAATGCCTCCATTGTATTTTGTTTATAAACTGGTATACCTTTTTGTTTTCACAGGTTTGGGTTTATAGTATGTTTCTTTTAAGAAGCATTAGTTATCTCTTAAAGTGACTTTGCTTAACTTCTCATTATTATTTAATTTTGACATTTCTAAGACTATTTTTCTTAAAATTTTTCTACTTTAGAATAAGTAGTATTACCACTCATTAGTGCTATTTTTTAAAGAAATAATATCTTAAATATGACATTCAGTGTGTTATTTTATTGGTATATTTTTTATATTTTAGTATCAAATAGTTAACATCTATGACTTTGACATTTTAGAAGTCAAATATTCCTTTCAACATCACAGTTTCAGAGTAGCATCTGTAGGTGAAAGAAAACAAAAAAATTTTAAAATGCTGAAATTTTGTGGGGGAATTATAGAAGAGTGAGTAGGCGTCATGTTAATATATTAAAATAATTTAGAATAACACAGCGCAATTAGATCACAAATTATGGATCTAACATTTTAGGGTTTAGATGTTCTGTCAGTGGTCAGAGGCTTTATTTAATTGCACTTCGTGCTTCTGTGAAATGTCAAGTATTTGACTTGTCCTTTCTTTTCCCTGTAGTTGTTACGCTGTATGCTACTCTAGGGGGTCCAGCAATTGTTCATGGATTAAATGAAACAGAGGTGACCAACATCATTACTAGTAAAGAACTCTTGCAGACAAAGTTGAAGGTGAGAACTAGCTTTTCTACCTTGTGCTCATCTATTTTCAAGTCTATTTTCAATAAATTTTTAATTTTAAGGGTTATTTTTAAATTAGTAATTCACTTATTCTGAAGCATTGAGTACAAGTTTCAGAACTTTTTAAAGGGAAGTTAATGACTTTATGAAACTACGAGAGAAAGGAATTTTAGTCTCTGAACTCTATGAAAACAATAATATCTGACCCCCCCCCCCCCCCTTTTTAAACAAGTTTATAAGAGTATTCCCTTCCTCTCTCCCTATATCTTTATTTGCCTCTTAAAGCATGGGGAACATTTGGCTACCCTGTAGTTCAGGCAGTATGTGTTTATATGCCCATTTTTGCAAGGAATTAGCTTTACTGATTAAAATTATACCAAAGAACAGGTATGCACAGTAAATCTAATGTTATAAAGCAGTAACATATATTTCAAACCAGTAGTTGTCCATCTGAAAAAAGGGGTAGTCATGCCAGTACACTTCACCCTTGCTTTTTTGAGGCAAGAAATTAACAATTTGAAACATGGTAAACTACTTTTCTTGTGCCCTGGATTATTTGCCACACTCGTTAATATAGAGTAATGAAGAATATGCTTCCCAGGTGGCGTAGTGGTAAAGCCCCCACCTGCCAGTGCAGGAGATGTGGGTTCGATCCCTGCATGGGAAGATCCCCAGGAGTAGGAAATGACAAGCTACTCTAGTATTCTGGCTGGGATAATCCCATGGACAGAGGAGCCTGGTGGGCTGTAGTCCATGGGGTTGCAGAGTCGGACACGACTGAGCACGCACACACGTTCACTCATGTTCAGAGAAAACTGCAGTGGATCCTTGTGTTTTTCCAGGACATCGTTTCTCTGGTCCCTCGCCTGCGGCACATCATCACTGTAGATGGAAAGCCGCCGACCTGGTCTGAGTTCCCCAAGGGCGTCATCGTGCACACCATGGCGGCCGTGCAGGCTCTGGGAGCCAAGGCCAGCGTGGGTATGTGGCGGGTCCTTGCTTCCTTGTGTGTGTTCTGCAGTGACTGTGTTCTCTAGATGTGATCCAGGTATCTGATTCTAAAGTTAGATCAAGTGATAAACTGGTTTTCTAGATCATCACTTTGGGAAGAAAGGTCACCCTAAGTATACCATCTTCTACCCTTTAAAAAAAAAAACTTAAGGAAAAATACAAACATTAATTTATGAATGTTCTAAAAGTAGTATTTATTTGAAATTAATTTAAAATACTTTTTTCCATGATTCAGTTTTCCTGTTCTCCTTTTTAGATGGTTTAAAGTTAGTTTTAGAAATAATGTCATTAAACTTGTAGGATTTCACAAAAGCTGTTAGGATGGTGGGACTATACTTCACTCAGCTTGGAAACAGGGTTATGCTGAGGTTAATTTTGTGCATGCTGAATTTAGGTGCACATGGGACATTCACATACAGCTTTGTAGTGGGCAGTGGCGTGTTCAAGTCTAGTATGCTGGAGTTAAGTTTGGAGTTAAACGATTTAGAAGCTGAGAACAGGTTTTAATTAAAGCCAAGGGAGTAGGTGACACCCATAGAGAAAGGTATCTTCAAAGGCCACCACGAATTGGCCAGAAGAAGGAAGAGATCCATGGTGTGTGACTCATGGGGGTCGAGTGAAGGAGCCTCTCAGAAGGTGGGAGTCTTTCGTAGGACCAGTTGCGCTGGAGGAGCCCAGTGACACAGGGGCTGCAGAAGCACCATTGGACTTCTTAGCCAGAGTCGCTTCAGAGAGCAGTTTCTAGAAAGTGGTGGCAGTGGACAGTGGTACCATGGGACAAAGGAGTGAATGGCAGGTTAGGAAGCAAGAACTTGAGTAATAACAGTTGTCAAGAAATACATCTTGACAGGTACGAGAGCAAGGGTGCACTTGGAAACAAGTTTAAAATGTTTTCCCTGTTTACTGAGAAGACCACGTTTAGGGTAGTTCCAAAATTAATTCAGGCAGAGGAGTGGTGCTGCCCATGACCTACTTCTCTTTGTCTTTCTACTGTGTCACCTGTCTGGGATGCTGGCTGCTGTTCCTGGGCTTGTGCCAAAGTGAGGAGAATTCTGAGTGTAGCCATGTTAGCTTCACACTGTGAAGTAGAGAACAGTTTTAGTAAATGCCTAGGTACCCTGGTCTAATTTCTTAGTTGAATCACTGGCATAGCCTTTTGTCTCTGCCTCTATTGTTTCCTTTTTAAGTTAGGTAGCCACACAGTAGCTAACGTGATCCTTGTTGCGGACAGCCCCTGTTCAAAGTGATGTTGCTTTCCACGCAGTGTGATATCCAGAGTCCTGGGCCTGACCTTGGAGACTGCACGATGGGGTCCTGGCAGTTACTTCACCTTCGTTTCCTGCCACTTTTCCTAACATTTTCTCACCTGGTCTTGCTTTATTTTTCTTCATAACTCTTATAAATTATAGATTTGTGTACATCTGTCCAAGTAGACTATGTCTCATGTGCAGGGACTTGATCTATTTTATCGGCCTTTGTGTGAGTACAGTTAGTAGTTGTTGAGTTAACAAATGATTATGAAAAAATTGGTGACATAGCTAAATTTCTCAGGAGTATGTGTCTTCTCTAATGCAGAAAACAAACCCCTTAGCAAACCAGCGCCCTCAGATATTGCAGTAATCATGTACACAAGTGGATCCACAGGAATTCCAAAGGGGGTCATGATCTCTCATAGTAACATTATTGCTGGTATAACTGGGATGGCGGAAAGGATTCCAGAACTCGGGTATGTTATTATTTACGTTAATTATTTACATTTATGTCATTTCTTAGTATATGATCAAATTAGTCCTTCAGAGTCTGTTTACAGTTAGGCATTTCTTCAAAAGAGACATTAAAATTACAAATAATTATAGTTGTGGGATTTAAAAGGTATCATTGTTAATATTTACTTTTTACTTGAAAAGTGCAAACTTGACCTGATTTAAATGTCTTAAATATTTTAATCAGTTCATATTGTTACCGTCATAGTCATTTTTATACCTTAATATTATAATTCAAGTGAACAGATAATATATCCACCAAGTATTTATTGAGCTTCTGTATTCAGTCTCTGATTTTTCCTTTTAAGACACAGTCGTGTAGTAGCAAGGGGAGAGTGGGTCTCCTGGAATGTGAAAGAGATCAGTGAGGAAGCCAGACGGGAGGAAGTTTTAGGGAAGCAAGGATAACATTCCCAGAGATGGAATCAGTATTGTGATGACTGACCTTGTACAGCGGTTGGCTATTTTTGTTGCCTTCAAGTGTAACAATTATAAATACACACATGTTACTGTGGAATTGAATTTGGGGATGCAGATAGAAATCTCTTACGTATGCATAACTTTCAGGAAAAAAATCAAGAGCAACTAGTTCCTTCTAGGAAGTTGCCCTTCATATTTTGAGAGTGAGAGCAGTTCTTGAAATAATATGCACATGTATACATATACATTTTGTTATATAATGTATAATTTAACTTTCGGAACAAGAATCTCTTCCTGAGATTCCTGGCAGGCAGTTGTGGATTCTCTTTGAACGGTCCTTTTTCATATCCCATTAGTTGTCAAATCCCTCCTTGGGGGATTTCTTCTGTGCTTCAGAATCCCTCATGTTTTTATCCCCTCCGAGTCCTGATCTCTTCTGCTGTAGAGCTTTGCTTGTGCAGCGCTCAGTTAGGGAGCACCTTCCAGGAGGACTGGAAACGGAGCCACTTCTTGTGTGTCTGCCTCCTCAGCTTCAGATGGAGCTGTATTGTAGTGCTTTTCTCCTGATACCCCCACGGTCTGTCATACACACACGTGCATGCATGGAGCCCAGAGGGTCCTCCCATTGCCTTTTAAAGCTGCTCCCACTGGAGTCACTTTCCACAGAAACAGCACCTGACTGTTGCTTCTTGCATCTTCCTTTTCTTCTAGGGAGAAAGATGTTTACATTGGATATTTGCCTCTGGCCCACGTCTTAGAATTAAGTGCTGAGCTTGTCTGTCTCTCCCATGGATGCCGCATCGGCTACTCTTCACCACAGACTTTAGCAGATCAGGTAACAGAATTTCTGTGATTTGAGATGCTGCTGCTGCTGCTGCTGCTAAGTCGCTTCAGTCGTGTCCAACTCTGTGCGACCCCATAGACGGCAGCCCACCAGGCTCCCCCGCCCCTGGGATTCTCCAGGCAAGAACACTGGAGTGGGTTGCTATTTCCTTCTCCAATGCATGAAAGTGAAAAGTGAAAGTGAAGTCGCTTGGTCGTGTCTGACTCTTAGCGACCCCATGGACGGCAGCCTACCAGGCTCCTCCGCCCATGGGATTTTCCAGGCAAGAGTACTGGAGTGGGTTGCCATTGCCTTCTCCTTGAGATACTAAGAAACCATAATTATCTTTAACACAATTTTCATTCAGTATGACAGTATACTATAAGGATAACAGTTAATCATTTCAAAAGAACTTGCCTTTTAAGGTCTATTTAGAATATGAGTGGATTAAAATGGGCTTCCCTTGTGGCTCAGCTGGTAAAGAATCTGCCTGCAATGCGGGAGACCTGGGTTTGATCCCTGAGTTAGGAAGATTCCCTGGAGAAGGAAAAGGCTACCCACTCCACTGTTCGGGCCTGGAGAATTCCACGGACTGTATAGTCCATGGGGTCGCAAAGAGTCGGACCCAACTAAGCGACTTTCATGTCACATCACAGATTAAAATTACAGAATTTTGAAATATGTTTTTTAAGCGTTTCATTGAATTTTTAAAATAATGATCACTTTATGTAAACCTGTTTTTCTCTCTGTAGTCTTCAAAAATAAAAAAAGGAAGTAAAGGAGATACATCCATGTTGAAACCAACACTGATGGCAGCTGTCCCGGTAAGAATTGACCATTAATCAATATTGAGTGCTAAAAAAAAGCATCTCCAGAATGTAACTGCTAGTGGAAAAGACATTGTTGACAAGGTAGTTTATGTAGGATTTACTCCTTATTTGTTACCTATATTACCTTGAGCTCTGAAGTATTTATTCGGTCATGTTTTTTCATCTTGTTTATTAAGCAGTCAACTTAATAGTAGTTTCAGCTTCCATATGATATTATCAGCTCCTTTCCTTAAAGAGCTGCTTGCTCAAATCAGTTTTGTGATATCTGTTTGCTGTTAGTAGAGAACCTGAAGCCCAGCAGGAGATAGAAGGAAAGGTTGGAGATCATCTCCTCCTAAGCAAATCACACCTCCTGAGTCCCTTAGGGAGAGTCTGACCTGGACACCAGGAAAAAGTGACAGAGAAGTTGGTGCCACTTTGAATTGTCCAAGAATCACTGTGATGGCTCAGATGGTAAAGAGTCTGCCTGCCATGTGGGAGACCTGGATTCCATCCCTGGGTTGGGAAGATCCCCTAGAGAAGGAAATGGCAACCCACTCCAGTATTCTTGCTTGGAAAATCCCATGGACGGAGGAGCCTGGCAGGCTGCAGCCCATGAGGTTGCAAAGAGTTGGGCACAACTGGATGACTGACACAAAAGCACTATGCATCTTAATTTAGTGTCAGGCATAGGGAGGGGCCTGGGAATGAGACCAATAGAAATGGGGCGATAGTGATTCTCTGTGCCCCTAATGTACATTTTACATTAGACTTTCTGATTTTGTTTGAATTTTAACTGGATACCGAATGTTCCGGATGGCTCAGCTAGTAAAGAATCCGCCTGCCAGTGCAAGAGATGCAGGAGACACTGGTTTTATCCTTGTGTTAGAAAGATCCCCTGGAGAGGAAAATGGCAGCCCACTCCAGTATTCTTGCCTGGAGAATCCCATGGACAGAGGAGCCTGGCAGGCTACAGTCCAAAGGGTTGCAAAGAGGAGGACACGACTGAACTGCTGCGCACACCAAATGTTCACATAATAATGTTCACATTATAATGTAGTTTTTCTAAAGGCAAATATAAATGATCAGTAGTTTTGAAGTTTCAGTAGGTATGTAGTTTCCTTAATAATATCTTTCTTTAGATTTTTGATTCATATAAATATTAAATATAGTATAAAATTGTGGAGAGAAACTATTTCAAGTCAGTGAAGTATATGTCATAGTAATAGCAGTAGCAAGCAAAATACAGTGCAGGCAAGGAAATTTTTTCCTGGGTGCAGCATTAAAAATCAAAACAAGCAAGCAAAATAACCCCATGGTTTTTGTGAGCCAAGAATGTAGTACTTCATATCTTCATAAGATAAAATTAGGAGAATTTAAAAAGCCATTTCATATAGATGTTCATTTATTTAGTGAGTTTAGTTTTTAGCTCAGAATAAGTAAGATAACCTGGAGAAGGAAATGGCAACCCACTCCAGTATTCTTGCCTGGAGAGTCCCATGGACAGAGGAGCCTGGCAGGCTGCAGTCCACGGGGTTGCAAAGAGCTGGACACAGCTGAGTACACACACACAAGTAAGATAAATAAACAAAGCAGTGTAAAGAATCAGTGGTGGCATATTACTGCCCTAAGGTTTTTAATATTTCCCCTTTCTTTACTACTGCTGAACATCTATTAAAAATTGCTTTTACTGAAATCTCATTTTTAAACAAAGTGTGGCTCTATTTTAAAAGTTTATTATTGACAGAGTCTCTTTTAAAATGTCTCTATTAATGGAAATAGTAATCTGATGTTAAGCTTTTAAATAAGGTAGCTGAGAGCATTATTGACTGTATTAAGTCATTTGTATATTTTTAGGAAATCATGGATCGAATCTACAAAAATGTCATGAATAAAGTGAATGAAATGAGCAGTTTTCAACGCAATCTGTTTATTCTGGCCTATAATTACAAAATGGAACAGATTTCAAAAGGGCACAGTACTCCGCTGTGTGATAGGTGCGTAAAAGGCTCTTCCTCCTTCATAATTTGATCATTTGTTCACATTAATTATCTTAAGGGTCTCTAAAAATTCCGTCTCGCATAAGAATATATATGAGCAATGTTATTTGAAAAATATTTTCACCAAAAATTTTATTGTACTAATAGTGTGTTTATATCTTTGGTGGCCACTTACATGATTTTAATTATTTTGAGAAGTAGTTTCTCTTTGCTTTTAAATTTATTTTGCTAGGAATAGAAAATGGCAACCAGGTATTAAACGTTTTGTGACCTATTCCACCCCTCCCCCCATGGCACTAATAGGATAATAGGATAAGTATATTTAACTGTAAAGTAGTTGAGAAATTAGAAAATAACAGTATGACGACATTCAAATTACTTTTTACGGGGATATTAATAGTTTTCAAATGTGTCACATTTAAAGCTTTATAATTTTTTCCTGCCTTTTACTAATCTCTCCAATGAGATACATAACTGCTTTGTAAACCTATTTTATATATATTTATATATATACGTATATGTATATATATAATACATATGTATTTATACACACATATAATATGTATATGTGCACATATGTTTATGTGCATATGTGTATGTATTTATATGTACACATATATGTATTTATATACTTTCCAGTAGCTCAGACGGTAAAGAATCTTCCTGCAATGCAGGAGACCTGGGTTCAATTCCTAGGTCAGGAAGATCCTCTGGAGAAGGGAATGGCAATCCACTCCAGTATTCTTGCCTGGAAAATCCCATGGACAGAGGAACCTGGCAGGCCACAGTTCATGGGGTTGCAAAGAGTCAGACACGACTAAGTGACTATCACTACTATATATACACACATATATATTTATATATACACATATATATTAGATATATTTATATACACACATATTTTAAATGGTTGCCTTTTGATCTTTGCCTTTTTCAAAGTTATTAAAATACAAACAAAACCCTTCCCCTCTTTTCATCAAGGTAGTAAGCGGTCTCTTTATTTAGTGTATTTTCAGAAGCATTTCAATTAGATATTAGAGTTGTTTCCTTTTTAAATTTACCAGATACTTTGAATTAGTGAAATTCTAAAGAGTTAAATTGCTATTTACAGATATGTATACATTTCTAATGAAATAAGCTAAAGCAAAAAAATAATTTGCTTTTAATAATAAACTTCATAAAGATACAGTCAAGTTATTCAGTATTAATATGTATTATATAATGATATAAAACTAATTATTCTGGCCATAAGCAAAGGATTTCTGTTACTATACAAAATTAAACCTGGCAATTTTGAATTCTAATATTTCTTGCAGTTCTTAAGAGAAAATCACATTTTCTTGGTCAAGTAAACTTGGTTGGATAGACATTTAGATTTAAATAGTGCGTCAAGAGAATCTCAAGAGAATTGGCTTTGTGACTTTGGATAAATCACTTGATCTCAACGTCTCACAGGCATACCTCATTGTGTTGCACTTTGCTTTATTGTATTTCACAAGTAACTGTGATTTTCTTTTTAAACAAATGGAAGGTTTGTGGCATCCCTCTGTTGTCAGGTGGTTAGCATTTGCTAGGAATAAAGTATTTCTTAATTAAGGTATGCATTGCTGTTTACACATACTGCTGTTGCACTCTTAATAAACCACAGTATAGTATAAACATAATTTTTGTATGTACCAAGATACCAAAAATCGAAGTGACTTGCTTTATTGTTATAGTCTCTCTATTGCTATGGTCTGGAACCAAACCCTAAATTATCTTCGAGGTGTTCCTATATATCAAAATTGGGAGATTAGTCTAAATGATTTGGAAAATCCCATTCAGCTTTCAAATTCTGTGATTGGATTTTTTTTTTTTTTTTTTTTAGCTTTATTTTCCGGAAAGTTCGAGGCTTGCTAGGTGGAAATATTCGACTTCTGTTGTGTGGAGGTGCTCCACTTTCTGCAACCACACAGCGATTCATGAACATCTGTTTTTGCTGTCCTGTTGGTCAGGGGTATGGACTCACTGAATCTTGTGGGGCTGGAACAATTACAGAAGGTTAGTGTTGTCTGAAGAGTGGTGCCTACAACAGAGGCTGGGGTACAACTTCTGGCCGTTTTGGTATGGGTTGCTGTTTGCAAATATATAGAAAATCAGTTAAAATATTTGTGTAAATCCCAAGTACTGTGATTGTTGAAATCAGTTTTCAGAATGTATTAGGTATGTCTGAATGTCACTAGTTCATGTAGAGGAGTTTTTCATGTTAAACTTATGATAGGTAGTATTAAAAACTACTTGCATTTAACAGCAGCAGCAGCATTCTAGAAAAGAAGGTTTAGTAACAAGCATTAGCTGTATTGTATACATATATGATCTTATATCAGTTATTAAATTTCTTTTTGTGTAGAAAAATTAGTGTGTTTGTTTAGGTTTATAAAAGGGCCAAATTCAGAAATGTTTATTGACGTGAGTGGTCTGTGTTAAAATAAGCGCAATGAGAAACTAGAGAATCTAATTTTGGTCTGGAGAATCTAATTCTCAGAGTTTATCATGGTGACAAGTTTAGGTGACTGGTCCATCACCCAGGTGGTTCCCAAGTGACTCTCTAGTGCCCCATGTGCCCTTTTATAGAGGAAAGTTACTTTGTTCTCAAGTCCAAGAAAAAATTATGCTTCTCCTTTGTTTTCTCTAGATATTTGTAGACACTAAACCTTATTCATGTTCCTTTCTTTGCCCTAAGTGATTTTGTGTACCATTCTTATGCCAGGTTTATCCTGCACTACTTCCATGTTTTCCAGTTTTCTGTTGTGTCCTCTATCGTTTTCATATTTTTGGAAGCTGCCTGTAAGTCTTGTTTTGCAGAAAACACATAAGCATTCTTAAAAACATGCACGTTCAGTTCCCAAGGAGCCGTAATTTCTTTGATTTTTAAGGTTTCCATTGGTTGTGCGATTAAGCAGTGATGGTTTATGTTGTAAATAAATCTGTAAAGTGTCATGTATCAAACTTTATTTCTGATATTTGAATGGTCCTTGAAAAGGAAACCTAATGCAGTAGTAATTCATAATAGTGGTGAAGTCTTGCCCCAGATCTTTGAAAGTGAACAGTCTGAACCTCCAGCCTGGCCTCTGAACTCTTACTGTATGAGTTTAAATAGGGTATGGTAGCATAAGCTGATGTGAGGGGAGCTTCAGAGGTCTCACTTTGAAGACTGGAGAGGTTATTTGTCCTGCAAAGCTGTGTTAAGTCGAGTAAGAAAGTGGAATAGCTGTAAACCATTGTGCTCCTTCATCCTTAAAAACAGGGAAGGCAGAGTCATGAACCAAGCAGCTACTTAGTGGGTGTACGAAAATGTGATGGTATGGAATCTGGGAAAACTGGAGCAGGCCTGTCCTGTCTGTTAGGGGCTATAGTTGTTGCTGTGCTGGAAATGTGGACCCACGTCTCTTGGAGATTCTGTACTCTTCTGTAAAGTGTCTTGTTTATAACCACTTCAGATTAAAGAAACAAAACACCTCAGTGTGGGCTACACAGCCTGGTTCACCAGTGTGCTACTTCTGCTTATAAAGGTTCTCTGGGGGTATCTAAGCTTTGGGATAAATCTTTGTAATTAAAAAAAAAATGAAGCAATTTATTAACTACCATAATCAAATACTTTTTTTCATTTATGTCGTAGTGTGGGACTACAATACCGGCAGAGTGGGAGCACCATTAGTTTGCTGTGAAATCAAATTAAAGAACTGGGAGGAAGGTAATAACCTGTTTTAACCCCAGAGCATTAATTTGAGTATAGTATTAGTATTGTACTTCATTTTCTTCCTTATTTTAGAATATAAAATCACCCACAAGTGCTTACTTTTGTCTTTTGTAAATAGAAATATTTTTATCTAGAGCTGTGAGTGAATTTATTTTGCTTGTTTCAGAGATGATTTTGAAGAATTGTTTTTTTTTGCTTGTTTTATTACATAAATGCAAGTAAGAATTATGGGGAAAATTTGAAGATGTATTCAATGAATAATGCCCATAAATTGCAAATGATCATATTTTATAGAAACAAAATCACAAAATTCATTCTATGAAACGGAAGATTTTTACCTATTCTTTTCTTTTTTCTTTCTCTTCTCTGACGGCTTCAACCCAAAATTATCAGAAGGAAATTTTTACTATAATTATGTAAAATTGTCCTGCTCATTCTGTTTAAATACTAGTCATTTTTAAAATATTTGATCCTACTAACGTGCATATTATTTCTGGTTTGTTAGGATACACTTTTGTTTTATACAAAGAGATTCTAAGCCTTGGGTGTCACTTTTCAGCTGTCTTTTAGCAAAACTAGTGAAAATGTTTCATAAACTTGGAACCATTCTGAAGTTATCTGTAAGGAATAAATCCTCTAAATGTATGCTAGTTTGACTTTATACTGAGATTGATTCTCAAAACGCACAATTTAACACTTTTATCAGTTAATTAGTATGATATTTAAGCATCTCTACAGAATCCTTAAAGGAACTGACCTGCATAGTACATATGTAACTGTTTTATACACTAGATGTTGGGTTTTTGCGTTTATTTTTTTTCTCGGAATAGTAGTTTGAAAGCAGAAGTGCTTATGGTTAAGTAACTGAAAATTTGTAGCTAGATTTAATGATGAATTTTGTTCATAGTGTCTGTCTTACTTTGAGAAACCCTAATTGGATCAAAATCAGATGTCCCTATTTGGAAACCAGCAGTTTCAAATATTCACCTGATGTGTGAGGGATAAAACTATTCAATTAACTCTAAATTATTCTGTTTATTAGGTGGATACTTTAATACCGATAAACCGCATCCCAGGGGTGAGATTCTTATTGGTGGCCAAAATGTGACAATGGGGTACTACAAAAATGAAGCGAAAACAAAAGCTGATTTTTTTGAAGATGAAAATGGACAGAGGTGGCTCTGTACTGGAGACATTGGGGAGTTTGACCCTGATGGTTGTTTGAAGATCATTGGTGAGCCAGCTGATACTGTTTTTCTTTAAGTAGATGTTCCTGTAGTGTCTTTTCAAAAAAGAGATTGTATATTTAAAGAAGTTGTTTAATAGTGTAAGAATTCATCTTTCTGTAATGTTGGTATGGTCTCTGTATCAGCCCTGGAATGTAAAAATGCACAAGAGGGACTGTATGGAATTTATAAGGCTTGACATGTTATGAGGCCTTAAGGTCTGTTCAGAAGTGGTATTTTTAATTACTACTAGATAACCCTTAAAGAGTCGAACTCTTAGTAGGGAGTATTCATTTTTGTGTGCTGTGCTTAGTTGCTCAGTCATGTCCAACCCTTTGCGACCCCATGGACTATAGCCCACTGGGCTCCTCTGTCCATGGGGATTCTCCAGGCAAGAATACTGGAGTGGGTTGCCATGCCCTCCTCTGGGGGATCTTCTCAACTTAGGAATCAAACTGGGGTCTCCTGCATTGCAGGCGGATTCTTTACCAGCTGAGCTACCTGGAAGCCATCATTTTGTGTATGTAGAGGTTATTGGGCAAGACTCTTGCCTGTCTGAAGCATTTCCTTCCCTTGCCATTGAGAGCTAAGGAATGCCTGGCAGCTCAGTACCAGGACTGACAGGTGAAAAATACATTCTCCTGCTTCTCCTCTTGGGTTCTTTGTCTCAGTTAATGGCACTTCTATCCCAGTCATGCCATCTAGACACTGGCAGGAGATGACAGCCTCTGCAGCCAGCTCCCATATAGTTAATCCATATTCCATTACTTTACCTTATAAAATATGCCTCAAGATCGTTCTGTCCATCTCTTCCTATTTCTGTAATTGTAGGTCAGGTCTGCACCTTTTGCCACCCTGTTGCAAGAAATTCCTTCTGTTGTAGTGCCTACCTCTGCTGAATGCACCCCTCTCGTGGCCACCACGTGATTACTGAACCCCTATCTCCCTGACTGCTTTCCTGCTGGAAACCTTTGAGTGGCTCCCAGAGGCTCAGTTGAGGGTGGCCCCGCTCACCCATCTGCCCCCATCTCTTTTGTGCTGCAGTAATGCAAACTGGTACAGCTCTGTTCTTCGCCAGTGCCATTCCACTTGGCTGCTGCTCAGTCTTCTCTGAAGACTCCGTTCAGGCCTCACTTGCAGGAATTCTTCCGAAATCAGCAAGTTGGAGAGTCTGAACACTTAGCACTACCATGTTGTACTGAAGTAATACGGTTTTTCATCCTGCTTCTCTTCAGATAGACTGTGAGCTTTCACATGGCACTTGAGTATATATTCTTGACCTTTCTGGCATTAATGTGTCCTGTGGACGTAATCTGTTGAGCAGAACGTACCCGAAGCCCTGAGGATGGGGTCCCTTAAGAAGCTAAGTTTTTAAAAAAAAATGTGTTCAGTGGTATAGAAATAAGGGCCTCACTTTATTATGTGTTTTAAATTTCAGCATAACTCTTATAAGGAACTTAGCTGATTGCAAATTACTTAGGGGATGGCCAGTATTTGTGGGGAATAGCCAATATTTGTATGTATTAAAGGTGTGTTAATACTATCCTCCAATGTGCCCCGCTCCTGGCCCTGTTTTTGCACAGATCGTAAGAAGGACCTTGTAAAACTACAGGCAGGAGAATATGTTTCTCTTGGGAAGGTGGAGGCTGCTTTGAAGAATCTCCCATTAATAGATAACATTTGTGCATATGCAAACAGGTAAGAGCATAGAATTTATGCTGTTTAAAACATTTGGTAATGCCGTCGGCCCTTCCTTTCTCTGCTGGCCTTCTCTGTAAAATTATACCAAGACCTCTTCCTTCTCATGGGTTTTCCTCTTCTCATTACAGTCACTGGCTGATTCTTGCCTTGTGATGCTCCTCCCCATATTGTCCTCTGTCTGATTTCTGTTTTACATCTTGGTGCAGAATCCCATGTGATAGGAAGGTGAAGAAAATAAACCCTCCTTCCCGCTGCTTTGGTTCTCTGAGCTACTTGTCCTTCTACACGAGGAGGCTTCCCGCACGACCAGTCTAGAGGAGAGCTGAGTAAAGAAGGAAATTGGTTGGCCAACAGTGCTCTGCTCAGTTCTTACTACCACTTCTCAATTTGAGCCTGTCTGGGGCCCCAGGAACCCCAAAGGAGGGCTTCCTTTCCCCCTTAAGCTAGGTTAAGCTGTGGCTTAACACATAGCATCTCTCGCCCATGATGATTCAGAGGCAGCTGGGAAGGAGAGTTTAAAGTTAATCCCAGGAATGCACTCTTGGGAAATGTATTGGAATTTCAGATTGACACACTGTTCACATTTTTCCGTAACACTACTGTGTGTGGCAATCATTCCCCAGTGGTAGTGATTGGGTGTTTTGTGGCCAGCCTAGAAGACTTACTGCCGCAGTTAACATAATACTTACTATGAAAAAATAAAATCTGATATTAGAAGAACCAATTTAGAAATAGACTTTGAGGTACAGCCCACTTTAGAGATTTACCATATCGATTTATAAATGATTCTGCCCTCTGTTAGTCATGAAGTGTTTTCTTCAGTGATGCTAACAGTTCTGGATTTTCTGGTGTGATATTAACCAGGACTGTCTTTCTTCTGATTATGCTGTCGTTTCTTCAGTTGACTGCTTTCTGTGGGCGTGCTTAGAGTTCCTCTAGAATACAAATCCTCTCATGATAAAAGAATATATAATCACATTAGTTTGACTTGTTGCCAGATTTTCTTAAAAACAGCTTCTTACTTTCATTAGCTTTTATTTTTGTTTATAGTCTATTAATGTGAATTACTGACTTTTTAAAGCTAAATTTGCTAATTTCTTTTAAAAGCATGATTCATAATAGTTGTATATTATATACATAGTTGAAATTCATCATGAAATGTCAGATTAAGGTTTATTTAGCAATGAATTCTGCCAAAGCATCAGAACGTGTTATGAATCAGACAGTAAAAGTGGCTGTTGCATGAAGTAAGTGTGGCAAATATGCCTTATGTGTGTTCTTTAAAATGGTAGAGAGATGGCTTCTAAACTTGAGTGTAATCAGTAACCGCAGTTAACATGGTGTGCCATTTAGTGCCCTAACCAAGTTGTCCCTTATGTATTTCAGTTATCATTCTTATGTCATCGGATTTGTTGTGCCAAATCAAAAGGAACTAACAGAACTAGCACGAAGGAAAGGACTTCATGGGACTTGGGAGGAGCTGTGTAACAGCTGTGAAATGGAGAATGAGGTACTGAAAGTGCTTTCTGAAGCTGCTATTTCAGGTGAGTGAGAGTGTTAACTGGTTCTGGGACTGAGATGGGGAGAGAATACTTTAACTTGTTTGTTCTGTTTTTGTTACAAGGGCTTAGGTTACATTTCCTGCTCAGAAACCAATCATATTTTCCTACCATTAGTTGGGAGAACATGCTTGTCATCCCCATTCAAACTCCTCTGGGGACACACAAGGCCACCACGCCCACCACTGATGTACACGTATCAGAATGTTCTCTTCTCACAGCTTCTGTTTTCCGGGTTGGCCCTTTCTCCACTCTGCTCTGCTGTTTCCAAGGCCCTGCTGGGCTTCCCAGACACCCCAGCCCACAGTGAACCATCCAAGACTCTTTCTACACTGTTATCACGTGTCCTCTACCCCTTTTGTATGTGTGTGTGTGTATTGTGGAACGGGCACAGAGAGATGTAGTTTGATATTCTTGGTTTAATAAAAACAGCTATACTGTCTGAGTCATCAGCGTTAAGTGAAATATAAGTGTGCGTTTTTATTCTCCTTAGATATGTCATTCAAGATAATGAAAAATGTAGATCTCATTTAATCAGATGAAGTTATTCTGACCCTTTATTTCAGGAGTAATTATGTTTTTTAGCATGTCAGCCTGAATATAGTTTCCAGCTT
Organism: Bubalus kerabau; assembly: GCF_029407905.1. Taxonomy (NCBI): domain Eukaryota; kingdom Metazoa; phylum Chordata; class Mammalia; order Artiodactyla; family Bovidae; genus Bubalus; species Bubalus kerabau. Next base: position 165,199,997 of record NC_073626.1, read on the forward strand.
TTCTAGGTAACTCAAAATCCTTACACTGATGCTGAATTGAGTTAAGTTTAGGTTTCTAATTAAAGTTAGAAACCTATATTGTTTCTCCGTAAGGTGGAATACTGAAACAATTAAGCATAATTTAAAGTTTATATACTTAATATATATTTTTTAAAAATAAATTTTGTAAACAGACATATAATTTACACACCAAACATCTCAACCATTTAGTATACAATAGTTTTTTAGTATGTTGGCAGAATTGTACACATTGCCATATCAGTTTCAGATTGTTATCACCTCATTGTCTTTGTCATCACCTCAAAAAAGAAATATTGTGTCCATCAGCAGGCACTTCTCATCATACCTCAGACCTCTTAGTCCTTGGGAGCCACTGATCTTTCTGTTTCTGTAGATTTGCCTGTTCTAGAGATTTTGTATAAGTCGAACCATGTTGTATATGGGTTTTTGTGACTGGTTTCTTTCACTTAGCATGAAATGTTCATCTCTATATTTTTGTCGTAGCGTGTCGTAGCGTGAAGTATTGGAACTTCAACTTTAGCATAGTCTTTCCTATGAATACTCAGGGTTGATTTCCTTTAGGATTGACTGGTTTGATGATTTCCTTGCTGTCCAAGGGACTCTCAAGTTTCTCCAGCACCACAATTCGAAGGCATCACTTCTTTGGCATTCCCCCTTCTTTATGGTCTATCTCTCACATCTGTACATGACTACTGATAAAACCGTAGCTTTGACTACACATGGACCTTTGTCAGCAAAGAGGTGTCTCTGCTTTTTAATACACTATCTAGGTTTGTCATAGCTTTCCATCCAAAGGGTAAGTGTCTTTTAATTTCATGGCTGCAGTCACCATCTGCAGTGGTTTTGGAGCCCAAGAAAATAAAATCTGTCACTATATGGGTCTTTATATATTTTAGATGCAAATCCATTATCAAATATGTGATTTGTAAGTATTTTCTACCATTGTTTGGGTTGTGTTTTTACTTTCTTGATGGTATCCTTTGAAGTACAACAATTTTAATTTTTATAAGAAACAGTTTCCTTTTTTTCCTTTGGTTGCTTATACTGCACATTTGAGAAACCATTGCCTAATCTAAGTTACAAGTACATATTTTCTTTATTTTCTTCTAAGAGTTTTGTAGTTTTTGTCCTTATATTTGGGTCCTTAATCCATTTTGAGTTAATCCATTTTTATATATGATGTGAAGAAGGGATCCAACTTCATTTTTAAGCCAAGTCTATATTCAATTCACACCAGAGAACAGAATCAGTAGGTTAAATATATTTAACTATAGAAACTTTTCAGGTAGGGAATTGGTTTGCCTTTTCACTGGGGGCTGGCTGGACAGAACTGGCAATCTGTAGGACAGACTGTTGAAAAAGTGGACTGGAGCTCTTAGGCAGGGGTCAAAGCCCCTGTCCATAGGCAGAATTGCTTTTTGAGGGGGCCTCAGCTCAGCTCTCCAGGTCTTTGAACTGACTTAGCCATATCTATAAAACCACTTTCAAATTGAATAACTGGGAACTCCAGCCTAGTCCAGATGAGGCATAAAACCACCACAGTCCTCCTATTGTCAGCTTGGTACCCACATACATTTCCTTAAACCATAGTTTAAGTTCCAAGTAAAGACAGTAACAAAGTCAGACTGTCACCTAACATTAAACAGTTATCTTGTGTGCAACTGAAAATACATGAACCTTTTCTCCAGAAGTGTTTGCACACCCCTGAGTGATTTTTAACTCTGCTACTTTGATATCCTATAACTTAAATACTGTGATATAAAGTTAACTTATTAATATATTATGACAAGAGAATGGGGGGAAGAAAACAAAAGTATTTGCTTACCATATATACAAACATATTCACAACAAAATAAGGAAGAAATACTCATAGTTTTTATTAGAGTCCCCATTTCCCCAACTGGTCATGTGATTGTTGCTGTGTTCATTTTTCTAAAACCTGGTATAGATGATATCGCTGTTGTTAGCCTTGTTTTGAGTCCGATCATGAGTGCAGTGCTGAGTGTTTATAGCTGAGCGTGGGCTTCCAGGGCTTGTGTGCGAGTCTCTGCGCATCTCAGTGCTGTCAAACTCATGTCCCTTAATGCTTGGTCCCTACTGTACTGCTTTTTCTCATGGTGGCTTTTCCAATTAGAAACCACTCCTGAAATACTTGTAATCTTTGAAGAATAAAACTTTGTTATTTGAGTTAATATATCATTTTTGTTCCTAAGGCATTTATATCTTGAATTCAATTCTTTTAAAATATATGTATTATTATGGCTAGTGTTTACCCTTTTCCCAGTAGTATACCAGTTGAGAGCAGAAACTATTCATTTTTATTCATTTTTGTATTTTAAAACAATGTTTACTAAAGCATTTTACACAATAATTTTTACTGGTAAATATTTGTGAAACAAGTGCTGGAAAAGTAAATCAGCCTTAATAAGGAAACGTGCTTCTTCAGATCTCATTCCCCCACCACCCCCTAACCTTCCCCTCTTGCAGATCTCCTTGGTATCGAGCGGTGTGTGAGAAACACAGTAGGGAGCACGCAGTTTTCCTCAGAGCTCACGGCGACTGTCCTGGCTCAGTCACTAGATTTCTGTTTTAACTTTATTATTTCTTAGTTTTTAAAGTGATTTTTAGAAAATTATTTTATTTTTGGCTGTGCTGGGTCTTTGTTACTCTGTGGGCTTTTTCTCTGGTTGCAGAGAGCTGGGGCTCCTCTTGTTCCGGCACGTGAGCGTCTCATCTTTGCTGTGGCTTCTCCTGTTGTGGAGCACGGGCTCCAGGGCGCTCAGGTTTCAGTAGTCGCAGCTCCCGGGCTCGAGAGCACTGGCCCAGTAGTTGAGGCGCACGGGCATAGTTGCTCTGAGACATGTGGAATCTTCCTAGATCAGAAATTGAACCTGTGTCTCTTGCATTGGCAGGTGGATTCTTTACCACTGAGCCACCAGGGAAGCCCTCTAAAGTGATTTTTTAAAAAATAAATTCAAAGAAAACAAATAGGTATAAGATCAAAAGTGACACTTCCTTTTTTTAATCCTGGATACTAGCCCCTCGAGCATATGGTTTATTTTATCTGTATCCTCGTCCTACACATCTAGTTGCACGTAAGTTTATGTAGTATTCAAATACAAAGCAAAATCATTTTTTTAAACCTAACAATATATGGTAAGTATCTTTATATACCCATACCAATAGATCTAACTTATTTTTAAAGAATGAATTGTGTACATTTTATGCCTATATCATAATTTACCCAACTCATTCTGTTGATGGACATGTAGATTTTCTAAACAGTTTTTTGCTATTATAATTCTTATATCTATATCTATATCTATATCTATATCTATGTTTTGCTTCTAGTATTTCTGAGGGATAAATTGCTTAGAAGTGAGATTTATTAGCTGTAGGTTTTACATTTTGACGGTTGTGTGGAGACAGAGGAAGTTAAAACTATTTGCTAAGAATTTTAGTTGTATATTTTTCATGGCTCTGTGTTTACTTTTTAATTTCTTTTTTCCACAATCTCAGCAAGTCTGGAAAAGTTTGAAATTCCAGTAAAAATTCGTTTGAGCCCTGAACCGTGGACCCCTGAAACTGGTCTGGTGACAGATGCCTTCAAGCTGAAACGAAAAGAGCTTAAAACACATTACCAGGCGGACATTGAGCGAATGTATGGAAGAAAATAGTTATTCTCTTTCAGCATCAGTTTGCTGCAGGGAGCTCAGATCAAATAGGAAAATACTTGAAATGCATGTCTCAAACTGTGAGGCAGAGTCCATTCCTCATATTAAACCTAAACTGTTATTTCTCATGACATCACCATTTTTAACTGACAGGATTAGTAAAATATTAAGACAGCAAACTTGTGTCTGTCTCTTCTTTCTTCCCCTCCTCCAGTTTACTTTACCACCTAGGACTGCACTTGTCAGCATGAGGACTTTTATGAATCATATTGGGGAACAGTGATTTTAAAACCTCAAGTTTTTAAACATGATTTATATGTTCTGTATAATGTTCAGTTTGTAACTTTTTAAAGTTTGGATGTATAGAGGACTAAATAGGAAATATAAGAATTGGTTATTTGGGGGGCTTTTTTACTTACAGTATTTAAAATGCAAGGGTATGGATGTGAAATTATGTAAATTTCATTCAAATGCTTATGAATCAAATCATTGTTGAACTAAAGATTTGTTGCTGTGTAATTATTGTCTTGTATGCATTTGAGAGAAATAAATATACCCATACTTATGTTTTAAGAAATTGAGACCTTGTGAATATATGCCTCACAGTGTCTTCTTTATATATTTATTTTTTCTTAGGGAAAAATGAAGTTGGGTTGGTGCTGCATGAAACAATAGCAATAGAGGGTTATGGTTTCATAGTAAAGAAGAAACACAGCGAGGGTATCGCCAGTGGACCATTAATCTCTAGTAGCTGACCATCAAAATATCTAGTCTTCTAGTTAGCTATGGAAACTAGGAAACTATCTAAATTTTTAGAATTGGGAACAATTCTAAAAGGTAAGGTAGAATTTAAAAACAATAAATCAAAGGATGGAATGTTATTCTTTATTTTCACTGACCGCATATACATATACATATATATATATATATATATATACATTGAATTGTCTGTGATTATGCCATGTTAATGATGGAAAGCTATTTCTCATTTTACCTTTAGTCGAGCGGTGTAGTGAAACATCTCATATTAAAATAAGGATTATTTTCTTGGCTAGTTTGCACTGGGTGTATATGTGTCAGGCACTATGAAGTGTCTGTTGGTGGCTTATTAAAAAATGCACCTTATTTTTTCTACCATAACCTTTCTACACTAGAAAATGAGATACTTTAGAATGCTTCTAATAGTAGCATTCTTACTATGATATATGAGAATTTCACTTTATAATGAGGTGAGTTAATTTGCCGATTTTTCATGTCATTGTGGAAATTGTTTGATTCTGAAAACATTGTATTATAGTATGTTGTTTCATATGTATCGCTTGCCTATTATTAAGAGTAATATTGCACCAATTAAGGTGTGTTCAGATTAGGATGTAAAAAAATCATAGGTACCCTGTTTTTCATGTCATATTAGGTATCTTTTTGAGTCTCAGTTACTTTAGGCACCAAAAGGCAAAAGAAAAATACATATATATGAAGAGAGATGAACATAGATCTGTGTAGGATGTGAGAGTGTTGCGGGCCTGCACCCTGTGGTTTTTGGTCATTTCAAGAACACATCATATTTGGAGATACTGCAATATAATATTTTTGTTTTAAACTTTTCTTGTATTCTTGTATATATTTGTATTATGTTTTGAATGCTTTTCTTGTCATAGTTTGAATTTTCAGTTTGAAAAAACTGCCAAGAAGAAGTAAAAATAGGAAAAATTAAATGGTGTATCTCTAAAATGTTGTGATCTGAAAATTAAAGTCACCTTGGGTGGAGAGAATTTGTTTCTGATGCTTTATCTTTAGAATAATTATTTGCTTTCAAATGTTGTTTGGAAAGTAGAAAAAACGGTTCAGTGTTTCAAAGGAGAGATGTCAATATAATTGTGACTTGAAATAGTGGCAGATGAATATGTAGCTTATCACTGATTCAGAATAAAAGTTATTTTTCAGAAACATCTAATATTGCTGGCTTGATCTGTACACAGTCTTATTCTTCTCACTTTTTATGGTTCCTGTCATTCCTAAAATATCAGATACCAGGTGTCAGATGACACGGAAGAAATGAGATTAAGTAGCATCCCCTTTCCAATTACTTTAATCCAAACCATCTCTGGTGACTTGGAAACTGGTATGTTTTAATATTATCCTTTCAAGAATAAAAAGTTGGTTGATTTGAAAAATAAAAAAAGGGGTGGGCTACGGATGAGATGGCTGGATGGCATCACCGACTTGATGGACACAAGTTTGAGTGAACTCCGGGAGTTGGTGATGGACAGGGAGGCCTGGCGTGCTGCAATTCATGGAGTCTCAAACAGTCGCTCACGACTGAGCGACTGAACTGAACTGACCCAACAACTATAATTTGAATATAAGAAAAATAAATATTGGTGTAACCAGAAGAACTTGAAGGGAAACTTCCAAGAATTCTCTAACAGTCTGTTTTCAGATATGCGTATCAATTCTAAACAGAATGTTTTCTAACTGTTGTTTTCTGGAAGTAAGCTATATAGAGAATTGTTGAGTCTCTCCTGAAACAGTCTCATTCGTGTCCAACTCTGCAATCCCATGGACTGTAGCCCGCCAGGCTCCTCTGTCTATGGGATTTTTCAGGCAAGAATACTGGGTAGGTTGCCATTTCCTCCTCCAGAGGATCTTCCTGACCCAGGGATTGAACCCATGTCTCCTGTGTTGCAGACTGATTCTTTACCTCTTGAGCTATCAGGGAAGCCCTACAATATGGCAGTTTACAATCAGGTAGATGGGTGGCCATCTCTGCTCTGCACCAGCCCCCCACCTCCATCCCTCTTCCCCTCTCCCCAGGTCCCCACTCTCCCTGCTGGTATTTCTCAGCTTAAACTTCATTAGAAAGTTTTTTATGGACAACAGAACAAAACAAAGTGTTAGCTACTTTCTAAATGCTACTTGGTTTAAGTAATGGATTTGATGTCCGTGATCTCTAAAGCTTGACGTTTTTTCAGCAATGTTAAATCTGGAATGACTTTGCTTCCAGAATACACAAGGTTTTATAGTTTTCAAAAATTATTCCCTGTGATACAGCTTTGAAGCTTAATAAATCTCTGTGTGGGTTCTTTTGTGATAAGAATTATGTACATCTGTGATGTTTTAGAGGAGATGCACTTTTAAACTGTACATAATGGACCACACTGGAATGTACTGTACACTTTATATACTGAAAACCGGTTGTTCACTGAATTCATTTTCAGTATTTTCTTGGTTATTGCTCTTTCTGCCTGAAAGAGTGCACATCAAAAAGAAGCAAGATAGCTACTATGTGGTATGGACTATATATTTATGACTTGACATGAAGTTTGAAGAATAAAGATAGGTAAAAAATTTCTGATATTAAAACTCAATATTTTGTTTTTCCAAAGAAAGAAAAGCTCTCTCATAAAAGTTAATTGACATTCCTGAAATACTCATTGAAAAAGGCATTAGGGGAATTGTCTTTCTTGGGCTGGCAATCCATTTGAAGGGAGACTTGATTCTAGAAGTTCTGTTCTTGATGAACTTTGCTAGCATCTGTCCTCACTTGCCCTGAGCCCTCTGGGCCCTTGCCCTTCCTGTCCTCCCTTGGGTTTTGACAGCACAGGAGCCATGCTCTGGTGATAAAAGGTTTTCTGCACATAAGCATTCACATAGCATAAAGTCTTGAGATGATGAAGTTTGGCATTAAAATTTGTGGGGTAAAAGCAGTTCAGTTGCTCAGTCATGTCCGACTCTTTGCAACCCCATAGATTGCAGTATGCCAGGCTTCCCTGTCCATCACCAACTCCTGGAGTTTACTCAAACTCATGTCCATTGAGTCGATGATGCCATCAACCATCTCATCCTCTGTTGTCTCCTTCTCTCACCTTCAGGCTTTCCCAGCATGGGGGTCTTTTCCAGTGAGTCAGTTCTTCACGTTAGATGGCCAAAGTATTGGGAGTTTCAGTTTCAGCATCAGTCCTTCCAAACATTCAGGACTGATTTCCTTTAGGATTGACTGGTTGGATCTCCTTGCAGTCCAAGGGACTCTCAAGAGTCCTCCAACACCACAGTTCAAAAGCATCAATTCTTTGGTGCTCAGGTTTTTTATAGTCCAACTCATCCATACATGACCACTAGAAAAACCATAGCTTTGACTAGACAGAGCTTTGTTGGCAAAGTAATGTCTCTGCTTTTTAATATGCTATCTAGATTGGTCATAGCTTCTCTTCCAAGGAACAAGTGTCTTAATTTCATGGGCGCAGTCACCATCTACAGTGATTTGGAGCCTCCCCAAATAAAGTCTCTCACTGTTTCCACGATTTCCCCATCTATTTGCCATGAAGTGATGGGACCAGATGCCATGATCTTCATTTTCTGAATGTTGAGTTTTAAGCCAACTTTTTCACTGTCCTCTCACTTTCATCAAGAGGCTCTTTAGTTCTTCACTTTCTGCCATAAGGGTGGTGTCATCTGCATATCTGAGGTTATTGATACTTCTCCCAGCAATCTTGATTCCAGCTTGTGCTTCATCCAGCCCAGCGTTTCTCATGATGTACTCTGCATATAAGTTAAATAAGCAGGGTGACGCTATACAGCCTTGATGTATTCCTTTCCCGATTTGCAGCAATAAAATAACTAGATTTTTTGCCAACTTTGAATCCTGGGGTTGTGGGAGGAAGTGTTCTGTCCTGCCTGATGTCTCAGAAACCTGCCTTCAGCTGCCATTTATGTTGGTTTCTGATAAGACTGGGTTTAAGTACCTTTGTATTAACTTAAACTTGTGTAAAAAGTAAGTCTTTGAATGTAGTCTTGTAACTAATAGAACATCTGGGGAACTTCAATGTTTGTTTTATTTGAGTCAGTTTAAAAAGATGATTGTGCCTAATTCCTGTCATTAACTTTGCTTGGATTATTAAACATAGGTAGCTTAATGTTTCTACCATCCTAGATACACCTTATACTTTTAGGATGAGGTTGCTAGGTCATGGAAAGATTGTCATGGAAAGATTCCTCTGACATAACCCTTAAAAACAGCAGGCTATATACCAGTGTAGCCTGATTTGAGTCATGAAAATAGGTTATTCTTCAATTGGATTCCCCCCAAACTTTACTCCTGTCTCTGATTCCCTTCTCATTGATCCATGTGCAGCTTGCAGACTGTAAGGGCATGTCTGTTTAGAAATCACTTCTCATCCCAGGACCTTGACATGGGACTGACTTTTTTGAACAGATTCAAGTGTTGACATTATTACAATGCATATGTGTGTCCATGTTTAATGTTAAATGCATTTTTCTAGTCCCTCCAGGCTTCTAAAAACCGCCTTCAGCAAACCCCCATCAATGCCCCCTTTTACTGATACCTTTGAATACTGTTCACTTTGGTGGGATTCATTCAGAAGCAACTCCTACCATTTGGTTGAGGTTCAGGCTGGGTTGGAAAGGGAGGGGATGGGATAGGAAGGTGCTGATGTGTAAGACATTAATAACACCCTAACAGCCCAGAAGTGTGTGCCCCGGGATCCAACTCCCCCCTCCACCCTGCCCCCATCCTGTGGAGAGCCCACCCAGGCCCCACGCACCCTTTGGGTACTTCCCAGGCAAGCCCAGGGCATTCTCTCTTTGCTTATGAACTTGGCCTGCCCTGCAAAATAGCCCTCTGCTCAGTTGTAGAGCTGACACCAGCATCACTTACCTACCTCTGGGTCCAATGAGTTTTGGCCTCAGGAGGAGTGCATCAAGACCTTGGAGAGTAAAAAAAAAAAGAAAAAATTCCCACAAATGGAGAAAAGATAGCTATTCTATAGCCAGTCACAAGTAGCCACCAGAATCCGACTTAAACCTGTTCAGTTGATCAATAGTTCATCTTATTTTGAAAAGCAAAATCCAGAAGAAGAGGAAAATATTATTTTTTTTTCCTGCCCATTAATTCCACTTCTAGGCATCTAAGAAAATACCTGAAATGTGGCTTGAGAGTTCCTGCAAGAGACCTTTATTTTTTTGTTGTTTATAGTAATACCTAAACAGCTAGGTGTTATGTAACATTCATCTGATTGATTACATAGGCAAGAAAAGTATTGCTACCACTTCTTATATTTAATGTTATGCATTATTTGGGAAAAGAAAGTGGGAATAAAAATTCAGTAGGTCCTTCTGGTCATGAAATTGTGTATGTACATGTATGTACAAATGTGTGTGTATGTGTTGTGTGTATACTGCATTAGAGAAGAGCCTGGAAGGAAGTGTGCTCACATGGTGGTTTATGAAGTGTGACTTATTTTTCTCTTCATATTTTATTAAAAACTTTTTACAATGGCATTACTGCTGTCATAAAAATCCAAGCTTATGAGAACAACTGATGGCTCAGCAGTAAAGAATCCGCCTGCAATGCAAGAGATGCAGGTTAATCCCTGGGTTGGACAGATCCTATGGAGAAGGAAATGGCAACCCACTCCAGTGTTCTTGCCTAGGAAGTCCCATGAACAGAGGAGCCTGGCAGGCTACAGTCCATGGGGTCGCAAAGAGTCAGTCACGACTTGGTGACTAAACCACCACCGTGAGAACAACTAGTTTAAAGCTTTATTTTTCTGATCCTGGAAATAGTAATTTTTAAGAAAGAAGGCTAGAAATTGTCTCATGTTTTGGTAAAGAACTAACCAGAAACTTGTATTTTCTAATCTGGTATTTATATTAGTGTCTTAGGGCTGTCATAAAATAATACCACAAATTGGGTGATTAATGCAACAGGAATCATTCTCTCGTGTTTCTGGAGGTGTCAGCTGGGCCGGGCTCCTGCCTTGTCTCTGTTTCTGGAGGTGTGCGTGATCTTTGGCGTTCCTTGACAAGTAGATGCATCCTCCAGTCCTCTGTCTTCACATGGCATTCTCCCCAAGTCTTCACATCATCTTCTGGGTCCAAATTTCCTCTTTTCATAAGGACTTGGTCCTATTGGGTTAAGGTCCACCCTAATGACCTCCTGTTAACCAGACCATCAGTGATGTCTCTGTCCCCAAGTAAGCTCCCATTGGCTTCCCTGGTGGCTCAGTTGGTAAAGAATCCGCCTGCAATGCAGGAGACCCAGGTTTGATCCCTGGATCGGGAAGGTCCCCTGGAGAAAGAAATGGCTACCCACTCCAGTAATCTTGCCTGGAGAATTCCATGGAAGGAGGATCCTGGCAGGCTATAGTCCATGGGATCGCAAAGAGTCAGACACAACTGAAGGAACTTCAATTTCCTTTTCTTTTCCGAGGTTTGGGATCTAGGACTGTGGTGTATCTTTTTTTGAGGGAGGGGAGCAGGGGACACAATTCAGCTTGGAGCTGAATTTGGGTGTTTTTTGAAACGCTTTCTTCAAATACACTCTTGCTTATCAGTCTTGTTCTGCTTGTTCTATCTTTATAATGTGATATGTGATTACCTGCCCCTATCTTCCACCCTTACATTAAAAAAAAGTTTCCTCTGGTAGTTCCTTCCCTCTTTTGAATAGCTTTATTTTCACGTCCTTCATCTGATTTTTTCCTCTTATTTACTGTTTCATGACTCTTTTTGAGTTTTACCATAACTGAATTCTATGGACATTTTTGTCCTTCAAGCAGACCTTTTAAGGCCCTTCATGTACATCCAATAGATCATATACATCCTCGTCTGCCTTTTGGTTTTGTCTTTGGCTGATTTTCTGATTCTGGTTCTCGGCATGGTGTGTCCTTGTCGTGTCTCCTCTCTGTCCCCAGGCCAGCGGCCTCCCCTGCAGCGGTGACACCAAGCATCTTTAAAGGACCTGACTGTGGCTCCATCCTACTGAGACACACTCTTTTTTTTTTTTTTGGCTCTTTTAAAAAAAGAAAGTTTGATTTGAAAGTAATTATAGACATAAAACATTGGAAAACTGTTTTTATTTTTTTTATTTTATTATTTTTTTTTAATTTTATTTTATTTTTAAACTTTACATAACTGTATTAGATTTGCCAAATATCAAAATGAATCCGCCACAGGTATACATGTGTTCCCCATCCTGAACCCTCCTCCCTCCTCCCTCCCCATTCCATCCCTCTGGGTCGTCCCAGTGCACCAGCCCCAAGCATCCAGTATCGTGCATCGAACCTGGACTGGCAACTCATTTCATACATGATATTTTACATGTTTCAATGCCATTCTCCCAAATCTTCCCACCCTCTCCCTCTCCCACAGAGTCCATAAGACTGTTCTATACATCAGTGTCTCTTTTGCTGTCTCGTACACAGGGTTATTGTTACCATCTTTCTAAATTCCATATATATGCATTAGTATACTGTATTGGTGTTTTTCTTTCTGGCTTACTTCACTCTGTATAATAGGCTCCAGTTTCATCCACCTCATTAGAACTGATTCAAATGTATTCTTTTTAATGGCTGAATAATACTCCATTGTGTATATGTACCACAGCTTTCTTATCCATTCATCTGCTGATGGACATCTAGGTTGCTTCCATGTCCTGGCTATTATAAACAGTGCTGCGATGAACATTGGGGTACACGTGTCTCTTTCCCTTCTGGTTTTCTCAGTGTGTATGCCCAGCAGTGGGATTGCTGGATCATAAGGCATGTCTATTTCCAGTTTTTTAAGGAATCTCCACACTGTTCTCCATAGTGGCTGTACTAGTTTGCATTCCCACCAACAGCCTTCAGAATGGGAGAAGATAATAGCAAATGAAGCAACTGACAAACAACTAATCTCGCGAATATACAAGCAACTCCTACAGCTCAACTCCAGAAAAATAAATGACCCAATCAAAAAATGGGCCAAAGAACTAAATAGACATTTCTCCAAAGAAGACATACAGATGGCTAACAAACACATGGAAAGATGCTCAACATCACTCATTATCAGAGAAATGCAAATCAAAACCACTATGAGGTACCATTTCACACCAGTCAGAATGGCTGCGATCCAAAAGTCTACAAGTAATAAATGCTGGAGAGGGTGTGGAGAAAAGGGAACCCTCTTACACTGTTGGTGGAAAACTGTTTTTAAAGAATGGCTGGCTTAACATGAATTTACACTCATAAAATTTCTAGCAATTCAGAAATATAGATGGAAAATGAAAACTTTTCATATACACACAGAATGTTTTAAAGAGCATGTTACAGGCTGAATTGTATCCAACCCCCGACTCAGCCCCCACAACCCCGCCTCCCCACCCCCCTCCCAGTTCATGTGTTGAAGCCCATGTGTTTGTTGAAGAATGCGTGGTTCAGAATGGGACTATTGGGAGACAGGGCCTTTAGCAAGGTAATTAAACTAAAATGAGGCCTTTAGAGTGGGCCTTCCCTGTAACTCAAATGGTAAAGAATCTGCCTGCAGTGCACGAGACCTGGCAATCCCTGGGTCAGGAAAATCCTCTGGAGAAGGCAATGGCAATCCACTCCAGTATTCTTGCCGGAAGAATGCCCTGGACAGAGGAGCCTGGTGAGCTCCAGTCTGTGGAGTCACAGAGGGTCAGAAACAGCCGAGCCACCAACACTGCTTCTAATCCTGTGTGGCTGGTCCTTACAAGGAGAGGTTAGCACACAGACACACACAGAAGGAAGAACATGAGAGACAAGCCAAGAAGAGAGGCTTCAGAAGAAAAAGCCCCGCTGATACCTTGACCTCTGATGTCCAGCCTCCTGAATTGTGAGAAAATAAATTTTGGTCATGGTATTTGTTTTAGCAGCCCTAGCAAACTAGTATAGAACAAAATTGGACCACAATGTATATTTTGAAACTAGCCTTTTCATTGTGAGTGGACAATGACCATCTTCCTAGGTCAGTACACATAAGTTTGGTGATGGTTTAGTTGCTTAGTCATGTCTGCCACGCTCCTCTGTCTATGGGATTTCCCAGGCAAGAATACTGGAGTGGGTTGTCATTTCCTACTCCAGGGGACTCTACACATGGACATCTCCAGATGGTCAGTACCAAAATCAGATTGATTATATTTTTTGCAGCTGAAGATGGAGAAGCTCTATACAATCAGCAGAAACAAGACCTGGAGCTGACTGGCTCAGATAATCAGCTCCTTATTACAAAATTCAGGCTCAAATTGAAGAAAGTATGGAAGACCACTAGGCTACTCATGTATAACCTAAATCAAATCCTTTATGATTATACAGTGGAGGTGACAAATAGATTCTAGGGACTAGATCTGGTAGACAGAGTGCAGAAAGAACTATGGACGGAGGTTCTTAACATTGTACAGGAGGTGGTGACCAAAACCATCCCCAAGAAAAAGAAATGTAAGAAGGCAAAGTGGTTGTATGAGGAAACCTTACAAATAGCCGAGAGAAGTGAAAGGCAAAGGAGAAAAGGAAAGATATACCCAACTGAACGCAGAGTTGCAAGGAAGAGCAAGGAGAGATAAGAAAGCCTTAAGTGAACAGTGCAAAGAAATAAAGGAAAACAATAGAATGGGAAAGACTAGAGATCTCTTTAAGAAAATTAGATATACCAAGGGAACATTTCATACACAATGGACACATACATAAAGGACAAAACCGGCAAGGACCCAACAGAAGCACAAGAGGTTAAGAAAAGGTGGCAAGAATACACAGAAGAACTGTACAAAAAATGATCTTAATGACCCAGATAACCACGAAGATGTAGTTACTCACCTAGAGCCAGACATCCTGGAGTGTGAAGTCAAGTGGGCCTTAGGAAGCATTACTATGAACAAAGCTGGTGGAGATGATGGTATTCCAACTGAGCTATTTAAAATCTTAAAAGATGAGGTTGTTAAAGTGCTGCAGTCATTATGCCAGCAAATTTGGAAACTGAACAGTGGCCACAGGACTGGAAAAGGTCAGTTTTCATTCCAGTTGCAAAGAAAGGCAATGCCAAAGAATGCTCAAACTACCATACAATTGTACTCATTTCACACGCCAGCAAGATTATGCTCAAAATCCTTCAAGCTAGGCTTCAGCAGTATGTGAACTTAGAACTTCCAGATGTACAGGCTGGATTTAGTAAAGGCAGAGGAACCAGAGATCAAATTGCCAACATACGCTGAATCATAGATAAAGCAAGGAAATTCCAAAAAATCATGTACTTCCGTTTCATTGACTACACTAAAGCCTTTGACTGTGTGGATCAAAACCAACTGTGGAATATTCTTAATGAGATAGGAATGCCAGACAACATTACCTTTCTTCTGAGAAACCTGTATGCAGGTCAAAAAGTAACAGAACTGGACATGGGACAACAGACTGGTTTCAAATTGGGAAAGGAATACGTCAAGTCTGTATTTTGTCACCCTGCTTATTTAACTTATATGTGGCATATATCTTGTGAAATTCTGGGCTGGATGAAGCACAAGCTGGAATCAAGATTGCTGGGAGAAATATCAATAACCTCAGATATGCAGATGACACTACCCTTATGGCAGAAAGTGAAGAGAAACTAAAAAGCCTCTTGATTAAGGTGAAAGAGGAGAATGAAAAAGCAGGCTTAAAACTCAACAGTCAAAAAACTAATATCATGGCATCTGATCCCATCACTTCATGGCAAATAGAAGGGGAAAAAATGGAAACAGTGTCAAATTTCATTTTCTTGGGCTCCCAAATCAATGCCAACAGTGACCGCAGCCATGAAATTAAGACACTTGATCCTTGGAAGAAAACCTATGACCAACCTAGACAGCATACTAAAAAGCAGAGGCATCACTTTGCCAACAAAGGTCCGTCTAGTCAAAGCTACGGTTTTTCCAGTAGTCATGTATGGATGTGAGAGTTGGACCATAAAGAAGACTGAGTGCCAAAGAATTGATGCCTTTGAACTGCGGTGCTGGAGAAGACTCTTGAGAATCCCTTGGGTAGCAAAGAGATCAAGCCAGTCAATCCTAAAGGAAATCAACCCTGAATATTCATTGGAAGGATTGATGCTGAAGCTGAAGCTACAATATTTTGGCCTCCTGATGGGAAGAGCCGACTCATTGGAAAAGACCCCGAGGCTGAGAAAGATTGAGGGCAAGAGGAGAAGGGGGCGACAGAGGATGAGATGGTTGCATGGCATCACTGGCTCAATGGACATGAGTTTGAGCAAATTCAGGGAGATAGTGAAAGACAGAGAAGCCTGGCATGCTGCAGTTCATGAGATTGCAAAGAGTTGGACAAAACTTAGCAACTGAACAACTCCAGGGGATCTTCCAGACCCAGGGATATAACCCGCATCTCTTGCATTGCAGATGGTGTCCTGAATTGGAAGGTGAATCCTTTACTGCTAAACCACCAGGGAAACCCATGCATAAGTTTACCTAAGTAATTAATAATTTGATCTTCTTGTGGCTTCATGGTATTCCATAGCATGAGTGTATTGTTATGTATTTAATTATTTTTTTATTGCTGGGCATCTAGTTTATTTCAGTTTTTACTACTAGGATCAGTGTGACAATAGACAGTTCTTACTAATATTTTGTGCCTAAGTGAAAACTCATCTACAGGATAACTCCCTAATTGTGGACTGGCTAGATCAAACCTTAGAATTTTTGCAGGCTATTCAACTGGTATTTTGTTTTGACTGTATGTAACCTAACTCCTCTGGTAAATTTTAATTCTGGAGGGTAGTGATTTTTTTATATCCCCCAAGTCTACTGTACTATGTCTTTCTCCTAAGAGATTCTGAGTAAGTGTTTTCTACAGATTTGCTTTCATCACTTAGTCTTTAATTTGGGTTAAAATGCAGGAAAGAAGGGGAAAGAAGTCAGCCACTATGGACCCTGTGTTGGGTTAGGATCTTTGGTCATGTGTTTCCTCCATCCATCCCTCCCTTTTCCCCCTGATTATAAATCATAATTTCATATGCCTTTTGAGTCATTCTGTTTCCTAGGAAATAGACTAATAATAACAGTAAGCCCAATACTGTTTAATGAATCAAGCAGAAGAGGAGCACATGGGCATTTGCTGTAGAACTTGAGGCAGCCTTGCTGTCATGTATCTTGCCTTCCCTCCTCTGGAGCATTTATGGGAAGGGCTGCGTGGGGATAACTGATGCTTCTGTCTGCAACTGTCTGCCACCCTTCTCCTCCCACGAATCAGCAGTCCCGTGATGTTGTCCACCATGCATGTGGATGGTCATCAACTGTGGCTTCTTATTTTCCTGATGGGGCAGAGACACAGAGCCGATCTCCTGCAGACTTGGAGGACTCTGGGCAGCAGGAAAGTGTATTTCCAGAGGCAGAGAGAATGGTGGACACAGGCACTGTAGCAAGACACCCACGACTACTGGTCACTTCCCTGCCTATGATGTTGAAACCGATGATGGTCCTTGGGTACCACACGTTGGCTATGTGCAGACAGGAAGACGACAACACCCTTAGAATGGAGCTTTGTTAACTTTGGTTGAGAGGGGGCGATCTAGCTATCCTGTTCCTGACATGCAAGTCATTCTAGTAGTTTCTATTTTGGTTTGCATCTGATGATGAGAGCCACATTTTCCATTAAAATTTTCCATCCACTGGTTTCCTTTTTCTTAAAAAAAAACACAAAACTTTATTGAGGTAGAATTTATATACCATAAAATTCACCCATTTTAAGTGTGTAATTCAATGAAATTTAGTCAATTTATAGAATTGGGCAACCACCACCACGAGCCAGTTATAGAGTGTTTCTCTGACCTCATAAAGATGTCCCACACCCATTTATAGCCACTCTGAGTGCTTCTTTTGCTCCCTCCTGCCTCCATCCTGGAATTTTAAATTCTTTCTCAAGGAAGGGGACAGAATTTGCACTGTGGACCCTCTGGGACTTCCTTTGTTGGTATGGCATCAGTGCAAACAGCCTGGCTGTTGGTTTTCTAAATTCTGTGGCTTCAGAGGCTGGCTCCTTCAGGGAGACCTCAGACACCTGCTGCCTCTCCCCTGGCGACTTCACCCAGAGCCTCTTGCTACAGGGGACAGACACCCATTGGAGCCCCAGAAGGCTCCCCTCCTGCCTCCGTCCAGTCTTTCTATGGGGCTCTTTCACCTTGATGGGCTTCCCAGGTGGTGCTAATGGTAAAGAACCTGCCTGCCAAGGCAGGAGACACAAGAGACACAGGTTTGATCCCTCGGTTGGGAAGATCCCCTGGAGAAGGACATGGCAATCGACTCCAGTGATCTTGCCTGGAGAAGCCCATGGACAGAGGAGCCTGGCAGGCCACAATCCATAGGGTCGCAAAGAGTCAGTCACGACTGAAGCGACTGAGCACACATGCACGCTTTCACCTCAATGGAGAGATGGGGGAGGAAAGAGATGGCATGTCCTTGGGTACCACAGACAGACTTCTCTGGGTTCATGGTCAGAGCAGCCCTCCCCACGATGCCCTCCCACTCAGCTTGGGGGAGTGTTGGTGGGTGGGTTTGCTTCTGTGGCTTCTCCCGTCTCATAAGGCTTCAGCATCATCTTCCCACGATCTTTCTTCCGGTTTTGGCGGCCCTGGGGGTGGCTTGCCAGTTCTGCTGTTGAGCAGAGCACCAGTAGATGGAGTGTCTTCCCCACCCCACCTCAGGAGGCAGTCGAATGAGAGTGTGCTGTGTTCCTATGCAACCCCAGACCCCTCTTCCCCGTACACTTCACGTAGTTGTTCGTTTGCAAAAGTCTCCAGGCAGATGTGCCTCTTGTGAACTGTATGTGGACTGAGATCCTCTCACCAGGAACTGGGCTCCTTGAGCTGAGCTACGTTGAGTCTAAAATCTTTGTTTTCCCTGGGCGCTTGGTCCACAGCAATCCCTTCACCTCTTGTTTGGGTACTTCACACACCAGTGCTCCACATGCATCCACAATCCTGAGGCTGAGAAAAACTGAGACTCAGAGGCATTAAATAAACTAGACATGGTCACATGGCAGAGATACACACAAACGGGGCCCGTCTGCAGATAGGAATGTAACGAGGCTCACAGAAGAAATCTTGTACCCAATACGGGGGTATAGATTAAAATGAAGGTACAATCCTATGATGGACTATTATGTGCTTATTAAAATTCCTCTATTTAAAATTATTTAGGGCTTCCCTGGTGGCTCTGTGGTAAAGGATCCACCAGCCAGTGCAGGAGACACTTTTTAAAAAAAGTTTAGTATTTATTTTAATTGGAGGCTAGTTACTTTACAATATTGTAGTGGCTTTGCCATGCATGACATGTACCAGCCACAGTGAGAGGGTAACAGATAGGAAGGCCAGGGGTCTCCAAATGGAGGAAATAGCCTGCAAGTGTCAGACATTTTTCTCTCTCTTAAGCGACAGGAGGAAACAAACTAGCAATATTTTTTTCCTTTTCTATACAAATTTAAAGAGAGGTTTCTCTTAAAATACTGTGTTGCCATAATGACACTAGAGATAACCAATGCCTTTTTCTTATGGAAATGTTTGTCTTAAGCTATGCTAATGTACTACGCCTTTACCCCAAACTCTGTCTCCAAGTCGGTTCCGCCTCTTGGCCCAAAACCTACTTGACAAACCAGTATGTTATACTCAGATATTGTTCCCCTAATCTATGTAAATGAAACTATTTGTATGGTGGTCCGTCCTTCTTTAAGATTCAAGTTAATTATTTTATGGCCCAAGATAAACCATTTGGTGCCATTCTAAATTTTAAGACATTCCTTTCTTTCATTAACAGACTGCTAGTGACTATATAACATCCAGCTAAAGACTAGCAAGGGGGTACTCTTTCTGCCCCCTTCTGATGCCTATGTCAGAAGCTTTCTCTATCTCCTTTATACTTTAATAAAACTTTATTACACAAAAGCTCTGAGCGATCAAGCCTTGTCTCTGGCCCCGGATTGAATTCTTCTCCTCCGGGGGCCAAGAATCCTGGTGTATTCGCGTGATTCAACAACAACCTTTCATCTTGGGGGCTCGTCCGGGATCCTTCAAGACAAGGTAAGGATGCTTAGAGCTTTAGTTCTTTGTTCTCTTAGCGAACACGTTTTCTGCTGTGCTTTACTAACTCTACCGTGTGCTTGTGTGAATGAATGGCAGGCTCTGCGTGAAGCAAGTAAGGGGCCCTGCTCTGCGGTTCCACAGTGATCTCATACGGCTTATGGGAGAAACCTGTTGGGGTGTTATACCGACCTGTCAATGCCAAGAGGCACCCAATGTCTCCTTCGAGAACCGACCAAAAATGGGCAAAGCGTGTGGACCGAACTCTCCTTTCTCGGTCAAACTTTTCGGTCTCTTTGACCATTTCATAACTCCTTGAGAATTAGAAGTACTAACCTAATCTATCGGATCATAGACTTTCAAGAGACTTGTGATCTATATTGTTACTGTATACTGTGGCTTAGGTCCCAAACTTGGATTGGTATTCAAGAAAGCGCCTAGCCTCGCTAGGAATCGAAAGTTCGGAAGCTAGATGGAGTTCTAGCTCCCAGAACATCTCTGAGGTTAAAGGTTACGCAGATTGGGACTGCGATGGGTAACGCCGGCTCTTAGTGGATCAGAGGAGGCTGTTATACTGGTGTGGTGATGCTTAAAAAAAACATCTCAGTTTTATGTTCGCGTCGGTCTTATTGTAGTCAAGAAATGCTCAGGGTCGTGCACAGGCACTCAGGTGACGAATGTTTCCCACAGCGGTTTTAGCTTGGGAGGCATTCCGGAAGGTTACTCTGATTCACCCCAGGTGACATCAGAGACAAACAAGGTTAAGGGTGAAGAGCTGGATGTCAAGTAGGGATGCTATCAAGTCTACCCCTGGTACATCCCCACCCCATCTCGGTGGTAGAACCGGGAGGGACGAGTACGGCGCCTGCGTCGGTAAGGGACAGACTAAGTCCGACCAGGAAGGAAAAGCTTTTGGTGTAACGTCTGTCTACACCCCCATCTAGAGCAGGGAGGGACGCCTCCGGTAGAAAAAATGGCGCTGGTCGCTTTTTTCTCTCTTACAGATGAGAGCTAACAATTCCAGCCTCACTCCTTTGAACTGTATCCTGAAAAACTGGGATAGATTTGATCCCCAGGGCTTAAAGAAGACACACCTGGTCTTCCTATGTGATACTGCATGGCCACGGTATCCATTGGAGGACAGCGAACGGTGGCCAGTTAGAGGGTCTCTTAAGTATAATACTGTTCTACAATTAGACCGGTTCTGTAAGAAACAAGAGAAATGGGTAAAAGTAGCATATGTGTTGCCCTTTTACTCTCTGCGAAATATGCCAGACTTATGTCCTAAGGGTATAGATTTGGGCGTGAAACCTTCAGCTCCCTCCTGTCCTCTTACTTTGCCCCCGTGCTGGGGACTCCAAACTGGGATTCAAACTGCCCACATAGAGGTCCAAACAACTCCTGTCTCAGTACGACCTCAGACTACTCTGGTTTCAGTAGAAACTCAGACCATCGAAGTAAGAGATGAGATGGAGGACAGGAGACAAAGAGAAGAGAAAAAACAGGTTTCTCCAATCTATCCCTGGGATCATATGCACAGAGCAGCCAGAGAGACTGAGGAACAGCCACAAAAACTGTTGCCTCTTTATGAAACACCCACCGGGAGAAATAATCAGTCTGTGAGAGTTAATAAGCCTTTCTCTTATCAAGAAATACAAAGAATCAAGGAGGATCTGGGAGACTATTTAGATGACCCAGAAAAATATATTAAAGCTTTTAAAGGTGTTACTCTGCTTTATGACCTCACTTGAAAGGATGTGATGTATATCTTGAGACAAACGCTGACTCCCGAGTCAAAGACTCGAGTTTTGGGAAAAGCGGTTGCTTATGGAGATAAATGGCTTGGTAATGAATCAGTAGAGAAGAGGGAGAACGAGATAGCGGCCCTCCCCACTGAGAATCAGGCGGTCCCAACTATAGAACCAGACTGAGACTACAACACAGCTAAAAAAAGATGGGATCAAAATCATTTTGTTAGATGTATTCTTGAAGGACTTAGACAGGCACGTTCTAAGCCTTTAAACTATGACAAATTGACAGATATAGAACAGGAGGAAAAAGAAGCTCCTGGTAAATTCCTAGATAGACTGAGAGAAGGCCTTCGCAGATTCACTGAGATTGATCCCGAAAGTGAAGAGGGAAAAGTGATCTTAAAGGATAGATTTCTCACTCAGTCGGCTCCAGATATCCGCCGTAAGCTATTAAAACAGGCATATGGACCAAATCAGTCTTTAGATACTCTGTTACAACTGGCTCAGACAGTCTATTATGGTAGAAAATATGAAAAAAAGAAAGAAAGACAAAAAAAGACAAAAGAAAAGGCGGAAGCCTTCGCCATGGCTATGAAAAACGTTCTTAAACAGCCTGAGAAAAGTGCCCAGAGGGGCCCAGGTGAAAAGAGATGGGCTTGCTACTACTGTGGAAAGGAGGGGCACCTCAAGCGGGATTGCCCTCAGGCATCTAAGCCGCCCCCGGCTCCATGTCCGGTCTGCAAAGGACCACACTGGAAGAGAGACTGCCCCCAGAGGCGTAGGTCTCCCGGGTCGGACTCTCAAGACAATCAGGACTGAAGGTGCCTGGGGGTCCCCACACAAGCTCCCGTCCTAATTACACCTGAGGAACCCCGGGTATTAATAGTTGTGGGGGGCCAATCTGTCGATTTCCTTTTAGATACTGGGGCAACTTATTCTGTGCTCACTGAAGCCCCTGGCCCACTTTCTTCCCGATCCGCTTCCATAATGGGACTGTCTGGACGAGCCAAAAGGTATTATTTCAGTTATTCTTTATCTTGCAACTGGGATTCTGTGCTGTTTTCACACGAGTTTCTGATTGTGCCAGAATCTCCCTCACCCCTCTTAGGAAGGGATATACTGAGCAAGGTCCATGCCTCTGTTTTCATGAATATGGAGCCCTCCCTTTCTCTCCCTTTAGTTGAACAAAATGTAAATCCTAGAGTATGGGCGGATGAAAAATCTGTGGGTCGAGCTCAAAATGCTATTCCTGTAGTTGTTAAGCTCAAAGACCCGCACGTATTTCCACATAAGAAACAGTATCCACTAAAACCTGAAGTTAAGGAAGGGTTAAAACCCATCATTGAAAATTTAAAAAAACAGAGACTATTAATTTCCTGTAACAGTCCTTGCAACACTCCTATTTTGGGTATAAAAAAATCGAATGGTAAATGGAGACTAGTTCAAGATTTACAAATAATAAATGAGGCTGTAGTTCCTTTACACCCCGTAGTGCCTAATCCTTATACTCTATTGTCTGAAATTCCTGAACGGGCCAAATATTTCTCAGTAATTGATTTAAAAGATGCCTTCTATTCAGTACCTTTGGCGGAAGAAAGTCAATTCCTATTTGCCTTTGAAGACCCTACGCAGCCAGCTTCTCAATTAACCTGGACAGTTTTGCCCCAGGGATTTTGTGACAGTCCTCACTTATTCGGACAAAGTTTGTCACGAGATCTACAAAACTTTAATAGCTCTAAAACAGTGGTGTTACAATATGTAGATGATATTTTGCTCTGTGCTGAGACAGAGGAAGATTGTTCGCGAGCCTCTGAAGATTTCTTAAACTTTCTGGCGGACTGTGGTTACAAGGCATCAAGAGAAAAGGCTCAGCTTTGTCAACAATCGGTTAGATATCTGGGCCTAATCATATCAGAAGGGACTAGGGCCATAGGCCCTGAGAGAATTAAACCTATACTAAATCACCCCCTACCTATGACTTTAAGACAATTGAGAAGATTTTTGGGAATCACAGGTTACTGTCGCATTTGGATTCCGGGTTACGGGGAACTTGCCCGGCCTTTATATAAACTTATAGCTGAAACTCAGCAGGCCCAAACCGACAAACTGGTTTGGTCTCCAGAAACTCAAAAGGCTTTTAAGGTTCTTCAGACTGCTCTCCTGCAAGCTCCAGCTCTGAGCTTGCCCACAGGGTCAGAATTTAATTTGTTTGTCACTGAAAAAAAAGGTGTGGCATTGAGAGTTTTGACACAACCCCGAGGGCCTCACCAGCAACCTGTAGCTTATCTAAGCAGAAAATTAGATGTAGTTTCACGTGGGTGGCCCCACTGCCTAAGAGTAATTGGGGCAGCGGCTTTATTAGCACCTGAAGCTTTAAAAATAATTAATGGACGAAAGCTTACTGTCCTGACTTCTCATGATGTGAGTAGAATCTTAAATTCTAAGGTTAATATTTGGATGACAGACAGTAGGCTTCTTAAGTATGAGTCATTGTTGTTAGAAGGACCAGTAACTAAGCTTAAAGTTTGTGAAAATTTAAATCCTGCCACTTTCCTTCCTGAGAAGGAAAATGAAACACCTGATCACGATTGTTCTCAATTCCTAACTTTAAACTATGCAGCTCGAGAAGATCTAAAGGATAAACTGCTGGGTCTGCGGAACACTCCCCTCTTCGTCAATAGAAGGCTTCCCGTGGTGGACATCCCCACTTCAAAAAAAAGACTTTCTCCAAGTCTGTGAATACCTTCGACAACAATCACATGCGATGCCTCTTCTTCATCTGATGACATTTACCAACCCTAAAATGGACTGGTGCAACACTTTGTACTTTAACTATGGACATAATGTGACTTTTAATTTTGATTTTAACTTGTTTTAATGACTGTTGCCCGCATCTGTAATTGTATAACTGGATTTGTTTCTAGCCGCATGAAAGCTTTTAAGTTACAAATGGTTGCTCAAACTCCTGCTACTGCTGTAGCTTCCTCCGACTACTATTTGGGGCCCCTGGATCAGATATCCTCAATATGAAGATTAAGAAAATATGTTGCCTCATCAATTTAGGGACAACGCCCCTTGTCAGCTCGAAAGTAGTTATGAAATGAGAACGACGCCCCTTTTCCCTAGACAACATAATTCTCCTAAAAGAAAAGGGGAGAATGAGAGGGTAACAGATAGGAAGGCCAGGGGTCTCCAAATGGAGGAAATAGCCTGCAAGTGTCAGACATTTTTCTCTCTCTTAAGCGACAGGAGGAAACAAACTAGCAATATTTTTTTCCTTCTCTATACAAATTTAAAGAGAGGTTTCTCTTAAAATACTGTGTTGCCATAATGACACTAGAGATAACCAATGCCTTTTTCTTATGGAAATGTTTGTCTTAAGCTATGCTAATGTACTACGCCTTTACCCCAAACTCTGTCTCCAAGTCGGTTCCGCCTCTTGGCCCAAAACCTACTTGACAAACCAGTATGTTATACTCAGATATTGTTCCCCTAATCTATGTAAATGAAACTATTTGTATGGTGGTCCGTCCTTCTTTAAGATTCAAGTTAATTATTTTATGGCCCAAGATAAACCATTTGGTGCCATTCTAAATTTTAAGACATTCCTTTCTTTCATTAACAGACTGCTAGTGACTATATAACATCCAGCTAAAGACTAGCAAGGGGGTACTCTTTCTGCCCCCTTCTGATGCCTATGTCAGAAGCTTTCTCTATCTCCTTTATACTTTAATAAAACTTTATTACACAAAAGCTCTGAGCGATCAAGCCTTGTCTCTGGCCCCGGATTGAATTCTTCTCCTCCGGGGGCCAAGAATCCTGGTGTATTCGCGTGATTCAACAACAACCTTTCAACAGGTGTACATGCGTCCCCCATCCTGAATCCCCCTCCCCTCCACATCGCATCCCTCAGGGTTGTCCCAGTGCACCGGCTTTGAGTGCCCTGCTTCATGCATGGAACTTGGACTGGTGAGCTATTTTACATATGGTAATATACATGTTTCGAGGCTATTCTCTCAAATCATCCCCCTCTTGCCTTATCCCACAGAGTCCAAAGAGACACGGGTTTTTATTCCTGGTCCAGGAAGATCCCATGTGCCATGGAGCAACTAAGCCCCTGTGCCACAACTACTGACACTGCCCCCTAGAGTCCAGGAACCGCAACTACTGCGCCCACAGGCCGCAGTTACTGTAGCCCACGCTCCCTAGAGCCCATGCTTCGCAAGAGAAGCCACCACAAGGAGAAGCCAGTGCATCACAACTAAGGAGAAGCCCTCCTTGCTGCAAGTAGAGAAGCCTGTGCAGCAGTGAAGACACAGCACTGCCAAAATAAATAAATGAACAAAATCATAAAATTATTTAATTGAGCAATTGAGCCAGTTACAAGCTATGGGAGAAAAATGGAGCTTATAAACACAGAGTGAAAACTTCAGCCCAGCATGGGATGTATAACACCCATACTCACTCCACAGAAGAATGAACATTATAAAGCACATGCAAACAAAAAGGAGAAAGAAGATAAAGAGAATGAATATAGAACAATGAACATTTGAATAAAAGAGGTAATAATATCATAGACAAATATAAATACAATATAGATTCCTGGAAGCATAACTCCCCTCTGGCACCACTCCCCTTACATTTCTAGGTCTTTCTTCAGCTTCCCTGTGTGGGTGTACCTCCTTCTGCTGCTGCTGCTGCTAAGTCGCTTCAGTCGTGTCCGACTCTGTGCGACCCCATAGACGGCAGCCCACCAGGCTCCCCCGTCCCTGGGATTCTCCAGGCAAGAACACTGGAGTGGGTTGCCATTTCCTTCTCCAATGCATGAAAGTGAAAAGTGAAAGTAAAATCGCTCAGTCGTGTCCGACTCTGTGCGACCCCATGGACTGCAGCCTACCAGGCTCCTCCGTCCATGGGATTTTCCAGGCAAGAGTACCTCCTTCTAGCCAGCCATTTAAACAGACAGGGTTGCTCAGGCTCAGCCCCTAGCCCTCTTCTCTTCCACGGTAATCTTGTCCAAGCCCCAAACTTCATTACCAAAACATACTGGAAACCCACAGCCAGGTGGCGCTAGTGGGTGGCAAAGTCCCCATCTGCCAATGCAGGAGACAAGAGATGTGGGTTTGATCCCTGGGTCGGGAAGATCCCCTGGAGAAGGGCATGGCAACCCACTCCAGTATTCTGGCCTGGAGAATCTCAGGGACAGAGGAGGCTGGTGGGCTAAAGTCCATGGGGTTTCAAAGAGTTGGACACGACCAAAGTGACTTAGCACGCACACAATCCACACACTGCCTTCCCCAGCTGTCTTCCCTGAATACCAATCCAGAGACTCTGTTTACTGAACAGCTATATTTAAAAGTCCCAAAGCGCCTCTAAATGAAACCCATAATAATCCTGCCCATAAAACAAGCTTGGCCCTTTCAGTATGCTCTCTCTTAGTGAATATAACCATTTATCTATCTAGCATGACCTGGGTGTCATCTTGGGCTTCTCTCTCACGCTTATTTCCACTAGTAAACTAGGCACCAACTCCTGTGTATCCCACCTTCTAAATCTCTCTTGAATGATCTGTATCTCCATCCCCGTTACCACCACCGTAGTCTGTCACCAACACCCACCTCAACTGCGAAAATAGCCTCCTCACTGGTCTTTATGTGCTCATTTTCTATACTCCTGATTCTTCCCACACTGCTACCAGATTGATCTTTCCCAAACATTAATCTAATCATGCTTTAAATAAAAGTCTTACTGAGGTATAATTCACATACCATAGAATTTACCCATTTAAAGTATACAATTCATGCTTTTTAATATATTCACAGAGCAGTACAAACATGGCCATGATCTAATTTTAAGCATATTTCCATCACCCTCCAAAGAAACTACATATCCGTTAGCAGTGACCTTCCATTGTGGTATATTCCTAGTCCTAAGTGACCGCTAGTACTTTCTGTCTCTATGGATTTGCCTATTCTGGACATTGTCTATAATCATAAGATGTGGCCTTTGGGGACTGGCTTCTTTTACTTAGCATACTATTTTCAAGGTTCATCCATGTTGTAGCATTTATCAGTCTCAGCTGAATGAGTGATGGATCTGGGACCTGAGGACGTCCTGGGTGAATTCTACTCTAGCACCAACCAGCTATGTAACACAGTTGCCCCTCAGTTTCCTCTGGGATTGGATCCAAGACCCCCTCAGATATCAAAAACCCACAGGTGTTCAAGTGTCTTATATACGATGGCATGGTATTTGCATAAAATCTGCACAATCCTCCTGTATACTTTAAATCATCTTCAGGTTACTTATAATACCTAATACAGTTGCTGGCAAATGACAGATTCAAGTTTTGCTTTTTGGAACTTCCTGGAATTGTTTCGCAATATTTTCCATTGATGGTTGGTTGAATCTGTGGATGTGGAACCCGTGGATACAAAGGGCTACTGTATATTGCTTCTTTCTCCCAGGCTGAGTGTTCTGATCCATAAATGAGAGCTGTAAGCTGGCTGTGATGATTCCACTGGCTACAGTACGCAGGGGCTTAGATTAGTACCTGGAGATGCTGATGCTAGGGAAATGGCGATTCTATGCAGTTTCCATGGGCACAAACCATGCTTTTTCCTGGTCTAAACTCTTGTTTACAGGTCTTGGGTTCTCTCTACTTCTCCCCATGGGTCAGAATCTGGCTCATCCTTCCAGGCTGAGATGAAAACTACCCCCCTTTTGCCATCTTTTCTTACTACCCGAACCTCTGACTTCTCACTGTCTTGTATTACTTCTTTGATATCTTCTTCTACTTGTTTTGTTTCTCTTTTTTCAAGAAGTCTTCTTAGTCTGATATTAGATCCATAGATTGGTCTTCTAGGTTTTCATATTTAAAAAAAAATAGCTTCATTTATTTATTTACTTACTTATTTTCAGCTGTGCTGGGTCTTTGTTGCTTTTCGGAACTTCCTGGAATTTTTTTGGAATATTTTCCATTGGCGGTTGGTTGAATCTATGGATGTGGAACCCGCGGATACAAAGGGCTGACTATATATTGCTTCTTTTCTCTCATTGCTTTTTTCTCTAGTTGCAGGGAGCAGGTGCAACTCCTGTGCTGTGCGGGCTTCTAGTTGCTGTGACTTTTCTTGTTGCAGAGCATGGGCTCCAGGCCCATGGGCTTCTGTAGTTGTGGCTCCTGGGCTCTAGAGAGCAGGCTCAGTTGTTGTGGTGCATGGGCTTAGTTGCTCCACAGTGTGAGATATTCCTGGACCAGGGATCGAACCTGTGTCTCCCACACTGGCAAGAGGATTCTTTACAACCAGGGATGCCTCTCTGCTATCTTTTATATCATCTTTTTTAATCTCTCGTATTTTGGACCTGATTCTGGTAAAGTTATCAAGGTTTTATTTTCCAACTCTTTTGATGATTTGTTCTGTTGACAGTTAAAAAAAATTTAATAGCTCTTATTTTGGTCTACAATTTTCCTTTATTTAGCTTTATGGTGCAGTTACTAATTAGAGTTTTCTTTTTTTCTCTTTTTTTGAGTTCTCATCTATACCCCATTTTTCTTTAAATTGGTTGGAGTCATTAAAAAATAAAGGTCTTTATCCTGAATGGCTGGTTATTCTTGTGTTCACTCAAATTAAAGTGTGAGGCAATAAAAAAGTACTGTGTGTGGGCAGTACCTGTCAACTAGAGGGCCTTGGAGACTTAGGGCATCCTAAATGCCAGAATGCAGAGATATTTCTAGGGGGGCCTTTTGATTTGTTTTGAGGAGAACTCTCTGGTGTTTAGGGAATTGGGTGGGTGGGAAATGCTGTCTGGCTTCCAGGTGTTTTAGATGAGCGCAGTGGGGCAGAGCAACTGCTTCTTGTACGTACCTTCATTTCACTGCATTCATCATTCCTGCTGTTTCTGAGTTCTGAACCTCACTGGGGATTGTCTATTGGAAGAATAGACAACCTTTTTTTTTTTTTTTCCCTGAAATGGATGCCTTTCCACACAGACTCACCAGACTGTGATTTCTTCTTATTTTCATTTTAACATGTCTTCAGCCACCTTTTAACTTCCAGACCTGTGTTAAGTTATCATTAAGCTCCCGACCCCCTTTAATTTTCTTCACTGTTGCTGGTTCATGTCCACTTAAATTTTCTGGTTACCATTTTAACAAAAACTCAGGAAAGAGAAGGAGTTAAATATATTCAACCTTTCATATAGAACATTCTATGCTATTTATTTAATTAGCTATTCAAATCAACATAGTTTTCTGCTTATGAGACTGGGTTTTTAAAAATGAAAAACTGGGCTGTTGAGGATCATGCTTATTCTTTTTCTTGTTTGTTTTGATTTTATTTTGGAGTATTGTTTTTTAATTAATATGTATTTTATTGGAATATAGTTGCATTACAATATTGTGTTAGTTTCTTTGTACAGCAAAGTGGATCGGTTATACCTACATATGTATCCACTCTTTTTTAGATTCCCTTCCCATTTAGGTCACCTACCATAGAGCACTGAATACAGTCACCTGTGCTATACAGGAGGCTCTCATTAGTTTTCTGTTTTATATATAGCAGTACATATATATGTCAATCCCAGTTTCCCGGTTCATCCCACCCCTCATTCCCCTCTTGGTAACCATAAGTTGTTCTCTAATCTGTGACTGTTTGTGACTTGCAAATAAGGTAATCTGAACTGTCTTTCTAGATTCTACATGTAAATGGTATTATATGATATTTGTCTTTTTCTTTCTGAATTACTTCACTCAGTATGACAAGCTCTAGGTCCATCTATGTCACTGCAAATGGCAGTATCTTGTTCCTTTTTTATGACTGGCTAATGTCCTGTTGCGTATATATACCACATCTTCTTTAGCCATTCCTCTGTTGATGGACTTTTAGGTTGCTTCCATGTCTGGCTATTGTAAACAGTGCTGCAATGAACACTGGGGTGCTTGCATCCTTTTGAATTCTGATTCTCTCTGGATATATGCCCAGGAGTGGGATTGCTGGGTCATAAGTTAGCTCTATTTTGGTTTTTTAAGGAACCTCCATGTTGTTCTTCATAGTGGCTGGATCAGTTCACATTCCCACCAACAGTGTAAGAGGGTTCCCTTTTCTCTACACTCGTCACACCCTCTCCAGCATTTATTGTTTGTGGGTAGTTTGATGATGACCATTCTGACGAGTGGGAGATGATCCCTCACTATAGTTCTGATTTGCATTTATCTAATAACTAGTGATGTTGAGCATCTTTTCATGTGTTTGTTGGCCATCTGTATGTCTTCTTTAGAGGAATGACTATTTAGATCTTCCACCCATTTTTTGATTGGGTTGTTTGTTTTCTTGATATTGAGTTGCATGACCTGCTTGTATATTTTGGAGATTAATCCTTTGTCAGTTGCTTCATGTGCAAATATTTTCTCCCATTCTGAGGGTTGTCTTTTCATTTTTCTTATGGTTTCGTTTGCTGTGCAATAGTTTTTAATTAGTTCCCATTTGTTTATTTTTGTTTTTATTTTCATTACTCTAGGTGGTAGATGATGTTTATTCTTTTTATTTATTTTGAATGAAGTATGCATGCAGGCTAAGTCGCTTCAGTCATGTCCAACTCTTTGTGATCCTACGGACTATAGCCCACCAGGCTCCTCTGTCCATGGGATTCTCCAAGCAAGAAGACTGGAGTGGATTGCCATGCCCTCCTCCAGGGAATCTTCCCAAATCCAGGGATCAAACCTGTGTCTCCTGTATTGCAGGTGGATTCTTTACTGCTGAGCCACTGGGGAAGCCCCCTTAATGAAGTATAGTTGATTTACCATATTGTGTTAATTTTTGATGTGCAGATAAGTGATTCAGTTGTGTATGTGTGTGTGCATATATTCTTTTAGATCATGTTTATTCTCTATTTCATGGACTCTAGCCCAATTTTTTCTATGAGGGTGCTCCATTAAGGTTTTTCAACTGAGCTTTAACATTTAAGCTCCCCATTTTTCTTCCTGTTTCCCAATTTTATCTATCCTCACAAGTGCAATTTCTCCTAAAATGGACTTACATCTGGAGAGCCATTTGAATCTTCACTTTATGGCCTTTCTATTTTCTGTCTTGACTATGCACTTCTGCAGGATTTGAAAGAGGTGAGAAAATATGGTAAGTACTCTATCTAGAGAAATTCATTCTGTAACTTGTCTTCAGAGTGATAGTCCTCTTGGCTTATTTTCTTTCCAGGGGAAAGCATAACCTGGACATTTTATCCCTTATCTCTTGCCTTGTTTGGTTCACTGGGAAACATAGGCTAGTTCATCTTGTTTGTTCTCTGGGTCGGGGGTGACGTCCCATCTTCCCCATGGCTCTGAATATGTTGGGGAGCACCCCTGCATGACCCCCCCCCACACACATCCTAGTATACTTTGGACATTTTTTCCCCTCAAAAGAAAATCAAATTGGTACTTTCATTTCATCTAAATAAAAATTATCAAGCGGAACAATGTGACACAGTCCTTAAATCCCATAGGCCGCATTTTTGGCAAATAGCTACGTCCTGTAACCATCATTCCCATAATGTCCAGCTTACTCATCCTCAAATGCATGGCTTTTTCTTGGCCCTGGAATGTTCCATCTCAATTAAATGTGGAGGACAAAAGTCATTCTTCTACACTGTGCATGGAAAAAAAGTCCATCATGGAGACTTTTCTCATCGAACTGCAGAAGAAGAAAAATTGGCGTCCTGCTGGGGTCTCCCAGCGACATGCCTGGTCCAGCTTGGGAGGAAAGCTGGAAGATTCTTTTCTACTTCATATTGTGTACTTGGAAAAATTCATGGTCATGTCTTTTCTTTCTGTGCTTCAGTAATTAATAAAACCACCACAGTTAATTCACAACATCTATTTAAGATATTCTCACAGAATCAAATTTAACAAATCCATAATAAAACCCCTTTGGAATTAGACAATATAGTCAAAAGAACATTGATTTTGGGAGCCTGAGTTACACAACTTTGAATAATAACTCAGCATCATTCTCTATCTTTCTGTTTATCACTGTGGTAAAATGTGTAACATAAAATTTAGCATTTTAACCATTTTAAGTGAGCAATTCACATATTCACAAAGTTGAGCCAGTATTACCACTCTTCATTTACAGAACTTTTCATCATCGCAAACGGAAACTGTGCCCATTAGCACTCATTCCCATTACCTGCCCTGCCCTCCAGTAACCCTTGTTCAGCATTTTGTCTCTATGAATTGAATTGACCTATTCTAGGTACCTAGACATGTACAGCAATTGTCCTTTCGTGAGTCTTATTTCACCCAGCTTTCAAGCTTTCAATGCTTTCAAGCTTCATCCATGTTGTAAAATGTGTCAGAATTTCATTCCTTTTAAAAGCTGGATTCACTATATGTATGAATGTAGCACATTCTGTTTATTCATTCATCTGTTTATGGATATTTGGGCTGCTCCCATTTTTAAATTTTTTGGTGACTAATGCTGTGTTGAACAGAGTTGGACACCAGTGGGTGACTGAACGACAACCACGCTGTATTGAACACTGGTGTACAAATATCTGCTTGAGTTCCTGCTTTCACTTCTTTGGGATGCAACACCAGATTAGGAATTGTGGGACCAGAGGGTAGTTCTAAGCTTAAGGTGTTAAGGAATCATCAAAGTTTTCTGCAGCATCAGAATCATTTTACAGATGAGGAAAATGAGGCTTGAAGAGGTTACATTACTAGTGCGAGGTCACAGAGCTGATCTCTAAAGAGAGTTGTTAAATTTAGATAAATATGTGTGTAATAAGTCTAGATAGAACTTGCCATAAGTAGGCTCTCAATAAATATTTATTCTCTTCCCTTCTCCTTCCTGTTTACATTTACTCAAGACCCCACACTCTTTCATGTTCTTTACAGATCTTACAAAAACAAACAAACAAAAAAACGCCCCTGCATTTTGGCTAAAGTGATTCAAGAAACTTCTTATCCTTTGGAAGTGCCAGCCCCTTTCAAACAACTCATGGGCTAATGACAAACCATCCATCTGTGTCCATAGTCTTTTGTGAAACTTTGGTGACTAGTTAATTTGTAGTTTGGGATTCTTAAGGGTTATAGGACTGCTTTATCAATTTTTTTAATGTTGAATTTTCAGAAATGAAGATTGATCTGCCCTTTTCCCCTCCTCAAGTCCAAATACACAGGACGGAGGTAGTGAGATCACTCTGGGCTGAGCAGGAAGCAAAGGGTAGGGTGTGTGAAGTTGAATTTGAAGGCTCTGCTGAACTTTCTTTGTCCCAAGCTCTGCTCCTTGGGGTCTGCCTTTAAACTTTGCCTTCTGGCTGACAAGTGACCTTCCTCTGTCCTCACTCTTTAACACATGCCTGAAGGCTGGATACCGGACATGTAAGTTGATATGATTGGAAATCAAGCTGTCACTTCTCCCAGGAGTGATATTTAATCTGAAGCCTGAGTTCTGATAGTGAAATCAAAGGTGTCGTATTATAGGAGTTCCAACAGACTGGTGGGTGAGATGGTTGGCCTTCCATGATGACATGGAAATCGTGCCTCGTAGGGTAGCTCTTTTCCATATGAAACACTGAAGTTACCTGTAGTATGTCCTGACTTACTGACTAGAATTGGGTGAAGCTGCTAAGCAGAAGAACAGTTTGGGAGAAGACAAAACCTCAGGTACCCTCGGTTCTCTCCTTTTTTGGGCCAGGAGGAAATCGATTTAGGAGGAAATCGATTTATTCCTGAAAAAGGAGATCACCAATCTAAAACACTCCCAGTCATGGAGGAGTTTGGACGTCAAGATGGTGAGGAGAGAAGGAGTTGCATTGCTTTTAGGATGGGGAAAGTGAAAGTGAAGTTGCTCAGTCGTGTCTGACTCTTTGCAACCTCATGGGCACCCAGTCATGGAGGAGTTTGGACGTCAAGATGGTGAGGAGAGAAGGAGTTGCATTGCTTTTAGGATGGGGAAAGTGAAAGTGAAGTTGCTCAGTCGTGTCTGACTCTTTGCAACCTCATGGGCACCAGGCTCCTCTCTCCATGGGATTTTCTAGGAAAGAGTACTGGAGTGGGTTGCCATTTCCTTCTGCAGGGAATCTTCCCGACCCAGGGATCGAACCCAGGTCTCCTGTATTGTAGACAGACGCTTTACCATCTGAGCCACCGGGGAAGTCCTTTTAGGATGGGAAGGAGAGAGGTAAACAGAAGCCTCCAGTCTCAGGCGCTGGGACACAGGAAAAACCGGTCCGGGAGGTGTAGTTCCCACTCTGTCCACAAGATGGTGCAGAAACTCCGCTCTCAGCCTCTCCTCCGAGGCGAGATTTGTAGTCTCAGCAAGACTCCTCGTAGATTGATAAATGAAGCCTTCACCGTGGCGAAGATACCTTCTGACATTTTAAGCGTTCAGATTGAATGTTCAATTAGAAATGGATGGAGTTCCTAATAAATTAAATGAAATTACGAATGTGTACAAGTGCCTCTGCGAGGGATCAGTGCCAGACGGAAGCGAAAGGAGAGACTGGACATAATGCTGGGTGGGGTGATGCAAAGCATCTCCTGTTCCCAGAGCATCTTGAAGTCTAGCTGAAGATTCGGATCCTTCATCACATTGGGCGTTTACTGCAGACGGCTCTGCTCTGACGGCTGTGGCAAAAGTCCCCGGCCTGTGGAGAGCTTGCATCCTCTTGGGAAGATTAGACAAGTTCGATAAAAAAAAAAATATGGTGATAAACAAGCTAGATAAGAAAAATATGGTGATATGCACTGTGGGAAAAGTATTAAAATTGACAAAGGGAGGTGGAAGGCTGCAATTTTTAAATCATGTGGTCTCAGCAAAAGAGACACTGATGTATAGAACAGTCTTTTGGACTCTGTGGGAGAGGGAGAGGGTGGGATGATTTGGGAGAATGGTATTGAAACATGTATAATATCATATATGAAAAGAGTCGCCAGCTTGGGGCTGGTGCACTGGGACGACCCAGAGGGATGGTACGGGGAGGGAGGAGGGTTCAGGATGGGGAACACGTGTATACCTGTGGCGGATTCATGTTGATATATGGCAAAACCAATACAATATTGTAAAGTTAAAAAAAAATAAAAAAGATAAAATAAAAAAAAGATAAAAAAATAAATCATGTGGTCTCTCTGAGAAGGTGACATTTGGATAAGACCTGAAAGACTGATGGGGCAAGCCATGGGGAATTTTAGGGGGAGATTGTTTTAGGCAGAGGGTACAGCAAAGGCAGACGTCCTGAAGTTGGGGGTGTGTTTGGTTGGCCAGCATGGCTGCAGAGTGAAGGAAGAAGAGCAGTAGGATATGAGTCAGCAAGATACTGCTGGGGGTAGACTAGGGGATTTCGAAGCAGATGGATCGTGTAAAACCTTGCTAAGAAATTATAGGAGCTGTGGCTTTTATTTTGGCATTGATAGAAGCCATTGAGGATTCTGAATACAGAAGTGACAGGATTCTGACTCATCTTTTAAAAGGATCACCCTGGCTCCTGAACCGAGAAGGGGCTAGAGGTAGGAGCAGGGAGACCAGTTAGGAGACCACTGTGATGCTCTTGGTCAAGGGATGAGGGTGGCTTGGGCCATGGTGATAACAGATTTCATATGTGTTTTGAGTCAACAGGATTTAATGGTAAACTGAAAGTGTGAGAGAAACAGAGGAGTCAAGGATGACTGCAAGGTTATCTCTCTGAGCAACTGGACAGATGGAATTGCCATAAACTGAGGTTGGTTGGGGGAGCAGGATTTGGGGGGAAAGATCAGGAGTTCACTTTTGGATGTGCTGAGTTTTGAGATGACTTGGAGATATCCATGAGAAACAATTAACATCTGTGAACCTGGAATTCAGGAGCGGGGGGGTCCGGACCAAGATTTAAATTCAGGGGAGGGGTCTGGGTAGGGGTGCAGATATTTCAAGGTGTGGACCGGAGTGAGACTGGGTGGAAGGATGAAATCCAAGGACCGAGCCTGGCACACACCGGTGTTTAGAAGTTGGGGCACTGAGGCGGGGACACAGAGGTGACGGGAGGACAAACCAGGGCGGCCGGAGGAGACATGACAGGCGTGGTGTCCTGGAAGCCAAGTGGGAAAAAGGGCAGAGGAGGGAGAGCTCTGCGTGTCAGCTGGGCCAGCACGCGAGTCACCCGCCAGCAGGGCGGCTTTCTTAACCTCAGCTGCCGATGTTGGGGGCTGGAAATCCTTTGTTGGGGGGCTTTCCTCTGAGCTGTAAGATGTTTAGCAGCACCCCCCAGCTTCTCCCCACTAGATGCCAGTAGCACCTCCCTCCCAGTGGTGACAAAAAAAAAAAGTGTGTCCATCAGAGTGCATGTTTCTTTTTCTTTGTTCGTTTTGAAATAAAATATTTTTAACTGGAGCATAATTGCTTTACAGTGTTGTGTTTCTGCTGTTAATGAAGTGGATCAGCCACACTTATACATGTGTCCCCTCCCTCTTAGACCTTCCTTCCCCCCTCCTGCATCCATCAGATTATCACAGAGCACCGAGCTGAGCTCCCTGGTGCACATACCTTTTTGAATTAGAGTTTTCCCACAGCAGCACTATTTACAATACCCAAGGCGTGGAAGCAACCTATACACCCAATGATAGAGGAATGGATACAGAAGATGTGGTATGTATTTAAATATACACAGTGGGACACTACTCAGCCATGAAAAAAAGAAAATAATGCCATTTTCAGCAACATGGGTATTGGGTATTATTGTACTAAGGGAAGTAAGTCAGAAAGGTTTATCATATGATATAACTTATATGTAGAATCTAAAATAATAGAAACAGATGAACTTATTTACAAAGCAAAAACAGACTCAGTTCAGTTCAGTCGCTCAGTCGTGTCCGACTCTTTGCGACCCCATGACTTGCAGCACGCCAGGCCTCCCTGCTCATCACCAACTCCTGGAGTTTACTCAAACTCACAGATATAGAGAACAAATTTATGGTTACCAAAGGGGAAAGGTAGAGGGAGGGATAAATTAGGAGTTTGTGCTTAACAGGTACACAGTACTATATAAAATAGATTAACAGCAAGGGCCTGCTGTATAGCACAGGGAACTGTTATCACTATCTTGTAATAACCTAATGGAAAAGAATATGAGAAAGAATATGTACGTATGTGTATAACTGAATCGTTTTGCTGTACAAACTAACATAACATTGCAAATTAACTATACCTGAATCACAAAAATGTGTCCAACATGTACTCCAATGTTTATTGCAGCAATATTTACAACAGCCAGGACATGGAAGCAATAATCTAAATGTCCACTGACAGATGAATGGATAAGGAAGATGTGGTACATATATACAATGGAGCATCACAGCCATAAAAAGGAACGAATTTGAGTCAGTGGTAGTGAAGTGAATGAACCTAGACATTGTTACAGAGAGTGAAATAAGTCAGAAAGAGAAAAACAAATATCGTATATTAATGCATACGTATGGAATCTAGAAAAATGGTACTGATGAATCTATATGCAGGGAAAGAATGGAGACAAAGATGTAGAAGATGGACTTGTGGTCAAAGTGGGGGAAGGAGAGGGTGGGGTGAACCTGGAAAGTAACGTTGACATGTATACACTGTCTGTATAAAATAGATAGCTAGTGGGAACTGCTGTATAACACAGGGAGTCCAACCTGGTGCTCTGTGATGACCTGGGTGAAATGCGGGGAGTGGAGGGAGGCTCAAGAGGGAGGGATACATATATATATAATTTTGACTGTTTTGCATTGTACAGCAGAAACCAACATTGTAAAGCAAATTTTCTCCAGTTAAAAAATAAATTAAAAAAAAATGTGTCCAGACATTGTCACAAGTCCCCTGAGGCATAAAGTCCTGCGATTAAGAACCATCGCTCCAACTCAAGGTCTGAAGAGCTAATGTTCAGGGGAAGGAAGATCTCTCACCGAGTGGGGAGGAAGATTGTGGAAGAGCTGATCAACCTGAATTTGACTTTAGAGGTTGGGTTGAATACTGGCAGGGGTAATGGGACAGAGTGGGCCAGGGCGTCTCAGCCAGGGGACCATTCCTGATGCTTGACTACCGACTCTGTGGGGAGACCGACAACTTCCTTCGGAGTCATGGCAACAATCCTATCATTTCCACCGTCTCTGGCTTTTGGCACAAACATATTTTCATGACATCTTTCTTTCTCACAAAGAAAGGCTGGAGGTTAAAGGATTTTTTTTCCCTCTGAAATATGATTTAGGGAGTAAACAAAGCAATACATATTAAACTATTTAAAAGCCGTGATTGAAAAAGAAAACTACTCTACCACAGCCCTCTGCTGCCTCTCCACCCCTGGCATCTTTCCAAAAGGATAAAAGAGAAGCTTGTCTTTCCCTCAGTTTCCAAATACCAGGTCAAATTGTTTTTCCCCTGTTGGAACACACAATTAATTTGTTGCTTTGCTTAAATCTGACTCAAAAGCTCTCCTCCCCTCCAACACACACACACACACACACCCCCCAGCCTAAATAAAAGTCTTTTTTTTTTTTTTTTTTTTTTGAGCAGAAACTCCATGGATGCATTAGGACTTTTACTAAGCACCTGTCAGAGTAAGTATTTCCCCACTATTATTTTACTAGACATTTAACCACTATGTTCCAAGGGTAAACTTACATTGCATTTACTAGATTCTCAACAGGAAAAGACTTCAGTTAGGAAAGGGGTAAGCAGGATTCCGCTTTGTGAGTGGAGAGGTTCAGAGACAGCTCAAGGTAATGGCTGGTTTAAGTAGAAAGTGTGAGGACTTTGGAAGGAGGGACTTTTTGCAGCAAAGGAGCAGGAAAACTCCTGGATACTTAGAGGAAATGGGCTACTGGTGTCACATTATCTTCTTGGAACTTGCTGGACAACTTCCCAATGGCGAGTTCCAAGGACGATCATGAATGAGGAGATGACGTTCTGGTGCAGATTCTGTAAAGTTGGGTAAGGAAATGGCCTTTTCCCACAGTTTCCAAAGTTAGTCACCCATCACAATCATCAGTTCAGTTCAGTCGCTCAGTCGTGTCCGACTCTTTGTGACCCCATGAATCGCAGCACACCAGGCCTCCCTGTCCATCACCAACTCCCGGAGTTCACTCAGACTCACGTCCATCGAGTCAGTGATGCCATCCAGCCATCTCATCCTCTGTCGTCCCCTTCTCCTCCTGCCCCCAATCCCTCCCAGCATCAGAGTTTTTTCCAGTGAGTCAACTCTTTGCATAAGATGGCCAAAGTACTGGAGTTTCAGCTTTAGCATCATTCCTTCCAAAGAAATCCCAGGGCTGATCTCCTTCAGAACGGACTGGTTGGATCTCCTTGTAGTCCAAGGGACTCTCAAGAGTCTTCTCCAACACCCCAGTTCAAAAGCATCAATTCTTCAGCGCTCAGTCTTCTTCACAGTCCAACTCTCACATCCATACAGGACCACAGAAAAAACCATAGCCTTGACTAGACGGACCTTTGTTGGTAAAGTAATGTCTCTGCTTTGGAATATGCTATCTAGGTTGGTCATAACCTTCCTTCCAAGAAGTAAGCGTCTTTTAATTTCATGGCTGCAATCACCATCTGCAGTGATTTTGGAGCCCCCAAAAATAAAGTCTGACACTGTTTCCACTGTTCCCCCATCTATTTCCCATGAAGTGATGGGACTGGATGCCATGATCTTAGTTTTCTGAATGTTGAGCTTTAAGCCAACTTTTTCACTCTCCACTTTCACTTTCATCAAGAGGCTTTTGAGTTCCTCTTCACTTTCTGCCATAAGGGTGGTGTCATCTGCATATCTGAGGTTATTGATATTTCTCCCAGCAATCTTGATTCCAGCTTGTGTTTCTTCCAGCCCAGCGTTTCTCATGATGGACTCTGCATATACGTTAAATAAGCAGGATGACAATATACAGCCTTGACGTACTCCTTTTCCTATTTGCAACCAGTCTGTTGTTCCATGTGCAGTTCTAACTGTTGCTTCCTGACCTGCATATAGGTTTCTCAAGAGGCAGGTCAGGTGGTCTGGTATTCCCATCTCTTTCAGAATTTCCCACAGTTTATTGTGATCCACACAGTCAAAGGCTTTGGCATAGTCAATAAAGCAAAAATAGATGTTTTTCTGGAACTCTCTTGCTTTTCCCATGATCCAGCAGATGTTGGCAAGATGCTTAAAACCATGGGGCCCCACCCCTGGGGTCCCAGGTCAGTCTGTGTGGGGTAAGTTCACGGCATCCGTAGTTCCCATATGTTTCTCAGATGATTCTGACCAGCCCTGGACTCCCCATTGGCATTTGGGAATTATTTGCCCAATTTTAATAGAAATGAAGACATTGTAGGTCTTAGACAAGGGAGAGGTTCTTTAACTCTGTGACCCTGACTTCTCCATGTTTTAAAAGTCAACAAATTGATATCTAAATGAATATGTTAATATCATAGCAGATATATAGCTGAGAAAAATGGCTTTTTGATTTTTTTGTTTGTTTTAGGGAGATTCCTGTTGAACATCAGGCAAACTTTTTCATTCCTCTTTTTTTTTTTTAAATTCTTCCAGTTCATCTTGGCCATGAACCCTACCATTTAGCACTATTGTACTTTGGCCGGTGATACCCTGGCAGGGCTTCCCCAGTGGCTCAGCAGTAAAGAACCTGCCTGCAATGCAGGAGACACAAGAAATGGCGGTTTGATCCTTGGGTTGGAAAGATCCCCTGGAGGAGGGCATGGCAACCCACTTCAGTATTCTTGCCTGGAGGATCCAGTGGAAAGAGGAGCCTGGCAGTCTACAGTCCTACAGTTCATAGATTTGTAAAGAGTTGGACATGACCAAAGTGACTGAGTCACTCACACACACACACACACACACTCACATGCACGCCCTGACATAGGCACCTGCGATGAGATTCTGCTGGCCAAAGTAGTTTATACGTGTTGGTGTGCATTTGTCAAAATAGTTTATACATCTTGGTGTGCAATCAGCTGAAGTGATGGACTTCATACATTCTCTCTTTTGAGGTCTCAGTCTCAAAAAACTCATCCCTCATGTCCTCTTGGCAAGCTTGGCTGTATAACTCCATCATCAGGGATGGGGAAAGTCAAACGTTTCCTAATGAATGGCCACTGTCATGCCATCCCTTTCTCATTAGTCATGATGCAAAGTCCCACTCAGCTTGCAGGGTTTTACTTCATTGCCTTGTGTCTGCCATCCCTATTTTTATGGTCACATCCCAGCACCAAATGAAGTGATCTTTTTCTATGAGCAGAGGAAAGAACATGACTGATGGAAGACCACTCTTCAAAGATCCTCATTTACTCTGAAACCATAAACATACAATGATGTGAAATATTTAAGGAGT
This sequence comes from Bubalus kerabau, assembly GCF_029407905.1. NCBI lineage: Eukaryota > Metazoa > Chordata > Mammalia > Artiodactyla > Bovidae > Bubalus > Bubalus kerabau. The sequence goes on from NC_073626.1 coordinate 165,241,609, forward strand.
GTCTCCTCAGTAGGATCTGAAAGGCTCCCTGCAAAGTCCTAACTAGCCTTGATCAAAGAGTTGAAGGCAGAAGTCTACCTGTGTGCATTTAATTTGTTTCCCCACCATCAGGAGGGGTCCTTTCTTCTTTCCCAGGTGGAGTAATATTTGCAAAATGGCTCATTCTCTGTGAAGAGAGATGGTTCACTTACAAGGCATTTTCAGAGATGAATAAACATAATGATAATATTATTTCTGTTAGCACTTATCAGCAACTAAACACTCCACTAAGCCTAATCTCATTTAATTTTCACAACAATCTTGAGGGAGTTATTAACATTATGGCCATTTTACAGATAAGTAAGATTGAGGCTCAGAAGGGTTAAGAAACTTACAAGAAGAGGGTGTTGAGAGGCAGAACAGGCATGGAACCAGGTCTGCTTGATTCTTGACTTCATGTTTTTTAAACATCTTTGCTACACTGCCCTCTGTGGGCTTTGGATATGATCTCTGCACCGTGGAGGCACTGGATCCAGAAGCAGTCTAGCCAATGTGGATTCCTGTACATCTTTCCAAGAACACCATCTCTATGTGAAGGCTGCTGACCTCAACTTGAGGCAATAGCTCCCACTGTGGGGAATCATGAAAGTGAATTGAAAGTGTCAGTTGCTCAGTCATGTCTGACTCTTTGCAACCGCATGGACTGTGGCCTGCCAGGCTCCTCTGTCCATGGAATTCTCCAGTCAAGAATACTGGAGTGGGTAGCCATTCTTTCTCCAGGGGATCTTCCAGACCCAGGGATCAAACCTGCATCTGCCTGCATTGCAGGCAGATTCCTTTCTGTCTGAGCCACCAGGGAAGCCTGCTTTATTGCGATATAAATGAATAAATGACCCATCTTGCTGTTCATCGTCTAATCATCCCAGGAAATCAAGTTGAGGATTAAATCCTGAATTCACCAATATTATTAGTTGTTGCCATCAAGGGTGTTAGCCCGTTAAGTAGCATCAAGCCCCTACTATGTCACTGATTTTTAAATTATCAGCTAAAGAGAGCAAGACTAGCTTCATGAATCTGTGCTGTCCTAATTGCCAATCAAGTTGCTTTCAGACAGCTCTGTATATTCTGGAGACTTTAAACTGCCACCAGAAATTTTATGATCAGGCAGGAAACTTTGAGACATCTTTAAAGGATGTTATTTCCCTGGCAGTGCTATTTCCACTAATGAGCCCCGAGGGCAGGGCGACCTTGTCTTTCTCCTTCAAAACACCTCTCCATCCTTCTCTGTCTGCTATTTATGTTGCCACAAGGGCTGTCTTCACCAGGTGTCTGTTTCTCTGAAATGTCTTCTTGAATTCAAGCAATTTATTTTCACTTAGAAAAGAAGCAATGCCTTGGGCTCAAGAAGATGCATTTGCAGTATCACGAGCTGTCTCCAGTGTGCGCTCGCCTGGGGGTCTGTTCTCACCGCGGAGGTGTACTCAGGCTGCTGGTCCACCTGTCATATCAGTGGTCATCGAGGTGCAGGTGGGTGGGGGCAGCTCCCTGGGGAGTGAGTGTGAACAAGTTGAAGAGACCGGGTTTCTGTTCCTAGGGAGTTTACAATCTAATTTGAAGGAAAAGAAAAGTGTACAAATAAACACAAAACAAGGGAGACTATAATGGACGTCTTAAGAAAGCTTTCCAGCAAAGCACTATAGAAATTAAGAGGCAGAAAGGGTCCTTTCATGGACACCAACATGGTCTTCAGGTGTATTGCAGGAGCCCATGGTCACTCCAGCACGATACTAAATACCCTGCTGCTGCTGCTGCTAAGTCGCTTCAGTCGTGTCCAATTCTGTGAGACCCCATGGACTGCAGCCTACCAGGCTTCTCTGTCCATGGGATTCTCCAGGCAAGAACACTGGAGTGGGTTGCCATTTCCTTCTCCAGTGCAAGAAAGTGGAAAGTGAAAGTGAAGTCGCTCAGCTGTGTCCAAATCTTAGCGACCCCATGGACTGCAGCCTACCAGGCTCCTCCATCCATGAGATTTTCCAGGCAACAGTACTGGAGTGGGGTGCCATTGCCTTCTCCCACTAAATACCCTACCTACCCTCAACTTGGGGCTTCCCTGGTGGCTCAGACAGGAAAGAATCTGCCTGCAATGCAGGAGACCCAGGTTCGGTCCTTGGGTATGGAAGATCCCTGGAGAAGGGAATGGCGACCCACTCCAGTATTCTTGCCTAGAAGACTCCATGGACAGAGGAGCCTGGCGAACTACAGTCCAGGAGGTCTAAAAGAGTCAGATATGACTGAATGAGTAACACTTTTGCTTTCACCCTCAACTTAGTTTGATTCTAATTTTTTCCTGCCAGTGATCCTATGTTGAAAAACTTGACAGTAGCTATTGCAAATACCATTTTTCTAGATTCCATATATATGTGTGTTAATATACAATATTTGTTTTTCTCTTTCTGACTTACTTCACTCTGTATAACAGGTTCTAGCTTCATTCACCTCACTACAACTACCTCAAATTTGTTCCTTTTTATGGATGAGTAATATTCCATTGTATACATGTAGTACAGCTTTATCCATTTGTCAATGAACATCTAGGTTATCTAGGACATCTAGCCATGTCCTGATTATTGTAAATAGTGCTGCAATGAACACTGGCATTCACATGTCTTTTGAATTATGGTTTTCTTAAGGTATATGTCTGGTAGTGGGATTGCGGGGTCATATGGTAGTTTTTTTAAGGAATCTCCACACTGTTCTGCATAGTGGCTGCATCAGTTTGCATTCCCACCAACAGTGCAAGAGGGCTCCCTTTTCTCCACACCCTCTCCAGCATTTATTGTTTTGTTGACTTTCTGATGATGGCCATTCTGACCAGTGTAAGGTGATACCTCATCGTAGTTTTGATTTGCATTTCTCTAATAATGATCTTTCCTGGTGGCTCAGATGGTAAAGCATCTGCCTACAATGCGGGAAACCTGGGTTCAGTCCCTGGGTCGGGAAGATCTCCTGGAGAAGGAAATGGCAACCCACTCCAGTATTCTTGCCTGGAAAATCCCATGGACGGAGGAGCCTGGTTAGGCTACAGTCCATGGGGTCGCAAAGAGTCGGACATGACTGAGCGACTTCACTCACTCAATAATGAGTGATGTTGAACATCTCTTCATGTGTTTATTGGCCATATGTATGTCTTCTTTGGAGAGATGAATGTGTAGTTCTTCTGCCCATTTTTTGATTGGGTTGTTTGTTTTTCTGATATTGAGCTGTATGAACTGCTTTTATATTTTAGAGATTAATCCTTTGTCAGTTGCTTCATTTGTAATTACTTCCTCCTCCAGCAAGTTTTTAAACCACCCAGCTGATTTGGTAAAAACACCTGACTATTCTGTATAGGTTATGTCCTGTAGTGAGGCTGGAGGTTCCTTTCCCTCCATCACCCTGTCTCCATCCCTCATTAAGAACCACTCTCAATTGGCTTCCATGTCCCCTTCTGTACTGTTGTCCTCCCCCTTCTCTGCATTCTTGGAGATTTCAGTATTTGCTGTGTGGATCACAATAAACTGTGGAAAATTCTGTAAGAGATGGGAATACCAGACCACCTGACCCGCCTCTTGAGAAACCTATATACAGGTCAGGAAGCAACAGTTAGAACTGGACATGGAACAACAGACTGGTTGCAAATAGGAAAAGGAGTACGTCAAGGCTGTATATTGTCACCCTGCTTATTTAACTTATATGCAGAGTAGATCATGAGAAACGCTGGGCTGGAGGAAGCACAAGCTGGAATCAAGATTGCTGGGAGAAATATCAATCACTTCAGATATGCAGATGACACCACCCTTATGGCAGAAAGTGAAGAGGAACTAAAAAGCCTCTTGATGAAAGTGAAAGAAGAGAGTGAAAAAGTTGGCTTAAAACTCAACATTCAGAAAACTAAGATCATGGCATCTGGTCCCATCACTTCATGGGAAATAGATGGGGGAACAGTGGAAACAGTGTCAGACTTTATTTTTTTGGGCTCCAAAATCACTGCAGATGGTGATTGCAGCCATGAAATTAAAAGACGGTTACTCCTTGGAAGGAAGGTTATGACCAACCTAGATAGCATATTCAAAAGCAGAGACATTACTTTGCCAACAAAGGTCTGTCTAGTCAAGGCTATGGTTTTTCCAGTGGTCATGTATGAATGTGAGAGTTGGACTGTGAAGAAAGTTGAGTGCCAAAGAATTGATGCTTTTGAACTGCAGTGTTGGAGAAGACTCTTGAGAGTCCCTTAGACTGCAAGGAGATCCAACCAGTCCATCCTAAAGGAGACAAGTCCTGGATGTTCATTGGAAGGACTGATCCTGAGGCTGAAACTCCAACATTTTGGCCACCTGATGTGAAGAGTTAACTCATTGTAAAAGACTTGGATGCTGGGAGGGATTGGGGGCAGGAGGAGAAGGGGACGACAGAGGATGAGATGGCTGGATGGCATCACCGGCTCGATGGACATGAGTTTGAGTGAACTCTGGGAGTTGGTGATGGACAGAGAGGCCTGGCGTGCTGCAATTCATGGGGTCTCAAAGAGTCAGACACGACTGAGCAACTGAACTGAACTGAACTGAACTGAATGGCTCAGAAGGTAAAGAATCTGCTGTTAATGCAGGAGACCTGGGTTCAGTACCTGGATGGGGAAAATCCCCTGGAGAAGGGAATGGCAACCCACTCCAGTATTCTTACCTGGAGAATCCCATGGACAGAGGAGGCTGGTGGGCTACAGTCCATGGGTCAAAAAGAGTTGGACATGATCGAGTGCTAACAGTTTCACTTTCAAGACTATCTGCGGTAGTGGTAATGAAATGGAGCAGGACCCTATGGTCCTTCCCCCTGCTTTCCCTCCCCTCTGGCCAGGTCCTCCACCTGCTTTTGTCTGTGGAAAAGCTTTAGTCAAAGACTAGGTTTAACTAGCCAAAGACTAAGTTATGAGGGCTTCCCTCATAACTCAGTTGTTAAATCATCTGCCTGCAATGAAGGAGACTTGGGTTCCATTCCTGGGTTGGGAAGATCCTCTGTAGAAGGAAATGGAAACCCACTCGGTATTCTTGCCTGGAGAATCCCCTGGACAGAGGAGCCTGGCAGGCTACAGTCCATGGGATCGCAAGAGTTGGACACGACTTAACGACTAAACCACCACCGCCAAGTTTAATTCAGAGAAGTGAGAAAAATGCAGAAACAAAGGAAAACAGTCAAAGGAGACCGGATAATAATTTAGTCATTAAGCGTGGTCAAGGACCTTTAGTTTCTTCTCAAGGACTATAGATAATATTCTGAGCCATATCCTGTGAGCTGTCTTGTAGAATCTGCAACCCCCAGCAGGTGGAAGAAGTTAACTACATGATGACCGGACTGTGGCCATGACATAAGCTGCCACAATTCCAAGAATTGGCCTCAAGGAAATGGGAACAAGTCGACCCTGGAAGTGAAGGTTAATTGTACTTAAAACAATCAAGATGACGCTGGTCAGATCACCGATGAACAATGTGAAGATGACTGTCAGAGCTGACTGTGCTGTTTCTGCATGGAGCCCCCTCCCTCAGCCTATAAAAGCTCTTGCCCATTGGTTGTTACTGAGGGGAGTCGGTCTTTGGACTGGAGTTCCCCATCACTCCCAGGGTTGCTGGCATCCAAAATAAAGCAAACTTTCCTTTCGACTAACTTTGATTCTTTAATGGTATTTGAGCAGGGAGCAACCAGACCCCCTGCTTTTGGTGACAATGAGTCTTTTCAGGGTTAAAATATAGTCCAAGGCTATTTCAACCCAGAAGTCCCTTTGAGTCCATGGTTCTTTAAGAGTTTCTCTTGACACTTTCCTCCCTCGTGCCTAAGGGTGTGACAAAGTGGCCTGACATTCCTCTTCCCCCTCTTTTTTTTTTAAATTAGATTTTGTTAAACTGCTTTATTGGTACACAAAAAATTGCACAGATTGCTGCTGCTGCTGCTAAGTCACGTCAGTCGTGTCCGACTCTGTGCGACCCCATAGACAGCAGCCCACAGGCTCCCCCATCCCTGGGATTCTCCAAGCAAGAACACTGGAGTGGGTTGGCATTTCCTCCAATGCATGAAAGCGAAAAGTGAAAGTGAAGTCGCTCAGTCGTGTCCAACTCCTAGCAACCCCATGGACTGCAGCGCACTAGGCTCCTCCGTCCATGGGATTTTCCAGGCAAGGGTACTGGAGTGGGGTGCCATTGCCTTCTCCATTGCACAGATTAAATGTGTGCAATTTAGTGAGTATAAAACTCACTTTATGGAGGTAAATATAAAGACAGGTATGGAATACGGTACTAGTGGAATGTTGCTGCTATTTAGTTGCCCAAGATGTGTCTGACTCTTTTGTGACACTATGGGCTGTAGCCCACCAGGCTCCTCTGTCCATGGGATTCCCCAGGCAAGAATACTGGAGAGGACTGCTATTTCCTTCTCTAGGGGATCTTCTTGACCCAGGGATCAAACCCTAGTCTCTTGCATTGGCAGGCATGTTCTTTATCACTGAGTCACCAGGGAAGCCCACTAGTATAATATTTGTATGTTAATTGCTCTTAATTTTAGTGTAAAAGTTAAAAAAAGAATTAAGGATGTCTCTAACTTCGCAAGGGCTTTTTGGTGGCTCAGATGGTAAAAAATCCTCCTGCAATGTGGGAGACTCCTGTTTGATCCCTGGGGTGGGAAGATCCCCTGGAGGAGGGCATGGCAACCCACTCCAGTATTCTTGCCTGGAGAATAATCATGGACAGAGGAGCCTGGCAGGTTACAGTCCATGGAGTCGCAAAGAGTCAGATATGACTGAGTGACTAAGCACAGCACAGCTAAGCACATAACTTCACAAATTAGTTAATGGATAAGCAGTACAACAAGACGTAGAGTAAGACATCAATCTCCCTCTCCCTTTGTTATTCAGATCTTCCCAGCCCGTGTTCACTGAATGAGGACACTTTCGCTGGAGGAAAAGAACCTTCTTTCAGCTTTGTCTTCGGAACTAGTCCACTTTCATCTTTTATTAAATAGATTACAAATAAAAGGAAAAAGATCAAGAAGGGGGGATGAGAAAACAAAACAAACCAAAGAAAACAAGACAACACAAGACAAATCAACGATCATCTCTTCATGTAGCATGTCTCTATTTCTGGCCCTATGGCTCAAACCTTAATTTAAGGGATTTTTTTAAAGACTTAAAATAAACCTCTTTGTTGTAAGATTAAAGAGAATTTCCCATATAAAATAAAATTAAACGCTCAGATTAAAGAAAGAAACACTGCTGGCCAGCTTCCCTCATGAGCTACACTGGCGACATCTTTGAACCCCAGGATTTCAGATGGAACGGCTTCTGAAAACTCGCATCTTTTCAAGCCGTTTCTGCAGGGAGGCCTAGGGCCTTGGGGAATCCAGAGGGCACCTGTCTGGCTGGTGGGGGGCACTTTGGCCTCTTGCACTGGGTATGTGTCTGCTCACTCGCCAAGTCGTGTCCAACTCTTTGCGACTATATGGACTGTGGCCCGCCAGGTTCCTCTGTCCATGAGATTTCCCAGACAAGAATGCTGGAGTGGGTTGCTATTTCTTTCTCCAGGGGGTCTTCCCGACCCAGGGATCGAACCCACATCTCCTGCATCTCTTGCATTGCAGCTGAATTCTTCAGTGCTGTGCCACCTGGATACAGTCACTTGCACTGGATATCGTCACTTTGATTTTGATATCTGGGAGACCCGAGGCCAGCCTGTGTCTCACACAAACAACTCACCTTTGCAACGGACCCAGTGCCTCTGCTCTTGCTTTCCCTTCTGATCCTCGAAGGTAGACTCAGTTGTTTGGGAGCCTGGCACCTGTGCCTGAAGTTTAGGAGAGCTTTCAAGCCTTGTCTTGAAACCACAACATGGCCTTCAATGGAAATCAGGCTGAATTTGACTAAAATGAAGATTTTCAGATTTGGAAGCCTTGTTTATCCATGAGGGCTCCAATTTAAAAAATGGGCCAGTCAGTAGACATCTTCTGATCTCAAGAAGCACACACATATTATAAGCTGTGGGTCACTCACCTTCCCACGGCGTCCTCAGTGTTCCCAGAACCTCTGGTGCTCTTAGCAAGCCTTCAGGAAAACCACTTCCTCTGGATGTCTGCCCCCTGTCTCCAGCTTGTGCTTGTGACAATCTTCCCAGCTGCCCTTTTACGGGGCTCCCACTATTAGTCATTGTCCCCACCGCTCACCCCTCCCTCTACCTGCACCCTTAGTAACCTGACCTTGCCCACCCTCCTCTTAAAGCAGGAGCACAGAAGTGGACAAGCAGTCATCTTAGGGATGCTATTGTGGGGCTCTCGGTGGCTCTGAGTGCTTCATTCAAGGAAGACGTCAGCTTTTTTTTTTTAAAGATTTTTTTGATGTGGGTCATTTTAAAAATCTTTATTGAATTTGTTACAATATTGCTTTTGTTTTTATGTTTTGATTTTTTGGCCCCAAGGCATGTGGGATTTTAGTTCCCCAACCAGGGAGAGAGCCACCATGCTCTGCATTGGAAGGCTAATTCCCAACCTCCGGACTGCCAGGAAAGTCCTGTAGAGGATATCAGCTTTGATCATCCCTCTTTCAGCAAAATGCTTCAAAAAGCAGCCTTTTCACTGAGCCCGGCTATCCTGCATCACAGCCTGGGAGCCATTTCCCTGGGACCAGAGGAAGGCCCTTCCCTACAAAGTACTGACCTTCTCTTTAAAGCTAATATGTGCCTCTGACTCTCTGCAACCTTGAACTTTCATCGTTATCTTCTTTGGCTGACCATCTGCAGCTCAGTCATGTGAATGCAGATGTGCATAAAGGTTTTGCTCATTACCATGCTGTGAACCTCTGTCCCACACAGGAGCAGTGACATTGGTGTTGAGGATAAGAGCATGGATGCTGTGGTTGACATGCCTGGAGGGAAACACAGAGTCCTAGCTGTGTGACCTTGAGCCAGTTAACTAATGACTCTGAGCCTCGGCTTCCATCTCTGCAAATGGTGGTAAGTAACAGAAATGACTGATAGATCATTAGAAGGATTATATGAAATTGTGCATACAGTAGATGGTAAAAAAAAATGTTAGCTAGTTAGAATAGAGGTAGAGTGAGGTTGAATTGCATTTACAAAAATCATTCAAGTCTGCAAGGCCCCAGTCTATCTGAGAGTGGCGTTCCACCATCACCATCCAAATCTCCTATTCCTGTACTAAGTAAGAACATGTTGGGGCCCATAGCTTGCTCCTTCCTTCCTCCAATAGTTGAAGTAGAAATGTGACTGCCATTCCCCTGTCTTGTCCTCCAGGTGCCAGTGATAGGATAGATAGTATATTCTACACTGTTCGTGCGTGCGTGCATGCATGCTAAGTCACTTCAGTAGTGTCAGGTTCTTTTCAACCCCATGGACTGTAGCCTACTAGCCTCCTCTGTCCGTGGGAATTCTCCAGGCAAGTATACTGGAGTGGGTCGTCATGCCCTCCTCCAGGGGATCTTCCTGACTCAGGGATCGAACTCATGTCTCCTGCATTTCCTGCATTGCAAGCGGGTTCTTTACTACTAGCACAGCCTGGCTGGGAGGCCCATATTCTGCATCAAGACTTCTCAAACATTAATACATGCACAAGAATCCACCTGAGAATCTTAGAAAAATTCAGATTGTGATCAGGTGGCTCTGGGCAGGGGCTCTGAGATTCTGAATTTCTCTCATAAGTTTCCAAGTGCTATTGCTTCTTCTGGTCTGGGGACCACATTTTCAGTAGTAAGTACCTATATGATAATCCAATTGGCAGTAAGGAGCTTATTCTGGATGAATATTGGGTGGAAAAATGCCAGGCCATCAGCTGCAGCACGCCAGGCCTCTCTATTATACCTATATTCTAATTTAGCTGATATTATGAGTTTTTTTTTTTTTTTTTTTTTTTTTTTTAGTTTACTTTTTGGCTATATCCTACGGCATGTTTAGATCTTAGTTTCCAGCCAGGGATCGAACTCACACTCCTAGCACTGGAAGGTGGAGTCTTAGCCACTGGACCACTGGGAAAGTCCCAAGCTGATATTATGACTTTCTAGGGATTATCATTCTTCGCTGTTACTGTAAGAGAGATTTGAAGGAAGTGGACAAGATGAGGAGGGGAAAGAGGCCCTTCCTAGTGGGCAGAAGCAAACCGCAACTAGAGAAAAGGTCAAGACTTTCTTATTCCACAGTGAGTATCATCAGTTTAGGGGTTTTCCAGAATATACTAGCAGTTCTGATGTTTCTTGTCCTGCGTCTTCTCATAGCTCTTTGTGGTTTTATGTTGATCAGTCAGGGTGCCTCAGAAAACCACCTTTGTATTCTAGGTTAAAGCTGCTACAGGTCAAAGACAATGAGCATTCCTTCCTAGATTTTCAAGGTATCTGTGATTTGCAGAAGAGTCAAGCTCATCATTGTTTGATGGCACTTTGTACGAGGGTAAGTTTTGTGGTCTCTGGGTCTCTGGTGCTTGATTGACTTAGAAGGGAGGCTCTAAAAAAAAAAAAAAAAAAAAAGAAGGGAGGCTCTGTCTGTGAAAGTGGTCAGGAGAATTTCACAGGGCCCAGTCCTTCTGGCGTCAAGACAGCTCTTTCTTCAGGCTTTCTCTGTGTGGACCCATTCTCTTGATGGACAGGATGTGCTGATGTGAAGCTTGCTGTTGGCTTGTTAGCTGGCTCTCATGCTGTCAAAGGGCAACAGCAGCAACATGTCTTCTGGGTGTTGGAAGAAATAACTGGAAAAGAATTGATTCCTTTAGGAGGGCCACAGAGGCCGTGTTCCTGCAGACCATGTGAGGACAGATGAAAGGACCTTGGGCCCTTGAAGCTTGTTCTGTTGCTACTGATAGTATTATCAGCAGAGATTTAGGCCTGGAATATATCCAGATTCTTGTTTGTAATCTTAAGGATATGTGCTAACTGTATTTATGTTGTAATGTCAAGGATTCCTTAACTTTATAAGGGGAATGATCACTTATTCCATTTTCATGAATGCAAGTTATGCACTTTAATTGATTTTGCTTTAACTTCTCTGTCTCATGGGAGAAGCTCATGGCTCCCACTAAGTCGATAAGCTCGTAATATGTACGTGTCTTTCCCTTCTTTGTCCAAATCTTTGAATTTGATGGAATTTTAAGAAATGTAAGTGTACACTTTTATAATCTTTTATATTCTTAGGGACTTTTAACACCTACAGATTCTAAAATTGTATGCTGTGGGATTTTAGATAGCTTATATGGCTTTGTCTGACTTGAGAGCCAAGCTCATTGGATCATTTCCATTATTTTTCCTGATTGAGCTAAAATTTGCTTTTTAATTGATGCATTTACATTTACTATTTCTGTTCCTTATTGATGCATTTAATGAATCAGTTCCATAAAATGATTGTATAACAAGCCTCAACAGAAATATATTAGAGCATTTCATTTTCTTTAGAATATTTTGTTAACTTTTTCTCACTTTTTTAGAACAAATATATTTCTAAATATTTTGTTTTGTAGACCCCCTTGAGAGTCGCATAAGCTATTGTCTCTCTCTCCAGAAAAATACACATATTGGTGCTACTTTGTCCCAGTTCTTAATCACTGGTCATTACTGGATTATATTAGCTTTATAATCTATACTTCACTGTTGTATTTGTCTTTTCCTATGATTATGTTGTTTGTTGGTTAGTCGCTCAGTCATGTGTCACTCTTTGCAACCTCATGGACTGTAGCCCAACAGGCTCCTCTGTCCATAGGATTTCCCAGGCAAGAATATTGGAGTGGGTTGCCATTTCTTAAGTTCTTCACTAATTTGTTCATATCAAGTTTTCTTTCTTTCAGTGTAGTATGTAAGTACTATAACACAGTGTTGTGCATAGTACTATGGACAAAGTATTGAACGACCAACTCCATTCTGGAATCAGAGATGGTTGCAGAGGCAGTGATGTCCTTGGACCTAAAAACTGAGAGGTGAGCTGAAGTCTCCCAGCCAGAATGGACAGAGAGAAGGATGCCTAGTCAGATGGAACAACATGTTCAAGGGTGAGAGGTGTGAAAAATCTGGTGAAAGTTTGACAAGAAGGGGCAAGATAGTAGATGAGCCTGGAGGTGTTGGTGGAGCAGTAAAGAGCAGAGTAAACATCAGCAAGAATGCATGCAAGTGGGGGAAGGATGTTGGGAAGGGGTAGTTATGGAGTTAAGGATGGACATGCGCACACTGCTGTATTTAAAATAGGTAACCAACAAAGACCTGCTGTATAGCACAGGGGACGCTACTCAATGTTATCTGGCAGCCTGGATGGGAGGGGAGTTTGGGGAAAAATGGGTATATGTATATGTATGGCTGAGTCCCTTTGATGTCCACCTGAAACTATCACAGCATTGTTAATTGTACTCCAGTATAAAATAAAAAGTTTTTTTTCTTTAAAGAATGCACCTGAGGAAGCCTCTAGCTCTATATTTAAGTCTCAGCATCATAAACTCAGTAGATGTTTCTGTTCTTTGGTTTGGAGGTTTAGTAGAGTCTGGGGGTGTCCTAGTTGAAGACAAGAATGGCCTCCAATGATGGTATTCTCACCCTAACCTCAAACCTTGTGAAGGAATAATTGGTGTTCAATCTTAATTAAAAGGACTATGAAGCTTGTTCTCACATTCTATGAGGATTGTCATGAGCATTATCAAAATCATCATCATCATCAAAAATGACAACCCACCCCCACCACTAGTCACCCAACTGAGCTTAACTTGGACTTGGGGAAGATAATTTTTAACAAAGATAAGCAAAGAAAATGCACAATCCTTGCCTTAGAATGCAAATATCTTGTCTGATTCTACATCACAGTGTGAGGCAGAAAAAAAATGTTACCTTGGGAACTGAATGCCAAAAACGTGCAGCCCCTTCTGCTAATCCACGCCACTGCTCTAGTTCAGAGCCTCGCCACCCCTGGCTTGGACTTGTCAGTACCTCTTCACTAGTTTCCCTGCCTTTGATCTTGTCCTGTCCTGCATGATCTCCAGCACCATAGCTGGAAGAATTAAAACAAAATAATTTATTTATTTGGGTGTGCTGGGTCTTAATTGCAGCATCTGGGGTCTAGTTTCCTGACAAGGGATCAAACCTGGGCCTCCTACATTGGGAGGACAGAGTTTTAGCCACTGGGCCACCAGGGAAGTCCCCTGAGGAATTTTTGTAATATGCAAACTTGATCATGATGCTCTTTGACTTAAACACTTCAATTTCCCCTGTCTAAATGAGACAATGTCTCAACCTTTAAATGCAGAGCGTAAGACCCTTTCCCCCAGCTGCCACCTACTTGTTTAGCCTCATCTCTAAATACTGCTGTTGGATGCAGTCTCCTGAATAGACAAGTCATTTTGCATCTTCTCATGTTTTAAGATGATTTTCCTTCAGTCTCATAAGCTGTTTCCATTTTTTGACTGCACAGAGATTTACTATTCATCCTTTAAGCTCAAATGTCACCCCTTCTAAGAAGCTTTCTTCTATATATCTGGGGACAATTAAGAGTTTATTCCACTATATTTCCACAATGCCTGGCTTCTATCTGTATGAAAGCCTTAAGGCACACACACACACAAAATTATTCTAACAACAGGATTCCTAGGATAGCAGGATTTTTATTCTGTTCTCCTTGATGTCTTCTGCACAGGGCTTGGTAGAGAGTTTGATAGTTATTGAATGAGTGGAACCTATATGTTATTTAGGATAATCTCTAAGGACAAACACCAAAAGTTTATTTTTGTAATGAGAAAGTTATATTTTCCCCTCCTGAGAATTCTTTTCCCGTTTATTTTGGTGAGAATGGGATGGAGGGCTAAGAACAGAGCTATGGAAAACAGAGAAAGGAAGGAAATTAGAAGAGATTAAAGCATTGAGAACCCCTGGAGAAGGAAATGGCAACCCGATCCAGTATTCTTGCCTGGGAAATCTCATGGACAGAAGAGCCTGGCGGGCTACAGCTCATGAGGCTGCAAAGAGTAGGATTTACAATTTAGTGACTACACAACAATAGCAAAGCATAGAGAATAATACTTGAGGGAGGAGGAAGGAAGGTTCAGGATGGGGAACACATGTATACCTGTGGCGGATTCATTTTGATATTTGGCAAAACTAATACAATTATGTAAAGTTTAAAAATAAAATAAAATTAAAAAAAAAATAAATAAAAAAAAAGAAAAGAAGTGAAAACAAAGCTATCCTTTTTTTAAAAGAATAATTTTTATTGGAGTATAGTTGCTTTACAGTGTTGTGTTAGCTTCTGCCGTGCAGCAAAGTAAATCACTCTTATGTGTGCATATATCCCCTCCTTTTTGGACTTCTCCTTCAAGTCACCACAGAGTATTGAGTAGAGTTCCCTCTGCTATAAGTAGGTTCTTATTAGTTCTCTATTTTATGCATAGTATCAATAGTATATATATGTTTATCCCAGTCTCCCAATTCTTCCCACCCCCCTTACCCCTTAGTGTCCATATATTTGTTCTCTACATCTGTGTCTTTATTTCTTCTTTGCAAATAGGATCGAGGCCCTTCTTGATATTGAATATTAGAGTATCAAGTTCAAGACCAGAGAGGAAAATCCGCATGGACTTTCGAAAAGCGAGCTGGGGTTCCTGGTCTGGCTTTGAGGCAGGGCCCTGTCCTTTGGTCCCTGCTTCCAAGGGAAGAAGAGAGGAGATCACGTGAGGTCTCCCTGTGCAGAGTTCAGAAGGAGCTCGGGCACCCGCACTCCAGCTGTCTCTCCATTCTGTTTATTTTCCTTTTCATACTCACTCCCAGCTCTTCAGAATCTTCCCTTCCAGCCTGTTCAGCTGAAGATCACAAGAAAACATGACCTTGGCAACCCCAAAGGGCCGTTGGGACCCATTTAGCCATCCATTATTAAAATCTAAAAGCTAGATTTTAATGGTCTTCCACTGACAACTCATTTTTTCCTGAGAACTAAGCATGTAATGTCTTGGCTGTGTTCAGTACGAATATGGAAACATGCTGCCTTTTCCATGTGGGTGAATGGACAGCAGCACTGTTGACCTGTCTAAATTGGGGAAGCAGGTTTAGGTGAAGAATCTTTAGTGCTGTATCTTTTTACCCTTTATGTGAATACAGCTTGGAAAAAGTACTTTTGCAAGATGCTCTGGACTAAAGAAGAGACAGTCATGCTGGAGGCAAGAGCACTTAGAACCTAGCTGCCAGTATCACTGACAATGATCTTCCCAGGAGATTGTGCTACTCTAGAAGTTCTGAAAGCTCCCTCACTCAGTAGAATCTGCTTGGAAAGGGGCTAATGGCTCACAGTGGCCCTTATTCCTTGTTCTGGAGTATCCAGACCAATTGTCCTACCTTGCCGGCAGTAGCTCTAAAGCACTAGAGGTGCAGGAAGGGGCATACCTTTCACCTGAAATTGGAATACAGGAAAAATCTAGTCAAAGAGAATGTCCAGAGTAGATGTGATCCTTGGAATGAGAGCATCCACATCAGGAAGCCTAGCTGGGAGATACCAGGGAGGGACAACAAGTAACCTGAGGGTTAACCAGGAGACGGTGGATGATGAGGGTGGTAGGGTACCATTTTAGCAGTTCTATTTCCACTGTTGGCTGATAGCTGCCTGCTTTCCACCTTCTGTGTGTGTGTGCTAAGTCACTTCAGTTGTGTCTGACTCTGTCTGACCCTATGGACTGTAGCCTGCCAGGCTCCTCTGTCCGTGGCATTCTCTAGGCAAGAATACTGGAGTGGGTTGCCATTTCCTCCTCCAGGGAACCAGGGTCGAACCTATGTCTCTTGCATCGCCTGCATTGACAGGTGGTTCTTTACCTCTGAGCCACCTGGGAAGCCCCTTTCTCCTTCAAGTGGTGTCTTAAGAGTCCTTCCTTAGAGTGTTGATCTTGGTTCAGTTTTCCCCATATTCCCTTTGTTAGGGATGGCTCAGGTTCCTACCTACAAAGGGAAGGTAAGAATTAATTATTAAAATGTTCAAATGTATGGATTATCCATGGGATTGTTAGACTCAAAAATCTCCAATTAGTAGGATGTTTTGACCATACCTTATTTTATTTTCATTGCCTAACTATATACATAGAGAAAGATCTTACTTTCCCCTGGGATTTAGTACAGTCATCCTTTGGTAGCCATTGGGGATTGATTCCAGGATTTCTGTGAGTACCATATTCCAAGGATGCTCAAATCCCTTGTACAAAATGTCGTGGTATTTGCATA
The DNA here is from genome assembly GCF_029407905.1 of Bubalus kerabau. Lineage (NCBI taxonomy): Eukaryota > Metazoa > Chordata > Mammalia > Artiodactyla > Bovidae > Bubalus > Bubalus kerabau. The sequence continues at coordinate 165,257,825 of NC_073626.1, forward strand.
TAACCTATGCTCATCTTCCTGTATGCTTTAAATCATCTCTAGGTTACATATAGTACTTAATATGATGCTCTGCTATATAAATAGTTGTGACTATAAAATGTTAAGTGCTATGTACACATGGAACTCTGTCCAGTGTTATGCAGCAACTTGGATGAGAAGGGAGTTTTGGGGAGAATGCCTACATGTATATGTATGGCTGAGTCCCTTTGCTGTGCCCCTGAAACTGTCACGACATTGTTCATTAATCGGCTATACCCCAATACAAAATAAAAGCTTTTAAAAAGTAAGTGCTATGTAGATAGTTGCCAGCCATACAGCAAATTCAAGTGTCACTTTTTGGAACTTTCTGGAATTTTTTTATTCCCTGAATATTTTTGACCTCCAGTTGGTTGAATCTTCAAATACAGAACTGTGGATAGAGAAGGCCAATTGTGCTTCAGAAGTTGGATTTCAATGGAAACACACACTACACCTCACACATGCACATAGCTTTTTCGAAGATTAGGGTTGGTTATGGAGGAAAAGTAGGTAATGTTTCACTCATTCATTTGTTCATTCATTCATTCATGTCATATATTCTAAGCCCCGTTTTGAACCAGTTTTCCTCCTAGGAGCTGGAATATAGCAGGGTATAGTCAGAGGTCTTTACCTTTATAAGACTCAAAACTCATATAAGCTAAGGCAAGAAACTGACATCTCTACTATTTCTACAATACAGTATTCAGTTGACTTTTCCCTCCTCTGTTCTCTGTGCTGGGAGTCCCGTGGGCCCTGGTGACTCTGTGATCCCAGAAGATAGAGTCCACGGAAGTGCACTCATGTCTGCCAGGCGACTGGATAAGCCAGTGGGTTTCTGGGGGCATCCATTTCCACAACATATGATGAAAAAGCCAGAGCGCCCACCCTCGCCACGAGGGCCACTCTGCCGGCTTCCAGTGTTGCAGCGATTCTGGGAACAGCTGGCTGTTCTAGACGGTACTTTTGCCATGAGTGCTTCATGCCGTCTGTTCAATGTCTACAGACAGGGTAGGAGGACCACCTGGTTGGAGGCGGCCTGCTCTGCTTCGCCGTGGAATCCTGGTTTCTCTCTGCCGCTGTGTTTATAAAGCCGTGTCTGCTCAGTCTCAGAGGAGACGAGAGCACCAGGCAGTGCTTCTGGCTGCTCTCAGTCTGCTCTGCAGAGAGTTCTGGTAATTTTCCTCTGTGAGTAAAAGGGCTGGCTGCCAGCCTGAGCCTTCAGTTCCCTCTGCTGTCCCCTCCTGTGTCAGCTGATGAAATAAGGGCCTTTGATTTCATTTTCTGCTCTTTTCTCTGACACAGAACCACTAGGGAAATGAGGCTAGAAACTTTCAGGTTATCCCAGGCAGCTGAGAAACAACCATAGGAACAAAAATGTTACTCATGAACTCCTAGGACTCCGAAATCCCAGTGGTATCCTCATGTTTATGAATATATTATGCCTATGTAGGTGTGCAGGTATGCTTGGGTGTGTGCGTGTTTCTCTTGCAAAGTTTGTATCAGATGGGAAAGATTAATACCCATTTGCATTATCTTTGCTTTTCTTGTTGAAAAGCAAAAGACACTATTCAATTCTTGGCCAAAAAAAAAACCCCCTTCTTTCCTGTACATTTTTGGAGCAGTTACTTGTGAAGACCCTTCATCTTGGAAAATATAGTGTCCAGCACTGCACATGTTGATTGAAGCACTGGACCTCAGCCTTCTAGTGTATTTCACTGCCTTCTAGTATATTTCACCACAGAAAGTGTGTGTGTGTGTGTGTGTGTGTGTATTTCATTTAACAACACAATCTAGTCTTATATGCCAAGTGCATTATTTCTCTTATCATCAAGACTTTAAATCCTCTCCATGCTAAATATTAAATTTAACACTATTTCTCTAAAGGGATTTGACTCTTGTGTCTGTTTTTCTTATAAGAGCCTCTAAGGAGCTAAGAATGGCTCTGTGTGAGCTTTCTGGAACAAGCGGGACCAACCTTAAACAGATTGTTTCTGATTCTCAACCCTCTCCTTCGATGGAAGGGGCATGGGGCTCAGTAAACACTGCCAAGAATCTTTAAATTGTGGGCACATCTACATGTATAAACAGTTTAAATAAATGTGACAATGTGTTTCATTCGTTTAAGTTAGTAAAATATACACCTACTAAAGTACACCCTTGGACTGATTCCTCCACACTACTTTGGAATGAAACCAGCCATTTAAGAGAAAAGATCAGTTTGGTTGCTATCCTATAAGCTAGGACAATGCACACTAACATATTATTCACTCTTTGGTAGTGGGAAAAGCTGGTATTATTATATAGTCCAGAGTGATTCAGCAAGTCCGTTTTTGTCACATTGCATTTCTAAATTGTTCTGAAAGCAAAGGTTGAAAAATTGCTTTTAAGAGTTATCAAGGGATCATTCTGTTGGGATCTGGAAGGGGAAAAAAAAACCCCTGAGAAAACCTTGCTTATAGGGACCATTTCACTTGGTTGCTAGCTTCACTGGAGGAATATCAGATCTCCCTCTAATAATCACTAAGGTGCCATGTGGGATCATTTAGCTAAGTGATATGCAGTTGTTCTCATCCCTCACAGGTAACTATGGCAACAGATACAGTGCTGACAAGCTCTGGGCCTAACATTATTAGAGATTCAACAGTCTTCTCGACTACAATTAAATTGGTATTTTTTCCTCCTTGGATTTGTAAGGCAATTGACGTCAGCATTTTCAGGGTGCAAATAAAGACATTTTGGATGTTGGAAACAAACCAGACTTCATTTTAAAATCATGGCATTTACTGAGAAAGCAGCTTAGAGAGGGGGAAATGCAAATGAGGTAGCATCAGTCTGGTTTGCATTTCTCCTTTCAGAGAGAAGGAGCTTGTCAGTGTCTCTGTGTGTGAAATTTGAGCCAATGGTTTTAGACATACGCATGTGTGAAACAGCTAATTTTTTTCCTTGCAATATTTAGAGAGGAAACATCCCAGAGAAAATTCTGAACAGTGATAGACTATTTTGGCCAACCCACAAGATAGCTTTTCCTCAGCCTTTCTAATGAGTTGCTAGCAGTTTTATTTCTCCAGGGTTTGTGGTGAAAAGTAGTCTGATTATTTTGACTTTGAAACTCCATTTAGTAGTATTTTGACGGGTTGGAAATCCTTAGGCAAGGAACTAAGGTTTCAAAAGAACTCTGTATTCTGGGTATATTTAGTCCCACGGTAGGGTTAGGATAAAAACTGGCCTCGGTGTCCACTTTGAAAAGCTAAAAGGCTCCCAGAAAGAAATTTCAGCGGATTCCAGGTTAATAAGCATTTATGAAGTACCCACACATGCCTTGAACAATCCTAAGTACTTTCACACTTATCTCATCAGAATTTGGTAGCTTTATTAAGGTAAAAAGAACTCTTACAATTACCCTTAACTGTACATACGCACACACAAGGAGATAATTAACAAGGTATATAGAAAGGAAATAACTCCATCTCATTGGATTTGAATAAATTTGATGCAGAAAAAAGAAATAGAAGCAGAGTCCAGCAAATGTTTGGATGATCCTATCTGGTCAATTCTGGAGGCTGTTACATTTAGGACTTTATTTTTCTCTACTAGCGTCACAGGCTATTTTACCACTTTTCCAGGGTGGGAGTTTTCCCAGTGATGTTTCCTTGCTGGAGATTGCACTTGACTCAGCTGAGTTCTTACTCCAGAAAATTCATACAAGGACAGTGACTAATTAAAGTCTTGAAGCCTCAGGCTGTGCTTATCAAGTGCAACCTGATTTCCCTGAAGTTTAGACCTGGGGTCAAAAGAAATCAGATGTTGGGCCTCATCATACCCAGACTGAAAGATACTCAGAAATGGTAGAAATTCCTGGAAAATTACTTCTAGATCAGAAGCTGAAGAATGCAAGGTTCAGAGCTGGAAGACTCGGATTTGAAATCCTGGTCCTTCCCCCTGCTCTTTTTGTGTCCTGGGACAGATTATATTGTCTGTTTCTAATTTTCTAATCCCATATTGAAAAATGTTATAATGAGGTTAATTTAAATGTAAAATGAGATAGAGTAGGTGTGAGATTTTTGTAAATTTAAAGTGTTTTTGCAGAACTCACAAACTCATTATTGGCAAAATTAGAAAATACTGTCTTGGGTAGGTAGAAAGGAAAGGGAAGCCAAACAGTTGCTATTGAATTTTTTTTTTCTGCAGTGCATTCTTGGGTGAGATACCTGCAATGGAGACCAAGCATACTGAGCCTTATTCCATAGTCTGCCAGTTGGGAGTTGGGGGAGGACTTTGAGAAGAAGGGAGGACTTTGAGAAGAAGGGTCTATATAGTCAGGAGTGTTCTGATATATTTTGATATCAGAACATTTTGATATGTTGTTTTTGGCATAACAACATCACGGATGGAGTGATGTTACTCTGTGAGTTGGGTGAAGGGAATCATATTGATGCAACCAATTTTTGAGCAATTTTCACATCACTCAGTCATGTCTGACTCTTTGCTACGCCATGGACTGTAGCCCACTGGGCTTCTCTGTCCTTGGGATTTCCTAGGCAAGTGTGTTGCCATCCCCTTCTTCAGGGGATCTTCCCGACCCAGGGATTGAACCCGGGTTTCCCACATTGCAGGCAGATTCGTTATCATCTGAGCCACCAGGGAATGGAGACAGTGAAAAAATGCTTTACAGACATTCCTTTGTTTGTAACAAAATTTTTTTAAAATTAATTTTTATTGGAGTATAGCTCCTTAACAACATTGTGTTAGTTTCTACTGTACAGCAAAATGAATCTGCTGTACATATACATACATCCCCTCTTTTTTCCCTTCCCATTTAGATCGCCGCAGACCACTGGGTAGAGTTCCCTGTGATATACAGTAGGTTCTCATTAGTTATCCATTTTATGCATAGTATCAATAGCGGATATATGTAACAAGAAATTTATGCAGATGAACTCCAATTCCAATCCACTGATCTGTATAGGAATATAAAGAGCTAGCTTGCCCTACATTCACCTGGAGAAACTTAAAGAACTAGTGTATTAGCCCACTTAGGGACCCAGCCCACACATTGAGTAAATGTACTCCACATTGAGTTGAATGGGGTGAAATGATAACTTTATTTATAGAAAATAAATCATGAATTTATTATTTATTTACTAATAATTTCTGTCAGTTTCTTTGCTAGGACCTGGGTATATAAAGGAGAAGGCAATGGCACCCCACTCCAGTACTCTTGCCTGGAAAATCCCATGGATGGAGGAGTCTGGTAGCCTGCAGTCCATGAGGTCGCTAAGAGTTGGGCACGACTGAGCAACTTCACTTTGACTTTTCACTTTCATGCATTGGAGAAGGAAATGGCAACCCACTCCAGTGTTCTTGCCTGGAGAATCCCAGGGACGGGGGAGCCTGGTGGGCTGCCGTCTATGGGGTCGCACAGAGTCAGACATGACTGAAGCAATTTAGCAGCAAGTGAGCACCTTGACCACTTGTAGCTTCTAGTCTACTGGACAAGAGTGATACACATGAAATAAATATTATTTAAGTGTTAATTAATGAATGTATTGATTAAATGCAAGTATAGTAAGTGCTGCTCAAGAAAGTATTGGGTGCTTGGAAAGCATGTAGAAAGGGCAGTCATGTAGTCAAAGGGAAATCAGGAAGTAACACTGCAGAGAATTCTTGGATAGAGTACCTAGGTGAATAACACACATATAATTTCCTCCTATCTCCCTATGTGCAAGTCTTATAAACAATTCTTCAAAACTCAACTCAAATGCTGCTTCCTCAAAGCTCTCCTGTGAGAGCTGGGCAATAAAAAAGGCTCAGCACTGAAGAAGTTGTGCCTTCAAAATGTGGTGATGGAGAAGATTCTTGAGAGTCCCTTGGGCTGTAAGGAGATCAAACCACTCAATCCTAAAGGAAATCAGTCCTGAATATTCATTTGGAGGGCTGATGCTAAAGCTTAAGCTCCAATACTTTGGCCACCTGATATGAAGTTGACTCTTTGGAAAAGACCCTGATGGTGGGAAAGATTGAAGGCAGGAGGAGAAGGGGACAACAGAGGATTAGATAGTTAGATGGCATCACCAACTCAATGGACATGAGTTTGAGCAAGCTCTGGGAGATGGTGATGGACAGGGAAGCCTGGCATGCTGCAGTCCATGGGGTCACAAAGAGTCAGACACAACTGAGCAACTGAGCAACAATGCTCTCCTAACTGAGCATGACCTCTTCTCCAGAGTTTAGTTATTGCCTAATTTAAAAGTGAACATTAATTCTGTATCTACTATGTGCTGGATGCTCTTAGTGCTTTCAATGGATATCTCATTTGACTCTCAAAACAACTCCTTAGGTAGCTTCTTTATTGTCATTATTTTGCAAATGAGAAAACTGAGGGAGCTAAAATAACTTGCTTGCAGTCACAGGAAGAAGATCTAGATCCAGACAGTGCTGTGCAACACAAGAGAGGTAATTATAACATTTGGCTCTGCAGGCTCTAGTAGTGTCTCTCTGTGGGACTTAGGCTTCCTGACCAGTGTTAAACTCATTTTTGGAGGTGTCATCTTCCTTATTGGACTGTAAGTTCTTTTTTATGTATATTTACATACAACAAAGTGAACAGACTTTAAGCACGCCTCCCTCATAAGCTATAAAACATTTCCATCACTGCCAACAATTTCCCTTTCCAATCAATAACTCTTCTCCATCCCATCCCAGGGAACTACTCTGCTGATTTATATTATTACAGTTTTTTTTTTTTCTGATCTAGAACTTCACATAAATGAAATCATAGTTTGTGCTCTTTTTTTCATCTAATTTCTTTCACTTAGCACAATGTTTTTGAGATTCATCCACTTTATTCCTTTTTATTGTTGGCAGTACTCCATCCTTAAACTCTTTAGGATCTGCCCATTTTGTATCCACTCCTGTACTTAGAACCAAAGTGATCTTAAAAATATTTATCAACAGGATGACAGGATACTTATGAGAACAAACATGGGCCCAAGGGCTGGAGCAGAGTTGTATGTCAGAGGTTAATCCTTAGTCTTTGGATTGTGGGAAGGTAGGAGTCCCGGAGCAGTGCATAGGAATGGAAATGGCTGGAGTGATGATGGAGCTCTTGGAGGCTCAGGACACTGGTTATTTACCAGCCAGCATGGGAGTTTTCACAATTTTAACAACTGATACAAGTGTACCAGTGTGTGCTGCTGAATATCAGCTCTACCTAGTAAAGTGTCCTATATAGAAAAGACATTCAATAATATTTGTTTATTGAGTGGGTTAATAACTACAAATTAAGTGTAAATTGAGTATCTGTTCTTCTATCACTTAGAATTAACCTGTCTTGCAAGGATCTCTAAGAACTTTGGTTTTAGCAGTAATTGTGTGATATAGGTTATTAAGACTATTTCAGAGCTTGAGTCTAGGCTATCTCATTTGACCCAAAGGTGACCCCTCTCATGCTAGCAATGATTGATGAGCAACCTATAAACGCTGTTAAGTCTTAACTGAGTTTCCAGATATGAACGATTATATCTAGAACATTATGGGAAGAAGAAGCAAGACTATCACATGCAGAATGGATATGCAATAGAGTACCTGGCATACTGTGAAGACTCAATATATTTGTTGAATGATTATGTGAATGACTACTTGTATGTGTTCATAAGAGAAAGAGGTCAAGAAGGGTTGGAGTATCCAGAGGAGACTTCTTGGAGAAAGTGAGTTGAAGGTAGACCATAAGAGTGGATAGGTTATAGATGAGAGAGCTAGAATAGAGGAGAACATAAACAAAGAAAGGACATGGGTCCTGTAGGGGACACCTGTTTTTGCCTTCACAGCACCCCTTCTTCTTCTTTTGGGGAACTCAACTACATTTACTCTGTTGCTTTCAGACTTGGAGCAACTACCAATCAAGGAATTCTGTCTTGCCTGGCTAGAAGTGGGTGGTTGATCCAAGCTAGGTTGGTAAGAAGCTCTCTTCCTAAGATGTGAATATCACATAGTGTAATCCAGAGAATTTGATTAAACTGATGAATTCTAGTGGCAGAGCCCTGAGCAGACTGTTCCTTGGTTGTCGCTATCTACCTCTTCAGAGCTTTCCTGATTCCTGGCTTTTCTGAAAATTTGACCAGTGTGCTTTTCCTTCATTTCTGTGAGTTATTCTGTAGTCTTTCAACTTTTTTTTTTTAACTTAATGTAGCTAGAGTCAGTTTCTGATGCTTGTAACAAACACACCCTGATGGATTTAGGCATTTTCCAGCTTCCCGGCCCCTTTGTTGTTCAGTCGATAAGTCCTGACTCTTTGCTACCTCATGGACTGCAGTATGCCAGGCTTCCCTGTCCTTCACTATCTCCCAGAGTTTTCTCAAACTCATGCCCTTTGAGCCAGTGATGCTATCCAACCACCTCATCCTCTGTTGTCCCCTTCCCTTCATGCCCTTGATCTTTCCCAGCATCAGGGTCTTTTCTATTGAGTTGGCTCTTCACATTAGGTGGCCAAAATTTTGGAGTTTCAGCTTCAGGATCAGTCCTTCCAGTGAATATTCAGGGTTGATTTCCCGGCCCCTAGCAGTTTTTTTTTTTTTTTTTTTTTTAAAGATGTCCTGGTGGTCAGTAGCTGATTTTAGAATTCTTTTGAATGTTTACTTTAGAGAATGGAATCCCCTACACTTTCCTTACCAGCAGATCATGTGGTTTCACTCCTTGAGTCATAGATTGAGATGTCTTGGAATGTTCCTCTTTATAACTCAGGGTCACGTTTTGCTACACAGGACTCCAAGAGGTTCCACTCAGAAGGGTGATGTGAATATCTGAAGATAATACCTGTAATAATCATCCTGTGGGCTCTTAAGAACAAAGACACAGTCAGATTTAAACAAAGGAAGATGCTTAATTTTATAGCTGTAGCCAGTGGCTGTTTTGTGTTTTCTTTCCCCACTTACTTCATCTACTGTTTTTCTTGCAACGAAAGTAAATGTTTCTCTTTCTCTTCCCAGCATCTTTTATTGGGATAAACTATTGTTGTGGTGTTGTCCTCGGTCTTTCTTTCTTTTTTACGTGCATGTTAAGTCACTTCAGTTGTGTCTGCCTCTGTGCAACCCTATGGACTGTAGCCCACCAAGGTCCTCTGTCCATGGATTCTCCAGGCCAAAAACTGGAATAGGTTGCCATACCCTCCTCCAGGGGATCTTCCCCACCTAGGGATCAAACCCGTGTCTCTTAAGTCTTCTGCATTGGCAGGTGGGTTCTTTACCACTAGCACCACCTGGGAAGTCTTTCTTTCTTAGTCTCCACTAACTTCTCTGTCAGCTTCATCTCTTGCTACTGGCTTGGAACACTCCAAAGTCTGCTTCCCATGAGTTGCTAATTGAACTATACTCTTCATTTTTTCTCATGAATCCTGGGGAGAATAGCATTTTTCTCCCCAAGGGAAAATGAAAACATGACAGAAGACAGAAGTAGCTATTATGTAAACAGAACAGATTTCAGTGGCCTTTGTGCAAAAGGAAAGCAGAAGCAAGAAGAGCAATTCAAGTCCAGGCCTGGCCACGTGGGTTAGTCTTTTTCAATGATAGGCTAGCACAACATGAGAAAAAAGGAGGGCCTGTCCCAAGAGGAGGTGCTCCATGTGGGATCACTGAGTAAGTAGATGCTCTTACAGTCCTCAGTGGACTCAGGATGAATGGGAAAAAAGCCCTAAAGAATGTAAAAATGGTGCAAATTCAAAAGAATCTGAGAATGAATGTGATTCTCAACAGTTTTATTCTCTGTCATTGGTTGATAATAAGTACATTTAGCAGCTAGAAAATGAACATTCTCTTGGGAAACAGAATCTGCCCTCTGACTTCAAGGTGAGCACCATTCCCTTGGGTGCTTTCAGAATCACCTATAGAGTCTTACTCCTCTCTACTCATCCCATCATGGGATCTTATTTGAGCTCTCATTATTCTTGGTATCATTTTCTTTCTTTTTTTTATTATTTATTATCTGTTTGTCTGTGCTGGGTCTTTGTTGTGGCTTGCAGGTTTAGCTGCAGTCTCTGAGATCTCAGTTCTCCAACCAGGGATCCGACCTGGTCCCCCTTCATTGGGAGTGTGGTATCTTATCCACTGGACCACCTGGGAAGTCTCTTGACCTAATTTCCTAATGGTCTTTCTTCTCTGTTTTCTTCCCTGTCATCCTCTTCTGTCTGCTCCCAGAACACAAAAGACCCGGCCATGTATGTCAATCACCTGCTTAAAGGCCTTTGAGGATGCTCCTTAGTGTATAGGATGGAGTTGACCTCTTTATCATGGCCAACAAGACACTCCCCACATGGGCCTCCACATGCCTTCCCAGCCTGTTTACTGCTACTTACTTCTTTCCACATGAAACTATTTGCCATTCCACAAACATACCAAACACTTTAAGGCCTCTGTGACTTTGCTCACGATTCCTCCACTGTGATGTTTTCCTCAAACCTCCTCCAGAGACATCTCTTAAAGACCAATATTAAAGGTCAGAATCTCCGCCAGCAGAATATTTTAACTTCCTCTGTGCACAGCTTTCTTTCTATACATATACCACACATACAGCACATACATTATATCACTGTCCCTGGAGAAGGAAATGGCCACCCACTCCAGTATTCTTGCCTGGAGAATTCTATGAACAGAGGACCCTGGCCAGCTATAGTCCATGGGGTCGCAGAGGCGGACACGACTGAATGACTAACACTACTACGCTGCTATTATCATTGCAGCCCAATAGATATAGAACATGAACCAAATACAAAATCAATAATTTACAGTAGCCACATTAAAAAAGTAAAAATAAAGCACACTCAGTTAATTTTAATAATATATTTTACCTAATCCAATATACCCAGAAATATCATTTCAATGTAAAAATTACTAATAATAAAAAAAATAAAAAAATTAAAATTACTAATAATAAACAATAAATTTTTTGAAATATGATGTGTGCTATGTGCTTTCAGCACATCTTTAGTTTAAATACAAGTACTTAATTGTGCAATATCTACATTCAGTTAGGGTTACCATAGTGGACAGCCAGCATTATTTTATAGGTCACTGTCTGTCTTCTGGTTCAGTGATGTGTTTCTCAAGGACTAAGGCTTATTCACCTTTTGATGTCTGATATATAGTCCCATGTGGGGAACATAGCAGCTGAGTGGATGTGTGCTGAATGGAAGAATAATTTTTAAGTCTTGGGTATCTATGAATGCTGGTCCACAAATGAACCATTGTATTTCCTTTTATGTCAAATTCCCTTGGTAGTGTCATGACAGACCATCAAAGAATGTTCAACAATTCCTGTAAATCCATTGCCTAGTGGTCAATGGGGTGGTGCATAATAAAAATGACTTGGAAGGAAGAGTAGTTACACAGTTCAAATTTCATCTGGCTGTTGTCAAATTATCATAATGGTTTGAATACATTAAGACTGCAATGATTAGATTGTAATTGCACCCTTCTTGGGTATTTTTCTCATGACAGTGACCTAGATGAATCAGCCACACACACACAATCTAATCAATCACAGACAGCATCCTTGAATGTTTCCAGAGAAAATGGAAGCAGAGGGAAAAAAGGGGATTAGTTAAATCCCATATTATTTGATTTCTGTCATCTCTGAACTCTTATAGCATTTATAACCCCTGCCGGATAACATGTGTAGACAATGATCCCACGGGTGCAAGGTCACAAGGAAAACCTGTGGGATCTCTGAGAGCAATGGTTACACACCCCTGGCAAAGAGCCTGCTCTTTAATCCTCCACTGTTGCAACCTTCCCAGTACCACAGGGACAGTGTCTGTGGGGGACTCTTGGGATTTCAGGATGATATTACAGAATACAAAGTACTATAACATCCACTCAATGTATTATAAACAATATCTCTTCTGGCCTTGAGAATCACTCAGTGACTCAAAATACAAATAATTATGACTAAAAAGATTATCCAAAACATATGGTTTTGAAAGCTTTTGCTAAAATAAACTCATTTATGTTCCCTAGATGATAACATTCAGATGAGACTTTGTCATGTCAGATTACTTTGACTTTTCCAGTGTATTTACATGTTTTAATTTGTCATATCCATTCATTCAAAAAAAAAAAAAGGGTCAAACTATTATTGTCATCACTTGCCTATGGTTCTCATTGGCCATGGAAATTATAAAAACTATTCTAACTAATATTTTGGGAAGTGTCTGTCATCTTTCAATATGTGGACATAACATACATAACTTCTTTCATGCTGTAAATGAATCAGCAAGTGTGTGTGTGAGCTAAGGTGCTTCAATCGTGTCCAACTCTTTGCAACCCCATGGACCATCCTCCATCCATGGGACTCTCCAAGAAAGCATACTGGAGTGGGTTGCCATGCCCTCCTCCAGAGGATCTTCCTGACTCAGGGATCTAACCATATCTCTTATGTCTCCTGCAAGTGGGTTCTTTACCACTAACGCAAGCTGGGAAGCCCAAATGAATCAATAGTTGTAATCAAAGGAAAATCAGTTAAAAGGGAGCAACAATATTAAGACTTTGTTCCCTTACCACTTTTCTGTGTGGAAGAAACTCCTGAATGCTGGGAGCAGGAACAGACAGAGTCTTGGTGGACAACACCTAGTCAAGTGGAACAGTCTCCAGCTGTGTAAAAACATGATTACCTTGGCAGATCTCAAACTACCCAACTCTTTCATGTACTGGAGAAGGGGATAGCCAAACAAAGAATAATAATGTTGATTTTGGGCACATTTGAAATCTAATCATTAAAGCAATAATGTATTCAACATTTTAAAATTTAAAAGTTCCAGTTCAGGGACTTCCCTGGTGGTCCAGTGGTTAAGAATCTGTCTGCTAATGCAGGACACATGGGTTGGATCCCTGATCCGGGAAGATTCTACATGCAGTGGGGCAGATAAGCCTATGTGCCACAACTACTGAGCCCAAGTACCCAGAGCCTGTGCTCTGCAACAAGAGAACCCACTGCAGTGAGAAGCCCATGCTCGGCAACCAGAGAATTGCCCCTACTTACTGCAACTAGAGAAAGCCTGCATGCAGCAACAAAGATCCAGTACAATAAAACTAAACTAAACTAAAATAAAAAGTTCCAATTCAGCCCAGTTGTTTGAAGCACATATGTTTTCAGTTCAGTTCAGTTCAGTCGCTCAGTCGTGTCCGACTCTTTGCGAACCCATGAATTGCAGCACGCCAGGCCTCCTGGTCCATCACCAACTCCTGGAGTTCACTCAAACTCATGCCCATTGAGTCAGTGATGCCATCCAGCCATCTCATCCTCTGTCGTCCCCCTTTCCTCCTGCCCCCAATCCCTCCCAGAATCAGAGTCTTTTCCAATGAGTCAACTCTTCGTATGACGTGGCCAAAGTATTGGAGGTTTAGCTCCAATATTGGAGTATTTCAGCTTTAGCATCAGTCCTTCCAAAGAACACCCAGGACTGATCTCCTTTAGAATGGACTGGTTGGATCTCCTTGCAGTCCAAGGGACTCTCAAGAGACTTCTCCAACACCACAGTTCAAAAGCATCAGTTCGTCGGTGCTCAGCTTTCTTCACAGTCCAACTCTCACATCCATACATGACCACTGGAAAAACCATAGCCTTGACTAGATGGACCTTTTTGGCAAAGTAATGTCTCTTTTCAAGATGCTATCTAGGTTGGTCGTAACTTTTCTTCCAAGGAGTGAGCATCTTTTAATTTCATAGCTGCAATCACCATCTGCAGTGATTTTGGAGCCCAGAAAAATAAAGTCTGACACTGTTTCCACTGTTTCCCCATCTATTTCCCATGAAGTGACGGGACCAGATGCCATGATCTTCGTTTTCTGAATGTTGAGCTTTAAGCCAACTTTTTCACTCTCCACTTTCACTTTCATCAAGAGGCTTTTTAGTTCCTCTTCACTTTCTGCCATAAGGGTGGTGTCATCTGCATATCTGAGGTGATTGATTAGTATGACTCTTTAACCTAGACCTGGACATGGATAATATGAGTGAAATGCGAGTCTTGTCCAAAGATAAACTGAAAGCTAAAGGTGATGGAGGATAAAGTGTTTTAAGGGGCAGCCCTTCTTTCTCTGCCACCAGAAGCCTCTTGAGGTTTGTTGGAGAAATACTGCATGATCCATTGTGTACCTGATCCATTTTCCTTACTTTCCCAGACATCCCGTCCGTGTGGCGTTGAGTGGAGCTGGAAAACATGACTCTGGTGTCAGAAAGATATGGGTTGAATTCATTCTGGCATTCTGGGCACAACAGTACTCATTAAATAATGATGCTTTTTCTTCATGTGGTTCTTTATCTTTTTTTCAATTGTATATATACATACCACCTCAAATTAAATTTACCATTCAAAATTTGAAATATTTTTAGAAGATTTGATCAATGGTAAATTTTCTCCCCCAGAAGTGTAACAAGGGCACAAATTCTACTTCATTATTGTATACCCCAAACTTTGGACTATTTATTAGACTGACTGACAAATGCATCAGTGTGACTAATTTGGAACAGCATAAAACTACAACGATTTTTGTTTGTGATGCTCTTTGATGTGGGTGATTTAAGTATATCAAATAACCCTGCAGTTAGTCTCAAGTATTGAACACAATAGCAGTTTGCCTCTAATTTTATTTTATTTTTTTTAGTTAAAAATCCCATTTATTTATTTTGGCTGTGCAGGGTCTTAGTTTTTGCATATGGGATTTTTTTGTTGTTGTTGAGGCATGTGGGATCTATTTCTCTGACTAAGGATTAAACTCGGGGCCTCCTTGCATTGGGAGTGTGGAGTCTTAGCCACTGGACCATCAGGGAAGTTCTTGCCCTCAATTTTAGAAGAGCTAATCACAAAATCAAATCTTCTTAAGCAACTAAAATAGCGGATGATGATGCTTTTCTGATGAGAAATATTCAGATTGTGGCTTATCCTTGGGGCTTCTCTGGTGGCTCAGACAATAAAGAATCTACCTGCAATGTGGGAGACCTAGGTTCAGTCCCTGGGTTGGGAAGATCCCCTGGAGAAGGGAATGGCTACCCGCTACAGTATCCTTGCCTGGAGAATTTCATGGACTGAGGAGCCTGGCGGGTTACAGTTGATGGGGTTGAAAAGAGCTGGACAGGACTTGGAGACTGAACAACAATAACAAATCAAGCATTCACAGTGGAACCAGTTCTGCCCCGTAGGAGGCATTTTTCATGTCATGGTAACTGAAGTACCGTTACTAGCATTTAGTTGGGAGAAACTGGTGGTGCCTGACTGTCTCACAGTCCTACACAAATGAATTGTCTCTTGGCCTTCACAAGTGTCAAATGCCCAAAGGGATATTCATACAAGTGGAAAACTTGTTTTTATTGAGCTGAGTCTAGAATCTAACACTATTACAATAAACATAATGTTTTGTTTTTGTTGGGAAGGCATGGTTTTAATAGTATACAATAAATTTTGTGGGAATGCAATTACTTTGAAAATTGAGGGGACAAATGAAGTGTAGACTAGTTACTAATAATATATTTACATAATTTCCTTAATTGTGATAAATGTAATTAATGTGAGGTATTAATAAGAGGGGGAAATGGATCTCTTTGTACTATCATCACAATTTTTTGTAAATCCCTAACTATTCCATCTAAAATAGAAGGTTTATTATAGAAAACAAAAAAACTTGAGGGGAGATTATACTGCTTCATTCTGATTAGGACCTTACCAAGAGTTAGTTTCTCTTATGGGACTGATTGTATCCCCCCAGATTCATAGGTTGAGGCCCTAAACTTCAGTTCTCAGAAGATGATTATATTTAGAGATACAGTCTGAAAAGAGGTAATTTAATAAAAATGGGGTCCTTAGGGTGGGTTCTAGTCCAGTATGACTGATATCCTTATAGGAAGAAGAAATTAGGATGCAGATACACAGAAGGAAGATGCAGGAAAGGTAGCCATCTATAAGCCAAGATGAGATGCCTCAGAAGAAACCAAACCTGCCAACACCTTGATTTTGGACTTCCAGCCTCCAGAACTTTAAGAAAATATGTTTCTGTTGTTTAAGCCATCTAGACTATGGGGCTTTGGTACAGCACTCCTAGAAAACTAACACAGTTGCTTTATTTTTAGAAAATCACACTAATGATGATATTAAAGCTATTGATGTATATTGCACTTGAGTCCTGAGTGCAATATATTCTTGTCAGTCTGCATTTGTGACTGGCACATTCACAGTAATTCTGCATATAGTTCAAGCATTCTGACTGCCTTATACCTAATTTCATCATATCTGAGCATTTACTTAATGGCATTCTTTTAATTATATATAGGGCTTCCCTGATAGCTCAGTTGGTAAAGAATCCACCTGCAATGCAGGAGACCTCAGTTCGATCCTTGGGTCAGGAAGATTCCCTGGAGAAGGGAAAGGCTACTCACTCCAGTATTCTGGGTTGGAGAATTCCATGGACTGTATAGTCCATGGGGTTTCAAAGAGTTGGACATGACTGAGCGACTTTCACTTTAGTTACATTACTTGTGACCTTTATTTTACCTTTTCTGGTAGATTAATATATTAATATTTTTGGATATTATTCACATAGGCAGATTATAGTACCTATGAATTTTATTTCCGAGCATAAAGAAGACATTTAAAAATATTTATCACAAAAAGCTGACATTGGGTTTTCTGAGGTGGAGAAGGGAGTACAACTAATGGTAAGTTTTAGGTAGGTTTTACTTAGTGGAGCCCAGCCAAGCCCAGCTGTCACGTAATAAGTAATATGTGATAGTTATTATATTAACCCACTGTTTGGGGTGATTTGTCATGTAGCCACAGAAACTGGAACACGCATTGTTAGTGTTTTCAAAGCCCTTCCTTTGATGGAATTAATTCAATTCAAGGGTTGTTCTGTGCCTTCACCTTTTCTCCAGTCACGTTAGGATGGCACATACCCTCTCTTCACTCTGGTAAGACCACGTGACTCTGCCGGACTCCTAGCTCCTCTTGGAGTCCGACAGTCCTCATTTGTTTCTAACTTGTTAATGGGAGGAGAGGCACTTGCCAGTCCAATGCCAGCATGTTCTGACCTATCCTAGTGTATAACTAGAGGGTTGCATGCGGTTGAACAGGAGGAGAGAAGCCTGTATTTGCTTTGCCACCTGATTTGTCCATATCTTACACCCTGCATCTCTTAAAGAAATTTCTCCCACAAATTTCTGGCACATTTGTGTGGATGCCAGCTAGTCAGAGACTAAGCAGAGAGAATGCACCTCCTCAGGTGGTCTTGCTGCAAGCTGCCCAGCTCTGACACAAGCAAAGGACAGCAGACAAGCCATCATTGTCTCCAGTAGAGCTGGGGTGACAGAGAAGCACAGATCTAGTTGACAGGGAGGCCCTGATATATCCTGGCAGAAGAAACTGGGCAATGTGCCAAATGTCATAAATTCTTTACTGGCCCTTTTCTTGAAGAGCCAACCTAGAAGACAGAGTGAACAAATAATATAATCGTGGATGCAGCTTGTCTTTTTTGAAAATACTTTCCGGTGCCAACTTCCATTATCTCCTTTCCAAATGGCAGCCTTCTGCAACGGTCTCTTTCTGTCT
Organism: Bubalus kerabau; assembly: GCF_029407905.1. Taxonomy (NCBI): domain Eukaryota; kingdom Metazoa; phylum Chordata; class Mammalia; order Artiodactyla; family Bovidae; genus Bubalus; species Bubalus kerabau. The sequence continues at coordinate 165,275,424 of NC_073626.1, forward strand.
GAGTTCAGTTGAAACCAAGGTGAGTAGCAGGTTGGGTGGTCAGGGCAGTTTGGGGGTTGTGGTTTTCTAAACAATGTTGAGTGTCTTTGATTGAATCCTTGGAAGTCTAGGACTTAGATTCATTTACATCATTTCTAGGATGCTTGGGGCCTCACATGAGTCCCCCTACAAACAGTGTTTTCTTACAAAAGTGTATCTGCTGGGGGAGCCATGTTAGAGAAGATCTTGGCTTACTCAAATTAAGAGCCTGATTGGCTATGAGGTTGCCCATCTTCTGAGGAGGCATTTTTATTTATTTTTTTATTTAAAAAATTTTATTTTTAATTTTATTTTATTTTTAAACTTTACATAATTGTATTAGTTTTGCCAAATATCGAAATGAATCCGCCACAGGTATACCTGTGTTCCCCATCCTGAACCCTCCTCCCTCCTCCCTCTGGGTTGTCCCAGTGCACCAGCCCCAAGCATCCAGCATTGTGCATGGAACCTGGACTGGCGACTCGTTTCATACATGATATTATACATGTTTCAATGCCATTCTCCCAAATCATCCCACCCTCTCCCTCTCCCACAGAGTCCATAAGATTGATCTATACATCAGTGTCTCTTTTGCTGTCTCGTACACAGGGTTATTGTTACCATCTTTCTAAATTCCATATATATGCGTTAGTATACTGTATTGGTGTTTTTCTTTCTGGCTTACTTCACTCTGTATAATAGGCTCCAGTTTCATCCACCTCATTAGAACTGATTCAAATGTGTGCTTTTTAATGGCTGAGTAATACTCCATTGTGTATATGTACCACAGCTTTCTTATCCATTCATCTGCTGATGGACATCTAGGTTGCTTCCATGTCCTGGCTATTATAAACAGTGCTGCAATGAACACTGGGGTACACGTGTCTCTTTCCCTTCTGGTTTCCTCAGTGTGTATGCCCAGCAGTGGGATTGCTGGATCATAAGGCAGTTCTATTTCCAGTTTTTTAAGGAATCTCCACACTGTTCTCCATAGTGGCTGTACTAGTTTGCATTCCCACCAACAGTGTAAGAGGGTTCCCTTTTCTCCACACCCTCTCCAGCATTTATTGCTTGTAGACTTTTGGATCGCAGCCATTCTGACTGGTGTGAAATGGTACCTCATAGCGGTTTTGATTTGCATTTCTCTGGTAATGAGTGATGTTGAGCATCTTTTCATGTGTTTGTTAGCCATCTGTATGTCTTCTTTGGAGAAATGTCTATTTAGTTCTTTGGCCCATTTTTTGATTGGGTCATTGATTTTTCTGGAGTTGAGCTGTAGGAGTTGCTTGTATATTCTTGAGATTAGTTGTTTGTCAGTTGCTTCATTTGCTATTATTTTCTCCCATTCTGAAGGCTGCCTTTTCACCTTGTTAATAGTTTCCTTTGTTGTGCAGAAGCTTTTAAATTTAATTAGCTCCCATTTGTTTATTTTTGCTTTTATTTCCAATATTCTGGGAGGTGGGTCATAGAGGATCCTGCTGTGATGTATGTCGGAGAGTGTTTTGCCTATGTTCTCCTCTAGGAGTTTTATAGTTTCTGGTCTTACATTTAGATCTTTAATCCATTTTGAGTTTATTTTTGTGTATGGTGTTAGAAAGTGTTCTAGTTTCATTCTTTTACAAGTGGTTGACCAGTTTTCCCAGCACCACTTGTTAAAGAGATTGTCTTTAATCCATTGTATATTCTTGCCTCCTTTGTCAAAGATAAGGTGTCCATATGTGCGTGGATTTATCTCTGGGCTTTCTATTTTGTTCCATTGATCTATATTTCTGTCTTTGTGCCAGTACCATACTGTCTTGATAACTGTGGCTTTGTAATAGAGCCTGAAGTCAGGTAGGTTGATTCCTCCGGTTCCATTCTTCTTTCTCAAGAAAGCTTTGGCTATTCGAGGTTTTTTGTATTTCCACAGAAATTGTGAAATTATTTGTTCTAGCTCTGTGAAGAATACCGTTGGTAGCTTGATAGGGATTGCATTGAATCTATAAATTGCTTTGGGTAGTATACTCATTTTCATTATATTGATTCTTCCAATCCATGAACATGGTATATTTCTCCATCTATTAGTGTCCTCTTTGATTTCTTTCACCAGTGTTTTATAGTTTTCTATATATAGGTCTTTAGTTTCTTTAGGTAGATATATTCCTAAGTATTTTATTCTTTCTGTTGCAATGGTGAATGGAATTGTTTCCTTAATTTCTCTTTCTGTTTTCTCATTATTAGTGTATAGGAATGCAAGGGATTTCTGTGTGTTAATTTTATATCCTGCAACTTTACTATAGTCATTGATTAGTTCTAGTAATTTTCTGGTGGAGTCTTTAGGGTTTTCTATGTAGAGGATCATGTCATCTGCAAATAGTGAGAGTTTTACTTCTTCTTTTCCAATTTGGATTCCTTTTATTTCTTTTTCTGATCTGATTGCTGTGGCCAAAACTTCCAAAACTATGTTGAATAGTAATGGTGAAAGTGGGCACCCTTGTCTTGTTTCTGACTTTAGAGGAAATGCTTTCAATTTTTCACCATTGAGGATAATGTTTGCTGTGGGTTTGTCATATATAGCTTTTATTATGTTGAGGTATGTTTCTTCTATTCCTGCTTTCTGGAGAGTTTTGATCATAAATGGATGTTGAATTTTGTCAAAGGCTTTCTCTGCATCTATTGAGATAATCATATGGTTTTTATCTTTCAATTTGTTAATGTGGTGTATTACATTGATTGATTTGCGGATATTGAAGAATCCTTGCATCCCTGGGGTAAAGCCCGCTTGGTCATGGTGTATGATCTTTTTAATGTGTTGTTGGATTCTGATTGCTAGAATTTTGTTAAGGATTTTTGCATCTATGTTCATCAATGATATTGGCCTGTACTTTTCTTTTTTTGTGGGATCTTTGTCAGGTTTTGGTATTAGGGTGATGGTGGCCTCATAGAATGAGTTTGGAAGTTTACCTTTGAGGAGGCATTTTTAGAGAGCAGTGGAGGGACAGGACCATCTTTGCAAGGGATCAAAATGCTTTTCTCTGGATTGAGCGTGAAGCAGATTATCTGGAGAATTGGAACTTTATAGGGGCAGGAAACTAATGATTTGTGGAGGATGGTAGCTGCAGCGGAAGGGGAGGGCAGGAATATTTGTATGGGGCTTTCAGAGAGGAAAGGAATAGGGGTCCAAGCACTTTTGCTTGAGATGTACAGTTACTGAAATCCCTCAGCGTATCCAGTTAGAGCTCTATGCAGTGTCCAGTGACAGCATGGGGTGCTGAGACAAAATCATGTTGGAGGTAGAAAGAGACATGACCAAGTCAGGAGGGTTCAGAACAAGCAAGCTCTGAAATGCATCTGGTGAATTTCAGGACTTAGTTGATGGAGTTAAGGGGTAGAACTCTGTATTGGATTTCCTGTTAATGCCTATACAAGGGAGCTAGGATGTTATTTGCATCACCTACAGAGAACCAGGACACCCACACGTTTAAATTTGTATAGTACTTGCAATATACACATTGATTTTGAACCAGTGTTTCCACTTAAGTCTCACAAAATTTTATTGATGCTGTGGAGCAGGTATCTTGTATCGTTCCCATTTTACAGCTCAGAAAGCTGATTAAGATCACCTGGGGTGGAAACAGTTGTCTACTATTATTGGCTGCCACTTACTGAAGACTTACTATGTGCCAGGCACTGCTGCAATCATTTTACTTGTATTGGGGTTATTATTTCCTCTGTTTTATAGGATAGGAAATGAAAGCCCTGAGAGGTAAGTGTGACACAGAGAACCCCTATTTGAAGCCTTTGTAATAGAACAGGGCTATGACAAAGCTAGACAGTGTATTAAAAAGCAGAGACATCACTTTGCTGACAAAGGTCCATATAGTTAAAGCTATGATTTTTCTAGTAGTCATGTACGGATGTGAGAGTTGGACCATAAAAAAGGCCGAAAGCCGAAGAATTGATGATTTCTAGCTGTGGTGCTGGAGAAGACTCTTGAGAGTCCCTTGGAGAGAAAGGAGATCAAACCAGTTCATGCTAAAGGAAATCAGTCCTGAATATTCATTGGAAAGACTGATGCTGAAGCTGAAGCTCCAATACTTTGGCCACCTGATGTGAAGAGCCGACTCATTGGAAAAAGACCCTGATGCTGGGAAAGATTGAGAGCAGGAGGAGAAGGGGACGACAGAGGATGAAATGGTTGGATGGTACCACTGATTCAATGGACATGAGTTTGAGCAGGCTCTGGGTGATAGTGAAGGACAGGGAGGCCTGGTGTGCTGCAGTCCATGGGGTTGAAAAGAGTTGGACATAACTGAGCGACTGAACCACACAATGGAGCAATTGAGAGGTGGTCCCTGCTGACTGTCCTTGAGAATCCTTCATCAGCATCTGTTAGTCACATATAAATGTGACCCTGGGTGATGTCCAGGACATGATGCCCCAGGCTATTGAGGGAAAACTGGGATGAGATGAAGTCAGTGTCCATTTATAGCTGACTGTGCCATTTCTCAAATAATTATAAGAAGAATTTGAATAAGGAAGAAATGCATCAGGCTAAACGCCTGGGAATAATTTCTCCTGTTTTCAGTTTCATGATGTGCGACGTGAGTAGCCTGGTAATTTCACTGAATGAGAGGATCTTGATTACATTTAGTCTCAATCCCCTTTGCCAGCCAGTACATGCTGGGATCAGCATGACAAAGGAGGTTATAATGAGCATTTTCAGAGTTTTTAGACCAAAGTGTGACAGCTTCAGGAGGTGTGCCCTGGGATACAGTGACAGGATGGAAAGAGGGGACATTAGTTCTGGGGCTTAGCTCCCTGACCTGCTGGGATGGCAGTGTGGATGTCAGTTTTGTGAGACAAAGGCTCTGAGTCAAAATACCAGGGTTCAAAGTGTTAAGTCATTCAGTCTTGTCCAACTGTTTGCGACCCCATAGATTGTAGCCGGCCAGGCTCCTCTGTCTGTGGAATTCTTGAGGCAAGAATACTGGTGTGGGTTGCCATTTGCTTTTCCAAGGGATCTTCCTGACCCAGGGATCAAACCTGGGTCTCCTGCATTGCAGGCAGATGCTTTGCCGTCTGAGCTGCCAGGGAAGCCCAGGGTTGAAATGATGGTACATTAGTTGACCCCAGTTTCCAGATTGCAGATAATGGTATTATACCCTATAGGACCTCTGTCTCTGCTCAGTTGCTCAGTCGTGTCTGACTCTTTGTGACCCCATGGATCATAGCCTTCAAGGCTCCTCTGTCCATGGAATTTTATAGGTGAGAATACTGGAGTGAGTTGACAACTTGCGGAGGATTAAATTAATGTCTACAAGCAAAAAAGTTTCTTCTTTTTTTAAATGCCTGCCCCAGGGGCACCAGGTTGTTCCTCTCTGATGTTCTGCTGCATCTCCTTAGCACCAAACCTGGCACACAGACGGGACTTGGCAAATAGCTGCCTAATGAAAAATTGTGAACAAGGGATTGCAAGAAATGGGCTGGCACAATAAAGAAAGCACTTGATAAATCCCCAATTGCTTGGTGGTTTTTTGGTTAATATTTCTTTGGCTGCATCGGGTCTTAGTTGCCGCACGTGGGATCTTTTGTTGCAGTGCCAAGACTTTAGGCATTGAGGTGCTTGGGCTTAGTTCCCCAGCTAGGGATCAAACCCTCGTCCCCTGCATTGCAGGGCAGATTCCTAACCACTGGACCACCAGTGAAGTCGTGCCCTGCTATGTGTTTTAATCAGAGTATGCCTCCCTTGCCTGCTTCTGTCTCTTTACCTGTGAGCTGAGCATAAATCTGGCCCTGCCTATGCCAGAATCAAAGAAAGGGATCAAAGTCCACTACATTTGGGGTTTTTCCATCTTGGCACTGTTGACATTTGGGTCTGGATAGTTCTCTGTTTTGGGGGACTTGCCTGAGCCTGGTAGAATGTCTAGCAGCATTCCCAGACTCTATCCAGTAGATGAGAGGAGTGGGACACTTAAACTAGTAGCTGGAGCTAGTGGTAAAGAACCCACTTGCCAGTGCAGGAGACTCAAGAGACACAGGTTTGATTCCTGGGTTGGGACGATTCCCTGGAGAAGGAAATGGCAACCTACTTCAGTATTGTTGCTGGAAAAATCCCATGGACAGAGGAGCCTGGTGGGCCACAGTCCATGGGGGTCACACAAAGTTGGACATGACTGAGCAACTGAGCACACAGGACACTGACCCTTAGGTCATGAGGTCGACAAATTTCTCCAGACATTGCCAAATTCTCTGGGTACAAAATCGCCCCTTACTGAGAATCACAGATTTATGAAAGTTTATATAAATGTATGAGTTTACTAGGACTGCCAAACAAAGTACCACAGTTGGGTGACTTACTAGATGTTTATTATCTCATAGCTCTGGAGGCCACAAGTGTGAGATCCACATGTGGGCAGGGCTGGTTTCTTCTGGAAGCTGGGAGAGGATATGTCCCAGGTCTCTCCTGTAGCTTCTGGTAGTTTGCTGGTCATCCTTGGTCTTTCTTAGTTTGTGACCCATCACCGTGATCTCTGCCTTCATCTTCACATGATGTTCTTTTATGTGCATGAGTCTTTGTCCAAAATTCCCCCTTTTAAAAGGACACCAGCCATATTGGATAAAGGGCCCAACTCAAAGACCTCATCTTAACTAGTTTTATTTGCAGCAATCTTATTTCCAAGTAAGGTTATTCTGAGATTCTGGAGTCAAGACTTCAACGTACGAATTCTGGGGGGACACAATGGAACCCATATTGTGTTTCAATTTGTATAAATGTAGGGAACACAGACTTGAAAGCCAGCGTGGCAGGAAGTTAAGGTACAAACACACAGTCCAGCGGGGGTGGGGGCTGTGTGGGAAGCGAGCCCTGGGACAGACAATCGCTGTCAGGAGGAAATGTGGCTGCCGCGAGGCAGACCTAATTTTTCAAGAGAAGCTGCCCGATCCAGGTTTCAAGTGACATTTCTTAAATTAAAAATGTCAAACAACTCAACCATTTAAGAGAATTTTCAAACAGTCCCCAAATACATTTCTGAACAGTATCTGGCCTGGTGGATAGTTTGCAGGCTTTTGTGCAATAGGATTATAAAATTTTGTGAAGACTAGGATTCAAAAATAGGTGAATTTTTATCACTGGGGGATAATTGGGAGAGTTGTAAGCAGATCCCTAAGCTTTTGGGTGACCCTGTAGTGTGGCGTTCAAGCTGGGACCCTTTTGGTAATGAAAGAGAATACTGGTATTAATTACATGTAAACTAAAATCTAAAGCTGAAACGTCAATACTTTGGCCACCTGATGTGAAGAGTTGACTCATTGGAAAAGACTCTGATGCTGGGAGGGATTGGGTGCAGGAGGAGAAGGGGACAACAGAGGATGAGATGGCTGGATGGCATCACTGACTCGATGGACGTGAGTCTGAGTGAACTCTGGGAGTTGGTGATGGACAGGGAGGCCTGGCGTGCTGCGATTCATGGGGTCGCCAAGAGTCGGACACGACTGAGCGACTGAACTGAACTGAACTGAAAACTGAAATCATCCCATAGAACTGAGGTGTATGGCCAAGTTACCTCAATTGCATCTTAGTAGAGATAAATTTGGTTTTTACCTGGATGATCTCAGTTATTGGAAAGGGACCATGCTGGGTGGGGTGAGGTAGTGGGGGAGGGGCAAGGTGGTTGGTGAAGCCCAGGAGGTGGACCCTTCCAAGCTCTACCAATTATTAGCTAGGGTGAGCTTGGGCAAGTCACTTTATAGATTTCTGTTTCATCATCTGTTAAAAAGAGGTACTAGGCTCAAGTGACCTCTCCGCATCCTCCAACTTTTGTCCTGCAATAAGTGAAAACTAGGATCCCATGAATGATCCTTAACTCCTTGGGTATCTGCTTCCACTGGAAAAGAGTGCAGGGCAAAGTGTCACCTGGAAAGATTCACAGATGAAGATCTATGTGATTTACAGTGAGATTCTTCAGCCTATAGCATGACAGTTCTGAACATTTATAGACTGAATATTGTGTCTCCCCACAATTTGCATGTTAAAATCCTAACTCTCAGTGTAATGATAAAAGGAGGTGAAGCACTTGGGAGGTGGTTAGGTCATGAGGGTGGAGCCTTCATGATGGGACTGCATGCATGCTCAGTTGCTTTAGTCGTGTCCAGCTCTTTGTGATCCCATGGACTGTAGACCTCCAGGCTCCTCTGTCCATGGGATTTCCCAGGAAAGAATACTGGAGTGGGTAGCCCTTCCTTCTCCAGGAGTTCTTCCTGACCCAGGGATCAAACCTGGGTCTCCTGCAATGCAGGCAAAATTTTTAAATGTCTGAGCCATGGGAAGCCCTTACCTTAGGAGATGGATCCAAAAAAAAATATTGCTATGACTTATGTCAAAGGGTGTTCTGCCTATGCTCGCTTCCATGAGCTTTATATCTTCAAGTCTTACATGTGAACCTACAGTATCTTTGGGCAAGTCTCTGTCTCAACCACTTTCAACATGAACTTACACCAGCTTCCATCTTAAACTCTCTCGTGAGTGTGGATCATTTCTCTCTAACTGAGTTGTCAGCTGGCTCTTTATATCTCTTTCAGGCCTGATAGTAATAATAGTAGTTTATATTTGTCTAGAGTTCCCTTGGAGAAGGCAATGGCACCCCACTCCAGTACCCTTGCCTGGAAAATCCCATGGACGGAGGAGCCTGGTAGGCTGCAGTCCACGGGGTCTCTAAGAGTCGGACACGACTAAGCGACTTCACTTTCACTTTTCACTTTTCACGCATTGGAGAAGGAAATGGCAACCCACTCCAGTATTCTTGCCTGGAGAATCCCAGGGACGGGGGAGCCTGATGGGCTGCCATCCATGGGGTCGCACAGAGTCGGACATGACTGAAGCGACTTAGCAGCAGCAGCAGTTTCCTATCTATGAGCATGTGTATTGTTAAAAAAAAAAAAAGGTAGGAATGAGGAGAAAGAAGAGAGTAAAGTGGATAGCAGAGAAGAGAGTAAAGTGGATGGCAGATAAGAGATTCATTTTGTCAGCCTCAAGTTGATGAAGCTGAGTCCAGGCATCTGAGCCCAGATACCATGCCTACTTAGGAGGAAGCTGGTATGTGATTGATGGGGGAGACAGGTCAGTGGCCCCAAAGGGCTCTGCTCTGCTATAGCAAGGAGTTGTCCCAGAGACCTGAACCAACTAATTCAAGTTCTTTGAAAAGGGGCCATAACTGTCACAGAGTCAGTTTATGATTGAGTCAGGAATCACACTCAGATCTCTAAAACCAAAGTTCTTAACTCTTGTGCTTTAGACACAGAGTTCATTTTTCTTTGCTCACTATATTTTTCTGGAACTCTATTGATGTGTCTCTGCACTGGCCTATGCAGATGTTTGTGCTGTGAATCCATACCCATTGCATATTGATGGTTTTTGTAAAATGTTGTTAAAAGAGGGGGTAGGCCAGGGAGTTGAAGGAAGTGACAGTTAATTTATTCCCATTACTTTATGTTGCAAAAGAAAAAAATAGTTTGGGGTGAAAAAGAAAAGAAGAGGGGCCAGAGAACAGGTTTGGAAATTTCTTCTTCAAGGTTAGCTTTTTTATTAGAACTTTGTCCACAACTTTACCCAAAATAGTACAGCCATGTCAGGGGAGACAGGTTAAGTGGTTTGGTCCAAAATTTTGGATGTGACTGGTGGTGGAAGTAAAGTCCAATGCTGTAAAGAACAATATTGCGTAGGAAACTGGAATGTTAGCTCCATGAATCAAGGTAAATTGGAAGTGGTCAAACAGGAGAGGTCAAGAGTGAACATTGACATTTTAGGAATCAGTGAACTCAAATGGACTGGAATGGGTGAATTTAACTCAGATGACCATTATATCTACTACTGTGGGCAAGAATCCCTGAGAAGAAAAGGAGTAGCCCTCATAGTCAACAAGAGTCTGAAATGCAGTACTTGGATGCAATCTAAAAAATGACAGAATGATCTCTGTTTATTTCCAAGGCAAACCTTTCAATATCACAGTAATCCAAGTCTATGCCCCAACCAGTAATGCTGAAGAAGCTGAAGTTGAACAGTTCTATGAACACCTACAAGACCTTCAAAACTAATACCCCCCCAAAAAGATGTCCTTTTCATTATAGGGGACTGGAATGCAAAAGTAGGAAGTCAAGAGATACCTGGAGTAACAGGCAAATTTTGCCTTGGAGTACAGAATGAAGCAAGTCAAAGGTTAACAGAGTTTTGCCAAGAGAACACACTAGTCATAGCAAACACCCTCTTCCAAAAACACAAGAGAAGACTCTACACATGGACATCACTAGATGGTCAATACCAAAATCAGATTGATTATATTCTTTGCAGCCAAAGATGGGGAAGCTCTATACAGTCAGCAAAAACAAGACTGGGAGCTGACTTTGGCTCAGATCACAAACTACTTATTGCCAAATTCAGACTTAAATTGAAGAAAGTAGGGAAAACCACTAGATCATTCAGCTATGACCTAAATCAAATCCCTTGTGACTATACAGTAGAAGTGACAAATAGATTCAAGTGACAGAGTGCCTGAAGAACTATGGATGGAGATTCGTGATATTGTACAGGAGGCAGTGATCAAGACCATCCCCAAGAAAAAGAAATGCAAAAAGATTGTCAAAGGAGGACTTACAAATAGCTTGAGAAAAGAAGAGAAGCTAAAGGCAAAGGAGAAAAGGAAAGATATACCCATTTGAATGCAGAGTTCCAAAGAATAGCAAGGAGAGATAAGAAAGCCTTCCTCAGTTATCAGTGCAAAGAAGTAGAGGAAAACAATAGAATGGGAAAGACTAGAGATCTCTTCAAGAAAATCAGAGATACCAAGGGAATATTTCATGCAAAGATGGGCTCGATAAAGGACTGAAATGATATGGGCCGAACAGAAGCAGAAGATATTAAGAAGAGGTGGCAAGAATACAGAGAAGAACTGTACAAAAATGATCTTCATGAACCAGATAGCCATGATTGTGTGATCACTCACCTAGAGCCAGACATCCTGGAATGTGAAGTCAAGTGGGCCTTAGGAAGCATCACTACGAACAAAGCTAGTGGAGGTGATGGAATTCCAGTTGAGCTATTTCAAGTCCTAAAAGATGATGCTGTGAAAGTGCTGCACTCAATATGCCAGCAAATTTGGAAAACTCAGCAGTGGCCACAGGCCTGGAAAAGGTCAGTTTTCATTCCAATCCCAAAGAAAGGTAATGCCAAAGAATGCTCAAACTACTGCACAATTGCACTCATCTCACACACTAGTAAAGTAATGCTCAAAATTCTCCAAGCCAGGCTTTAGCAATACGTGAACCATGAACTTCCAGATGTTCAAGCTGGTTTTAGAAAAGGCAGAGGAAACAGAGATCCAATTGCCAACATCCTTTGGATCACTGACGAAGCAAGAGAGTTCCAGAAAACCATCTTCTTCTGCTTTATTGATTATGCCAAAGGCTTTGACTGTGTGGATCACTACAAACTGGAAAATTCTGAAAGAGATGGGAATACCAGACCACCTTACCTGCCTCCTGAGAAATCTGTATCCAGGTCAAGAAGCAACAGTTAGAACTGGACATGAAACAACAGACTTGTTCCAAATAGGGAAAGGAGTATGTCAAGGCTATATATTGTCACCCTGTTTATTTAACCTATATGCAGAGTACATCATGTGAAATGCTGGGCTGGATGAAGCACAAGCTGGAATCAAGATTGACAGGAGATATATCAATGACCTCAGATATGCAGATGACACCACCCTTATGGCAGAAGGTGAAGAGGAACTAAAGAGCCTCTTGATGAAAGTGAAAGAGAAGAGTGAAAAAGTTGCTTAAAGCTCAACATTCAGAAAACTAAGATCACGGCATCCGGTCCCATCACTTCATGGCAAATAGATCAGGGAACAATGGAAAGATTGACAGACTTTATTTTTTGGGCTCCTAAATCACTGCAGATGGTGACTGCAGCCATGAAATTAAGACACTTGCTCCTTGGAAGAAAAGCTATGACCAACCTGCTGCTGCTGCCGCCAACCTAGACAGCATACTAGAAAGCAGAGACATTACTTTGCCAACAATAGTCCTTCTAGTCAAAGCTATGGTTTTTCCAGTAGTCATGTATGGATGTGAGAATTGGACTATAAAGAAAGCTGAACACCAAAGCATTGTTGCTTTTGAACTGTGGTGTTGCAGAAGACTCCTGAGAATCCTTTGGACTGCAAGGAGATCCAGTCAATCCTGAAGGAAATCAGTCCTGAATATTCATTGGAAGGACTGATGCTGAAACTGAAGCTCCAATACTTTGGCCACCTCATGTGAAGAACAAACTCTTTGGAAAAGACTGATGCTGGGAAAGATTGAAGGCAGGAGGAGAAGGGGACGAGAGAGGATGGATGGTTGGATGGCATCACCGACTCAATGGACATGAATTTGACCATGGTTTAGGAGTTGCTGAAGAACAGGGAAGCCTGGCATGCTGCAGTTCATGGGGTCCTAAAAAGTCAGACATAACTGAACGACTGAACTGAACTGAACCACTTAGATGACCGAAGAGCTGTTTTGAACAAGTAGACTTGAATACAAGTTTACTTGCCATGAATGAATGATTATGCTTACTCCACTATACCAGTGGCATTTGGAGATGATTCATGCAAAATGGTTGGTAAAAGTGCAAATTCATGCTCCATTGATGAATCTATATTTTACTAAGCAACCCTAGTAATTCCAATAGGTGGTCCATGCCTTCCCATCACCTTCAGAAGCCTCTTTCTATTGCATGTAGTCTGGCAGACATGGCTGTTTAGGTCTCTAAAGGACTCTCTAGTTTATAAAGTGCCAAGACATAAATTTTCTACTTTGTAAAATGAGACAGTTGGTGAAGAATCTAGATGATCTCCAAGACCATCCATCTCCAAGAGGTGGCGTTTCTTTGCTTGTAGGGGGCAGTGTGAGAGCTCTCAAGGGCTTGTATGAAGCACAGTCACTGGAAAAAGGTACGGCAGGGGCTGGACAGCTGAGTGTGCCGGCACCACTGTCCGTCACATCATGTGGCGTGCTCCCATGTCAATAACCTGCTGAATACCTTCTTTCCATCAGGACCCTGATTGTTTACATCAGAGGTGGCTGCACGAATTGACCTCAGGGCCAGAAGACAGGCATCTGTGGGAAGCTCCCAATTGAAGCAGAAAATTCACAGACCCAGAGATTGTGTGAACATATCTAGAGAAGCAGCAGCATTCGTAACAGTGTATTGTCTGGAAAGAGCATTGGGTTGGAAGTCTGGAGATCAACTAACTCGTTGAGTGGATATAGGTATATCACTGGGCCGCTGTTTCTTTCTTTGTAGCAGCAAGGGGTTGAATCAGATGTATCTTTGCAGCCCAAGGTGGGCTCTGGGACCCCCGGCCCTACTTCAGTTATAGCATCTGGGAATTTGCCTACTTCATTTATTTAGGTTCTGTGTAAAGTCTCCCTAGAAATATGGGTGTGCTAAGTCACTTCAGTCCTGTCTGACTCTTTGCGACCCCATGGACTATAGCCTGCCAGGCTCCTCCATCTGTGGGATTCTCCAGGCAAAAATACTTGAGTGGGTTGCCATTTCCTTCTCCAGGTGATCTTCTCAACCCATAGATTGAACCCAAATTTCTTATGTCTCCTTCAGTGGCAGGAGGGTTCTTTACTACTAGCACCATGGAAGAATCTCAGAAATCTGGGCTCTAATGCTATAAAAAAAGGTTTGAAAAGCACTGGGCTTGGAACTTCGCTGGCAGTCCGGAAGTTAAGATGCCGCCTTCCAATGCAGGGGACGTGGGTTCACTATTCGGTTGGTAGCTAAGATCCTACATGCCTCGGGTACAAAAAACCAAAATATGAAACAGAAGCAATGTTGTAAGAAATTCAGTAAAAGACTTTAAAAATGGGCCACATCAAAATATCTGTAACAACAACAACAAAAAAGAAAGAAAAGCACTGGACTTTCCTGCAAGGCAAGCTGATGCGTCAAGTCTCTGAGGCTAATGTTTCTGGAACCCCTGGAACAAACTTTTGGGGATTCAAATGAATTGACATGCAGATAAACACACCATAGGCATTTAATTCATTGGTTTGATTTCTATTTAACTAAGAACCCTAAATTCAGGTGAGCAGGATGGGGGTTGGATAGTAAATACCGGGGCTAGTTAGGGCCAATATTTAATTTCAATAAACACAGCTGAGCAAACAGAGGGCTTTAAGCTAGGGCTGTATTTACATAGCCATTTCCTCAGGGGGTCATATGCCAAATGAATTCAATGGCTTTTTGACTGTTTTCCTTCTGATGTTAATAGTGATCTGTTTGACTGAGTTGATGGAACCAATTAAAAAGTCCAGACAGGAAAAACCTGGACCCTTTCAATAAAGGGCATTTTTAGCAAAGCCTTTCATTATTTACTGGATTAAAGCAGAGGGCGTAAGGGACTTCTAGACATTTAGAGCAGAATGATTTGTATATCTTAATTTCCTCTACATTCTTTACTCCTCTTAAGAAAAGGTAGCAGTCACTTTGGGGCTATTATACTGACATGATCTAGGACAGCTCAGCACGTTTGAATAATCCAAAGTGGTTCTTGTGAGGGTTTCCTGGGGCTGATCAGAATTGGATGTCACTCAATCTTAGCAGATGGCACTGAAGTCCCAGGCTTGGGATCTGCAATCTCATCATTTACTTAAGAAACAGAACAGGTAGACAGGGCCTCCATGTGCTTTACTGGCTTGGGATGTATTTTGATGTCTTTGAGGTGTTTCTCATTTGATCCACGTGTTAGTAATAATGCAAGTTGCTGTGAAGTTAACCTTGCACACGTCAATGACTAACCACAAGAGAAGTTACTGCTCACTCACAGAGAGTCCGCAGTGGACTGAAGCATCCTGCTCTTCATACAAGAATCCAGGGATCCAGTCCCCTTTTGCCTCGGGGATAAGACACACTGGCTTCTTACCCATAGTAGAGATACAATATTCATCACTTTTGTTCATGCTCCATTGATGAGAACTGACCCTACCAGGTATAAAAGTGACTGAAATATCGTCCTGAGTTGTAGTCATTTCCCAAGACAAGCTCTATACAGTGGAAGGAAAGCACAGGTCTTTGGTAGACTGCTAGTTATTTTCACTTGGAGAAGACAATGGCACCCCACTCCAGTGTTCTTGCCTGGAGAATCCCAGGGACAGGCAGCCTGGTGGGCTGCCGTCTATGGGGTCACAGAGTCGGACACGACTGAAGAGACTTAGCAGCAGCACCAGCAGCAGTAATTTTCATCACAAGAGCAACAACAAACTAAGGAGGTTTGGACGGTCATCAAACTAATCAGACAATTTTGACTCCTTAGGTCATAAATAGTCAAGTTGATGTTATGACCCACCTTAGTCAAAGAAAAAGGAGAAAAATGCTTAAGGAATGACAGAATTTGAGACTCATGGAAATGTCCCGTCTATCAAATCTGGTATTACTGAGAGCAAATACTTGTCTTGGTGAGCCTTTCAGGAGAATGTGTACAAGCCAAGGTTGAATTCTTTCATGGAGGTCCACAAATGACTTCCTTCATCTGTGCCTCAGAGATTTTCTGCAGGATGAAATTGTTGGATTAGATCATCTCTAATATCTATGGTCTGGCAATATGAATTTCATCTCTTCTGTTATTGAAATCATTGAAATGAACATATCTGTCTTTGGTGTGATTAAGGACTGTTCGTCAGGAAAGGCGTAGACAATGTGCTCTAAAAATTAGTCAGAGGAAATGAGGAGCTCCATGTTTGCTTTTCTTAATGAATCTTGGCCATGTTTCCAAATATTTAAGTGTAAAATATGTATCATTTAACCGCAACTTCAATACTAACAGAAAACACAAAGCAGATGGTTAAACGGCATGTATTTTAAGATTTTAATCCCAAACAACCTACACAGACAATTTTCAAATAAGAATAAGCCTAGTTAGTCTCCACAAATATAAATTCTGAAAATTAATTTTTGAATTTCAGTCTCCAATCAAATTTTTCCAAGAGTGTATTTTATCTCCAGCTACCTCACGTCATTGTGGGTTTCAAAAAAGATAAATAGTTGCAAAGGTACTGGGATGGTGAGATTTCTACTGAATCACTGCCCTTAAGGGGATTTGATCCCGAGCCTTTGGGTCAATGCAGTTAATCATTCATTCTGGTACCAGAAAAGTAGTTTTTCCCCAAGAAAGGCCTCCCTGGCTTGCTTCATCACTGTTCACAAGATTTTGGATATGTAAATGCAGAAAAGTCTCTATTTTTTGGTGTTGAAGTGTCAGTTGACGTGAGTTAAAACAGGAGAGAAGATTTATAATGCACGACTGTTGGCAAATAAGATGCTCTTTGCTGCTATGTGTGTGTGAAGAGAGAGTCTTCGTGGGACAGTGCGGGGAAAGGCCAGACCTCACGCTGCTGTGGGCAGAAGTCAGGATGATGGTGGATAGCTAGATCCTGGGGGATGGCTTTCCTGTCTGCCTGAAGAGCAGCTTGCTTCGTTTATATCCTTTATTTTTATTTACTTCTTAAACATTTCTCAAGTTGCCCTTTCTCTGGATTTCTAGAGGAAAACCCGGAACCTTTGACTGCTCCGTGGTCCTTTTTATTTCAAGTAGCATCATGCAGTAGAACACAAGCATACTGCGGGGGGCAGATTCACCTGGGCTGAATTTTGGGGTCTGCTACCCCATAGCTTTGTGAACATAAGGTTCTCTATGCCTCAATTTTCTCATCTGTAAGATGGGTCATTGCAAGGATTAAATAAGTTGGTTCATGAAAAGTACTTAGCCCATATGCTTAACACTTAGCACATGCTTAGCACTTAGCACAAGATGACCCTATCCAACCTTATCTAGCTTCTGTCTCTTAATTTTTATCTCTGTTTTCTCTATCATTTATCTGTTATCATCATCTATTATCATCTATCTATCTAATCTATTTACCTTCTTCTATCTCTATTATATATATAAAACATTAATATATTATGTAAAATGCATGAAATATATAGATCAATAGATAGAGAGAGACCAGAAAGTGAGAAAGGAGTAGTTTATTTTAATTTTAATTTTTTTAAAATTAGAGAATAATTACCTTACAATATTTTGATGGTTTCTGCCATACACAAACAGGAAACAGTCACAGGTATTTGATACCATGCCCCCAACCCTGTACCAGTTCTTTTAAAGTAAGGTTGACTTTATTATTTCAGTTATGAAACATTTTGGGCATACAAAAACCACAGTAATTTAGCAGATATATATGTATTCACAATCTAGCATAACAAGCAGAACCATGCAAGGTCAACTGAAGTCACCTTCATACTCTTTTAAAATCTATGTTCCTTTCTTTCCTCTCTCTTTTCTCCTTCCCAGAAGAAAGAAACCAGCCTGACTCCTGTGCAAGTTCTTATACTTTTATTATTTTGTTCTTATCTACCAACAACTTACATGCATTTAAACTTTAAATAAATGATACAAGATATGTATCTATCTACCATTTGCTTTTTGTGTCTAATATATTTCTGAGATTTATGTGTTGATATGTGTATCTCGAGTGTATTCATTTTAACTGCTGTGTAGTATTCCACATGTTTTCCCTTTTCCCCTGTCTGGTAGACTTCCCTTCACCAGCCTCTGCCTGTCATGCTTTACTCTAGCTATCCTTTTCTTAAATTTCTCCCCTCATGTCCCACCCAGTGATATGCTGTGTTGGCAAAAGTGAGCAGGAAAATTTATTTTTGTTTTATTGCTGGCCTGTGAGGACACTCTTTGTGCTGATCCCTGTGATGGATACATGATATTTTGATGTGGTTTAAAAACATTATTAACCTGTCAGGTATAAAAACATTTTACTAAATACAAAAAACCACATTCTACTAAACAACATTTCAGAAAATAAATTCACCCCTGGAGTAGGTTCTGGAATGTCCATTGTACACATTGTATCATAATAAAAAGCAATCTTTGAACAGCCTTCTCAAAATGCCCTTCTGTGCTGGGACAAACTCTTGTAAATGTTCTACTATTTTCTTCTCTCCCCTTTCCTTGGAGGAAACAATGTTGATAGAAGTCACTCACATAGTGTTCCTTTATGATATTTTAAACATATTCCATTTCATACATATTAAAATACATGATGTTTGTATGGAACTTCCTTGGTGGTCCAGTGGTGAAGAATCCACCTTCCAGTGCCAGGGACCTGGGTTCAATCCCTGGTCAGGGAACTAAGATCCCACATGTTGAGGGATAATTAAGCCCATGTACCACAACTAAAGAAGCCAGTGCAGCCAAATATATATATGTATGTATACATATATGATGTATGTATATGTTATAATTTAAAAGAACATAATCAACATTCTTAAATTTATGTGTTTTAGTCACTCAGTCATGTCTGACTCTTTGCGACCCCATGGACTGTAACCCCCAGGCTCCTTGGCCCATGGAATTCTCCAAGCAAGAACACGAGTGGGTTGCCATTCCCTTCTCCATCATAAAGCTATATGTCAACCTTAAAACTCAAATGTCATAACTACTTATATCGCCTATAGGCTTCACTGGAGCTGAAGACATCATTTAAAGTATTTCTTAGCCCTAGTTTTGAGCATTATACTTTGGTGAGGTTATGAAGTATCAGGGAGCAGGTGAAAGAGGAACCATTTGTTCTTTGTTTGGCACTGTAATTGCAGGAGCTGGACATGAGCACAGTTAGTGAAGCCGGAAATTTAGATTTCTTAAGATATATCCTGAAATGTGTGAGTTCATCTACTTTGGTGGGGCCTCAGTTTTCTTGCCTGTAAATGAGAAAGACTGGATTAGATAAACTCTCCCTTCTATCTATTTAGTAAAGGGCTTCCCTGGTGGCTCAGATGGTAAAGAAGCCACCTGCCATGTAGGACACCTGCTCAATCCCTGCATTGGGAAGATCACCTGGAAAACAGAATGGCTATCCACTTCAGTATTCTTGCTTGGAGAATTCTATGGACGAAGGAGCCTGGTGGGCTACAGTCCATGGAGTTGCAAAGAGCTGGACATAACTGAGCAACTAGCACTTTTCACGTGCTTCTGTTAGATCTCCATGGCTCCACTAAGGTAGTACTGGTCTGCAGAAAAACCCCTCTCAGCAGCTGGGAAGCCAAAAGCCTCACTTGCCTGCTATGTCCAATTATAGAACTGTCCTTCCTTGGGTTCTCTTTGAGAGAGTGACAGAAATCCACTGTTTTCCCTTAGCATTCCAGGGACTTGTGTCTTTCTTCCCTGAGAATGAATCATGGAATCAGAGAGCTGGATTTCAGCCAAACCTCAAATCAATCCAAGTCATTCATTGTCTTTGAACTCAGCTTTTTAACTTTTTTTTTCTTCTTCCTAGTATCTAGTTACTGAGTCAAGTTTATGACCCCTTTCAGACAACGAGGAAGTTTAAGAAGAGGAAGAGCGCTTTGGTGGGGGTGGGCAAGGATGAATGTTGACTTAAATCTTTGTTGACTATGATGCTGAAGATGAAGGAAAGTATTCTAAGACAGTCACAAGGGGGAACGCAATGACTAGTGGTCAGAGGCTCCAGGGATGCAGATCTGGGCTGATATAAGGACTTTTTGACAACCAACCATTTTATGAGGAAGCTGTTTGTCTAGAAAGGTGTCAGATATTGAGTAATTGATTAGGTCAATAAATACATAAGATAAATATAGTTGGGTCGTGGGCTGGGTTCTATGTGGGAAACAAAAATGAAAATATGTCATCCACACAGTCAGGAGTTTATAGCCTGGTAGACAAGTTCTGCTTTGCAAAATAGTGGGTTGGCCACAAAGTTTGTTCGGGCTTTCCCAGATGATCTTAGAGAAAAACTCGAATAGACTTCTTGGCCAATCCAGTAGAGACCCCTTTGCAGAGCCGTAAGTCAGCCATAAGCAAAGCACTTTGCAGACTAGAGATGGAGGTGGCTCCTCAGGCTAAAGAAAGAGGAGACTTGGTTATGGGGTGGTCCGAGACCCTGGCACATGAATTAGCCCTTGAAGGTAAAAAGAAGGTGATGATGAGGGGGTGGAGACGGTGTCTGAGTGAACAGTTAGGGAAGCAAGGAAATGGCAGCTCAGAAGCCCATTACTGTTAATATTTGCTTTCTGCACAATGTAAGGCAGGTTCCATCAGTATGCTTTTGGGCATTTGCACCCAAAGGGAGCACAACCATTTCTTTTCCACATAAGCTTGTCCTTCCAACTTCTTTCTTCACACAAGCTAGCAAATTTTCCTGTTTCCTTTTACCTCCTTCCTATATTTCCATGTCTATTGCTATGCCCCAGGGTGCCCCAGTCCAGCCTCAAGGTAAATTGAGGGATGATTCCTCCCACTCCTGCACATCACCAAGTACCAGGTATACAGTGGCTGTCAGCGGGGGTGTAGTTTGTGGAAGTCTTCTTGACTGGCTGAGTGATTTAGAAAAAAAGTTCTTGAGGAGCAGGTGGCAATTACTCCCTCCCTCAATGGCCTTCAAGGTGCCAATGATGTTTGGAAGCAGAGAGAGTGGTGCTCTACCTCAAGCAAAGGGTAGCCTGTATCTGAGTGGCTGTGGTGAGGGGTCACCCTCCGTGTCTCTCAAGGTCCTCGAGCCAACATCCATAAGGCAGCATGCTCTTCAAAGCGGCTTGGTCCTCCTAGGATGATGCCCATGGCCCCAGGGTGGAAGAGAGGGTGACCTGAAGTTCAGGCATTCAGACCCTGGTCCCTTAGTTTCCTAAGGTATCAATATCCTGAGGTGTCCCCATCCTTTCTAAGCCTAAACACTGCAGGATGCATTCTCATCTTAGGGGGAGTTTACCTTCCATGCCCTAAAGGAATGCGCTCATACTACACTTGCCCACTTTAGTGGGTAAAATGGAACAGATGGTGGGAAGGAAGTGAGTGCTGGTGCCCTGAAGATGATTTCAGAGGAAAAGCAAAGAAAAGTGCAGTTTGATCTGCCTGGGGTACAACCCCATCAAATCATTCACATCTAGCTCCTCCTTTGTCTTTTTGTGTGTACTCAGTTGCTAAATTGTGTCCTATTCTCTGCAACCCCATGGACTGTAGCCTGCCAGGCTCCCTTTGTCCATGGGTTTTCCCAGGAAAGAGTATTGGAGTGAATTGCCATTTCCTTCTCCAAGGGATCTCCCCAACCCAGGGACTGAGCCCATGTTTCCTGTGTCGCCAGCAATGGCAGTTGGATTCTTTACCACAAAACCACCTGGCTGAAGTCACTAAAGTTCTCTTCCTAGCAGTAAAGCAATAGACTCTCATTCTATATTTTTCTCTTCTATTCCTTGCTGGTCTGGGTCATACTCCTTGGCCAGTGAATTAATTTATCAGAAACATCCCAGCCCTTGCCAGCTCCAGCATGACTCCTGGACCATTCCCACTGGGTTTTCTAGCTGCCCATGCTCTAAGGCATTTGTATCTCTGATGGTTGAGGAGCTAAGGAAGTATTCTTTTTTACTTCTCATGGTCCCTTGGCTGACTGGTGCTGTGGTTTGTTGCTGCTGCCCAGCATTGACAAGAGTATCACTAGCTCTGGGAAATAGATCAAAATTCAAAATTTGAAGTCCTGTTTCTTCTGAATACATATTGCTTTCATATCATCATAAAGCTGAAAAGTTATAAGATGAACTACTATAAGATAGAAACCCTCTGTACTGGGAAAAGAAAGATGCAGGGGGGGTCTTTGGTCCTTGGGGATCATATTGTTCACGGGCACGGAGCTCAGTTTTGTTATATATGTCACCAGGCCCTGACTTATTTTATGGCTGACTAGCAGCATTTGTTGTTGTTGTTTAGTCACTAAGTCATGTTGGACTCTTTGTGACCCCATGGACTATATAGCACACCCAGCTCCTCTGTCCTTCACTATCTCTTGGAGTTTGCTCAGTTTCATGTCCATTGAGTTAGTGATGGTATCTAACTATCTCATCCTCTGTCACCCCCTTCTCCTCCTGCCTTCAATCTTTCCCAGCTTCAGGGTCTTTTCCAATGAGCCAGTTCTTCCCATCAGGTGGCCAAAGTATCGGAGCTTCAGTTTTAGCATCAGTCCTTCCAATGAATATTCAGGACTGATTTCCTTTAGGATTGACTGGTGTGATCTCCTTGCTGTCCAAGGGACTCACAAGAGTCTTCTCCAACACCGCAGTTCAAAAGCATCAATTCTTTGGAGCTCAGCCTTTTTTATGGTTCAACTCTGACATCCATATATGACTACTGGAAAAAGCATAGCTTTGACTATACAGACCTTTATTGGCAAAGCGGCATATGAGGACATAAACTTGAGAATCACATGCACCTTGGTTTGTAGTAGCACAGTGCATAGCATAGGTAGAACTACTAGCTACCTGATTACTGGCAAGTTCCTTAACCTCTCTCTGCTCCCCTTTCTTCATTTGTCAAAGGATAGAAAAATAGCACTTCCTTTAGCAGTGTGAGAGTGATAAGAAAATAGCAACAACAATAATAGCTGTGTCAACAATATTAATATTCATTGAGTAGTTACTACATGCTGGGCACTGTCCTAGGTTTTCTTCATGTATTAACTCTTAATCCATATAAAAATCCTATGCAATAGATACTACTATTAATATCTCTACATCCTGGAGAAGGAGGTTGAGATAATTCTCAACAAAGAAGTTGAGGAACTTAACCAAGCAAAGTGACAGAGCTAGCAACTGGTAGAACTGAGATTTGAATGCAGGCAGTCTGGCTGCCAGGTCCTAAGCTCTGACCACAATGTTATTTATACTGCACACAAAATGCTAGGCAGAAGTGGTATCAGTGAAAATGGCAGAGTCAAGTTCTCTGAAATTCTCTCCCTCATGAAAAGCAAGAAGAAAATTGGCAAAAATGGTCAGAATTGACTTTTTCAGAAGTCAAAACTAGCTAAAGGCTTGCAGCAATCTGGGAAGTGTATGTCAAGAAAAAATGGCTGAATCTGGCTCAGCTGGTAAAGAATCTGCCTGCAATGTGGGAGAACTGGGTTAGATCCCTGGGTTTGGAAGATCCTCTGGAGAAGGGAAAGGCTATCCACTCCAGTAGTCTGGTCTGGAGGATTCCAGGGACTATATAGTCCATGGGGTTGCAAAGAGTCGGATATGACTGAGTGACTTACACTTTCACTAGAGCAGCAAGGGACTTCCCAGGTAGCTCAGATGGTAAAGAATCTGCCTTCCAAGGAGGAGACATAGGTTCAATCCCTGGGTAGGGAAGATCCCTTGGAGAAAGAAATGGTAACCCACTCCAGTATTCTTGCTGGGAAATCCCATAGACAGAGGAGTCTGGCAGGCTACAGTCCACGGGGTCTCAAAGAATCAGAAACAACTTAGTGACTAAACAGCAGCAGTGGCAGCAGAACAGCAAGTTTGATGATATTTTAAGTTGCCTTTCCCCCATCATCTTCTTCACTAGTGCAATAGCTTTAAAAATTAACAGCTTGAAAATCAAGTCACACTGAATTCTAGTAGTCTGGCAGCCACCAGAAGGAGCAATTGAGTGAAACAAAATTTCTAGAGAATTGGCATTGTTTTACCTTTCTGGTTGTTCCCTGGGAGACAGTCTTCAAGGCTGTTGTTAGTTTCTTGACTTAGGGCTTGTCCAGTGAGAAAAGCCTTTTGTCTAGAAGTACTTGTTGAAACAATTACAGGCAACTGATTAACTCTGTGACTGCCTGAGGCAGTGATAATGGTTGGGCAAATAATAAACTTACCAAAAAATCCAACAGAAAGGAAAACTTAAAAGAGGAAAAAGGAAAGAATGAGATGTTCATAGAGGCTTTGGAAAGCTCGCACATATTCCTGCTGCTGCTGCTGCTAAGTCGCTTCAGTCGTGTCCGACTCTGTGCGACCCCATAGACGGCAGCCCACCAAGTTCCCCTGTCCCTGGGATTCTCCAGGCATATTCCTAGGGATGTAGAAACTGAATGGAGGAGGGGCAAGCCCAGGAAAGACCTGAAGAGACCCTAAACTGTCACCTCTGACTGACTCTTAGGCTTCATGCAAGTAAGAAGTGAAGGCTAAGGCAGAGTTGTAAATTGTTGGTCTGAGTGTTACATGTGTGACCCAACATGCACACAGAACCCTATGGTAAAGTGCAGGAAATTTATTGGTTCTAGGACTTTAAGAATATAAATCTCTGCCCAGTCATTAGCTGAGTAGAGACTTTAGTGGCCATACATGACAAAGACTACAGAAGGTACAGATTTAATCCGGAGAATTTAGTAAACAAAAAACCCTCAAACATTCAGCCAAGGAAAGGAAACAAAGATCATTTAGATTGAAAGGAGGAAGTAAAGAAATCTCTAGCTTCAGATTATATGATTGTACATATAGAAATATCTAAGATATTATAAAAAAAAGCTTGTTAGGACTAATAAAAAAATCCAACATGATTACAGGAATAATAATGGTATATTAAGTTAATTGTATTTCTATACATTAGCAATGAATGATATGAAAATAAAACAAAAAACTCAATTTCATTTACTATAGGAGCAAAAAGAATAAATTACTTAGCAATAAATTTACCAAATGAAGTGAAAATCTTCTTCACTGGAAACTACAAACCTTGTTGTAAGAAATCAAAGAAGAGCTAAATAAATGGAAAGTCATCTTGTGTTCATGGATTGGAAGACTTGATATTATTAAGATAACCTACAGATTCAATACAATCACTATCACAATTCCAACTCTCTTTTTTCCCCCCCAAAATAGACAAGTTAATTCCCTAAAATTCACATGAAATTACAAGGGACCCAGAATATTCAAAACAATCTTAATAAAGAGGAACATGGTTAGAAGACTTATACTTCCTGATTTCAAATCTTACTATAAAGGCACAGAATTCAAAACAATATAGTCCTGGCATAAGGTTAAATACATAGACAAATGGGATGGAATGAAATTGAGAACCCCAAATTAAACCCATGTATCTATGGTCATTTGATTTCCCACAAGGGCACCAAGCCCATTCAATGGGGAAAAGAATAGTCTTTTCAACAAGTGGTGTTGGGACAAGTGGATATTTAGATTAAAAAAAAAATGAATTTGAACATCTACCTCACACCATATACAAAAGTTAAAAAATGAATCAAGGAACTAAATGTAAGAGCTAAAACTATAAAATTTTGGAAGGAAATACAGGTGTAAATTTTTGTGGCCTTGGATGAGACAGCGATTTCTTAGATATGACACCAAAACCACAGGCATCAAAAGGAAAAACAGGTTAATTGGACTTCAAAGTTAAAAATTTTTGTGCATGAAAGACACTAACTAGAATATGAAAAAGCAACTCACAGAATGGGAGAAAATTATGCAAATCAGATGCCTGATTAGGGTTTATCATCCAGAATGTATAAAGAGTTGTTACCCAACAATAAAAAGATGAAAGAACCCAATTTTAAAGAGTGAGCAGGAACTTTCTGGTGGTTCAGTGGTTAAGAATCTGCCTGCCAATGCAGGGGACATGGGCTGGTCTGGGAAGATTTTACATACCTCAGAGCAACTAAGCCTTCGTTCGAGCCGCAACTACTTGAGCTCACACTCGTAGTGCCTGAGCTCTGAGACAAGAAAAATCACATCAATAAGAACCTTCATACCACAGCTAGAGAAAGTCCATGTGCAGCAACAAAGACCCAGAGCAGCCAAAACTAACTACTAAAAATAAATAATTTAAAAAATGGTCAAAAGCTTGAACAGATATTTCTAAAAGAGGATAAATAAATGACCAATAGGCATATAAAATATGCTAAATATCTCTAGTCTTTATGGAAATGAATATCAAAACTCCAGTGAAAAACTACTTCACAACCACTAGGTTTGTAATAATCAAACACAGAAACATAACAAGCATTAATGAGGATGTAAAGCAACTGGAACCCTTAAAAATTGTTGGTAGGGATGGAAAGCTGGGTAGCTTCAGTGGAAAACAGTTTGGTGGTTCTTCAGAAAGTTAAACGTAGAATTTCCATATGATTCAGTAATTCCATTCCTAGGTATATACTGAAAAGAATTGAAAACATATGTTCAAACAGAAATCTATCCATAAATACTTATAGTACATTATTCATAGTAGACATAAAGTGGAAATAACCGAAGTATCCATCTATTGATGAAGGGATAAGCAACATGTGGTATATCTGTACAGTGGAATATTATTCAGCTGTAAAAGAAAGAAGTACTGATATATATTACAACAAGGATAAATCTTGAAGACATTAAGTGAAAGGTCAGTCACAAAGAACTACACACTGTGAGATTCTATTTCTATGAAATGTTCAGAATAGGCAAATTCATGGAGAAAGAAAGAGGACTAGTGGTTGTGGGGATTAGGAATGGGGTGACTGGTATTGGGTATGACGTTTGTTTTTGATGAAAATGTTCTGAAATTAGATAGTCATGATGGTTGCAAAACATTATGAATAAGTTAAAAACCATGAAATTGTACACTTTAAAAGGAATTTTATGTGGTGGAAATGTCAATTAAAAAAAAGGCACATTGCCCTGGTTGAGACTAATAATAATAGATAAGTTTTGGAGTGCTTAGTAGGTGCCAGACAATGTGCAAAGTGCTTATACATGATCTAATTTAGTCCTTATTTGTGCTCAGTGGTTTCTGACTCTTTGTGACCCTATGGACTGTCACATGCCAGGCTTCTCTGTCCATGGGACTTCCCAGGTAAGAATACTGGAGTGGGTTGCCATTTCCTCCTCCAGCGGATCTTCCTCACTCAGGGATCAAACCCGTATCTCTTGCATCTCCTGCATTGGTAGGTGGATTCTTTACCAACAGTGCCACCTGGGAAGCCCATAATTTATTCCTTACAGCAACCTTAATCAAGGCACAGATGGGTTAAATAAATTGCGTAGGGCCATGTAGATGGTGAGTAGCAGGAAGTGGGACTCAAGTGCAAGCATCTGATTCCAGAAACTGTGTTTTTATGTTGCTCTTCTCCCCATTCCTTGCTGCTACAGTGACTATTATTTTTCTTCGTATGCCTAGGTGGCTTGGATAATCTAACCAATCTTTTCTTAAGACTGATGCAAGAGGTAAAATTTGCCCTCCTACTCCTAAGGAGAAACTTAACTCTTTACACCAGAAATGAAGGCATAGAGTACAGTTTCAAATGAGCCTCAGATATTTTTTCTTATTGAAAAAAATAAAAAGGAGTTCCTTTCCCAGGAGACTTGCATTAAGGGCCTGGCCTTCTGGAGGTTGGGCTTGTGTTGCTGGTCATACTGTCATAGCAAGGCAGAACTTGACTGCTCTCACGCTAGGCAATCGCTGGAGGCCCGAGGAGCGCCATGGCGATCTAGCACTCTGAGATCCCAGCCCCATGTCTGCAATGCTGGGAGCTGGAGTGTGATTTCACTGTAAACAAGTGTTTGGTCCTGTTCAGAGAGGAAGTCAGCATTATTCAACCAGGAAACTAGGACCTGACAAAGCCCAATGCCAGCCACTGTTGTGCAACACTCTTTATTTTGACTTACATCTTTGCAATCAATCACTTTTTTGTTGTCATTTTGATCATTTAATTTTATGAAATATGTATTGGTTGAGGTGGCAGGACATATGTAGTTTATTTGACTAAATGAATCAGTGAATAAATAAATGAACGGATATAGGCCAAATGAATATATCATTAATCTGGGTTATGCACAGTGGAGCGTGGGGCCAGGACCATGACATGGGTTTGGGTGAAATTTCTGGGGCTATTAAGCTGAGACATCTGTCTCTGAGTCTACTCATCTTACAACATGATTTCTTCACTCTCCAGGACTCCCCTGGCAGGATGGGGCTACATTCTCCTCTCTTCATGCTCACTGTTCATCATGGATAATCTTTTCAGATGTTGCTTCCTGCTTATGCACAGGAGTAAAGTATTTGCTGAGTTCAGAAGGAAGGCTTCTCTCTCAACCATTTAGTGTCCAGGCCTTCTTTCTCCTCAGTCACTTATAGAAAGATGTGTGCAACTCTTCCCAATTGTTACTGTATGTGAAAAGCTGGCTTTGGTATATTTGGGTCCCAGCTGTGACCAAATAGGCAAAGCCTGCCTGCCTGCCATCACTGGGTGAGCTCTCCTTGATGAGCTGAGTGGACCCTGACTGCTCGTATAGTCATGGCTGTGGCAGAATATGAAGAATATTCTTCATGGCCTTGGGTTTCCTGTTGCACTAGATTCCAGTTTCATCTCTTCATTTAATTTTTTAAACTTTACTGGGGAATAATTGACAAATATAATTGTATACTGGAGAAGGAAATGGCAACACACTCCAGTATTCTTGCCTGGAAAATTCCATGGACAGAGGAGCCTGGCAACCTACAGACCATGGGTCACAAAGAGTTGGACAGGGCTGACCATGGCTTCCTTGCTGGCTCAATCGGTAAGGAGTCTGCTTGCAATTCAGGAGACCCGGGTTTGTTGCCTGGGTCAGGAAGATCCCCTGCAGGAGGGGATGGCAACTCACTCCAGTATTCTTGCCTGAAGAATTCCACGGACAGAGAAGCCTGGTGGGCTACAGTCCACGGGATTGCAAAGAGTCGGACACAACAAGTGAGTAACACCTGACCATGTGCACACACACACATGATTATATACATTTAAAGTGTACAAGGTGATAATTTGATACACATACACACATTAGAGCAAGGTAAGTAACACATCTGGTAGTTCAGCTGGTAAAGAATCTGCCTGCAATGCAAGAGACCTGGGTTGGATCCCTGGGTTGGGAAGATCCCCTGGAGATGAGAACAGCTATCCACTCCAGAATTCTGGCCTGGAGAATTCCATGGACAGAGGAGCCTTGCAGGCTATAGTCCACAGGGGTCACAAAGAGTCGGACACAGCTGAGCGACTTTCCCTTTACACTTTTATCACCTCACATAAGTAACATAGTTAACTTTGTGTGTGTGGTGAAAATGCTTAAGATCTACTCTCAGCCACTTTTAAGTATACAATACTGTTTTATTAGCTAGAGTCCACCTCTCAGTTTTTATTGGGTTCTTTGTTATCTTCTGATAGTCTGGTATTTGGAAGGTGTAAGAATACACATTGGAATATTACTCAACCAAAGGAATGATAATGGGTCATTTGCAGAGACATGGATGGACCTAGAGTCTGTGATACAGAGTGAAGTAAGTCAGAAAGAGAAAAACAAATATATTTACTGTTTTATATATATATATGGAATCTATGGTACTGATGAACCTATTTGCAGGGCAGGAATAGAAATGCAGACATAGAGAACAATGGATGGACACAGAGGTGGGGTGGGCTGAATAGGGAAATTAAGATTGACATATATATATACTACCGTGTGTAATAGTAGCTAGTGGAAACGTGCTGTTTAGCACAGGGAGCTCAGCTCAGTGCTCTGTGGTGATCTGAATAGAACAGATGGTCAGAGAGGGAGGTCTTTGAAGGGAGGGATATATGTTTACATATAGCTGATTTAATTCATTGTACAGCAGAAACTAACACAGCTTTGTAATACAACTAAACCCCCTTTTTTTTTTTAAAGAAAAACAAAATCTTTTAAGGGCTTCAAAACCTTTCTTTTAAAGAATGTCAGCTTTGCCCTCCTCAACTGAAATCCCCAAAGCCCTTTATTAGCACCCTTTTTCCATCATGTTCTGAAGCCTGTCCTGACCTCTTTATTAGCTGGGGTCAGAGGAAGTGACCAACAAGCACTGAGTAGTGTGTGTCCCAGGAAAGGAGTACGTGCCTGGCGAGATTTCAATAGGAGGCAGGCTGGTCCCTCCCTGCTCTGCTATGTCCTGTCGTGTGAGCAGGAACAGTTACTTACCTTTTTGGGTCCCATGCTCCACATTTATAAAATTCTGCTCATAGTGCCCTCTTGGGCTCTTGTGCAAATTAAATAAGAAAGTCTGTGAAGAGTACTTAGCACTTTCTTTCAGTTATTCACTCAGCAAATATTTCTGGAACGTCTACTGTGGGCCAAGTACCCGTCTAGGTGCTGGGAATAAAACAGTGAACAGCCACTTATGGTTCTTCAACTGAAATTTAAGATGGATAATTCCAGGGAGCTCCCCAAATAAGATCTGTCTGTATTTTTCTAACATTGTTTAGTATTTATGATAAATGAACTCATGCTAGTTCCAGGCACAGATCCAAGCGTTTTGCACACGTAATCTTATGATAAACAAGCAGGACCTGCAGGATGTCATCATAAACGAGCCTTTATGTTGAGTCCCACAGCTTCTTCAGACTCCTCTTCTAGGACCAGTTTCTCCCTTGCCCTGTGATGGAAATCTGGGGCCAGATCCCACAATTTTTCTGGTCACTCTTAGGTAATAAAAATCCCCTAGCTGCTCGAGTTTCCCCAAACTGCCTCAGTTCAGTAATTTAAAGCGTTCATTCCCACATCACAGTCAAAATTCCTCAAGGTCATTTAGAGTTGAAGCTTCTTTTGCTACGTCACCTCCCCCTTCAACGATCCCCCTCACCCCTTGGGCCTTGGGCAGACTGGGAGCCATTGGTAGGCAGGGCTATGACCTCTGACCCTATACCAGGCACTTCTTTTGGATATGGGGAACACATCTCCTTCCTTAGCCTCTGGGCTGCCATCTTGGGCAGGCACTAGTCATATCTCCAGGCTGTGTACTCCCTCCTGTGTGCACACTATTTGGGGAAACACTCCCAAATCCGATGAACTCCCAAAGCATGGGCTTCCCTAACTCAGGAGACTCTTTCCAGAGCATATGCCAAACATAGTCCCCTTCTGACTTTTCCAGGCGTGGAAATGACCCAGGTCCTCTGTGTCCAGCAGGCTGAGGGCTGTAGGGAACACTTAGACTTACTCTCTGTCTGTCTCTTCTTTCACTGACTCCAGTTCCAGCACACAGCGCAAAAACTCCTTAGGTAGCAGGGACCACATGGTCTAATGGTTAGAACCAAAGACTCTGGGTTCAGAATTTCAGCCCTGGGTTCTGATGTCAGTTCTGCCACAAGCCAGCTGTGTGATGCTGGGCAATCTACTCCATGCACTCTGTGCCTCAGTTTCTTGATCTGTGTAATAGGGATGATGAGAAAGCCCATCGCCTAAAAGTTTCAGGAAGATTAAATAAGACACAATTTGTAAAGTCCTTAGAGCAGTTTCTCAGACATTTTGGGCAAGTGTGTGTTAAATAAATATCAGGTGGGGAAAAAAGTCTGAATGCTAAATAGCAAAGGCACGTTAATGGCAAATTTACCAGACACTCTTGACTTTTAGGTGTTCTGGGTTCTTTCATCTCAATCTCTTTCGGGTGAGGTCCAAGCAGGACTGCTTACAGCCTCAAGACCCTCAGGCATAGCTGGTTTTTGAGGAGAGTCTGAAGGTCTTTTTTTTTAAGCATTGTATTATAATTTTATTTATTTATGACTGTGCTGGGTCTTTGTTGCTGCACAGGCTTTTCTCTAGTTTTGGTGGGCGGGGGCTCGTCTCTAGCTGTGGAGTGTGTGGTCCAGGGCACTTCAGTAGTTGTGGTGCATGGGCTCTAGAGCCCAGACTCAGTAGTTGTGGTGCGCAGGCTTAGTTGCTCTGTATGGCATGTGGATCTTCCCAGACCAGGAATCGAACCTGTGTCTCCTGCATTAGCAGGCAAATTCTTTACCACTGAGTCACCAGGAAGCTCTGGAGGTCTTCTCAAATACTAGAAGACACCCAGTCCTGTTTTACTTCAAGTGCTAGAAACGCTAGAAAATATGTGGGTAGGGAGGGTGACTCAGGGCATTAGAAGGAATGACCATAGCAAGATTTCCCAGACAGAGTTTTCCAGAAAGGGTTTCTGGGAAAAGCAAAATGATGGTGGGCTCTGAGAGTTTCATTCTGTAACACTCCACCAGCCCAGCAGCCCTATTATCTCACATCTTGTTCTGCTCTGTTCGTTACTGTCCACTCAGGATGGGGACAGCCACATGGATTATGGGACATTTTTGAGTATCTTAAAACAATTAATTATCCTACTCTTGACAGGCTTAAGGGGGCTAAAACTGAAACACAGAGAAATTATGCAACTGAGCCAGTCACGTAGCATGGGTGGGGCTGAACTGGGTCAGATCTCTGGACTCCAGACTTACGTTGAATCTGATGAGATCCACCGCTGGGCTATTATCCCAGCACGGAGTTTGTTTAGTCACAGAAGCTGCTAACATGATTTCAGAGATGTGTGGTCAGGGACCCTGGGGTCATCTGGTGAAAATGACGTTACCAGGAAATTTAAAAACTCAGAGCTCTGGAGAAAGTTGTGTGTGAGGATGGAGTTGGAAAAAAAAAAAAATCAAAACAAGACTAGAAATTACCGTATATATAAACAAAAGGGAAATTATTTCACTATGGAAAATATGGATATAAGATAAAGGTATTGTTAGCTCAATGATAACTTCCAGAACATGCCAAGGTTAGTGTAGCCTCACAGAATTGGAGGAAACATTTTATCATTGCATGTTTGCATTTAATTTTGAGTATCTGGCCATCTAGGAATTCACTTAAAAAATGTTTCTAATTGAAGGATAATTGCTTTACAATATTGTGTTGGCTTCTGCCATACATCAACATGAATCATTCATAGGTATACACATGGCCCCTTTCTCTTGATCCTTCCTCCTACCTCACACCCCTTCCCACCCCTCTAGGTTGTTACAGAAGCCCCAGTTTGGGTTCCCTGAGTCATATGGCAAATTCCCATTGACTATCTATTTTACATATGATAGTGTATATGTTTCCATGCTACTCTCTTCATTTATCCCAGCCTCTCCTTCCCCCAACGCTTGTGTCCATGAGTCTGTTCTCTATGTCTACGTCTCCGTTGCTGCCCTGCAAATAAGTTCATCAGTGCCATCTTTCTAGATTCCATATATATGTGCTAATATATGATATTTGTTTTTCTCTTTCTGACTTACTTCATTCTATATAACAGACTCTAGGTTCATCCACCTCCTTATAACGGACACAAATGCATTCCTTTTTATGGCTGAGTAGTATTCCATTGTATATATGTATCACAGCCTCTTTATCCATTCATTTGTCAATGGACATCTAGGTTGCTTCCTTGTCCTAGCTATTGTAAATAGTGCTGCAATGAATATTGGGGTACATGTGTCTTTTTCAGTTATGGTTTCCTCAGGGTACAGGCCTAGGAGTAGGATTGCTGGGCCATATGATAGTTTTATTCCTAGTTTTTTAAAGTAATCTCCATACCTTATTCCATAATGGTTGTATCAATTTACATTCCCACCAACAGTGCAAGAAGCTTCCCTTTTCTCCACACCCTCTCCAGCATTTACTATTTGTGGATTTTTTGATGGTGGCCATTCTGATCAGTGAGAGGTGATATCTCATTGTTGTTTTGATTTGTATTTCTCTAGCAACGAATGATGTCAAACATCTTTTCATGTGTTTATTAGCCATCTTTATGTCTTCTTTGGAGAAATGTCTGATTAGGTCTTTTGCCCACTTTTTGATTGGGTTGTTTGTTTTCCTGGTATTGAGCTTATGAACTGCTTGTATATTTTGGAAATTAATCCTTTGTCAGTTGTTTCATTTGCTGTTATTTCTCTCATTCTAAGGGTTGTCTTTTCACCTTGTTTATAACTTCCTTTGCTGTGCAAAAGCTTTTAAGTTTAATTAGGTCCCACTTGGTTATTTTTGTTTTTATTTCCATTACTCTGGGAGGTGGGTCATAGAGGATCTTGCTGTGATTTATATCATACAGTGTTCTGCCCATGTTTTCATCTCAGAGGTTCATAATTTCTGGTCTTACATTTAGGTCTTTAATCCATTTTAGGTTTATCTTTGTGTATGGTGTTAGGAACTGTTCTAATTTTATTTTTTTACATGTAGCTGTCCAGTTCTCCCAGTGCCACTTGTTGAAGAAACTGTCTTTTCCTCACTGTATATTCTGCCTTCTTTGTCAAAGGTAAGTTGCCCATAGGTGAATGGGTTTATCGCTGGGCTTTCTATCTTGTTCCATTGGTCTATATTTCTGTTTCTGTGCCAGTAGAATACTCTCTTTATGACAGTAGCTTTATAGTATAGTCTGAAGTTAGGAAGATTGATTCCTCCAGCTCCATTCTTCTTTCTCAAGATTGCTTTGGCCAATCAGACTCCTTTGTGTTTCCACATGAATTGTGAAATTTTTTGTTCTAGTTCTGTGAAAAATGCCATTGGCAATTTGATAGGGATTGCATTGAATCTGAGGAATTCACTTTTTTAAAAAGTTTTATGAAGACTCAAAAGGAGTTGAAAAAATATCTTTCTTTGATTTTCTACTCTTTCTCAGTTCTTCTCTTGGTTCCCATCAAGTGAAGCAAAGAAGAGTAGACAGAGAATGGGTTCTATAATTGTGGAGATCTGGGTTCAAATCTTGATTCTAATACTTTAATAATTATATGTATATATATATATATATAATTTATTTGTTTTGGCTGTGATGGGTCTTCATTGCTGCACAGGCTTTTTTCTCATTGTGGAAAGTGGAGGCTACTGTCTACTTAGGGTATGAAGCCCTCCCATTGCTGTGGCTTCTCCTGGTGCAGAGCACAGGCTCTATAGTGCATGGACTTCAGTAGCTGCGGCTCACGGGCTCCAGAGCCCAGGCACAGTAGTTGTGGTATATGGGCCTTGTTGCTCCACAACATGTGGGATCTTCCTGGACCAGGGGTTGAACCCTTGTCTCCTACATTGGCAGGCAGATTCTTTACCACTGAGCCTCCAGGGAAGCCCCCTGACTCTACTACTAATGAGGTGGTCTTGAGCAAATTACTTAGTGTCTCTGACCTTCAGTTTCCTTATTTATGGAACAGTTATAGTGATACTTACTAACAGGGTTGAAGTAAGCAAAGTCTCTCCCGATGCCTGGTTCACAACAGACACTCATCTAGGGATGGGCTGCAGCGTATCTTAGACTCATGAAAAATCCCAGTTCAAAATGGATTTATCAAAGGAGTACAGCACGGATGCAAGGATAGATCCAAAGAACAGACTAAAGAACTCAGAAGTAGACCAACTAAGTGCTTAATTAATTTTTGACAAAAGTCACAATATAATTCAATGGGAAAAGGGTGATGTTTTCAACCAGTGGTGCTGGAGCAATTGGACATCTATATACAAAAAAAGAAAATAAACTTTGATTCATACCTTGCATCATGTCCAAAAATTAACTTGAAATGGATCATAAACCTAAATGTAAGAGCTAAAACTTTACCCTTTGAGGAGAAAAACAGGAGAAAATTTTTGTGACTTTGGGTTATACCAATTTTTTTTTTAGAAAACAAAAAGCACAAATCTGATAAGGTGGACTCATCCGTGTTAAGAAATGTTTGCTAGTCAAAAAGACGCTGCTAAGAAAATGGGAAGCCACAGACTAGGAGAAAATATTTGCAAAATGGATTTGTTTCTTTAATATTGCTGTCTTCTTGATACTGTGGTATAAAGTAGATGTAATCAATAATTCTTGTGTCCTCCCCATCCTCTCCCTGATAGAGTGCACTTTCTATATGCTTTCCCTTCCTCCCTTACTGCTTATGTCATTATTCACAGCCATAATTCTCATAATATTGTTATGAGTGAGGGCTGGAGAGAAGACTGAAACTTGTGTTATGAGGTTGCAAGCGCTTCATCTAAATTCCATTCTTGGTGGGAGAGAAGAGAGCAATGATGAAAAATACAGAGACAAGCATGTGTCCATTAGGAAGCAACCTGAAGCTGTTGGCAACCCTCTCAACAATGACAACAAAAAGCATAGACTGAGCATATGGCACTAAGGGCTGTGCTTGCATCATTTAACTGTAAGAGAAACATATGCAGGAGTCATCCTAGGGTCCCAGAAGAAGCAGGGCCACCAAGCAGGCCTCCAGAAGAAATTCATCTGGGTTGTTCCTTCCTGACACCTGCAATGGATTTTGTTCTTCCTGTGTCTCTGGATTGCTTTATCCTTTGGACGTCATTCTTGATTCATCCACGTCTTTTCTTGGTTTTACCATTTTGGGACTGTTGGCTTGATTTTGAAGATTTATTTTGTTTGAAACTGCAGTCTCTGTTTGGCTTGCTGGCACCAGACTTCGTACTTCCTTGCTGTGTAAATCTGGTAACCCTCCCTGCAATCTCCTCTCTGTGTCTTAAAGCTTCCAGTTTGCAGTTTTGGGCCATCCCTGGGTGATTACCTATCTCATATATCCCAAGGTACATAAGCATCATTACTGGCATCAACAGGCAACACTCTTATGGGTCTCTCTTGTTCTTATGTCCCTGGCAAACCACTGTAAGCAGAGTTGAAGGAGAAAGCCTTCAGGTACTTATGACAAGTACAGGTTGAGGAGGCCATGTCTGCCTTGGCCAAGGAAGTTGTGGCACTTTTGAAGTAGATGTAACTGTGAGGATGTCCTTATGGATGTCAGCCAAGTTCCTGTGTATGGAAGATCTTGGAGTTGGAATGGTCAGCCTGTTGATACTTGAGAGTCAGCTGAAGACTTATGGGTGAGCACAGATCAAACCACAGGGTGAGTAGACCAGTGGGGAAAACAGAGCATGTGCTCACCATTCTGCTCTTTCCACAGGTGTCCAAATAGAATTAGAGCCAGTGGCAGCAGTGAAAGTCCCAGTGCCTGGGATATATATATGCATGTGTATGTATCCAGCTTCCCGCTGGAGCAGAGGGAAGGTACCATGTTTCCCTTCAGCTTCAATTTAACAACAGCAAGACCACAAGAGATGTTTTCTCTAGAGTTGATTCCCCACAATAGTCTGGCTGCAATTCACAGGCTGCAGAACAATGCGGGTGGGGGTAGGGGGGAGGGTGCAGAGAATCCCTTTGGGTTTATTTCAATTTAGTATGAGAACCTCTTAGAATAAGTAAGCATCCTGGGGAGAGGAAGGACAGACACCAAAGTCTTCAATTTTGATCTCTGTGATCATTTTAACCCAGGGTCTGCTAGGTTTCAAAAGCTTGAACTGTGGTCAGTTGCTCATCAGAAGAATTCCTGCTCCTCCGCTGACCTGCTCCTCCCTTGACAGCAAAGTGATGTGTGAATGGTCTCTGTGTGATGCTCTGGAGGAGCAGTTATGTGCCCTAGAACTGGAGAAAAATTTGTCCACAGTAAGTATCTTGCACTGTAAACTGTTTCCACTTCACATAGACTGTTGAAAAGCATCTGGAAGATATATATTCATTATTGTTAAAAAAATAGATTTATGAGTGTTATGAGATTATGATGCAGAAGACAGAACCTCTCAGTGTTTTTAAAGTGCAAACCACACTCACTAGCCTTGTCTTAGAGTGATCAAGCTGACAGGGACTCAAAAACTCACACAGTTCATATAATTTTACCTACTGAAGCCCCCAACGTCCAACAATTTTACAGTTCAGGAATCTGAGGAGCGGAAAGGCTCGGGGAGGATTTATTATATTTGCATAGTCAGTGGAAGAGCTGAAACTTAAGCCCTGGTTCCTTGATAGTAAATCCTGCACTTGCCTCTAACTGTCTTTTATCTAAATTAAGGTATTTGACTTTCTGTCTTTGAAAACCTGTATAGACATCACGGTTATTTCCCCAGAGGGAGATGAAGCATGAACTAATTTTCAATGAGAGTGAGTCTGGGGGGAACAGTTCCAACTGGGCACATTCTTTCCTCCTTTTTTCATGGCCACCTGAAAACTTTGGCTGGGTGCTGGGGGGTGGGACGCTCTTCCCACTTCCCAGTCTTTTTCTTTTCACAGCTGCAAAGTTCAGTGAGTTGAACTGCTGTGCTGTGAGTTCACTGTTCACTCTGCCACGACCAACCTCTGTTGTAAATTTTCCTCCCAGAACACGTGACGATGCATTTCTTGACTATATATCCCAAGAGCAGCGGCAGAATTGTCAGAGCGCAGAGCCCCACACGCAGGAAGAAAAAGGCTCTTGGACCTGACCATTTAGGAATTCAGGACTTGGGACAAATTCGCTAGCTTTTGGTAAGTCAGCAATGCCACTTTGCTTCAGAAACTTGAAAGGCTACTCCTGGCAATTTGTAGATGCAGTTTTCTCTTCCTTTCCTTTTTTCTAAGGCAGTTTTGTCTTGAATTAAAAATAGGTTGATGCTTGGCAGTGAAAAGTAAACTTTCTTTTTTTCTGCTCCATCAGCTCAAAAAGTTTCCCAGGGATTCAGACCTTATTTCTTTTCTCTCCGCACCCCTGTCTTAAAGGGATTTTTTTTTTTTTTTTGCTTTTAAACTGATTGAAGCAAAGCCTTTCACATGTTCACTTTATGAAATGAAAATTTGATGGACATGTAAAAAAATGAAAGTCTTCTTTTTTTTCCTCCCACCTCCCGGTGCCCATTTCCCCGCGCACCCCAGTCCTCATAGCTGACTCCTGTTAACCACTAAGAGGGACTTAGAGTTACTTCTCCAGGTAGCAGCTGTAAACCTTTCTGATCCTATAGTTCCGCAAACCTGGTGCTGCCCTCTTTTCTGTAACTGCGGTCGGGTGGGAGAGTCCTAACCTGCAGCTTTCTCCCCAGCTCCTGGCAGTGTGAGCTGAGCTTCAATGCTGAAGATGGAGTCTCTGAACAGCACAGACGCTGGCACCGCAGCCCCCAGCGCCCCCCTAGAGTCCCCCGTATCCGGCAGCGGCCACGGCAACGAATACTTCTACGTTCTGGTGGTCATGTCCTTCTACGGCATTTTCTTGATTGGGATCACGCTGGGCTACATGAAATCCAAGAGGCAGGAGAAGAAAGCCAGCCTTCTGCTGCTGTACAGGGACGAGGAGCGGCTCTGGGGGGAGGCCATGAAGCCGCTGGCCACGCTGTCTGGTCTGAGGTCGGTGCAGGCGCCCACGATGCTGAATGTGTTGCAGGAGAGCGTGGCTCCTGCCCTATCCTGCACCCTCTGCTCCATGGAGGGTGACAGCGTGAGCTCTGAGTCCTCCTCGCCCGATGTGCACCTCACCATCCAGGAGGAGGGGGCGGACGATGAGCTGGGGGAGACTTCTGAGACCCCCCTCAACGAAAGCAGCGAAGGGTCCTCGGAGAACATCCATCAGAATTCCTAGCACCCCCTAGGACCCTCTGGAGGTGACCCTATGAACCAGCACCCTTAGAGCGAGGAAGGACACTTTCCGTATCGGGTTTCACTTTTGCAGGGCAACTGCCACTTCCAAGGGACCCACGGCAAGCCCCTGAATAGGGGGTGGGGTGGGGTGGTCGTGGTGGTAGTAGGGGTCAAGGCTCAGACGGGGCCAGCCGCAGCCTGGAGTCCGCCTCATGCCTGTGGTGTAGACCTGCAGCTGAAACAGGCCTGAAGACGCGTGGTGTGTACCTTTCCTTGGGTCCTGGCGGGCGGGGTTCCCGTGCGGAACTCGGCAGGTGGGATGTCCTTGCGATTGTACTCTCAGGGGATGCCCCGGGTAACTCCTGCAGCATCTGCCTACTCCCAGGGCTGCCAAAGGCTTAGGGCGTCCCAAGGGACTAGTTTCGGTTTGCTAATTTGCCCAGAGCTTTGTTCTTCTAGATCTGATTCGCTGTAAGAGCCTTTAATGTGAACCTGTGGTATTAGTTCACCATAGGTTACAGAGCTTCTTTTAGGGGGTCTTTCTGGATAGAGCAGGGGGATATTTGTTGGAGGGGGACTTTTGATGGGAGGAAGCTGGAGATCTCTACCTGGTCCATTTGCCTACTGTAAGGAGAAAACCAGGCGACTTTTAAACCGGTCAACATGAGCTGAGATGATAAGAATAATCTGCTACTTGACCCTTTGTCTAACCTGTGACCTTGAACTCTGACCTGGGACCATCCAGCATCATGTGCTGGCATGACCTTTTTTTTTTTTTTTTGGAAGGGTTTCCCCAGAATCTAACCTGCATTCCGAATGGCTGTGCAGGGAATATTCCTGATCTTTCCAGAAGGGGTGATGGTGGGGTTGAACCAAGCCAAACTGTTAGCTCCGCTGCTGCTTTTTATTCCCAGCCCAGTTTTCTGAGCTGGGAAAAGATATACTGTGGGCCTCCCCGACATGGCATTTGGTCACGTAGCTGAGACTTAGAAGGGCATACTCTGGCAAGATTGTTCAGAGTTGGGGGTCCTCTGTTTGTGAATCCCAAGCCCAGACTCTGATATGCTGTGTGGTCCTGCGCATGTCATCCACAGACTTACTGCCTTCCTAAGACTCCTGATCATCTAGATCCCCAGGGGTCTGGGAGGATGTCTTTAGATTTTAAGACTCTGTGATGAATCCTACATGGCCTGGTGTGAGGAAGCTTGGACAGACTATTTCCTCACTGGCCAGTAGTCTGCAAAAGGATCTGCTTACTTAAAGGAGCAGTTGGTGACCGAAAACACGTGTAACTGGGAGATCCAGGGCGGCTCCCCCACCATCCCCTGCTGTCACTTTCCCAGCAGTGAATCCAAGAGGCAGATCCCATATTTTACTCCGCCGAGTTGTCTGGGTGGTGGACTGTTAACACTCCGGTTCAGGGAATGAGACATCTAAGAGAAAAGACTCAGGAATGCGTGCTAATGTCTCCCTGTATTCCTGTGGTCAGTCACTTTGCAGCAGACTCTTTGAGCCCTCGAAGACAAGGAGGAAGAGAAACACACCAAAAGGTCAAATTTAATTCTAGTAAAAACATAAAACTTTTTTTTTAAACAAACACAATCTCCCTGGACTGGAGACAGCAGTAACTACTGTTCCCATGGAAGGGTTAACAGCGTAGAGACTGGTTTATCAGCTCGCCTTAACATAGTGCTAGAGGAAATTTATGTTTGGCGGGGGAAAAGGGCCCTCCGTTCACTTTAAAATTCAGAGTGTGGATTTACTCCAAAGGGGGCTGTTTAAGGTGAAAGAAGCCAAGTTGAGTTTGGCCCCTTGCCTGGAATCACTTGAATTCTGAAACTTTACTGCGACGGACATGTGCGTTGTCACATTTTCCATTGCTTAATCCTGAAGTTTGGTGCAAGTCTATCTGCGCCTATTAAAAAGTGATGTATATACTTCCTTCTTATTCTATTAAGTTGTATAAAATTGTCTTCTGTATTTAACAGTTTGTAATTTTCACGATATTTTTTTTAATTTAAATAAAAAAACACATTTTCCCTATGGAAGTTATGAGTTCTCTCTTTGATTCTTTAATATAACTCCTAGTTTCTAAGACATCCCAGATGCATTTTTCCAAGCCATCTCTGAATCCGGGTCATCTTTCAAATCAGACTCACATGAAAGCATATCTTATTTCTGCCTAAATCATAGAATGAGCAGGGCTGGGGTTTTCCTTCCTTTGAAGGAAAGCTTTTCCATGCTTTGCAGTGAATAAGAAGCAGGCTGCACGTGGGTCTTACATCCACTTCTGTTTTTCAATTTGGTGGTCATGGGGCCTTGGAACTTGAACATGGAATGACATAGTGACTGTGGCAAAGATGTTGCTCCAAACCTGGTTGCAAGAAAACCTTTGATTTACATGTTGGCTGGACGAATATTCACACATGGCTGCAACAGCACAGACAAATGGGCAAGGAGCTGCTATATATAGATGTTGTGTATACATTCATATGGACACAAACATAATGGGGAGGCAGAGTTTTACATAGACACAAACTTAAGAACATACCCAAGCACACAGGCCATGAGTTGGGGTTGGTCCTCCTTCCTCTCCCAGTACCACCCTCGCCTCCAGCCCTCATGAAGACTGATTGTCTAGTTTCCTCCCCTGGGGTCTTGCTTTAGCTCTGGTCCAGGTTGAGCACAGCCAGCCTATCTCCTTTAAATTTGTATTTACATAGTAAGAAACGCTAAAGAAAAATTACCCAAACCAGTGACTTGTCTTAAATTATGCAGATGGTAGAGAATAGCCTCACTTTTCTGTTTCTCTGTTTTGTGCAAGGTGTTTGGCTTTTCTGTTTGAAGTAAATGCTTCCCCTGTGTTCACAAATAACTGTCTCCCTAAAGGATTTATCTGGCCAAGGTACAGGGGAGCCTGGATCCTTGTCAAGGTACAACAAGTGTCTCAGTCCACCTGCAGGTACTTTGACAATGTAAGATGAGAAGATTATTTTAAAAGACAAGGAAGCCCTTCAGTTGATTCCAGCTTAATGTCATTCTTGGGGAGGAAACAGTTAAGGAAAGAAGCTTTTACCGTGGGCGGAAGAAGAGGGAATTCTAAACTCTAATTGTCCTAAAAATATGTGGAGTACACTGTGTCGTTTTAATGGAATATTTGTTTTCTTTAAAAAAAAAAAAAACAAACTTCTAAGCAGAACCTAAGACCCAAGGGGTTTAGTCTGTGTGGATTTACTCATGCATGTGAGAAACTGGAGAAGGGAATTTGGCCTCATGCACCTAGGATATTAGA
Source organism: Bubalus kerabau (assembly GCF_029407905.1). Lineage (NCBI taxonomy): Eukaryota > Metazoa > Chordata > Mammalia > Artiodactyla > Bovidae > Bubalus > Bubalus kerabau. Next base: position 165,317,784 of record NC_073626.1, read on the forward strand.
ACCATATTTTAAAGCACTTAAATGTTAGGGATGAGGTAAATGGATCGTCTTGCTTGTTCCATGCTGTTCTAATTACACCTTTGTACGTCAAAGTCAGACAGGGATGCTGCAGAGAAAAAAAGATTTCTTCCACGGGCAGAATCACAGGATCAAAACTACCGGGAAAGGCTGAAGCTGGGCCAAGGCGTGAGTGCTCTTGGCCTGTGATTCTGGTTGGAAAGTCGATCCCATGGTACATTTCAGAACTGCAATTGGAGGGTTTTGTGGTCAGGCATGCACTTTCAGGGCTCAGCTGAAGAACGGTCATTTACCATCCTGTAAAATGCTGCTCTGACCCTAGACATTGTGGAAAGGACGGAACACGGAGCTTACAATGCAATGAATACCCTAGGTTTAGAGCATACATTTGCTGAATCATCTCTTCCAGAATCTAGGCACCTTGTTGAAGGAAATCAGGCAGTATCGTGGGTTGTGGAGCAGGAGGTGGAGTCTAAGGTTGGAGGGAGACACAGCAGCTGATTGACCAGCTGCTCAGGCACGGGCTGGACCACTGGACGCAGGATGAAATTAGGGGTTCCGAAGAGGCTGCTCTGTTGCTCTGGGAAAGGTATCCATCCTCTCTGACCTGGAGGCTCTGTATTTCCAAGTGAGGGCAAGCAGGCCTTCCTCTTTAGGCAGCTGCTACTGAAAAGAATGGTGAAGCATCCTACTGAACAAACTGAACGTGGCATGAAGCTTACAAGAAACCAAAAAAAAAAAAAAAAAAGCAGCTCCAGGCTTCTACTTTTTAAAATATATCCTGGGCATGCATCTGCACATGAAGTCGCTGAAAACGCCTCTTCTGTGCACGGTTTCCTCAGGAGACGGCAATGTTCAGGGAAAGGACATATTTTGCCAAAGGAGAAGGGTCATAAGAGAGAAAAACCACTGTTCAGTTCTGCCTTTCTCCGTTTCTGAAATGTTTCCTCCCACAGGAAGGAACAGTTTGGGATGTGAGCTGTTACCATGGAGATAAGCAGCCAAGGTCACTTGTTTGAAGGAGCCCATGGCCCCACGGCACTGAATCATTACGGAGACTTTAGGAAGCTAGGATTTGGTTCTTGATTCAGACAACCGAGCTTTGAGCCCACAGCAGCCTACGTTCATAGCTTGGAGGAGAGGGCGCAGGGAGAACACATGTGCTCACTGCACACACACACATATATACACATACATACACACACACACACGTGCACACAACACTCCATACAACCCCATCTTTCTTCTCCTTGCACTTCCTGTGCTCCATTCGATATGGGGCAAGATTTCTTATAATGTAAATAATATATTCATACATTGATTTTTTTTTGCTAAGAAACATTATCAAAGAATCTTTGTAAAATCTTCAAAGATCAATATACAATGAATATTACACAATATCACATCAATACCTATACTTACTTTTTTCTGTCCTTAATGGTTTTCCGTTCCCTGTTCTGAGATGGTGAATAACATCATCTCTCTTTTCTTAGTTGATTCCAGCTGTTATAACAAAGCACCATATTCTGGGTGGCTGAAAGACAGCAGAAATTTATTTCTTACAGTTCTGGAAGTGACAGCATGGATGCACTCTGGTGAGGAGCCCCTTCCGTTTTCAGGTGGCTCACTTCTCACTGTGTCCTCATGTGGCTGAAGGAGAGCCAGCTAGCTCTGTGGCCCCGTCTAAGAGCGCTAATCTCATTCATGAGTGCTCTACCCTCACGGCCTAGTGACCTTCAAAGCCCCCATCTCCAAATTCTATCACACTGGGGATCAGATTCAACATATAACTGTTGAAAGCGAAAGTCGCTTAGTCATGTCTGACTCTTTGCAACCCCATGGACTGTATATGGCCATGGAATGCTCCAGGCCAGAATACTGGAGTGGGTAGCCTTTCCCTTCTCCAGGGGATCTTCCCAACCCAGGAAGCGAACCGGGGTCTCCTGCATTGCAGGTGGATTCTTTACCAGCTGAGCTACATGGGAATCCCGATGGCTGTTGAGGGGACATAAATATTCAGTCCATAACATCTCTTCTCCTAACCTCCCATCCTGTTACCCCCTTCACTTCTTTCCATTATACAAAAAGAACAACAGCAAAAAAATCTAGTAACTACAACCTGTAATAACCTTTTATGATGTGCCAAACATATACTTCACCTGGTTGTTACAATCCTATGCTTTAAGCTTCTACTTTCGTCTAGGTACTTCACTAAGTGCTGGGGAAAATGTATTAGTAACAGCCACTCAACCCCCAGAGAGGCCATAGTCTCCATGAAGATGAATTTGCAATGAATATTACTTAGTCATAAAAAGGAATGAAATCGTGCCATTTGCAGAGATGCAGATGGAGTTAGAGATTGTCATACAGAGTGAATTAAGTCAAAAGAGAAAAGCAAATATTGTATATTAATGCATATGCGTGGAATCTAGAAAGGTGGTACAAACGAACCTATTTGCAAAGCACATGTTTGCTCTCTATTAGACATGTGGACACCAAGGGGGAAGGAGGGTGGGATGAGTGGGAAGATTGGGATGGCATATACACACTATTATGTATTAAATTAATAACTAATGAGAACTGACTGTATAGCACAGGGAAATTTATTCAGTGCTCTATGGTGACCTAAATGGGAAGGAAATCCCCCCAAAAGGGGATATATGTATGTGTATAGCTGATTCGCTTTGCTGTACAACAGAAAATAATACAACATTACAAAGCAACTATACTTCAATAAAATAAAATTAAAAAACCACATCTCTGCTTCTGGTTAATCTATAACATTAGTTGAGGATTTCTGTGTGCAGGGTCTTTTGGATATCAGAATGCATAACTTGTATCTTTGAATAGTTTTAGGGCATAGTGGTGTTATTAAATGAACAAAATGTATTGTTTACCTAATATTTGCTTTACTCTGTGATAGGTGCTTTCCCTTTGATGGTCTTACTTTATCATCCCAAGGAAACTCTAGGTGAGTTCTTTGATACTGTTAATGTAGATATGAAGCTTGAGGTTCAAGGAAGTTGCAGGTCAATGTAATGAATGATCAGGGTTCCAGTGCTGGTCTTGGATATACAGTCTGATGATCTTGAAATCAGCAAGGAGCAGAGAGACTCAGAATCTAGTCCTATCCCAGGAATTAGGCAACTCTGTGGCATTACATATATTGCTCAGCCTTCTGGGCACGCTTCCTCATTGGTAAAATGGAGATAATGGTATCTTCCCTCCTGACCTCAAAGCATTGTCAGAACAGCTTAGGAAGCAGCTGGGAAAATAGAGTTTTCTTACAGAGACAATGATTTGTTCATCTTGGAGAGGCAGCCGTATGTAGACATCATAGCATTCATCAATATCCAGTTCTTCTCCCCTCTGAGAACATGGAAATTTCCACTTCTTAACTCCTTTTCTTGCCCCTTCTCCCCTACCACCAGGGGTCAGGCAGGCATAGGACTCATTCTGCTTGATGTAAACTGAATGGAAGTGATGTATGTCACATGTGAGCTGAGTCAGTGAAAAGCCCACACGTGATTCTCTAGTTGCCCTCTTTACCTGCATGTTTTCAATGAGACTGTATGTTTCAGATGGTACCAATACCAGGTAAAGCCTGTGTCAGCCTGGAAGAATGAGTTATTGCCTAAAAGGCAATTGTCTGGAGAGTTGCCCAAACCTGCAGCTGGCTTTATGTGAAGCAATAGTAATCTAAGTTTCGGTAAATATTGAGACATTGGGGTTTCTTGCTACTGCAGCATAATCTTGCCCATCAGACTTAATACATAGTTTGACCATATTATACAGACCGAATGTTGGCAGTCACCTTCTAGGTTATCTAATCCAACCCCTCTGGTTAATGATGGAAAAGTTAAGGCTCACAGCAGTTAAGTGTTGTGTTCAGAGTCTTGGGAGGAGGCAGGAGCAGAACTGGGGCTACAGGCCAGGTCTCCTGATGATAGTTGGTTCTAATCCTCATGGTAGGTATGCCATGGAGGTCTCTGCCCTAGCTTAGTGAAATCAAAATAGCCAGAGAGGGTCTTCTCCTTTGAGCTCCTCACCTTGAGCTTCTCTGAGCAGCACTGAGTGTATTTACTGGCTTCAAAAACCCTGCTGGGAAGTAGTTTCTTTTTTCCTGGTCAAACCCTGGCATTGACTGCCCTTTTGGAAGGATGGATCTAAGCAGGCAGAAGTAAACACATTCCCCCAAAGCAATGCAATGTGATATTACTGGAAACTTTAATAAAAGGGAAGAAGCTATAAATAGGGGGAGGGAAATATTCAAACGGGGTTGAATGCAATTGTCCTGTGCACAGCTTACTGGATTTCGGCTTTCGGTTTTATTTTTTGCCTGCTTTGGCTTAGCTCCAGTGCCAGAGCAGGTCATGGCCAGGCGCCCAGCGCAGAGTACTCCCAGGACTGATGTCCCTACGTTCTGGGCAATGATCCTTGAAGGAAAATGCTGAAGGTCCAACTCTAGATTAGTGTTTCAAAGGATGCAGAAACCAATAGACATGCCACTGATCATTATTTGAATGTTCTTAGCCCTAATATGCAAAGAATGATCTCTCTCTCATTTCAATCTCCCTTTTATCACTTAGAACTTCTCCCAAAGAATTGAACATGGTGCTTGGGTAGAGCGATTTTTGTTTCTTTTTCAAAATTTCTTCCTTTTTATATTTCCATTACACTATCCTCATGCCTCAATTTTAGCAGAAGTGAAACTCTTTCCCATAGGATTATATACCTTGTGAAAGCTGGAATCATATATTATTATTTTTGTAGGTAGTACCCAGTTTGGACTGGAATTCCTCAGGACTCTCTCTTATCATTTTCTTTTCTTTATATCATATATATTCTCCTTGGGGATCCCATTCACCCTCAAATTTTCAACTAATATGTAAATTATTAGTGAAATCAAAATATGTAAATAATCACCTGTCTTGTGCTAAGCACCAGACATTGTTCTCAGGATATTTAATTCTCGTGATAAGTTAAGACAGAGGAATTTTTAAACCTATTCTAAAGATGAGGAAAGTGAGGCATAGAGAGATTAAGAGCATTAACCAGGTTCTCATAGTTAGCAGCAGAACTGGAATTTGAGCCAAGCAACCTGGTTGCAGAGTTGATGCACAAACAGCCTGCTCTGCTTTCTCTCTGTCTTTAAGTCCTGGTCCCAGTCCTTCAGCTTTAGCCTAGACTCCTCTTGTGGACATCTGTGACTATGGCTCTATTCACCAGATGTTCCATAATTACTTCAAATTCCTGTCATCAAAACTCAAACTCATTATCTTTCCTCGTAAATCTGTCCCCTAACTTACATTTCACAGGTGTCAGAAACATCAGTAGAATGTTTATCCTTTACCTTATATCTCAGGCCCTCTCTGAAACCTCTTTCCATCAACATGGTCATTATTTACCCCTCAAAGTATTTCTTTAATCAGGAAAATACTAAAGACCAGAGAAGAATGTTATAAAAAGGAAAAGATGACATGAACAGAGCCACACTTACATAAAGAGCGGTTTAATATTTAGGATTGTGTGTGCTAGCCAGTGGCTGTGTGAAAAAACCCAGTCTCTGTCATCCTGGTGTTTAGAATCTTCCCATGCTGTAAGATCAAAGAAGATAGAGGGAGCAGGTAAAGAAGAATTCCTGGTGATAGGTGAGAAGTGCCTGGATTGGGGCAATGGCAGGTGAAATGGAGACATACTGAGTTGGCTAAAATGTTCGTGTGTGTTTTCCCATTTGAATGTTTTGGCCAACCCAATAGAAGCTAGAAATAAAGAGGAGTTGAAATTGATGAGATTTCACAGCTCCTTGAATGTTAGAGATGGAAGGAGAGAGTGGGAATGAAAGATGACTCTAATGTTTTGAATCTGCGTAGTTGAGACTGTGGAAGTGCAAATAACAAAAATGGGCAATAAATCATTGAAAGGCTCTATCGTGTTGTGCATTTTGAGTTGGAGGTGTTGACATGATATCCAGAAAGTATTTGGAAAATAAGTATGAGAACTTTTGAGAGAAGTTGGAGCTAGAGACAGAGTTGGGAGCCATGCACATGAATACATGGACTCGAAACCCTGAGCGTGGCTGAAATAGCCAAGGATAAGTGGGAATAGAGAAAAGGGCAAAGGGCAGTCCTTTCGGGACCAGCTACTTCTTGGGGGTTGGAGAAGGAGAGGCCGAAAGAGCAGGAGCAGTCCAAGAAGTAAAATCAGGATGGCAGAATGCCCAGGAGCTGAGCAAGCATAGATTTTTCCAGAGAGAAGAGAAGGTCAGAATGGAGAAATGGAAGGAAATAAACTTCCTTCATATGACTAGGAGGTGATTAGTATCTATAAAATGAGGAATCTGTAGTCGGGCTTCCCAGGTGGCACTAGTGGTAAAGAACCCACCTGCTACTGCAGGAGACATAAGAGATGCGGGTTCGATCCCTGGCTCAGATAGATCCCCTGGAGGAGGGCATGGCAACCCACTCCAGTATTCTTGCCTGGAGAATCCCATGGACAGAGGAGCCTGGCAGGCTACAGCCCATAGAGTTGCAAAAAGTCAGACACGACTGAGTGATTAAACATGCATGCACAGGGTAGAGCTATCACAGGTATAAAAGACTATTGAGTTGGTTTCTGTCATACATCAACATGAATCAGCCATAGGCGCACGCGTCCCGTCACTCTTGATCCTCCCTCCCACTCCCCGCCTCCCATCCCCTCCACCCCTCTCGGTTGTCAAAGAGCACTGTAAAGCAATTATCTTCCAAACGAATTAGAAAAAAAGCCTATTGAGAAATAAGCCACTCCTTATAAACTAACTCTTTGGAGAAGATTGGCTGTGAAAAGCAAAGTGTAGTGTGGGTAGTTCAAGGATCTGGCTCTACTCAGAGCACATATTCTTTTTTATTTGCCATTAATTGTTATTTTTTAGCTTGCAAATCTACTTTACTCCCTTTGGTAGTATGAGCTGATGGAATTCCTTTCTATGTGTGTTTCTGTAGAGGCTGATATTTCCCCAAGTTTATAATGGATCTCCATCAAAGACACACAGGGTGCGTGTTAGGCCAGCCTGGAGAAGTTGCCTGGAGAATATGTTATAGGGTTAATCCAAGGGAGAAAAATAACACAGCTTTCTCTTTCCTACTGCAGACAGCAGAACACAAATATTTTGCTGCCAAATCTCTGCTTTTCCATGATTTTCCTCTTCAGGTTGTATAAAAAGAAACACCATTTAGGGTGACCTTTTGTTGCCCAGAATTTTGTATTTCTCCACAGTGATTTTTTTGCCCAGGAACTCAATTTTCCTAGGTGCTTGAAAATTGCTTGGGGGTATGATTTTATGTAATTGTGCTTTTCTCCATAGAAAATGTCACAGTGAAGTCAAGATGTTATCATACTTATTACGTTTAGTTTCTCAGTGTTGAGAAAATGGATACTGCATATTTTACCTATATTGGTTGTGATTCAAATTACCATAAAATAAGTGAGTGAATAATGAACATTTTTTTTTTTCCTTGCTGGAGATTGGATAGTACTACAGACTTCATGGTCCCATCATGGGCTTCCATCATAATAAAAACGAACATTAAAAATAACTGGTTTAAGATATTTCTTGTGTTTCTTGGTTCTTGAAGAGGAATAAATCATCCTGCAAAATCACACACATACAAGGTAGCAATCTTCAACATGGAAAAGAGAAAGGCTTTAGGCGGCCACGGGTAGATGTTACGGACCAGAGGGACAAAGCTGCACCAAGAACCACAGACGAAGTCAAGTTTGACCCTTTCCTTGTAATTTAATGAATGGCATTATTTTGTGGCATAATGATCAAATAGACTGCAACAGCTGAAAATCACCTAAAGAGATAATTTTTGTTGTCGTTTAGTAGCTAAGTCATGTTCGATTATTTTTTGACCCCCATGGACTGTAGCCTACCAGGCTCCTCTGTCCATGGGATTTTCCAGGCAAGAATACTGGAGTGGGTTGCCATTTCCTCCTCCAGGGGATCTTCCCAACCCAGGGATCGATACCAGGTCTCTTGCATTGACAGGTGGGTTCTTTACCACCGAGCCAAAAGGCAAGCCCCAAAAGATATTACTGCATTTCAATTAAAAAGACAAAATGTAATTTTGCACTTCAGATAAATCAAGTGATACTATTAAAATAAAGACAAAAATCAGGGGGAAAACCTGGAAATGATACATGAGTATCAAATGTTTGTAATTTTTTCTGAAACCCATATTTTTAATAGGAAGTGGGTGTGATTTTACTTCAGGGATTAGGTTCTAAAATCAGAGTGTAAGGCAAATTTATCCTTGCGTGCATGCCTGTGTGCTCAGTCACGTTAGTCATGTCTGATTCTTTGTGATCCCATGGACCGTAGCCTACCAGACTCCTCTGTCCATGGAATTCTCCAGGCAAGAATACTGGAATGGGTTGCCATGCCCTCCTCTGGGGGATCTTCCCAACCCAGGGATTGAACCCATGTCTCCTCCGTCTCCTTCACTGCAGACAGATTCTTTACTGTCTGAGCCACCAGGGAAGCCCTAAAAACTCCCTAATTACTCTTAAAAGGTAAACTTCTGTGGTTTCTCAGAGTGCATTGGTCACGACCTCCCAATCCCTAAGTAGTACAATCTAAGGGCAACTTTAAATAGGGGACGAACACAGGGGGATTCTCACTCACACTTAAATTTCCATAAATAAAATGTGCCAGTCTTGAACTTTGCTATAAAACAGAGGAGTTCTTTCTCTGTGTTGTGGTTATTTCTGTCCAAAAAGCAATTGCACTTCTATGCTATCCTTCTATGATCACTAAGTAAGAGGCTCTGTATATCAGTTGTACTCTTGACTAAAGTTGTCATGAGAATATATGACTGAGGTGAAAAACGAAATTGCTTTTTGAGTTATGCCCCGAAACTCAACCAAGGATGTCATAAGAGCTTAGGGTTTATAGTCTCAATGGTCACTTCCTTTGCATCTTAAATTATATGTGGGGTAGGCCAGTGGATGGGCTTCCCAGGTGGCTCAGTGGTAAAGAATCTGCCTGCTGATGTAGGAGACGTGGGTTCGATCCCTGGGCCAGGAAGATCCCTTGGAGTAGAAAATGGCATCCCACTCCAGTATTCTTGCCTGGAGAATCCCAGGGACAGAGGAGCCTAGTGGGCTACAAGCCATAGAGTCACAAAGAGCCAGAAACGACTGAGCAATTGAGCACTCACACATGCACAGACCAATGAATATTTATTGAATGCCCATTTTGTGTCTTTAGCCCCTTTCAATATGTAATCTCATTCTGTCCTTAAAATGTCACTATGACATTCCTTGTACATGTGAGAGATTGAGGCTTCAAGTGTCCAAAGTCAAATTACTAATAAGAATCATAGTTAGAATTTGAACTCACAGCCAACAGATGCAAACACAGGTATTTTGACTACTCTTCATTATAGAGTCTTCTCTCACTTTCCACAGAATGTAATATTATGTAATATTTTTCTTCTGTTTTAAGAGCATTTATATGACTTTTCATCTGCAGCTCACATTCTTCATGATTTTGGCAACTTATAACCAGTTGGGAAAGCTATAAAACTTTTCATTTTATTTACTTATTTTATTTATTTTAAAGTAATCTTTGTTAAAGTATAGTTGATTTTCAATGTTGTGTTAGTTTCAGGTGTACAATAAAGTGAATCATTTATACATGTACACATATTCATTCTTTTTAAGATTCTTTTCCCAGATAGGTCATTACAGAGTATTGAGTAGAGTTCTTTGTGCTCTACAGCAGGTACTTATTAATTATCTATTTTATATATAGTAGTACATGTGCATTAATCCCAATCTCTCTATTTATTCCCCTGGCCCTACTTCCTCCATAGTACCATAGTTTGTTTTCTACATCTGTGACTCTCTTTCTGTTTTGTAAATAGGAATTGTTCAAAATCCTGAAACAACCACCTAAATTGTCTCTACTGTCTTCTTAGGATCATTCAACAGAGAAAGAGCAGTGTTATCATAATATAGGTTGAAAATGAAGCCATGAGCTGAGATTGCTGTTTCCAGGATGGTCTTCCTCTGGTGGGAATAAATATCGTGGTCCAAGGAACAACTGGGGCCTGGCGGGGTCAAGGACCAGCTAGGTCTAGAGAAGGGAGGTTCCGAGATGCTTGCCTGAGACTAGAGGTGGCTTGAAGAGAGCCTGAGATGGTCTTTGGTTGGGTTAATTTAGCAGGTGTTTATCTGCATAGAAAAGTCATTGCAGGACTTATTATAGATGCAGAAAAGTCACTGGAAAAAAGGGAAGGGTCAATTGAATTAATATATTCATTAACTTAATAAACATTCATTTTTGAGTCTTGTGTACAAGATCATTTTGTTCCTGTGCTCTGAATGATTCAGAGAAAAACAAGACATATTTTTTTAGGGTTGGAAGTATTAAGTATCTAACAATGATTACTAGATAGTAACTTCAAAATGCTTGGGAACATTTTTTTTTTTTTTGGCATAAAAAAGAAATTTTGTTATGCCAAGGGGCTTATTATTGAACAAATTCAATAGAATTTAAGACTTTCATGGAGACAGTCAACCAATACCTTTGCTTTTCATTTTTATTTTTTATGGAAACTTCCAGCCCAGTCCTCCTGGTTGGATTTCATTTTGTCAGGTTCATATTCTGCCTTATCAAGTGAATCTTCCCCAGCTCCATGGTGACAGACAATACAGAGAAGGAAATATTTTGGGTCAAAGTTTGGAACACTTGCCTCATATAAATTCAGTTTAAGCACAGTTCTTCTAGATGTTAAAGTGCATGTTTTCAGTGAAAGAAATGTAACTCACATGCTTTTAGCCCCTTACATTGTTAATCAAAATGTCATTCTAGAAGAACAATTTGGAGTCTAAAGAATAATTTCAGTTTTTAAAATAAGGATGATTTTTAAAAAATGGAAAGTCATGATAGGCTGTGGGCATGAAATCTGAAAATAAATATTGTTAGGGAATGTTTGACTACTGTCATTTAAATTTTTTTTCTTTTATTCTTTATTTTTAATTAAAAAATTTTTCCTTGCTACTCCATTTATTCATTTCCCCAATTTTATTGAAATATAATTGACATATAACATTATATAAGTTTAAGATGATCTCATATATATATCAAATCATGCATATGTTTATATATATCTCACAAACACACACACACACACACATATACACATATATGTGTATATCGGAGAAGGCAATGGCAACCCACTCCAGTGTTCTTGCCTGGAGAATCCCAGGGACAGGGGAGCCTGGTGGGCTGCTGTCTATGGGGTTGCACAGAGTTGGACACAACTGAAGCGACTTAGCAGCAGCATATGTGTATATGTTAACTATGGTGTATATATACACCACAATTAAATTTAGGTAAAATTCATCACCTTTCTTTCTCATTTAGTCATAGAGGAGACATGGGCTTTCCAGGTGGCACTAGCGACAAAGAACCCACCTGCCAATGCAAGAAACATAAGAGATGCAGGTTCAGTTTCTGGGTTGGGAAGATCCCTTGGAGGAGGGATGGAAACCCACTACAATATTTTTGCCTGGAGAATCCCATGGACAGAGGAGCCTGGTGGGCGATAGTCCATGGGATTACAAAAAGCTGGACATGACTGAAGTGACTTAGCATTCACGCATACAGATGAGACATAAAGATTAGGCTCAAAAAGTAAAATCAAGTTCCATATAGTTTTAGTAATAAGCATAAAATACATGCTCTCTCCTCAATGTTCATAGCAGCATTATTTACAATTTCCAAGATATGGAAGCAAACTAAATGTCCATTAACAGATGAATGGATAAAGAAGACATGGTGTATATATACAATGGAACACTACTCCGTCATAAAAAAGAACAAAGTTTTCATCTGCAGTAACATGAATGGACTTGGAGTGCGTTATGTTAAGTGAAATAAGTCAGATAGAGAAAGACAGATACTATCTGACATCACTTATATGTGGAATGTAAAAAAGTACAATGATCTAGTTAATATAACAAAAAAGAAGCAGACTCATAGATATAGTGGTTACTAGTGGTGGAGGAGGGAAAACATAAGGATCGGAGAGTGGGAGGTACAGACTATTGGGTGTAAGATAGGCTCAAGGAGGTATTGTACAATATGGGAAATAAAGTAAATACTTTGCAATAACTGTAAGTGGAAAGTAACCTTTAAAAATTGTGTAATACCTAATATTTTTTGGACTTCCCTGGTGGTACATAGTGGATGGAAGTCTGTCTGCCAATGCTGGGACATGGGTTCAATCTCTGGTCTGGGAAGATTCGATATATTGCAGAGCAACTAAGCCCATGCACCACAACCACTGAGCCCGTGTGCTGCAACTACTGAAGCTGTGTGCCTAGAGCCTGCACTCCTCAACAAGAGAAGCCCCCGAAATGAGAAGCCCATCCACCACAAGGAAGACCCAGCACAATAAAAAAAAAGAAATTGTATAAAAAAGCAGAAAAAAATCCAAAAATATGTGTTTTCTAATTATGTTAAATGAATTAATATATACATATATAATTCTCAGAATAGTGTCTCATATATAATAAACATTCAAATGTTAGTTACTATTGGTGAAAGTTGCTCTGTCGTGTCTGACTCTTTGCAACCCCATGGACTATTCAGTCCATGGAATTCTCTAGGCCAGGATACTGGAGTGAGTAGCCATTCCCTTCTCCAGGGGATCTTCCCAACCTAAGGATTGAACCCAGGTCTCCCACGTTGCAGGCAGATTCTTTACTGACTGAGCCATCAGGGAAGCTCTTTGTGGCTTACTGCAACTCATTTTATTAGTGTTTTCTTTGTCTATTAAGAACATAAAACCTTAAGATATTCAGTATTTAGTGCCTCGGACTAGAATTTCTGAATTTCACTACCACGATTTCATTACCATGTGGAGAAAGAATGTATTTGGAGTTCAAGTTTGTTCAGATTCTCAACCCAAGTTCACCTACAAATTTGAGCTCCCTCTCTGGTGAAAGGAATGGGAACTTGCTTCAGAATTCTTGCCTGGAGAATTCTACAGACAGGGGAGCCCCCTACAGTCTATGGGGTCACAAAGAGTTGGACATGACTGGGGGATTAACACTTTCACTTTCACTCTGTGCTAGGGTTTGGGTGTACAGAGCTTATGCACACTAAGTTGCTTCAGTCGTGTCCAACTCTTTGCAACCCTATGGACTGTATGTAGCCTTCCAGGCTACTCTGTTCATGGGATTCTCCAGGCAAGAATACTGAAGTGTGTTACCATGCCATCATCCAGGGAATCTTCCCGACTCAAGGATTGAATCCGAGTCTAATGCAGCTCCTGCATTGCAGGCATCTTCTTTACCACTGAGCCATCAGATAGTGCATATAGTCTTATACTTAAATAGCTTACAATATAAGTGGAGGAGATGGATGTTTAAGCAAATTGAATATGATGGGATGAGTACTAGAATGCAGTATTAATCTGTTGTGGGAGCCAGGGTAGAAAGCAGCCTGGAGAGGTAGAGAAAGGCTCCCTAGACAAGATGGCATTTGATCAAAGTTTTAAAGGATGAATAGGAGTTGCCTCAATTTCTCAATCTGTAAACAGAGGCAGTTGGACAGGATTCATTATGATCCAAACTTCCATGATTCGAATGCTGTGGATCCCTCTTGGTCAGGCGTAAGGAACATTGGCATTGAGCTTTTGCATTTTGATTTTTGCATAAGGCCTTATGCGCACAATTCTTCAGCTCCTCTGTCCACAGCAGAAGCATTGGTTGACTGCTCAGCTGTTGTGCTATCCTGCCAAATAGCTGAGCTTTGAGATTTCAGGACAAAAAATCCACACAACTGGCTGAATGTTGCACTTTTCATCAGGATATTTTGGCACCAGGTAGACAATAACCATGGACGAATTTCAGGAATTTGAGTGATTTGGATTCAGTACAGAGAAAATAGATTCAACTCTGATTTGAAGTGAAGCTCTACTCTCCTAAGCCAAAAACATAGCCTTTTTTCTTCCAAGTGGTCTAAGATGTTCATTAGCCCTGGCTTTGGTCCTGGGGTATTTTTGTAATGAAGTCGGCTGAAAGTTTGTAGGACATATGGTGTTGCCATCCTTCATGGGCTGTAGAGGAGAGCAAAGCTGAGTTGGAGACAGGAAGACAGAAAAAAATCTGAAAAGGAAAAATGACTAAAATGTCACTTGAGTGATTATATAGTTAGGTTCAGTTCTGCCTTAACAAATCCTTAGTAATTGTAGTGGCATTTTTAAAAAACAATTTTATTGAGATAAAATGTATACATTTTGTAGTTCTTTTACTTTTGTCAAATTTATGCCCCCAAGAAACAATCCCATAATTAAGATATACAGTACCATCATCAGCTCCCAAAACACTTCACATCCTTCCCCATCCAACATCTCAGCCTTAGACAACCATTAATCTGCTTTCAATCACTGCAAATTAGATTTGTCTTTTCTAGAAATTCATGAAAGAGGAATCACACAGTACACGCTTTTGTGTTGGCCTTCTGTCACTCAGCATGCTTTTGAGATTCATCCATGTTATTGGGTATATCTGTAGTTTTTTCCTATTAATTGATCATTAATATTTCATGGTATGGAATACCACATTTGTTTACCCATTTACCTTTTCATAGACATTTGGGCTCTTTCCAATTTGGGATGCTTATTACTCAAGCTGCTATAAACATTCATATACAAGTCTTGGTGTAGACATATATTTTCATTTCTCTTTGAATAAATACTTATGAGTAAAATTACTGGCCTGTAGGTGATAATGATTTGTTATAACTATAAAAAATTGCCAAACTGTTTTCTAAAATGGCTGTACCATTTTGCATTCCCACTAGCAATGTTTCAAGAGTTCTAGTTGTTCTATATCCTGTTAACCTAATCTTTAAAATTTTAGCTCTTCAAGTGGGTGTGTAGTGGTTTTACACTGTTGCTTTAATACTCATTTCTCTGATGATAAGTAATTTTGAGCAACAATTCATGTGTTTAGTGGTGATTCATATACTGTTATTTGTAGAGTCTTTGCATCTTTCTTGTAGTGGTTTTGAAGCTTTTACATGGCAATCATGTGGTTTGATGAATAGGCTTTGAGCCACCATGGTGGGTGGATTAGGTTTCACTTAAGGTTGTTTGAAAAACAAGTTTTCATGGTTAAATGCAAAATTTGAAAACCACTGGTTTAAAGCACAATTGCAGAGAAGGTAAACTTGGCTTTTTGTGTTTCCATTCCCCTTTCCCTCGAGGGCCTGCACAGTAAGTAGCAAAGTGGTATTCTGGGCACTGTGGGGAGCACATGACCTAGAGAGAGGAAGCCTTGTATGGAGAGAAATCTGCCCTGGCTCTGCAGTCCGTTTATATCCAGATTCTACCATCTGGTAGCTCTGTCAGCTTGGGCAAGTTATTATCTCATTTGAGCTTATAGTTTCATCAGCTGTAAAATAGGATTAATAATATCTAAGTAGTAGGTTATTCTGAAGATAAAGTGAAAGAGTCAATGTAAAGTTTCTAGAAGCACGGCCAGTGAACAGTAACTCTGCCTCAACTGTTGATTTCCTTCTCTTTCTCCCTACTCCTACACGTGCTTTATTTCTCTCTCTTTATTTTAGGGTCTCAGGATTCCTTATCATGGTACTCCATCCTTCCCCAGCCCCCCTTTCAGAGGCTCTGGCCAGGGAGTAATTCTTCCTGCATTCCAACATTTTCCTGTTTGTATTCTCCTCTCACCAAGTCCTGATGAATGCGTGAGTAGCTAATCTGATAAAACATAATTTTTCTTAAGGTGATAATGGTTGATAACATCTCAAAGTTTTAGTAAGTGTCTAATCGAAGGAGTAAGACCAAAGAAGAATGAATCACAGGAGAATTTGAGGCCTGTGGAAGGCTGATTAGGGTAGGCAATGTTTTTGGTATGGTTGACCTCCCCCAGAAGCCCATAAATCACACTACATAAGTGGTTTTCTCCAAGGAGTTTACCTGAACTTGGACATTTTCAATTATTGGGTTGGCCAAAAAGTTTGTTCAGGATTTTCCCATAACATCCTATGAGAAGAACAAACTTTTGGGCTAACACAATAATTCATTCTTTTCAAGTTTTTCTCACCATTTATGTAAAAATTTTCCCACCATCTTCGAGGAAGTGAAAGTGAAAGTCACTCAGTCATGTCTACTCTTTGTGACCGCATGGACTGTAGCCCACCAGGCTCCTCTGTCCATGGGATTCTCCAGGTTGCCATTTCCTTCTCCAAGGGATCTTCCCAACCCAGGGATTGAACCCAGATCTCTTGCATTGCAGGCAGATTCTTTACAGTCTGAGCCACTGGGGAAGCATATATCTTCTAGGAAGCGAGAGACATACGAATGAATTTACTAGCAAAGTAATGGTACTTTAACAAAGATCCTGTTTTTCTCTAAATTTATATTTTTACCATGTTCCATTACTTGTTGATTGCTTGTGGTTTCCTGGACTATTTCATAAAGATTTTAGGACTTCTGATAAGACTGTTATTATCTATAGTTGCAGCAAAACTGTGACTGAGTAGGCAGACCTAATACAGGTCCCCTGGGTTGTAATTTGGTAATCCATCTGGCATGTAGGTCAACAAATACACAAGGGAGATTTGGATGGTGATCAGCTCTACCTCTAAGATGTTGTGAAATCTTAGACTAATAGAATATTATGGCTGGAAGAGCCTTAGGAAACAGTCTAGCCCGATGTCCAGTTTTTTAGATGAAGGCATATATTATTTTGATTACAAAGTAATTTCTTGATGAATGTTGATCTGTTTCATTGGTCATGATGTTGGCCTGGATATCCCTGCTGTTGACTGTATTCTGAGACACTGATGCATTCATTTCTTGGAGGTCACTTTTTGTAATTAAATTCACCACCTCTGATTCTGGTTACTGCTAGTTTGTTAGTTTTGTTAACACATCTTCTTTTTCTATGGCTTTGGGAGTCAGAGAGTTCTGCAGAATATTAGCATTATGCAAATAAAACCGTTGTGCTATGCACAATAACTTTCAGGTCCTTAAGTGAGCTAGCTTCTTTCTTGCCAATTTATTTCTAAGGACAAGTAAACAAATACCTGAAAAAACGTTTGCAGCTTCCATGAGACAGCTGTCCACGAATGGATTCTTACATGGAAACCTTATCCACTTAAACAAGTGTTTCCCCAGATGATGGGAAAAGATTGCCTCCAAACAGGGTAGCTGGATAGACATACATCCAAGTTATCCCAGTTGACTATTCCTGGAAAACTCAGTTCTATTCTGAGAATGAAAAGTTAGAAGAGAAAGTGCACAGAGAATTCGGCACTGTCCACTCTCATCTGTCACATTAGGCAACTCCTCATAGACCACCCTTCAAAGTTCTTTGAAGAGTGGGCTTCCCCTGTGGCTCAGATGGTAAAGACTCTGTCTGCAATGTGGGAGACCTGGGTTTGATCCCTGGGTTGGGAAGATCCCTTGGAGAAGGGAAAGGCTACCCACTCCAGTATTCTGGCCTGGAGAATTCCATGGACTGTGTCGTCCATGGTATCGCAAAAAGTCAGACACAACTGAACGACTTTCACTCACTTCACATGGACCACCCTAAACAACTTTGAAGTATTGAAACGTCCTTCCTAAAATAGCTTACATCTCCACCCATTGAACCAACCTGGTCAATATCAAGTCTTCACTGGAAAAACAGAAGGCAGTTCAGAAGGGCACAGCAATGGCAAGGCATGAAGTTACGATGGCTTGAAACTAGACAGAGGGAGTGATGCTCTGAAAGATGGTGAGGCAACACCTGAGTGCTGGGACTGTGGGAAGGGAATAGAATTTTTAGGTGAAGATTTTAAATTCAGCTTCTAATACTCAGGAACAGTAAAAGAAGATATGCAAGTGTGCACACATGTCCAGTTTGGTTTCCCCTTGGCATTCTGGCTAATGGTATCTGCCAGGAGTCCCTCTAATTCATGTTCTTCCTCCTTGGTCTTGTGTGATGGGGGCTGTACTGTCTTGTCATGCTCTTGTCTTGTCATAGTGGCAGCTGTTTTCCCCATGGGAGAGGGAGTTTGCATTTTTTGTTTCATGTTGTATGAAATCCTAGAGAACCCTAGGGGAGAGAGGTTCCATGAAGGCAGAAGCTGTTGATGTGGAGCCAACTATGGAAAATAAGTACTCAGGATGTGAGGAAATTTACAGGGAAAAAAAGCTGGAAATTACAACCATAAATTAGCTTATAAAGTGTGATCATGCATGCTTATCATCTAGCACCAAGAGAGCAGCAGGAGAGAAAAACACAAATATTTTTTTTAAACCTCCAAACTTGGAAAGTCTGAAAATTCAAAGAACATTTTGGGGAGATTATAAACTGAGTATTGAATATTGAGAATTGCTTACAGAAGTTCAAAAGGAAGCCTGGTTGAAAGGAAAAAAATTTTTCTTTGGGGATTTGCATTGACATTGACTTTTTTTCCAAAAGGAAAAAGCCTGAAGGGCTTGTTCAAACTCATATTGCTGAGTCCCAACTTCCAGAGTTTATGATTCAGTACTTTTGAAGTGAGGTCCAAGAACCTGCATTTCTAACAAGTCCCAAGGTAATACTGATACTGCTGACTTAGAGGACCCCACGTTGAGAACAGGATCTTCCTAGGTAGCACCAGTGGTAAAGAACCCATCTGCCAATGCATAGAAATGTGAGATGTGGGTTCGATCCCTGGGTTAGGAAGATCCCCTGGAGCAGGGCATGGCAACCCACTCCAGTATTCTTGCCTGGAGACTCCCATGGACAGGGGAGCCTGGTTGGCAATAGTCTATACCATGGTAAAGAGTCGAACACAACTGAAGAGACTCAGCATGCACACACACACCTTGAGAACAGCTGATCAATGAATTCTATTATTTCACTGAGGCAAAGCCCAGAGAGGTTAAATTGTTTTATTTTAATAATATGGCCAGAGTCACAGGGCTAGATCTGAGTAAGCAAAGATGAGACCCACATCTGTGGACTCCAAATCCATAAGCATTTATTTGATAAGGTAATTCTAGATAAAATATTTAGTATCTTTAAAATAGAAATCTATGACTTCTTATTTCATCTGTATGTCTCAAAATGTATGATAACCAATGGTAACAACACATTTCAGGCCAGCAAATGTGTTCAGTGGAAGAGAAGAGTGAATCTAGTCTGAGGCAGAGGCTGGGGCAGAGTCATGGGAGGGTCCTAGGACCTGAATTCTGTGAGTTGTATTTTTATTTGCTTATTCTATATATTATATGTCTCCCCTAGCTAGAATGCAAGCTCTCCAATGGCAGAAATTTGTATTTCTTTCCTCTCCTATACCCCCAGCTCTTGTCCTGTACCTGGTACGTAGTGAGAATTGAGTATTTGTTGAAAGAGGTTAATAATATGGTATACTTACTGAGGGCTCAGAATTGGAATAGGGGTGATAAGAGTGTTTTCCCTTGTTTTCTTCTGTGAGTGGATAGTGCTGAAGATAAAGCAAACTTTACCTTCTTACTCCAGGTGATCTTTCTGAGTCAGGGTTTGAACCCTCGTCTCCTGTGTTTCGCCTGGTGGGATTGCAAAGAGTCAGACACAACTGAGCATCTGAGCATGCACGCATGCATCATCTTCTTATCATGGCCAAGAATGAAACGTACAGCTGTTCCAGAATGGATATGCCTTTGGCAAAAGGCTGCCAAGCCTCCCAGGGCTCCTGAACCAAAAGTGTTGTTACCAGTGGTGACCAACCTGTTAGCTCTCCCTCCAGGAGTAGATTTCGAAGCCATCTTTAATAACAATGAACATTGATTGAGCCCCTACAATTTTCCCTACAATGTTCGTGGGCCTTTGTATACATTAGCTTACTTAATCTTGAGAATTTCCCTAGGATTGAAGTACTATTATTGGCCCTATTTGACAGAGGATATTATAGCTCACAGAGGTTAAGGAATCACAGAGGCACATGGCTGATGAGTGTTGGAGTTGAGGTTTAAACCCAGGCAGGAGAAGGCAACGGCACCCCACTCCAGTACTCTTGCCTGGAAAATCCCATGGACGGAGGAGCCTGGTAGGCTGCAGTCCATGGGGTCACTAAGAGTCGGACATGACTGAGCGACTTCACTTTCACTTTTCACTTTCATGCATTGGAGAAGGAAATGGCAACCCACTCCAGTGTTCTTGCCTGGAGAATCCCAGGGACAGGGGAGCCTGGTGGGCTGCCGTCTATGGGCCCGCACAGAGTCGGACACAACTGAAGCGACTTAGCAGCAGCAGCAGCAGCAGCAGCACTCTGACTTCAAGCACTATGCTCTTAACCAGTCCATCGGACTTCCTGATGGCCTTGTGTATGAGTCACACACATCCTGCAGATGAAAAAGGAAGCCTTGAGTGTGTGTTCAGTCCTGTCTGACTGTGCAATTTGATGGACTGTAACCTGCCTGGCTCTTCTGTCCATGGAATTTCCCAGGCAAGAATACTGGAGTGGGCTACTCTTTCTTACTCCAGGGGATCTTCCCAATGCAGAAATTCAACCCACATCTCTTGCGTCTCCTGCATCGAAGGTGAATTCTTTACCATTGAACCACCTGGGAAGCCCAAAAAAGGAAACTTTAATGCACACCAAAACTGGACCTGAACTTCACCCTCTTAGCTGACTCAAATTCTCTAAAACCTGTCTTGACTTAGGGGGAAAGTCCTTAGCAATAGAAGTAATTGGAGGGCTGTAGCAAGGATTACAATGGAATAACAAGAAGCAAATCCAAGGTGGAGAGAAGGGTGTGTATATATGTATGCATAATATATATACACACATATATCTGTAAAATCAGGGGCATGGAAAACATTAATGGCTTTGAAATGTTTTCTTTGAAGTCCAGTGTCTAAGAATTCAGAGAAGCACTTTTTTTTTTTTTTTAATATATAACATGTTACCTGTCTAGAGGGTAAATATTTTTAGGCAGACTTTCTCGTTGTATTTGAAAGGGAAAAATTATCCAAAAGATAGTATAGAATTGAGTAAGAAAGTTTTCTTAAACTTTTTAGAAAATGAACATGTAGACATTGAAGTTAAAGTGAGTTCTGACTTTATTTTTTCTCTTGACATCATCTGTGTTATTACATTGAATAACCCAGAGTAAGATATTCCTTACCAGGGTGCTCTGAACATTGGACATCATTGGCTTACTAATTCTTCTGTCTTGCTTATGAGACCATCTTAGGACGTGATGATGATGTGAATGAATTGCTCTGTGGAAATCTGTGTCTTTGAACATAAGAAATAGAAAGGGCAGGGCTGACTATATGAGATAAGCAGCTCTTATTTCATCCAGAAATTCTTTTTACAGTTCCCATTACCCATTGGGGGGCTTCCTTTGTGGCTCAACTGGTAAAGAATCTGCCTGCAATGCGGGAGACCTGGGTTCAACCTCTGGGTTGGGAAGATCTCCTGGAGAAGGGAAAGGCTACTCACTCCAGTATTCTGACCGGGAGAATTCCATGGGTTGTACAGTCCATGGGGTTGCAAAGAATCGGACATGACTGAGCGATTTTCACTTCACTTACCCATTGGGTGTTCTTATCTCTGTGTCTTACGTACCCTAGAGCTGCCCAGATTTAGCAATGCCATGCAACTGCTCATTGAAATGGTTGGTAGAGTTTTTCTTCTTATAGGGTGAGACACTGTGGTTTTCAAGAAATCTGTTAATTAATTGTTTTTGGTTATGCTTGCAAATTGGTAATTTGTCAGATCTCATCAAATTATGCTCCACAATAACAGTCTCCAAATCTCAGTGGCTTCCTTATACGTTTATTTTTTGCTCATGTAACATAGGGTTGCAGGTCTCTAGCAGGTCTGCTGCTCATGGCCTCTCCCTTCCAGACCCAGACTGATCCAGCAGTCTCTCTCTGGAATAAACTCTTTGTTAGGGGTTGAATTGTGTCCCCATGAAATTCATATGCTGAAGTCCTAACCCTCAGTGTGTGACCTTATTTGGAGAGATGGTCTTTACAGAGACCATCAAGTTAAAATGAGATCATTGGGGGTGGCCTTAATCCAGTATGGCTTATGTCCCTATAAAAAGGGAAAACTTGGAGACAAGCACCTAGGGAGAAGATGGATATCTACAAGTCCAGGAGAGACACTTAAACAGACACAGCCTCAGAATAAACCAACCTTGCTGACACCTTGATCTTGGACATCAGCCTACAAATCTGATACAATAAATTTCTGGTGTTTGAAAAAGTTTGTGATACTTTGTTTTCTGAAAGCCTTGGGAAATTAAGACAACCATCTTGTCAGGGAGACACAGAAACAAGATGTCTAGCCAAACCACAAATCATGTTTAAAGCAACTTCTCCAAGTTAGATATGGTATGTCCACTCACATGCTGTTGGTCAAGGCAAGTCACATGACCAAAGCTGGGATGTATACTCTGTCCTGTTGAAGTGGGGCACGAGGTGGGGGCATATTTGCAAAATACAATTCAATCTGCTCCAATCAGATTCACCAGTCTTGCTAATGTTTTGAGTTAGGGGAAAGACCTTGGATTTTCCTTGTCTTTAGAAGCTGATTATTCAAATCTACATGTTAGCTGCAAGAAAATATTTCCCTCTTCTCTGTTTTCCTTACTAACTTGGATTTCTTTCTTTTTTAACGTTATATTATATTTTTATTTATTTTTTATATAAATTTATTTATTTTAATTGGAGGCTAATTACTCTACAATATTGTATTGGTTTTGCCATACATTGACATGAATCTGCCATGGGTGTAAATGTGTTCCCCATCCTGAACCTCCCTCCCACCTCCCTCCCCATCCCATCCCTCTGGGTCATCCCAGTGCACCAGCCCCCGAGCATCCTGTATCATGCATTGAACCTGGACTGGCGATTCTAACTTGGATTTCAATTGATCTGATTCACAGTTCTATGGGTTTAGAATAAAACACCTGGATGAAGCAATCTATCTTGGGCATCCATTTCATTCACTACCATTGCAAGGAGATCTCCAGCCCAGGCTCAGATTTCTCAAGAAGGAAGGGCTTACTCCCTCCAAGGCAGCCTATTCAACCACTGGCCAGACCAGTATAAAGCTCCTCCAAATACAGAATTGAACAAGCTCATGTTTGGGGACTGCCAGGCTTTTACATGACCCCCAAATTATGTGAAATCAACAAGAGTCCTCTTGACTACTATATCAGGCACAGACATAAATAAAATTTCAATCTAGGAAAAATACTCGGCTTTCTGTTGACATTTTCCCTCATAGCTGCAGACAGGGCAGCCAGTGTTCTCAGGGGTCCCCTAGAACCATCTTGTTTAACTTCAGTGGGAATAAAGAGCATAGATTAAATCATATGTGTTCTTTCTGGGTTTCACTAAGAAAACTTTTCAGTTCTAAGACATGGTATCTGAAGCTCTTGTGTTATCTGCATAAAGGACCATAGTACTACAGTTTCTTAGTATATATTCGTTTAAGAAAAAACAAAATGAAGCCCATATTTTTACCTTTAGTGTTTTTTTGACTTTATATTTTGTTTGACATTAATGTTGTCACATTTGCTTCTCCTTTGATAGAATTCTCTTTCTTCATTCTTCAGTTTTCAGTCTTGTTTCATTTTTCCCAGAATGTGTTTTTTGTAAATGGAAAAATAGGTATCTAACTCAATATAATGCATTTTGTCTTTTAATAGGGAAAATTTACCTGTTTATTGTGATTACTGACAAATATTCTCTGTGCTTTAATTTATATTTTTAATCTGTAAACACAAATTTCACTGCATGTGCATGGAAATGGGATGAGGGATGATAATTCATAGCTTTTAGATGCCATTACGCAATTAAATAACCAATTGATGTCTGGGCTTTCTCCTAGTCTTTTAGAGCTGTTGACTGAAGTTAGAGCATTGCTAGAACCAATCCAGAGTGGTGTTCTCTTACACAGTGCTTTGACTTTTCTCTGGCCTTTTAAATCCTTAGCCTAATATCACCTGTCTTTTTTCTTTAATACAGTCCTAGACATTTTTGAATTACTAATGATATTCTTTACTGTTTCCTACTATTATTATGATGTTCTTTTTATTAAAAATCTTTTCTGCATTTTATGGGAAATGAGCAAGAGGAAAGGAAGACACATATATTTGACTAGCTATATCAACTATCCAGTTCTCCAACTTCTTATTTCTAAACATGTTTGGATTTGAGAGGGGAATGGTGGGGTCAGGTTGAATGTGTGTGTTTAACACTTCCTTCAATTGCACAAATCCTGGGTTCTATTTATCCTTTCTTTTTTTGTTGTTCTGGAGGAAACAAAAGGTATTTCCTCTTTTCTTCTAACCTTCACTGGATTCTAGTAGTTGAAAATCAAGTCAAATCAGTCAGGATGAGATTATAGTGGATAACGTGCTCTCTTGCTTAGGCTGTTCAGGGGGTGGGTGCTGGGAATCTGCTGTAGCATGATTAATTTTTGTCACTGTGCTTTAAAAAATGAAATGTGCCTGATTTTCATTAATTATGTTGCTTTTGTAATGAGGCTAATCAAAATGGATAATCAGTCATCTGCTGTGCCAGTAACAGATGCTGTTTTTAGGTGAGCTGAAAAATCTCAAGGCTTGGTTGGGTCCACTGTCACAGATAAAGTCTCCACAGTGGGCATTCTGAGGTGGTGCAAATTCGAGAGCATGTTCTTAGACCACTGAGCAATTCAAAGCATCATTGTCATTTGAATTATTTATTCCTGGAGTTGAAAGATGTAGCTAAGACTAGTTCTTAATGCTTTACATTCTAATATTCTACATTGCTGGAATCATCCTGGAGGTTAAAAAATAACTGATATCTACTCCTAAGGATTTTGATGTAGGTGATCTGGAGTGAAGCTTGGCCACTGACAGCTTAAAAATTTCCCCAGGTTCTGCTAAAGTGCAGCAAAATTTGAGAGCCCCTGCTCTAAAACACCCAACAAGTAAAAGGTAGAACATCAGTGTCAGGCCTCAGGATAGATGGCCAATCACAACAGGCAAAATCTCATCTAGAGATCCTTAGCCTGACTTTCAGACTGTTTCCAGTTGGTTGAGACTCTTACTCATGCCTCTTTATATAGATTTTTCTGGTCTTCCTAAACCAGTCCTCTCATTCTGTCTCTATGTCTTATGATCCAAGACTTCTGCTAGTCCTCTTGTCAGGAGCAGTTTTCCCCTCTTTGTCAATTTTTTGCTACTGTATCTGCCAATTCAGCCCCAAGGTCTCCTTAACTATGAGTGATTATAGTGGGCATTGGTTATATCCGTGGATCTGGAGTCTGCAACTATTTGCATTTGAATCCTCTTGACAGGAAACCTCCCTGTGCCTGTAAAATGGGAATAATAATAGTATGACCTTCATATAGATCTTTGTGAAGTTTAAAAGAATTAGCACCCAGAAGTTTTAGATCAGGGAATGGCATTTAAGACCCTAGGCTCCAGATAAACCTCATCCCAGTGGTTCCCTTTTATAACATTTAAATGCATTGCCAAATATTAGATTTCAGTGTAGCTTTGAAGTTGGTTCAGTTCTCTCTTGCTTTTTTACAAGTCATCCCACTTGAATCTCAACACTTGTGACTTAAAGCAACTGTAACATTCTTTATTTTTCAAGTTTCTGCAGTCTGGGCTGGGCTCTGCTGTGTGGTTAATCTCCTGGATCTACTAGTGCTAGAACATCCGGGATGGCTTCTTTACTCTTTAATCTGGTGCGTCACTTGAATTGGCTGAAACAGTTGGGAGTTAGTAAGGGCCCTTTGCATTGGTCACTGGGGAAGGCTTTCTTATCTCTTCTTGCTATTCTTTGGAACTCTGAATTTAGATGCTTATATCTTTCCTTTTCTCCTTTGCTTTTCGCTTCTCTTCTTTTCACAGCTGTTTGTAAGGCCTCCTCAGACAGCCATTTTGCTTTTTTGTATTTCTTTTCCATGGAGATGGTCTTGATCCCTGTCTCCTGTACAATGTCATGAACCTCTGTCCATAGATCATCAGGCACTCTATCTATCAGATCTAGTCCCTTAAATCTATTTCTCACTTCCACTGTATAATCATAAGGGATTTGATTTAGGTCATATCTGAATGGTCTAGTGGTTTTCCCTACTTTCTTCAATTTAAGTCTGAATTTGGTAATAAGAAGTTCATGCAGATATGCAGATGACACCACCCTTATAGCAGAAGAGGAACTAAAAAGCCTCTTGATGAAAGTGAAAGTGGAGAGTGAAAAAGTTGGCTTAAAGCTCAACATTCAGAAAATGAAGATCATGGCATCCGGTCCCATCACTTCATGGGAAATAGATGGGGAAACAGTGGAAACAGTGTCAGACTATTTTTTGGGCTCCAAAATCACTGCAGATGGTGACTGCAGCCATGAAATTAAAAGATGCTTACTCCTTGGAAGGAAAGTTATGACCAACCTAGATAGCATACTGAAAAGCAGAGACATTACTTTGCCAACAAAGGTCCGTCTAGTCAAGGCTATGGTTTTTCCAATAGTCGTGTATGGATGTGAGAGTTGGACTGTGAAGGAAGCTGAGCGCCAAAGAATTGATGCTTTTGAACTGTGGTGTTGGAGAAGACTCTTGAAAGTCCCTTGGACTGTAAGGAGATCCAACCAGTCCATTCTAAAGGAGATCAGCCCTGGGTGTTCATTGGAAGGAATGATGCTAAAGCTGAAACTCCAGTACTTTGGCCACCTCATGTGAAGAGTTGACTCATTGGAAAAGATTCTGATGCTGGGAGGGATTGGGGGCAGGAAGAGAAGGGGACGACAGAGGATGAAATGGCTGGATGGCATCACCAACTCGATGGATGTGAGTTTGAGTGAACTCCAGGAGTTGGTGATGGACAGGGAGGCCTGGTGTGCTGTGATTCATGGGGTCGCAAAGAGTTGGACATGACTGAGCGACTGAACTGAACTGAAGGGCCCTCCCCCATACCTTTGGATAACTTGGGTTTTCCTCATAGCATGGTGGTTTCAGAGCAATGGGACTTATGTGATGTCTGCTCCCTATAGAGAGTGATCAGAAGCTACCTTTCCTTTTATAGCCTGGACTCAGAAGTCCCAGAATATCACTTATGCCATGTTGGTCAAAAGCAAGTCACAAAGCTTGACCAGTTAGACAGAGAGGAGAAATGGACTCCCCTTCTTGAAAAATAGAGCAGCATGCATGGAGAAAGGGAAGCAAATGATGGAACCATCCATCATCTGCTACAAGAATATTCTTATATGATTTCAAGAATGTTTATTTTATTTCTCAATTAAATAAGCTAAATTTAATAAATTAAAATTTCTCACTTTGATGCCAGGACAATGTATTTTCTCCATATTTTATAATTCTACCTAGTGTTCTGTAAGCACAATTTACTCAACAAAATAGATATTGATAAGTTGTTATTAGCACAAAAAGTCCAAGGTTGAGCAAGTATGGAAAGAGCTGTTGACCTTTTCACCCAAGAGAGAATCCACAAAACAGGAGAAAAAGATGGAAAGTTTCTTAGGGAAGTATGAGTTTCTATGATGAATGTCAACATCTAGGGAATAATAAACACCCTAAAATTTTCCTTCCTGCCATCTCTCTTTTCTTTCTTTCTAGGTAACCTTAACTGATCTCTAGTTTCAGAAGAGAAATGAGAAGATGCAATCATGGGACTGTGCTACCTCTGTATGTGTTACCATGGTGATGAGAGGAGTTTGTTCTTACAGCCAAAGCCTGCAGGCACTTCTAAACACCTAAGGCCTCCTTTGTTTTTCATTAATTTTGGATGCTAGCACTTGATTGCCTTACAACCTCTTTCTTGAATTGTATTTCAAAGATGAATGGTTTGTGGAAGAATGTTCAAAGTTTAGATTTGCATCAAGAGACTCATAAAACAAGCATGTAAAATAGAGCCGTTGGAAACAGAGCATGGTTCTTGAGGATTGTAATATATGAATCTAAAGCTGCCTAAATCTGGATCTTTCTCAGTGGGAACAAAATTGGTTTGACTTTTGGATCAGAGTCTGCAGAGAGACTTTGGCCTCAGGGCTACCAAAGCCCTTTAGTCATGTTTTTTCCTAGGTACCCCTTTACCTTGCTTCTGATGGACATTCAGGGTTATAAGTGTTAAAAAGCAAAGAGATGCAACAAGAGGGCATAGTCATAGCCTGTGGTGGAGAGCTATTAAAATGTTGGATTCCAATGGCTTTTGCTTTATGTCAGAAGTTTGTCTTGGTTTTCCCAAGAGATGTTTTGCTTTATTTCAAACTCAGAATGATTTTCTAATTTCTAGCAAACTAGAATAAAAATTTCTCACAGACATAGAGAATGGACTTGTGGACACAGTGAGGGAAGAAAAAGGTGGGATGAATTGAGAAAGTAGCATTGACATATATACGTGACCACATGTCAAATAGCTAGCTAGTGGGAAACTGATATATAACACAGGGAGCCCAGCCTGGTGCTCTGTGACAATGCAGAAGGGTGGGATGTGGGTGGGGTGAGAAGGAGGCTCAAGAGAGAGGGGATATATATATATATATATATCCATATATATGATTTGTGATGTACGGCAGAAATCAACACAACACTGTAAAGCAATTATCCTCCATTTAAAAAAAGAATGTGTAATGTGAATTTCTACCTTCATTCAATTTCTAAATGAAGGTAGGTTCAGGGGGCTAGAGCAGCATGTGGGAGAATTCAGCATCATTTCTGAGGGAAAGTCGGGGGTGGAAAAGGAGATATCAAAAGAAGCTCCTGTATCTGAAAGGCTGAGGGAAAGTCTTTCCATTTTGGTAATTTCCTGAGGTGTTTGGGATTTTGGTTTAGTTTACCAAGAGCCTATAATTTCAAGAGGTTTTGCCTTTTGTTCATTTGCATTCTTAAATTAGAGCTGTGACTTCCTCTAAGCATCAGATACCAGCCTGTGGGTATGACTGACATGTGTCCAAACCCCAGCTTGTTCAACACATAATTAAGAGGGCAGGTGTTGACACTGCAATATTTACAATGGCTAACAAGGACCTGTTGTATAGCACATGGACCTCTGCTCAGTGTTATGTGGCAGGCTGGATGGGAGAGGAGCTTGGGGAAGAATGGATGAGTCCCTTTGCTGTTCACCTGAAACTATCACAACATTGTTTGTTAATTGGCTATACTCCAGTACAAAATAAAAAGTAAAAATAAAAAATTCCGGTGTTGAAAGCAGAGCAGACTATAGTTTTAAGCACTTTCTATGACTTTTTCACTTGGGCGACCTTGGGCAACTTACTTAGGTCCTCTAAACCTTGGTCGTATCATAAGACCCTGAAATGCAGGCATTACTTACTGGCTTGAGTCACTGAATCCCCCTCAACCCAATGACCCTTAGGGAAATATTGACCAGAAAGGGGAAAATGAGCCTCTTGTTTGGGTTAAGAGTTGGGAAGCCCATGTCCAGTCCTGGTTCTGCTGCTGTCCTACGTGTGCCTTTAATCAGGTCCTTCAATGCTCATGGGCTCTTCAAAATGAGGCAAACGGGACTTCCCTGGTGGTTTAGTTGTTAAGACTTTGCCTTCCAATGCAGAGGGTACAGGCTCCATCACTCATCAGGGAGCTAAGATCTCACATGTCTTGTGGCCAAAAAACCAAAGCATAAAACAGAAGCAATATGGTATCAAATTCAATAAAGTCTTTAAAAATGGTCCACATTAAAAAAACAAACAAACCTAAAAACAAAACAAAATGAGGCTGACAAGCTCCAAGGCCCTTCCCAGCTCTGATGCACGATGTGTGTTTGCATGGCTTCTGTATCTGCTCACGTTGCCAATTTCTGCCACCACCTTCCTTTTCTTTTGATTTTTTTTTTCACTTTGAAATCAGCCCTTGCTTTGGGTTTTGGAGAAGGATACATGAATTCCTCTTTTCTCTCGTGATAATTAACATCTGTTGGACATTAATTGGTCAGTAAACCAGGTTTCTAGATAGAAGAAGATCAATAAGCTGTGTTAAAGACAAGCTCACGATCACAATTGCTTCTTACTATTACCAAAGAGTCCCAGCTTGATTCTGCTTCAGCAACTCCACGTCTTATGCCCTCATTTAACCTTAACTGCCACTTTGAAAGCCCTGTTTCCAAATACAGTCACATTGGAGCACCAGGGCTTCAGTATGAGAATTTTTGAGGGGGCACAGTTCAGTCTATAACACTACCCAAGACCCTCCACTCATAAGCAATGGAGACATTAATTATTTGATTTTAGGCTGCATCCGCATGCCCCTAACCACTGCTCTATATGACCATGATTTTCTCCCAGCTGCCGTGCAGGAGAGATCAAGCTTAGAGGAGCTGGAGGCCTTATCTCTGTGCCTGCATAGTGGATATTGGGAAGCGAAGGGCAACTGGCTGGAGACTAAGCAGTCTCTTGGCACTGCTCTTGGGTGTCCTCATCCTGGGTAATGAAATGAGGCCTGACATGTCCCACTACTCACAGCAGGTCTGACGGGAAAGGCACTGTTAGCAGAAGTTACTGAGCACTACAATTATCCAGAAAGCTCTCACAACCTCTTCTAAAATTATTGGAGGATACATTTCACTTGGGTTCTCTCATGGATAAAGTGGCAGTTATCCAGAGACTTAAAAAGGCCAGGAAAGTTTAAAGAGGCAGAGCTGATATTTGTCGGAGAGTCTCATCAGAGCCCATCTCCTTGGTTGAAAGAAGGAATGTGTGCAGCAGCCAAGACCCAGGAATGAGACCGTCCAGCATTGCTGGTTGGATGGTTGTGGCCTGCCGGGATCGCTGAGCGTGTCTGGACTGTCATTTGCCACCTGTTCAGTAATATCCTCTGAGCTGCTACTATGCCCAGCCATCCTTTGAGGAGACTGTGATTTCTGTGGTCTTTAGCAGATGAGCTCAACATCCAAATCATTAACCATACTTCTTGTGCTTGTTCTCAGTCACATCTGACTCTTTGCGACCTCATGGACTGTAGCCTGCCAGGCTCCTCTGTCCATGGGCTTTTCCAGGCAAGAATACTGGAGTGGATTGCCATTTCTTTCTCCAGGGGATCTTCCCAACCCAGGGATCGAATCTGTGTCTCTTGTGTCTTCTGCATTCACAGACAGATGCTTTACCACAGTCACCTGGGAAGCCCAACCACACTACAGAGCAATGCATATTCCCAGAGGACCACTGATGGAACAGAAACCCAGATAATCATGTTCACTCTATCAAACCCCTTCTCCTTATTCCACTGATATCCTTCCTTTTCTTCTTCCCCACATCCTTTCTTTATATTTATTGAATGGCATGTGCTTGTTAGACATTATCTCACTTAATCCTCAGAGGATCCATACAAAGTTCATATTGCTATCACCACGATTTCATACACAGAATCAGTTTTAGATGGTGGGGGCACAAGGGTGGGGGCTAAAGGCAAAGGAGGAATGGAAAAATATACCCATTTGAATGCAGAGTTCCAAAGAATAGTAAGGAGAGATAAAAAACCCTTCCTCAGTAATCAGTGCAAAGAAATAAAGGAAACGATAGAATGGAAAGACTAGAGATCTCTTCAAGAAAATTAGAGATTCCAAGGGAACATTTCATGCAAAGATGGGCTCAATAAAGGGCAAAAATTGTATGGACCTAACAGAAGCAGAAGATATTAAGAAGAAGTGGCAAGAATACACAGAAGAACTGTACAAAAAAGATCTTCATGACCCAGACAACCATGATGGACTGATCACTCACCTAGAGCCAGACATCCTGGAATGCCAAGTCAAGTGGGCCTTAGGAAGCATCATTTTGAACAAAGCTAGTGGAGGTGATGGAATTCTAGTTGAGCTATTTCAAATCCTAAAAGATGATGCTGTGAAAGTGCTGCACTCAATATGCCAGCAAATTTGGAAAACTCAGCAGTGACCACAGGACTGGAAAAGGTCAGTTTTCATTCCAATCCCAAAGAAAGGCAATGCCAAAGAATGCTCAAACTACCTCACAATTGCACTCATCTCATGTGCTAGCGAAGGAATGATCAAAATTCTCCAAGCCAGGCTTCAACAGTATGTGAACCATGAACTTCCAGATGTTCAAGCTGGATTTAGAAAAGGCAGAGGAACCAGAGATCAAATTGCCAACATCTGTTGGATCATAGAAAAAGCAAGAGAATTTCAGAAAAACATCTGCTTCTGCTTTATTGATTATGCCAAAGGCTTTGACTGTGTGGATCACAGCAAACTGTGGAAAATTCTTCAAGAGATGGGAATACCAGACCACTTTACCTGCCTCCTGAGAAATCTGTATGCAGGTCAGGAAGCAACAGTTAGAACTGGACATGGAAGAGCAGGCTGGTTCCAAATCAGGAAAGGAGTACGTCAAGGCTGTATATTGTCACCCTGCTTATTTAACTTATATCTGGACTACATCATGCAAAATGCAGGGCTGGATGAAGCACAAGCTGGAATCAAGATTGCCAGGAGAAATAGCAATAACTTCAGATATGCAGATGACACCACCCTTATGGCAGAAAGCAAAGAAGAACGAAAGAGCTTCTTGATGAAAGTGAAAGAGGAGAGTGAAAAACCTGGCTTAAAACTCAAGATTCGGAAAAACTAAGATCATGGCATCTGGCTCCATCACTTAATGGCAAATAGATGGGAAAACAATGGAAACAATGAGGGACTTTATTTTGGGGGGCTTCAAAATCACTGCAGATGGTGACTGCAGCTATGAAATTTAAGGACGCTTGCTCCTTTGAAGAAAAGCTATGACCAACCTAGGCAGCATATTAAAAGGCAGAGGTATTACTTTGCCAACAAATGTCCATCTAGTCAATGCTATGGTTTTTCCAGGAGTCATATATGGACGTGAGAGTTGGACTATAAAGAAAGCATCAAAAGAATTGATGCTTTTGAACTGTGGTGTTGGAGGGAGCTCTTGAGAGTCCCTTGGACTGCAAGGAGATCAAACCAGTCAATCCTAAAGGAAATCAGTCCTGAATATTCACTGGAAGGAGTGATGCTGAAGCTGAAACTCCAATACTTTGGCCATCTGATGAGAAAACTGACTTATTTGAAAAGACCCTGATGCTGGGAAAGATTGAAGGCAGGGGGAGAAGGGGACGACAAAGGATGAGATGGTTGGATGGCCTCACTGACTCTATGGACATGAGTTTGAGCAAGCTCCAGGAGTTGGTGATGGACAGGGAAGCCTGGTGTGCTTCAGTCCTTGAGGTCGCAAAGAACTGGACATGACTGAGTGACTGAACTGAACTGAAGCGTGACATTGTTCCTTTTTTCTTCAATCAGTGCCTGTGCTGTGTTGGATGCAACTTCTCTGTTGGGTGGTAGGCTTCTAAATGACCTCATGGGCAGTTTAATAGCTTTCAACTCACCTTCAACTCTTTAAAATCTCAGTTCAACTCACTGTCATCTGCCCTGAGCTCCAACTCAGTAACACCTATAAATCCTTCATTTGGTAATGAAATTCTTTGCGTGTAATCCTATTTTTGATTAGAATTATCTCTATGTCATGTGATGTGATGTCAGTGAGCTTACTCTTAGAATTACTTTCCAAACACATTGAGGGTTTTCAGACTGGCTGTTTGAACAAGGGATGTGCAGTTCATGTGGAGTTTGGGCATTAGCTATTCATTGTGAGATGTAACTAGTAGCTTCTTAAATTTTGTCTGGTACTGCTGTGGATGATTTTGTAAAAGGACTTTGCTCTTTGCTCTTTCCCTTGCACCAAGGTTAAGTGCCTCCAAATTTGAAAAAGGAAGAAAGAAAGGAGGGAAGGAGGGAAAAAAGAAAGGAAGGAAGGGAGAAAAGAAAAAGGAAGGAGGGAGGAAGGGAAAGAGGAGGGGAGGAGGGAAGGAAGAGGGAGCAAGGGAAGTAATAAAGAGTGACCCAGGTACCATTTCATTCTGCATAGGGAGGAGAGTGAGGTATCTCCAAGTATGTGCCCTTTGAATGGCTACATGAATGAAATGAAGGAAGCATAGATACTTGTGGAAGAAGATAAACAAAGATAAACAAAGCAAGCACAAAGCTTTGAGGGAGGGTGTGTTGCACATGGATAAAGGGTGGAGAGTGGGGTTTGAAAGGCCAAAGCAGATGGATTTTTGTTAGAAACAGGGGAAAGAATAGTAAGTTAGTTTGAGCAGGTAGTTGTAGACCCAGGCATATGATGGAGATTTTTTTTTTTTCTGTCATTTCAATCATATCATCATCCAGTCAGCACATCAAAGCTTTATATTTCTCCAATATAGGGGCTTAATTCTTTTGAACAGCGTTTCCCATTGATATTTTCCTCTTATCACGACTGTTGATATTACAAGAAATGAGTGCTTTGCAGATCACATTGCTTGAGAATTTTGCAATAGGAACAGTTACTACAACATAATGGTGATATTATCATAGCTTAGAGTTACTTAGAACTCTTAGTAACTTAGAGTTACTTAGAAATGTTCCAATCCTTTTTTCTGTGAGATGGATGTTTTTGCAAGGTGCTGGGGTGAGTTTACTTGGCACCATTGCTTCTCTTGCTAACTTGAGTGTGAAAACAAGTCATTTGAGCAGAGGAGGAGAAGGATCAGGTCTCACAAATTCAAATTTGAGATAATCCTCAGTAGAATGCTTAAACAGGGCCTCACACATTTTTTGGACTTCTATATTTGTTTTGTGAGTCTGATGGCCTTCTGGCTTTAATCAAAGTCTTGTCCATAATGATGAAAAAATAAATGTCAGAAAAATTTAAACTTACTTAAACGCAAGATACTTACAAGGATTATGGCCCTTCTTTAGTTTCAGAAAACTTGACTTTTCAAAAAAGTTTTTAAGTTGACTGCATTTTTAAGAACTTTAAAAACTAAATTGAATTAAAAAAACTGAAAAACAAAGTCTATGTAAGCAAAATGGCAAGTGTTGAGATACAAATTTTCATTTAACTCTGTAATCAACATCCTGAAATTTCACAAAGTATCACTTTTGCACACATTCATATATGTTCAAATATATTTTGAAAATTAATATTCTGGAATGTAGAAAACTATAATAATCTTCAAAATTTATTTATTGAAATGATATTTAAATATAATTTGTTTTAAGGAGTAGGTTTTATTTGCATGTCTAGAAAATGCTTATTATGAAGTTCTATCTAGCTCATAACTGAGCTGTTTTCATCAATGTAAATTATTAATTAAAAAATTGAACCTGGACTGGCAACTCGTTTCATACATGATATTTTACAAGTTTCAATGCCATTCTCCCAAATCTTCCCACCCTCTCCCTCTCCCACAGAGTCCATAAGACTGTTCTATACATCAGTGTCTCTTTTGCTGTCTCGTACACAGGGTTATTGTTACCATCTTTCTAAATTCCATATATATGCGTTAGTATACTGTATTGGTGTTTTTCTTTCTGGCTTACTTCACTCTGTATAATAAGCTCCAGTTTCATCCACCTCATTAGAGGGAGGAGGGTTCAGGATGGGGAACACATGTATACCTGTGGAGGATTCATTTTGATATTTGGCAAAACTAATACAGTTATGTAAAGTTTAAAAATAAAATAAAATTAAAAAAAAAAGTAACTGAAGGAAAAAAAAATTGAAAAACAATTTATTTATTTATTTATTTATTTAATTTTATTTTATTTTTAAACTTTACATAACTGTATTAGATTTGCCAAATATCAAAATGAATCCGCCACAGGTATACATGTGTTCCCCATCCTGAACCCTCCTCCCTCCTCCCTCCCCATTCCATCCCTCTGGGTCGTCCCAGTGCACCAGCCCCAAGCATCCAGTATCGTGCATCGAACCTGGACTGGCAACTCATTTCATACATGATATTTACATGTTTCAATGCCATTCTCCCAAATCTTCCCACCCTCTCCCTCTCCCACAGAGTCCATAAGACTGATCTATACATCAGTGTCTCTTTTGCTGTCTCGTACACAGGGTTATTGTTACCATCTTTCTAAATTCCATATATATGCGTTAGTATACTGTATTGGTGTTTTTCTTTCTGGCTTACTTCACTCTGTATAATAGGCTCCAGTTTCATCCACCTCATTAGAACTGATTCAAATGTATTCTTTTTAATGGCTGAATAATACTCCATTGTGTATATGTACCACAGCTTTCTTATCCATTCATCTGCTGATGGACATCTAGGTTGCTTCCATGTCCTGGCTATTATAAACAGTGCTGCGATGAACATTGGGGTACTCGTGTCTCTTTCCCTTCTGGTTTTCTCAGTGTGTATGCCCAGCAGTGGGATTGCTGGATCATAAGGCATGTCTATTTCCAGTTTTTTAAGGAATCTCCACACTGTTCTCCATAGTGGCTGCACTAGTTTGCATTCCCACCAACAGTGTAAGAGGGTTCCCTTTTCTCCACACCCTCTCCAGCATTTATTACTTGTAGACTTTTGGATTGCAGCCATTCTGACTGGCGTGAAATGGTACCTCATAGTGGTTTTGATTTGCATTTCTCTGATAATGAGTGATGTTGAGCATCTTTTCATGTGTTTGTTAGCCATCTTTATGTCTTCTTTGGAGAAATGTCTATTTAGTTCTTTGGCCCATTTTTTGATTGGGTCATTTATTTTTCTGGAGTTGAGCTGTAGGAGTTGCTTGTATATTCTCGAGATTAGTTGTTTGTCAGTTGCTTCATTTGCTATTATCTTCTCCCATTCTGAAGGCTGTCTTTTCACCTTGCTAA
This sequence comes from Bubalus kerabau, assembly GCF_029407905.1. Taxonomy (NCBI): domain Eukaryota; kingdom Metazoa; phylum Chordata; class Mammalia; order Artiodactyla; family Bovidae; genus Bubalus; species Bubalus kerabau. Next base: position 165,354,513 of record NC_073626.1, read on the forward strand.
TAGTTTCCTTTGATGTGCAGAAGCTTTTAAGGTTAATTAGGTCCCATTTGTTTATTTTTGCTTTTATTTCCAATATTCTGGGAGGTGGGTCATAGAGGATCCTGCTGTGATGTATGTCAGAGAGTGTTTTGCCTATGTTCTCCTCTAGGAGTTTTATAGTTTCTGGTCTTACATTTAGATCTTTAATCCATTTTGAGTTTATTTTTGTGTATGGTGTTAGAAAGTGTTCTAGTTTCATTCTTTTACAAGTGGTTGACCAGAGTTCCCAGCACCACTTGTTAAAGAGATTGTCTTTAATCCATTGTATATTCTTGCCTCCTTTGTCGAAGATAAGGTGTCCATATGTGCGTGGATTTATCTCTGGGCTTTCTATTTTGTTCCATTGATCTATATTTCTGTCTTTGTGCCAGTACCATACTGTCTTGATAACTGTGGCTTTGTAGTAGAGCCTGAAGTCAGGTAGGTTGATTCCTCCAGTTCCATTCTTCTTTCTCAAGATCGCTTTGGCTATTCGAGGTTTTTTGTTTTTCCATACAAATTGTGAAATTATTTGTTCTAGCTCTGTGAAGAATGCTGTTGGTAGCTTGATAGGGATTGCATTGAATCTATAGATTGCTTTGGGTAGTATACTCATTTTCACTACATTGATTCTTCCAATCCATGAACATGAAAAACAATTTAGAAAAGAAAATTAATTATACTTAATTTAGGAACATGTAATACTAGATAACAATAACAAGGACAAAAGTCATATATGGCGCCTTTATTTGTAGAAAAGATTGTGGAAAATATGGTAAATTTTATAAAAATTACATGCTCTCCACAAATTTTCACTGCTGGTGATAAATAAGTGACTGAAGTAATAGCCAGTTTAACTGGGATGATTTGCCAGGATGGTCAAGGGGAAATATTACATCCCCATATATGCACCAAAATAATAGTTACTGACTTTAGAAATTTATGGGAAGAACCATACAAAGGGTTTTCAGGCATAACTTTAATTTTTGGAAGCATTTGAATGGCTTTAAACATAAGCTTTAATTTGTAAACATCCTACAATTTCCTCACAAGGTCTCCCCGGGAAGAGTAAGCCATGACTTACCAATTGGGAATATTTGTGCTGCTGAAGGCAATGGCACCCCACTCCAGTACTCTTCCCTGGAAAATCCTATGGATGGAGGAGCCTGGTAGGCTCCAGTCCATGAGGTCACTGAGAGTCGGGCACGACTGAGCAACTTCACTTTCACTTTTCACTTTCATGCATTAGAGAGGGAAATGGCAACCCACTCCAGTGTTCTTTCCTGGAGAATCCCAGGGACAGAGGAGCCTGGTGGGCTGCCCTCTATGGGGTCGCACAGAGTCGGACACGACTGAGGCGACCTAGCAGCAGCAGCAGCAGCAGTGCTGCTGAAGGCCACGCTGTTTTCCATGGAGGAGAACATAACCCTTTTCTGGCTTGTTAGAATTTCAAGGCCCTTAAGTCTTTGATGCTGAGCATCTGGTCAGGGGCATTTTGTGAAACAGACAATGAGAACTTCTTGAAATGTGTGTGGGGGATACAGAAGTATGACAGGACTTAATATAGCAGCATGCTGTTACCATGGTGTGTGCTGGGAGAGTTTGTGTGAAAAACATATTCTCTTAGCGGTTGGCACTTGACTTTTAAGGGAGAAAGCTGTCTTTGTTTTCTGTCTACTAAGACATTTGGGAGAGCAGGTGAGAAAGAGCCTGAGGTTAATAGAACAGAGCCAAAATGATAGAAAAGGCAGAGTGCTCAGAACAAGAAAATAAAAGCGCTTCTGCTCTCAGAGGAACAAAGTGAGACTCTCAGAGTGAGACTGGGGACCACAGAGGTGAACTGGCCAGTGGAAAGGACCAGTTGGCATGTAGCCTCCCAAGTGGAGAGTGGGGGATACCTCATTTTCACATGGATTGTTTATACTTTTGTTTTGTTTTGTTGTTGTTGTTTAGTAGCTCAGTCGTGTCCAATTCTTTCCCTCTCCATGGACTATAACCCACCAGGCTCCTCTGTCTATGGGATTTCTGAGGCAAGAACACTGGAGTGCGTTGCCAATTCCTTCCCCAGGGGTCTTCCTGACCCAGATTTCGAACCAGCATCTGATGCTTGGCAGGCGGATTCTTTACCCCTGAACCATCTGGGAAGCCCATTTTTCTGTTTCCACTTCTTGTATTCCTTTCAAATCTGTAGTAAAGTCACTCCCTAATTCCCTTTGGGAATTTAGGGAATGAAGGAAATGGTTGAGTTTCTTAAAAATTTTTATTGGAGTATAGCTGATTTACAATGTTGTGTTACTTTTTTTTTTTTACTTTGGGAATTTTAATTAGGATTAAATTCACCCTTTATTAATTGGGAACAATTGAAATGTTTTTATCTTTATATAGGTATAAACATATATTTCTTTATAGTACAATATATATCTTTACAATGTTATCTTTCTATCAATAAACATTGTATGTATTTTCATTCATTTCAGTCCTCTATAATGTCATTCAATAATGTTTTGTGGTTTTGCTAATAGATATGGCATACTTCTTGTTAGATTGATTAAAATATACTTGATATTTTGATATTATTACAAATAACATCATTTAATTGTTTTTCATTTTCTAATGTTTGTTACAGTTGATTTTTATGTGTTCATTTTGTATCTAGCATCCTTGCTAAATTTTCACATTATTTCTAAAATTTTTTCTATGTTTTTTTTTTTTTTAATTTTCTTAATGCACAATGATGTCATACAGTAGTAATAACACCCTCATCTTTATACAGGAAAGGGTTGAGTTTCTCATCTGGATTGATGGGCGACCAGATATAGAATGGCAAGTTGGTTCATCAACTGAGCAAATTAAATTTAGTTCTGGAAGTTCGCATGAGAGCAAAAGCTCTCCCAGGAGTTTGCAGAAATTGTGGAAGATGGGTTAGGACGTGGACAGGGTTTGGAACTGAGATTTTGATACAATCTTATATAAATATCAAGACATATGGAAGTATCATCTGGCATCCTGGTTACATAAAAAAGGAATGTAGGCTCTAAACGGATGACAAAACTGTAGTGATCCATTTATTAAAGAGATGCCATTTTGACATTGATTTTTAAAATTTATTTATTTTTTAAAATTTATTTTTAATGAGAAGATAATTGCTTTACAATGTTGTGTTAGATTCTGCCTTTCAATAATGTGAATCAGTCGTAAGTATACATATATGCCCTGCCTCTTAACCTTCTCTTTCACACCCCCCAGTCCCACCCCTCTAGGTTGTAACCATGCTGAGCTCCCTGTGCTATACAACAGGTTCCTATTAGCTATTTATTTATACCTGGAAATAACATTGATCTTTAGTATTAGGACATTAGGATGAGAAGAGATTGTGCAGATCATGTTCCCTAGTATCTTCATCTTTTGCTGAAGGGGAAAGACCTAGAGAGATGAACTTCTTAGCCAGGTACCCTAAGTTAGCAATAAGAAAGAAATGTCTTTGCAACAAATTTTGTGTTATGAAAATTGTAAAATACTGCCTTGAGAGGAAAACTGCCAGCATGCTAAAATATGTGTGGCTTAGAAAAGAGAGATGTCATTAATCCAGAGAATGATTTGTCCTGCTAAGTCGGCAGGATTAAACTTACTTCTGCCTTCACAACTCCTCTGGCAAATGCAAATTCTTTTGCTGAGTTATATTTTCTTGGGACTCTTAGCATCTCATTATAGGTGAGAAAGCTGATAAGAGTTGCACCCATTTATTCTTAGTGTTAGGGTTGATCAGGAATCTAGTATGCACAACCAGAGCTGAAGGCAGACTTTGGAGAAACATGGAGTAGGAAATAAATTCCAGGTTCATGGTTAATTCTTGTCAACCCCCTTTATAAAGATTGACTTTTTTTGGAAGAAAAGAAAATACACGGTATACTTAAAGACCACATCTTATTATGATGACCAAATTACTCTTTAGAATATTAAAAAATGTGATTTATATATATTATATTAAAATATATGTTATATATTATTTTAAAATACATGTTATATATTATACTAATGGAGAAGAAAATGGCAATCCACTCCAGTATTCTTCCCTGGAGAATCCCATGGACAGAGGAGTCTGGTGGCCTATAGTCCATGGAGTCGCAAGAGTCTAACACAACCTAGTGACTAAACCACCACATTATATTAAAATACACATGTTATATATTATGTTAAAATACATATGTTATATATTATATTAAAACACATGCTATATATTAAAACATGTTATATATATATTAAAATTATATATATGTATATTAAAATACATATATGTATATGTGTGTGTGTGTATATATATATATATATATACTCCTTATCTTCAACCATCAGTGTGACTCCAAGTTCTTCTCATAAGCTCTAGATTCACTTCTGTGTCTCCAGTCCAAGGGACATCCATATCTACTTGGAAAGAGAGTCAACAAGTTCAACCTGCCATAAACCCAGATCACCACATGTCTTTTCATCCTTTCATCTTAATTATCTCCTTTACCTCTTCTGATAATTTTTATCTTGATTGGTAGCGTGATCATCATCCCTGTAACCCAAAAGAAAAACCCTTGCTTAATCCTTCTGTCCCCCAAACTTACAATCTCGATTCACCAAAAAGTCTCTTGATTTTCAATTTACAATATTTCTCTGTCGAATGCTTTCTTTTCATTGAACTGCCCTAGTCTCAGCTTGAAATATTGCCACAACCCTGGACTCTCTATCTCCAAGGCATTGCTGGAAACAGGATAATTATTACTTTGAATGACATTTAGTGTGGAAATGGTGGTTGGATGGAATACATAATTCTTTTCAGCATTTGAGGCCTCTGAAGGTCTTCAACTGACCCTGCCTTGAGGACATGCTCAGGTTGCCTTGGTGACTAGTTAGAAAGGGTCGCATGACATCATTATAAATCAGATGTCCTTAACACTGAGGCTCTAGTGCTTAGCTCAGGCCACCCAACTAGACTCCAAGTTCTTATTTCTGTGAAGTTTCCTGTTTGGCTGTTTTATTTTCTTACAATTGGCCCCAATCTAAATTGTTGTTGTTGTTTAGCTGCTTAGTGGTTTCTGATTCTGCAGCCTCATAAATTGTAGCCCTCCAGGTTCCTCTGTCCATGGGATTTCCCAGGCAGAATACTGGAGTGTGTTGCCATTCCCTTCACTATGGGATCTTTCCAACCCAGAGATTAAACCAGAGTCTCCTGCATTGGCGGGTGGATTGTTCACCACTGAGCCACCAGGGAAGCCCCCCAGTCTAAATAGACTGAGCCTAAAACTTTGAACCTAAAAGGGAGGTGTCTTTCCTATCTCATAGAAGGGTCCTTAGACCCTGAATAAACTTACTGTTTCAAACTGATTAATTAGGAGAGACACAGCCTTTTTGATTGCCAATAGGATTTGAGTCCGAGGTCACTGCAAATCCCAATACTGAACTTTTCCCCCAGAAGAGCTGAGAGACAGTTGCTATGGGGAGAAGTGGGTGTGAGGGAGATCCAAGAAGGAGGGAATAGATGTATGTGTGTGTGTTAGTCACCCAGTTGTGTCCGACTCTTTGCGATCTCATGGACTGTAGCTCGCTAGGCTTCTTTAACCATGAAATTCTCCAGGCAAGCATACTGGAATGGGTAGTCGTTTCCTTCTCCAGGAGATCTTCCCCACCCAGGGGTAGAACGTGGGTTTCCTGCAATGCAGGTGGATTCTTTACCACCTAAGCCACCAGGAAAGCCCCCAATATATGTATACATATGACTGATTTGCTTTGTCGTACAGCAGAAACAAAGCAACACTATAAAGCAACTATATCCTAATGAAGAAAATAAAATATATTTTCTTGGAAAAACAAGTTGTTTATAAATGGCCATTTCTGGTGAGCATCCTGAAGCAAAGATAGTCTGATCCAAGTGGACTCCCTGTTCCCACGGCCTAGAGCAGCACCTGCTGCACGTCTCAGAAGTAAGAAAGCTAGCTTATGTGTGCCCTAGCACGTTTGTATTCTTGAGAAAGTGGACATTTGTGTTGTTGGGTCTGTGATTTTCCATCTGGCTTTGACTTTGGTCTGCTGACTTCTTTGACTCCACCCTTGACTGGAAGGACTGCCTCATGGGACCTGCAGATCAGAATTATGCTAACTAGGCTGTTGAGTGCCAGTTTGCCTGCCTGTGACGCCTCACTGTAAAAATCCTGCCAGGCAAATTGTCCACACCCGGATCCCATTCAGTCCTTTGAGCACATGAAGATAAAACCAAAACCACCTTGGTAAGTTGCATTAAACACATTATTACATACATGGCTTAGAAGAAAGGTTTGGCCAAGAAAACCATTTGGTTTATTTAAAAGTTCCATTGTCTTATCATTGTGTGAGGATTTGAAACTGGCAGCTACTTGGATGCCTTAGATATTTTTGCTATGTTTTTGAAATAGGCTCAAAGTGTTCAAAGTAAGCCAAGTTCCTGAGATTGACTAACAAAATGTTTTTAAAAAGTAAATCTTTATGATGGTTGTTTTTTTATATTTAATTACCTTCCCTGAGACCCTACTGGATTTGTGTAAAGGAATGGAAAAAAGAAATATTGTGAAGCAATATTGGCCTGAATTTTTCAGACTTTCTGTAGGCAGGAGTGTCAGAGAGATTGGCAGGAATTTTGCTTCCACAAGAAATATAGGTTGGGCTCCAATGTTTATAGTTATCAGGGGAACTATTTTTTAATATCAAATTTAGAGCAGTTTTTTCAAGAGAGAGGTTAAAGTAACTAACTGTGGCCCAAAATGTCTCAATAGGATATTTCTTCTCAAATATTTTCTGCTTTCCCAAAGTTTTAATATAAGAAGTTGCCCAGACCATCTTGAGGTCTCATCTAAAAACTACATAAAATAAAATTTTTCCATTAACATAATTGGTATGAAAAAATCGTACTCAAAACAATTATGATTTGAGTAAGAAAATGTTGGGGTTCCTCAGTTCAGTACAGTCGCTCAGTCATGTCCAACTCTTTGTGACCCCATGGACTGCAGCACGCCAGGCCTCCTTGTCCATTGCCAACTCCCAGAGTTTACTCAAACTCATGTCCATTGAGTCGGAGATGCCATCCTTAATTTCTTATAATAATCCTGATATGAAGCAATATTTTAATTGTTTTTAATTTATCTTTAATTGGAATATAGCTGCTTTTTTTTTGGAGTATAATTGCTTTTGAAGCACTATTTAGATTTTACAGATAAGAAACCTGAAGGTGAGAAAACTTAAAATAGGTCCTTTCACCAAGATTTGAATCTGTGCCTTAGACTATAAAGATCATCATGTGGGCTCCCCAACACGGCAACCACTTCCCAATGCAGCTTCATGCCTCTGAGGTTCTCATACTAAAAGTGCTAATAGTATCAAAAGTAATGTTTTCTGGATCTGCTCTCATGAAAGAATTAATAACAAAGAATGGGTAGCACTTTGGTTGTGCAGTTTCTTTAAACTCTTAGAAATCATTTGAAGTGACAGTTTTTTCCTTGACATCTCATCTATAATGCTTATTTGCTTACCACATCTTTTTTTTTTCATAAACACTGGAAAGAGTACCTTGCTGATCTCACAGTTTAACTCACAATTTAACAAAGCATTTACATACTTGTGAACATATCTCTGTAGTTTTGAGAACTTTGTAAATTAATTCACTGTTTCCTTTTAAATTTAATCAATTGCTCTCCAAAATTGTTCAAAAGTGGATGGAATGAAGTGAAAGACTTTCTTTTCTAGTGCAGAGACAACTTGGAAGATAAATAGCCAAATGGAAATAAAAATTTGAGCATTCACACTAGTTCCAATAATAGTCTTCTCCCATAATAGTAAACATCTGATAAAATGACTGGAAGGCACTACTGCTTTACAGAAAATAAACATCAGAATCTCAATGTTGAATATCATTTCCTGTTTGTTGATGGTTTAAAAATGCATATGATTTGGCAGTAGTTACTTTTTACTGAGAATTTTCTAGGTTCTAAGGTCTTTGCTTAAGTTTCATTCACATGTTCTTCTTTAAGCCAAGGAACCACACTGCAGAGAAAGCATCTCTAACCACTGAAATGCAGATGGAGAATGGCTTGCCCAAGGTCCCATTACAGGTAGATGGCACAATTGGATTCCACTTTGACTTTGTTTCTAAAGAACCTCAAAGAAAGTGGGGAAGATCGTCTGATAGTACTTCAAAGAGGCATCATTAGGTTATAGGAAAACTGAGGCTAGAAGTTAAATGACATCGTCCAGTATCCTTCAGTTCAGTTCAGTCTTTCAGTTGTGTCCGACTCTTTGCAACCCCATTGACATTAAAGTGTGCCAGGTTTCCCAGTCCATCACTAACTCCCAGAGCTTGCTCAAACTCATGTATATCAAGTCAGTGATGCTATCCAACCATCTCATCCTCTGTCGTCCCCCTCTCCCCCTGACTTCAGTCTTTTCCAGCATCAGGGTCTTTTCCAATAAGTCAGTTCTTTGCATCAGGTGGCCAAAGTATTGGAGCTTCAGCTTCAGCATCAGTCCTTCTGATGAATATTCTTTTAAGATCAACTGGTTTTATCTCCTTGCATTCCAAGGGACTCTCAAGAGTCTTTTCCAACATCACAGTTCAAAATCATCAATTCTTCCACACTCAGCTTTCTTTATGGTTCAACTCTCACATCCATACACAACTACTGGAGAAACCATAGCTTTGACTAGATGGACCTTTGTTGGCAAAGTAATGTCTCTGCTGTTTAATATGCTGTCCAGTATCCTTAGTGTAATTAATTGGTGATATTTGTCTTTTAGCTAAGTGTTGTTTTCTTTAGATTGCTGGTGGTCAAACATCTCTATATAAGTCTTGAACTCTGTGGGTCATCTTTAGGGGATTCTGGAGAGAAGTGAGAACTGTAGCTGACCTTAAAGGCTTTGCATACACAGAAACTTAAATGGGGGCTTCCCCAGTGGTTCAGCAGTAAAGAATCCACCTGCAATGCAGGAGATTCTGGTTTGATCTGCAGGTTGGAAAGATGCTTTGGAGGAGGAAATGGCAACCTGCTCCAATAATCTTGCCTGAAAAATCCCATGGACAGAGGAACCTGGCAGGCTACAGTCCATAGGGTCAACAAGCGTCAGACACTGCTGAGTGCCTGAGCAGCAGCAGCAGAGCTTAAGTGAGTGCCTGACCAGCAGCAGCAGAGCTTAAGTGAGGTTGAATAGAGAAAGCCCTTAATCCAGTGCCTGACCACAGTTGATTGCACCATAGTTGAGTCAAGTGTTTCATCACTTTTGGTAGCCTATCTAATGATTTAGAATACTGGGGCAGGGACAGTGACCAGAAAGATGCCACAAAAACAGGAGTTCATTTCTAGTCTGTTGCTTGCCTGACACAGGAGTCTTGAGGGGAATAAAGTAGCTGAAACCTTCTGGTTTAATAATTATTAGAGATTTAGAATGTTCTTATTATTCTCTATTCTGGTCCACTGACTTTAACATTTAGTGAATTTTTTTTTCTGTAAATTTCTGTTGAACACTTCAAGGGTCATATTCATTATTTTTCTCAAGAATGGCTTGAGGTTGAAGGTCTCTGGTTCTTTGCCTAGTTTCTGACACTCCAACAGAGTTCTTACATAAATCCAAGGGCCAGGACTTGTATTTAGTTGGACTTCATCAGTAGGAGCATACCAGGTAAAATATTGAAGTCTTTCTCTATTAGTTGATAAGTAATTACTCTTCTGAGCCTGGGCTTCCCAGGTGGCACTATTGATAAAGGACCCATCTACAAATATAGAAGATGTAAGAGAAGGGGATTTGATGGCTGGGTCGGGAAGATGCCCTACAGGAGGGCATGGCAACCCACTCTAGTATTCTTGCCTGAAGAATCGCATGGACAGAGGAGCCTGGACTGAAGTGACTTAGCACACATGCACACACTTCTGAGCTTAGTGGATGCTCTTGATCCATCTCTGCTTTGCTCCCCATGGCCACTTCCCTTGGGACACCTCAGAATACCTCATGATCTGGCAGCTAATGGGTTAATGCATGGTCAGTGGTTGATTTAGGTTTTGTGGGACCTGAAGCTTGCTTGACGTGGGACCCCCACCTTAGGTTTTTTTTTTTTTTTTTGATGTGGACTATTTTTAAAGTCTTTATTGAATTTGTTGTAATATTGCTTCTGTTCTATGTTTTGTTTTTTCTGACCACAAGACATGTGAAATCTTAGCTTCCTGACCAGTGGTGGCATCTGTGCCCCTGCATTTGAAGGCAAAGTTTTAACTACTGGACCACCAGGGAAGTCCCAGGGCCCCCACTTTAATAAGAAGAGCACAATATTAGATACAAACACAAATAAATACACAGAATAAGAAAGCACAGCAAATTATAAATTTTGAACAGCTGATAATGTAAACATCACAAAAATTCAGAAACATAAGAAATACTTTTTATTAACTAGTTACCCTCATAATAAACTTTTCTTTCTACATATTTCTTTGGGTTGTGTTCTTTCTTTGATGTCTTTATAACATAATCTGTAAAAATAATTGAAAGATAATTCAGTTTTCCCATGTGATTGTATTTTATTTTTAATAACTTTAAACTTTTTAAAATTTTAATAATTTTAAATACTTTTTTAAACTAATTTTACTAGGCATTAATGAAAACAGAAATCTTCTCTTTACAGTTTTGCACATCTGCTGATGATAAAAATTTTCTAAAGTTTTGCCTCTGACACCATATATTTCAAATTTTGCTTCTTCCATACCCTCTTCCTGGTGTTGGTGGCCTGGGACACATTTATGTTGCCCTATAACCTCATACCTTGCACAATCATATCATGCTTCTTGATGAATGAATTGGCAGCATTGGCATTTAAAATATTCCTAGTCTTGACACTGAAAGAATGACTCATGCCATGGTCTGAATGTTTGTGTCAACCGCAAATTCATAATGTTGAAATCCTAGGATTCAAAGGCAATGGATTAGTAAGTGGTGCCTTTGGGAGGTGGTTAGGTCATGAGGGTGGTCATAAATGGAATTAGTATCTTATAAAAAGGCCCCACAGAGCTCCCTGGCCCCTTGTGAGGCCACAGAATGAAGGCACCAGTTACGAACCATAAAATGTGCCTTACCAGAGTGCTGCCATACTGGTGCCTTGATTTTGGACTTTCCCACCTCCAGAACTGTGAAATAAGTTTCTGTTGTTTATAAGCCAACCAGTCTGTGGTGTTTTGTTACAGTATCCTGAATGGACTGAGATAATTCATAAAGGATAAAACCTATAAACTGGAAACATTAAAATTAAAAACTTTTTCTCATAAAAGCTCAAAAGAATGAAAAGACAAATTGCAAATGGAGAGAATATATTCAAAAATCACATATCTGACAAAGGATTAGTACCAAAACTCTATAAAGAACTCTCAAAAATGCCACAGTAGAAAAAACAAGCAAACATTATAAAATGAACAGAAGATAGACAAAAACGTTTCACTGAAGAGGATATACAGATGGCAAATAAGCACATGAAAATGTGTTCAACATCATTAACCCTTAGGGACACACAAATTAAGATCACAGTGAGATGTCACTTCACATCAGAAGGGCTAAAATAAATTAAGAAAAGGGTGACTCCAAATGCTGCCAAGGATGTGGAGAAACTGGACCACTCATACATTGCAGATGGGAATGTTAAAGCCCAGAAACTCTGGAAAACACTTTTTTTTTTTTTAAGATGAACGTACAAATATCATATGACACAGCAATTGCATTGTCTGGAAATTTATCCCAGAAAAATAAAACCTTATGTTCACATAAAAACCTATACAAATGTTCATAGCAGCTGGAATCAGCCCAGAAGTCCTTCAACAGGTCAGTTATGGGCAAGCAACTATGGTACAGCCAAACCATGGAATATTACTCAGAGGTAGAATATGCAGCCACTTGTATGGATCCCCAAGGAATCGAGCTGAGTGAAAAAAGCCAATTCCAAGATGTTACATAATTGCATTTATATAACATCTGAAATGACAAAATTTTAGAGATGGAGGACAGATGAGTGGTTGCTAGGGATTAGGGAGAGGGAAGCGGGAGGAGGGGAGCTGGGTATGGTTATAAAGGAACAACATGGGGTCATTTGTGGCTTTGGAACTGTTCAGAACCTTAATTATGATAATATATTCATGAACCCAAGCAGGAGATAGAATTGATAGAACTTAATACACACACACACATACACACATAAGAATGAATACAAGCAAAACCAGGAAATCTGAATATAAGTGGATTAGATCAAAGTTGAAATCTGTTTGTGATATTATTATTTTGCAAAATATTATCATTGGGGAAATTGGGCAAAGTGTACATGGGATCTTTGTACTATTTTTTAAAACTACATGTGGATCTACAACTATCCTTATTAAAATGTCAATGAAAAGTAAATTTTAAAATACTCAAAAATTATTTCTATTCTATGACAGTTAACAATAGCTTAACTATACATGGAAGTGACTGCTAAGCTCAAATCAATGCATTTCTAATTCAATTTTTCTCTAGCCAGATCTCCAAATTCCCATGGCCATCCACTACCACTGAACACGGAGGAGACATCACAGTGGAAATAGACAATGGTGTTAGCCGATTGGGGTTGATTTAACTTATTTTTGTAAAATTTCCAAAAACTTACCACCATGTGACATGCCCAGAGGCTCCTCTCTTTGGCCCAGGCCTATGTGAGTGAGAGGTCCTGAGGTTTAATTAAACACCTGAGTTTCCCCTTAAGTCTGGCCCTAAACCTGACCCAGCAGGGAGGGATCTCCATGCCTGTGACTACCCACCTCACCTCAGACTGCTGGTTCGTGGGCTGGGCTGACTACTGGAAATTTTGAAACAGGGCTGCTAATCTTTACATTTTTTAAATTAAATATTTTTTATTTATTCTGAAAACATGAAAATTAAATAATTTGGTGAAGCATGATGAAATACAAAGTGGTGTGAGAAGTTTACTGTGGGGCTTTTTGCTCTTATGTGGACTTGAGGACAAGGTGGGCTCATTTGAGAGCCCATTTCAAGAAATTTATTTATAGGAGAATTTAGAGTCCTAACAAGGGGCCACTTTTAGCTTGGTGGCTCTGCTTTCTGAACCCCAAGGGCAATGCTATGAAACAGCTTGACAAAGCAGTGGGCCAGATCCTTCTGCACTCTTTCAGTGCAGACTTCCCTGATCCTCACCACCTTCCAGAGCTTGCTCAAACCCATGTATATCAAGTCACTGATGCCATTCAACCATCTCATCCTCTGTTGTCCCCTTCTTCTTCTGCCTTCAATCTTTCCCAGCATCAGGGTCTTTTCCAATGAGTCAGTTCTTTGCATCAGGTGGCCAGAGTATTAGAGCTTCAGTTTCAGCATCAGTCCTTCCAATGAATATTCTGGACTGATTTCCTTTAGGATGGTCTGGTTGGATCTCCTTGTAGTCGAAGGGATTCTCAAGAGTCTTCTCCAACACCACAGTTCAAAAGCATCAATTCTTTGGTGCTCATCTTTCTCTATGGTTCAACTCTCATGTCCATACATGACTACTGGAAAAACCATAGCTTTGACTAGACGGACCTTTGTTGGCAAAAGAATGTCTCTGTTTTTTAATATGCTGTCTAGATTGGTCATAACTTTTCTTCCAAGGAGCAAGTATCTTTTAATTTCATGGCTGCAGTCACCATCTGCAGTGATTTTGGAGCCCAAGAAAATAAAGTCTGTCACAATTTCCATTTTTTTCCCCATCTATTTGCCATGAAGTGATGGGACTGACCAGATGTCATGATCTTAGTTTTTCGAATGTTAAGTTTTAAGCCAGGTTTTTCACTCTCCTCTTTCACTTTCATCAACAGGCTTTTCAGTTCTTCTTTACTTTCTGCCATAAGGGTGGTGTCATCTGCGTATCTGAGGTTTTTGATATTTCTTCCAGCAATCTTGATTCCATCTTGGGCTTCATCCAGCCCAACTTTCCTCATGATGTACTCTGCATATAAGTTAACTAAGCAGGGTGACAATATACAGCCTTGATGTATTCCTTTCCTGATTTGGAACCAGTTCGTGGTTCCATGTAGAGAAGGCAATGGCACCCCACTCCAATATTCTTGCCTGGAAAATCCCATGGACTGAGGAGCCTGGTGGGCTGCAGTCCATGGGGTCACTAAGAATCAGACATGACTGAGCGACTTCACTTTCACTTTTCACTTTCATGCATTGGAGAAGGAAATGGCAACCCACTCCAGTGTTCTTGCCTGGAGAATCCCAGGGACGGGGTGCCTGGTGGGCTGCCGTTAATGGGGTTGCATACAGTCAGACATGACTGAAGTGACTTAGCAGCAGCAGCAGCGTGGTTCCATGTCCTGTTCTAACTGTTGCTTCTAGACCTGTATACAGATTTTTCAGGAGGCAGATAAAAAGGGTGATTTATCTGACTGGTTGAGTGGGGAAAGGAAATCAGGTAGCACATTGAACTCATGTCCTTCATGGCTCCTTCCTTCAGAGCTGCCTGCCCAGAGGCTTCCTCTACTCCTTGGAAAAGACTCACTATGGCAGGACCTGGTGGGAGTGGGGCAGGCAGAGGTCCAGCTGCTCCACCCACCTCTCTCTGGGTTAGAAGGCCCAGCTGGGAGGGTAACCAGAAGGAGGAAAGAGCTTCTTTTGGCCCCGTGCACAAGCCAAGGCCTCTAATCCTGAAGAATTAATGAATTTGAACTGTGGTGCTAGAGAAGACTCTTGAGAATCCCTTGGGCTGCAAGGAGATCAAAGCAGTCAATCCTAAAGGAAATCAACTATGAGTATTCATTGGAAGGTTGAAGCTGAAGCTCCAATACTTTGGCTACCTGCTGCAAAGAGCTGACTCATTGGAGAAGACCCTGATGCTGGGAAAGATTGAAAGCAAAAAGGTAAGAGGGTGGCAGAGGATGGGATGTCATCAACGACTCAGTGGACATGAATTTGAGCAAACTCCAGGAGCTAGTGAAGGACAGGGAAGCCTGGCGTGCTGCAGTCCGTGGGGTCACAAAGAGTTGGACACAACTGAGCAACTGAATAACTAGGACAAAACTGATACTTAGATTATGATCTGACTCTTGTCTGTTTGTCAACTGGCCCGGAACATATAGGGTTGAGAAATGGGATGAAATGGATCTGTAAGCACTACACACATTAAACTCACACTTACTCTATTTATGTTCCTAATGCATAGTCTCATGATACTTTGAGAGCAAACCTTAAGTGTTACCTGTCCTCAAGAGCCTGGCAGATGCATTTCGATGCACAGGGGTTATACTGCTAATCTATGGAGAGGAAAATTCCTTAGTTCAGTACTGTACATTCCTCTACGATATTTTTTTTGAAGCAGCTGGACTCAAGCCCAGCAGTCTTGGGGGAATTACTTGGCTACTCTGTCCCAGTCTCTCCCTTCCAAACATGTGACAGCCAAGGAGAATATTCCTTTTACGATCTCAAGTCAGCTTAGAGTAAAAACAGCTAAGCTCTAAGAGAGGAGGCATGGACAGGGCAAATAAATCACCCTTACAGGAGACAGCCAGGTTCCACCTCCCCATGCTCTGGTGGACCCCTGGCCATGCATTTAAACTGCAGGAGACAGCAGACCAGCTGAGCACTGAGCAAAGACCTCAGATGACAACAAGGTGCCAGCCTTTCCTGTCCTCTCTCTACCCTGACCCCAGATTCAGGTGGTAGGCAGTTAATATAGTCTTTCTTCTCCATTTTTCTCTTCCTAGTATCAGTTGCTTTGGGAGAAGCATTTACAAATGAAGCTGGTAGCTTCATTTTGAGAATGAATTTCACTTTCTTAAGAATAAAATGAAGTCTAAAGGTAGCTGCTGAGTCTTGCAATGACCAATTTCTTGTTGATACATTTTATTATTAAGTGAATGGCAGAAGGAAGGGTCCCCCAGGTTTGCATTGAAGTCTTCACTTCAGAAGACAAATTCTCCTGGTTGGTTGCAGGTGCTCTGGAGCAGGAGAAGAGCCACATTGCCAATGACCTATGAAGACATTGAACTGATGTCTAGTCAGGAAGACTGGTCAGGTGAGCCCTTGTTCTGGGCCGGCTCCTGGCACTGCCCCTGACATACCAAAGTTTGGGTGGAGTCTCCTTGGGCTGTGAAAGACTTGTCCCACTCTTTGCATTAGCAAACTGACCCTCTCAGAAGAGAAAATGAGATTTCAGGTTCATGATGTGATAAAAACAGCACTAGGCAGAACTCAGAGAGCCTGGTTTTAGTTCTGACTTTGTCACTAGCTGAAGGGTTTTTAGCTAAGTTAGTTTTCATCTGTGTCTCAGTTTCCTCACCCATATAATTAGCTATTGGAACAATTACATCTCTGTTTCCTTTCCAGCCTTCACTGTTTAGAGTTTGAATGTTCTAGCTTGTAAAGGTAAGGAGACAAGATATATGCTAACATTGAGACAGAAACTTGATATTATTTCCTCCTTTAATCTTCAGGAAATATCTTTTCAGTTTTACAGATGAACTAATTGAGGCTCAGAGAATTTGAACAACTCATATAATATATAACTGATATGTTAGTGAGCAGTCTTTCTGTTACAGGTGATAGGAAATCCAAGTTAAGTTAGTTTAAGCAAAAAGAGACTGTATTGGCTCTTATGATGAGAAGTTCCAAAGGCTTTTCACTACAGGCATGGACAGATTCAGGGGTTGGCAGATGTGACCATGAACTGAATTCTTTCCATCTGTCAGCTCCTTTTTCTTTGTGCTGGTTTCATTGTTAAGTTTCATGTGGTAACAAAATGGCTGCAACAGTTCCAGCCCTCACATCCAGTGCTCACAACTAAGGTGAATAATCACTCTGATCTGTTTGGGGTGGTGGGGTTACCTGTATATTTTCAATTTTAAAGCCAGGAAAGTCCTAGGAAAATGTGGCAAGTCGATTCTCATCATCAAGTCAGCTTTAAGTCCAGCAGGAAAGAGCATGCTTCTTTGAGTAGCTCCTGCAAACTGTTCTGACTTGCTTATGCCCAACTGTTTCAGACCAGGGCTCATCCCTGAACCAGTGGCTATGGCCAAAAGGATGCAGATGTGTTGATTGACTTAGGCTCAGAGAAAGACCTGCCTGGACCACAAGCACTGTGGTGGGATAAGAGAGGAGCTCTAAAAGGCAACAGGGACTGTGGTCAGAAAAGCGAGAGAAGGGACTTGCAGAGGTGAATAGGAAGGATCCCTCTGCCGGTAAGTGGTAGGATCAAATTTCAAGCCCCAGTTTTCCTACTCCATGTGCTGTGTTCTTACCCCAGAACCACAGGGAGGTGGATTACGCCAAGAGATGTTGTGGCCCCTTGCCAGATGGGGTCAAGGAAGACTGCCCAGTAGAGTTAGAGAATGGTGATTCTGACGCAAAAACTTTGGGCGTTCTTGGCTCCATGGCCTTTGAATAGAGAACAGATCTGTTCCCTGGCCCCTTCACCATGGTAGGATTTATGGAGGTGGGAGGGCAGGATGAGTGGGAGGGTGCATAGCCGATTCTCACTGTGTAAGCATGTTGGCCACAGAACAGAGTAGGACTGGATTCTGTGCATCTTGCCAGCATCTGAGAAGACCCTATTTGATGCCAAGGTTATAACCAGTCCTAGTCCTTGTGGAAATAGTTTCCTTCAAGGGAATGGACATCTGCCTGGGAGATGGACACCCAGAGGAACTTAGCAGATGCTTCTGTGCAGTACCAGTTCAGAGTGCCCTGGCTGCTAATCCAGCCTTTTGTTAAAGCTTCCAGCAGCACTCACTGGAGAGCTACAGGCTAAAAGGAAAGATTATTTTTGGCTTTCATATTTCCTGTTTTAGGAGAAAATCATATTCCAGAAAGACTTACAAAGACTGAAAAACCGCTAACATAATGACATTGAAGGCTGAAGAGAAATTCACACTGAAAATTTTATTTCAAGTGAGAGACAAAGTGTGAAAATTATTATAAGGGTGATGATAGAAACATGCTGTAATCAGGAGATAGAAATATGTTCTATTTAAGGAGGCCTAATGTCAGAGGTATATTTTATGTTTTAGGGCCAAGTTTATCTTCCTGCATATAGAAAATTGTTAGGAGTGTTACTAACAGGAAAGACTCAACAGCAAAATGATTGTTCAAAAATCTTTGGTCTTGAACCTCTAGAAATCTTAATTAAATGGACTGTAATAAACTTCAGTGTACATCTATTTTTACTTTTTTTTTTTTTGCCTGCCCAGCATCTATCCTTTTTTCTGATGATAGCACCTTGGTTTCACCTTAAAAAGGAATTAACCTTGATTTTCCCTATTCTCAACCCAAGTAGTTTTGGATGGATTGAATTCCAGGGTTGGGTATATGGTTAAAACGTGGGCAATGAATCACTGTGTTTAGTTCAAGCACAGTGATGTAACCCAGTCTGGCCAATGAAAATCACTGATTTTTGTTCAATTTAGGATTGGAAAATTGGTAGTATGTAAACCCATAGGTGCTAGTAGCCAACTTTGCCTGAGATCAAAGGCAACTTGGGAGAAAGTAAAGCCAAATACGTTGAGACATGGAGTTTTGATGATATTATCTAAGCACTTGGATCTGGCCATGTGCAAGTCTTTTATTCAGGATTGTGCATAATGCTGAAGTCAAGCTGCTATTAGCTTTTTTGCTATTTGGTTTCAAATCAACAGCTGTTAATGAGTAAATCTCTGGGTAAGGAGAGGTCACTACTGGCAGGGAGAAAGAAGTAAGGAGAGACTGGGGCAGCCTTACCTGGGAGGAGCCAGGGAAGCCATAGCAATTCCTAAACTACCCCAGTCTTGGTCATTAATGTGAGGTGAAGGAGGTCCTGTATTACATGAATGTTCTGGGTAATACTTGAGCCATCAGGAAAAGACTATGCCATTCCATGGTTTTCTGCTGTAAAAGGTATGAAGTACATACTTAGTATTTTAATTTTTAAAAACGAGTTTTTGTTGTAAAAAGGATACACTTCACTAACTGGAAGATCTCTCTACCAGGATGGATTTCCTGAGAGAAGTGGATAGCCTAGAAATGCTTTTATTTTGACTTAGAAGTAATGGTGTCTGATACCTTTCACAGTTTACCCCTAAGTGAGGCAGGCAGTGTGTGTTTCTTAATTTATCTTTCTTTCAGTTTAGCCACAGAAAGGTTTTTCTGCTGGTGGTAAGGGACAGAGGGACATAGAGACCTGAGGAGGTCAGTCTCAAGGAGAGGCAACCGGCATATCTGCCCTTGGAGCATTTGTTCTAGGTGAAATATTTTGTGTGATAAGGGCAATGCTCTTTGGGGTCACTTTAGCTCAAAGAATCTAAAGTTGCCTGCTTGGTTTAGATGTTTTTTTTTTTTTTTTTTTTCTTTTTAATGGCCATTAATTTTGAGTAGTATCCCATTGAATAAATCTATTTCCTCAAGTTCAGTTTTCTAGAAGGCATATGACACTCCTGGCAGCCTTTCACAAGTCATGTCAGCCTTAGATAATGGTTTATTTTTACAAGAATCTTGGAGTTATCCTGGGTTGTGGCACAGAGAGCTGTCCATCTCCAAAACTGTTCCCCTTCTGTGATGTGGAGGTTTTGTCCTGGGAACTCATGGTTTAAGTAGGGACCACATTTCCTAGCCCCTCTTGCATCTAGAAGTGACCATGTGATTAATGTTCATCAGTGGAATGTGAACAAAAGTGACATGTATTGATTCTGAGCCAGAGTTTTAGGAAGTGAGTGTGCCTTTCCCATGACTGGTTTTCCAGTTGGTTACAGAGGACTCCAGTGGAGTCACAAGACTGAATGCACCTGGATCTGGAGTTTTGCTACTTAGAGAAGAGATACCCACTAACCAGTAACACCTTCATCAGATTTTAGGTAAATGGATAAGAGATAGCATTAGGTCGTTTATAGATGTAGTGTTAAATAACACTGGCTTGCATAGTTAATTTTTCCGCCATTCTTTTTTATTCTTTGTACTGTCATTCTATTACATTAGATTTTAATACTTCTCTGTATCAATCTTGCATTTTATTTTTTTAAAATTTTCTTTTAAATAAATTAATTTATTTATTTTAATTGGAGGCTAATTACTTTACAATATTGTGGTGGTTTTTGCCATACATTGACATGAATCAGCCATGGGTGTACATGTATTCCCCATTCTGAACCCACCTCCCTCCTTCCTCCCCATCCCATCCCTCAGGGTCATCTCAGTGTGCCAGCTTTGAGCACCCTGTCTCATGCATCAAACCTGGACTGGTGATCTGTTTCACCTATGATAATATACATGTTTCAATGCCATTCTCTCAAATCATCTCACCTTCGCCTTCTCCCACAGAGTCCAAAAGACTGTTCTTTACATCTGTGTCTCTTTTGCTGTGTCACATATAGGGTCATTGTTACCATCTTTCTAAATTCCATATATATGTGTTAGTATCCTGTATTGGTGCTTTTCTTTCTGACTTACTTCACTCTGTATAATAGGCTCCAGTTTCATCCATCTCATTAGAAGGTGTATGTGTATATGTACCACAGCTTTCTTATCCATTCGTCTGCTGATGGACATCTAGGTTGCTTCTGCCGGAGTCCAGCTCCAGCAGCCAGGGGATCAGCCTGAAGGGATGAGCGGTGTTGGCGGGAAATGATGTAGCCTCTGACTCGAGGTACGGAACTACATGTTTATTTCAAGCATCAGGTTCTCTTTTATACCTTTTCAAAAGCATTAGGTCAAAGGTTTGACATTTTCAGTTCTCTCTCACCCAGATTATTGTCTCATTGTTGTCCTTCAAACAGAGTTCCTGCTTCAGAGATTCTCTCAGAATCGTGTTTACTTGTGATTACATTGTAACTCACACTTATGTCTGGGCTGCATTCCACATTCCTCAGTTTATTTCTTATCTTTCTAAATCCTGCTTGTCCCTAGTATCCTAAGCTCACTATCTCCTAAAAAGTCTTCTAAGTATTCTTAATTATTCCTAAACCCTAAACTCAGCAAACTTCCTTTGCCATAAACATTTCCCTCACAAACAGGTCTTAGATAACAATCTTTCCCATGGCCTCAAACTGTGGCCTACGTGCTCATCCTGGGACATTCTTTGAAAAAATCCTTGAACAAATGTCAATTGTTATTTTATAGATTATTTTCTGGGCACAACTGCAGAAGGCTTTGTGCTTTCTCACGCTTCTCTCAAGAACAATAAGCACCTTAACATTCTTTCCAGCCAACTCAACTGAAGAAAGGAAGAAACAAGTCAGAATCACAAGAGCTAACTCCTTCATCCCGGGTCTGTGCCTGCGGAATGAGGAGAGGGGGCTGGGGCCATGCCTCCATTTTGTCAGTAATGCCTAACGCAGCTCCCGACATGCTTCCATCTCCTGGCAATTGTAAACAGTGCTGCGATGAACACTGGAGTACACATGTCTCTTTCAATTCTGGTTTCCTCAGTGTGTATGCCCAGCAGTGGGATTTCTGGGTCATATGGCAGTTCTATATCCAGTTTTTTAAGGAATCTCCACACTGTTATCCATAGTGGCTGTACTAGTTTGCATTCCCACAAACAGTGTAAGAAGGTTCGCTTTTCTCTGCACCCTCTCCAGCATTTATTATTTGTAGACTTTTTGATAGCAGCCATTCTGACTGGCATGAAATGGTACCTCATTGTAGTTTTGATTTGCATTTCTCTGATAATGAGTGTTGTTGAGCATCTTTTCATGTGTTTGTTAGCCATCTGTATGTCTTCTTTGGAGAAATGTCTGTTTAGTTCTTTGACCCATTTTTTGATTGGGTCATTTATTTTTCTGGAATTGAGCTGCTTATGTATTTTTGAGATTAATTCTTTGTCAGTTGATTCATTTGCTATTATTTTCTCCCATTCTGAAGGCTGTCTTTTCACTTTGCTTATAGTTTCCTTGTTGTGCAACAGCTTTTAAGTTTAATTAGATTCCATTAAAAAATTTTTGCTTTTATTTCCATTACTCTGGGAGATGGGTCATAGAGGATCCTGCTGTGATTTATGTCAGAGGGTGTTTTGCCTATGTTTTCCTCTAGGAGTTTTATAGTTTATGGTATTACATTTAGATCTTTAATCCATTTTGAGTTTATTTTTGTGTATGGTGTTAGAAAGTGTTCTAGTTTCATTCTTTTACAAGTGGTTGACCAGTTTTCCCAGCAACACTTGTTAAAGAGATTGTCTTTTCTCCATTGTATATTCTTGCCTCCTTTGTCAAAGACAAGGTGTCCATAGGTGCATGGATTTATCTTTGCACTTTCTATTGATCTATATTTCTGTCTTTGTGCCAGTATCATACTGTCTTGATGACTGTAGCTTTGTAATATAGTCTGAAGTCAAGCAGGTTGATTCCTCCAGTTCCATTCTTTCTCAAGATTGCTTTGGCTATTTGAGGTTTTTTGTATTTCCATACAAATTGTGAAATTATTTGTTCTAGGTCTCTGAAAAATACTGTTGGTAGCTTGATAGGGATTGCATTGAATCTATAGATTGCTTTGGGTAGTATACTCATTTTCACTATATTGATTCTTCCAATCCATGAACATGGTACATTTCTCCATCTGTTTGTGTCATCTTTGATTTCTTTCACCAGTGTTTTATAGTTTTCTATATATAGGTATTTTGTGTCTTTAGGTAGATTTATTCCTAAGTATTTTATTCTTTTCACTGCAATGGTGAGTAGAATTGTTTCCTTAATTTTCTTTAAGTTTCCTCATTGTTAGTATAGAGGAATGCAAGGGATTTCTGTGTGTTAATTTTACATCCTGCAACTTTACTGTATTCATTGATTAGCTCTAGTAATTTTCTGGTGGAATCTTTAGGGTTTTCTATGTAGAGGATCATGTCATCTGCAAACAGTGAGAGTTTTACTTCTTCTTTTCCAATTTGGATTCCTTTTATTTATTTTTCTTCTCTGATTGCTGTGGCTAAAACTTCCAAAACTCTGTTGAATAGTAATGGTGAGAGTGGGCACCCCTGTCTTGTTCCTGATTTTAGGGGAAATACTTTCAATTTTTCACCACTGAGGATAATGTTTGCTGTTGGTTTATCATATATGGCTTTTATTATGTTGAGGTATGTTCCTTCTACTCCTGCTTTCTTTTTTATCATAAATGGATGCTGAAATTTTTCAAAGGCTTTCTCTGCATCTATTGAGATAATCATATGGCTTTTATCTTTCAATTTGTTAATGTGGTGTATCACATTGATTCATTTGCAAATGTTGAAGAATCCTTGCATCCCTGGGGTAAAGCGCACTTGGTCATGATATATGATGTTTTTAATATGTTGTTGGATTCTGTTTGCTATAATTTTGTTAAGGATTTTTGCATCTATGTTCATCAGTGATATTGGCCTGTAGTTTTCTTTTTTTTGTGGCATCTTTGTCTGGTTGTGGTATTAGGGTGATGGTGGCCTCATAGAATGAGTTTGGAAGTTTACCTTCCTCTGCAATTTTCTGGAAGAGTTTGAGAAGGATAGGTGTTAGCTCTTCTTCAAATTTTTGGTAGAATTCAGCTGTGAAGCCGTCTGGACCTGGGCTTTTGTTTGCTGGAAGATTTCTGATTACAGTTTCAATTTCTGTGCTTGTGATGGGAGTGTTAAGGTTTTCTATTTATTCCTGGTTCAGTTTTGGAAAGTTATACTTTACTAAGAATTTGTCCAGTCCTTCCAAGTTGTCCATTTTATTGGCACATAGTTGCTGATAGTAGTCTCTTATGATCCTTTGTATTTCTGTGTTTTCTGTTGTGATTTCTCCATTTTCATTTCAACTTTGTTGATTTGATTCTTCTCCCTTTGTTTCTTGATGAGTCTGGCTAATGGTTTGTCTATTTTATTTATCTTCTCAAAGAACCAGCTTTTAGCTTTGTTGATTTTTGGTATGGCCCCTTTGTTTCTTTTTCATTTATTTCTGTCCTAATTTTTATGATTTCTTTCCTTCTACTGACTCTGGGGTTCTTCATTTCTTCTTTTTATAGTTGCTTTAGGTGTAGAGTTAGGTTATTTATTTTATTTTTCTCTTGTTTCTTGAGGTAAGCTTGTTTTGCTATGAAACTTCCCCTTAGCAGTGCTTCTACAGAATCCCATAGGTTTAGGGTTGTTGTGTTTTCATTTTCATTCGTTTCTATGCATATTTTATTTTTTGATTTCTTCTGTGATTTGTTGGTTATTCAGAAGTGTGTTGTTTAGCCTCCATGTGTTTGTATTTTTAATAGTTTTCTTCCTGGAGTTGACATCTAAAAATCAGTGCTTAGATGCCACGAAGTAGGTGGCAACGCCTTAACCGTATGAATGTTGTCAGGCCAGAGAGCCTCTTCCATCCTTGTCAAGGGGAGTTCTAACCTTCTCTCCTTTTATACAACACATTAATCTTGTATTTTAACAAAAAAAGATAACAAGTCCTGGGCTTCAAGTATTCCGGTAGCAACATTTATTTCTATAGAATTTAAAAATATTGATTTATTTTTATTGTACTTAACAGTCATCTTTTATTTATGGCAAGTGAAGCTAGTTTTCTAATTATAATAAGAAAATAATGTCTTTTAAATATATGTACTTTAAGAGGAAAAGTACTTGATTTAAAAATATAATAAGTAAATAATAGTAAAATTGCTAGTTAAGGTGAATATATTGCTATAGAAATTTATTGAGAAATAATTATTGTCGAATACTGCCATATTCTTCTTCCTAAATATTATGGTGTTAGGAACAAGATTGATATTGCTCTAACTTTTCACCCAAACAATAAGTAATATAATCACTGCAAGATAGCCAAATTACCTAAAGATGATGCATTCTACTCACAAAAATTCTATTTAGATCCTTGGAGTAAAATCTCATTTTTTTCCCCAGGCTATCCTCAATTTGATAAAAGACTTAAAAATATTTTTTGAGACATAATTCATATACCATAAATTTATTTATTTAAATGCTTTTTTAAAGTATATTCACAGAGCTGTGCAACCATTATCATAATAAATCTTGCAAAATTTTCATCACCCTCCTGCAAAAAGCCTATACTTATCAGTAGTCACTCCTGATTTCTCCCCAAACCTCGTGTCTCAGGCCCCAGGCAAGCACTCATTTCTTCTCTGTTAATTTAGATTAACTTATTCTGGACATTTTGTATGTGTGGACGCACACAGTGTGTAGTCTTTTGTGACTGGCTTCTTTCACTTAGCATACTGTTTTCAAGGTGCATCCTTGTTGTAGCAAGTATTGGTACATTATTCCTTTTATTGCCAAATAATATCCCAGGTGGCGCTAGTGGTAAAGAATACACCTGCCAGTGCAGGAGATGAAAGAGACAGGTTTGATCCCTGGGTTGGGAAAAGCCCCTGGATAAGAAATGACACCAGTATTCTTGCCTGGAAAATTCCATGGACAGAGAGCCTGGTGGGCTATAGTCCATTGGGGCTGGAAAGATTTGGACATGACTGAGCACATACACACACACACACACACACACACACACACAAACACACACTATTCCATTGTATAGATACATCCCATTTAATTTATCCATTCATCATTTGATGGACATTTGGGCTGTTTCCACTTTTTAGCTATTATGAATAATGCTGCTCTGAATATTTGTGTATTTTGGTGCAGGCGTATGTATTCATTTCTCTTGATAAATATCTAGCTGTGAAATTGCTGGATCATATGGTAATTCTGTGTTTGGTTCTTTGGGGAACTGCCAAAATGTATTCCAAAATGGCTACACTATTTTTGCCTTTCTACCAATGGTGTTTGAGAATTCGAATTTCTCTATGTCTTCACCGACACTAGTGACCGACACTTTGATCACAGCAATTCTAGCTGGATGTGAAATGATATCTCATTGCAGTGCTGATTTTTACTTTTGTGTGCTTACCGGCCATTCAGGTTTCTTCTCTAGAGAAATCTCTAGTCTGATCATTTACTCATTTTTAAATGTGTTATTTATCCTTTTGTTACTGAATTTCAAGAGTCTTTTGTATATTCTAGATACGAGTCCTTCATCAGATCTATGACTTATAAGTATTTTCTTTCATTCTGAGGACTGTCTTTTTACTTTCCTGGTACTATTTTTTTTTTAAGGATTCCATGAAATAGCTTTCACAACCTCAGAATACCATTTATCCATCCATTTCATTAAACAACTCACTGAGGTAAGACCCAAGTCTTGATTGATTTACTTTCTCAGGTAATGAGCAGAAGAATTTTCTGTGGTGTGAACCAAAATTAATTGAAGACGTAGTAGGAAATATGTGTTTTTCACTGGCTAACAAATTTAATTCTTATTTAATAGGGTCTTATGTGTTGCTTTATTGACTACGCCAAAGTCTTTGACTGTGTCACAATAAACTGGGGAAAATTCTGAAAGAGATGGGAGTACCAGAGCACCTGACCTGCCTCTTGAGAAACCTGTATGCAAGTCAGGAAGCAACAGTTAGAACTGGACATGGAACAACAGACTGGTTCCAAATAGGAAAAGGAGTACGTCAAGGCTGTATATTGTCACTCTGCTTATTTAACTTACATGTAGAGTACATCATGAGAAATGCTAGGCTGGAGGAAGCACAAGCTGGAATCAAGGTTGCTGGGAGAAGTATCAATAACCTCAGATATGCAGATGACACCACCCTTATGGCAGAAAGTGAAGAGGAACTAAAGAACCTCTTGATGAAAGTGAAAGAGGAGAGTGAAAAAGTTAGCTTAAAGCTCAACATTCAGAAAACTAAGATCATGGCATCCAGTCCCATCACTTCATGGGAAATAGATGGGGAAACAGTGGAAACAGTGTCAGACTTTATTTTTCTGGGCTCCAAAATCACTGCAGATGGTGACTGCAGCCATGAAATTAAAAGACACTTACTCCTTGGAAGGAAAGTTATGACCAACCTAGATAGCATATTCAAAAGCAGAGACATTACTTTGCCAACAAAGGTCCGTCTAGTCAAGGCTATGGTTTTTCCAGTGGTCATGTATGGATGTGAGAGTTGGACTGTGAAAGAAGCTGAGCACGGAAGAATTGATGCTTTTGAACTGTAGTGTTGGAGAAGACTCTTGAGAATCTCTTGGACTGCAAGGAGATCCAACCAGTCCATCCTAAAGGAGATCAGTCCAGGGTGTTCATTGGAAGGACTGATGTTGAAGCTGAAACTCCAATACTTTGGCCACCTGATGCAAAGAGCTGACTCATTTGAAAAGACCCTGATGCTGGGAAAGGTTGAGGGCAGGAGAAGGGGATGACAGAAGATGAGATGGTTGGATGGCATCACCAACTCAATGGACATGGGTTTGGGTGTACTCTGGGAGTTGGTGATGGACAGGGAGGTCTGGCATGCTGCGGTTCATGGGGTCACAAAGAGTCGGACATGACTGAGCTATTGAACTGAACTGAACTGAACTGAACTATGTGTTGAGGCATGGGACCATGCCTGATGATTCTCCTTAAAAGAGAATGTGGCTTTGGAAAATATGTCAAGAAATCTATATCCTTTTAAATAGTGACTTCAATACTGCTTCTGTTTCAATTACAGAGTTATACGCTTTCAGAAAAGAATTTTATTTAAGATGATTTATTCACTTTCCACTCCACACACACACACACACACAACTCATTTCATGCTAAAACAGCAACAACAACAAAAAAATCCCAATACTAACTTTCCCTGTTTGCTTTGGAAAAGTCTGGATACTTCAGAATACTCTGAGTTAAACTGTACCACAATGTACTCAACTGATAGGTGCACATAGTTATCTTATGATTAGTTTGTTCAGTCAGTGAGAGAACCAAGTTTGGTGACTACACTTAATTAGCTTTGCTTCTTTTTTGACTTGAAATCTGTGCCTTGGATTATAGCTGGTTTGAATTTCCTCTTTTATATTAATATCATGGATATAACAATACATCATAATGTTTTCAGTTCAGTTGCTCAGTCATGTCCGACTTTTTGCGACCCCATGAACCGCAGCATGCCAGGCCTCCCTGTCCATCACTTACTCCCGGAGTTCACCCAGACTCACGTCCATTGAGTCAGTGATGCCATCCAGCTATCTCATCCTCTGTCGTCCCCTTCTCCTCCTGCCCCCAATCCTTCCCAGCATCAGAATCTTTTCCAATGAGTCAACTCTTCATATGAGGTGGCCAAAGTACTGGAGTTTCAGCTTTAGCATCATTCCCTCCAAAGAAATCCCAGGGCTGATCTCCTTCAGACTGGTTGGATCTCTTTGCAGTCCAAGGGACTCTCAAGAGGCTTCTCCAGCACCACAGTTCAAAAGCATCAATTCTTCGGTGCTCAGCTTTCTTCATAGTCCAACTCTCACATCCATACATGACCACTGGAAAACCATAGCCTTGACTAGACGAACCTTTGTTGACAAAGTAATGTCTCTGCTTTTTAATATGCTATCTAGGTTAGTCATAACTTTTCTTCCAAGGAGTAAGCATCTTTTAATTTCATGGCTGCATTCACCATCTGCAGTGATTTTGGAGCCCCCAAAAATAAAGTCTGACACTGTTTCCACTGTTTCCCCATCTATTTCCCATAAAGTGATGGGACCAGATGCCATGATCTTCATTTTCTGAATGTTGAGCTTTAAGCCAACTTTTTCACTCTCCTCTTTCACTTTCATCAAGAGGCTTTTTAGTTCCTCTTCACTTTCTGCCATAAGGGTGGTGTCATCTGCATATCTATAATGTTTTAAGGGAGATTAATTATATTAATGTATATGCCTTGTTCAGTGCCTGGCTTAGAGTGGGTGCTGAGTGAAGATTTATTAACTTCTATCTTTTCTTAATTTGGGCTACAGATTAACTCCATGGAGGAAACAGCTTATACAAAATGTCTTGTGGATCAGGCATCTGCATACGTAACAAGATAACACACTGCAAGTGTATTTCTCCTTAAGGATTGGATGGGAGTGGGGGAGGAAGCAATAAGTTATCAGGTATATGGAATGCTTAGAAAGGCCAGACTCTGACTCAGTGGCCGCAGTTTGCCTGGTGCCCCTTGGGTGGTCAGTGGAAACACACACAGATCAGAGGACTGGCTCTGGCCCCTGGCTCCCTGTGCAATCTCTCCAGGAACATCTGCTTTATGAAAAGAAGCAGATCAAATGGCTCAAGAAAAGATCAGGGTCAGAAGGGAAAAATGAAGTCTCTTAAGCCCTAGGCTTAAATTCATTTCCCAAAAAAAGGCATGTGGTGTACTTACTAGCATTTTTTAGTGGAATGTAATTCTTTGACATTGGTGTGATGGTCTGGGATGTGCTTCAAGATGGGGTGTGTAACTTGAAAGAGTCTTCAGATCAGCCTGAGTGGGTGGGGGTGGGGTTGTTGCCTTTGCTTTATGGTTCATGATTTTGCTTCAGCTCTGGGTGATCCTCTTTGATGTGAACTTGTCATTCGCAGACATTCAGACAGACCACGTGGCATAAAATGAAGCTTAAGGAATTCAATGGCACACATTTTTTGAGCATCTAGTAGCTGGAAAGCTGTGTGTAAGGCTCCATGGAGATTACAGACTGATAGGTATATGAAAAGTTAGTTGCTTAGTTGTGTCTGACTCTTTGTGACTCCATGGACTATAGCCTGCCAGGCTGCTTTCTCCATGGGATTCTCCAGTCAAGAATACTGGAGTGGGTTGCCATTCCATTCTTCAGGGGATCTCCCCAACCCAGGGATCGAACCCAGTCTCCTGCATTGCAGGTGGACTCTTTACTGTCTGAGCCACCAAGGATAGGTATGTGATGCAATCTCTTTTTCAAGAAGCCGGCATTGACATAAACAAGGCATCTATGGTGGTTAATCTGAGGTATAAGCTTGACTAGGCTATAGTACCTAGTTATTTAAACAACCACTAATCCAGATATTGCTGTGAAGGTATTTTGTAAATATAGTTAATATGTACAATAAGTTGATTTTAAGGAGATCAGCCTTGATCATGTGGATGGGTCTCATCCAATTGATTGAAAACTTCAAGAGAAAAAACTGAGGTTTCCCAAATAAGAAATAATTCTACCTCAAAACTGCACTAATTTGTACCTGAATTTCCAGCCTGCTGCTCTGCCCTACACATTTCAGATTGATCAGCCTCCACAATTGAGTGAGCCAATTTCTTTCTTTCTTTCTTTTTTTTTGAGTGAGCCAATTTCTTAAAATTTATCTATCTACCTAGCTCTCTATTTTCTATCTATCTACCTACCTGTCAGGCTTCCCTGGTGGTTTAGTGGTGAAGAATTGACCTGCAATGCAGGAGATGCGGGTTCAAAATTTGATTTGGGAAGATTCCCATGGCACCCCACTCCAGTATTCTTATTGGGAAAATCCTATGGTAGAGGAGCCTGGCAGGCTACGGCCCATGTGGTCACAAATAGTCAGACACAACTGAAGCGACTGAGCATGCACACACCTACGTGTCATCTGTCTATCACCTGTTGATCTTGTTTCTCTGGAGAACTGTGACTGATGCAGTATCAAGATAACTCTAATACAAGTCAGAAGAACGTGTGCTCCATGAAAGCAATGAGTCTGTCTTGAACACTTGCATGTCTCCACAATGAGGTGCTCAACAAACACTTCTTGGATAGCTGACTGGAAAAATGTGATAAGGACAATAAGAATAGTACAGAATGTTATAATTCCCAGAAGAAAAGTCATAGAAATCTTAAAATGAAGCTTTAACATCAATTTTTATTCTCATTTTCCCCTTCCAAACCCAGAATTTAGCAAGTATAACATGATGCTGGGTCCAAACCAAAGACAGCCCATTCCACTTTAGGTGCCACTGGGAAAGGTTTCATTCTCATAAAACAAAGATCCCTTCTCTAGTTACAAAGTTAATTGTGTATGATGCTTTAAGTTCCTGCAGCCATCTTTACCAGCTAGAGAAGAGTTGAGCCGAGAGAACTGCAGAGAAATAGAGTGAGGGTCCTGAAGTAGCACATCTGGAGCTCACCTTAACTCTGGACTTCTTTTTGTGTGTGACATAATAAGATTTCCTACTTTTTAAAACAGTTTGAATCATAGTATTTTGTTATCTGGGTTAAAAGCATCATTTTTTTTTTACTAAGCAAATTTTATTTTGTTTTATTTTAGTAGTGCATCTTGATTCACTAAATGGATTCAAAGGTATGAAAAAATGGCCAGTAATGGCTAGTAGTTAAAAAAATCTGTTTCATATCACCATGGATAAACTGCTTTCTGGGATACTTTGGCCATTGGTATATGTTAGTTAAGCTATTCTTTAACTATGAAGGTTAGTAAAAGTCATGGAAAAGCTTTTGAAGAATCAGAAAGAACATAAAAGTGCCCATATGTCAAGAGTGGAACAAAGTTAAAGAAACTATTAACACAAGCTAGTGTTTTTCACTCTGAAGCCAGTGGAGGTTATTTTCAAGGATTCTGCAGACAACAAACTGTTTAATTGTCAACAG
Source organism: Bubalus kerabau (assembly GCF_029407905.1). Classification (NCBI taxonomy): domain Eukaryota; kingdom Metazoa; phylum Chordata; class Mammalia; order Artiodactyla; family Bovidae; genus Bubalus; species Bubalus kerabau. The sequence goes on from NC_073626.1 coordinate 165,385,969, forward strand.
CTCTTTACTTTTTCCTGAATTATGTCCTTTTACCTGTGGGGACACCCAGATACTCCTCCTAAGAGCCTTCAGGGGATACTATGAAGGTAGGGTGGAGATGGGAAGATTATGTTGTGTCTTCTTATTCTGTTCTTTAAAGGTTGCCCGGACTATGTCGGGCCTGAAGTTTTAACTCTGCTTGTAAACTAGCAAGTTGGTCTGCCACAATGTCATGGATGATGGATGAAGTGACATTGCCACTGCTGCTGCTGCTAAGTCACTGCAGTTGTGTCCGACTCTGTGTGACCCCATAGACGGCAGCCTGCCAGGCTCCCCTGTCCCTGGGAGAAGTGACATTAGGTACATGTATAAACTCTATGAGTATTTCTCATTGCATGTAGAGTGTTAAGCTTTGTAGATAGATAACAGTGCATTTCTATTCTTCTGCCCATGGAATTTGCTCTGTACTTTGGTGACAACATTTAGGGAAGTGTAGTAGACTTGCAGGGAGATAAAAAACACTATATGATTTGATCATGAGCGAGAAGGAGGTATTTGTGACACAGGCTCTTTTCTGAAAGCAGCTGCCCGTGGTAGAGTAGGGACTTGAAACTGGGGAGTCTTGCTTCTGTCTGTTCTGACTGTTTACTTGCTAGTGATAAGAGGATCACCTTGGTTCTAGAGTCTTTTCATTTTGTAGTTCCAGTTCTTTCCTGATGTTTAGCTGTATCATCTTTCTTATATAGTATATATAGTATGTAATATCTTCACATCTTTTAAACAAAGTTCCTGTGAAGGTGCCTGGAGTTGGTTTCTGTTACTTGCCTACAGACCCTAAAGCTGGGAAAAATTGAAAGCAAAAAGAGAAGGTGACGGCAGAGGTGATTATATAGCATCACTGGCTCAATGGAAATGAATCTGAGCAAACTCGGAGACTGGAGGACAGAAGAGCCTGGCAGGTTACAGTCCACGGAGTCACAAACAGTCAGACATGACAGCAACTGAACAACAACCACATTTAACTAAGACAGTTGGCTTATGAAAGAAAAAGCATTGAAGACTTCATGATTGCTTTTTCAGATATAAAAAGTCAACACTATTCTGCAACTGTATAGAATCCAACAGAACATGAGTTTAATTTTCTGGAAAAAGTGTTTTGTTAGACTGCTGGAGCTCATATATAAGCCTAATCAGCAAGAGAAAACTATGGATTCGGTTCTTGAGATCTCCAAAAACTAGATCAATTACAAACCTTTGTGAATCAGGAAATTGGAGTAAAGATCTCTTGAGGGCTTTTCCGGTTATATATTTCAAAAAATAAAAGATTGTATGAATCCAGCATTTGGAGAGTGGAGAGGTTGACAAGAGGAGGCTCTCAGGGGATCTAATTTGAACTGAATGGTATCTCCTAAATATGGTCTCTATGATAGTTAGTTTTATGTGTCAACTAGACTGGGCTAAGGGATGCTCAGGTAGCTGATAGAACATAATTTCTGAGTGTGTCTACGAGGATGTTTCAGGAAAAGATTAACATTTGAATCTGTACACTGAGTAAAGAAGATCCACCTTCACCAATGTGGGAGGGAACATCATACAATCTATTGAGGGCCCCAGTAGAACACAAAAGCTGAAGGAAGGTCACTTTTTGAGCTGGAATATCCACCTCTCCCACCCTTGGACATCAAAGCTCCTGGTTCCCAGGCTTTCAGACTTTAGGACTTGGTTTTCAAGCTTTTGACTTTGGGTTGGACTACACTGTTGGTTCTCTTGGTTCTTTGCATGCAGTTGATAGCTCATGGGATTTCTCAGCCTCCATAATAGCCTAATCTAATTTCTATAATAAGTCTCCTTATATATTTGCATTTATATCTATATATCTCCTATTGGTTCTATTTTTCTGGAGAGCCCTGACAACAGGGTTGTGAATTCTGAGAACAGTCTCCAATTCAACCTTCCCATTTGGTGAAAATCTTTCAGATAGGAGGTAGAAGGAATGATGTCTGCTATAGCCTGAGTTCTCTGAGGTTCTCTGCTGAGCCTGAAGTTACCTTCACTTTTCCACCTTTTCCAGCACTGCGGAAAGCTGTCATTTGATTCTGTTGATGCTGACAACTGCAGAACTCATAGGAGGATGTTAAATTACATTTATCTTTTTTTTTTTTAAGAACTCATCAGTGTTTTACATTTTGAGTTGTGGGGAGAAGATGCTTCTTGATAAGTTTAAATCATTAAATGAATGATTTGTGATTCAGATGCTCATTGGAAACCTTTTATCTAGATCACATGACAGCCTTCAGGCAGCCTCACCAGAACACGGCATTCTTTCCTGGCTAGCACATTTCAGAAGGGACTTCATTTCTTTGAGCAACTACAAAGAGTAACTGGAATGTTATCAGGGCCCATGATGTGATTTATGCCAAAAGTAAACCACATGGATCTTGTGCTGTCTTGAAGAATTTACTTAATCAAAGACTGAAACCTCTGAGGGGAGATTATCAAAAATTCTTCCCATTTGAGACAACCACTGGAATGTGAGACATGGTCTCTGATGCTTGTTGGGCTACTAAGGCACTGTTTGGCTCGCTAGGCTTATTTCTAGTGCATAAAAACCTAGGGGGTGGGGCTCGGCGTGGTGCTCTGTGGTCACCTAGAAGGGTGGGATGATGGGCTGTGAGGAAGGTTCAAGAGAAAGGGATTATATGTATACATATAGCTAATTCACTTCATTGTGCAGTAGAAACTAATGCAATATTATAAAACAATTATACTCAAAAAAAAAAAAAAACAAAAAAAAAACTAGGGGGAGATTTGGACAACTCAGTTCCCAAAGAGTAGTAGTCACTGCAAGAGAGGTAGATGGAGGAAATGAATTCCCATTAAATAAGAAAAAATATCAGCAAGCAGCAACTGTGGTTCTCTTAGCTTTAGGTCATGTGAACATCTTGAAGGTCAAATTTTTCTACAACCTTTGACTTCCCCCAAATTCTGTGACAGAATAATAACACGTACTTGTCATTTGAGAGCCACCGTGCTATAGTAACGGAGAAGGCAATGGCACCCCACTCCAGCACTCTTGCCTGGAAAATCCCATGGACGGAGGAGCTTGGTGGGCTACAGTCCATGGGGTTGCAAAGAGTCGGACACGACTGAGTGACTTCCCTTTCACTTTCCACTTTACTGCATTGGAGAAGGAAATGGCAACCCACTCCAGTGTGCTTGCCTGGAGAATCCCGGGGACAGTGGAGCCTGGTGGGCTGCCATCTATGGGGGCGCACAGAGTTGGACACAACTGAAGCGACTTAGCAGCAGCAGCAGCAGCAGCAGTGCTAGAGTAAAATGGTGTCAGGACTTGGTGTCTCTGGGTACATATTCTGTAGATTTGAGAAGTTCTTTGGCTTCCCTGTGCTTTCATTTTCCCATCTATCAGTCCGTTCAGTTCAGTTGCTCAGTCGTGGCTGACTCTTTGCAACCCCATGGACTCCAGCACCCCAGGCTGTCCACCATCCCTGTCCATCACCAATTCCTGGAGCTTGCTCAAACTCACATCCATCGAGTCAGTGATGCCATCCAGCTGTCTCATTCTCTGTCATCCCCTTCTCCTCCTGCCTTCAGTTTTTCCCAGTATCAGAGTCTTTTCCAATGAGTCAGTTCTTTGCATCGGGTGGCCAAAGTATTGGAGTTTCAGCTCCAGCATCAGTCCTTCCAATGAATATTCAGGACTGATTTCCTTTAGGATTGACTGGTTGGAGCTCCTTGCAGTCCAAGGGACTCTCAAGAGTCTTCTCCAATCCCACAGTTCAAAAGTATCAGTTCTTTGGCACTCAGACCTCTTTATAGTCCAACTCTCACATCCATACATAACTACTGGAAAAATCATAGCTTTGACTAACCTTTGTTGGCAAAGTAATGTCTCTGCTTTTTAATATGCTGTCTAGGTTGGTCATAACTTTTCTTCCAAGGAGCAAATGTCTTTTAATTTCATGGCTGCAGTCACTATGTGTAGTGATTTTGGAGCCCCAAAACATAAAGTCTCTCACTTTTCCCACTGTTTCCCCATCTATTTCTCATGAAGTGATGGGACCAGATGCCATGATCTTAGTTTTCTGAATGTTGAGCTTTAAGCCAACTTTTTCACTTTCCTCTTTTACTTTCATCAAGTTCTTCTTCACTTTCTGCCATAAGGGTGGTGTTATCTGCATATCTAAGGTTATTGATATTTCTCCCAGCAATCTTGATTCCAGCTTGTGCTTCATCCAGCCCTGCACTTTGCATGATGCAGTCCAGATATAAGTTAAATAAGCAGGTGACAATATACAGCCTTGACGTACTCCTTTTCCTATTTGGAACCAGTGTATTGTTTCATGTCCAGTTCTAACTGTTGCTTCCTGACCTACATACAGGTTTCTCAAGAGACAGGTCAGGTGGTCTGGTATTTCCATCTTCTGAAGAATCTTCCACAGTTTGTTGTGGTCCACACAGTCAAAGGCCTTGGTGTAGTCAATAAAGCAGAAGTAGATGTTTTTCTGGAACTCGCGCTTTTTCAATGAACCAACAGATGTCGGCAATTTGATCTCTGGTTCCTCTGCCTTTTTTAAAACCAGCTTGAACATCTGGAAGTTCACAGTTCATGTACTGTTGAAGCTGGGCTTGGAGAATTTTGAGCATTACTTTGCTAGTGTGTGAGATGAGTGCGATTGTGAGGTGGTTTGAGCATTCTTTGGTATTGCTTTTCTTTGGGATTGGAATGAAAACTGACCTTTTCCAGTCCTGTGGCCACTGCTGGGTTTTCCAAATTTGCTGGCATATTGAGTGCAGCACTTTCAGTTCACAGCATTATCTTTTAGGATTTGAAATAGCTTAACTGGAATTCCATCAAAAATGATACCTCCCAAATTGTTAGGAGGCTCAGTGGGAACTCTGTAAGCAACAGCACTGACCACGTGTGAGGCCCGCTGCAAGCCTTGTCATCCCCACCTGCAGTGGCAGAGCGCGACTCGCATGTCTGACCACCTGTGTTCGGATCCAGGCCCAGCCCATTCAGTGACTGCATCACCTTGAAGAAATTAAATTTGACAGATTAGCTTACATAATCTTGAACAGTTATCCATGCTGATCCTCCATGTTAAAAAATATCTAAAATTCTGATAATAAACTACTAACTATTTTATGAAGTGGGTGGGGGTAGTAAATGAATAGGAGAAATTTCGTGATTTGGTTCATGTTAAGTTCAGTACATAATTTTTTGTTTTGAAAATATACTTTTTATTGAAGTGTAATTGAAGTACTGCTACTGCTAAGTTGCTAAGTCACTTCAGTCGTGTCCGACTGTCTGCAACCCCACAGACGGCAGCCCACCAGGCTCCCCCGTCTCTGGGATTCTCCAGGCAAGAACACTGGAGTGGGTTGCTATTGCCTTCTCCAGTGCATGAAAGTGAAAAGTGAAAGTGAAGTCACTCAGTCATATCTGACTCTTAGTGACCCCATGAACTGAAGCCCATCAGGCTCCTCCATCCATGGGATTTTCCAGGCAAGAGTACTGGAGTGGGGTGCCATTGCCTTCTCCGAATTGAAGTACAATGTTGTGTAATTACTGCTGTATAGCAAAGTGACTCAGTTATACATATGTATGTATATTCTTTTTCATATTCTTTTCCATTATAGTTTATCACACTGATAGTGAATCTAGTTACCTGTGCTCTACAGTAGAACCTTGTTTATCCATTCTATACATACCAGTTTGCATCTGCTAATCCCAAACTCCCAATCCATCTCTCTCCTTCCCTTTGGCAACCACCAATCTATTCTCTATGTCGCTGATTCTGTTTTTGTTTAATAGATAGGTTCAATTGTGTTATATTTTAGATTCCACATTTAAGTGATATCATATGGTATTTGTCTTTCTTTTTGTGATTTTCTTCACTTTGTATGATAATCTCCAGTTGCATCCATGTTGCTACAAATAAGCCAAGTATTAACTTCTACCATTACTGGCAGTATTTCAGATTATATAGCTAAATATTCTACCTTCAATTAGAAGTTCTTATTTCTGAATTTTTCTCATCTCTAATGACCTAGGCACAAACACTTTTCATTTTTAAACTGGCAGTTGGGGAAATATTTGTCTTTCCTCTTAAATATTCTATTAAAAATAACATGGAATTTGGAATGCAGGTATATTATCATTAATAGTTTTTTCCTGGTTAAGTGTTTAAAATCGAAGGAGAGAAGTGTTTACTGTTTTTCCTATTGTTATTTCATGTGTATATGGTGTCCATAGTTAGAGTATTGCCTTGAGAAGAACCAATCTTTTAGTTTTATCTTTTGCATAATTGAGACATGATCTCAATGTCTGGTACATATTTTTAAGAAGGTTCATTTATCTGGATTGAAAACAATTCTGTTTCCAGTGCTAAATGAAGGAAGGAGGTAATATTTTTATCTGCTTGGATTCACTTACTTCTCTAGAGCCGCCACTCACTAATTCAGAAAGACATTAATTTTCTTAACAAATATTGAGATCCCTATCAGCCATGTGCTATGCTGAAAGGTGGGAAGAAGAGTATATAAGACAGACATGGTCCCTGCCTTCATGAGGCTTACATTCCAGTCTAATATCATACAATACCAACAGAAAGGTTTGCATATTAAGAAGACTTTTTCAGATCTACAATTGCAAGGCGCTCTCTAATTCTGATTATTTTTTAAGTTAATTACTTCCCCCTTTGTACCTTGCTTCCTCTTGTACAATGTCACAAACCTCTGTCCATAGCTCTTCAGGCACTCTATCAGATCTAATCCCTTGAATCTATTTGTCACTTCCACTGTAGAATCAGAAGGGATTTGATTTAGGCCATACCTGAATGGTCTAGTGGTTTTCCCTACTTTCTTCAGTTTAAGTCTGAATTTGGCAGTAAGGTGTTCAAGATCTGAGTCACTGTCAGTTCCCAGTCTTGTTTTGGTTGACTGTATAGAGCTTTTCCATCTTTGGCTGCAAGGAATATAATCAATTTGATTTTGCTATTGACCATCTGGTGATGTCCATGTGTAGAGTCTTCTCTTGTGTTGTTGGAAGAGGGTGTTTGCTATGACCAGTGCTTTTTCTTGGCAAAACTCTATTAGCCTTTGCCCTGCTTCATTCCATATTCCAAGGCCAAACTTGCCTGTTACTCCAGATATCTCTTGACTTCCTACTTTGCATTCCAGTCCCCTATAATGAAAAGGACATCTTTTTTTTTTTTTTTTTTTTTTTTTTTTGGGTGTTAGTTTTGAAGGTCTTGTAGGTCTTCATAGAACCACTCAACTTCAGCTTCTTCAGATTTACTGGTTAGGGCATAGACTTGGATTACTGTGATATTGAATGGTTTGCCTTGGAAACGAACAGAGATCATTCTGTCATTTTTGAGGTTCCATCCAAGTACAGTGATCAAGACCATCCCCAAGAAAAAGAAATGCAAAAAGGCAAAATGGTTGTCTGAGGAGGCCTTACAAATAGCTGTGAAAAGAAAAGAAGTGAAAGGCAAAGAAGAAAAGGAAAGATATAGCCATTTGAATGCAGAGTTCTAAAGAATAGCAAGGAGAGAAAAGAAAGCCTTCCTCAGTGATCAGTGCATAGAAATAGGAAAATAACAGAATGGGAAAGACTAGAGATCTCTTGAAGAAAATTAGAGATACCAAGAGAACATTTCATGCAAAGATAGACTCAATAAAGGACAGAAATGGTATGGACCTAAGAGAGGCAGAAGATATTAAGAGGTGGCAAGAATATACAGAAGAACTATACAAAAAGGATCTTCATGACCCAGATAACCACAATGGTATGATCACTCACCTAGAGCCAGACATCCTGGAATGCCAAGTCAAGTGGGCCTTAGGAACATCACTTTGAACAAAGCTAGTGGAGGTGATGGAATTCCAGTTGAGCTATTTCAAATCTTAAAAGATGATGCTGTGAAAGTGCTGCACTCAATATGCCAGCAAATTTGGAAAACTCAGCTTGGCCACAGGATTGGAAAAGGTCATTTTTCATTCCAATCCCAAAGAAAGCCAATGCCAAAGAATGTTCAAACTACCTCACAATTGCACTCCTCTCACACACTAGCAAAGGAATGCTCAAAATTCTCCAAGCCTGGGTTCAACAGTACGTGAATCGTGAACTTCCAGATGTTCAAGCTGGTTTTAGAAAAGGCAGAGGAACCAGAGATCAAATTGCCAACATCTGTTGGATCATTGAAAAAGTGAGAGAGTTCCAGAAAAACATTCTGGAATATACTTCTGCTTTATTGACTACACCAAGGCCTTTGACTGTGTGGATGATGACAAACTGTAGAAAACTCTTCAGGAGATGGGGATACCAGACCACCTGAACTGCCTCTTGAGAAATCTGGATGCAGGTCAGGAAGCCACAGTTAGAACTGGGCATGGAACAACACACTGGTTCCAAATAGGAAAAGGAGTACGTCAAGGCTGTATATTGTCACCCTGCTTATTTAACTTATATGCAGAGTACATTATGTGAAATGCCAGGCTGGACGAAGCACTGCTGGAATCAAGATTGCTGGGAGAAATATCAATAACCTCAGATATGCAGATGACATCACCCTTATGGCAGAAAGTGAAGAGGAACTAAAAAGCCTCTTGATGAAAGTGAAAGTGGAGAGTGAAAAAGTTGGATTAAAACTCAACATTCAGAAAACTAAGATCATGGCATCTGGTCCCATCACTTCATGGGAAATAGATGGGGAAACAGTGGAAACAGTGACAGACTTTATTTTCTTGGTTTCCAAAATCACTGCACATGGTAACTGAAGCCATAAAATTAAAAGATGCTTGCTCCTTGAAAGAAAAATTTTGACAAACCTAGACAGCATATTAAAAAGCAGAGACATTACTTTGCCAACAAAGGTCCATCTAGTCAAAGCTAAGGTTTTTCCAGTAGTCGTGTATGGATGTGAGAGTTGGACTATAAAGATGGCTGAGCGCAGAAGAATTAATGCTTTTGAACTGTGGTATTGGAGAAGACTCTTGAGAGTCCCTTGGACTGCAAGGAGCTTCAGCCAGTCCTTCCTAAAGGAAATCAGCCCTGACTATTCATTGGAAGGACTGATGCTGGAGCTGAAACTCCAATACTTTGGTCACGTGATGTGAAGAACTGACTCATTGGAAAAACTCTGATACTGGGAAAGACTGAAGGCAGGAGAAGGGGATGACAGAGGATGAGACAGCTGGATGGCATCACTGACTCAATGGACATGAGTTTGAGTAAACTCTGGGAGTTGGTGACTGACAGGGAGGCCTGGGGTGCTGGAGTCCATGGGGTCACAAAGAGTCGGCAGGACTGAGCAACTGAACTGAACGTTGTTTACCTTTGGGACAGCAAATTACTTCCCTAAGATATTTAACCTAAATTTTCTTTAACCCATTGTTGACATTTCAATAAAATTTTGGATTTTTCATAAATAGATGAGATCAAAATAGCCTATCTTTTATAGTTACCAACATTTTTTTCCTATCGAATTTTAGTAGGATAGTACAATGGTAGATAATAACCATATGAATGATCTTTATTTAAATCATGGAGAATATCCCTCTATTTTTTCCTTAGATTTTTCTGTAAAAAGCATCAAGAATGCTAAGCAAATTTTACTTTCAGGGGCCAGGGGAAAGAGGTCCGAAGGGAAACATAATTTGTAGAAGGAAAAACACCATGGAGATTTAAAAAAAAACAAAAAAACAAGTATCAAGACACTTGAAAAGAAGGAAATGGGTCCCAGCATGCAGATCAGTTCTGGCTGAACACTGGAAAACGCCAGGGGTTAGTTAGCTCAAAATACATATAAAAATATTTTAGTTTTGAGAAATGGCTCATAGGAGATTTAATGGCTGTGAAAGCCCCCTTTTATTTCACATAGGAAGGGGACTTAAAATAGCCCATTTACTGCGCTGGGAAATCCCATCCCCAAGGGTCTGAATTCATTTGAGCTCAGCTAATAGTTACAGAGAACCTGCTTTGTGCCAGACACAGAGCTCTGCTTGGAGACACAGGAAGGAGGAGATACAGACCCCAGCCTGCAGAGACTTCTAGTCTACTGTGGAAAAATATTTCTAAGCAGGAAATTTCTCTACACTATGGTGAGGTCTGTGATTCAGGAAAGCCTGGGGTTAACATGGGCTGCTGCGAGGGTAAGTGGTGTAGTATTATCATTACGTGTGTGCTAAGTCACTTCAGTCGTGTCAGACTCTTTGCTACCCTATGGACTGTAGCCCTCCAAGTTCCTCTGTCCATGGGATTCTCCAGGCAAGAATATTGGAGTGGGTTGCTATTTCCTCCTCTAGGGGATCTTCCTGACCCAGGGATCGAAGTCCCTGTCCCTTGCATCTCCTACATTGGCAGGTGAGTTCTTTACCACTAGTGCCATCTGGGAAGCCCATTATCGGTATGCAACACTTTCTGAAAAATAAATGAGGACTTCCATGAGATGATACCCACAACATTGAAACTTTTAAAGTTGAATGTAAAAGTCAGTTGTCCACATTCCAACTCTGTGGCTTCTTCTTTTGTCAAAGAACAGAGCCAAAACCTTTGAACAATGTATATATAGTAAATCACCTGCAAATATGTTCATATCGACTCTGCCAACTGGATTCCCTGAATAGCAAGCCGTCCCCTGATGACTTTCTGGTAATTGGCAAGCTCAGGCAGTTTCCTCATTGAAGAGTCTCGTCACCAGAGCTTTCTCTTGTTGCCAAGTAGCCAAGATTGTTCTTGTGAGCGGAGCTGCCTTTGACTTTCTTCATTCAGTGACCTGCACCAGGTTCACAATATTCTCACAGGGTTATTTCAGGACAGCTATAAAAATAGATGGTGTTTGCATTAACCCTTTCTCAGATAGTATTAATCTCTCAAGCCTCATCATGAGACACATGCTTGATTCATTCACAAATTCTGTTGCTGATAAGATGGATGAATTGTTTTCATTCTCAGGAAATCAGTTCAATCATGTCTAGGTCCACAATGGCATAAGCTCATGACCTCTTTTCCTTGGGATAGTTTCCCCTACAAGAAAATACATTAGTGGCACACAATGGTTTTGAAGATGGGAAGTGACAATCTCTTGATTTTCCGAAAGTCTATTCGTTCTGAGAAATGCTCAAAAATGATTTAATTTCTGAACAGTCAGTTTCACAACATTTAAACAACTTAAGAATTTGGGGATTTCTTCATAACATTCTTAGGAGATTCTCTATTCATGCTTCTCCTCTTTGTCCTTTTACTTCTGCCAAATCAGAAAAAGGAAAGTTACAGATGAGGAAGCTTCCCATAATATCATAGTGCTTGTAGAGTATGTTGAACTGTCTATTACCCAGCCATTTATCTTCTTGTTCATTTCAGATACACAAGTGTTGGAGTAAAGGTAAGGCTTGGAAAGGCTTCAGCCCCATTGGATTTCCATCAGCCCCACTCCAAATACATTTGCAACCTAAATAAAAACTGGGAACTCACTATGCACAGACAACTTCAAAAGGAGAACCTCTTGCTACCAGATTGTGTGTGCGTGCCTCTGTGTGCGTGTCAACTAAGCTAGAAATTTTAGGATATATTTGGGGGAAGCAGCTCTGACCTATGTTTTTGAAGTGTAGGGCAGGTGCCGTGACTTAAATACAGACAACTGTTTTCAGTCAGCCTGGCACGATGCTTGAATTTCATACTTTGCCAGGGTTCCCTTGCAAAGTTAATGAGATAAAGTCATCTAAATCCTATTACGCTGTCATGGATGTGATTACAGGTTCCTTTTCTCAATTTTATTTATTTATTTTAAATTTTATTTTATTTTTAAACTTTACATAATTGTATTAGTTTTGCCAAATATCAAAATGAATCCGCTGAGAGAGTTGGTGCAGGACTCAAGTTCAGACAAGTAAGTCCAATGCATAATCCTGCTGATCTCTCTTAACTCATCAGGGTCCATGAAAGCCAGCTCTTGTTTACGGTCCCTGTAGGATGACAATGTCGAGCAGTTCGTAGGTATGGTTTGGACATGCTGAGGGGAAATCCCATCCACATCTTTAAGATGGCATCCTAAAGCCATGAATAGGCAGAATTAGAGGTCAACATTATTGCCATTTGAGTTCACAGGGCTGGACATTTTGCTGCCTCAGTCAGTTCAATTTAGTTCAGTCATTCAGTCATGTCCAACTCTATGAGAACCCATGGACTGAAGTAACCCAGGCTTCCCTGTTCATCACCAACTCCTGGAGCTTGCTCAAACTCATGTCCATAGAGTCAGTGATGCCATCCAACTGTCTCATCCTCTGTTGTCCCCTTCTCCTCCTGCCTTCAATCTTGCCCAGCATCAGGGTCTTTTCCAATGAGTCAGTTCCAATGAGTCAGGTGGCCAAAGTATTGGAGTTTCAGCTTCAGCATCAGTCCTTCCAATGAATATTCAGGACTGATTTCCTTTAGGATTGACTGGTTGGATCTCCTTGCAGTCCAAGGGATTCTCAAGAGTCTTTTCCAACACCACAGTTCAAAAGCATCAATTGTTTGGCACTCAGCCCTCTTTATAGTCCAACTCTTACACCCATACTTGAGTACTGGAAAAACCATAGCTTTGACTACACAGACTTTTGCTGGCAAATTAATGTCTGTGCTTTTTATATGCTGTCCATATTGGTCATAGTTTTTCTTCAAAGGAGCATATGTCTTTTAATTTCATGGCTGCAGTCACCATCTACAGTGACTTTGGAACCAAGAAAATAAAGTCTGTCACTGTTTCCATTGTTTCCCCATCTATTTGCCATCAAGTGATGGGACTGGATGCCACGATGTTAGTTTTTTGAATGTTGAGCCAGCTTTTTCACTCTCCTCTTCCACTTTCATCAAGAAGTTCTTTAGTTCCTCTTCACTTTCTGCCATAAGGGTGGTGTCATCTTCATATCTGAGGTTATTGATATTTCTCCTGGCAATCTTTATTCCAGCTTGTGCTTCATCCAGCCCCACATTTTGCATGATGTACTTGTGCATGTAAAGCTCTGTGAACAACTGACTCAGTGGCAAAGACCCTGATGTTGGGAAAGATTGAAAGCAGGAGGAGAAGGGGACAACAGAGGATGAGATGGTTGTGTGGCATCACCAATTCAATGGGCATGAACTTGGGCAAACTCCAGGAGTTGGTGAGGGATAGGGAAGCCTGGCGTGCTACAGTCCATGGGGTCACAAAGAGTTGGACATGACTTGGTGACTGAACAACAACAACACAAGTTCTGGGATGTACTTAAACATCTGATTCAATCTCTATTCCATGGCCCATTATTTTAGGGGCTTCTCAGGTAGCCCGTCCGTGATAAATAACTCACCTGTTAACGCAGGAGACGCAAGAGATGTGCGTTCAATCCCTGGGTCAAGAAGATCCTCTAGAGTATGAAATGACAACCCTCTCCAGTATTCTGGTCTGGAAAATTCCATAGACTGAAGAGCCTAGTGGGCTTAGTCTATGGGGTCACACATAGTTAAACAGAACTGAGGACACACACACACACACACACCAAATTCTGGGAACACTGAAGAGGCAGGTGGAAGAGGCACAGTAAGTATTCCTGTTTTGTTGTTAATATTGCCACATGGCTGAAAACCAAGCCAAATGTTGAATACATAATAGCTCATAATTCAGACACTAACCATAGACTGGCCAAAGACTTAGATTAGGTCTCTGACTGCTGAGTGCAGTTATCCACTCATGAATTGTGTTTCTCTCTCTACATAGATAAGTAGCACTGGGAAGGGGAACCTTCGATGTTTGCTTCCCCAAAGGAGATTTAGTGGCTCTGGCTCCTAATGAGAAAGGCAAGTTTGTGAAGCTGAAACATTTCTTTATTTGTTAACACCTTTAAATCTTGGAAGAAGATGTTAAATGAATAAATAATGAGCCTTAAGAATAGGCTAAATGGTACACATTTGCCAACTTTCCATCCCTTGTGGGGACATTACTGCTGATGAATTTGCACTAATTATCTATTACATTAAGGCTGCACTTGTGATCCAGTGTATAACACACAGAACACAGACCTAAGCTTCTCAGTTTAGAAGCTTATAATATTTACCCATAACATATATAACATTTTAATGAGAGCAAAATTAATTTCATATGCTTAAGTAAAAATCACTAGGCTATTCATTTTCAGAGTTGTAGAAAGTTGATTCCCTTGCTGCAATAAATTTCTATCCACTTTGTTGCATACTGCACCGACTATAGCAGTATACAAAATATTTCAGTAGGTTTCTCGTCATCCTTTCATTTCAGAAAAGGGGAGATATTCACATGGAAATAAAAGAGTACTTTTTTCCATCCAATTTTTTAAAAAAGCTTTACATCTGTCTTCATGAGTTGAAATTGCCCAAATAAAGAAGTCATTTCATTTCAGAAGGAGCTGAAAAAAAAAAAATGACTCTCAGTTGCCTTTGTATTTTATGTATTTTCACTGAAAAGCAGTCTGGACAAATTATCTTAGTAGAATCTTGTTTTCATTTTATTCAGTATTGTAGTGAGATAAGAGCCTTGTTCTCAGTCAGTTGGGGAGTGTAGTATACATTGGGCATGTAACTTAAGATTTTTCTTACAAATTGTTAAACTCTGGTTCAAGCTGTCACAAGAAGGCCAGGCTGGAAATATTAGCCAGTAGCTCAATCTCTCACAATGGAAAAGTACACAAAGTCTTGATGCATGCTACCGCGATAGCATTTTGGCTCTGGTTCAGAATGTAAGCTGGCCAGCCTCCCTGGTGCCTCTTTTTAAATATAAAAATGGAGAGTCTGAGTGTTGACAGTTTCTCTGGCTTATTTGTGTTGACAGCTTTGCCAGAGATGACTTGTCCTCATGAGAGCTGTGAAAGGTGACACTTGGAGGGCTACTTTGTAAAAGACCTTTCTCAATGAAAGCCAATAAGTCTTTTTTGTTCATTAACATTGCTAAAATAAAACCTGGGCAGAATTGCGTCTCCATGATTATCTAGTAATTCATTCACTTTTTTATTCATTTAATTCATTCACAAAAATATTTATAGGATGACCGCTTGGTGCCAGGCACTGTGCTAGGCTGAGGAGAGGACACTGTGGTAGAAAGAGGTCTGATATAAATTTTGTAGAATCTCCATTCTGCCATTTATTATTTGAGTGGCCTGACCATGTGACCTTTGGTACCCCTGCCTGTGGAAGGGGAAGGTTATTTGTCCCCATCCTGTTGAGCTCAGATGTCATCACGTGATTTGTTTTGACCAATGAAATGGACAAAAGTGACATGCAACATTTTCATGTGGAAGGTTTATGTGCCAGCTCTTGGCCATCAGCCAACACTTTCTGTCTTCCCTCTTTTGTGAGCCCAGGGATGTCCTCAATATGGGCTCCTCCTTCCCTTTATAGCCAGGAGTGAGAGCAGAGTAGAGCAAATGGGAGACTGACACCCGGTGACCAGCCATCGTGAGAAGAGCACATTCTTGAGATTTTTGGAGTCATTTGTTACCACAGCATGACTAGGCTTGTCCTAACTGAAGTGAAAGTCGCTCAGTTGTGTCCAACTCTTTGCGACCACATGGACTGTAGCCCACCAGATTCCTCTGTCCATGGAATTCTCCAGGCCAGAATACTGGAATGGGTAGCTGTTCCCTTCTCCAACTGACTGATGCTGACTGCAGCTGGTCATCCTGACTGATGTAGTGTGGTATTCCTGCAAGTGTGCACTGTAGCTATAGGATTTTTGCCCTGTGCTTACGGAAGTCTGAAAAATCCCTTCCTGGTCAACTCCTACCCAGTTCGGGGTCCATCTGAGCCTGTGTCATCCCTTTAGCCAGATTCTTCTCTTCTGGAAACTTTCCCAAGTGAAATTTGTCTCCTGCACAATTATACTGCTCACACATAATCTCTGCTACTCAGAGGAACGAGCCGGAAATATGGTAGGGAAAGACGATGCAGCATGTGATGGGGAGGTTTAGAATGGAGCAGTGAAGAACTAAGGGACCTGCTTCAAGGGCTGCATCTCCAGGAACTTCTGTTCGATTCTTGCCCCAGATGTCACATCCCACAGCTGCTTCCAATCATGAAATGCACGCATTTCCTGTCCAAACCAAATAATAAAAAAGAAGAGACACACACCACCAGAATCCTCATCTGCCTTTCCCCTCCCCTTTGTCCTCTCTTCCAAATATCTAAACAAATTCATTTAGAAAGATCTAGTATTTTATTTTGGAAAACAAAATGCTTTCTTTAAATTATTTTATTTTTTGACAAAGAGCTCCTTCTGGAGTCAGCAGTGGTTCCCAAGTTAGTGGTACAGTTGTTCTAGAAGCAGAGGGCGTTGGCCTCAGGATGAAATTATGGTTTAAGCTTGTGTTCTGACCTAGTCTCCCAAGAGAGGGAGGGATTGAGGAGCACTTGGAGGGAAGTTAAAAGCCTCTGGTCAAGGCCCTCTGGTTTTAACCTCAGCTTATCCTCTATTTCGCCCATTGATTTGGTAAAAGCAGTATTGATTCAATCATTCCACAATTAGTATATTTACTGAGCACTTACTATGTGCCGAGATCTTTCTAGATCCTGGATATGATACATTTTCTGATTCTTTTCTGGCTTTCAAATGAACTTCTATATGAAGCACACTGCCACTTTTTATATATGAAGCTATCCATGGAATTATATTATCCTTGAGAATCCAGTTCTTTAGAAGACCACCAGCCTGCTTTGGATGGTGCCTCTGGTTGAGTTTTCAAGGAAATGGATTCTGAATGGTAAAGAATTTGCCTGCAATGTGTGAGACCTGGGTTTGATCCCTGGGTGGGCAAGATCTCCTGGAGTAGGAAATGGCAACCCACTCCAGTATTCTTGCCTGGAGAATGCCATGGACAGAGAAGTCTGGTGGGCTACAGTCCCTGGGGTTGCGAAGAGTCAGACATGACTAAGAGACTAACACTTGTTCTGTGGCAACACCTGTGAGAGGGTGAGGCCAGCAGAATTGGGCAGAGGGAGGAACTGGGCTTAGATGAAGCACCAACAGAGATGGAACCAACCTCACTGGAGCCAAGGGACTGAGATGGCTCTTCATTATTCCACTTTGGAGCTATTGCAGGACTGGCCAGTGCAGAGCTGAAACAGAACCAGAATCCTGAAATCCTGACTGCTATACCAGTGTTCTTCCTAACTGCCACTGTATACCCGCTGGTCTTTGAAAACTAGTAGGGAAATGGATTATTAATTTAGCCTAAAGAAAACTGATAAAGGAATTCCTTCTCTATGTAACTATGAGAAAGGTGATTTATTTATACCTACATACATATGTGTATGTGTATATATATATATATTCATACACACACACATATATATATAATTTTCTGATATATTATGAGATTATTTGCTTGATGAGGAAACCTTGAAAATTCAAATTATGGAGAATGTCATGCACAGAAAATCAACAGACTATCAAGTCCTGAAAATCCTTTTTTATTCTTTTACGTCATCTCCGAATGCCTGGCTTTGATGTTCTAAGATGTCACTGCATATTTATATTGCTACATAATGGTATTTGAATCCCTTGCTATTCAAACTTAACCAAACATGGTTAAATCTTATTCTTGAGGATTTAGATACTGACCTAGACAAGCATCCTGACCATGTAAATGGGATTTTGGTCCACAATTCAACCAGACTTAGGTTAGTTTTTCCTATTAAAATGTGTTTAGTGGAACAGCTAGTTTGAAACTGATGACAGAATCTTGATGTCTTGTTCCTCCAATCTTCTGAGAGTCTATAATATGAGCTCACAAACTGCACAAGAATAGACTAAAGAAGCATTTAAAGAACTTATTGGAAAACTTTCTTGGAGGAAAATGTAGACACTTTCTGATAGGCAGAGGTAATCTCTATACTTTCAAATTTATTCTGTAGATGAGCTACAGAGAGAGATGGTTTTACTAAATGAGATCTGTGACACCACCACTTCTTTATTCCTTAGATTCATTGTTTCTTCTTATGCTAATCTAAGAATATGGATGGGATCTTCTGAATGGTGGGGTACCTGGACTCATTCTTCCCAATAAAATAATAATAGTCAGAGACCCCACTCTTCAGATCCTTTCTCTCCTACTCTTTCTCTTGGGCTCAGTTCAGTTCAGTTCAGCCACTCAGTTGTGTCTGACTCTTTGCGACCCCATGAATTGCAGCACGCCAGGCCTCCCTGTCCATCACCAACTCCCGGAGTTCACCCAAACTCACGTCCATCGAGTCAGTGATGCCATCCAGCCATCTCATCCTCTGTTGTCCCCTCCTCCTCCTTCCCCCAATCCCTCCCAGCATCAGAGTCTTTTCCAATGAGTCAGCTCTTTGGATAAGGTGGCCAAAGTACTGGAGTTTCAGCTTCAGCATCATTCCTTCCAAAGAACACCCAGGGCTGATCTCCTGTAGGATGGACTGGTTGGATCTCCTTGCAGTCCAAGGGACTCTCAAGAGTCTTCTCCAACACCACAGTTCAAAAGCATCAATTCTTTGGGACTCAGCTTTCTTCACAGTCCAACTCTCACATCCATACATGACACACAGGAAAAACCATAGCCTTGACTAGACGGACCTTTGTTGGCAAAGTAATGTCTCTGCTTTTGAATATGCTATCTAGGTTGGTCATAACTTTTCTTCCAAGTAGTAAGCGTCTTTTAATTTCATGGCTGCAGTCACCATCTGTAGTGGGCTCAGAAATGGTCAAATATGCCCAAGTCACCCCAACTAGATTTTAGCATCTCAGCAAAGAAGAATCTACCAATTTCCTCAGCAAATTTTCCCAAATGAAGCAGACTGTAGACCCCTTTACCACAAGCATGTCTTTTTAAGATTGAGTTTGGGGATTTCCCTGGTGGTCCAGTGGTTAAGACTCCATACTTCTACTGCAGGGGGCATGAGTTCAATCTCTGGTTGGGAACTAAGGTCCCACATGCCTTGCAACGTGGCCAAAAAAAAAAAAAATTGAGTCTAAATATTTCCTATAGACAGTATCTCTCTTTCATGATGCTCCCTAAGTAGTAGAGATCCTGAGATCTTCCTAAAATCCAGGAGTATTCTCATTGTGAGCCATGAGACAAATGTGTGTCCTAGTCCCAGAGATATGTACTGAAAATGGTAGTGAGATATAGTCTGTTAACTAAAAAAGAGGTGAGACTTTAGTAACAGGTCTAGAAAAGGGCTTCCCTTGTGGCTTAGCTGGTAAAGAATCTGCCTGCAATGAGGGAGACCTAGGTTTGATCCCTGGTTTGGGAAGTACCCCTGGAGAAGGGAAAGGGTACCCACTCCAGTATTCTGGCCTGGAGAAATCCATGGACTCTATAGTCCATGGGGTCACAAAGAGTCAGACATGACTGAGCGACTTTCACTTTCATATCATATCTAGAAATGTATCAACTTCATTTATAGAGATGGTTCAGGTTTGTTTGTCTGCTGATTATTGCTGAGGAAACTAAGACTGCGGGTATTAAATAGTTCTTGAGAGGTGGACTATATATTCACATAACACTGATCTCCATCCTAATTCCAAGTTGAAATCTCATATTATGACTCTTAGCTTTTAACTCAGCAGTTTCATGAAAGCAAAGATGCTTTCAAGAAACTCAGGTATCCTAAGCATTGTTTAGAAGATAGCCATGTGGGAAAAGACATTACAAGAGATAACCATTTTCTTGATTAGTGGAATGCTTCTTTATTGCCTTATTATTTATACCTTAGTCTCCTTTTCATTCACATCAAGGGACTGTTACCACTGATAACTTAGCTTCAGGAGTGGGCCCTGATTGGTTAAAGCACAAGATACTTTCCTTGCCACAGTGACTGGCATGGGCTGGGTGTGCAACAGTCCAACTGCAGTCAAGTCCAAGATTTTTCCTTGAAGGCTGAGAGAGAATGGATTCTTCTCTCTCAGGCTTTCCCTCATCTTCTATCACTTGCAAAATAATGAGTTCTGACTGACACATGGGCAGAGGTTTTTTCCCCCAGGAAAACGAATTTCTCTTGAAACTGAGCCATACTAATAGGACAGATGTTTAAAAATTGGGCACATCCTGAGATGTGTTTGGGGTTTTTCATAATAAATTAAAGCCTGATTCACAGTGACATGTTCAACAAGTATTTGCCTGGGGCAACAACCTCTTCTAAAGTTGTGAGATAGGCCTGCAGTGCTTCGCATCCAGGACTCCCTGTTGAGCTTAGGGTAGTTTAATATGGTAAATGTATGTTGTTTGGATGCTTCAGGGCAACTGCATGAGTTCCTGGAGGGGCTGACCTGGTGAGTCTCCAGGGGCCTTTATTTCCAAAGTTTTGGAGACCAAAGGGCTCTTGATTTAAGAAAGGATGTGGTGTAGTGAGTCTCTTGAAATTTTAGAACATCATCTGATTGAATTAACTAAGCTAAAATTTTGTGCTTCAACCTCATCTATAATGTTCTGTAAGTTGGCAGTAGTGATTAAGGATATGAACATGATGAAATCTCACCATCTTGGTTTCTTCTCTACACACAATGCAATGAACCAGATTTGCAGAGTTCATTCAATACACCCTTTAGTTGAATGACACAGTAGCTATGCATACAAATCTCATTTGATCACTGCAATCCCCTTCCTTTTATTACCCACCTATGCTTAGAAATGCTTGTGTTTAAAAATCATAGTGAATCTCAGGGATTTCCCTGGTGGTCCAGTGATTCAGACTTAACCTTCCAATGTAGTGGGTAGGGTTTTGATCTCTGTTTGAGGAGCTAAGATCCCACATGCCTTAGGGCCAAAAATCCAAAACAGAAATTGTAACAAATTTGATAGAGACTTTAGAAATGGTCCAAATAAAAAAATCTTAAAAAAATGTAATAGTGGATCTCATTTTACCCACTGGCAGTGGTCCTATTCCAGCATAGAAAAGATTCTCAGAACTGTTCCACATCCCACTCCATTATGAAGATATGGTAGACTTTATCAGCTCTTAACATGTATGCCTTGTAACGGATTTTAAAAAAATTCACAAACTTGCCAGAACCTCTGAATATAAGTAAACATTCTTTTAATATAGGACTTTGGGAGGCTTATCCCTATGATCCAAAATTGGTTTCCAAAACTGAAAAACACTTCTGAGGTTTTTTTTTTTTTTTTTTTAATCATCCTAAAACACTTGAAATAATGATAGATTTTTATTTTCTGACAATGGATTAGACTTTTAGAAGCATGTTGGACGTGGTTCTTGGTTTCAAGCTGGCTAATAATCTGTTTGGACAAAACAGAGATAACACAATAAGAAATAGGTTAGGGGCGTGTGTGTGTGTGTGTGTGTGTGTGTGTGTGAAAGTCTGCACAATCATGCCTGAAAGCAGTTTGAAAATCAGAGTTCTTGTGCTGTAGAAGTATCACTGAAATAAGCATACACATTCTCAAGCTAGACAAGGACAACAGCCATTTTTACTTACCAAGTTTCTTACAGCTAAAAAATCTGTTTTATCATTACACATATTCTGTACGTAAGAAAAGCACTATAGTTATGAGTTGATTAGGTTGTTCACTTTGATTACTTTTATTATGTGTATTACCTCCACTAGATCCTGATGCTGGGAAAGATTGAAGGCAGAAGGAGAAGGGGATGACAGAGGATGAGATGGTTGGATTCCATCATCAGCTTGATGGCCGTGAGTTTGAGCAAGCTCCAGGAGTTCGTGATAGATAGGGAAGCCTGGTGTGCTGCAGTCCACGGGGTCGCAAAGAGTTGGACATGACTGAGCAAATGAACTGAGTTGACCTCTAATGTTAGCTTGCCTTTTCTATTTTGGGGCCTTGTGGGCAGACCCATGTGCACATAAATCTTGGTATAGGCTCCACTGTGGAAGAACATGAGACTAGCCAATCACTGACTTTTCTTGATGATCATTATGATGTATCTATCCAGGATTTTATTTTCATTTCTAATTGTGGATTAAGGTAAATACTGAACAGTAAGCCATAAATCTTCAGTTATTTAATATTTAATTAACATATGGTTGCTGATTTATTCTAAGACAGAGTCTATATTTAGATACCTAACTACTCACATGGAGGGCTTTAGACTTAGTGTGTGAAATATCAAAGCATACAAAGTATAGAGTTTTTGAAAAAATTAATTATTTTTTATTTATGGCTGCTCTGGGTCTTCATTGCTGTGTGAGGGCTTTTCTATAGTTGCAGCGAACGGGGGCTACTCTCTATTTATGGTGTGTAAGTTTCTCACTGTGGTGGTGTCTGTTGTCGCAGAGATAGGCTCTCGGGCACACAGGGTCTAGGGTGCATGGGCTCAATAGTTATGGTTCCCTGGCTCTAGAGCTCAGGCTCAGTAGCTGTGGTGCATGGGCTTAGCTTCCCTGCAGCATCTGGGATCTTCCTGGATCAGGGATTGAATCCCTGCCTGCTGCATTAGTAGGCAGATTCTTAATCCCTGGCCCAGCAGGCAAGTCCAAAGTATAGAGTTTTTATCTAAAAAAAATAAGATTCTGATGATCTCTTCAACCTTGTATCAAATTCGTGCAAAGGAACCATCCAGTTGTCAGAAGTTCTGGTAGCAAATCCTCTAGAGATCCTTATTTCCAGAAACTGATAAATGAAAATCTTACATAAGGAACAAAAACATTAAAACATAGGCCCAAATATCAAAACAATGAGAAAGATCTTCATGTAATTAAAGTTACAATTGCAGTTTCTGAGGAAATGGATTCCAATTGCTTACCTGGAGCACTCATATCACTTACATTTATACTGGAAATTAATTCTAGGAAAGAAAGGTTGCAAAGCAAACTTTGCAAATCAATTGTTATAAAAACTATATAATAGTCTCAAGTTTATCCTCAGCTTCTTCAAAGATGGTTTCTGAATTCTTTCACCTTGATAAACATATTCTTCAATGTCTGTCTTTTTTGAGTAACAATAAAATAAGAATTACAAAGTAAAGGACTTTCTTGGTGGTACAGTGGCTAAGAATCTGCCTGCCGGTGTAAGGAACACGGGCTCTATCCCTGGTCTGGGAAGATTTCACAAGCCGTGGAACAAGTAAAGCCCGTGAGCCACAACTATCGAGCCTGCGCTGTAGAGCCTGTGCTCTGCAACAAGAGAAGCCACCTCAGTGAGAAGCCCAAGCACCACAGCTAGACAAAGCCCGTGCAAAGCAAAGACCCAGGGCAACCGAAAACAAATGAATAACCCAACAAATTAAAAAAAAAAAAAAAAGAATTGCAAAGTAAGATTAGAATCCCATACACTCTTATATAAGGCTAGAACTGTGTATGTAGTATGTTCAATATAGCCTTATCCTACTTATTGTTCTATTATCTCATTTATCTGAGTTTTGTATACTTTAGAAAGCATTTATTATTAAATATGTAATTCTATCATTTATAATTGACTAAATTAATTGCCTGAGGCCATTACTCTAAAGTTGAGCATCTAAGACTTGATCAAAACTTAGGAATAAAAAAAAAGGACAATATCGGATCAAAGATGTCTTCACATCTTATTTTGCTGTGATTCCTGTCTACAGTGATATTAACTAGAAGAGAAACTGAATATGTTTTCTCCTCATAAAGAATTTCTTATAAAAATAAAAATTTGGATTTTAGCATCTTTACCATAACAGTCTCAATTCATCTTACAAACACTAGCTGTAATGTATTAAGAATTTCCTGTAGAAGGAAACATGGAAAGGATGATCTTTAGTGATAGAGCTAGTATCATGGTGGAAAGAAAATCACTGTCATTGATATTGGGAGGTTCTTCATCTCTCTGAGCATTAGTTTTGTTTTCTGCTAAAATGAGATTTTTTTTACATCTCATTTACAAAGATATATGAGTTTTTATTACCTTCAATAACGCAAGTAAACCATTGACTCATGAAACATAGCTGGTGTTTACTAAACTAGTTTTCATCCACTTTTTTTCCTTTGAGATAGTGATGTTGATTTTATTTTTGTAATTTGGGGTTCTTTATGAAATTCATTGGTTGATCAAAATAATTAGTCTGTGTTTAAAAAGAATAATCTAAAAGTAAGTAACATTACCAATGACAAAGACCCAAATGATGATCCATCATGTTCTAAAGCATCTATGTAAAACATGTGTTTTTTCCCCTGAAACTAAACAGTTTTTTGCTTTAAATTTAATTAAATGAAATAAACAAATACTTATTTGTCATATTAGCAAAATAATTTAATATTTTTGCTTTTTGTTTTAGTTTTTTCTTTTAAAAATTTATTAATTTTTTAATTGAAGGATAATTACTTTACAGAATTTTGTTGTTTTTCTGCCAAATATCAGCATGAATCAACCATAGGTATACTTATGTCTTCTCCCTCATGAACAATGTTTTCATTTTTAACTGGAGGATGATCTGTTTATAATATTGCATTGATTTCTGCATACAACAATGCAAATCACCATAAGTACATATATATCCTCTCCCTTTTGAGCCTCCCTCCCACCCTTCCCATCCTCTTCTTTTTAAAGCCTATCATCTCTTTTCATCTGATGTAAACTGTTGCTGCTGTATCTGGGAAATTACCAGAAAAAGCACATAGTAATCTGCAACCCTGGTTTCCCCGTTGGCTCAGAGGTAAAGAATCTACCTGCAATGCAGGAGACACAAGAGACACTTTCAATCTTTGGGTCTGGAAGATTCCTTGGAGGAGGGCATGGCAACCCATTCCAGTATTCTTGCCAGGATAGTCCCATGGACAGAGGTGCTTAACATGTTATTGTCCCTGGGGTCACAGAGAGTTGGACATGACTGAAGCAACTGGGTATGCATGCCTGCAATCCACAGAATTTAAATTCCACAATATTATTTCTGTTAACGAATAAGACAAGATTAGAATCATAACGAACTATTCCTCACCTTCTAAGTGTGGTTAAATGATCTGCCTAGATCACTCAAGAGCATGTGGTAGTAAGAGGAACTTCATCATGGATGACTGGAGTGAAAACTGATACAATAAGTTTGGGCAGTAACTCAGAACTATATTTTTTTTCCTTTTCTTTGGAGGTCTTGCTTTCCTTAATGCCAATATTTTCAGCTTTAGGAAAATTTGTTTTTTAAAAAATAGAAGTAGAGAAGCATAAATGTTTTTGAGAATAAAATACTACTAAATAAGACTTTGAACAGGCAGAAAGATCAGCTTTCCTTGTACAGATAATTACAATTCTGTTAAGTATGACTTTTTCATAAATACAACAGGGTTTTACATTGGGAAGTAGATGCCTTCACATTAAACTACTTCTCATGACATAGGCACAAGCTCAAGTTTCATCTATTAAATCTGACTGCTTCTTCATACAGTTTTCTTGTGTGTGATCATGGGGCCATGGCAGAAAGTGCAGTCTATCTTTCAGGCACTGATGGCACCATGGCCTGCTTGATTTTTTTGTTTTTTGTTTTTTGGTTTGTTGTCCAGATGGAGCTAGTGGTAAAGGATCTGCCTGCCAATGTAGGAGACACAAGAGACAGGGGTTCAATCCCTGGGTCAGGAAGATGCCCTGGAGAAGGAAATGGCAACCTACTTCAGTGTTCTTACCTGGAAAATTCCATGGACAGAGGAGTTTGATAGTCTACGGTTTGTGGGGTTGCAAAGAGTCAGACACAATTTAGCTACTAAACAACAACAACAACAAAACAAGGTTAGTTTTACATATGATGATCAATGAATGCATTGCACCATATTGATAGAATAAAGGGCAAAAAACACACACAGGGTCACGAAGTACCTTCAGAAATACTTCCCTTAGCTGGTTGGTTTCTGCAGTAGCTCTTGGGGTTGGCTTGTGAGGTCTGCTGTATTTTGAGAAGGTTCTATTGGAGGGACAATTAGGGTTTCTGGAGAAGTCTCAGTTTGGAGGAACACCCTGAATCTTTGCTGGAGGCTGGAGACTCGTGCTAAAGTGTGGGTTGAACAAGCCCTAGATTGGCAGGGCACCGAGGAGAGGCTGCACACTCCTACAGATTTCTTTCCAGAGAAATTCTTCTAACCTATGTTTTGACATCTTTTATGGCATCTGGTCCCATCACTTCATGGGAAATAGATGGGGAAACAGTATCAGACTTTATTTTTTTGGGCTCCAAAATCACTGCAGATGGTGACTGCAGCCATGAAATTAAAAGATGCTTACTCCTTGGAAGGAAAGTTATGACCAACCTAGATAGCATATTGCAAAGCAGAGACATTACTTTGCCAACAAAGGTCTATCTAGTCAAGACTATGGTTTTTCCAGTGGTCATGTATGGATGTGAGAGTTGGACTGTGAAGAAAGCTGAGCGCTGAAGAATGGATGCTTTTGAACTGTGGTGTTGGAGAAGACTCTTGAGAGTCCTTTGGACTGCAAGGAGATCCAACAAGTTCATCCTACAGGAGATCAGCCCTTGGTATTCTTTGGAAGGAATGATGCTGAAGCTGAAACTCCAGTACTTTGGCCACCTCATGAGAAGAGTTGACTCATTGGAAAAGACTCTGATGCTGGGAGGGATTGGGGGCAAGAGGAGAAGGGGACGACAGAGGATGAGATGGCTGGATGGCATCACTGACTCGATGGATGTGCGTTTGGGTGAACTCCGGGAGTTGGTGATGGACAGGGAGGCCTGGCCTGCTGCGATTCATGGGGTCGCAAAGAGTTGGACATGACTGAGTGACTAAACTGAACTGAACTGAATGGCAATAAAACATATGAAGAGTTTGCCAACCTTAGTTATCAGGGAAATGCCAATAACATCACAATTTTATTTTTGTGAGCATCAGGTTCACAAAAAGTAAAACATCTAATCATAAAAAGCAGGAACTAATGAATGCTGGTAAGTTGGTAAAACTGTTTGCAGAGACAATTTTGTTTTATTTTGTATGAAATTTACATGATTTTTGATTCAGAATTTCATCTTTTGGTTCTATGCTCATGGTAAATTTGCACACACACACACTTCTGGATTCATATACAATAATTTTTCATAGCCAGGTTGTTCCTAACATCTAAAAACTGGAAACATGCCAAATGTTCCTCAACATCAAAATGTGTAAATAATTTGTAGACTGTTTAGACAGTGGAATACTCTTCAGCAGTGAAAATGAGCGACCATGGTTATTTATACCAATATAGTTATGTTTCAAAAACATAATTATTGAAAAAGCAAGGTAGATATTCAGTGTATATGGAGCTTAAGGATGTGAAAATTTTTTCAATATAGTGTTCTGGGAGAATGGTAAACTATAGTAAGAAGCACCATATGATAAGCAGGAAGTTTAGATAGTTGGGGAGACAGAGAGGTAGGAGAAACATAGGTCACTTACAAGAGAATATATTGGCACTTTTTCTTAAAAGTATGTACATCTTATGTGTGTATTATATACACACATAAGAATATACATGTATACATACTATTCCATATGTAGCTTTTTAAATCATTTAGAATAGTAAGATTACTATAACTGTAAGAGTTGGACCATAAAGAAGGCTGAATGCTGAAGAATTGATGCTTTCGAACCATGGTGCTGGAGAAGACTCTTGAGAGTCCCTTGGACAGCAAAGAAATCAAACCAGTCAGTCCTAAAGGAAATCAACCCTGAATATTCATTGGAAGGACTGATGCTGAGGCTGAACCTTCAATATTTTGCCTGCCAGATGTGAAGAGCTGACTCATTGGAAAAGACACTGATGCTGGGAAAGGGCGAAGGCAGGAGGAGAAGGGAACGACAAAAGATGAGATGGTTGGATAGCATTACTGACTCAATGGACATGAGTTTGAGCAAGTTTGTGGAGATGCGGAAGGACAGGGAAGCCTGGTGTACTGCAGTCCATGGGGTCACAAAGAGTTGGAAATGATTGCGGGACTGAACAACAACAACAACAACTTTTGCTATAAGGTCACTGGAACTTGACCACTCTACTTTAGCAATATAAAGAACAATTCAAAAAGGGACAGATGGATTCTCATTGTTTCTGAGTAGAACATTGCATTTTATAACCTAAATAAATTCTCTTGGGCCTCCATCCAGTTAGTTCTTTTATACAGTCAGTCCCCCCTCCCAAATTTATTGATATATATTTGACATATAAAATTGTATGAGTTTAAGATGTACAAAGTATTGATTTGATATACTTGCATATTACAAAATGATTACCATAAGAGTATTAGCTAACATCTCCATTGAGTCTCATAATTATCTTTTTTGTAGGTGAGAATATTCAGGTATATGATACTATATTAGTTATAATTATCATGCTGTACATTAGATCCCCAGACCTTGTTAATCTTATAACTGCAAGTTTGTACTCTGACCAGTAGCTCTCCATTTCCCTGACTGCCTCCCATGCCCCTAACAATTACTTCTACTTTGTGTTTTTCTGAGTTGGGCTTTTTAAGATTCTATATGTAAGTGATAGGTTTCCCCGGTAGTTAGACGGTGAAGAATGCACCTGCCAATGAAGGAGACGTATTACTCAGCCATTAAACAGAATACATTTGAATCAGTTCTAATGAGGTGGATGAAACTGGAGCCTATTATACAGAGTGAAGTAAGCCAGAAAGAAAAACACCAATACAGTATACTAATGCATATATATGGAATTTAGAAAGATGGTAACAATAACCCTGTGTACGAGACAGCAAAAGAGACACTGATGTATAGAACAGTCTTATGGACTCTGTGGGAGAGGGAGAGGGTGGGAAGATTTGGGAGAATGGCACTGAAACATGTAAAATATCATGTATGAAACGAGTTGCCAGTCCAGGTTCGATGCACGATACTGGATGCTTGGGGCTGGTGCGCTGGGACGACCCAGAGGGATGGAATGGGGAGGGAGGAGGGTTCAGGATGGGGAACACATGTATACCTGTGGCGGATTCATTTTGATATTTGGCAAAACTAATACAATTATGTAAAGTTTAAAAATAAAAAAAAAAAAAACAAACAAAAAAAAACCTTAAAAAAAAGACTCAGGTTTGAGCCCTCGGTTGGGAAGATCCCCTGAGGGAGGGCATGGCAACCCACTCTAGTATTCTTGCCTGAAGAGTCCCAGGGACAGAGAAGCCTGGCAGGATACAGTCCATGGGGTCGCAAAGAGCCAGTCACAACTGAGTGACTGAGCACATGTAAGTGATATCATAAAGTACTACTTGTTTTACTTAGTATTTATAGTCACTTAAAAAAAAATTCCAATAGCAAAAGTTATTTAAAAAGAATTGAACATTTTATTGGAGCTCTCAGGAAAAAAAAAAAAAAATTAAAGGGAAACCAGATCGTAACCAAGAGGAAAAATACCCCTTTCCTACCTTCTCTGTTGTCTTAACAACTGTTGACTGTCAATTGGCCTAATGTGTCCCGTCCCCACATGGTTCCACTAACAGATCAGACTCTGAATTTGATACTCCCTCCTTTTCCTCCTTCTCTTTTTCTTTTTCCTCTCTTTCTCCTCTCTACATTGAGGGATATACTTGCTGCATTAAATGTCTTTTGCATATCATCCTCTTTTTCTCTTTGCTAGTATGGTTTGTACAAGGTTGAAATTTTTTCTTCCCTGTTGAAAAGTTTCTCTCAATCCTCTAGACTTAATGCCTTT
Organism: Bubalus kerabau; assembly: GCF_029407905.1. Taxonomy (NCBI): domain Eukaryota; kingdom Metazoa; phylum Chordata; class Mammalia; order Artiodactyla; family Bovidae; genus Bubalus; species Bubalus kerabau. The sequence goes on from NC_073626.1 coordinate 165,415,555, forward strand.
TGACAGGTGGTTTCTGACTATGTACAACTTACTTCTGGTTCCTTTAGGTTTTCTAATTCTTCTTAAATCAATTTTGTTTGTTTACAGTTTTAAATTATTTTTATTTCATGTAAGATTTATAAAGCACTGAACTATAGTCTTTCTTAGTGATCTTATTATTTTAAAAGTGTCTATTGTGTCTGAATTTTGACACATTTTTTCATTCCAACATTATTTATTTATTTCTTCATGTGCAATTTTATCACAGGATTTTCTGTGTTATGTTTCAGAAAACCCACCAAGTTTAAAAAACAAATATATTTTTAATGAAAAATGTTTCTATTTTATTTATTTATGCTATTGTGTTTATCTCATCCCTTCTACTCTATTTTGAATTACTTTGCTGCTCTTTTTCTAGCTTCTTGACTCAAATGTTCAGTCAATGATCTTCAAAACTTTAAAAAGTCCATACGGGAGAAAAAGGCTCCAGATTCTATTTTTACTTTTAGAAATTGTCAGAGGCACTTTTGTTTAATTCAATCTTGCTATAAACAGTTGTGGCAGGGATACAGGAAATTATCAACCAATGTGCTGTGCTCAGTCATGGCCGACTCTTTGCAACCCCATGGACAGTAGCTCGCCAGGCTCCTCTGTTGATGGAATTTTCTAGGCAAGAATACTGGAGCAGGTTGCTGTTTCCTTCTTGAGGGGATATGACTGACCCAGGGATCAGACCTATCTCTTGCATCTCCTATAGTGGGAAGTCTGTTCTTTACCAGCTGAGCCACTGGGGAAACCCTAAAAGATGGGCATAGTGGATCTTAATTAGAAAGCAGAGCAGTTAGATGCTGAACAAGTCTAATGCCAGTTTGACAAAGTGTTAAATGTCACAATTTGAAATTTACTATGAGAGAAACTGAGATTAAGGTAAAAAGAACTTCAAGAGTTAGAAGAACTCATCAATATCTAAGAGTCTTGTTTTTGCTACTATGACATCATCACAGTATGATGACTAGAGTTATACAACTACTGCAAAGAAAGATATGGCTGAGTATAAATGTTTGTTAAATCTCTTCATTATGGGTCTTTTGGCCTGTTTTCCAGTGTAGATTCAGTGTTTACCTTATTGCCCAGAAGCTAATACAACGCTTGGTGCCTAATACAGGGACTGGAACTTGGTAGGAGCTTATTAAATATTTACAGATTGAATGTGTTGGAAAAAAATTGTATTCACCTGTTAAATTCTCTCTCACTGCCTTCGAAATGCCACTTAGCCCTTTTATGTTCAAAATGATTTTGTAAGACCTCAAGTTGAAGTCATTCATCTTTTATTTTGCTGATTAAAATTCAACATTTCTTTAGAAAGTCCCAACAACAAGGACAGAAAGATGAAGAGTTGTGAAATGAGTACAAAAACTGTAATTGGATGGCTGCCTTTGGAAACTGAAGTTAGTAGATTGTTTTGGCTTCCTAATGTTCAAACATTTTTAAGGGCTGTTTTTATTATGCTTAAGCATTTCCATCAGCCATGGTACTGACTTTCAAAGAGTACACCTCCTCCAGCACTTTTTATCAGCCAGTTCTGTCAGCAAATCCAATTTTCAGAGTTTTCTGCATTTCAACCACCCGGGGAAGGACAGTTGCCAACCCTAGTGGTTAACATTAATGGCATCGTGCAAGGCACAGAGGGATACAAAGATCTAAAATGAGGGTGATTTCTACCCTCAATGTGGCAAACCAAGAATGGTGAGACCTTCATTTTTACATTTATTTTCTAAGCCATTCAATTGACTTCATATTCATCTAATATTTCAACTGAGAATTGTGGCAAAGGTTAATCACGAAGCTATTTTCCTATCTAATTCAATTAATGTTATGAAGATTTGTCACAGACTGAACTCAACTTCCTGTCATTTGGGAGAGTGGAGAATTTTCAAATGTAAGAAGCCAAGGGTTTTTCCCAAGGGGACACAGTATCTCCAGATAGCTCCCTCACATGGATTGATCTATTCAGGGGTCTCTTGACTGATGGTAATCTGTCCTTCTTCTGCAAAGAAGGCCTTCATCCGTACATGGTGGGGCATGTCCCTGGGACCTTTCCTGCTGCCTAGATCAGCAAAGTAACAAAGTTATAGCTAGATTTCTCAAGTTGAAAATTGTGTTTTGTTGGCAGCAGAAGGTGAACTGATTGCTCCTGGAGGATCTGGAAGAGTGGCCTCTGTGCATAAGGCAGAACTCACATCCTTCCCAGTGCTCAAAAGATCAGATTCATGCCCTGATCATAAATATTTGACTTCTGGTTATACTAATGAAATATTAATGAAATTCTCAAAATTTCTGAATAAGATAGGCTTGGGGCAATAGTTTTGGAAAGAAAGGGGTAGAGGACTTGTCTTGAAGGTATAGACTTTGCTTGTGGATGATTATTTGAATGTTTATAAAAGACACTTATTCCTCAGAAGGAAAGTGATGGCAGACCTAAACAGTGTGTTAAAAAGCAGAGACATCACTTTGTTGACAAACATCCTTTTATGGTCAAAGCTATGGTTTTCCCAGTAGTCATGTACGGATATGAGAGTTGGACCATAAAGAAGGCTGAGTGCCAAAGAATTGATGCTTTCGAATTACGGTGCTGGAAAAGATTCTAGAGAGTGTCTTGGAGAGCAAGGATAGCAAGGAGGTCAAACAAGTCCATCCTAAAGGAAATCAACTCTGAATATTCATTGGAAGGACTGATGCTGAAATTGAAACTCCAATACTTTTGCCACCTGGTGTGAAGAATTGACTCATTGGAAAAGACCCTGATGCTGGGAAACATTGAAGGCAGGAGGAGAAGGGGGTGACAGAGAATGAGATGGTTGGATAGCATCACTGACTCAATGGAAATGAGTTTAAGCAAACTCTGGTAGATAGTAAAAGACAGGGAAGCCTGACATGCTGCAGCCCATAGCATCTCAAACATTCGGACAAGACTTAGCGACTGAACAACTAGAATGACTTGGAGCGAGATTGTCATAAAGGGGCTTAAGACTCAGTCACCACCATCCTATCCTGTGATGTCACTCTCCTAGCATTAAACAAAGGGCACTCCACACAAAGCCAGTTTCAGAAGAGAGAAGAGAATGCTAATTGTAAGATTGCCGCCCTCCCCTCATTCTTCACTTTCATTTCTTGTCATCATATTCAGATAGGGATTTCTTCAACTTCTGCCATTTAAGCTGCATCCATAACCAGCCTCCTCCCTTTCCATTTGTTACCATTGAAATTGTGCTCATTTTTGGTCAAAAGCAAGCTTTCCACCTATGCCTTCTCCTTCAGCCTCCTCTGACACCTCTTTTTACTTTCTTCTTGAAATTGACCCCTTGATCCTTGATGTGGTCTATAAATGTGTTTTAGGTCCTTTGAAAAACCTCCTAAAAGTATATGCATAACTTTCTTGATATGCATTTTTGTTTTAATTAATTTTAATTTAATTTAACTTGTATACAGGTGATATCTGCATACAATTAAATAATATAATGAAATAATGCTTTGGATTGAACCCAGGTCTCTTGCATTGTAGGCAGACGCTTTACCATCTGAGCCACCAGAGAAGCTGAAATAATGCTAGTAAATTCAAAATGAAAAGCTTAGCCATCTTTTCCCTCACTAGTTCACTCATAAGGACACTGTTTGCAGTCCTTTGAGCTCATTATTTTTTATGATCCTCCAAATTTATAAATAAAGTGCCTACATTTTCTATTTTGTAATTTTTTTAAAAAAATTTAGATATTATCTATTGGGATTTCTGTCATGTTGGCAGAGAATTTAGCTCCATTTAATCCACCCATATACTCAGTTCAGGCTTCCCTCATAGCTCAGTTGGTAAAGAATCCTCCTGCAATGCAGGAGACCCTGGTTCAATTCCTGGGTCGGGAAGATCCCCTGGAGAAGGGATAGGCTACCCACTTTGGTATTTTGGGTCTTCCCTTGTGGCTCAGCTGATAAAGCATCCACCTGCAGTCCAGGAGACCTGGGTTCGAGCCCTGGGTTGTGATGATCCCTGGAGAAAGGAAAGGCTACACACTCCAGTATTCTGGCCTGGAGAATTCCATGGACAATAAAGTCCATGGGGTCACAAAGAGTTGGACATGACTAAGCGACTTTTTCACTCACTTACACTCAGTTCAATTTCCTATGCCTTGTCAATATATTTGTGTTATAATTTTTGGTTACATTATTTTGCCTTTTTCATATGATTGCTGCCTCATTAAGATTTTTTTTTCTCACCCAGCTTAACATTTGATGGATAGTTGTTTTTTTTTTTTTTTTTATAGAATTTTAATTGAATTGTTTGAAGTGAAAATCTCTCAGTCATGTCTGACTCTTTGTGACCCCACGGACTGTAGCTCTCCAGGCTCCACTGTCCTCAGAATTCTGCAGGTAAGAATACTGGAGTGGATAGCCATTCCCTTCTCCAGAGGATCTTCCCCACCGAAGGACTGAACTCAGGTCTCCTGCATTGCAGTCAGATTCTTTACCAGCTGAGCCACCAGTTGATTGATAGTTGCAGTATAGAATTTTAATTGAAAAAGATAATTTTCAATTATGTTTCAGCAAGGAGTTTTGATGTTGAGAAGTTCAAATTTTTTTTTTTTTACTTTTGTTCTGTGTTGCCTATCTTTCCTTTCTGTGCATTTTAGTATTTTTATTTTTATCCTTAGTACTTGAATATCACAATGTTTAGTGTGGATTTTTTTATTGATTTTTTTTTTTTCTGTACCCTCACTGAACTTGCCTACTCTGAAGAGCCATGTCTTTCAGTTCTAGAAGGGATTTTTTTTTTTTTTTTGGTATTATGTATTTGAGACCTTCTTGATTTTCCTCTGCTTACTTTCTCAAATTCCTATTAATTAGATGTTAGGCTTTGTAGTATTAATTTTTATGTTCTAAAATTTTCATTGTCTTTATTTTTCTTCTTCCTGAAAGATTGTCTTTACCTTACATTCCAATCCTTCTATTTAATTCATAATTTTGTCTGGTATTTTTTAATTTCTAAATTTTTATTATTTTATTATTGTTCACTTAAAAAATATGTTAGACACAAAGTGGCATAGAGAAAAACATAAGGAGTGAGACATACCACTTGATCTTTAAAAATCATTACAAATAGACTTGTAAAAGCTATTGTAAAAAGCCCCTTGCAAATAATTTTTCAATTATAAGGCCAGGAGGATAAAAAAACAGTATAAAAAGCATTCCTTTCTGGGAGCTTCCCTTGTGGGCAACTGGTAAAGTGTCTGCCTGCAATGCTGGGGACCAGGTTTGATCCCTGCGTAGGGGAGATCCCCTGGAAAATTAAATGGAAGTCCACTCCGGTATTCTTGCCTGGAGAATTCCATGGAGAGAGGAGCCTGGTGGGCTACAATCCATGTGGTCACAAAGAGTCAGACGCGACCCAGTGACTAACACTTTCACTTTCTAGAGGACTGTATAGGTGTTTATCACTGCCAAGTAGGTTTTTCTGGTTTTACTACAATTTTCCCTAACATATTATTTTATATTCTTAAACATTATATACAAATGGTAAATGCTGTAAGAATTGTCACATAACTTACTTTTTTACTCAAAACTGTGTTTGTGAGTCTAATCCATGTTGATATATGGAGTACATCTATTCTTTTTCATAGTTCCCATTCTGGGACTATACTACATTTTCAGTTCAGTTCAGTTCAGTTTCTCAGTCATGTCTGACTCGTTGCGACCCCATGAACCACAGCACGCCAGGCCTCCCTGTCCATCACCAACTCCCGGAGTCTACCCAAACTTATGTCCATTGAATTGGTGATGCCATCCAACCATCTCATCCTCCATTGTCCCCTTCTCCTGCCCTCAATCTTTCCCATCAGGGTCTTTTCAGATGAATCAGCTCTCCGCATCAGGTCACCAGAGTATTGGAGTTTCAGCTTCAACATCAGTCCCTCCAATGAACACCCAGGACTGGGACTGGTTGGATCTCCTTGCAGTTCAAGGGACTCTCAAGAGTCTTCTCCAACACCACAGTTCAAAAGCATCAATTCTTTGGGGCTCAGCTTTCCTCACAGTCTAACTCTCACATCCATACGTGACCACTGGAAAAACCATAGCCTTAACTAGATGGACCTTTGTTGGCAAAGTAATGTCTCTGCTTTTTAATACGCTGAGGTTGGTCATAACTTTCCTTCCAAGGAGCAAGCATCTTTTAATTTCATGGCTGCAATCACCATCTGCAGTGATTCTGGAGCCCAGAAAAATAAAGTCAGCCACTGTTTCCACTGTTTCCCCATCTATTTGCCATGAATTGATGGGACCAGATGCCATGATCTTACTTTTCTGAATGTTGAGCATTAAGCCAACTTTTTCACTCTCTTCTTTCACTTCCATCAAGAGGCTTTTTAGTTCCTCGTCACTTTCTGCCATAAGGGTGGTGTCATCTGCATATCTGAGGTTATTGATATTTCTCCTGGCAATCTTGATTCCAGCCTGTGCTTCATTCAGCCCAGTGTTTCTCATGATGTACTCTGAATATCAGTTAAATAAGTAGGATGACAATATACAGCCTTGACGTACTTTTTTTCCTATTTGGAACCAGTCTGTTGTTCCATGTCCAGTTCTGACTGTTGCTTCCTGACCTGTATACAGGTTTCTCAAGAGGCAGGTCAGGTGGTCTGGTATTCCCATCTCTTTCAGAATTTTCCATACTTTGTGGTGATCCACACAGTCAAGGGTTTTGGCATAGTCAATAAAGCAGAAATAGATGTTTTTCTGGAACTCTCTTGCTTTTTTGATGATCCAGCGGATGTCGGCAATTTAATTTCTGGTTCCTCTGCCTTTTCTAAAACCAGCTTGAACATCTGGGAGTTCATGGTTCACATATTGCTGAAGCCTGGCTTGGAGAATTTTGAGCATTACTTTACTAGCGTGTGAGATGAGTGCAATTGTGCGGTAGTTTGAGCATTCTTTGGCAATGCCTTTCTTTGGGATTGGAATGAAAACTGACCTTTTCCAGTCCTGTTGTCATTGCTGAGTTTTCCAAATTTGCTGACATATTGAGTGCAGCACTTTCACAGCATCATCTTTCAGGATTTGAAATAGCTCAACTGGAATTCCATCGCCTCCACTAGCTTTGTAATAATGCTTCCTAAGGCCCACCTGACTTCACATTCCAGGATGTCTGGCTCTAGGTGAGTATGAGTGATCACACCTTCATGATTATCTGGGTCGTGAAGATCTTTTTGTACAGTTCTTTTGTGTATTCTTGCCACTTCTTCTTAATATCTTCTGCTTCTCTTAGGTCCCTACGATTTCTGTCCTTTATTGTGCCCATCTTTGCATGAAATGGTCCCTTGGTATCTCTAATTTTCTTGAAGAGATCTCTAGTCTTTCCCATTCTATTGTTTTCCTCTATTTCTTTGCATTGATCACTGAGGAAGGCTTTCTTATATCTCCTTGCTATTCTTTGGAACTCTGCATTCAAATGGGTATATCTTTCCTTTTCTCCTTTGCTTTTTGCTTCTCTTCTTTTGATAGCTATTTGTAAGGCCTCCTCAGATATTTTACTGATCCACATTCCTTGTAATGGATATTTTGTGTGTTTTTTTTTTTTTAATTTCCAGTTTTTCTTCTTTTGTTATTTCAAACAATTCCACCATGAACATTCTTGCACAAGGCTTCTTCAAGAATTTTTCTGGCACCATGCCTAAGAGTAGAATTGCTAGTCATAAGATATGCTTATCTGCAAGTTGGCAAGATACTGCTTTAAAAAATGATTGACGTGTTTAGTCTCCCTCTTCCAGAGCTTATGTCACTTCATGTTTTTGTCAACACTTAATATTCTCAGAATTTAATTTTTTCTCCTATTGAATGATTGTGACATTGTATTGCAGATTCAATTTAATTCTCTTTTCTCTCACTACCAATGATATTAGCAATTTACATATTCCTCTTTTTACAATTTACAAACTCCGGGAGATGGTGAAGGACAGGAAAGCCTGATGTGCTGCAATCCATGGGGTCAAAAAGAGTGGGACATGACTTAGTGACTGAACAACAGTTTGCCATCTTTGCTTTCTCTCTACAGGGTTGCAATTATTTTTCTTATTGTTTGTTATGATTATACAATTTATATAGCACCCTGGTTTTGCTTTATGGATGCAATATCTTCTGTTTTTACTCAGAATATTACTTACATTTTTGAAGTGCTCTGTAAGCTGGAATACTGACTTTGCTCTTTTCTAACTCTTAATATCTTTCTTTTATGTTTGTGCATTTCAAATATTTGATAATCTGTAGTTGTCTGTTCACACTTAAGAGTGAAGCCTACAACACTGATTTTTAGCTCTGTACAATTGGGCAAAGTTAAGTGAATTGAGGGTTCTCTGTTGGCCAATTTCCCCTTCTGTAGGGGACTTTTATTTAGGACCATTCAGATTTTCCAGAGAGGGGGCACCCATTATGTGCCTTGGATATTCAGGGGTATACTGGGAAAAAGACGCATATCGTAGTATACACTCAGAGCAGGTTAGAGAGAACAGTTCCTCCACTCAATGTTTAGAATTATCCTTAGTTCTTAGGGTACAGCTCTGGCGTTTGCCTGGATTTGCAAACCTATCACTGTCATTTGTGGAGTCATGGGAAAGTGAACAAACTCTATGTGTCTTCATCTCCTCATCTGTAAAATGGGAATAAAACCAGGACTCCTGGAAAGTTGTTATGAGAATTAACAGATGTTCAGGAGAAGTTGTAAAACCTAGGCATTGTGGACCATCAGGGGGAAAAACTCAGGTTTTTAGAAAATCCAAGAGCTAAAGATCAAATTCTCACACTTTAGAGAAGGCACATGCCCCGTCCCTCCATGGGATCACAGTGCTTAAATGTAACTGTGCTAAGCACACACACGCATGCACACACACACATACACACACACTCTCCTGGCAACTTGGAAAGTGAGTACTCTTACACACCTCAGGAAATTCCATAGTTTGAGTCTATACTTAAAATCACCCCTTTACCAAGCTCTCATGAGCACAGATTTCTTTCCTCTGGGGTGGGAGGAATCATGTGTCAGACTGCCTCAGTATCAGATTAAGCTCCCAGGGCATTATCTCTAAAGTCTCTGAGTCCTGAGCAGAACTCTGCTGGAAATAATGACCAGTGGTAGCTGTCCATCTACAGTAAATGGGCTATAGATTTCTTCCAAGAAAAATCTATTTACTGAAATTAATTCCCCGACTTTCTTACCCTCAGGGTTATGTTAGTTGCTCAGTCATGTCTGACTCTTTGCCACCCCATGGACTACAGCCTGCCAGGCTCCTCTGTCCTGGAATTTTCCAGGCAAGAATACTGGAGTGGGTTGCTATTTCCTTCTCCAGGCTATCTTCCCAACCCAGGGATTGAACCCCAGTCTCCCACTTTGCAAGCAGATTCTTTACCGTCTGAGCCACCAGGGAAATCCTTCCTACCCTTAACCTTTGAGCAATTGGAAATACATCAAAATGGAATAAGTTTCTTTCTTCACAGTAGGCTTAGGTTAAAAGGGCCCAGAGGCGGAAGAATTATTGCTGTTTTAAACAAAGAATCCTAATTTAACAAGAGACATTGAGTAGATGCTGCAATTCAGGCAGCTCCGTTTTAACGTGTACTGGTTTGCAGATAAAAGGATTTTATTATCTGAAAAGAAAAAGCTACTTTGGAGTGCCTCAAATGTATAATCTTAAAACTTATCCCTTTGAAAACGTGCCTTCCAAACAAGCAATTAAGACGCGTGTGGCAAAAAGATATGAAATGTGGCTAATTTGCATTTGAAGATTTTAATGTTTTGTTTATTTTTTTTCTAGAAGACAGGGTGACACCAAATGCATAAACTGAATAACTAAAAATATATCAAATTGTTTAAATGAAATTCTTCTTCATCTCATTATTTTTCCACCCAGCAGAACATAAAGCTCAAAGACAAAAATTTAACTTATGGTAAGAAGCTACATTCCAAGTAACTGTTAAGAGGCTTGTGCTAGAGGTTAGATTAATTCTTTAAAAAGGATTAAGATCTTGTATAATATTAAAAAAACCTAAATTCTAGAAAGATGGAAGATTGAATCCTTTTTTTTCTTGTCAAAACACTTATTCTGGATAGGTGGATTTTTGGAATGGTTGTGTAGAAGCATGTATTTAAATTTCAAAAGCAAATAAAAATAAAAATATAGTAAAATAAAATTTAGATATTATTATTTGCCTAACACCTGAAGAATGTATTTGTGTGTTTGTGTGTGTGTGTGTGTGTGTGTGTGTGTGTGTTACTCTGAGTTGTAAATAGAGTTACTGTGATATAAAAGATTGAGAATTATACGCATGGCATATTTAATTTTGCATCAGAATATGAATTTTTGCACTAAAACTAGTCAAGGTAAATGTTTTGCAAAACAGAATTTTAATGAAAATGTATTACAATTAAAATGTTAAAGTTGAAGAAAACTAGTATCTTGTATAATATGGTCTTGGAAAGATTCAATCTGGAAAGTGTAAGAATCTACAGAAAAGTTTCTACTTATACATTTTGAGTACGCTTTAAAAGTATGACATCTGATGTATTTTCCAATTTTTTAAAAATTTAACTATTCTATTTTTATATATTAAATTTTTTTAAATTTTATTTTATTTTTAAACTTTACAATATTGTATTGGTTTTGCCAAATATCAAAATTATTTTTATGTATTAAATTATATTTGATAATCTTTCTATCTTGAAAAGTTCTGTTTATGTTTTCAAATCCTAGTGTCTACACTGTGATTATCTAGAATTAAAATAAGGATATCAATACCATGTATGAAGTTTTATTTCCATATTAATGTAAATTTTAATAATCTATGATACCCAGGTTCTGTGGGGCTGTATTCCTTTTGAGGTCAGCACTGCATGTATTTTCTCAGTCAGGATGCTTTGCGTCATGCCTGACATGAAACAGAGCTTCAATAACATTTGCTTGCTAGACTGAAGCCAGAATGGACTTCCCATTTTATGATAAAGAGCTTGAAGTTGGGGGATAGAATCACCTTTCTGGATTTCCATTCTAGATCTCTGGCCATCACTGTTTCATGTTGTTTCATATTTCAACAGTATTACAGTGTAAGGGAAAACTCCTATCTTGGAAAAAAACCAAAAGCTTACTCTTCTCCACCAGATATCAAAAACTATTACAGAAAAAATAAAGGGCTTTGTTAGAACGTTTGCAGATATATAGATGGTGCATTTCCAAAAGCTTCTGCTTACATGTATTCCATGACTCCATCTCATTTACTCCCGGACTACTATTTCCTTCCCCATAGCAATAGAGAGGATTCATGCTTGTATCATAAAGATCTGAGGGAAGGTTAGAGGTTGCAGAAAGGGTGAGAAAAGTGCCCGTTACTGAGACCTGCTTGATGGCCAGTTAGTGGCTGTGTTCAAAGAAGAACTGGTATTATTGAAAATAGAACTGAAAAAACCAAAGCTTTGTTTCAAAGCTTTGTGGTCAGGTGTAAGAAAACTTCTATTCATTAGAGATGAACAGAGAGAACTATATACACCATGAAATCTAAAGTGGGACTCACACAGAGTCCAGGGGCTGGAGGGTTTGTGACTTCCCACAAAAGTGAGACAACACTTGTCTTCCTTAGGAGTAGAAACTAACAAACCTCCAGGTCCTCCCATTCTGGGCTCTCATTCTAAGTCAACATTAGGACAATCTAAACATGTGGGAAACAAATGAAAAACTTTTTATAATTTCTGAGATTTTAAAGTCCAACAAGAGCTCCAGGCAGTCCTCAGTAACATCCTTTGCTAATGTAGAAATGAAAGAGCCTTCCTGGTAAGTGGACCAGAACCAAGATTGAATAAGAAGTTCCACTTGACATGGGTTGCTCTGAAAAGACTTTGTGAATTGTGTGGGTCAAAAGAAATGTATTTTCTCCTGTGCATAAATGACCAAAGCACTTTATTCTCTATCATATTAATGGAAAGAAAGGAGAATGGAGAAAACACAAAGGGAACACTGTATTGATCTCAGAACCACTCAAGAACATTACTTCTTCAGATAACAATTTTAAAGATGCTTCATGTCTGTGGCATAATATGGAGTTTTTTTTTTGTTTGTTTTAAAGGGGAAATGTCTCTTAATTTATAGGTGAGGTTACTTTTTTTCTTCTAATATTTTATATGGTTTAAAATTTTTTTTTGGTACTGCGGGAGAAAACAGTTCTCCTTACTCCATTTATAAGCCTGTTTCTTTCTAAGGCTAGTTTCTCATGGAGAAAGCTTTCTTAAACTGGGAAAACAAGTAGAAGATGCTTCTCCACACTGGAGAGCTGGTGTAAAGTGTGGAGAACATTAGACTGTGGAGAAAGGCAAACTTGGTTTGAAAACCTGTTACTGACTCATATGGATCTGAGGAAAATGCTCAGTCTTGACAAGACGCTGTGCTCCACATCAATGTCTCCTCTTTTTGAAAACTGTATTCAGTATAAATTTCATTGAGGAATCACTCAAGGGGAACTATTACTTTTTTGTACTTATTTATTTGCTTTCCAACTTTATTGAGAAATTATTGACATGTAACATATGTATCTTCTTAATATGTATAAGTGGTGCTGGAAAAGACTCTTCAGAGTCCCTTGTACAGCAAGGAGATCAAACCAGTCAGTCCTAAATGAAATCAATCCTGAATATTGATTGGAAGGCTTGATGCTGAAGCTGAAGCTCCAATAGTTTAGCCACCTGATGTGAAGAACTGAGTCATTGGAAAGACCCTGATGCTGGAAAATGGAGGGCAGGAGAAGAAGTGGGTGACAGGAGATGAGATGGTTGGATGGCATCACTGATCCAATGGACATGAATTTGAGCAAACTCCGGGAGATAGTGAAGGACAGGGAAGCCTGATGTGCTGCAGTCCATGGGGTCGCAGAGAGTCGGACAGGACATAGTGACTGAACAACAAATATGTATAAAATCATATCATGGGTCTGGATATATTTAAAAAGAAGCTTTTGGAGGGTAATTGCTTTACAATGTTGTGGTGGTTTAATCCATACAACAATGTGAATCAGCCATAGGTCTACATATGGCCTTTCCCTCCTGTACCTCCCCCCCCACCCCTCTAGGTTCACAGAGCACCCTGTTGAACTCACCAATCAGGAGAAACACTTCCTATGCCTTGATTTGAGTGGCATTGACTTTACTTCTGGTTTAGAGGTGGGCTTTGAATAGCCGAAGCAATAGATCTACTGCATCCCCAAAATACAAACCAGAACCCACACAATGGAGACATCTCCTGTTGTTCTTTGGAAAAGATATATTTCCTCTTCTGTGGCAGTTACCTGAAAGTCTCTCTCTTGCTTGCGTATTAGATTGCTAAGGTTGCCATGATATGATACCACAGACCAGGTGGCTTAAATAATTTATGTTCTCATAGTTCTGGAGGCTAGACGATCAAGATTAACATGTCACCAGTTTGGTTTCTCCCGAGGCCTCTCTCCTTGGCTTGAAGACGGCTGCCTTCTTGCTGTGTCCTCACATGGTCTTTCTTCTGTACACACTCACCCCTGGTGTCTCTTGTGTGTCCAAATTTCCTCTCTTTTTAAGGGTAATATCCAGGTTGGATGAGGGACCCTCATGAACTGCTTTATTTTAGCCTAATTACCTCTTTGAAGGCCCTGTCTCTGAGATATGGGGGGTTAGGGCTTTGACATAGGAATTTTGGAGGGATATGGTTCACCCTGCAACACTTTGATCAGTTACTCAGTTGTTTCTGACTCTGCGACCCCTGGACTGTAGCCTGTGAAGTTCCTCTGTCCATGAAATTTTCCAGGCAGGAATACTGGAGCCAGTTGCCATTTATTCCTTTAGGGGATCTTCCTGACTCAGGGATTGAACCTGCTTCTTTTGTACCTCCTGCATTGGCAGGTGGGTTCTTTACCATAGTGCCACTTAGGAAGTTATAAAATCTGTAATCAGTTTATCCATTTCACTACTGTGAGGAAAGCCAACTTGAAAAGAAGATTCACCCCACAGCTGATATAGCAGAATTATTGAAGGAAACCAAATCTTTGAATTATATTATTTTAACTGACTGCTGAAGCCTGGCTTGGAGAATTTTGAGCATTACTTTACTAGCAAGTGAGATAAGTGCAATTGTGCGGTAGTTTGAGCATTCTTTGGTATCGCCTTTCTTTGAGATTGGAATGAAAACTGACCTTTTCCAGTCCTATGGCCACTGCTGAGTTTTCCAAATGTGCTGGCATATTGAGTGCAGCACTTTCACAGCATCTTCTTTCAGAATTTGAAATAGCTCAACTGGAATTCCACCACCTCCACTAGCTTTGTTCGTAGTGATGCTTTCTAAGGCCCACTTGACTTCACATTCCAGGATGTCTGGCTCTAGGTGAGTGATCACACCATCGTGATTATCTGGGTCATGAAGATCTTTTTTGTACAGTTCTTCTGTGTATACTTGCCATCTCTTCTTAATATCTTCTGCTTCTGTTCAGATCAGATCAGTCGCTCAGCCGTGTCCGACTCTTTGCGACCCCATGAATCCCAGCACACCAGGCCTCCCTGTTCCTCACCAATTCCTGGAGTTCACTCAGACTCACGTCCATCGAGTCAGAGATGCCATCCAGCCATCTCCTCCTGCCCCCAATCCCTCCCAGCATCAGAGTCTATTCCAATGAGTCAACTCTTCTCATGAGGTGGCCAAAGTACTGGAGTTTCAGCTTCAGCATCATTCCTTCCAAAGAAATCCCAGGGCTGATCTCCTTCAGAATGGACTGGTTGGATCTCCTTGCAGTCCAAGGGACTCTCAGGAGTCTTCTCCAACACCACAGTTCAAAAGCATCAATTCTTCGGCACTCAGCCTTCTTCACAGTCCAACTCTCACATCCATACATGACCACAGGAAAAACCATAGCCTTGACTAGACGAACCTTTGTTGGCAAAGTAATGTCTGTGCTTTTGAATATGCTATCTAGGTTGGTAATAACTTTCCTTCCAAGGAGTAAGCGTCTTTTAATTTCATGGCTGCAGTCACCATCTGTAGTGATTTTGGAGCCCAGAAAAATAAAGTCTGACACTGTTTCCACTGTTTCCCCATCTATTTCCCATGAAGTGGTGGGACCGGATGCCATGATCTTCGTTTTCTGAATGTTGAGCTTTAAGCCAACTTTTTCACTCTCCACTTTCACTTTCATCAAGAGGCCTTTGAGTTCCTCTTCACTTTCTGCCATAAGGGTGGTGTCATCTGCATATCTGAGGTTATTGATATTTCTCCCGGAAATCTTGATTCCAGCTTGTGTTTCTTCCAGTCCAGCATTTCTCATGATGTACTCTGCATATAAGCTAAATAAGCAGAGTGACAATATACAGCCTTGACACACTCCTTTTCCTATTTGGAACCAGTCGGTTGTTCCATGTCCAGTTCTAACTGTTGCTTTCTGGCCTGCATACAAATTTCTCAAGAGGCAGATCTGGTGGTCTGGTATTCCCATCTCTTTCAGAATTCTCCACAGTTTATTGTGATCCACACAGTCAAAGGCTTTGGCATAGTCAATAAAGCAGAAATAGATGTTTTTCTGGAACTCTCTTGCTTTTACGATGATCCAGCATATGTTGGCAATTTGATCTCTGGTTCCTCTGCCTTTTCTAAAACCAACTTGAACATCAGGAAGTTCACGGTTCACGTATTGCTGAAGCCTGGCTTGGAGAATTTTGAGCATTACTTTACTAGCGTGTGAGATGAGTGCAATTGTGTAGTAGTTTGAGCATTCTTTGGCATTGCCTTTCTTTGGGATTGGAATGAAAACTGACCTTTTCCAGGCCTGTGGCCACTGCTGAGTTTTCCAAATGTGCTGGCATATTGAGTGCAGCACTTTCACAGCATCATCTTTCAGGATTTGAAAGAGCTCAACTGGAATTCCATCACCTCCAGTAGCTTTGTTCGTAGTGATGCTTTCTAAGGCCCACTTGACTTCACCTTCCAGGATGTCTGGCTCTAGGTCAGTGATCACACCATCGTGATTATCTGGGTCGTGAAGATCTTTTTTTGTACAGTTCTTCTGTGTATTCTTGCCATCTCTTCTTAATATCTTCTGCTTCTGTTAGGTCCATACCATTTCTGTCCTTTATCGAGCTCATCTTTGCATGAAATGTTCCTTTGGTATCTCTGATTTTCTTGAAGAGATCCCTAGTCTTTCCTATTCTGTTGTTTTCCTCTGTTTCTTTGCATTGATTGCTGAAGAATGCTTTCTTATCTCTTCTTGCTATTCTTTGGAACTCTGCATTCAGATGTTTATATTTTTCCTTTTCTCCTTTGCTTTTCACTTCTCTTCTTTCCACAGCTATTTGTAAGGCCTCCCCAGACAGCCATTTTGCTTTTTTGCATTTCTTTTCTATGGGAATGGTCTTGATCCCTGTCTCATGTACAATGCCACGAACCTCATTCCATAGTTCATCAGGCACTTTATCTATCAGATCTAGGCCCTTAAATCTATTTCTCACTTCCACTGTATAATCATAAGGGATTTGATTTAGGTCATACCTGAATGGTCTAGTGGCTTTCCCTATTTTCTTTAATTTAAGTCTGAATTTGGCAATAAGGAGTTCATGATCTGAGTCACAGTCAGCTCCTGGTCTTGTTTTTGCTGACTGTCTAGAGCTTCCATCTTTGGCTGCAAAGAATATAATCAATCTGATTTTGGTGTTGACCATCTGGTGATGTCCATGTATAGAGTCTTCTTTTGTGTTTTTGGAAGAGGGTGTTTGCTATGACCAGTGGGTTCTCTTGACAAAACTCTATTAGCCTTTGCCCTGCTTCATTCCATACTCCAAGGCCAAATTTGCCTGTTACTCCAGGTGTTTCTTGATTTTCTACTTTTGCATTCCAGTCCCCTATAATGAAAAGGACATCTTTTTTGGGTGTTAGTTCTAAAAGGTCTTGTAGGTCTTCATAGAACCGTTCAACTTCAGCTTCTTCAGTGTTACTGATTGGGGCATAGGCTTGGATTACCGTATTATTGAATGGTTTGCCTTGGAAATGAACAGAGGTCATTCTGTTGTTTTTGAGATTGCATCCGAGTACTGCATTTCAGACTCTTTTGTTGACCATGATGGCTACTACATTTCTTCTAAGTGATTCCTGCCCACAGTAGTAGATATAATGGCCATCTGAGTTAAATTTACCCATTCCAGTCCATTTTAGTTTGCTGATTCCTAGAATGTCAACATTCACTCTTGCCATCTCCTGTTTGACCACTTCCAATTTGCCTTTATTCATGGACCTAATATTCCAGGTTCCTATGCAATATTGCTCTGTACAGCATCGGACCTTGCTTCTATCACAACTGGGTATTGTTTTTGCTTTGGCTCCATCCCTTCATTCTTTCTGGAGTTATTTCTTCACTAATCTCCAGTTGCATATTGGGCACTCTCCGACCTTGGGAGTTCTGAGTTCCTCTTTCAGTATCCTATCATTTTGCCTTTTCATACTGTTCATGGGGTTCTCAAGGCAAGAATACTGAAGTGGTTTGCTATTCCGTTCACCAGTGGACCACATTCTATCAGACCTCTCCACCATGATATCTTGGGTGGCCCCACATGGCATGGCTTAGTTTCATTGAGTTAGACAAGGCTGTGGTCCATGTGATCAGATTGGCTAGTTTTCTGTGATTATGGTTTCAGTGTGTCTGCCCTCTGATGTCCTCTCACAACACCTACTGTCTTACTTGGATTTCTCTTACCTTGGATGTGAGGTATCTCTTCATGGCTGCTCCAGCAAAATGCAGCCACTGCTCCTTACCTTGAATGAGGTCGCCCCTCCTGACATTGAACATGGAGTAGCTCCTCTCGGCCCTCCTGCACCCATGCAGCCACCGCTCCTTGGACGTGGGGTTGCTCCTCTCGGCTGCTGCACCTGACCTCGGACATGGGGTAGCTCCAAGCTGGTTTTAGAAAAGGCAGATGAACCAGAGATCAAATTGCCAGCATCAAATTGCTGTTGGATCATCAAAAAAGCAAGAGAGTTGCAGAAAAACATCTATTTCTGTTTTATTGACTATGCCAAAGCCTTTGACTGTGTGGAACACAATAAACTGTGGAGAATTCTGAAAGAGATGGGAATACCAGACCACCTGACCTGCCTCTTGAGAAACGTATATGCAGGCCAGAAAGCAACAGTTAGAACTGGACATGGACCAACAGACTGGTTCCAAATAGGAAAAGGATGTCAAGGCTGTATATTGTCACCCTGCTTATTTAACTTACATGCAGAGTACATCATGAGAAACGCTGGGCTGGAAGAAGCACAAGCTGGAATCAAGATTTCCGGGAGAAATATCAGTAACCTCAGATATGCAGATGATACCACCCTTATGGTAGAAAGTGAAGAGGAACTAAAAAGCCTCTTGATGAACGTGAAAGAAGAGAGTGAAAAGTTGGCTTAAAGCTCAACATTCACAAAAGGAAGATCATGGCATCTGGTCCCATCACTTCATGGCAAATAGATGGGAAAACAGTGACAGACTTTATTTTTCTGGGCTCCAATGTCACTGCAGATGGCAATTGCAGCAATGAAATTAAAAGATGCTGACTCCTTGGAAGGAAAGTTATGACCAACCTAGACAGCATATTCAAAAGCAGAGACATTACTTTTCCAACAAAGGTCTGTCTAGTCAAGGCTATGGTTTCTCCAGTAGTCATGTATGGATGTGAGAGTTCGACTGTGAGGAAAGCTGAGCACTGAAGAATTGATGCTTTTGAACTGTGGTGTTGGAGAAGACTCTTGAGAGTCCCTTGGACTGCAAGGAGAGCCAACCAGTCCATCCTAAAGGAGATCAATCCTATGTGTTCATTGGAAGGACTGACTGATGCTGAGGCTGAAACTGCAATACTTTGGCCACCTCATGCGAAGAGTTGACTCATTGTAAAAGACTCTGATGCTGGGAGGGATTAGGGGCAGGAGGAGAAGGGGATGACAGAGGATGAGATGGCTTGATGACATCACCGACTTGATGGACATGAGTTTGGGTAAACTCCGGGAATTGGTGATGGACAGGGAGGCCTGGCGTCCTGCGATTCATGGGGTTGTAAAGAATCAGACAGGACTTAGCGACTGAACTGAACTGAACTAACTGTTGGATTAAACCTTGGTGGAAACCCAAAACTCTCTTTGGAATTTTGAACTTGGGAGACTAGTCTTTCTGAAACCAGAGACATTTTTGTGGATGTTCTTTAATTTTTGGCACTTAAAGATCATCACTTAAAAGAGCAAATTGTCATTTAACTTGAAAAGGTCAACATTTAAGATAGAACTCTTCATTCACGTTAAGCTTAACTTATAGTTGGAGTTGGAGTTTAGCTACATATTTGAGAAATGTCAAGGAATGCTCTTCTGCCCAAAATGTCACCCCCATGTATCTGCTTCAAGCCTGAAAGTTCATCATTAGACTCCTTTCTTGGCCTAAAATAGAATTCCTCTTTTGTATTTTTCATTACAGTACTCTTGGTATCAGTTGATTAGGTCAAGAAAGCAAATTTTGTGGGCTTTTCAGATCATAATATAGGTTTTAAGAAAATTTTGAGAATATGTTTTTAAACCTAAAAAATTTATTCTTGGTGATGCATGTATTCTGAGTGCATTTGTAGATATAGTGAATGACAAATAGAAGGTTAGAGAGGGACTGAGGAAAATGTCAGCCAGAAATAACAATATTAGGATAGAGTTCTTATATATGATGTTGCATAAAATATTAACCCAATGCCATTCGTACATGTGTGCTAAGTTGCTTCAGTCGTGTCCAACTCTGTGACTCTATGAACTGTAGCTTGCCAGCCTCCTCTGTCCATGGGATTCTCCAGGCAAGAATACTAGAATGGGTTGTCATGCCCTCCTCCCGGAGATCTTCCCGACCCAGGGATTGAACCCTGCATTCTCTTATGTCTCCTGCATTGGCAGGTGGCTTATTTACTGCTAGTGTCACCTGGGAAAACCAATACCTACAACCAAGTATAAATGGAGGTATCAGGGGCTCAGCTGGAATATTACTGTAACATTGGAGTCAAATGAGGGTAAAGTGACTGCTGAGCATCCCCAAACTTGGAAGGACAGGAAGGTCTCAGGGAAAGGATCCATGCTCAGGGACTCAACTAGCCCAAGCTCAGCCTTGGAACAGACCTTGAGCCCACATATGACCAGCCTAGTATCATTCCCTTTGGTTCAGTACCCTGTAGACTCTTCTCCAGGTGCTGG
The DNA here is from genome assembly GCF_029407905.1 of Bubalus kerabau. NCBI lineage: Eukaryota > Metazoa > Chordata > Mammalia > Artiodactyla > Bovidae > Bubalus > Bubalus kerabau. The sequence continues at coordinate 165,435,819 of NC_073626.1, forward strand.
GGAAAGAGAATAAATACCAGAAATCTATTTCTACTCACTACTCCATACAAGATATTGGTAAACAGGGCAGTGCTGCTCTGTCCTTTCCTGCTTCCACACAGACACGACTCAGCTTGGTACCGTGGGGTTGCCATGGACTAGAGGTGGTGCCTGGCGGAAGCACTGAACATGCCTGAAAGAAGTAATGGTGCCTGGTGGATGGACAGGATTCACATGCACACGAAGACATGGGCAGAAGGAAGAACCGTCTGTGAGTGGGATGCCTGGGACTCCATGTAAGAAATTTCTTTTAGCTTTTTAGTAATACTTGGGTGTCTTCATAGAGAGCTGTGGACCGGCAAATGGGAGGGGTGGTCAGCATAATATGGCTAAATAATGGAATTTATGTGACCTCCTTTTAAACTGGAAGCCAGGAGGATTCTTTGAAAATAGGGTATACACATTTGTATTTGTAGTTAACCTCATAGTTATTCATTCATTCATTCATTAATCATTAATTCAATATTCACTAAGTATCAGAAAATTGCAGTCAGAAAAAAAGAACTTGATATTTTCATAATGGAAAGTGCTGAAAGTAAATCTCTATCAGATTCCCCTGACTGATAAAAACAGGACATAGATGTATCGTTTCCTTGGGGAATTAGTGGATTTATCTTTTCAGACAGTGACTTTTGGAAGGTTGTACAGAGTCATATCTGAGACTACAGATTCTGGAGTTAGATTACCTACTTTGAAGCAAGCTCTGTCTTTTGCTTGCTGTGTGGCTACAGGTAAGTTACTCACCATCTCTGAGCCTTAGTATAGTCATCTTTAGAATGGGGATAGTGATACCATCAGACTGACAGAGTTATTAAGATTATTGCAAGAAGTTAAATTAGATCATCTATAGCAACTGTGTACATGCACTGCCTAAGAAGGAGGTTCCTTATTCCATGCCTGCAGGTCACCTTCCATTGGTCCCTGTCTACATATCTTTGCCTGGGGTTTTCTCTGAAGCTGTGGAAGCCTGCAGCTCCGAGAATTCATACCCAAGGAGGATCTCACAAACAATGACTGAAGGGAATTTGTAAATAAATACCTCAGCTCCCTCACCCTTCAGGTAGGATAATTGCAATGCATGTGTTTTATAATGCTTTTCTTGCAGGATTAAACTTCCATCTCCTGCAATGGTCGTGCTCAGTTGTATTCAACTCTGTGACTCCAGGGACTGTAGCCCGCCAGGCTCCTCTGTCCATGGGATTTCCTAGGCAAGAATACTGGATTGGGTTGCCATTTTATTCTTCAGGGGAATCTTCCTGACCCAGGGGTAGAACCCCATCTCCTACGTCTCTCTGCCTTGCAGGTGGATTCTTTTCTGCTGCGCCACCTGTTAACTGGCTTGATAATGCTTTCCCTTTCCTTCTCATAGCTCTACGCTCTTTCTGATTTTCCCTTTACCTTGCAAATGAAACACTTGCAACTGATTCTATGTTTTAGAGTCTGCTTCTGGGAAACCCAAGTTAATATTAATTTGTGTAAAGGATTTAGAATATGGCAAACACTCAAAAATGAAAGAGCAAAAATTATTACTATTAGATAATCTCTTATTTCTATTTTATCTTAAAAGTTCCTAACTGTTGAATATCATGAAACAATTCACTGTTCTTTTAAACTCTTCATTTTTCTTTTCAAGCTCTTAATTTCATGGTCTACCTAAGAAAAAGAAGAAAAGTAAAGAAAAAGAAAATTAAACTTGAGATAAAATGATAGCAACTGTGAAGGTTTACTCCTTAAGCCACAGTTTTTGTAACACAATTTTCTCCCCATGGAGCTCTTCATATTTTGGTGAATAACCAGTGAACTCCATCCTATTTATATTTCTGTATAAATTTAGCTGTTTACAGGATGTTTGCATGATTAATGAATGGAGAAGGATGAATAACAGAAATATATCAATGATAATATGACAATGACACAAAAAGTGCATTTGTGTTGTGACATAAGCATTAAAGGTCAGTCTGTTCTAGGAATTCTAAATTTGTCTTAGAGAACATTTTAGTCTTTCACTAATAGAAAGGTGAACTTCAAAAAAAATGACCTTAGGTCTTTGATTTGACTAAGAGTATTGATTTGCATTCATATAAACAAAGCTTTATCTTTGTCATTGACTAGTGTGAGTCTGCCTGCAATGCGGAAGACCTGGGTTCGATCCCTGGGTTAGGAAGATACCTTGGAGGAGAGCATGGCAACCCACTCTAGTATTCTTGCCTGGAAAATCCCCATGAACAGAGGAGTCTGGTGGGCTACAGTCCATGGGATCGCACAAAGTTGGATAGGACTGAAGCGACTAAGAACAACACAGCATAGTTCTTTCCCAAATGGATAAGCACTATAATTTGTGTCAATTTTATTTGTGTTTCCTCAAAAGAAATGTGTATCATGCAGGAGTATTTGAAATATAAGGTGTGTGACTTATATTTAACAAGCTGGCTAAGATCATGGACCCTGCGTATGCCTGGGATCAAATTCTGGTTCCATGGCTAACAAAATATTTGATCTCGGTCAAGTTGTTTAACATCTCTAGTAAGACTCATTTTCCATAGCTATAAAGAGCTGGTAAAATAATACCAATCTCATGAGGCTACTTTTTTCTTTTTTTTTTTTTTTCAGTTTTCATAGAGATTGCATTGTGCTGTAAAAAAATGGCAAGTAAAGTGAAAGTGAAAGTCTCTCAGTTATGTCTGACTCTTTGCAACCCCATGGAGCATACAGTCCACGGAGTTCTTCAGGCCAGAATACTGGAGTGGGTAGCCGTTCCCTTCTCCAGCGGATCTTCCCAACCCAGGGATGGAACCCAGGTCTTCTGCATTGTAGGCAGATTCTTTACTAGCTGAGCCACAAGGGAAGGCCCTAAGAAACTGGCAAGAAAGAAGAACATAAATCAATGTGTAGGTCCTATGAGAGTAATTTGAAGAACCTACTTTATTTTTATTTTATTTTTTAATTGGAGGATACTTGCTTTACAATGTTGTGTTGGTTTCTGCCATACAGCAATGCCAATCAATTATAACTATGTATATATCCCCTCCCTGTTGAGCCTCCCTCCCCCCTCATGCAATATTTCTTAAAGGAATTAATTTTCTTCTACAATTTCTCCTTTGCAATGGAGAAAAAAATGTGAAAAGATTACAAATCTAAAATTTTATGTATGTGTGTTATGATCTGAATATTTATGTCCCCATCCCAAATAATAAAAAAAACAAACCTCATATGTTGAAAACTTAATGCCCAAGATGATGGTATTAGGAGCTGGGGCCTTTGGGAAGTGATTAGGTCATGAGGTTACAGCCCTCATGAATGGAATCAGTGCTCTTATAAGACAGCCCCAGAAACCTGGTTTGTTCCTTCCACCATGTGAGGAAACAGCTAGAAGTACTAACCCAGAAGATAGCCCTTTGCTGGCCATGCTGTTACCCTGATCTCAGAATTCCAGCCTCCAGAACTTTGAGCAATTAATTTTTGTGGTTTATAAGCTACCCAATCTGTGGTATTTTGTTATAGCAGCCTAAGTGGACCAAAGCAGTATGAAACCATTTGGTAGTGTCTATCCCCAAATTTGAGCTTCCCAGGTGACTCAGTGGTATAGAATCCGCCGCTAACACAGGAGCTGCAGGAGATATGGGTTCAATCCCTTGGTTGGGAAGATCTCATGGAGTAGGAAATAGCAATCCACTCCAGTATTCTTGCCTGGAAAATCCCATGGACAGAGGACCCTGATGGGATATAGTCCATGGGGTGGCAAAGAGTTGGACACCACTGAACATGTGTGTGTGTGTTTCCAAATTTAAGTCCTCATATTTTTGTGAAAATAATGGTTCAAGATCTACAACATTATATTTCCTCATAGAAGAGAAGCCACATTTAAAATCTAGATCCCCCAGTTAAATGCTTCTATTACACATTTTTTGCTGTTACAGTGTCTTAGGAGCTCACATTTATTTCATATGAAACTTATAGATGTCATAGCTATGAGTTAGTCCTGTTCAAAGTCAGAAACCCAAATGAATATCTCTACCAAGGATACAGGTATACATTAGCAGTCTATATTTAATTTTCTACTGAAATATTTTCCTCAAGATATCTCTCCAAATCCATGCTTCTCAAAAAAAGTAACATGGAGGTTTTGATCTTCCTTTCTTCCTCTTTTCTTCCCTCCCTCCCTTTCTTCCTGCTTCCTTGCCTCCTTACATTTCCCAATTGTCTCATTTATCCTAGAGAACCAGAAAAACTTCAGAGAAACATTATCCAAGTACGTGTATTGGGAAATATGTATTCAACGTCTTTCATGGGTCATGGAAACTGTGTTATTTTAGGAGTGCTCCAGCTAAACAGGAGATCATTTGCTAAGGGACATCAAAGACACCCAAAGTTATTTAGACTATTAAATAGAAGAGAGTAATTATGTAAAAATTTACATCTCTTACACTGAGGAAGGGAAATCTAATTATAGAAGGTGATTTAAAGATAGACACACTTAATATCTAATTTATCCTCTACAGAAAGATGAAAGATGGATTATTATTTTGGGATTGATTTGCTTTTGAAAGATTGACAGATTAGAAGGACTGAATTTCTTTCAAAATACATGGAAAACCTGGTGACCTGTACCCTGGATTTTTGCAAGAACTTTGGAAAAAGCGAATATTTCTGAATGTCTCTGTCAGGTACAGGGTTTGATTCTCAGTTCAGTTCAGTTCAGTCGCTCAGTCATGTCTGACTCTTTGTGATCCCGTGAACTGCAGCATGCCAGGCCTCCCTGTCCATCACCATCTCCCAGAGTCCACCCAAACCCATGTTCATCGAGTAAATGATGCCATCCAACCATCTCATCCTTTGTCATCCCCTTCTCCTCCTGCCCTCAATCTTTCTCAGCATCAGGGTCTTTTCTAATGAGTCAGCTCTTCACATCAGGTGGCCAAAGTATTGGAGTTTCAGCCTCAACATCAGTCTCCTTTAGGATGGACTGGTTGGATCTCCTTGCAGTCCAAGGGACTCTTAAGAGTCTTCTCCAACACCACAGTTCAGAAACATCAATTCTTTGGCACTCAGCTTTTTTTATAGTCCAACTCTCACATCCATACATGACTACTGGAAAAACCATAGCCTTGACTAGACGGATCTTTGTTGGCAAAGTAATGTCTCTGCTTTTTAATGTGCTATCTAGATTGGTCATAACTTTCCTTCCAAGAAGTAAGCATCTTTTAATTTCATGTCTGCAATCACCATCCTCAGTGATTTTGGAGCCCAGAAAAATAAAGTCAGCCACTGTTTCCACTGTTTCCCCATCTATTTGCCATGAACTGATGGGACTGCATGCCATGATCTTAGTTTTCTGAATATTGAGCTTTAAGCCAACTTTTTCATTCTCCTCTTTCACTTTCATCAAGAGGCTCTTTAGTTCTTCTTCACTTTCTGGCATAAGGGTGGTGTCATCTGCATATCTGAGGTTATTGGTATTTCTCCTGGCAATCTTGATTCCAGCTTGTGCTTCCTCCAGCCCAGCGTTTCTCATGATGTACTCTCCATATAAGTTAAATAAGCAGGGTGACATACAGCCTTGATGTACTCCTTTTCCTATTTGGAACCAGTGTGTTGTTTGTTCCATGTCCAGTTCTAACTGTTGCTTCCTGACCTGCATCCAGATTTCTCAGGAGGCAGGTCAGGTGGTCTGGTATTCCCATCTCTTTCAGAATTTTCCACAGTTTATTGTGATCTATACAGTCAAAGGCTTTGGCATAGTCAATAAAGCAGAAATAGATGTTTTTCTGGAACTCTCTTGCTTTTACGATGATTCATCAGATGTTGGAAGTTTGATTTTAAATACTATTAATAGCCTCATATGTGCAGATGACACCATCCTTATGGCAGAAAGCGAAGAGGAACTAAAAAGCCTCTTGATAAAACTGAAAGAAGAGTGAAAAAGTTGGCTTAAAGTTCAACTTTCAGAAAACTAAGATCATGGCATCTGCTCCCATCACTTCATGGCAAATAGATGGTAAACAATGGAAACAGTGACAGACTTTATTTTCTTGGGTTCCAAAATCACTGCAGATGGTGACTGAAGCCATGAAATTAAAAGAAGCTTGCTCCTTGGAAGAAAAGCTATGACCAACCTAGATAGCATATCAAAAAGCAGAGCCATTACTTTGCCAATGAAGTTCTGTCTAGTCAATGCTATGGTTTTTCCAATAGTCATGTGTGGATGTGAGAGTTGGACCATAAAGAAAGCTGAGAGTTGAAGAAATGATGCTTTTGAACTGTAGTGTTAGAGAAGACTTTTGAGAATCCCTTGGACTACAAGGAGATCAAACCTTCAGACCTAAAGGAAATCAATCCTGAATATTCATCAGAAGGACCGATGCTGAAGCTGAAACTCTAATCCTTTGGCCACCTGATAGAAGAACTGAGTCATTAAAAAGGACCCTGATGCTGGGAAAGATTGAAGGCAGGAGGAGAAGCGGATGACAGAGGATGAGATGGTTGGATGCCAACACCAACTCGATGGACATGAGTTTGAGCAAGCTCTGGGAGTTGGTGATGGACAGGGAAGCCTGGCATGCTGCCGTCCATGGGGTTCCAAAGAGTCAGACTTGACTGAGTGACTGAAATGAACTGAATATTTCTGAGAAATTGTGGAAAAGAGTTGACATTCTTCCAGAAGACAACAAAGGGAAAATCGTGAGCCTGTGTTTAAGAATTATTTTAAAACATTGATATTGAATGATGTAGTATTGACTCCTGAAAGTTATTCAAAGAATATATCAAATAATAAATAAGCCATCATTGACAGAGACATAGATGATTGGAAATAAAAGAAACATAAATTTGTCATTAATAAATCTTTCCAAGGTTATTTATGCAGCACTTAGGGCTGCCCAGGTGGCCCTAGTAGTAAAGAATCCACCTGCCAACACAGGAGATGCAAGACATGCTAATTTGATCCCTGGATTGAGAAGATCCCCTGGAGAAGAAAATGGCAACCCACTACACTATTCATGCCTGGAAAATTCCATTGACAGTGGAACCTGGTGGGCTGCAGTCCATGGGGTTGCAAAGAGTTGCACACAAGTGAGCACACACACAGTGGCAGCAATGGGTCACACAGGCAAGAGTAAATCATAGAATGCAATTTGCCTCAATTTCCCCATGGCTGGAACTCATAGCTAGTTATGAGATTCTGAAATATTGACTGTACTTGTAAAGTAGCAGCATGGCAGATTTTCATGATGAATGCTGACTTGTTGGTTATGTGCAGTATTTTTCCCTCTATATTTGGGACATGAACTCCTAAAGTTTGATGCAGTCAGGGCAGCTATATCAGAATGTCTGTGGTGGTGGAGTCAGATATCTCTATTCCATAAGCTTCCCACATGGTTCTAGTGCCCAGTGAGCACTGAGATGGAAAATACTGATGTTGTACACCCCACAAAGAGGACAGGAGTAGAGACTTTGTCAACCAGCTGAGTGTTTCCTCATTGTCCCACTCATCTTCCTGCCTTTCCACCTTTCTATCAGGGTATTCTCCTGCCTAGGTCACCTATACCTTTTTAAGGTGTCCGTGTCTCATTTATCTTCCAAGCCATAGCTCTGTTTCCATCCCTCTTCCAAAGCTTACTGCCCCCATCCTCATTAGTAGCCTTCTTCCACCTCTGGACATCTACAGCCTCACTATTCAAAATGTGGTCCATGAATGAATAACATGGAGCATCACATGGGAGCTTGTCAAGCTCCAGCCCAGACCCACTGAAAGTACAACTGCACTTTAACAAGACCCTTTGGGGACCACTGTGCACATTGAGATCTGAGAAGTTCTGCTGCACAGTAGTTATAGTGCTTTGCACTTTCTTCTGGGTTCTCTCATATGGGTCATACACTGATTGGTCTGTTAGTCTCACCAAATAGAGCATAGGTTCCTTGAAGGAAAGGACCACCTCTTCATAGTTTGTTGCACATTTTACTTTTTGTACATGAGCATGCAATGACTAATACTAATAACACTTATTGAATGCAGATTATGTGCCAATTGCTTTATAGAAATTATTTCTGTAATCCCCCCATAAATCCTGAGATGTAGGGTTGCATACTCATTCTAGATGAGAAAACTGAGGTTCAAAGTATTTAACTAAGTCACAGCAGGTCACACAGATGGCAAGTGGCAGAGTTGTAGCCTAAAGCCATAACTCTTAATCACCATGTGAACTACAATATGCACTCAATAAACTGTTGTTTAATAGTTCAAAACTTAGCAAAATATGACATTAATTTTAGAGCCTGTGGCTTTTACTTACAAAGTGGAGCTAATACACAGAGGTTCAGTGCTCCATTTAAAATATTTGTCAGGTTTATGAAAATTGTTATGGCAATAGCTCGTCTCTCCTGTTTTCTTAGCCTTCATAGTAGCATATTGGCTCAGCTGGTAAAGAATCTGCCTGCCAGTTCAGGAGATGCAGGAGATGTGGGTTTGAACCCTGGGCCAGGAAGATCCCCTGGAGAAGGAAATGGCAACTTGCTCCAGTATTCTTTCCTGGAAAATTCCATGGACGGATGAGTCTGGGGAGCTACAGTCCATGGGGTCACAAAGAGCTGGACATGACTGAGCACACACGCATGCACTCTCTCACACACACACAATAGCATATTATCATAAGCTTCATATGGTTTCTTTTCAGTTTGAACAGTTCCTAGAATTCATCTCCTTTGTGTTGTTTAGAGTGACGGGATCTGACTATACCTGACTTCTATTATTGTTCATCTTTTAGTTGATTTTGGCTAAGAAAGAGCTAGTCTGATTTTAGTACAGGAGCTGGGAGTAAAGTTGGGGTTCATCTCTATTCTTCTTTCTGTCATCTTTTTACTGGGGCCACAGCAGCAGTGGTAAGAGCATGGACTTTGGTAGCAGACAGGCTTGGGTTTGAATCCTCACTCTGCACTAGGGTAAGTTACTGCATTTATGTACCTCAGTTCCTCTGTTTATAAAATGTCATAAATAATACCTACTTTATAGGGTTGTGAAAATAATAATAATAAAAAAACTATTCAAGTTTCCAAGGACACAGAAACCATTTAATAACAATGAGCTCTTATGAGTACAAGCCTGCTGCCTTGTTTTTATTTTTTGTTAAAACAATTTTTTTAACCTTCTTGTAAGTGAACTCCTGGTAAAAGGCAGGTCACCAAGCTGTCAATCACCTGGAAGGCACTCCTTAATTCCTCATATATTGTATAGGGTAATGTGCTTAGTAGGTAGATTAGGAATCTTGATTGGATATTTTATGGCCAAGACTGGAGGTAATAATAGTTAGTAAAAACATATATCCCACTTTATTATCTCTGTAGTCATAAGTTAGTATCAAGAAAAGTTTGACAAATGGCGGAGGCAGGGCTCCATGGGAAGTTCCAGGCAGCCAGGGGTCAATTTTTATGGTTTCCTCTTAGATGACCAGCCCCTACACAGTACAGCATCAATGGGGGATGGATAGATATCTGTTGATTGACTGTTTTTTCAGCCAATGAGCTGGACATGACTGCCAGCCTAAAATGAAGTGAACAAGCACTGTGGCATCAGCATCAACTGAAAACCAGATTTGGAAGTTAATACTCTTCAAATTCCACCATTTTCCTAGGAGTGATTGGATTTGGAGTCCATCTCTGAGTTTTAGTAGCTAGGGCACTTGACATCTACAATGTCTAGCTGGATCCCTCATCTGTTCTGAAAAGCTAATAATGCTTAGCATACCTGAAAGGGATATTGTGTAGGATTGCTAATTAATGTCAGTAATGAGCTGTAGAGCTACCAAGGAGTGTGAAATTAATGTTGATTGTTAAGAATAGTTTCATTCAGATGGATTCTGACTCTCAGTGCTTAGGCATCTAATGTCCTCAGAGCTTCAATTCTAGAATTTTTCTAGGTTAATCAAGTTAGGGTTTTAAGGAAATTGAACATATCTCTGAGATTCCCCCATCACATATTGTATATTGTTTGGTAGCCTAAAAACCTGTCTTTGCATTCAGTTGTTCCACCATACCATCATGGGCAACATTCAGCCTCATGGAGCTTCAGTTTCCTTATCTGTAAAATAAGAGAAATGGACAAGATCTTTTAGTCATTTGTAGTTTTGAAGTCCAAGACCAAGTCAGCTTAGCTTTCCTCTGGGTTTCTCTAGTTCAGGAATGTTTAAAATTCTTATTCCAGAGGAAAGAAGAAACTACCATGCAATGTTTTCAGAATTTAATATTGTGCCCTGTAGCTATTAAGTAGCCAATATATAAAAGTATGCATGGGTTTATTAGGCCTGGTAATTACTACCACCTGAGTTTCATTTTCTATGCAATTCTAATATTCCTTAGCTGTTTTGGTTAATGACATAGTAATGTGGCTCATTGGTGTTCCCAATGAACAACCACAAACAAAACCATTTTTCACACACTGAGAGGGTGTGGAAAGAGTAACAAGAAAATATAAGATGCCTATACTGCAAGGAGATCAAACCAGTCCATTCTAAAGGAGATCAGTCCTGGGTGTTCATTGGAAGGACTGATGCTAAAGCTGAAACTCCTATACTTTGGCCACCTCATGCAAAGAGTTGACTCATTGGAAAAGACCCTGATGCTGCGAGGAACTGGGGACAGGAGGAGAAAGGGATGACAGAGGATGAGATGGCTGGATGGCATCACCGACTTGATGGACATGAGTTTGGGTAAACTCTGGGAGTTGGTGATGGACAGGGAGGCCTGGCGTGCTGCGATTCATGGGGTCGCAAAGAGTCGGACGTGACTGAGTGACTGAACTTAACTGAACTGAACTGATACTGATTTGAGCATATGTGCAAGCCTTGTATCAGTGGAATGCTTGTTTAATCCCATGTGGCTCTACTATTTTGTTTGATACTAGGTACTATTCATGGGGCTTCCGTAGTAGCTTAGATGGTAGAGTCTGCCTGCAATGCAGGAGATCTGGGCTCAATCCCTGGGTTGAGAAAGATCCCCTGGAGAAAGGGAGTGGCTAGCCACTTCAGTATTCTTGCCTGGAGAATTCCATGGACAGAAGAGCCTGGCGGGTACAATCCCTGGGTTTGCAAAGAGCTGGACAGGACTAAGCAACTCACTTTCACTTTTTTCACTGTTTGTGGGTTTCCCAGGTGGTGCTAGTGGTAAAGAACCTGCCTGCCAATGCAGGAGACTTAAGAGATGTAGATTCAATCCCTGGATTGGGAAGATCCCCCTGAAGGAAGGCATGGCAACCCACTCCAGTATTCTACCTGGAGAATTTCATGGACAGAGTCACAAAGAGTTGAACATGACTCAGGTTGACTTAGCCCGCATGCAGTGTTCATAATTAATAGATTTCAGAGAGGAAATTCTCAAATATTATTGCTCATCTAAATGCCAGTCCATTTTGTGCCAGATTGAGTGGAAAAAAAGTGGGTTTTGCTTCATTTAAGTTCAGTTCAGTCGCTCAGTTGTGTTTGACTCTTCGTGACCCCATGGACTGCAGCACGCCAGGCTTCCCTGTCCATCACTAACTCCCGGAGCTTGCTCAAACTCATATCCATTGAGTCAGTGATGCCATCCAACCATCTCATCCTCTGTCATCACCTTCTCCTCCTACCTTCAATCTTTCCCAGCATCAGGGTCTTTTCCAATGAGTCAGTTCTTCATATCAGGTGGCCAAAGTATTGGAGCTTCAGCTTCAGCATAATCTTTCCAGTACATATTCAGGACAGATTTCCTTTGTTTAATTTACTATGTGCTTACTCCTTTGGGGAAGAAGTAGGCACACACTAAGAATTATGGATGGGTAAATATTTTCCATTTGTTTCTAAGAACTCCAACAAGTGGTACGACACTTCAGGTCTCAAGGAAAATTTTCCACTTGAAAAATATATCTTTTGCCTCCAAATTCCATTTATCAATTTAGTTGAGATAAATAATTGTGATAAAAATATTAGCACTTTCTTCCTAAAACTGATCCCATTTAACAGAAAAGCAGGCTGGATTTTAGTAATGCAAAACATAATCTTAAATTCTGAAGAATGTTAGGAAGAAATGTGATAAGCCTTTTAATATTTAAGATTTATCCCTACCTACTTTTAAATGGATCCCAGATGACCAAGGTACTGAGAAAGTTGAGCTGCTGTTGAAATTCATTGTTATTGTTGTTCTGGAGGTGATTTGGTTAACGGAAGCTTAATGGGCTAAGACTGTCATTATTTGGTAAGGATTTTTAAGTTCTTTTATTGCTCCTTCATTTTTACATAGTTTTCATCAATACTGATGGTTTGGAAAATGAATTTAAGAGCTTTTGAGACCTGTCATTTTGAGAAAGAGGATTCCAAAGAGTTAGTGTTTAATTTGTATATGATAAAGTATGTGCTTGGGTGAATATAGCCACATAGGATATTTAAATTAAAAACAGTCAGCAAATATTTCCTAGAATGTTGATTTTTTCCACCCCAGGATCTTTTGTCCCTGTCTTGCCATTTAAGTGGTTAGGATAGTACAGAATGATAGAAAAATTTTTGTATTTCATTAATTTAAAATGTATCCTTTTCTTTTTCACTTTTTAACATCTTTTGAATACAGGATGTATCTTATAGTGTCTTGCAATTTCTGTAAGTCAAAATATATAGTTTTCACTACTTGCATTTAAGTAAAGTTGGTTATAATGCTTAATAGGGTGAAAAAATGATGGTAGTTCCTGGAAGCTGCCATCAACAAACCATACAGAGATCATTTGACAGAGGACCTGAGTTTTATTCGTCTGAAAACTTTCAGTTGACAACTTGGTAACATGAAGAAAGTGCCAATGACAAAGCTTTCAGAAAGGACATCAGAGGATTAGCAGAAAATCCAGAGATAGTAGTGAACTCTATGTGTCATATCACCAAAACTTGATATTGAAAATTTACCCAAAAGATTGAAGTCTGAATGAGAAGGCCTTTTAGAAATATCTTAAGCAATTTATCCTGCTGACATTTTATTCCACATGCATATCACACGTATTCCACATGTACACATACATGTGCATAGAATGACATACAATAAATACTTATATCTGCAAGTACCAAGTAAATATCCTAAGTAATGAGAAAACATTGGTCAGAGTTTAATTAGATAGTTTTAGATAGTTTTTCTTTTTTTAAAGTTTGTGTGCTGGGCTTAGTCTCTCAGTCATGTCCAACTTTTTTCGACCCCATGGACTGCAGCCTGCCAGGCTCCTCTGTCCATGGGGATTCTCCAGGCAGGAATACTGGAGAGGGTTGTTATGCCCTCCTCCAGGGGATCTTCCCAACCCAGGAATGGAACCCAGGTCTCCCATACTGCAGGTGAATTGTTTACCATCTGAGCCACCAGGGAAACCCTCTTTAAAGTATGAAAAATAATAATATATGTTGTAATATTTTAAGTAAAATATACTACTTTTGTATTGATTTAATCTCTGTAATCAAAATGATTGGAGCCACCAATGATGAAAGATTAGTCCTGTATCCCTAAAGAGTCAAAAATACCTTGCTGTTTAGTCACTAAGTCATGTCTGACTCTTTTGCAACCCCATAGACTGTAGCCCTCCAGGCTCCTCTGTCCATGGAATTTCCTAGCAAAAATGCTGGAGTGGATTACCTTTTCCTACTCCAGGGGATCTTGCCAACCAAGGGATCCAACTCGTGGCTCCTGCATTGCAGGTGGATTTTTTTTTTTTAACCACTTAACTACATGGGAAGCCCCCCAAAATGCCTAGGGCATTCTAAATTCAGAACATCCTGAATTTTTGTTTCAAAGAGCCTGGTATGCTTTCAAAAGACCCCACTGTTTCCCCCTTTGATTATGAGAAAAAGTGAGAACTTGGACAACACAGAGGTTTCCAATTTGGAGAATGAGGAAGCCTGTGTGCCTATATTTTATTGTAGTTCTTAAGGATCTTGGGAATCTGCTTTCCAGCCTCCCACTTGCAGTCAACAAACACAGAGCAGTAAACTTCTATAAATGTATTTTATGCCAACCCCTGCCCTGAACTTAGTACACATAAAAAATGTCTGTAGAATTTCTTCTTGGCTTCCTCAGGAATTTGGGGTAAAATGTTATCAAGATTTGGAGAAGGAAATGGCAACCCACTCCAGTGTTCTTGCCTGGAGAATCCCAGAGACGAGGGAGCCTGGTGGGCTGCCGTCTATGGGGTCACACAGAGTTGGACACGACTGAAGTGACTTAGCAGCAGCAGTTATCAAGATTAATCTTAATGTTAAATCTTATAATGATGAAGTATTTACTCTTCTGATTTACCTTACCCTACTGATGTGATGGGCAGATAAAAAATATCTTGTTCCTCTAGGAAATATATATCCTGTAAATTAGAACAAGTCAAAGAGAGAAGCCGTGTGGAACTCTAAGAAGGAATGGACACAGCTATGGCTTGTTTTAAATTCAAGATTTCAGCATTCCAGCTTAATATAAATTAAATATATTAATTTACATATAAATATAAATTATAAAATTGTATTTATGAAAATTATATATATATAATTAAATATATTTAATATAAGCATAAATTGTGACAGACACTAAGATCTGTCTTAGGATACTAGGAATAACTTTCCTAAAGTAAAATTTTAAATAAAAGAAGCTATTTAAAATTCTTTCACAATCAATATTATCACAACAAAATAAGCCACCTTAACAACACCAATGACTAAAGTATTTCCAAGTCTTGGCTAATGGCCACTTATTTCCAGTAGCATTCTGCATATTACAGTTCTAGGTGGTAAAAGGAATGGGATAGTCCCTAAAAGAGGTTATAATGGGATCTGGCCTCTTCTCAGGGCCACCTGCTGCATATTCAAGTCTAGCATTCAGTACATAAGGCTTTAAAATACATATTAGACTTCAGGGACTGGAGGCAGATGTGTGGCTAAGGATGAAAATGTATACTATGATTCCACAGTAAGAAAACACCATTGGGAAAACAAATCTTTCTCTCTCCCTACCTCCACTTTTTCATTCAAAAAATATTTATTTGAGCAGCTATAGTTTGCCAGGGATATTCCTGGATATTGAGGATATGTCAGTGAATAAAATAAAAATTTTCTTTCATGGAGCTTATATGGTATTGGAGGGGGAGGTAATAAACAGTTATTACGGTATGTAATGATGTTTTTGAACTGTGGTGTTGGAGAAGACTCTTGAGAGTCCCTTGGACAGCAAGGAGATCCAACCAGTCCATCCTAAAGGAACTCAGTCTTGGGTGTTCATTGGAAGGACTGATGTTGAAGCTGAAACTCCAATACTTTGGCCACCTGATATGAAGAGTTGACTCATTTGAAAAGACCCTGATGCTGGGAAAGATTGAAGGTAGGAGGAGAAGGGGACAACAGAGGATGGGATGGTTGGATGGCATCACCGACTCAAAGGTCATGAATTTGGGTAAACTCCAGGAGCTGGTGACGGACAGGGAGGCCTGGCGTGCTGCAGTCCATGGGGTCGCAAAGAGTCAGACATGACTGAGTGACTGAACTGAACTGAAGTTATATTGTGTATTAGAAGAGGTAAGTGGAATGGAAACAATAGATTGGGAAAAGGCTGCTGGGAGTGAGGAGGTTGAGTTGGTGGGAGACAGAGTTTGATGTAATTTTAAACAGGGTAGTCAGGTGAAATTTGAGCAAAGACTTGAAGGAATGAGGGATTTGGACAGACAAATATAGATGGAAGAGCATTCCATGCAGAAAGCAGAGCGGGAAGAATGGCCCTGAGGCTGAAGCATGCCTGAACGGACAGGAGGACTGTCAGGAGGCAACAGATGCCTGCAGGACTCAGGAAAGAAGAGCAAGTGATGAGTTTTGAGACTGAAGAGGGCAGATCAGCCAGGACTACGTGTGGGTCAGTGATGCCTCCTCTGGCTGTGCCTCAGGCATTTGCCTTCTATCTGACACCAAATACCCCAGGGTCATCTTAAACTTTAAACCTGCCATTTCTGGAATTGGAACGCTCTTCTCTAGATCACAGCATGGCTCTCTCTTCTCCTCATGCAAGACTCAAGTTTAAAGCCACATCCTCCTCAGAGAGGCCCTTTCTCATCACTCTACTCTCATTTTGCAAAATTATCATTGTTCACAATAAGAAAATGCATGTACTGAGCAAAAATCTCAGTGACTTCCATTTAAAGAAATCCAACAAGGGACTCCAACAAGGGATTTAATCTTTTCCACTTCATGGAAGCTCTGACCTGCACAGATGTTCTTTTTCAGTGACAGAGGTTATTAGGGTGGGCTCTCATTACATACGGCTGGTGTCCTTTTTGGGAGAGGAAATTTGGACACACATTCATGGAGGGAAGAACACGTGAAGACGCAGGGAGAAGATGGCCATGAACAAGCCAAGGGCAGAGGTCTCAAAGGAGATCAATCATGCTGATATTGTTAACCTGGACTTCTGGCTTCCAGAACTATAAGAAAATAAATTTCCACTAAGTTCCCTAGTGTGTACTTTGTTATAACAACCCTAGCAAACTAACACATGAACTCATGGAAAAACTTTTGTTTTCCAGTATTTTTCCATGCCAGCCTTGTGGTTAATATTTCTCCACTCTTTCTGATAAGAGAATTGTTCCCTGTTTGTTTTGTCTTACAAGGAGACATTTAACCTCAGCAGAGTAGAACAGGGTAAAGACTGAGTGTTTTGTGGCTATTTCATTAGTTACGATGATGATACCGAAACAGCTTAACACTTTTAAAAATGGAATTGAAGCTTGTAGTAGGTTGAATGGTGGCCCCTGAAAAAGACAGGTTTAAATTCTAATTCATAGAGCATGAATGTAAGCTTATTTGGAGAAAGGATCATTGCAAATTTAATTAAGTTAAGGATTTTGAGATAAGATCATCCCAGGTTATCTGTGTGGGCCCTAAATCCAAAGACAATTTTATAAGAGACACTCGGAGAAAATGCTCAGAAGAGGAGGCAGTGTGACCACACAGTCAGTGATGTGAAGTGATGTGGCCACAAGCCAAGAACACCTGGGGCCATCAGAAGCTAGAAAAGCCAAGGTGTGGATTCTTCTTAATCCATGGAGAGAGTACAACCCTGGTGATACCTTGATATTAGATTTCTGGGCTCCTAGATTGTAAAAGAATATATACCTGTTGCTTTAAGTCATTTATTATGGCAGCCATAGGAAACTATGGTGAAAAAAACCCATCCCAAATAAAAGAAAAAGCAAGAAGGCAAAGTGGTTATCTGAGGAGGCTTTATGAACAGTGGAAGAATGAAGAGCAGTGAAAAGCAAGGGAGAGAGGCAAAGGTACATCCAATTAAATGCAGAGTTTCAAAGACAAGAATAGACAAGAAGGCCTTCTTCAAGAGCAGTGTTAATAATAGAAAAATACAACAAAAAGAGAAAGACTAGAGATCTCTTCAGGAAGGTTGGAAATATCAAAGGAGCATTTTGCCCAAAGATGGGCAGAATAAATGATAAAACTTGTGGAGACCTATAGATGCTAAAGAGATCAAGAGGATGGAAAGAATACACAGTAGAACTGTGTAAAAAAGATGTTAATGAACCAGATTACTATGATCATGTGGTTAATCACCCAGAGCCAGACATTCTGGGGTGCAAAGTCAAGTGGGCCTTAAAAAGCACTGCCATTAATAAGACAATGAAATTCCAGCAGAATTACTTAAATCCCTAAAGGAGGATGCCATCAAGGTTTTGCATTCATTATGTCAGCAAATCTGGAAGACCCAGCAGTGGCCTATAGGACTGGAAAAGGTCAATCTTCATTCCAATTCTCAAGAAGGGTAATACTAAAGAATGTGATAACCATCAGATAATTGCAGTCATCTCCCATGCTAGTAAGGTCATGCTTAAAATCTGGTATGCTAGGCTTCAGCATTGTGTGAACCGAGAATTTCCAGGTGTCCAAGCTGGGTTTAGAAAAGAGGAACTAGAGATCAAATTGCCAACATTCACTGGATTATAGAAAAAGCAAGGGAATTTCAGAAAAACAGCTATCTCTGTTTCATTGACTACACTAAAGCCTATGACTGTGTGGATCATGGCAAACAGTGGAAAGCTCTTAGAGAGATGGGCATACCAGACCATCTTAGCTGTTTCGCTAGAAACCTGTACGTGGGTCAAGATGCAACAGTTAGAACCCTGCATGGAACACCTGATTGGTTCAAGATAGAGAAAAGAGTACAACAGGGCTGTCTGCTCTCACCCTGTTTGTTTAACCTATACGCTGAGCACATGATGAGAAATGCCGGGCTGGATGATTTACAAGTCAGAATCAAGATAGGCAGGAGAAACATCAACAACCTCAGATATGTGGATGATACCACTCTAATGGCAGAAATCAAAGAAGAACTAAAGAGCCTCTTGCTGAGGGTGAAGAAGGAGAGTGAAAGAGCTGGATTAAGACTGAATATTAAAAAAACAAAACAAAACTAAGATCATGGCATCTGGCTTCATTAATGCATGGCAAATAGAAGGGGAAAAGGTGGAGTTGTGACAGATGTCCTTTCCTTGGGCTCAAAAATCACTGCAGACAGTGACTGAAGCCATGAAATCAGAAGGTTATTGCTTCCTGGCAGGAAAGCGATGACAAACCTAGACAGTGTGTTGGAAAGCAGAAACATTACTTTGCCGTCAAAGGTCCATATAGTCAAGGCTATGGTCCTCCCAGTGGTCACGTATGGTTGTGAGAGCTGGACTGTAAAGATGGCAGAATGTCAAAAAAAATTGATGCCTTCCAACTGTGTTTCTAGAGAAGACTTGCGAAAGTCCCTTGGACAGCAAGATCAAACCAGTCAATCTTAAGGGAATCAAAGCTGAATATTCACTGAAAGGACTGATGCTGAAACTGAAGCTCCAGTATTTTGATCATCTGATGTGAACAGATGACTCATTGGAAAAGTCCCTGATTCTGGGAAAGATCAAGGGCAGAAGAAGAGGGTGTCAGAGGATGAGATGGCTGGATGGCATCATAGATGCAATGAACATGAACTTGGGAAAACTCTGGGAGATGGTGCGGGACAGGGAGGCCTGGTGTGCTGCAGTTGATGGGGTTGCAAAGAGTCACGACTGGGTGACTGAACAACAACAACATAGGAAACTAATTTAAGCCTAATGACATCCAATGTGTGTTTCTAAATGTTGTCAATCACAGTGCGTTCTGCGTTTATTATGATATGGATTAAATAGACAGTTATAGTTAAGGGATTGGTTTGGTCTTGATCTCTCCTTGGTCTTGATTCTTTTTGCATGGATGATAAGGTCTTACATTATTAAGATGCATTCCAATGGGCTTTCCTATTTATTATTATTTTTTTCTTCCAGTTGTTTTCATTTTATTATTTTTTATTGGATTATAATTGCTTTACAATGTGGTATTAGTTTCTGCTGTACCACAAAGTGAATCAGTTGTATTTATACATATATACATATCTTCTCCCTCTTGGATCTCCTTTCCCCCTCTCCATCACACCCTCAAGGTCATCAAAAAGTACTGAACTTAGCTCCCTGTGCTATATAGCAGCTTCCCACTAACAATGTATTTCACACATGGTAGAATACATGTGTCAATACTGCTATCTCAATTTGTCCCACCATCCCCTACTCTCTCCCAGTTTTATTGAGATATAATTGGCATACACCGTGAAGTGATTATCACAATAAGTTTGGTGAACATCCATCATCTCATAATAGATACAAAATTAAGTAAATAGAAAACAAAGTTTTCCTTGTAATGAGAACTGTTAAGATTTACTCTTAACAGCTTTCATATATAATATACAGCAGTTCACATTATTTTTATCATGTTGTACATTATACCCCTATACTTATTTATCCCAAAGGGCTTTCAGTTATATTCTTTTCTCACTGAGAGTGCCACACATAGCCTCTAGAGGATCAATAGGGAAAGCATGGTTTTTACAACACATTGATGAACGCACTGAGGTTGGGGTTAATATTTACTCAAGTGATTCAGATCCAGACTTACTGATTACCAATGGATGTCCTTTTGAGTCCATGCAGCACCTGTAAGCCAACATTAATGATGACAGCAACTGACAAGGGACCTGACCTCTGGACTGTGCTATCTACTCATGTTTGCTTGTGTAGGTTTGTGCACGGTCACAGTTGTATCCAACTCTTTGTGATCCCATGGACTGTAGCCCACCAGATCCCTCTGTCCATGGGATTCTTCAGGCAACAATACTGGAGCAGGTTGCCATTTCCTATTCCAGGGGACCTTTCTGACCCACGGATCGAACCTGCAGCTCCTGTGTCACCTGAACTGGCAGGTAGATTCTTTATAACATGCTTCCTTGATTAATCTCAAATATAGTGCTATATTTTCTGTTCATTGGGGCAAGAATTTTTTCTTTTTGGAAAAGAAAACATAAATGAAAATAATTTTATAATGTAACATTTCAGACCCATAAGCCATTAAGCTGAATGTTTTGTCTCTCTAAACTGATTCATCTCCATGGTTTGGATTTCAAAAGTTGAAGGAAACACTACTGTTTCAACTGTAGCTTTCCTGAATTGTTGCTGTCAGCCTTGCAAGGAAAATTTACATAAAACTTTTAAATTCATTTCTTTTGAAACACAGTAGTAAACATTTTTGAGTGTTTTTTCTGTGCACATATCTCTCATGTAGTTTTATAATAATTCTACAGGAAAGCACCGATATTCCTTTGAATAAGGGGAAAAAAAAGGAATCTTAAAAAGGTTAAACCATCTTTTCAGGGTTACAGAGCTGCAAGTGTTGGAGCCAGGATCCAAAGCCCAGGTCATCTGATTCCAGAGTCCAAGGTAATACCTGGTAATTACAAGGAGATACTTGGATTCCAAGTATCCTACAGATAGTTATTATTGCAGGATACTAAATGTTATCGATGTGGGAGGACCTAAGTGTCATCAATCCATCCCAAGTGATCACGGTCATCATCACACCTGTATGGACTTGACTCTAACACTGGGAGAAGAACGTGGAAAACTGGCCACCAGGTACCACTGAGCAAGCAGCTGTGTTTTGGCAGCTCTGGGTTGCTAGGTCCCTGACACAACATTGACTAAGTGTTATATTTTCCTATCTGATTTCACTGCTTTTCACAAGGCCATTATTTAGTGTGAGGCAATAAGGAAGCATAAACACAGCTATGACTTTTTGAAAGTAAATATCAGCTAGAGTAAGCATTCAGTCTCCTCCAAGGCTTTTAAATCTACTGAAATGTCAGGTGCAATGAGATTCTGGGCAAAGGACAGATGGGCAAATCTCTGGGCTTTATAAACGTCCCTGAATGATCAGTGCCTTGAATGAGCCAACCAAATACTGCTTGGCTAGCCTCTTCCTGGATCATATAAAATGATGATGATTTAGATGATGATTTACACAGGAGATCCTGGTAGACATGGGAAAATGCGTCTTTTAATAATATCCCCAAAGTATGTAAAATGTTCATGTAGAAAGTCTTACGATTCTGACAGGGAAATGTAAGGAGACCCTTGTATAAATAATCATCCTTGTAAATCCAGAGGTGCTATGGATGGAAAGATATGGGTGGAATTCTAGGAATTTTCTCATTAGTACCACTATACATTCCAGCTAATGTTGGAATCATCTGCCTAAAATCATCTGCCTAAAATCATAGCTGTAACATCATTTGCCCGGTGGATATCTCTGAACTGTGGTGTTGGAGAAGACTTTTGAGAATCCCTTGGACAGCAAGGAAATCAAACCAGTCAATCTTAAAGGAAATCAATCCTGAATATTCATTGAAAGGACTGATGCTGAAGCTGAAGCTCCAATACTTTGGCTATCTGATGGGAAGAGCCAACTCACTGGAAAAGACTCTGATGCTGGGAAAGACTGAAGGCAAAAGGAGAAAGAAGTGGCAGAGGATGAGATGATGGGATGGCATCACCAACTTAATGGACATGAGTTTGAGCAAACTCAGGGAGACAGTGAAAGACAGGGAAGTCTGCATGCTGCCATTCATGTGGTTTCAGAGTAGGACATGACTTAGCAATTGAACAGCAACAACAAAATCATCTGCCTGGTGGACACTGAAGAAGGAGCTAGCTTTCAATTCAGTAGGTATTCGAGCTATAAGCACAGGCCACTGGCTCATTTCTCCTTTTCTACACTGGAAATACCACGTGAAACAGGGGATTGACTGAATCTTGCTCAGTGTGAGGGACAAAGCAGTTGAAGGAAGAACACACCTGTAATTCAATGAATTTAAACTTTGTGGGGGCTCTCGGGAGAGAAAACTTTTCATATCTGAGATGCCAGGAGAAAATTGTTAATCTTTTGCTATATACAGTGGAAGTGACAAATAGATTCAAGGGATTAGATCTGATAGACAGAGTGACTGAAGAACTATGGATGGAGATTTGTAACACTGTACAGGAGGCTGTGATCAAAATCATCCCCAAGAGAAACAAATGCAAAAAGGCAAAATGGTTGTCTGAGGAGGCCTTACAAATAGCCAAGAAAAGAAGAGAAGTGGAAGGCAAAGGAGAAAAGGAAAGACATATCCATCTGAATGCAGCATTCTAAAGAATAGCAAGGAGAGTAATAAATGCATTATAATAACAAGAAAAAAAAAAAAGAAAGAAAGCCCTCCTCAGTGATCAGTGCAAAGAAATAGAGGAAAACAATAGAATGGGAAAGACTAGAGATCTCTTCAAGAAAATTAGAGATACCAAGGGAATATTTCATGCAAAGATGGGCACAATAAAGGACAGAAATGGTATGAACCTAACAGAAGCAGAAGATAGTAAGAAGAGGTGGCAAGAATACACAGAAGAACTATGCAAAAAAGATCTTCATGACCCATATAACCATGATATGTATGCTCACCTCAAGCCAGACATCCTGGAGTGTGAAATCAAGTGGGCCTTAGGAAGCATCACTACAAACAAAGCTAGTGGAGGTGATAGAATTCCAGCTGAGATATTTCAAATCCTAAAATATGATGCTGTGAAAGTGTTACACTCAATATACCAGCACATTTGGAAAACTCAGCAGTAGCCACAGGACTGGAAAAGGTCAGTTTTCATTCCAATCCCAAAGAAAGGCAATGCCAAAGAATGTTCAAACTACTGCACAATTGCACTCATCTCACACGTTAGCAAAATAATCCTCAAAATTCTCCAAGCTAGGCTTAACAGTACATGAACCAAGAACTTCCAGGTGTTCAAGCTGGTTTTAGAAAAGGCAGAAGAATCAGAGATCAAATTGCCAATATCCACTGGATCACAGAAAAGGAAGAGAATTCCAGAAAAACATCTACTTCTGCTTTATTGACTACGCCAAAGCCTTTGACTGTGTGGATCACAACAAACTGGAAAATTCTTAAAGAGATGGGAGTACCAGGCCACCTTATCAGCCTCCTGAGAAATCTGTATGCAGGTCAAGAAGCAACAGTTAGAACTAGACATGAAACAATGGACTGGTTCAAACTTGGGAAAGGAGTAAGTCAGAGCTGTATATTGTCACCCTGCTTATTTAACTTATATGCAGAGTACATCATGAGAAACGCTGGAAGCACAGCTGGATGAAGCACAGCTAGAATCAAGATTGCTGGGAGATATATCAATAACATCAGATATGCAGATGACACCACCCTTATGGCAGAAAGCAAAGAGGAACTGAAGAGCCAAAAAACTAAGATCATGGCATCTGGTCTCATCACTTCATGGCAAATGGATGGGGAAACAATGGAAACGGTGACATATTTTCTTGGGCTCCAAAAGTGCTACAGATGGTGGCTGCAACCATGAAATTAAAAGACGCTTGCTCCTTGGAAGAAAAGCTATGACCAACCTAGACAGCATATTAAAGGGAAGAGACATTAGTTTGCCAACAAAGGTCCATCTAGTCAAAGCTATGGTTTTTCCAGTAGTCATGTATGATGCAAAAGTTAGGCCATAGAGAAAGCTGAGCACTGAAGAATTGATGCTTCTGAACCGTGGTGTTGGAAAAGACTCCTTCTCCAGCATTTATTACTTGTAGACTTTTGGATGGCAGCCATTCTGACTGGTGTGAAATGGTACCTCATAGTGGTTTTGATTTGCATTTCTCTGATAATGAGTGATGTTGAGCATCTTTTCATGTGTTTGTTAGCCATCTGTATGTCTTCTTTGGAGAAATGTCTATTTAGTTCTTTGGCCCATTTTTTGATTGGGTCATTTATTTTTTGGGAGAATGGCATTGAAACATGTAAAATATCATATATGAAACGAGTTGCCAGTCCAGGTTTGATGCACGATACTGGATGCTTGGGGCTGGTGCACTGGGACGACCCAGAGGGATGGAATGGGGAGGGAGGAGGGAGGGGGGTTCGGGAAGGGGAACACATGTATACCTGTGGCGGATTCATTTTGATATTTGGCAAAACTAATACAGTTATGTAAAGTTTAAAAAAAAAAAAAGACTCCTGAGTATCCCTTGGACCTAAGGAGATCCAACCAGCCAATCCTAAAGGAAATCAGTCCCGAATAGTCATTGGAAGGACTGATGCTGAAGCTGAAGCTCCAATATTCTGGCCACCTGATGTGAAGAAGTGACTGACTGGAAAAGACCCTGATGCTGGTGAAGATTGAAGGCAGGAGGAGAAGGGGACAACATAGGATGAGACGGCTGGATGGCATCACCGACTCGATGGACATGAGTTTGAGCAAGCTCTGGGAGTTGGTGATGGACAGGGAAGCCTGGAATGCTGCAGTCCGTGGGCTTGCAAAGAGTTGGACACGACTTAACGACTGAACTGAACTCAACTGAATATAAATATAAATCCTCCAGGCAAATGTACAGCATTAGCTGGAATGTACAGCAGTACTAATGAGAAAATTCCTTGAATTCCACCCATATCTTTCCATCCATAGCACCTCTGGATTTCCAAGGATGATTATTTACACAAGGGTCTCCTTACATTTCCCTGTCAGAATCTTAAGACTTTCTGCATAAACACTTTACATACTTTGGGGATATTATTAAAAGACGCATTTTCCCATGTCTACCAGGATCTCCTGTGTAAATATTTCAGATGGGCCAAAAATTACTGTAGCTTTTATAGGCCATTTGAATGAAGTGGATAGACTGATCCCTAAAACATTTTTCCCATCATTTGTATGTCTCTAGATTCGGTGACAAATATTCCCAGAACCAATACCAAAAATTACAGAGCTGTGACAAAGCAGTAATAACAACAAGAACAGTAACAATAAAAATGAAACAAGTGCAATACAACACTATACAACAGCCATGATCTATAGTATAAATCTTGACACCAGTAAGGGGTAAGTATTAATATAAGAATAGCTATAATTCAACATAAAATATCTTTTGATTATTCTTTATTTTCCAACTATTGTCAAAATTTGCCCCCTAAAATACTAATCAGGTCTTTGAGGCAAAAATTTCTGTTGAGTATTTTTAATTAGCTATTATTGCTCTTTAAGAATCTATGGAGGACTTCCCTGGTCATCCAGTGGTTAAGAATCTGCCTGCCAATGCAGGGGACATAGGTGTGATCCCTGGTCCAGGGAGATTCCACAATGCCTTGGAGCAGCTAAGCCCTTGCACCACAGCTACTGAGCCCACAAGCTGTAACTATGAAAGCCCGTGTGCCCTAGAACCCACGCTCTGCAACAAGAGAAGCCATCACAGTGAGAAGCCCATACACCACAACTAGAGAATAGTCCCCACTCACTGCAACCAGAGAAAGGCTGTATATAGCAATGAACACCAAGTGCAGCCAAAAAGAAATAAATAAATTTTTAAAAATTTAGAAAAGAAGGTATGAAAACACAAAGAAACATCCTGAAGTTACCACACTTTTAAAGATTTTTAATTATTATCTCTAAGAAGCTAACTCTTCTTTAATAGGAACTGAAAAGGCCATGTTGAGAGCTCATAAAACCCCAAGAAAGCCTATTAATTACAGGAGACTAAAGTAATTTATAGTAGTTTTGAGAAATTCTAAGTAGCAAAAAAAGTTGCTCTCAAATTCTATGTTCCCCTCACTCTAACCTCTGGAAAAATCTTAAGATTTATTATTCTGTGCTTGGGTGGTTGATATATTCTGCAGATAACAATTCAGATACGGCATTCAGGATTCAGGAACTCTAGTTTTAAAACTCTTTTGATGTGAGTATAAGGCAGTGATTCTTTGGAGTGTGCAAAATCAGTGCTAAGTCCTTTAGACTCTGATTGCACAGGTATTTCAAAGCCAGTGAAACCTCTAGCTCTTGCAGTGACTTTTGGAGTACACTGTTTCCAGAGGACTTGGTGCCATTGTGTGTGTGTGTGTTCAGGTGTATATGACTCTTTGCAATCCCATGGACTGTAGCCCTTCAGGCTCCGGTGTCCATGGCATTTCCCAGGCAAGAACACTAGAGTAGGTTGCCATGGCCTCCTCCAGGGGATCTTCCCAACCCAGGGATGGAACCTGAGTTTCTTTCATCTCCTGCACTGGCAGGTGGATTCTTTACCACTGAGCCACCGGGAAAGCCTATGCCATTATTTCTATCTTAGTCTTCACTTCTGATTGTGGTCATTGATTAAAATCATTCTTGGCATTTCTTTATACATCAAGCTGGAGGCTTATGTAGACTCTGTTTGCTGAGGAGACTTAAAGATACACTGCCAGCTTGGTGATTATCCACACCAGTGTCACGTGCCTGTCCCATGGAGTTGCCCACCTTCAAGGACTTACCCTGAGTCAGGCAGAAAAGGCAAGGAATTTTGTCTCCGGAAGGCCATGGTCAAAAGTACAAGTGCCATCTGGAAGCAAAGGGAAAAATGTGAGGCATGATCATTTTGCTTTTGACTTGGGGAGGCACAGAAGTGCAGAGCAGTGATAGGAGTCAGTGATGGGGTAGAAAGGGAAAAGGCAAGAGGCCTTTGGTGACCTCCTGGCCACCTGTGCATACTGACCTTGAGGAGGGTGTTCCTTGTTTTATCTTCAGTAGAGAGACAATGGAATATAAGCTCATAGGTCAGGTGCTTCAATGATGACAGGTGTGATGGTAGAATGTCCCAGAGGAAAGATGAAGGTAGACCAAGAAATTTACTGCATGTACTACACCATCAAACCTACAAAAAGGATTAGTGGATTATAAAGCCTCTGGGCCTCTAGCCTGCTCTAATTTTAAACATGTTCTCCAAGCTTTGTTTGAGGGCATTTGTGTATTAAGCTAACACTTCACAGCAGCTCTGTTATTTCTAAAAGTCCATTTTAATTCTCAGTTTCTCTACAAAGCAAATCATGTTTTAACATTGGCATATAAAGAATAAATACTGGAATCTGTGTTGGCTTAACAGACCTCACTGTTTCTGAAACTCCACTGTTTCCCTAACTCCACTGACATTGTGAATAAGCTTAGTCTTTGGATACAGCAAAATCATGTCTGATTATGAATCATTTATCCAATGAGAGTTTGGTTGACATGTTAACTTTGTCTTTTAGATATCCAAGAAGAGATGGCTGGTGGGCAGTATGATATACTACTCTGGGTTAGAGGAGAGGTGGCTCAGATAAAAAGTTATGGAGTTTTTAGCATATCAGCTCAGTTCAGTTCAGTTGCTCAGTCGTGTCTGACTCTTTGTGACCCCATGAATCACAGCACACCAGGCCTCCCTGTCCATCACCAACTCCTGGAGTTCACTCAGACTCACGTCCATCAAGTCAGTGATGCCATCCAGCCATCTCATCCTCTGTCGTCCCCTTCTCCTCCTGCCCCCAATCCTCCCAGCATCAGAGTCTTTTCCAATGAGTCAACTCTTCACATGAGGTGGCCAAAGTACTGGAGTTTCAGCTTTAGCATCATTCCTTCCAAAGAAATCCCAGGGCTGATCTCCTTCAGAATGGACTGGTTGGATCTCCTTGCAGTCCAAGGGACTCTCAAGAGTCTTCTCCAACACCACAGTGCAAAAGCATCAATTCTTCGGCGCTCAGCCTTCTTCACAGTCCAACTCTCACATCCATACATGACCACAGGAAAAACCATAGCCTTGACTAGACGAACCTTTGTTGGCAAAGTAATGTCTCTGCTTTTGAATATGCTATCTAGGTTGGTCATAACTTTCCTTCCAAGGAGTAAGCGTCTTTTAATTTCATGGCTGCAGTCACCATCTGCAGTGATTTTGGAGCCCCCCAAAATAAAGTCTGACACTGTTTCCACTGTTTCCCCATCTATTTCCCATGAAGTGATGGGACCTTCATTTTCCGAATGTTGAGCTTTAAGCCAACTTTTTCACTCTCCACTTCCACTTTCATCAATAGGCTTTTTAGTTCCTCTTCACTTTCTGCCATAAGGGTGGTGTCATCTGCATATCTGAGGTTATTGATATTTCTCCCGGCAAACTTGATTCCAGCTCGTGCTTCTTCCAGTCCAGTGTTTCTTATGATGTACTCTGCATATAAGGTAAATAAGCAGGGTGACAATATACAGCCTTGATGTACTCCTTTTCCTATTTGGAACCAGTCTGTTGTTCCATGTCCAGTTCTAACTGTTGCTTCCTGACCTGCATACAGATTTCTCAAGAGGCAGATCAGGTGATCTGGTATTCCCATCTCTTGAAGAATTTTCCACAGTTTATTGTGATCCACACAGTCAAAAGCTTTGGCATAGTCATAATATTTAAAATCGTGGGACAGACAAGGTCATTTAAGGAAAGCATGCAAATGGGGGATAAAGAAGACTGGGGCTGAGCCTAGGGACCCTTCAATGTTTACAGATGAGAAAAGAAAGAGGATCCAGAGGAGATGAAGAAGTGGTCAAAAAAATAGATACAAAAATACCCAGTAGAGAGAGAGAAACATTGGTAATGCTTAAGAGAGAGATGGGCCCCCCGATTGCTCAGCAAGTAAAGAATCTGCCTGCAATGCAGGAGACACAGGAGATGTAGGTTCTATCCCTGGGTCAGGAAGACCTCCTGGAGGAGGAAATGGCAACTTATTCCAGTATTCTAGCCTGGAGAATCCCATGGACAGAGGAGCCTGTCAGGCTACAGTCCATGGGGTCGCAAAGAGTCAGACATGACTGAGCACATGGCAAGAGAAAGGTAATTGAGAGAGACATAAGGTCTTTGAGTAAACAAGGTGGTGATCTAAGTAAAGTGCATGTCTTAGAACAGAAGGGTGTCAGTTCATACCTCTAACAGGAAGAAGAGCCAAGAGTGAGGGTGCTAATGCAGAGGATGGCTAGCTTTGGTGGTCAAAGGCTGTCATTCTTTTCTGAGATCTTCTATTCCTCCAGTGACATAAGAAGCAAGCAAACAAAACAAAACATAATGGTTTATATAACCTTTACTGTCTGATAAATGAAGCATGCCATTTTCTAGGCAAGGCCAAAAAATGTAGCACATTATTCCAAGAGAAATGTATTTTGTGGGTTTGTTTACAACCAGCAACTTAATTGAAAATCTTTTCAATGGCAATTTTACACAAATTTTAAACATTTTTTCCTATGACCATTTCACATTCTAAATTTACTTCAAAGCAGATGGTATTAATTCTTGTTTTGAGAAGACATTTGTATGGGGTGTAAAAATAATGTGGTTTAGTAGCTTTCTGGTATTCAGTCTATACTGGGAGAGAACTAAGTGACTTCAGAGGAGGAATAAATGGTATATTCTTTAGCCTTCAAAAATAAATTATCTCAATGAGGTTTTTGGAAGGAATTGTATAACATTAGATCAAACTCTCTGCAAAGTATGGTGAGTTTTGATACATTGTGCTGTTAGCAAAAAAGGATAGGTTTGGGAACAAAGGCGTTTTGTTATTTATTTACATGAAGTATTTATTGAGTACCTATAATATGTCTGGCCCCATTCTAGGTATTTGGGATAATCAGTAAACAAAACAGACAAAGATTCCCACCCTCATGGAGGCAGGAATGTTTTGAAAATTAAAGATCCTAACTTGCTTCATGCCTAGATGAGTGACAGCTGAAGGCTTTGGTAGAGAGATGAGAGAAAGGGTCTTTGAAACTTGTTTATTTGTATATTCATTCATTCAGTAATATTTAGTAAGTGATTACTAATAAATCAAGCACCAACCAAGACTGAGATGAAGAAGTCAAGCCAGCAGCCAGTCATTAGAAAGAGGTTGATGGGACAGTATGCATAAGTACAGAGATCAACCAGTGGTGGTGAATATGAACAAATATTGGTGGAAAATTAATGAGTATCCTACCATTTATAGTCCTTCAAAAATGCAAATTTCAGGAGTGTGATGATGTCCTTATTTAAATAGAGGATGAATTAGACGCATCTGAAAAGAGCTTGCTGGAAATGCTCTCAAATCAATCCCAGCTTTGAGTTTTCTCATTCCTGTGGTCCAGTCTCCCACTAAATGCCCTATGTATGTGTGGACCTGTGACCTCTCGGCTGTGAGTTTGGACTTGAACCTGACAGTCCATCATGAAGGGGAGGCTGTAGAAATGAGGAGGGGATCCTGGGGCAGTTGTCTGACATAACACTAGTAAGCTCTCAGTCCCCCTGTACACAGCTGAACTGGCTATTTCTGGAAGGCACTTTTATGCTGGTTAAAGTGAAGATGAGAAGATATTTGAAACAGATGTAAAGTATTTGTGCTTCTCTGGTCTATGTCAAGACCACTTCTCTTTTGTATTCGGAGTTAAAAATGAGTTATTAAAATGTTAAATACACTTTGTTGCCTTTGTTGACTTGATAAGTTATTCATGGTGATGTGTAGTGGCATTAAAGTGCTTGAAGCCTAAAAGCCAGGTTGGGGAAAAAAAAAAAACAAACTCTTTTTGAGAGAGTAATTATTTCTTGAGGTTTGCTTATCTTCTAGATTGGTGAGGATGCTGAGTCTCTCGGCTTACTTACATTTTCCCTTACTTCGGAATGGCAGCAGTAACAGAAGTCATACAGGTGGGACCAGTGATCTGCAATCTATGGCCCCTCAGAATATAATTTTGACACTAATAATGGGAGCCACTTCCTGACTAGAGAAAGATGAAATTACTGGAAACAATTTGCTCTGTTAATATTTTCTATCATAATTTTTCTCCTTTAAATATTTCTGCTTCTTTTACTCAGAGATTTCAAGCTAATAATTTCAACTTATCACAAAGGTATATATTTTTCCATTTAAAACTTTATAAACAACACTTTATAATGTTCCAGCAGAGGATAGTAAATTTTCAGGGGCTCTAGTGCCTGAATAAATATGAGAACAACTGTGTGGACCTTCCTTTGATTTATCTATTCAACAACCATTCGTTAAGTGCCTACTGTGAGTTATATACAGAGAATTAATAACATAAAGTGTGTGTGTATATGTGTGCTTTTAGTCACTCAGTTGTGTCTGACTCTTTGTGACTCCATGGACTGTAGCCTACCAGACTCCTCTGTCCATAGAATTTTCCAGGCAAGAATACTGGAGTGGGTTGCCATTTCCTACTCCAGAGGATCTTCCCAACCCATGGATTGAACCCATATCTCCTGCATTGGGAGGTGGATTCTTTACCACTATACCACCTAGGAAGCCCAATAACACAAGAATGGATACATAAATTCTAAATATTCTAGTAATTCTAAGGTAAAAATTCTGAAATAAAATGGAGAAATATTGAACCAATAAGGGTAACATAAGATGTGATATAATAGTAAAGGTTAGTTTAAAATTCCAAAGAGAGTTTAGATAGTAAAGCATTGGTTAATCTCTACTGGGGAACTGAGGATGAATTAATTGGTGGACCATATAATGTAGCCTTGAAGATTGAGTAGGTGGAAATGCTAGGTTAGGACTTTCTGGGTACGAGCAACAAAAATGTATGTGAAAATGCATGAATTGTTTGGAGAAGCATGCATTTTCTTGCAATGATGGAACTTGGCAGGGTAAAGTAGGAGAGATGAGGAAGGGGAGCTGAAGCTAGTCTTTTCAACAAATATGTACTGAATTGCTCCTATCAGCCCACATTTGTATCACAATTCATGAGGACCTTGAGTGTCATGCTAAGGACTTGAAGGCTATTCCCTTTGCTTTCAAGTTTAAGTCCCCAGTTGATAGATGGTCACTATCAACACTTCTATTTAACATTGCTTTGAGGGTCCAAACCAGGGCAATAAGATAAGAAAATGAAACAAAAGTCATAAGAAGTAGAAAAAAAGAAATCATACCATCAGAGTTTGCATACTGAATGAATGTGTAAGTAGAAAATCTAAAAGACTCTACAGATAAATTATTAGTGTTAATAAGTGATTTTAACAATTTTTTGTATATAAGAGCAATCCAATGTTATATTTATGTACACTAGCCACAAAAAGTTAGAAAATAAAATTTAAAAATATTATATGTCATCAAATACAAAAATCAAACGTAAAAATGTCAATTTTCTCTAAATCTGTATAGTCAGGGCAATCAGAACCAATATCCCAGCAGATGGTATGTATGTATGTTTGTAATGTGTGTAGGTATGTTTGTAAACTGACAAGCTAATTCTTAAACCTACATGAAAATTGAGAGCCAAGAATATAAGATAGCCTTGAAAAATAGGAAAAAATTGAGAGGACATACTCCACTGGATCTTAAGACTTAATATAAGGTGGAGTAACTACAACTAATCGACATTTAACCTATGACAAATGTGGTACTGCTGAATGGTGGGAAAAAAGATGGTCTTTTCAATAAATTGCACTGGATTAATTGGATATCCTCATGTGAAAAAAAGAAAATTTGACCCCTATATTACACACAAAATTCATTCCAGATGCATTTAAATCTAATTTTGAATGGAAAAACAATAAAACTTGTAAAGGATAATATAGGAGAATACTTCCATAATTTTGAGACAGGAAAAGATTTCTTAAATGGTATATAAAAATCACTAATATAAAGAAAATTTAACCAATTAATATACTTTAAAATTAAGATACACTGTGTTCCTTTAAAAACTGAGAGAGTGAGAGGGTGACCTACAGTGTGGGAAAAGATAATTGCTACTCATAAAACTGACAATGGGCTTTTATTTAGAATGTGTAAAGAATTCCTACAAATTCATGAAAAAGAAATAACCTGGTTTAAACAGAGGGGGAGGTAGTGAGAGACTTGAAAAGTTACTTCACAAAGGGAGATTTCAAAAATGTCAATACACATTTGAAAAGGTGCTCAATGTCACAAATAATCAGGAAAATGCAAATGGAGACCCCAATGAGATACCCTTGTAGAGCACCAGAATAAGTAAAATTAATCAGAATGACCACACCAACTGTGAAGAAACGGGGAAACTCTCCACTTCTGGTAGAACCACAATGGAAAACCTAGCATTGTCTATTCTCACTGAACAGATACAGATGTTATGATGTAGCAAATCAACTCTCAACAGACACGTATGTGAAGCAGGAGACTTGCCTAAGGATGTTCGTTATAGTATTATTTCATAACATCCTCAAACTAAGAATAGTCCAAAGGCCCATCAATATTAAAATGAATAACCAAGCTGGTTTGTTCATTCAATGGAATACAAAACAGCAGTGAAAATTTTTACATGGGTATACATATAAATGACTTCCCTGGTGGCTCAGATGGTAAAGCGTCTGTCTACAACATGGGAGACCCGGGTTTGATCCCTGGGTGGGGAAGATCTCCTGGAGAAGGAAATGGCAATGCACTCCAGTACTCTTGCCTGGAAAATCCCATAGATGGAGGAGCCCGATAGGCTACAGTCCATGGGGTCGCAAAGAGCTGGACACAACTGAGCGACTTCACTCACTCATACATACAAATATAGATAAATTTGTTAACTATAACATTAAGCAAAAGAAGCAATTCACAAAGGAACACGTTCTCTGTGACTACATTTGAACTTCAAAAACCAGGCAAGAGCTATCTAGACTTACAAGTCAGGTAAATAGTTACCTTGGGGAGGAAAGGAATTAATGTTTTATTTCTTGGTCCAGGTAGTAGTTACATGGGTATTTGACTATGTAGTAATTTATTGACCTATAGGCTTATAATTTTTGTGTTTTTTTTTTTCTGAATGCATGCTATCATTTACTTTATAAAAATTTAAGGGGCTATCAATTTCCCAGGGAAGATTTATTTTGAAGTGCTCTGAGAAATGTTGAAATTTAACTACCAAATTTCCACCCCCTACCTCACCCCTGAATTTTTATCTCATACTCTATCTTGGGGATGACAGAGAGGTATAAAATTTGAATTTTTGATGTTATCTCTAGTTTTTATATTTAGCAATTATCTCAGAGTTTTTTCTTTCGATAACTTTTTGCCTATTTTTCCCAAACAGTTCAGTTCAGTCTCTCAGTTGTGTCCGACTCTTTGCGACCCCATGAACTGCAGCATGCCAGGTCTCCCTGTCCATCACCAACTCCCGGAGTCCACCCAGACCTGTGTTCATTAAGTTGGTGATGCCATCCAACCATCTCATCCTCCGTCATCCCCTTCTCCTCCTGCCCTCAATCTTTCTCAGCATCAGGGTCTTTTCAAATGAGTCAGCTCTTTGCATGAGGTGGCCAAAGTAGTGGAGTTTCAGCTTCAACATCAGTCCTTCCAATGAAAACCCAGGACTGATCTCCTGTAGGATGGACTGCTTGGATCTCTTTGCAGTCCAAGGGTCTCTCAAGAGTCTTCTCCAACACCAGAGTTCATAAGCATCAGTTCTTTGGCGCGCAGCTTTCTTTATAGTCCAACTCTCACATCCATACATGAACACTGGAAAAACTATAACCTTGACTAGATGGACCTTTGCTGGCAAAGTAATGTCTCTGCTTTTGAATATGCTATCTAGGTTGGTCATAACTTTCCTTCCCAGGAGTAAGCATCTTTTAATTTCATGGCTTCAGTCACCATCTGCAGTGATTTTGGAGCCCAGAAAAATAAAGTCTGACACTGTTTCCACTGTTTCCCCAACTATTTTCCATGAAGTGATGGGACCAGGTGCCATGATCTTAGTTTTCTGAATGTTGAGCTTTTTTTTTTTTTTTAACCTGACAATATATTTTTTATTTGTGTGTAAGTTTTCAGAAAAAAAAAATTTTTTTTAAAGTTTTTCTACTTAAATTCCCAGAGACAAATTGAGTTTTTTTGTTTTTGTTTTTACAATATTGTATTAGTTTTGCCAAATATCGAAATGAATCTGCCACAGGTATACCTGTGTTCCCCATCCTGAAGCCTCCTCCCTCCTCCCTCCTCATACCCTCCCTCTGGGTTGTCCCAGTGCACCAGCCCCAAGCATCCAGTATCGTGCATCGAACCTGGACTGGCGACTCGTTTCATACATGATATTATACATGTTTCAATGCCATTCTCCCAAATCTCCCCACCCTCTCCCTCTCCCACAGAGTCCATAAGACTGATCTATACAGTCTCTTTCGCTGTCTCGTACACAGGGTTATTGTTACCATCTTTCTAAATTCCATATATATGTTGAGCTTTAAGCCAACTTTTTCACTCTCCACTTTCACTTTCATCAAGAGGCTCTTTAGTTCTTCTTCACTTTCTGCCATAAGGGTGGTGTCATCTGCATATCTGAGGTTATTGATATTTCTCCCAGCAATCTTGATTCCAGCTTGTGCTTCCTCTAGTCCAGTGTTTCTCATGATGTACTCTGCATATAAGTTAAATAAGCAGGGTGACAATATGCAGCCTTGACGTACTCTTTTTCCTGTTTGGAACCAGTCTGTTGTTCCATGTGCAGTTCGAACTGTTGCTTCCTGACTTGCATACAGGTTTCTCAAGAGGCAGGTCAGGTGGTCTGGTATTCCCATCTCTTTCAGAATTTTCCACAGTTTATTGTGATCCACACAGTCAAAGGCTTTGGCATAGTCAATAAAGCAGAAATAGATGTTTTTCTGGAACTCTCTTGCTTTTTTGATGATCCAGTGGATGTTGGCATTTTGATTTCTGGTTCCTCTGCCTTTCCTAAAACCAGCTTGAACATCTGGAAGTTCACAGTTCACATATTGCTGAAGCCTGGCTTGGAGAATTTTAAGCATTACTTTACTAGTGTGTGAGATGAGTGCAATTGTGCGGTAGTTTGAGCATTCTTTGGCATCACCTTTCTTTGGGATTGGAATGAAAATGGACCTTTTCCAGTCCTATGGCCACTGCTGAGTTTTCCAAACTTGCTGACATATTGAGTGGAGCACTTTCACAGCATCATCTTTCAGGATCTAAAATAGCTCAACTGGAGTTCCAACACCTCCACTAGCTTTGTTTCTAGTGATGCTTCCTAAGGCCCACTTGACTTCACATTCCAGGATGTCTGGCTCTAGGTAAGTGATCACACCATCGTGATTATTTGGTTTGTGAAGGTCTTTTTTGTACAGTTCTTCTGTGTATTCTTGCCACCTCTTCTTAATATCTTCTGCTTCTGTTAGGTCCCTACCATTTCTGTCCTTTATGGAGCCTATCTTTGCATGAAATGTTCCCTTGGTATCTCTAATTTTCTTGAAGAGATTTCTAGTCTTTTCCATTCTGTTGTTTTCCTCTATTTCTTTGCATTGATCACTGAGGAAGGCTTTCTTATCTCTTTTTGCTATTCTTTAGAATGCTGCATTCAGATGCTTATATCTTTCCTTTTCTCTTTTGCTTTCACTTCCCTTTTTTTCTCAGCTATTTGTAAGGCCTCCTCAGACAGCCATTTTTCTTTTTTGCGTTTCTTTTTCTTGGGGATGGTCTTGATTCCTGTCTCCTGTACAATGTCACGAAACTCCATCCATAGTTCATCAGGCACTCTGTCTATCATATCTAGTCCATTAAATCTATTTCTCACTCCCACTGTATAATCATAAGGGATTTGATTTAGGTCATACCTGAATGGTCTAGTGGTTTTCTCCACTTTCTTCAATTTCAGTCTGTATTTAGCAATAATGAGTTCATGATCCCAGCCACAGTCAGCTCCTGGTCTTGTTTTTGCTGACTGTATAGAGCTTCTCCATCTTTGGCTGCAAAGAATATAATCAATCTGATTTCGGTGTTGACCATCTGGTGATGTCCATGTGTAGAGTCTTCTCTTCTGTTGTTTTTATTAGTATTATTTTATTGTTATTATTTTTCCCAATAATGCTCTTTAAATTACAGACAAGTAAAGACTCATTTTCTCTATTTACATTTATGTCTTTATTGCCAATCACTTCTGAACCAGCCAGCAGTGGTAGAACTCATTAACATAATACCTTGCTTATAATAAATATGTGTTTATCATTAAAGACAACCAAACAAGCTTTTTTTCTTCCCTGAAAACTGATACGATTTGTTTCCTCGTGAAGTTAGAAAATTTACTTTTCTGCTCAGAGCCAATTCTATAATAAAAAGTAGATAAAAAAATTCAGCCAAACTTTCATAAGGCATTTTTCTCACCAGGAAACATGTAGAACAAATTGTATCTTAGCTATTTTTCTGATCATTTTAATCCACTATATAGAGGCATCAGTGGGGTGGGTCTCATGGTGGTGGGAGAGGTGATCCATGATTGGTTAGGTCTCTGATTGGAAACTCAAGTCAGAAGACATGAAAGAAAAAGATGTCAGAATCCAACTTTTTCTCCTCTTGGCAGTGGTTCACTTTAACTTCTGCTTAGTGGTACTGTTTCCTTGACACTTTGATTTCCCAAACCAAACTGATAGTGATAAAGAGACCATAAAAGTAGTTGAGGCCAGATTGGTTATCTTGAGTTAGTCTTAATTTTTCTTTAACTTTTGATGGAAACATGGGTAGTAGAAATATATGCTTTCATGCTGTTTAAGAAAAACAGTAGCATGAACATGATAAAAACAGCAGAGTTACTCAAGCGTAGTATATGGAACACTTCAAGGAGTGCTGAGCACTAAGATAAACCAGGGAACTCACATCTATGATTAGGAGCTT
The DNA here is from genome assembly GCF_029407905.1 of Bubalus kerabau. Classification (NCBI taxonomy): domain Eukaryota; kingdom Metazoa; phylum Chordata; class Mammalia; order Artiodactyla; family Bovidae; genus Bubalus; species Bubalus kerabau. The sequence continues at coordinate 165,473,721 of NC_073626.1, forward strand.
TGGTTCATTGTTTGTGAGAAGGGGCCAGTTTGGGCAGGACTTTCCATTTGAAAAAAAAAAACAAAGCCCTGATATTCACCTGGAATTTATGAATTGTTAAGTGTTGGCAACTAATTTAAATTATTTTAAAAAAACACTTTGAGGGCAAAACTATCTAAAGATGTCAGTTAGAGATGGATGCCATATAGTTTTCATTTATTTAAAACCTTGACATGTTAATTTCAAATGATTATTTTTCCACTCCTCTTAAGCTTTCTTTTTGGGGACTCCACCATACAATACATTGTTAATTTATTTTTGTAAAGGACTACGTATACACAATAACAAGACATTTCTTCAAGTAACATTTTCCGTTCAAATGTGTTAGTAATCTAAGTGGTTTCAGTTTTGGCCATGATTTAGAATTTGGAGTGTCTAACTCTGCTTTCAGTAGCATGGGGTGATGAGGGCTGCTGGGGGGACATGAATGGGTCAGCTGTGGGTGTGGCCAGTGAAAGTTCCCTTGGAGTCAACAACTTCTTGTTCTAATATTATTTTTCTGGGGACAAGACATTTCACACAGCCTCCTGCTGCTCCGTGGAATCTGGGACATCAGTCTTCTTGAAGGAATGCCTGGTTATGTAAGGGAAACCACAGGGAGGCCGAGACAGAAAGTGCTCTTCATAGGGGGCTACTTTGAGGACCCAAAGCTGGTCTCCAATAAGGGTTATAACTGACCTTGAGTTCATAATGCTTTATCAGGACCAGGATTTCAGTGACCTTGGGAAACTCCATTATTTCTGCTCCTTTTGGAGTCTGAACTCTTAACCACCATGAATCTTTTATCCTTCTCTCTTGACACTTTCCTGGCTCCCCTTTCCTTCCTCTTACAGTTTCCTGTCAGTGGGATCACTTTCCATCCAATTTCACCAATAAACTCATAACCTAGAAGACCTTGACATTCTTTGCCCTTGGCTCCCATAGGTAACAACCTTCCTCAAGTTCCAGGGTTTTGACCCCAACTAGATCTTGAATCTCTATTTCTCTTACACCCAATGCCACTGCCATATGCAGGTGACCATAATATTTTGTTAAAAGGTTTCCCATACTCACACTAGCCAGGCTACTATAACAAACACCATAGACTGGGTGGCTTAAGCAGCAGACATTTAATTCTCACTGAGCTGGAGGTTACAAAGCCAAAGATCAAGGTGTCTTCTTGCAGTGGCCTCATATGGTTAAGAGAGCTCTGATATCTCTTCCCCTTCTTATAAGATGCCTCCATGATGGAGGGGGTTCACCTTCTGACTTCATCTAAATCTAATCACTTTCCAAAGGCTTCACCTCCTAATGCCATTACATGGAGGGTTAGAGCTACATCAGGTGATGTTTGCAGGGACACAGACGTCTGGTCCATAACATGATGTTTAAAAATGCAAATTTGAGGGACTTCCCTGGCTGTCCAGTGGTTAAGACTTTGCCTTCCGATGCAGGGGGTGTGAGTTTGACCCCTGATCAGGAAGCTAAGATTCCACATACCTCATGGCCAAAAACCAAAACATAAAACAGAAGCAATATTGTAACAAATTTAATAAAGACTTTAAAATGGTCTGAGATCAAACCAGTCAATCCTAAAGGAAACCCACTCTGAATACTCATTGGACGGACTGATGCTTTAGATGCAGCTCCAATACATGGACTGCAGACAGACTTGCTTTTCACCTCACTCTCCTTTATGACCACAGACAGACCCTCTCCAGCCTTGATGCCCTCTACATTTCACATACTATGCTCTGAACTCACTGGCCCTCTCTCATTCTAAGTTGCCTATGTGCTATCCACCTTTCCCTACACCTATGCTACTATTTCTCCACACTTCTGCCAAATAAACTCTTACTAACCCTTTACAGTTTAACTCAAAAATTTATTCCTTAGGGAAAGCTTCCCCATTCCCAGGCCAGGTGAGGTCCCTTTCTACAAATAATGATGTTGTTGTTGATGATGATGATGATACAGTATTAGTCATGACTAAACTTGATTGACCACCAACCAGGGCTGTCTTCTAATCCTTTCTTGTTTCATCTCCACAACCACACTCTGAGGCATATTCTAGTGTTCTGATTTTACAGATGAAGACTCCAGCACAAAGCGAATTCAATAATTTAGTCAAGAAACCATGGAAACTTTGTTTATACATTTTTATTGCACTAGAAAGCTTTTCTCCATTAATTTTCTTTTCTTTATGTTCATGAGTGTTTATAATTACATATTTATTTTTATAAAAATTAAAAAAGGTATGTCTACCTTCCCACTGGACTTTATGGTCAGAAAGGGCTGGGACTTTTTGGCACATGTGTGTGTATGTGTTTGCTTAACCCCAAATTGCAGGTCTGTATTCTGCCTGGAGTATAGCAGGTACTCCATAATAGAATGCTTTCAGAATTTTTTTTCTCAAATGACTGTGCAAAATATCCTGCAACAGGGACTAGATTCCTGCTACTTAAGGAATCTTTCAAAGGGAAAAAAAGCAACCTGTACAGAGGTGTATAGGATATTACAAAGTGTCTCCGAAGAACCATGCTCTTTAATGCTATTAAAGAATTTTAAGGATGACTCAGAGTGATAGGCAAGTGAGGAGAGCAACAGTGAGTTATTTCCAAGAACACAGAGGTCTTTGCTCCTAGCCTTGGTGAGAGCATCCTGGAAATAAACTCAGATTGGCTGGATTTGGGTCATGTGACTACCTCTGAACTGACTAACTCAGGGGCTGGAAGGTCTCTAATTAGCTATACATGATTATGCCCATTCTTAGAGTAGGGCACTGTTTTATGTCACCAGCTGGAAGTGAGCTAATAGCACAAGTATCAGAGATGGCCCAAACCAAAAGCTACCACATAGTCTCATAGGCAAGAGTGGCTTTGTAGTAAGGAAGTTGGGTGTATACTATCTTAGTGGATAATGCTGTCTAAAATCACCTTTTTTTGGTCCATAATTTAGATAACCATAGAGCTCTACCCTGCTGCAAGATGATACTCTGTGCTAGTTTATCTAGTAGCTCTATTTCTTAGAGTAAATTAATAAGTTGGTATCCTGGTTTATACACAAGCACTGTGGACTGTGCTTTAAAGACAGGTTTACTTTTCAGAGTGCTAACAGTTCAGGGTTATTAGCCTGCAAGCCCAACCTGAATCGTGATGAATTCGCCAAGGTGATGCTGGTGTGTGTTGGGGGTTGGGGGGTTCACTTCTAGAAGGACAGAGCTATACTCAGGGATATCATGATTTCACCTTATCATTTCCATTCAACCTTCAACACACTGTAAATATAAGTAAGGCATTAAATAAGAACTAGAAATATGTCCACCAGTCATCCAGATGCCATCCATGGCTGGTCTCACATTCTTGAAAATTCTCCTCTAGGGGTTTGCCACTCTGTCTTTTTGTGTATGTAACTCCATAAGAAGGTAGGGGCCATGTGATTATATATATGGCTGACTGTAGCTTCAGTCATAGCTCAGTGGGTGCTCATACATAGAAGATCAATACATATTTTTGAATGAATAAATAAAATGAATTAATAATGCCTGGCATTTTCCATTCTGCCTTTCCTTCTATCCTTCCTTCTAATCAGGCAGCAGAAATGTAAAAATTCCAGATTTCCTAGACTCTAGGTATATATTTCATCTACAGGTTTTTGTGGGATTCTCAGGTGGCACTAGTGGTAAAGAACCCACCTGCCAATGCAGGTAGACATAGGTGAGTTTGATTCCTGGGTTGGGAAGATCCCCTGGAGGAGGGCATGGCAACCCACCTGTATTCTTGCCTGGAGAATCCCATGGCTAGGAGCCTGGCAGGCTGCAGTCCATAGGGTTCCTTAGAGTCAGACACGACTGAAGCGACTTGACATGCACGCACAATTTTTGTGTTGTGTCTCACTGTTGATGGTGCTTTGGAATGGAAATCAATTGGTTTTTTCCCTTGTGCTGCTGGGCCTTGCATTGTAGCAACATAGTAATAACCACATTGATCATTCTCCGCCCTTAGCAGAACCCTTTCATTCCTTGTAAGAGCTAGTCAAATGGTTGAATTACCTGGCTTACTTGAAGACTTCTGCGCTGTCAGTCTTCCCTTTTGGAAGCAAAGCATTTGTTAAAATTGGATGTAGAGTACAAAACTTCCTGTCTTTAAACCTTCAGGCCCTGGGAAAAATAGATGTGAAGGCAAACCCAAGCTTTGAAGAGAGCACATTCTCACTGGCTGAGCTGACAAAACTCAGATGTCCTACTTAAGCTTCAAGAATGTTGCCAGTTCACACAAATGAGTTGAAAAATACCATTCATCTTTAATGGTGGTGTTTCCTTTGCTAAGCGGTCCCTTTCTCCCCCTCTCCCTTTCTCTGTTCCCTTTCTTTTTGTAAAAAAATATTTTAAAAAATTCTTCACAAATAAAGAGGGAACATAGCAACAACATTTCTTAAATAGCCCAAAAAATGGTTATGAGGATGCCCTGACACCTGAAACATGGAAGAAAACTCTGTAAATAGATTCAATCAGCTTCCTTCAGTTTTTAACAAAATTAACAACAAAGAGAAACAAGTTTCTGTATGTTACAGTAGTTTCCAAAGCAAATTCCAGAGAATGGCAGAGTCCCATTGAAGTTCTTCAAGGGTTCTACACATATTTGCTTTTAATTTTATTTTTGCACAGGTTTTAAAGTCTTTCAGGATTGCAATTTTTATATCACCAAATGTCATGTATTTTAAATACAGACTGATGAAGGCCATCAATTAATTATTTGCTTGTACTGATGGGTTCATTTATTTCTGAGTAGAAATAAGGTATAATACTTTCCCTGACTACTTGGTATCCTGAGCTTTCAAGGCAAATAATGAAATAATTTTTAATATTTACAACTGCTTGTCTTGAATAAGGATTTCTATTATATCATTTTGCCAAAAGAAAATATATCAATTAGTTGTAAGCTTAAAAAGCTAGAGTTGTTTCACTACCATGTAAGTTCTTGGGTTTACAGCTTTGTATTAAAAAAGGAAGTTACATTTTCTTTAAATGACCTTATAAGCAGTTGCTATAAACCTGGACCAATAAAATGAATAAATAAATACATTTATCCTAATAAATAAAATACACAATAAAATAAATTTATACTAAAAGATATCTCTTTATTTTAAATATCCTTCTTACTTTAAAAAAAGAATTCTATAGCTAAAAGATATTTTGAAGATCACTAGATTATATTATCCCTAAATTTTTCAAGTTCTAAAACTATATGATTCTGTGATATGTTTAAAATCATGAAGTGATTTTATATTGAAGCTCCTATTTATCAGTGATTATTAAGCTACCCTTGGCCAGAAGATTTTTTGATTGTGTTTCATTTATCTGTTACAAGATATCTCCAAACTTAGTGGCTTAAAAGAAGTCCATTTTATTAGTTTTATGATTCCATGGTATGACTGGGTGGTTTTTCTGCTTGTCTTATCTTGACTCACTCATGTAGCTGCTTCTAGCTGATGAAGCTTCTGCAACCAGGGCTCAGGTGAAGTTTTGTTACTTGGTCTTTTATCCCAGGTTTCTTTATGGCATTAGAGTCTCAAGGTAAACTTTCAAGAGAACAAGCCTCAGTGTACCAGCCTTTATCAGGCTTCTGGTTGTGTTCTACTCACTGATGTCCCATGGGCCAAAGCAAGTCTCATGATCAAGTCCAGAGTCACTTGAAGGGGGACACACAAAGGCACGGATATGGAGAGGTATGATACATTGGGTGCCATTATTGTAATACTTTGTGGGCTTCCCTGGTGGCTCAGTCAGTAATGAATCCACCTGCAGTGCAGGAGACCTGGGCTCGATCCCTGGGTTGGGGAGATCCTCTGGAGAAGGAAATAGCAACCCAGTCTAGCATTCTGGCCTGGGAAATTCCATGGACAGGGGAGCCTGGTGGGCTACTGTCCATGGAGTCACAAGAGTTGGACATGACTTAGCAACTAAACCTCCACCACCACTATAATAATTTACCACAGTTTTAATCAACAGGATTATAAAAGACTCTGCTAACTTTATACAGTTTGAAAACAGCATGTCCAGACTACAGAAGAGAGGTCATTATAATAACAGCTCCAATGAATAACACTTCCCTGTGTTCACACTCTTGGCAGTGTGGTGCTGCCATTCTTCCCTTCAAAACGTAGATCCTTTTCTCTTCCTTGAATCTTGATTGGCGTGTAACTTGCTTTGACCAACAGAATGTGGCTGACATGATGTTGTAAGAGCTCTAGAGTATCAGCTTCAAGATACCTTGAAGTTTCTGTCTTTACTTTCTTGAGTCTTAAATGCCATAAAAGAAAAGTGGGCTAGGGGACTTCCCTGGCAGAGACTCCATGCTTTTACTGCAGGGAGTATGGCAGGTTTAATCCCTGATCAGGGAACTAAGATCCCACTTGCTTTGCGGCACTGCCAAAAAAAAAAAACAAAAACAAAAAACAAAAGAAAGAAGTGAGCTACTCTACTGAATGATGAGAAATCATGTAAAGAGAGAGGTACCAGCCTTTCAGCCATCCCCGTCAGAACTTGGACATGAGGATGAGAACATAACAGACTTTCTGTCTCTAGTGGTCCCATCAGATGGATACAGCCATAGGAGCAAGCCCACGTGAAACTACCCCTCCGTTCCAAAGACTTGTGAGTAGAGGTGTTGGGTGGTTTGTTACACAGTGATAGATAACTGATACAGGAAGTAAATATTAACTCTAATTATTCTGTATTTCAACCCTATGGAGGAGTCATTAATTTTTACCTTTTACAAAGAAGAAAAAAGGGACCCAGAAAAGTTGAATTTCCTGTTGAAGTTTATACAACTAAATAACTGATAGAACACAGCTCTGCTGACTGGAAAACTCATAATTTTTCTCTTACACATTAAATCTAATTTTGGAAGATTCAAAATTCCTTTTTTCTTTCTTAGTAAAGATTAATTACTTTAATTCAAGTTTTACTTACTTTTCTTTTGAGGCAAAACTAGTCTGAAAACTGATCCTAGGCATTACCTCCTTTAGCTGAGTATTTTCTCTTTCCTTGATTGATTTTTTTTTCCTTATTAAATTTCTAGAAAATCTGACAGCTTGTTTACGGAAAAGTTGAGCTTAATCCTGAGAAATAAGGAATCAGCCAGAATGTGGTTAAATCAGTCTTAAGAATAAAAGAGATATGAAAGTTTCCCTCTAAAAAACCAGCAAGAAAGTTTCAGTAACCAAGATATTCTGCCCTAGAATATTTCTACTTTATTTTTCTTCTGTGCTTTGGTTTTGACGGGATGTCTGCGTATCTCTGAAAAAAAATTTTTTTTTTGAGTTTTTATAGTTAATATATGTGACAGAGATATGTCATAGGTTAGGCAAATCCAGAGACAGACATGTGAATAATTTTATTTGGAAAATGTTAAATTGCTTTCCAAGGGTTCAGCTGTTGCAGCAATGAAAAACAGTGTCTTGGAGACTCCGAATAATGCAGAAGGTGTGAATGAGGATGAAAATCTCCTGGTGACAGACCACTGTGAGGTCAATGAGTCAAACTTGATCATCCCAGGAGGGCGCACTCACTGGTTTTGAGTCACCAACCTCATTTTCTTCTTAAGGGCCACACTCTGAGATGAAAATCACACACAGAGTAAGAAAAAATATTTCCTTTGTTATTGAAAATGTTCTCTACAACACATTGGGAGCACATACTTTTTTGCAACCACCTAAGACAGAGCTGAAATAAGCATGTCTACATATTGCTGAAAGAGAAAGTGAGTCTAAGAAAAAATTGTGTGACTTTGAACAAATAATTTCTGTCTTCAGAGAAAGTGGAATCAGAAAGCAGCTCTGGATACTAACCAGAGCTGAAGAGGAAAGAGCCCTTCACTTTGCTTCTCATTTCCCTTCCGTACGAGACAGACATAAACATACAAAAGATGGAAAGCAGCAAGCAAGCCAAAAAAGTAAACGCCCATCAACCTTCAGCAACTGAAGTTCCCTGAAAATGTTCTTTCCTTTCCCCCTTTTAAAATTGGAATATAATTGCTTTAAAATGCTATACTAGTTTCTGTTGTACAGTGATATAAATCAGCTATATGCATACATATATCTCCTCCTTCTTGGCCTCCCTCCCACCATACCACTTCACCCTCCCTTCCCAGGTCATCACAGAGCACAGAGTGGAGCTCCCTGGGTTATACAGCTGCTTCCTGCTAGCTATCTATTTTGCACATAGTAGTATATACAGGTCAATCCCAATCTCCCAGTTCATTTCACCCTCCCCTTCCCTCCTGTGTCCACACGTTCGTTCTCTACATCTGCATCTCTATTCCTGCCCTGCAAATAGATTCATCAGTACAATTTTTTCTAGAGTCCATGTATATGCATTAATATACAACATTTGTTTTTTCTCTTTCTGACTTCACTCTGTATGACATTCTCTAAACTACAGTGAAGTATCACCTCACATCAGTCAGAATGGTCACCATCAAAAAATCTGCCATCAATAAATGCTGGAGAGAGTGTGCAGAAAAGGGAAACTTTTGGTACTGTTGGTGGAAATGTAAATTGATACAGCCACTATGGAGAACAGTTCCTTAAAAAATGAAAAATAGGATTGTCATATGACCCAGCAATTCCACTACTGGGCCTGTGCCCTGAAAAAGCCATAATTCAAAAAGACACAGGCACCCCAGTAGAGACACACACAGAGGGCAGACTTGTGGATACAGGGCAGGCGGGAGGAGGATGGAATGAACTGGGAGATTGGGATTGACATACATACACTATCATATGTAAAATAGGTAGCTAGTGGGAGCCTTCTGGACAGCACAGGGAACTCAGCTCAGTGCTCTTTGGTGACCTAAGGGGTGGGATTGGAGTGAGAAAGGAGGTCCAAGAGGGAGAGGGCATATGTATATACATGTAGCTGATTCACATCATTGGACAGCAGAAACTAACACTATATTGTAAAGCTGCTGCTGCTGCTGCTGCTAAGTCGCTTCAGTCGGCTCTGCCGTCCCTTGGATTCTCCAGGCAAGAACACTGGAGGGGGTTGCCATTGCCTTCTCCATTGTGTGAAAGTGAAAAGTGAAAGGGAAGTCGCTCAGTCGCGACCGACTTGTAGCGACCACATGGACTGCAGCCTACCAGGCTCCTCCATCCATGGGATTTTCTAGGCAAGAGTACTGGAGTGGCTTGCCATTGCCTTCTCCGTATTGTAAAGCTACTATACTTCAACTAAAAAGAAAAAGAAGCATACAGTTGAATATGAAGTAAATTGATACTTTTTCTAAGAGTAAATGGCTTCGGAAAACAGGCAGAAACCATAAAGGAAAATAATGAGATGTTTTACTATAAAAAATAAAATATTGCAAAGATCATAAACAAAATAGAAAGCTAAACAGCAAATGGGAAAAAATGTTTGAAACATGACCGAGAGTGATGCTCTTTAAAGTAAAGAGCTCTTATAAATTAAACCAATGGTGAACTTCACAATAGTAAAACAGTCAATGTTACAAAATGTAGATGGAACATAATCCTATTTTTCTAAAATAAATATGTATGTTCAATATATAGAACAAAAAGCTTGAATGGGATCTCAGGTGATTTTGATGATTTTCCTGATGTTTAATTGTATTTTCTATTCCTTTTGAAACATTTTTTTTTATTCCTGAAAAAGTTATTAAAAAAAATAAAACAAAAATACAGAAAAAAATAAAACAACAGATACTGATGCTGTTGATGACCTCTTAAGGCTTATTCACTGCTTGTCTAGTCAGTTGTTGTTCTGAATAGTTTTCAGATGAATATATCCTTTACCAGTGAGTATGTTTTATTATATTATACCCATGAACTTCTTTGCTCTATAGGTTTATAGTTGAAAGAATATGGGCAATTTTGACCCCAGTCTGCCATTAACAGGGGTTGTGATTATTTCAAGGGCTTCCTAGGTGGTGCTAGGGGTAAAGAACCTGCCTGCCAATGCAGGAGACATAAGAGACTCAGGTTTGATAGCTGGGTCAGGAAGATCCCCTGGAGGAGGGCATGGCAACCCAGTCCAGTATTCATGCCTGGAGAATCCCATGGACAGAGGAGCCTGGTGAGCTACAGTCCATGGGGTCACAAAACGTCGGACACAGCTGAAGCGACTGAACACACACACATGCAAGGCCTTGCAGTCTAACTCATGTTATAAAATCAGTTTAGGTCATTTTTTTTTTTAAAGCTCTAGCTAGTTTCTAAAATATTATAAAGTTAAAAAGTAAAATAAAATTAAATTAAATAAAAAAATAAAATGCTTCTTTAATTTATTTTGCAATGAGATTAATTTTCAAAAGAAATCTCATGAAACTGGTAATAAAAGAATGAGGATTTTTTTTTTTTTTTGCTACTTATATTCTATGTGGTACATTTGAAGGTGTCTCAGAGCATCTCAACATTTTGGTGCTGAAAACCTCTTAAAGGAATCTTTCATACTGCAGTTACCTCCAAAGAGGAGTTTGTTTTCTTTTTAAAAAAATTTAAATTTATTTTATTAATTTATTACATAAGTAATATGTTTCACTTTAGAAAAATTAGAAAGTCAGATAACTTAAACAAGAAATGGCTGTAATTCTAGCCCCCGGAAATAATTGCTGTTAATAATAGACTGTATATCATCACACACATTTAAAAATATCTTATCAAAACACTCATTATGCTGTAAATCTGCTTCCTGTTATTTAATAATGCATCCCAAGCACTTTCCATTGAGTAAAATATCTTTCCGTAGTAGTTTTTAATGGAACATATGGTCCATGTCATCAGTCGCCTTTAAATGAACATTTAAATGGCTTTCCATTTTTCACCATTTCCGTTTTCCACTATTAAGATTTATACTACAGTAAACAATTTTATATACATCTTTGTGCATTTGTCTGATTGATTCCTCAGGATACATCCACCAAAGTGGAATTTCTACATTAAATGAAACCTCTATTTTCGGAGGCATTTATTAGAATGTCCAAATGGCCCATTATTGAGGTGTTAACAATTTGCACTCCCTTTAGTCATGATCCTTAGCTCTCTCTTAAACCTTTGACAGTCCAAGAGAATAAATAATGACACCTCAATAAGTTTTAATGCGCCCTACTCGGAGTACTAGTGAGGAAGTGTAGTTTCCCATACAGTTATCAGTTGTTTGCATTTCTTCTCTTGTGACTTCCCCACTTAGTTACTTCCCAATTCTAGGAGAGAATCCAGACTACTTTTGGCTGTCTGATTCAATCTAGAATTTATCCCAATTTTCATCTTTTCATCTCATTTAAACCTTCCCTTTCTTGTCTAATCCTTAGAAAAATGACCAGAAATCTAATATCCACCAAAACAAATTCTTCTATATGCTGTTAATTTTTCCAATCTACATTGACCTCTTTTCTTTTAATCTTTTAATAAAGCACACAGCAATAGCATCTTTTAAAATGTGACAGGACAATAATGTTTTGAGGTTTGGGATGGGGTAAGAGCTTTGGCAAAAGAGAGGAAACACTCACTCCTGGTGAAAGAAATTGAGGGGAAGTGGAATTATTACTTTAGTATTTTTAAGAGTTTTACTATATGAATACTTGTTGTTCAGTCACTCGGTCGTGTCTGACTCTGCTACCCCAGGACTGTAGCATGCTAGGCTTCCCTGTCCTTCACTGTCTCTCAGAGTTTGCTCAAATTTATGACCACTGAATTGATGATGCCATCCAACCATCTCATCCCCTATCATCCTCTTCTCCTCATGCCCTCAATCTTTTACAGCATCAGGGTCTTTTCCAGATATGAATACTAAGAAGCATAAAATAATATGAACATTTCCCCAAACTTATTTTTATCACAAAATCATTTTTGCACCTCTTTGCCTTTATTCCCAGGTGAATGGTGGCAAAGAATAAAGCTGGACCCATGCAAACCTTTTATGCACTGTTGGAAAAATTAATTCCAAATACATGTCTTGCTGTGTGTCACAAACATCATCATTCTACGTGGCATATGAAATGAAAATGATAATTATGATGACTCAAAATATACCTCTGCAAGATTTATGCTTGAGTACAAGGAGCTCATCTAGAAATTTCCACTTCCTTGCAGCAGCAGAAGGTCTGGGAACTGAAATACTAGAGCTGAGAAGTTCCTTGGACCAACTCGTGCACCCCAGTTGCTTACCCATACAATGAAAGCTGCTGTTAGTGAAAACATCTTGCCTGAGATCATATAACTCAGAGTGGGAAAAACCCGGAGTTCCTAAGTCTAAATTCTGCAGGCCCTGCCTTCTAGTCATTACCTGGGGCCAGCTCTGGGCCCTGGTTCTAATCCCCAGCCTGTGTGTGAGGCAACACTTTGCTCTGTGCATACCCCAAATCAGTGCTGGACTCTGCTGCTCCTCAACACAGATGTGTTGACAAGATGAGGTGTTGCTAGTGGTAAAGAACTCGTGTACCCATGTAGGTAGACCTAAGAGATGTTGGTTCAATCCCTGAGTAGGAAAGATCCCTGGAGGAGGAAATGGCAACCCATACCAGTATACTTGCCTGGAGAATTCCATGCACAGAAGAGCCTGGCAGGTTACAGTCCATAGGGTTGCAGAGAGTCAGAGACAACTGAAGCGACTTAGCAAGCATATTCTTATCAGCACACAGGATTTAATACTGCCCTTATTTGTTATATTTTCAAGTTTGCACTTCACAGAGCAAAGCTGATTGTGACTCATAAAGCCCAGAAGAATAATTATTGCAGGGAGATTAAGATTTCTGTTTACACCGTGAAGCACACTCCTAATGAGAGATGCAGAATTTTGCAGCATCTCTGCTTTTGCAACATGCACATTTGATGAGAATATATTTCATCGTCTACAGCCTCATATATTTCTGATTAGCTTTAAACTTAATTAGTCCCTACTAAACCAATGTCAGTTACGTTCTGGGAGGGGGACTCTTCTTGAAGAACTTCCCCATTCTAATGAAATATGAGATGTTCATGGGCTATAAAAATAGGGAACACAACGACTTAATTTCTTGTCTGGAAGCAAAGTTCCTGGAACACGTGAGTCAAGTGGCAGTAGTTTGTAATTCATTTGAGAACATTCCCGCTCACAAAGAACAAGAGTGCAAACTGCGATCAACATCCGAGACTTTGCAGAAAACTCTTAAAGAGGAAGGTGATAAGCTGATGAGGCCCCCACTCACTATGGAAATTTCAGAAGCTTTCTTTGAGCTGCTGTCCACTGATAAACTACCTCATGTTTTCCGAGTTCCCATAGTGAGGAAAACATTCAAGTGTGCTGTCTACAAAATTAACTGTCTGACTACAGCTCACAAAGATGAGATCTGCAACTCAGCTTTATGCCTCCCTAGCCTTGTGTCTGGCTTCACCCCTCCCTTCTCACTTTTATCCTTTGCTGCTCCCCTAAAAGGCTCTTCTTGAGTCAGCTTGTTCTCTTTATTTTGTGAACATTACTTCTTCTGGCCTGGCTTTTTCTCTATTGCACATTGTTTCCCCTGCCAGGGGCCTGTTGTTCAGTTATCCAGTTGTTTCTGACTCTGCAATCCCACAGACTGAAGCAGGTCAGGCTTCCCTGTCCTTCACAATCTCCCGGAGTTTGCTCAAACTTATGTTCATTGAGTTGGTGATGCCATCCAACCATCTCATCCTTTGCCGTCCCCATTGCCTCCTGCTCTCAATCTTTCCCAGCATCAGGGTCTTTTCCAATGAGAGAGCTCTTCACATCAGGTGGCCAAATTATTGGAGCTTCAGCTTCAGTCCTTCCAATGAATAGTCAAGGTTGATTTCCTTTAGGGTTGACTGATTTGATCTCCTTGTTGTCCAAGGGACTCTCAAGAGTCTTCTCCAACACCAGGGATCTACCCTGATTTCTTCTTAGAGAACTCTGTTCCTCAGGTACAGGTACAGCCTATACTCATGGAACAAGTTTTGAGACTAGGTACTTTTTTCAGGTGATAGACATGTCAAATAAATAAGCAATCATTCTTTCCTTCACGGTATTCATAATTCAATGAGATCTAAAAGCTTTGTATTTGCTCCAGTCCCATGCAATTCTTTCATTTGCTAAATTCCCAGAGTATTTATTTTCTAAACCTTTCCATTTTTGTGCTGTGCTAAGTTGCTTCAGTCATGTCCGACTCTTTGTAACCTTATAGACTGTAGCCTGCCAGGCTCCTCTGTCCATGGGACTCTCCAGGCAAGAATACTGGAGTGGGCTGCCATACCCTCCTCCAGGAGATCTTTCTGACCCAGGGATCAAACCCACATCTCCTATATCTCCTGCACTGGTGTGTTCTTTACCATTAGCACCACCTGGGAAGCCCTTCCATTCCTAGCTATCAGTTACTATTGTCTTGGAACATTTCTCCAAGCTTTGGTCTTCTGACTGTTTCCTTTGTGCACTTGAACAAATTCATTCCTTAATCTATAAATTTTTATGTGTATGTTTCTATAGATTTCGTCTTTTTTTTTCAAATTAATTAAATTGAAAAGGAAAAGCTTATTACTACCTCAAATAGAAAACCAGCATTACTTGCCTTAATAAAACATAACCATAAAGAATATAACAAAACCATAACATTATTATTAAATTCTAGGAAAACACAGAAGAATGTTCATAGTAGCCTAATTCGTTAAAGCAAAAAGCTGAAAACAACTCAGATGTTCATAGTAGTATGCTAGGTAAATTGTTGTGTGTTCACACAATAAGAAACTACACAGCATGAAAAAGAACAAGCTACTGTAACATCCACCAGATGACGATAACAGACAGAATGATGAATGAAAGATGCTAGACTATGTACTAAATGATTCCATTTCTATGAAAATCAAGAACGGGTATTGAAGCTCCTGAAGCTTGTTTGTCAGAAGAGAGTAGGGAGGGAAGAACAACAAAAATTTAAAGATTCTTATCACATCACATCTCCTATTAAAATGTAAACTCCAGAGACAGGAATCCTAACTGATTTGTTCAGTTGACACATCCCCAGTGCCTAGACTGGTATCCAGCACATGGGAAATACTCATTAAACATTTAAATAAGTGAATGGATTTTATTTGTCCAGAAATCTGTGAGGTTATTTCTGCAACATCCCCATTCTTGAATCTACATCAGCTGGGAGAGGATTGTGAATCTTCATTTCACGCTTACTGAGGTCTGCACTGCAGAACCTTCAAGAACCTTTGCTTTTCTGGATATCTGCAGCTCTACACAGCCCTTTGACTCCAGCCAGCACAGGCTCTTCTTCCATCATTATAAATTTGTTTTCTCCAAACTGCTCTCCCAGAGTGGTCACTTAGAAGAGCAGTCAGACTTTCACCACTAGTCCTTTCTTCCATGCTGAATACACAAAACATTTGTATTGGGACAACTCCAATTTTGGCTGAAGTCCTTGCCTTTTGCAAGAGTCTTCTTTCAAGAAACAGCCACACTGTTGGATGTATTTCCAAGATGGAAGACACATGGTATTGCTTTGGTTGTGCTGACTACCTATGTTGTGGGAAGAGGAAACACTCTGACTTTTCAGAATGAAAATAAAACCTCAGTATGCAGAAGCTTTGTAGTTCTTTTTTCTTTTATATTTTCTAGCATAAGAATCCTGAGGCAATTTGTATGGAATTACAAAAAACCTCAAATAGCCAAAGCTATTTGAGAAAGAAGAATGGAACTGGAGGAATCAACCTGCCTGACTTCAGGCTCTACTACAAAGCCACAGTCATCAAGACAGTATGGTACTGGCACAAAGACAGAAATATAGATCAATGGAACAAAATAGAAAGCCCAGAGATAAATCCACGCACATATGGACACCTTATCTTTGACAAAGGAGGCAAGAGTATACAATGGATTAAAGACAATCTCTTTAACAAGTGGTGCTGGGAAAACTGGTCAACCACTTGTAAAAGAATGAAACTAGAGCACTTTCTAACACCATACACAAAAATCAACTCAAAATGGATTAAAGATCTAAATGTAAGACCAGAAACTATAAAACTCCTAGAGGAGAACATAGGCAAAACACTCTCCGACTTACATCACAGCAGGATCCTCTATGACCCACCTCCCAGAATATTGGAAATAAAAGCAAAAATAAACAAATGGGACTTAATTAAACTTAAAAGCTTCTGCACAACAAAGGAAACTATAAGCAAGGTGAAAAGATAGCCTTCAGAATGGGAGAAGATAATAGCAAATGAAGCAACTGACAAACAACTATCTCAAAAATATACAAGCAACTCCTACAGCTCAATTCCAGAAAAATAAATGACCCAATCAAAAAATGGGCTAAAGAACTAAATAGACATTTCTCCAAAGAAGACATACAGATGGCTAACAAACACATGAAAAGATGCTCAACATCACTCATTATCAGAGAAATGCAAATCAAAACCACTATGAGGTACCATTTCACACCAGTCAGAATGGCTGCGATCCAAAAGTCTACAAGCAATAAATGCTGGAGAGGGTGTGGAGAAAAGGGAACCCTCTTACACTGTTGGTGGGAATGCAAACTAGTATAGCCACTATGGAGAACAGTGTGGAGATTCCTTAAAAAACTGGAAATAGAACTGCCTTATGATCCAGCAATTCCACTGCTGGGCATACACATTGAGGAAACCAGAATTGAAAGAGACACATGTACCCCAATGTGCATCGCAGCACTGTTTATAATAGCCAGGACATGGAAGCAACCTAGATGTCCATCAGCAGATGAATGGATAAGAAAGCTGTGGTACATATACACAATGGATTATTACTCAGCCATTAAAAAGAATACATTTGAATCAGTTCTAATGAGGTGGATGAAACTGGAGCCTATTATACAGAGTGAAGTAAGCCAGAAAGAAAAACACCAATACAGTATACTAACGCATATGTATGGAATTTAGAAAGATGGTAAAAAAATAAATAAATAAATTTCTGATAATTATTGGAAATAATTTTTCATAGGACAAGTCTAGAGGAAAGCAGGAAAAAAAAAAAAAGAATCCTGAGGCAAACAGACATATGCCATAATCAAAATGAGGAGTTAAAATTTTTTTTTCAATTTCTACTCTGATCAATGATTTTATGAAACTGATAGAAGCTATATGCTTCTCCATTCTATTCAATATTAGCATCATATATCACCTTCCCAGGTGGAGCCAGTGGTAAAGAATCCTCCTGCCAATGCAGTAGACACAAGACTGGGGTATGATCCTGAAAAAACCCATGGACAGAGGACCTGGCAGGCTACAGCCCATGGGACTGCAAACAGTTGGACACGACTAAGCACTTGTCAGCATATCACTTTTTACTTCTTTTAGGAAATAATAGGATTGTTGCAAAAGTGACATTAACTTTCTTGCCTATGAAGATAGTTTCCAAAATAATAGAAAAATTGTAAAAATTTATGAGTGCTCCTTGGTTCATAACCCTTCTGGAAGCTCCTCCATGGACCTAAGATTTGAAATGCAGCCTGAGCTTGTGTCTTGGCATTGGAGGTGAGTGGAAAGGGCTCTATATGTGGTCTTAGCCTCCAAAATAAATTTTTCTATCACTCCACCCAAGGATAATGGGATTTTAGGAAATCAGGACACAAGTTTAAGAACAGGAGCCACAGATTGAGAAACAGCTGGCTTTAAGGCCAGTTTTAAAGATTCCCTGGGTAATGACAGTTGAGTCTCTGCCTCTTTTTGCTTTCTTTGTTTTTCTTTTCTTTCCATCTCATGAGATCTGAGAACAGCATTTAGATGTTTTACTTCATGTCAATAAAATGTATCAGAAGGTCAAACTTACCTATGTGCCAAGGAGAGACATAGACCTTCAAGAAATTTTCAGATTAAAATTCTATTTACAGACGTACAAGTAAAATGTGATATTGTTCTTATATTTTCATTTTCCCCTTGTAAGCATCATATTTTCCATTCTCATGCCTTGCTCCTGTAAACTGTCCTTAAAATGTAGATTTATTTTCCTCTCTCTGTGAAACTAGTTTCCAAGCTACCTTAAATTTCATATTTTCTCGATATTAAGATTCCTCAATATTAAGAGTCCATTAACAATATCCCTGATTTTATAGCTTTTTGTAGAGGGCAGAGGAATTACTCCTAAGTTAAATGTATACCTTGACATTGATTGCAAAATATATTCAGATTTTAGAAAATGGGAAAATAGAAGAGTATCTTAGAATGGATAAAATATGTTGTTGCTTTTGTTTGGAAAATTGCATTTTAATAGGGGAATTTAAGCCCCTGATGGGTATGTGAGAAGAAAAGATGGATATTTTCATGTGGGATGGGGAGTCTTTCTTGTGCTTTTCCTCATCTATTCTCTCCCACTTTCATTTATTTCAAGACTGGTCTCTCTCACTTTCATTTATTTCAAGATTACTCATATATCATCTTAGGACATTAATAGGTTGACAGACATTTCAAACCTCTTGGAGCAAAAACACTTAAAGAAAAGTGACAAAGCCAGATTTAAACCTGAATCTTTTATTTTCTAATTCCAGAAAAAAATATATCCTGTTAAATTCCTTTCCTTTCCCCCAAACAGGTCTCAGTGAAAAGCAGTACATGGTAATTATAATACTTACAAAGACCATATGTTACAAAACATCAGCAGAGAAAAGATTATGGGAAGATATTATAGAAGCATTCTTTAAATTAATCAGTGTTCATCCAATTACCTACTCTTTGGTTTTATATAGTGGAATAAATGAATGATTTGAAAAAGTAATGTCAGGGCAAAAGCAGAAGTCTAAAATCTAGATGCAACTATTAAGTACAATAGATTCTTTGACAAGGATGTCAGTTATTGGCACTTAGAGTCAAAAGAGAGTTAAATGAGACAATACATTTTTAAAAAACTTAGCTTGCGATACAGTTGAGTGCTTGGTGAATGTGTCCAAGGAGTAATATTATATACAAGGTCAGAGTTGTTCTGATGTCAGTAACATCCAGAGAAAGACTGGAAATGCTCATCCTTTCCAGCTATTTGGTCTAGAAGACATAGATTTATTGAAGTTGCACCACTTCAACCAGACAACATAGCTGAATTTAAAAATAAATAATTTTTAAAAATTATTTAAAAATAAATAATCTGTCATTTAAAAATAAATCCCCTCCATTTTGTGTGTGGGTATGTATGAGTGTGAATTCAGAGATAAGAGTTAATCACAGCTCTGGTAATGTCTTAATACTTTCAGGAGGAAGTTTGACATTTTTCTTAGTTGATGGGCCAGAAGAACCTTTACAGAGTATCTTTGCTTCTTCAACATTTCACACACGAGAATCAGAAAAAAGTATTGGTAAATCCAGATTTCTTTACTTTTCAAAGTGATTTTCTTTTCCCTATGGAGCAAATTATATAAGAAAAGCATACTTCTTTTGGTTAGATAAAAGTGTGATTTTGAAAGGAAGGAGGAAGGAAGGAGGAGTATAACTTTGTGAGTTTTCTTTGGATCCTTTTGCAGTAGGAAGTAGATTTAATGAAGAGTTACTGCAAAGAAGTGCTGTAGTGAAGCATAGAGGGAGACAGGAGGCTTCTGAGTTAGCGTGGGCAGGGACACTGTGCTCCAGAGATAGGGATGAAGCATCCCAGTAGAGAGAAGGGTACTGGAAGGGGTGATGGAAGAAGGCTAATGACCACCATTTTGCCCAGATCAGCCCTGATGGCGCCTCTTTATACATAATATGTGTGCAGTGCATATTAAGTATCTCCAGGCATCCTACTGAGTACAACCCCATGGACTGTGGCCCTCTAGGCTCCTCTGTCCATGGGATTCTCCAGGCAAGAATACTGGAGTGGGTTGCCATGCCCTCCTCCAGGGGATCTTCCTGACATGGGATTGAACCCCACATCTCTTATGTCTCCTGCATAGGCAGGCAGGTTCTTTACCACTCATGCCACCTGGGAAGCCCAATATATATATACACATTATATATATATATAAAGAGGTAAATGTGTTAAAGATGACTCTTCTACAATTGTTCTTCAATCTGCTGTTTTGTAACCTTGTGATCTTGGAGGTAGCTTATTTAGGGCTTATAGATTTTAAGATTTAGCCTCAATATAATCCCATGCTGGTATGGCTCTGAGCCTGGCCTTCAGGAGGTGTTGGCTTTGCTGACTGCATTACTCTATATCTGTTAGAAAAGGCCGCACTCCTTGTTAATGATAACTTGTTTCTAGTTGTCTGCAGTGTGATAACTCTTTTTAGCTAGGCTGCATTTCAGCTTCATGAGAGCATTAACTACTTTTGAACTGTGGTGTTGGAGAAGACTCTTGAGAGTCCCTTGGACAGCAAAGAGATCCAACCAGTAGGAGATCAGCCCTGGGATTTCTTTGAAAGGAATGATGCTAAAGCTGAAACTCCAGTACTTTGGCCACCTCATGTGAAGAGTTGACTCATTGGAAAAGACTCTGATGCTGGGAGGATTGGGGGCAGGAGGAGGAGGGGACGACAGAGGATGAGATGGCTGGATGGCATCACCGACTCGATGGACGTGAGTCTGGGTGTACTCTGGGAGTTGGTGATGGACAGAGAGGCCTGGCGTGCTGCGATTCATGGGGTCGCAAAGAGTCAGACACGACTGAACAACTGAACTGAACTAAACTGAACTAACAGTTCATTAGACATGAACTGTGAGATACAGTGAAGACACATTGAGAAGAGAACCAATGAGGAGAATTCTCACCAGACATTGAATCTGTTGGTATCTTGATCTTGAACTTCTCAGCCTCCCAAACTGTAGGAAATAACTTTGCTGTTTAAGTCATCCAATCTATGGTAATTTGTTATAGCAGCCAAAACTAAGACAGTTGGCCAATTTTTATGTTAATGGGAATAATTCAGTAGTGAGGCAGCCATTTATGTGATAAGGGAGAGAAGGAGTAATTACTGCAGGTTCATTTTTGAAAATGTGGAGAAAGACAGTCTTCAGAGTATTACTGGAGGTGTGGCCCATTGTTGAGAGCAGTGACATTTTATTTGATGTAATGGAGAAATTATGAGAAAAGATGTAAGGTGACAAGTTTTGCTAGTGGGAAGATGAAGGCATTGATTTTTTTCTTTAAATCAATAACGTATGAGACAAGGCTATTGTTTGTGAATGAGAAGTTTGGACAAAGTGCAGGTGTTGGAGAAGGGACAGTAAGATGTGAAATAGTTTGAGTGAGTAGGAAAGTAAATGAATTGAAGAAGTATAATATTATTGCTGGGCTGTGCTGGTTGAGCTTTTGAGGTCTGTGATCATAAATTATGTTGTTGTTGTGTAGTCACTAAGTCATGTCTGTCTCTTTTGTGACCCCATGGACTGTAGCCTGCCAGGCTCCTCTGTCTATGGGGTTTTCCAGGCAAGAATACTGGAGCAGGTTTCCATATCCTACTCCAGGGGATCTTCCCAATCCAGGGGTTGAACCTGCATCTCTGCACTGCAGGCAGATTCTTTACCACTGAGCCACATAGGAATCCCCTGATCATAAATTCTAGGAGATATCACATAGCACTATTGTTTCTCATCAATGATCAGCTACTTGGTTGCATCACAGATATATCAGATCAGATCAGATCAGATCAGTCGCTCAGTCGTGTCCGACTCTTTGCGACCCCATGAATCGCAGCATGCCAGGCCTCTCTGTCCATCACCAACTCCCGGAGTTCACTGAGACTCACGTCCATCGAGTCAGTGATGCCATCCAGCCATCTCATCCTCTGTCATCCCCTTCTCCTCTTGCCCCCAATCCCTCCCAGCATCAGAGTCTTTTCCAATGAGTCAACTCTTCGCATGAGGTGGCCAAAGTACTGGAGTTTCAGCTTTAGCATCATTCCTTCCAAAGAAATCCCAGGGCTGATCTCCTTCAGAATGGACTGGTTGGATCTCCTTGCAGTCCAAGGGACTCTCAAGAGTCTTCTCCAACACCACAGTTCAAAGGCATCAATTCTTCGGCACTCAGCCTTCTTCACAGTCCAACTCTCACATCCATACATGACCACAGGAAAAACCATAGCCTTGACTAGATGGACCTTTGTTGGCAAAGTAATATCTCTGCTTTTCAATATGCTATCTAGGTTGGTCATAACTTTCCTTCCAAGGAGTAAGTGTCTTTTAATTTCATGGCTGCAGTCACCATGTGCAGTGATTTTGGAGCCCAGAAAAATAAAGTCTGACAATGTTTCCACTGTTTCCCCATCTAGTTCCCATGAAGTGATGGGACCGGATGCCATGATTTTCGTTTTCTGAATGTTGAGCTTTAAGCCAACTTTTTCACTCTCCACTTTCACTTTTATCAAGAGGCTTTTTAGTTCCTCTTCACTTTCTGCCATAAGGGTGGTGTCATCTGCATATCTGAGGTTATTGATATTTCTCCCAGCAATCTTGATTCCAGCTTGTGTTTCTTCCAGTCCAGCGTTTCTCATGATGTACTCTGCATATAAGTTAAATAAGCAGGGTGACAATATACAGCCTTGACGTACTCCTTTCCCTATTTGGAACCAGTCTGTTGTTCCATGTCCAGTTCTAGCTGTTGCTTCCTGACCTGCATACAGGTTTCTCAAGAGGCAGATCAGGTGGTCTGGTATTCCCATCTCTTGAAGAATTTTCCACAGTTTGTTGTGATCCACACAGTCAAAGGCTTTGGCATAATCAATAAAGCAGAAATAGATGGTTTTCTGGAACTCTCTTGCTTTTTCCATGATCCAGCAGATGTTGGCAATTTGATCTCTGGTTCCTCTGCCTTTTCTAAAACCAGCTTGAACATCAGGAATATATATATCACACATATATAGTTGAGTTTAAACAAGAATAAGGCTTTCTTTAGCATGCCGGTAGTGGTAAAAGGGAGCAGGCAATAGTTAGAATGATGGACCAGTGCAATCTTATCTGTGTGAGGCCTCAGAAGAAATGGCTAATGATTATATGTGGTAGGCACTTTCTATAATGGCTCCTAATTACCCACACTTCTTGGTATTTACACCCTTGTGCAATTCCCTTGGGTCCTGTGTATAGATTGAACCTAGTGACTTTCTTCTAGTAAATAGACTATAGCTTATTGAGTGTCATTTCAGAAATTAGGTTACAAAAGACTGTGATTTCTATCTTAGTAGCCCTGTCTCTCTTATCTTCTCATTTTCTCTGCTCTGATAAGGTGCATACCCTATTTTGAGATGCCCTGTGGAAAGGTCCACATGGCCGGGAACCTCTGACCAACAGTCAATGAGAAATTGAGGCCCTCAGTCTAACAGCTTGTAAGGAAGTGAATCCCACCAACAATTTAGAAGCAGATCCTCTTCCAGTTAAGGTTTAGATGAGACTGCAATTGTAACCAACCAACCTCTTGATTGCAGCCTTTGTGAAAAACCCTCATCCGGAAGTCTTAACTCAGCCATGCCCAGGTTCCTTACCCACAGAAACTATGACCTAACAAATGTTTGCTGTTTTAAGCCATTACATTTGGGGATGATTTGCTGTGCAGCATTAGATAAGTGGTACATGACATGATGATGGAATGAATGAGTCAGAGGACTTGAGGGGAGCTAAAGAATGAGTGGAATGGTTATGCTAGAGCAGATAAAGATAGGAAGTAGTGGCCATGGAGGGGGAAGTGGGTACTTGAAGTCAAGATTTCAGATATGGTGCAGATAACAATAAAGACAAGGTCTACGGGATGACTACAAAGATGGTGGCTGAGGTGGGGTGAAGGAATAGATCTTTGCAAGTTAAAAGACCAAGAAACCTAGAAGGCAAGGTATTAGATCTGCACAGATGCTGATATAATCAAACTAACAGGAAAAGAAATGGAGAAGAAGACTGTGTGAAATATGAGCCCGTTGTTATCCTGAGGGTCCTCTAACCTTAAAGTGAGTGAGTGAAAGTTTCTCAGTCATGTCTGACTCTGTAACCCCATGGACTAGCCTCCCAGGCTCCTCTGTCCGTGGGAAGGAATTCTCCCAGCAAGAATACTGGAGTGGGAAGCCATTCCCTTCTCCAGATCTTCTTGACTTAGGAATTGAACCAGGGTCTCCTGCATTGTAAGTATATTCTTTACCAGCTGAGCTATGAGGGAAACCCCTAACTTTATAAGGTAGGTCTCTCTCCAGGATACATCTTGGATATGAATACGACGCTGTAGCCAGTGCTCTGATAATTAGACACATCAGCTAGAGACTTTGCAATATAAGCTGGGGAAATGAAGAAACATAGAGATGATGCATCCATTTTAAAAATGGTAATGATAGCAGAATCTTCTAGTCTCCAGTAACACCACTATCCAGTATCTAGTCTCAGTGAGACTGGGGTGGGACAGTGAATTCTGTGTATTAGCAGTGGGGGCAAAATAGATTCATGGGGCCAGAACTGTGCCTCCAGGGAATTCTCTAGGGTGTTCTGTAAGCTACCTGTATATTCACTTTTTGGCATAAGTTAGTCAGAGTTTAATTCCTCTGGTGCAACTAAGAATCCTGATCGACAATGATGTGGTAAAATCTGATGCCATGAACATCAAAAAAAAGAAAAAGTGAGGAATGTGTTTCATGAGGACCACATAGAAGGACTAAAAGGGGAAGTGGTTTTGTTCAATAACAAAGTTATGATATACCAATAAATGTACCTAAAAGCATATTCATTTTAGCCTTATTTATAATAGCAAAATAGACAATTGCTTAAAAAACATGCTCTATAGAGAGTTGCTCTAAAAATTTAGCCAAAAATAGTTCTCCTATAAATTTTTGTAGGAAATTACAATGCTGTGTTCTTGAAAAATTAATAACACAGAAGAATGTTTAAGATTTGTTGACAAATGAGAAGAACAAGGTTACAGGTTATGGATGATATATACAATGTGAGCTCAGTTTTGTTGAGAAAACTATAGAAGTCTGTATAAAAAAATACTAGAGGTATATATTACTACCTTTACATGTTAAAAGTGATTGTCTTTGGAGAAAAGGATTATAAGTCATTTACATTTTGTTATTTGTGCTTTTAAGTATTTTCAAATCTTTTGAAAGGAGTGGTTTAAGTAATGTAAAAAATTTTTAAGAAGTTAAAAGTGAAATTTGATAAATATTTCCTCCAAAAATATGCTGAGGATTCGGTGTGGCTTTCTTACGTGTAGTCCAGCCACGGTGATAGGAGTCCTGGCTCCCAGGATCTCCAGCATGAATTCTGAAGCTTTATTGTGGATTGTGTCATGGTTGCCTCCTTGCAGATGTGAAAGAAGCTATGGTGGTCATCAGTATACCTAATTTGACTGATAGTGGAGCTTTGGAATTTTCTTTCCTTAGAAGGATCTATTTTCCTTGGGTGACAAGAAAGAATAGAGGTAGTCTGTAATAGTTGCTTTTCAAAACCAGGTAAGAAAATTCACTAGGTCTTGGAATCTTTATCTAGTCTTGAATCTAAGCTCTGATTCATAGTTGTTGTTGTTCAGTCAGTCAGTCGTGTCCGACTCTTTGTGATCTCATGGACTGAAGCACACCAGGCTTCCCTGACCTTCACCATCTCCCAGAGCTTGCTCAAACTCATGTCCATTGACTTGGTGATGCCATCCAACCACCTCATCCTCTGTTGTCCCCTTCTCCTTCTGCTTTCAATCTTTCCCAGCATCAGGTCAGCTCTTGGCATCAGGTGGCCAAAGTATTGGAGCTTCAGCTTCAGCATCAGTTCCTCCAATATTCAGGATTGATTTCCTTTAGGAATGACTATTTTGATATCCTTGCAGTCCAAGGGACTCTCAAGAGTCTTCAACACCACAGTTGGAGGTGATTCATAGGGTAATTTTAAAATCTTTAACAATATCTATATTTTCTTCTTGTTCAAAGCTTTAGTAAAGCTTTATTTTGTTGAAACATGTGGTTTAATTTCCATAACATTAGTTTCCAAAAGCATTTTGGAAATCTTTTTTTCCATAGATGGAAAGTTTTATGAAACCCTGTTTATCTTGAAAAAATCTTTTTCCACTATAATACAGAACAGAGAGAAAAGAAACACTCCCTCAAAAACCAGAGTAGTGTTCACTTAAGAAAAATAATCCACTTGTTTAATCTTTATGCAGCATCAATACGCCAAGATTTTTTTTAATGTAGCTTAGTCAAGCTTAATATACTTAACTGCTTTACAGAAAAAGATAAATTCTATTTTCTCTATGTATTTCAACATAATTTTATTTAAAAAAGCCTATATAAGATAAGATGTATGTGTTGTAAATAATACAAAATAGCTAAAATACATTGGTTTTGTAAATTTCAGTTCATAATCAGTTGCAGCTGTGTAGTATCCAAACGTTGGAAGAGTGAACACAGAGAACTACATAAACTTTGAATGTGAATATCACACTTGTTCTTTCAAATTTTTGGCTGACAAAATACTGCAGAATCCTTACAAGAAATTGGCTCTCATTGGTTTTGCCTTTTCTGGACCTCTGAGAAATTTTGAGGTCACTGTCAGCATGGGACCCAGGCTTCTTTCTGAGCTCCAGATCAGGTGCCCTTGGATTTTCACCAAATCTAATGAATCCATAGGGTCAACACCCTGACTTCAGTAGTTTCTTGAGGGAAGAACATCAGCCACAGCCTTCCTGGAGGTTAATGCAGAACTAAAATCGTTGCCTTGATTTTGAAATTTAAGAAACTTTTAATTTTCTTTCTTTTTTTTGGTGAGTCAAAGAATGGGTAACTTTCCAGCCATCTGAGACAAATTCAGATGAAGAATTCCACATAGAGTTGCTTAGAAGCCAGTAATCTATGCAGAATTCTTCATTTCGTGGAAGTCCTTGGAATTCTACATGTGGTTTGGGTGTTGTGCATGAATTACCTCTGTGGAAGAAGTTTCTACCTTCTTCAGGCATCTCATAAATAACTAACGTATGTCCAAAACTGGCACCTGCACTGCTTGCTTCAATTTGAGAGCTCCTGTAAGATCATGGCATCTGGTCCCATCATTTCATGGGAAATAGATGGAGAAACAGTGAAAACAGTGTCAGACTTTATTTTTTTGGGCTCCAAAATCACTGCAGATGGTGACTGCAGCCATGAAATTAAAAGACACTTACTCCTTGGAAGGAAAGTTATGACCAACCTAGACAGCATATTCAAAAGCAGAGATATTACTTTGCCAACAAAGGTCCGTCTAGTCAAGGCTATGATTTTTCCAGTGGTCATGTATGGATGTGAAAGTTGGACTGTGAAGAAAGCTGAGCACCAAAGAATTGATGCTTTTGAACTGTGGTGCTGGAGAAGACTCTTGTGAGTCCTTTGGACTGCAAGGAGATCCAACCAGTCCATCCTAATGGAGACCAGTCCTGGGTGTTCATTGGAAGGAATGATGCTGAGGCTGAAACTCCAATACTTTGGCCACCTCTTGTGAAGAGTTGACTCATTGGAAAAGACCCTGATGCTGGGAGGGATTGGGGGCAAGAGGAGAAGAGGACGACAGAGGATGAGATGGCTGGATGGCATCATCGACTCGATGCACATGAGTTTGGGTCAACTCCAGGAGTTGGTGATGGACAGGGAGGCCTGGAGTGCTGCAATTCATGGGTTTGCAAGGAGTTGGATACGACTGAGCGACTGAACCAAGCTGATTTAAAACTTGCAGGTTATGCTGAAGACCAGGATCATTTTATATCTGAGAAAAATGAAAGAAATTGTCTTTGTTCAGATGAGAGAATGTAATTTTATTACCAATTATTGTGCTTTGTCTATCTGCTGTTTTTTTCTTTTTCAGATATTAGTGTTTCTTAGGTCTCTTGGAACTCTTCTTCAGGTCTCTTAAATCTTCCTTGATTATTTCTATCTGTGTCTGTCTTTTTTTTTTTAAAGGTCAACTTCTACCAATAATTTAGAGAAGAGCTAACACCTATTCTACTCAAATTCTTCCAGAAAATTGCAGAGGAAGGTAAACTGGCAAACAATGAGGCTACCATCATCTTAATACCAAAACCAGACAAAGATGCCACAAAAAAGAAAACTACAGGCCAATATCACTGATGAACATAGATGCAAAAATCCTGAACAAAATTCTAGCAAACAGAATCCAACAACATATTAAAAAGATCATACATCATGACCAAGTGGGCTTTATCCCAGGGATGCAAAGATTCTTCAATATTTGCAAATCAATTAATGAGATACAGCACCTTAACAAATTGAGGGATAAAAACCATATGATTGTCTCAATAGATGCAGAGAAATCCTTTGACAACATTCAACATCCATTTATGATAAAAACCCTCCAGAAAGCAGGAATAGAAGGAACATACCTCAACATAATAAAAGCCATAGATGATAAACCCACAGCAAACATTATCCTCAATAGAGAAAAAATTAAAAGCATTCCCTCTAAAGTCATGAACAAGACATGGGTGCCTATTCTCACCACTACTATTCAACATAGTTTTGGAAGTTTTAACCATAACAATAAGAGAAGAAAAAGAAATAAAAGGAATCCAGATAGGAAAAGAAGTAAAACTCTCACTGTTTGCAGAAGACATGATCTTCTACATAGAAAACCCTAAAGACACCACCAAAAATTACAAAAGCTAATCAATGAATATTAAAGTTAGTAATATTAATTGCAGGATATAAAATTAACACACAGAAATCCCTTGCATTCCTGTACACTAACAATGATAAAACAGGAGAAATTAAGGAAACAACTCCATTCACCATTGCAACAAAAATAATAAAATACTTAGGAATCAGTTCAGTTCAGTTCAGTCACTCAGTCGTGTCCGACTCTTTGTGACCCCATGAATTGCAGCAGGCCAGGCCTCCCTGTCCATCACCAACTCCCAGAGTTCACTCAGACTCACGTCCATCAAGTCAGTGATGCCATCCAGCCATCTCATCCTCTGTTGTCCCCTTCTCCTCCTGCCCCCAATCCTCCCAGCATAAGAGTCTTTTCCAATGAGTCAACTCTTCGCATGAGGTGGCCAAAGTACTGGAGTTTCAGCTTTAGCATCATTCCTTCCAAAGAAATCCCAGGGCTGATCTCCTTCAGAATGGACTGGTTGGATCTCCTTGCAGTCCAAGGGACTCTCAAGAGTCTTCTCCAACACCACAGTTCAAAGGCATCAATTCTTCAGCACTCAGCTTTCTTCACAGCCCAACTCTCACATCCATACATGACCACTGGAAAAACCATAGCTTTGACTAGACGGACCTTTGTTGGCAAAGTAATGTCTCTGCTTTTGAATATGCTATCTAGGTTGGTCATAACTTTCCTTCCAAGGAGTAAGTGTCTTTTAATTTCATGGCTGTAGTCAATAAATCTACCTAAAGAAACAAAAGACCTATACAGAGAAAACTAAAACACTGATGAAAGAAATAAAAAATGACACAGATGGAGAAATACACCATGTTCATGGATCAGGAGAATCAATATAGTGAAAATGAGTATACTATCCAAAGCAGTCTATAGATTCAATGCAATCCCTATCAAGCTACCAATGATATTTTTCACAGAACTAGAACAAATAATTTCGCTTTGTATGGAGATACAAAAAACATCAAATAGCCAAGCAATCTTGAGAAAGAAGAATGGAACTGGAAGAATCAACCTGCTTGACTTCAGACTATATTACAAAGTTATAGTCATCAAGACAGCATGGTACTGGCACAAAGACACAAATATAGATCAAAGGAACAAAATAGAAAGCCCGGAGATAAATCCACGCACCTATGGACACCTTATCTTTGACAAAGGAGGCAAGAATATACAATGGAGAAAAGACAATCTCTTTAACAAGTGGTGCCAGGAAAACTGGTCAACCACTTGTAAAAGAA
The DNA here is from genome assembly GCF_029407905.1 of Bubalus kerabau. Classification (NCBI taxonomy): domain Eukaryota; kingdom Metazoa; phylum Chordata; class Mammalia; order Artiodactyla; family Bovidae; genus Bubalus; species Bubalus kerabau. Next base: position 165,503,522 of record NC_073626.1, read on the forward strand.
TGAAACTAAAACACTTTCTAACACCATACACAAAAATAAACTCAAAATGGGTCAAAGATCTAAAGGTAAGACCAGAAACTATAAAACTCCTAGAAGGAAACATAGGCAAAACACTCTCTGGGATAAATCACAGCAGAATCCTCTATGACCCATCTCCCAGAGTAATGGAAATAAAAGGAAAAATAAACAAATGGGACCTAATTAAACTTAAAAGCTTTTTCACAATGAAGGAAACTATAAGCAAGGTGAAAAGACAGACTTTAGAATGGGAGAAAATAATAGCAAATGAAGCAACTGACAAAGAATTAATCTCAAAAATATATAAGCAGCTCCTGCAGCTCAATTCCAGAAAAATAAATGACCCAATGAAAAAATGGGCCAAAGAACTAAGCAGACATTTCTCCAAAAAAGACATACAGATGGCTAACAAACACATGAAAAGAGGCTCAATATCACTCATTATCAGAGAAATGCAATGAGACACTATTCCATGTGGGTCAGAATATCTGCTATCAAAAAGTCTACAAACAATAAATGCTGGAAAGAGTGCAGATAAAAGGGAAACCTCTTACACTGCTGGTGGGAATGCAAACTAATACAATCACTATGGAGAACAGTGTGGAGATTCCTTAAAAAACTGGAAATAGAATTGTCATATGACCCAGCAATCCTGCTGCTGGGCATATACCCCAAGGAAACCAGAATTGAAAGAGACATGTGTACTGCAATGTTCATCACAGCACTGTTTACAATAGCTAGGACATGGAAGCCACCTAGATGTCCATCAGCAGATGAATGGATAAGAAAGCTGTGGTACATATACACAATAGAATATTACTCAGCTATTAAAAAGAACACATTTGAATCAGTTCTAATGAGGTGGATGAAACTGGAGCCTATTATACAGAGTGAAGTAAGTCAGAAAGAAAAACACCAATACAGCATATTAACACATATATATGGAATTTAGAAAGATGGCAACAATGACCCTATATGCAAGACAGAAAAAGAGACACAGATATAAAGAACAGACTCTTGGACTCTGTGGGAGAAGGCAAGGCTGGGATGATTTGAGAGAGTAACACTGAAACATGTATATTACCATATGTGAAATAGATTGCCAGTGCAAGTTTGATGCATGAAACAGGGCTCTCAAAGTTGGTGCACTGGGACAACCCTGAGGGATGGGGTAGGGAGGGAGGTGGGTGGAGGGTTTAGGATGGGGAACACATGTACGCTCATGGCTAATTCATGTCAATGTATGGCAAAAACCACTGCAATATTGTAAAGTAATTAGCCTCCAATTAAAATTAATTAATTTTAAAAAGCTATACAGAGTCAATAAAGTTCATATTATTTTATTTTTAAAAAGCAGTTTTAGATTTAAAACAAAATTGAGATAAAAGTACACAGATTTCCATTATACTCTTACCCTGCCCCCACCATATGAACAGCCTTCCCCATTATCAGCATTCAGGGTTGATTTCCTTTAAGATTAACTGGTTTGATCTCCTTGCTGTCCAAGGGACTCTCAAGAGTCTTCTCCAGAACAATTTGAAAGCATCACTTCTTTGGTGCTCAGTCTTCTTTTTGGTCCAATTCTCACATCCTTAAATGACTACTGGAAAAACCATAGCTTTGACTATACAGACCTTTGCCAGTAAAGTGATTTCTTTGCCTTTTAAAACACTGTCTAGGTTTGTCATAGTTTTCCTTCCAAGAAACAAGCATCTTTTAATTTCATGGCTATGGTCATTGTCCACAGTAATTTTGGAGCTCAAGAAAATAAATTCTGTCACTACTTCCACTATTCTTATTATGCATTCTTGTGTGTGTGTTAGTCACTCCATCATGTCCGATTCTTTGTGACCCCAAAGATTGTAGCTCACCAGGCTTCTCTGTCCATGAAATTCTCCAGGCAAGAATACTGGAGTGGATTTCCATTCCCTCCTCCAGAGGAATTTCTCAACCCAGAGATAGAACCCTGGTCTCCTGCATTGCGGGAAGATTCTTTACCATTTGAGCTACAAGGAAGTCCTACACTCGTATAATGTTATTCAAATCATTTTCTGTCTCCACCAGCATGGAGAACTTTAGTTCAGTACAGTTCAGTCACTCAGTTGTGTCCGACTTTTTGCGGCCCCATGGACTGCAGCATGCCAGGCCTCCCTGTCCATCACCAACTCCTGGAGTTTACTCAAACTCATGTCCATTGAGTTGGTGATGCCATCAAACCATCTCATCCTCTGTCATCCCCTTCTTCTCCCACCTTCAATCTTTCCCAGCATCAGGGTCTTTTCAAATAATTCAGCTCTTCACATCAGGAGTTTCAGCTTCAACATCAGTCCTTCCAATGAACACCCAGGACTGATATCCTTTAGGATGGACTGGTTGGATCTTCTTGCAGTCCAAGGGACTCTCAAGAGTCTTCTCCAACACCACAGTTCAAAAGCATCTGTTCTTTGGAGCTCAGCTTTCTTTATAATCCAACTCTCACATTCATACATTGCCGAGGTCCAGCCCCAGCTGATTCAGGGAGTTCGAAGCGGGGACGGCATCGGCGAATACACTGGCTTTAATTAAATATTAATTAGAGATATAAACAGTAATAGAATGAGGATAGCTCAGTAGGAAAATTCAGTGGAGAAAGAGGCTGAGTAGCTTGGTTTACGCGGGAGACCAATAAAACTTCAAGACAAGAAGCTTGCACCACTTACGTAGGCCGCAGACGTCCTTCTGTTCTCCCGAAGGAGAGGAGACACTGAGGTCTCCCCGGTCGGATCTTAGAAGCCCAGGCATAATTAGTAAGCATGGCGGGCTCCGCACTCCAGATGGAGACTCAGCCAGAGTTTGAGAGAGAGAGAGACATGGGGAGACCAGTATTTCGAGGAACTGATCCCAATTCTTTATTTTCCATGGTCTACTTTTATACATTGAGATGTTATGCAAAAGTCACACGGGGTCAGCAGTCCTGACTTTTATCAAAGTCAGGTGCTTCATACAAATGTATACAGAGGTCTTAGGGGTGTTACATCATCTTCTGGCCATGGGGCCTGCTGACAATTTATGACCCTCTCCTTGTGTCAGCGGTCAGTCAACCAGGACACTTATTTCTCCAGGGGTGATTATTTTTGAAACAGACGCCACCTTCTGAAGGTACCAGACAAAGTTACATTCCTATAGGGTGAGGGTGTAGTGGGTTTTAATTAAGGAAAGAATTTACTTAGCCTAAGGTCTAACATGATTAATATCAAAGGTTAATACTTATTTCTTCTATATATTCATTAATGTGTGTAAGGGCGGGGGATGTGGAGACTTAGCAACAAACATTGGCTCAACAAATGAAAAACCCTTCACCAATACAGTTTCTAATCAGCCCACTATACTTATGCTAATGGTTTTCTAACGTTTCTAGGGAACCTGTTTTTAGAAGGTTTAAAGCATCTCGTGCCTCTCACAGTTGGGAGGCTGTGAGCAATCACATGTGGACGGACAAGCCTGTCAGGCAGGCTAGAGAACCTTCAGAGGAGTTTGTAGGTTGAAACACTCCTATCACGCCCAGGAATTATTATTAACTGGAGCTCTAAGTTAACTCCTTCTCCGAAAGAGGTGGTGGGGGACAGCCCCCCATAAAGTCAGAGGTGTAGGTGAGAGCACAAAGTAGTAAAGTAGGCAGACTCTGGTTTTGGGAGTAGATGCTTGAGAATTTCCAGGGGGACTCCTGAGGCTCAATCCTGCCTTTGTGTATGTCGAGCCTCCTTCCTCATGACCTTTGCCACGGGTGGAGTGCCTCACGCCGGCTCCCAACAATACATGACTACTGGAAAAACAATAGCCTTGACTAGATGGACCTTTGTTGGCAAAGTAATATCTCTGCTTTTTAATATGCTGTCTAGGTTGGTCATAACTTGCCTTCCAAGGAGTAAGCATCTTTTAATTTCATGGCTGCAATCACCATCTACAGTGATTTTGGAGTCCAAAAAGATAAAGTCTGCCACTGTTTCTACTGTTTCTCCATCTGTTTGCCATGAATTGATGGGACCAGATGCCATGATCTTAGTTTTCTGAATGTTGAGCCTTAAGCCAACTTTTTCACTCTCCTCTTTCACTTTCATCAAGAGGCTCTTTAGTTCTTCTTTGCTTTCTGCCATAAGGGTGTTGTCATCTGCATATCTGAGGTTATTGATATTTCTCCTGGCAATCTTGATTCCAACTTGTGCTTCATCCAGCCCAGTGTTTCTCATGATGTAGTGTGGGGACCTTAAGAACTTCTTAAGAAATCTTGCATTCTTATTATGTTGTATTCACATCATTTTCTGTCTCCACCAGCAACTGTATTTCATTAGGGACAAATCCAGACATTCTCTTTGTTCTTCATCACATCTGGCAAGCTCCCTTATGTGAATTACTCTTACTTGGTGATCCAGGCTCAGTTCTAACTAAAAAGGAAGACCCAGTGCATCATTTATAAGAGAGGCACTTCTAGAGCAGCAGTCAGTTGTCCTTGTAGAGGCACCAAACGGAGCCTGTTTTCTCTGTTTCCCAGACCTCTTCCTATCCCACTCTGAGAGTACAGAAAATTCAGATCAGTTGTTCAATGGATATAAAGACCTGGTACCCTTATCCCATGAATGTTCACCTCCTCTGCAGAGTCTGGGGATCTTTGGGGGCCAAGTTCTTTAATACCATGACATTCAGATCATTAGAACCTCTTCAGTTTCTGCCATCAGGTTTCCATTTAGCCCATAGAGGAGAGACCCCTGAAACAGTTTTGTTACTCATACTCTTGAGCTCCATCTATTTTTTGGCCCCAGCTGAGAGGAGGATGAGTTGGAGCTGTGGTCAGGCTAAACAAGCATGAGAAGTAGTCATCTGCTCTTTCTAGAATTCTGCTCTCCAGAAACATACAAACAAAAATAACACCTTTTTCAGTGAGAAGATTCATTTTAAGATCATGATGTATATCTTCTACCATATGCAGAAAGTTCTATTGGATTGGCATCCTCTCAACTATACTTATTATCTGTTTCCATATTTTATTAACACAATAATAACACATTCACAGTGGTAACACTGGAGCTACTGTAAGATGCTAAAGCAATACAATATTACTAAAGAAAGTCAAATTACACTCAGCACAAAGCTTTAGTGTTGTCTGATTTTGTTCCACTGAGATACTTAAAAATGTCAACTCATGAATGATTTCCATGGTAACATTATAAAAATTCAGTTTATTCAATTGATCAGAATAGCTGACAAGGTGAGTTGAAAGAGTTTACCAGTTATTTCATGTTAGGTCAACTGGAGTTGTTCTAAATCTTAAATAATAACATAAAATATATTTCAAGTGTTTTTGTGAATAACAGTATAAAACTTCCACATTTTCCAAAATTCAGCATATTTCGAGTTGGTAGTAATTGTGTTTATTTTACTTCTCATGCAAATTTGTTTTTCCTCCTTTATGACTGTTTTCCTGTTGAAGAGAGGTTTTGGTTTTCAACTTCTTAAATATTCATAGTAGACAATTGTTATGCCTGAAGGACTGAGATTTGCTACTCTCTCTCAGCTTTGTTTCTCTTAGATCAGTGACAGGAGATGAAATGTGAACAATATGAATCTAGAACACAATTTTATGGAAGTGGAATATGAGAGAATTTATTATGCTATGCAATTATGCATTTCTTAGCACTAGAGTGTGTACATTGCTGATTTCATAATGTCCTTTTCCTTATTTAATGGCTCCAAGCAAAGACAAAGATTCTAGTTTCATAAAGTGTTATCCTCATATACAGAGGGCTTTAAATATTATATATCTTATTTATAATGAATTTGCTTTGCTTCTTTTCTTCAGGCCCTTTCTAAGAAAATATTTTTTTATATTGAGAAGTTAGAAAACTGGATTTCTGATTTGTGTTTCAGACTGAAAAATACATGCTTTAAATATTTTGGTAATTATCCTAATAGAAACATAACCCTTATACACTTGGTGACTACTAATTTTTTTTCCCCCATTTTAGACCTTTCTCTTGATCTGGAAATTAAATTCAACAGCCTACTTGGCATCTCTACCAGGATATTGTAAGATGAATCCTAAATCTTGCATGCCCAAGTGGAAGCATTTATTTCCTACCTGTAGCAGTTTAATGATGTTTTCCCTAAAGTTATATCTATTCAAAATCTCAGAAAGTGATCTCATTTGAAGTAAAAGACTTTGACAATATATTTAAGTTAAGGACTTCAAGATGAGATCATCCTGGATTAGAGTGAGCCCTCCATCCAATGTCCTTACAGAGACAAGAGGAGAGAATGTAGAGACACAGGGGAGAAGGCCATGGGAAGATAAGAGAAGGTATCAGAGTTATGCTGACACAAGTCAAGGACCATCAGGAGCCCTAAGAAGCTGGAAGAAAGAAAGATTCTCCCCTAGAGAATTCGGAGGGAATGTGGCCATACCAATTCTTTGATTTCAGACTTTTAGCCTCCAAAACTGTGCAAGAATAACTTCTGATGTTTTAAAGCCACCCATGTGTGTTCTCAGTCACTCAGTCATGTCCAATTCTCTCTGACCCCGTGGACTGTAGCCCGCCAAGCTGTTCTGTCCATGGGATCTTAGAGGCAATAATAGCCACCTAGTTTGTGACAATTTGTTATGGTTGTCACAGGAAACTAATATAGTACCCCTTCCAAAGCCTGGTATTCTTCAGTCTTCCAAATTCAAGTCAATGACAACTTCATTCTCAAAATGTCGAAAGCATCCATGACTGCTCTTTTCATCTGACATTTAAAATCCAGTCTGTTAGCTAACTCTGTTAGTTTTACTTTCCAACTATAACTGAAATTCAACTACTTCTCACCGCCACTGCTACAGCCTTGGTCCAGGACAGCTTCATCCTTTGCTCATTTCAGCAGCAGCTCCTAGCTGATCTTCCTGGTCCTACTGTGCCCTTCCTTTATACACGGTTGATTTTTTACATATTAACAGTCACCAGGGCGATCCTTTTAAAGCTAAGTCAAGTAACGCTTCTGCTCAAAATCCTTTATGGGAGGGATGTCTGTCTCATTGAGGGTTAAAGCCAAAGATTCTGCCAACTACCCCATGATCTGCCACCTCTCAATGCCACCATTCTCCTGTCTCCACCTCTGCCCTGACTCCCACACACAGATGCACTGGCTTCTTTGCTTATCATCTCAGGGCTACTGCACCAGATACACCTTTTGCTAGGAATGTTTCCCATGGTTTGCCCACCTCTTCATTCTCTTCCTATCGTTGCTCAAGTGTCACCTGAGGCTTTCTCTGATTCCCCTATAAAAATAGCCCCTGTTAGTCTCTTTCTCGTCCTCTCTCATAGGGCTGATCATGATCTGACATGTTACTTGTTCATTGTCTATCCACCACTGCCTGAACTCCTATCTTGACTCCAAATCTCACTAGAACAAGAGTTGTGTTTTATTCAGTAGTTTAGTGTTATCTCCCCCATGCCTGGTACACAGCAAGCTCTCAGTAATTATTTATTGAATGAAAGGGCAGCTCAGACCATGAGACTTGTTTGTTAATACTTTCAATACACTAGGGAAAAATCAGACATGCTATCTATATGCTTATTTATAACCTGCTTGGGATTTTATCACAGTAATCCAAGTCTATGCCCCAACCAGTAATGCTGAAGAAGCTGAAGTTGAAAGGTTCTATGAAGACCTACAAGACCTTTTAGAACTAACACCCAAAAAAGATGTCCTTTTCATTATAGGGGACTAGAATGCAAAAGTAGGAAGTCTAGAAACACCTGGAGTAACAGGCAAATTTGGCCTTGGAATATGGAATGAAGCAGGGCAAAGACTAATAGATTTTGCCAAGAAAATGCACTGGTCATAACAAACACCCTCTTCCAACAACACAGGAGAAGACTCTACACATGGAAATCACCAGATGGTCAACACCGAAATCAGATTGATTATATTCTTTGCAGCCAAAGATGGAGAAGCTCTAAAGAGTCAGCAAAAACAAGACCAGGAGCTGACTGTGGCTCAGATCATGAACTCCTAATTGCAAAATTCAGACTTAAATTGAAGAAAGTAGGGAAAACCACTAGATCATACAGGTATGACCTAAATCAAATCCCTTATGATTATACAGTAGAAGTGAGAAATAGATTTAAAGGCCTAGATCTGATAGATAGAGTGCCTGATGAACTATGGAATGAGGTTCGTGACATTGTACAGGACACAGGGATCAAGACCATCCCCATGGAAAAGAAATGCAAAAAAGCAAAATGGCTATCTGGAGAGGCCTTACAAATAGCTCTGAAAAGAAGAGAAGCCAAAAGAAAAGGAGAAAAGGAAAGATATAAGCATCTGAATGCAGAGTTCCAAAGAATAGCAAGAAGAGATAAGAAAGCCTTCTTCAGCGATCAATGCAAAGAAACAGAGGAAAACAACAGAATGGGAAAGACTAGAGATCTCTTCAAGAAAATTAGAGATACCAAGGGAACATTTCGTGCACAGATGGGCTCAATAAAGGACAGAAATGATATGGACCTAACAGAAGCAGGAGATATTAAGAAGAGATGGCAAGAATACACAGAAGAACTGTACAAAAAAGATCTTCATGACCCAGATAATCATGATGGTGTGAAGTCAAGTGGGCCTTAGAAAGCATCACTACAAACAAAGCTACTGGAGGTGATGGAATTCCAGTTGAGCTCTTTCAAATCCTGAAAGATGATGCTGTGAAAGTGCTGCACTCAAGATGCCAGCAAATGTGGGAAACTCAGCAGTGGCCACAGGACTGGAAAAGGTCAGTTTTCATTCCAATCCCAAAGAAAGGCAATGCCAAAGAATGCTCAAACTACTGCACAGTTGCACTCATCTCACACACTAGTAAAGTAATGCTCAAAATTCTCCAAGCCAATCTTCAGCAATATGTGAACCGTGAATTCCTGATGTTCAAGCTGGTTTTAGAAAAGGCAGAGGAACCAGAGATCAAATTGCCAACATCTGCTGGATCGTGGAAAAAGCAAGAGAGTTCCCGAAAACCATCTATTTCTGCTTTATTGACTATGCCAAAGCCTTTGACTGTGTGGATCACAATAAATTGTGGAAAATTCTGAAAGAGATGGGAATACCAGACCACCTGATCTGCCTCTTGAGAAATTTGTATGCAGGTCAGGAAGCAACAGTTAGAACTGGACATGGAACAGCAGACTGGTTCCAAATAGGAAAAGGAGTACGTCAAGGCTGTATATTGTCACCATGCTTATTTAACTTATATGCAGAGTACATCATGAGAAACGCTGGACTGGAAGAAACACAAGCCGGAATCAAGATTGCTGGGAGAAATATCAATAACCTCAGATATGCAGATGACATCACCCTTATGGCAGAAAGTGAAGAGGAACTCAAAAGCCTCTTGATGAAAGTGAAAGTGGAGAGTGAAAAAGTTGGCTTAAAGCTCAACATTCAGAAAACGAAGATCATGGCATCCGGTCCCATCACTTAATGGCAAATAGATGGGGAAACCGTGGAAATGGTCTCAGACTTTATTTTTGGGGGCTCCAAAATCACTGCACATGGTGACTGCAGCCATGAAATTAAAAGACGCTTACTCCTTGGAAGGAAAGTTATGACCAACCTAGATAGCATATTGAAAAGCAGAGACATTACTTTGCCAACAAAGGTTCGTCTAGTCAAGGCTATGGTTTTTCCTGTGGTCATGTATGGATGTGAGAGTTGGACTGTGAAGAAGGCTGAGCACCAAAGAATTGATGCTTTTGAACTGTGGTGTTGGAGAAGACTCTTGAGAGTCCCTTGGACTGCAAGGAGATCCAACCAGTCCATTCTGAAGGAGATCAGCCCTGGGATTTCTTTGGAAGGAATGATGCTAAAGCTGAAACTCCAGTACTTTGGCCACCTCATGTGAAGAGTTGACTCATTGGAAAAGACTCTGATGCTGGGAGGATTGGGAGCAGGAGGAGAAGGGGACGACAGAGGATGAGATGGCTGGATGGCGTTACTGACTCGATGGACGTGAGTCTGAGTGAGCTCCGGGAGTTGGTGATGGACAGGGAGGCCTGGTGTGCTGTGATTCATGGGGTCGCAAAGAGTCGGACATGACTGAGCGACTGAACAGAACTGGGATTTTATCATTAATTGATTTTATCTTAACTAATTTTAAAATTGTTTTATTAATAACACAGTAAATTTACAGATGGCTATTTGAATCAATCCATATATGTTCTATCTAAAAAAGTAAAAGAAAGAAAAGATAAATGAATTTCCATCTCTCTAGGATTCTTTATTTGTGACTCAACTTCACCATTTTTCTCTTAGGTAGCTTTTAATTTGCCTTTTCAATTTTTGTTGGCACTTATGCTGACCCCTGTTAAAATGTATCAGGTCTGATCTTTGCTCTATTTCTTTTACTTTAATGACATTAAAAATTTTTACAAGCTTGGGAGTCAGAGGAGATGTCAGCTCCCCTCTTTCCTCCCTCCATCACCCCATTCCTCCCTGTCTGAGCCTGACATCTACACCACCTACTATAATTGTCTTTGCAAAGCACACCAGTGACATATTGATGGCTCAACTCAGGTCCCTTTGCCTTGATTTCTCAGCACATTTCACTCTTTCAGTTTCCCTTCTTGGTTTTTATGGCTTTCCCCCTACTCAGAGGCTGACTTTTCCCCTCTGCTCCATAGCATCTGTTCCTCCCGCTTTCTAAGAACAACATCTCTAATCCCAACCTCTCTTGATATCTGTTCCCACAGCACGTGGGAACTGGTGGGCATTTTCATTTGAGTGCTTTGTCATTAAATGTATATAAAAGTAAACTTTCTCCTATTCTTCTCCATTAATTTTTCTCTCTGTCTTTTCTTTCTTCAGTGGTGTTCTTAATCTTTCAGCCTTACGGGTTCTAAACCTTGGGGTCATTGAAAAAAAAATTTTTTTTCTTCTTGAATTTTTTTTTTACCCAGAGTATTCCAAGCAGTTTTCTTCCTCAAAATGCTGCTCATTTACCAATTCATTTTCATGCTTATGTCGTCTATTAAAACATGCTCATCACTACAAGCTTAAGTGTGAAATGTCCTTAAATAGGCTCCTTGACTCAAGATTTTACTCTTTTGGCAGATACATCAAATTATGTTTTATAAAACACTTAATTATTTTATTCTTTCTCCCACTAAACAAGACTGAAGTCTTGAGGAACTCCTAGCCTTATAGATAAAATTTAAACATCTTTGCCTTGAATAACAAGTTTTCTTGGCCATTATGGTCCTAAAGCCATTTCTTTCCCCAATTCACAGATGCAGCCAATCAGATATCTCACTGTCCCCCGAAACTGCCACGTGCTTTTCCACTTTTCATGCTTTTATTCCGCTATCCTTCATTTTCTCTGAACTCATCCTTCCTGTCTTTTAAAACCTAGATCAATCCACCTTTGCAAGTCTCATCACGTTGGATTATATCTCCTTCCTCAGAGTTCTTTTCTGGCCCTTATTTTGCATGAAATTAATTTCAATTTATCGTAGATAACCTTTTATATTTTTCCCAACTAAGTTTTCAGTCTCGTGTATATAGAAATTTTATTGTTTTAAAATTGTTCACTTCCCCAGTAAAGGGCCTTGCCTGTTTAAATTGCCCTCTCTGTTTCTGTCTCTCACACACGTATGTGCACACACTTTTAATGATCTCTGCTTATAGTCAACTTTATTAAGATTATCTTATAACTTAGGCAATAACATTGAAGTATTTTTAAAATTTTTTCCAAGATAATAGCAGAAACAATAACATTACTCTAGAGGACTTAGAAAAATGCATAAAATTATGAAAAATAATTTATATCCTTATATAAGATTTGTTTTAAATATTTTTCTTTACTGAAACATACACATAGATAATTATTATTAATATCCATAATCTTGCCTCCTTTTTTAATGTTGTATCATGTACACTTTTTCATGGCAATGAATACACTTTTAATCTTTCCTAAATCCTTGTTGGTTGCTGTGTAAATTGGGCTTCCTATCACTAAGCTCAAGGCAATCTTTGAACACAGGAAGTCCTGGGTGATTTCACTGTGAACATATACAGCAAATGTGTGTATTTTTTTTTTTTTTACATTACTACTTCATACTAGCAGTCATTAGTCCCTCTTAGTTTAGTGAAAGGATACTTAGAGATCAGTAAATATTAGAATTACTGGGGCCTGTCTTCTCCTTAGTGAAATACCTTTAAGAGTAAAACAATTGATGCTTCTGAACAGTGGTGTTGGAGAAGACCCCTCAGAGTCCCTTCTACTTCATGGAGATCCAACCAGTCCATCCTAAAGGAAATCAGTCCTGAATATTCATTGGAAGGACTGATGTTGAAACTGACACTGCAATAATTTGGCCACCTGATATGAAGAACTGACTCATTGGAAAAGACCCTGATGCTGGGAAAGATTGAAGGCAGCAGAAGAAGGGGACGACAGTGATGAAATGGTTGGATGGTATCACCGACTCAATGGACATGAGTTTGAGTAAGCTCTGTGAGTTGGTGATGGACAGGGAAGCCTGGTGTGCTACAGTCTCTGGAATAGCAAAGACTCGAACATGACTTAGTGACTGAACTGAACTGAACGCATTAGGAGGCCGAAGTATTGGAGTTTTAGCTTCAGCATCAATCCTTCCAATGAATATAAAGGGCTGATTTCCTTTAGGATTGACTGGTTGGATCTCCTTGCAGTCCAAGGGACTCTCAGGAGTCTTCTCCAACACCAGAGTTCAAAAGCATCAATTCTTTGGCACTTAGCCTTCTTTATGGTCCAACTCTCACATCCATACATGACTACTGGAAAAGCCATAGCTTTGACTATATGGATCTTTGTTGGCAAAGTAATGTCTCTGCTTTTAAAACACTATCTAGGTTTGTCATAGCTTTTCTTACAAGGAGCAAGCATCTTTTAATTTCATCTCTGCAGTCACCACATGAGGAACAGTTGAAAAAATTGAGGATGCTCACCTTGGAGAGAAATTATGGAAACAACCATCAGGATTACATTTCAACTTTGGAAGAGCAGTTGTGTGGAACATTGGTGATTTGCTCTGTCCACTTCTAGAGGAGATATATGAGACCAACATGAACACATATTTCAATTGAACAAAGACAAGACATAGCTAGTAAGACTTTTCTAACAAATAAACTAAGAAAAAGGCCTGGTGGCAAGTGTCTTTGCCCTGTATATACACTGAAGGCATATTGAATTGGGGATTCCAGGATCTCCTAGGTGAACTGATCCCAAATTTGATCCCCAAATCCTTTTTGGAGTTAGAGGTATGATTACAGAGTTACTTTTTCTCATTCCCCTCCCCACCCACTCAAATAAAGTCTCATTTGGCCACTAAAGAGCAAATGTCTGGCTTTGGATTATCCTAGGCATAGTCTTAAAGTTACTTCAGAATTCATTTTAAATAATTCTACAATATCCTTAATTATAACTATTATCCTGGGTATTTCTGTTTTTTGTGAAAAACGAGTTTAACAATCATCATTCATAGATGATGATGATGATCCAAATGAATACATAGTTATGGTGGAACAGGTGGTACTCTGCAGTGACAAAGATTGTGAGCTCTGAATTCCAAATCTGCCACTTTATTACCTGTATGGGTTCTTGCTGCTGCTGCTAAGTCACTTCAGTCATGTCTGACTCTGTGTGACCCCATGGACTGCAGCCTACCAGGCTCCTCTGCCCATGGGATTTTCCAGGCAGGAGTACTGAAGTGGGTTGCCATTGCCTTCTCTGAGTCATTGCCAAGGTCTTCTCTGTCTTTTAAGGTAATAAGTTCATGACAATTTTGTAAAGATTCATTCTCTTAAGGTAGTAAAGCTCAAGAACAGTGTTTGACAGGTGTCAAATAGGTGCTCAGTAAATATCAAGTGTGATTATGTACTCTTCTGTATGAGACGCCATGCTGAGTGCTCTGACTGCTCATGAACACAATTCATGTCCTGCTTTCAGGAAACCCTTAGCCTAGCAGAAGATACTCTCAGGTAAACAAAACATTTCCAAGTGGTCTATTTACATTCTGATAAGGTGTGTGCAGATGCTAAAAAAGCCAAAGTGTCTGGCTCCATCTCGGGTGGTTAAGGAGAAGGCTTCTGAGGGCAAATGGCTAAGCATAAACTATAACATTAGCTACACTTAGTAGATGAAATTTAGAACAAGCAGTGTTTCAGGCACGTGGAGAATATGCACAAAGCTCTGAAGATGAGAGAGAACAGGACATATTATAGTCTACCAAATTTAAGGCAAACATGGGATATTTGTTAGACAAGATCTACTTATGACAGGTAGATGTGAGAGGGACTTAAATTTCTATTAAAACTATTCTTGTCAGTTTTCTATTATACTCACCTTGCAGTTTGATTCAACATCTATGCTTCACTTACAGAAACCCTCATATCTGATCTTCTGGAGTATCCATAAAAACTTTATGGTTCCTTCCATCATGGTTCCAATCTCTATTCCACTTTTGTCTTATGTTGAAGGCTGCTGACTCTAATCATCATGTGTGTAGACCTAAAACATATTATTATTATTATTATGTTTCCAGCAACAAGGCATCTATGGTTTTGGAAGTGTTTGCAGGCCACAGAATTCTACCATATTTCCACTTATTGTTGACAATTACCTGAAATAATCTTAAATCAATAGTAGTTGGCTTGAACTAACTTATCTAGAAGTTTTTCATTCGGTGATTTCAGTTCAGTTCATTTCAGTCACTCAGTGGTGACTGGCTCTTTGTGACCCCATGAAACGCAGCACACCAGGCTTCACTGTCCATCACCAACTCCTGGAGTTCAGCCAAACCCATGTCCATTGAGTTGGTGATGCCATCCAATCATCCTGTTATCCCTTTCTCCTCCTGCCCTCAATCTTTCCCAGCATCAGGGGATGCTTTTTCAATGAGTCAGCTTTTCTCATCAGGAGGCCAAAGTATTGGAATTTCAACTTCAACATTAGTCTTTCCAATGAACATTCAGGACTGATTTACTTTAGGATGGACTGCTGGATCTCCTTGCAGTCCAAGGGACTCTCAAGAGTCTTCTCCAACACCACAGTTCAAAAGCATCAATTCTTTGGCACTCAGCTTTCTTCAGAGTCCAACTCTCACATCCATACATGACCACAGGAAAAACCATAGCCTTGACTAGACGGACCTTAGTTGACAAAGGAATGTCTCTGCTTTTTAATATGCTGCCTAGGTTGGTCATAGCTTTCCTACCAAGGAGTAAGCGTCTTCTAATTTCATGGCTGCAGTCACCATCTGCAGTGATTTTTGAGCCCCCCAAAATAAATTCAGCCACTGTTTTCCCATTTATTTGCCATGAAGTGATGAGACCAGATGCCATGATCTTAGTTTTCTGAATGTTCAGCCTTAAGCCAACTTTTTCACTCTCCACTTTCACTTTCATCAAAAAGCTTTTTAGTTCTTCTTCACTTTCTGCCAGAAGGGTGGTGTCATCTGCATATCTGAGGTTATTGATATTTCTCCCATAAATCTTGATTCCAGCTTGTGCTTCCTCCAGCCCAGCATTTCTCATGATGTACTCTGGATATAAGTTAGATAAGCAGGGTGACAATATACAGCCTTGACGTACTCCTTTTCCTATTTGGAACCAATCTGTTGTTCCATGTCCAGTTATAGCTGTTGCTTCCTGACCTGCATACAGGTTTCTCAAGAGGCAGGTCAGGTGGTCTGGTATTCCCATCTCTTTCAGAATTTGCCATAGTTTGTGGTGATCCACACAGTCAAAGTCTTTGCATAGTCAATGAAGCAGAAATAGAGGTTTTCCTGGAACTCTCTTGTTTTTTTGATGATCCAGTGGATGTCAGAAATTTGATCTCTGGTTCCTCTGACTTCTCTAAAACCAGCTTGAACATCTGGAAGTTCATGGTTCATGTATTGCTGAAGCCTGGCTTGGAGAATTTTGAGCATTACTTTACTAGCGTGTGAGATGAGTGCAATTGTGCAGTAGTTTGAGCATTCTTTTGCATTGTCTTTCTTTGGGATTGGAATGAACACTGACCTTTTCCAGTCCTGTGGCCACTGCTGAGTTTTCCAAACTTACTGACATATTGAATACAGCACTTTCACAGCATCATCTTTCAGGATTTGAAATAGCTCAACTGGAATTCCATCACCTCCACTAACTTTGTTCATAGTGATGCTTTCTAAGGCCCACTTGACTTCATATTCCAGGATGTCTGGCTCTAGGTGATTGATCACAGGATCGTGATTATCTGGGTCATGAAGATCTTTTTTGTACAGTTCTTCTGTGTATTCTTGCCACCTCTTCTTAATATCTTCTGCTTCTTTTAGGTCCATACCATTTCTGTCCTTTATTGTGTCCATCTTTGCATGAAATGTTCCCTTGGTATCTCTAATTTTCTTGAAGAGATCTTTAGTCTTTCCCTTTCTATTGTTCCTCTATTTCTTTGCACTGATTGCTGAGGAAGTATTTATCTCTCCTTGCTATTCTTTGGAACTTTGCATTCAAATGGGTATATCTTTCCTTTTCTCCTTTGCTTTTTGCTTCCCTTCTTTTCTCAGCTATTTGTAAGGCCTCCCCAGACAGCCATTTTGCTTTTTTGCATTTCTTTTCCATGGGGATGGGCTTGATGCCTGTCTCCTGTACAATGTCATGAACCTCTGTCCATAGTTTATCAGGCACTCTTTCTATCAAATCTAGTCCCTTAAATCTATTTCTCACTTTTGCTGTATAATCAT
Source organism: Bubalus kerabau (assembly GCF_029407905.1). Taxonomy (NCBI): domain Eukaryota; kingdom Metazoa; phylum Chordata; class Mammalia; order Artiodactyla; family Bovidae; genus Bubalus; species Bubalus kerabau. The sequence goes on from NC_073626.1 coordinate 165,520,294, forward strand.
AAGGTATTTGATTTAGGTCATACCTGAAAGGTCTAGTGGTTTTCCCTACTTTCTTCAATTTAAGTCTGTATTTGGTAATAAGGAGTTCATGATCTGAGTCACAGTCAGCTCCCTGTCTTGTTTTTTGCTGACTCTATAGATCTCCATCTCCAACTTTGGCTGCGAAGAATATAATCAATCTGATTTCGGTGTTGACCATCTGGTGATGTCCATGTGTAGAGTCTTCTCTTGTGTTGTTGGAAGAGGGTGTTTGCTATGACCAGTGCATTCTCTTGGCAAAACTCTATTAGCTTCTGCCCTGTTTCATTCTGTATTCCAAGGCCAAATTTGCCTGTTATTACAGATGTTTCTTTACTTCCTACTTTTGCATTCCAGTCCCATATAATGAAAAAGGACATCTTTTGGGGGCATTAGTTCTAAAAGGTCTTGTAGGTCCTCACAGAACTGTTCAACTTCAGCTTCTTCAGCGTTACTGGTTGGGGCATAGACCTGGATTACCGTGATACTGAATGGTTTGCCTTGAAAACAAACAGAGTTCCTTCTGTCGTTTTTGAGATTGCATCCAAGTACTGCATTTCGGACTCTTTTGTTGATCATGATGGCTACTCCATTTCTTCTAAGGTATTCCTGCCCACAGTAGTAGATATTATGGTCATCTGAGTTAAATTCACACATTCCAGTCCATCTTAGTTCACCGATTCCTAGAATGTTGATGTTCACTCTTGCCGTCTCCTGTTTGACCACTTCCAGTTTGCCTTGATTCAGGGACCTAACGTTCCAGGTTCCTATGCAATATTGTTCTTTACAGCATTGGACCTTGTGTCTATCACCAGTCACATCCACAACTGGGTGTTGTTTTTGCTTTGACTCCATCCCTTCATTCTTTCTGGAGATGTTTCTCCATTGATCTCCAGTAGCATATTGGGCACCTACCGACCAGGGGAGTTCATCTTTCAGTGTCCTATCTTTTTGCCTTTTCACTGTTCATGGGGTTCTCAAGGCCATAATACTGAAGTGGTTTGCCATTCCTTTCTCCAGTGGACCACGTTCTGTTCTCCAGTGGACCTCTCCACCATGACCGGTCTGTCTTGGGTGGCCCCACACAGCATGGCTTAGTTTCACTGAGCCATATATAATTGAACGTAATACTATGAATAATTTTTGATTCAAACTCTACAGTTTTGCCTATTTTCTTAATAATATTTTCTTTAGGTGTAGTCCAATTTAAGTTGATAAACTTACTTTTACTAATGTGAAACAGGCTGCAATTATTTATTTTAATGAAATTTGTCTGTTTCTTAAAGAACTGTTATGCCAAAGTATGATATTTTAAACTGTGGGAAGTCCTTAGTGTTCTAATCAATAACAAAAAGGACAGATATTTCACAAATTTATAACCAAAGGTAGTTTTAAGAAATCTTGTTCTTCCTTACTGTGTGTGTATGCTGCCACCAGATGGGGGCAGAGTGATGCGGTGACAATGGACAAGAGCACTGTTTGGAAGCAATATGGTGGAAATTCAGTCTACTAGAGTTTAAAACCACAAGATGTTTTGTTTTGTACCTCTTAAATAGGGAACTCAAATATAATAAGAAATAACTGCTTAGAGCAAAGAAAAAAATTTCTCCTACTCAGAGGCCATGTCTGTTTTGGCCAACTTGGTTTTGTGGCTGCATGTTAGTAGTAATGATAGTCCAAGGTCTTCAGAAGGTTTGAAGGCATTGAAATCTAAGCTTTGCCACTTGAAGCTATAATGTCTCCTGTTACTTAATAGTCTGAGCCTCAGTTTTCCTAATAAATCAAATGCTTTGATAATGGTTCTTCTCTCACGTGTTGTGAAAATAGTAAAATGAAATACTGCTTATAATGCATAGAGCACACTGTATACACTCAATAAGTGCTAGTTGTTACTGTTCTAATGGTTTCTTTGATCAACCACTATCTCTTCCCTCCTTAAACTTCTAAATTATTATTGAAAACTAACTTTTATGATTGAGCCAAATTAGGTCCTTTGCTGAAAAAGGTCTGTATAGTCAAAGATATGGTTTTTCCAGTAGTCATGTATGAATGTGAGAGTTGGACCATAAAGAAGGATGAATGCCTAAAAAGTGATGCTTTTGAGCTGTGGTGTTGGAGAAGACTCCTTAGAGTCCCTTGGACTGCAAGGATATCAAACCAATTAATCCTAAAGGAAATCAACCCTGAACATTCATTGGAAGGACAGTTGCTGAAGCTCCAATATTTTGGCCACCTGATGTGAAAAGCCAATTCATTGGAAAAGACCCTGATGCTGGGAAAGATTGAAGGCTAAAAAGAGGGGGTTGGCAAAAGATGAGATGGTTAGATAGCATCACTGACTCAATGGATATGAATTTGAGCAAACTTCAGGAGATAGTGAAGGAGAGAGGAGCCTGGCAGTCCTAGAGATCACAAAGAGTCAGACATGACTTAATGACTCAACAAAAACAATAAGGTCCTTCATAGATTTGTGGTAAGTAATGTTTCCACTCTATAAAAAGAAAATTATTTTTCATCTTTTATTCTGTTATATAATTAAATATGAACTATTGTCAGAAAAAGAAAAACTCTTAACTGCAGCTATTGATTGCTATCAACTGCTTCTTACAAGGGCAACTCTATGTAATAAACTGCAATAACAACTTATTCATTAATTATGGTTAGTGATTCTCCATAGAAGCCTAGAGAAAGGCAGTTAGTGAATAAATTACAGTACCATGTACAGAGCTTATCAGGAGATAATGTGGTGTTAATTTTTTATCCTGAAACTTCACTGTGAATTAATTCAGTTGTTAGTTCTAATAGTTTTTTGGTGGCATTTTAAGGATTTTATCTATTATAGTATCATGTTACCTGGAAATAGTTACAGTTTTACATTTTCCTTTCAAATTTTGATTCCTTTTATCTCTTTTTCTTAGCTGATTGCTGTGGCTTGGACTTCTAATACTATGTTGGGTATAAGTGGCAAGAATGGGTATCTTGTTCCTCATCTTAGAGGAAATGCTTTCACTTTTCCACCATTGAGTATGATGTTGACTGGGTTTGTCATATACGATCTTTATTATGCTCATATATGTCTATATACACTTTGTTGAGAGCTTTTATCATAAATGAATGTTGACTTTTGTCAAAAGATTTTTTCTACAACTATTGAGATGATCATATGACAATCTTTCTTCAAATTCTTAATGTGGTGTATCACATTGATTGATTTCTGGATATTGAACCATCCTTGCATCCCTGGGATAAATCCCACTTGGTCATGGTATATGATCCTGTTAATATATTACTGACTTCAGTTTGCTAATATTTGTTGAGAATTTTGCATATGTTTATCAGCAATATTGACCTGCATTTTTTTTCTTTTTGTGGTGTCCTTATCTGATTTTGGTATCACAGGGTGATACTCATCTCATAAAATGTACTTATTACCATTGTGTTAATTGTTTTTGAGAGATTCCCTGGTAGCTCAGCTGGTAAAGAATCTGCCTGCAATGCAGGAGACCCAGGTTCAACTCTTGGGTTGGGAAGATCCACTGGAGAAAGGATAGGCTACCACTCCAGTATTCTTGGACTTCCCTAGTGGCTCAGCTGGTAAAGAATCTGCCTGCAATGTGGGAGACCTGGGTTCGATCCTTGGGTTGGGAAGATACCTTGGAGAAGAGAACAGCTATCCCCTCCAGTATTTTGGCTTGGGGAATTCCATGGACTGTATAGTCCATAGGGTTGCAAAGCGTTGGACACGACTGAGCAACTTGCACTTTGTTCTTTTCTTCTTTTGTTCTCTTTCCTTGTGATTTGGTGACTATCATTAATGTTTGAATTCCTTTCTCTTTTGGGGGGTGTATCTCATAGATTTTTGTTTGTCATTGCCATGAGATTTATTATAGCTATCTATGTATCTATGTATCTACCTATCTACCATCTCTGTGCTTGTCTATGTACCTATCATCTATCCACATATAATTTTTTTTGCAAGATACTTTATTTTTAAAATATCATTATTTTAACACTGCTTTGTTAGGTGTGAGTCTACACATTATTTTAAATTGCTGATCTCTTAAGCTGAAATTCATTCTAAAAACCTTGCAATTTTATTTCCCCTTTTAAATTTGATGTTTTTGACAGCATATTTTATGTCTTTTTGTTTTGTGCACTTCTCAATTACTTATTGTGGATAGACAAATTTTACAACTTTGCTTTTTCAAGCTTCCTATTGTCTTTATTAGTAGCTAATCTACTATTTTTACTGCATTTTTGCCTTTACCAGTGAGTTTTTGCTTTCATAATTTTTATATTTCTAGTTGTGACTTTTCTACTTAGATAAGTCCATACATGACTACTGGAAAAACCATTGCCTTGACTAGACAGAACTTTGTTGGCAAAGTAATGTCCCTGCTTTTGAATATGCTATCTAGGTTGGTTATAACTTTTCTTCCAAGGAGCAAGCATCTTTTAATTTCATGGCTGCAGTCACCATCTGCAGTGATTTTGGAGCCCAGAAAAATAAAGTCTGACACTGTTTCCACTGTTTCCCCATCTATTTCCCATGAAGTGGTAGGACCGGATGCCATGATCTTCATTTTCTGAATGTTGAGCTTTAAGCCAACTTTTTCACTCTCCTCTTTCACTTTCATCAAGAGGCTTTTTAGTTCTTCTTCACTTTCTGCCATAAGGGTAGTGTCATCTGTATAGCTGAGGTGATTGATATTTCTCCCAGCAATCCTGATTCCAGCTTGTGCTTCTTCCAGCTCAGCATTTCTCATGATGTACTCTGCATATAAGTTAAATAAGCAGGGTGACAATATGCAGCCTTGACATACTCCTTTTCCTATTTGGAACCAGTCTGTTGTTCCATGTCCAGTTCTAGCTGTTGCTTCCTGACCTGCATACAGGTTTCTCAAGAGACAGGTCAAGTGGTCTGGTATTCCCATCTCTTTTGGAATTTTCCACAGTTTGTGGTGATCCACACAGTCAAATTTTTGGCATAGTCAATTAATCAGAAATAGATATTTTTCTGGAACGCTCTTGCTTTTTCGATGATCCAGCAGATGTTGGCAATTTGATCTCTGATTCCTGTGGCTTCTTTAAAACCAGCTTGAACATCTGGAAGTTCATGGTTCATGTATTCTTGAAGCCTGGCTTGGAGAATTTTGAGCATTACTTTACTAGCATGTGAGATGAGTGCAATTGTGCAGTAGTTTGAGCATTCTCTTTACATTTTCCAATTCTCTGTGTTTATATCTCTATGTTAGATAGGTTGGTTATGTTTCCCAATCTTGGAGAAATAGACATATTGATGTCTATGGGTCCCAGTGGCATGCCCTCCTCTTGTTACCAGAGCTGTGTATGTGTTAGAGATGCCCCCTAGGTGGGCTGTGTATGCCCTTATGTTGTGGTGGTGCTGGTCCCTGGTCCAGTTGTCTACGAGGTTGTGCCTCATGTGGTAACTGTGGGCCCACTGGAGGGAGAGTTAGATTTCCCACATATGTGGCCACATGGCCCAGAGGGGCACAGGTCTGGTTCTGACCAACTAGTGGGAGGGGCCAAGTCCCTATGTGGCTGTCTGTGTAGAAGAAGGAGACAGAATCAGGCTGGTGCCTGCCCACTAATGGGCAGATAAACTCTTGTTATCAGTAGGCTAAAGGGAGGATTCCAAAATAGTGTTTACTGTTGCTGGTGTTATTGCATTATTGCAGTAGAATGAACTTTCAAATAAAGGCTGCTGCAGTGTCTCTGTCCCCAGGGCAGCATCTCAGTTGCCCCAGGACTACTCAGACTATTTTCTGTGTTTAGTTTGCATTTACTTAAGCTACATTTCCTACATTGCCCTCTGACCCCACCAATCAGTAGCCTGGTATTTTTCTGCAATTCACAGGGTACAGAATAGGCCTCAGTATAACAAATTGGCACACAGTATGTCTGGCAGAGGAGGCAGAATCTAGTACTTCTCCCACCATTGTCTGTATCCAGTCTGTGTTCTCTGAGCAAGCCTCATTGCATCAGTGAATGTCCTCGAGTGGGAGGTGTTAGCCATATTGTATCTGGGTGGGTGAGGAAAAGAGATGGGTTACACTGATTGTCTTACAGATTTAATCACATGTTCAAAAGAGCATGCCTCTCACTGCACACTTGTTTGTTGTGTGTCAGAAGCTACAAGTTCAAATAGAGTTCTACAGTGAACTCTGTGGTGGTTTAGTTGCTAAATTGTGTCCCACTCTTGTGACCTCATGGACTATAGCCTGGCAGGCTCCTCTGCCCATGGAATTTCCCAGGCAAGAATGCTGAGGCAGGTTGCAGTTTCCTTCTCCAAGGGGTCTTCTGTATGCAGAGACTAAACACACATCTCCTGCATCGCAGATGAATTCTTTACCACTGAACCACGAGGGATTCCCTACAACCTCAAAACTCAAAAGTCATCCACAATTACAGCAATAGAAAAAAAAAAAATCAGGGACAAAAGATAAACATGACAGGACTTTGGGACAACAGGAATTAATCATGATTGTGTCAGATAATCAGGATTTGTAGCCATGGTGTAGACATAAGTGATTTTATCCATGCAACACTCTTATTCCCCTCTTGTTCCTATTACCCCATTTCTCCACTTCTCCTAAATGCTTTTACATTTTAAGTGGAATGATAGCTCCTTTCTTTTCCTTAGCTTCTCATGAGCAAACCTGGATTCTTCTCATTTTAATGATTAAGAACTTTGCTTTACAGGTTTTATGATAGATTTAAATTAGCCTTTAAAAGAATATTTTTACTCAAAAATAAGTTGGTCATGTGATTGAAAAATCACTCTAAAAATAGAAACGCATTGAAATTTTTACATGTTTATTACAAGTAGTTTTCTAAATTTCTCAAAGAAGGTAGAGTTAGTAGTAAAAATGAAAGTGGGAGGGATTAGAGAGGTATAAATTCTTCAATGACTGAAAATCATATTTTAGAGTTGGCTCTGCCTCAGAAAAAGCTAGGTTCACAAAACTGTATTAATTCATTCTTATACTGTTTTGTGCTTTATATATTTTAGTATATCACTTCTCTAACCAGATTGTAAATTCTTTGAGGGCTTTTAATCATGTTAGTATTACTCCAAGAATTTTGTTTAACTTGTGTATTCATTTAGTCCCTATGTTTATTGACTAAGCAGTCAATAAATTCTCATTCACTGTTTTTATCTGTAAACAGACTCTATTTGTCATTTTTAGTTGAATTTTCATCATCTTTGAGTCCAAGTCAGTAAGCAGGGAAATGAACCAGAAATTTAGGTCTTGAGCAGGAAGAACATGCTAAGTAGGATACAATACCTTTACAGTAGTATAAATAATATTGATTAGCCTCATTTTCCACAGAAACTCAACTTTTTTTATTGTTAGAATTTAGAACAGTGATATGCACAATCTTGACTTTAAAGGAACTTTTCACAAATGTGCACACCATTGTAACCACTAAGATGAAGATGTAGATTGTTTCTAGCACTCAGAAGCTCCCTCCTTAGCAGTCAATGTGTGCCTGTGTGAGTGCTAAGTCGCTTCAGTCGTGTCCAGCTCTGTGCGACTCTATGGACTGTAGACTGCTAGGCTTCTCTGTCCATGGGATTCTCCAGGCAAGAATACTGGAGTATGTTGCCATGCCCTCCTCCAGGGAATCTTTCCAACCAAGGATTCAACCTGCTTCTCTTATTTCTCCTACATTGGCAGGTGGGTTCTTTACTATTAGTGCCACCTGGGAAACCCAGTTGCTCAGTCATGTCTGACTCTTTGCGAACCCATGGACTACAGCACACCAGGCTTCCCTGTCCCTCACCAACTCCCAAAGCTTACTCAAACTCATGTCCATTGAGTTGGTGATCCAACCATCTCATCCTCTGTCATCCCCTTCTCCTTCTGCCTTCAATCTTTTCCAGCATCAGGGTCTTTTCCAATGAGTCAGTTCTTCACATCAGGTGGCCAAAGTATTGGAGCTTCAGCTTTAGCATCAGTCCTTCCGGTGAATATTCAGGACTGATTTCCTTTCAGATGGACTGGTTTGATCTCTTTGCAATCCAAAGGACTCTCAAGAGTCTTCTCCAATACCAAAGTTCAAAAGCATCAATTCCTTGAAGTGTTTATTCAAATCCCTTACTCATTTTATATTGGATCATATTTTTTATTATTTTTTTTTGGTTTTTTATATACTTTGGATAAAAGTCTTTGCTAAGTATATGTATTGCAAATATATTCTCCTACTCTCTGGCTTGCCTTTACATTTTCTTAGTGGTATCTTTTAATAAACACAAGTTCTTGCTTTTAATATGCTCAAATACCAATTACTAATATTTTCTCCAAAGAGATTTATGTATCTTAAGAAATATTTGCTTACCAAAATTTATGATGATATTCTTATATTTTCATTCAAAAGGTTTGCTTTTCCTTTCACATTTAGATATTAAATCTACTTGAAATCTATTTACTGTATGGTTTGAAGTAGAGGTCAAGATCTGTTATTTTCCATATGGATACCCAAATTATGGAGGAGACTATTCATTCCCCAGCACTTTAGTGTCATCTTTGTCATAAGCTAGTTGATTATTTATATAAATGTCTTTTCCTACATTATTTTGGTTCATTGGTATTTTTGTTTTTCTTCTTGCCAATCTTTTTGTCTTAATTACTATAGGTGTCCTTAGGTGTTGATATTTGGTGGTGTGAGATCTATCATTTGTATGTTCACTGGAGAAGCACTTTTAATTTCCTTAAAGAACTTTTCCTTTGCATTCGCAACTTGGCTAACAGTTTGGCATAAAAGTTTTCAGCCTTTATTGGCTTTCGGCATGGCTTCTTCTCAAAGTTTCATCATCTGTAGCTTTTGATTTAAAGTGAGAGACATGTACTTTTCCTTTCATTTGAACACTTAGAGGCTATTATTAATTACTAATTGGCCTAATTTCAATATAGAGAGAAAGAAACAAGGGAGTGTTCTTTTTTATTTATTTTGGTTTATTTTAGTCAACTATCTCCACAAAATGATTATGACTTGCTGAAGGTTCAAAGGATGGTCAGAATTTTTAGCAATAAAATTTTAAAGTTAAGGTATGCGCATTTTTTAAAGACACTACTATTGCACATTTAATATAATACAGTATAGTGTAAATACAACTGATATATGCAATAGGAAACCAAAATGTTTGTGTGATTTGGTTTATTGAGATATTTGCTTTATTGCATTTATCTGGAACCAATTCCACAGCATCTCTTAAGTATGCTTGTATTGAATTTTACAATACAAGAACATGGCATAGTCCTCCATTATTAAAGTTTCCTTATATTTCTCTTATCAATGTTTTATAGCTTTCAGAGTAGAAGACATAATTTTTATTAGATTTATTCCTTGGTATTTGATGCCAATTGATTATTTCTTAAGAAATGTCTATAAGAACTTGAGTGTTGTTTTTTTTCTGAGATATAAAGCATTAAAAAAAATATTAACCCTATATTTAATAGTCTGATTGAATTCTTTCTTTTTGTCCGTGTGCTTAAGTCATTCAGTCATGTCTGACTCTTTGTGACCCCATGGACTGTAGCCTGCCAGGCTCCTCTGTCCATGGGGATACTCCAGGCAAGAATACTGGAGTGGGTTTCCATGCCCTACTCCAGGGGATCTTCTCAACCCAGGGATAATAATTTACTATAGATTCTTTTGAACCAATTGGAAACAATCCAAATATCAATTAATGGATAGATAAACAAAATGTGGCATATACCTACAATGGAATAGTATTTAGCCTTAAAATGAAATTAAATTCTGATACATGCTACAAGATGGATGACTGCCGGGAGCCGGCGAGAGACATTCCACTCGTGACAAAGGTCATGAGGAAGGAGGCTCGGCATACGCAAAGGCGGGATCGAGCCTCGGGAGTGCCCCCGGATATTCTCGAGCATCTACCCCCAAAACACCAGAGTCTGCCTACTTTATTGCTTTGTGCTCTCACCTCTGACTTTACTGGGAGCTGTCCCCCACCACCATCTAGCTCTCTCTGTCAAAGAGTTAACTTACAGCTTCAATTAATAAAGTTCCTGGGCAATTAGGAGTGTTTAAATCCAAACCCCTCAGATGGCTCTCTAACTCGCCTGACAAGTTTACCCGGACACCTACAGCTATGCATACGATTGTTTACAGTCTCCCAGCCTCAAGAGGCACAGGAAGCTTAAGATATTCAAATAGCTTAGAGCCTCTCAGAGAGTTAGAAACTGTCAGAATAAAACTAGTAAAAGATTTCATTGATGAGCCAATGTTTGTTGCCAAGTTTCCACATCCCCTCAATTGTGTCCTTGAATATGTATTAATTAATAGTTGGTATGTAGAAAAAATAAGTAGTGGCCTTGGTGTTAGTAACTTTAGACCCTTAAGGTAATAAATTCTTTCCTTTGTAAACCCATTACACATCCGCCCTATAGGAATGCAATTTTATCTTCGAAAGATGGCGCCAAACCTTAAAATAATTACTCTTAGAGAAAATAAGTCTTTGTTGATAAGTCCTTGTCAAGATATGTTAATAGGCCTTCTGGCCAGAAGATGATGTAAATCACCTAAACCATTTGTATACGATAAATCTGCAGGAAAGAAACCCTGGTTTTTGATAAGCATCAAAGACTGCTGACTTTGCATCCCCTATTATCCTCTATGTGTAACTTAGGGTATATAAGCCCCTGTTAAAAATAAAGCTATGGGCGTTGCTCATCAACGCTTGGTCTCCCCATGTCATTCTTCCCTTTAACTTCCAGCTGAGTCTCCATCTGGAGTGCGGAGCCCGCCATGCTTACTAATTATGCCTGGGCTTCTAAGATCCGACCGGGGAGGCCTCAGTGTCTCCTCTCCTTCGGGAGAACAGAAAGACGCCTGCGGCCTACGTAAGTGGTGCAAACTTCTTGTCTTGAAGTTTTATTGGTCTCCCGCGTAAACCAAGCTACTCAGCTTCTTTTCTCCACTGAAATTTCCTACTGAGCTATCCTCATTCTATTATTCTTTATATCTCTGAATAAATAAATAAATAAATAAATAGGTTGCCTACTCCGTCTCCCCTTCGAATATCCTGGATCAGCCGGGGCTGGACCTCGGCAGATGACCAAGTAAAATAAATCAGACATAAAAAGACAAATATTATATGATTCCTTTTACATGTCAAATCCATAGAGACAGAAAGTTGAGTAGTGGTTCAATACTAATGTGTTAATCATTTAAAAGAATCTATAGTAAATGATTGGACTTCCCTTGTGTCTCAGCTGGTAAAGAATTGCCTGCAATGTGAGAGACCTGGCTTCGATCCCTGGTTTGGGAGGATCCCTTGGAGAAAGGAAAGGCTACCCATTCCAGTATTCTGGCCTGCAGAATTCCATGGACTGTCTCAAAGAATGGGGTCCATGGGGTCGCAAAGAATCGGACATGTAAATGATTAGTATTAAAAAGGAATTAAATCAGATTATTGAATATAAAAATTATTTATTTTCCTTTGTTATTTGTTCTTTTGGTATCTTCATTTTTTTTTAAGGATAGCTTGTGCTTCCCTAGTAGCTCAGCTAGTAAGGAATCCACCTGCAATGCAGGAGACCTCAGTTCAATTCCTGGGTCGGGAAGATATGCGGGAAAAGGGATAGGCTACCCACTCCAGTACTCTTGGGCTTCCCTGGTGGCTCAGTTGGTAAAGAATCTACCTGCAATGTGGGAGAACAGGGTTTGATTCCTGGGTTGGGAAGATCCCCTGGAGAAGGGAATGGCTCACTACAGTATTCTGGCCTGGAGAATTCCATGGACTGTATAGTCCATGGGGTCTCAAAGAGTTGGACATGACTGAGCAACTTTCACTCACTCACTTGAGTATAGAATTCCAGATTACTGAATATAAAAAATTATATATTTATTTTCTTTTGTAATTTGTGCTTTTGTCATCTTCATTTTTATTAGGATAGGTTAATTGAATATAGCACTCCTGATTGGCAGTTATTTTCTTATAGCACTTTATGGACATATTTCATTGTTTTCATGTTTTTATGATTTCTAGTGAAAATTTGTCTATCAAATTGTTACTCCTTTGAAGGTAATTTTCTTTTCTTGGTTGACTGTAAAACATTATTTTTTCTTGGGTTTTCAGTAAGCTACAGTTTGACTAGGTGAGATTTGTTTTTATTTATCCTTCTTGGGGATATTTTTATTGGTTCTATTTATTTTAAATTAGCTTTGGATAGTTTTTGGCCATTACATCTTCAAATATGTTTCATTTTTCTCTACTCTCTTTCTAGTTACATAAATATTAGCCCTTTTCCCTCTGTTCACACATGTATTAGCACTTCTGTATTGTCATTACTTTTTATCTTTATGTTTTCATCCCCTTTTACCTTTATGTTTTCTATTGACTTATCTTTCAATTTATCAACTATGTTTTCTAAATGTCTGATCCATGTTAAATCCATATATTGAGCTCTAATTTGGCATATTTTAATTTGGTTTTAGTTCTGAAATTTCTACATGATTAACAGATTCCAAATCCTAGCAAAATTCTTCATCATTTTTATCTATGTTCTCCATTCCTTCATCTATTTTTATGAACAAATTACCCACACTTATTTTAAGGCATATGTCTGCATTTCTAATATCATGGCCATTTGGGGAATCTCTTTCTGTTTTTGTTCCCCTCCCACCCCCTGGATTTTTAGTCATAAGATCCTTCTTTTTGTATGCCTAGTAAATTTCTGCTAAAATCTAAATATTTTGTATAATGCTTTGTTACAGTCCATAGAGTGGTATATTCCTTCTGAGAGGTTTGCCTCTTTTACTGGTAGGGAGATAGTGTGGAGCTGACCACGTTATCTCATTCCATTCCATATCTGAGTTGAGTCAAGACTAAATTGCCATTTGATAAAACTAGTCTACCTCTGATTTATTTCTATTCCTCTAGGATTTTTCATGGAGGTTACAGTATACCCAGTGAGGTCTCTTCCTCTCTGAGTGATCCTGAACTCTAGTTTTAATCTTCTTAGCCCCATAAGCCCCAGAAAAATGTGTTCTGCTTTTACTGGATTTTTAGATTAGCTTTTTAGCATTACATCATATAAAGCTTTGGAATTCAATAAATGTCTTGAAAGAGGAATCTTTTCTGTCAGGTCCACCAAACCTCCAATTTTCTCACTCAGTCCCCCATGAATACCAATACCTATACTGGGTTTCTCTGACCCATTACTCATAACAAACCTAAATCCTTAGCCTTCTGTCTAGGTCTAAAGTCAGAAAGTGAAACCAAAGAAAGAGTAGCTTACTTAGGCTACAGAATCTTAGCCCTTCTATTCATCATTGATTTACCAGCTCTCTAATGCCTCTGCTGAAATAGTTTTTGTATTTGGTCTGGATTTTCTAGTTTTTTTTTTTTTTTTCCTGCAGCATTGTTATACTGTAAATACTCCATCTTACTCAAAAGCAAAAGTGCACAAAATGAACACTGAAATATTTATACATATAATCTCAAACATTACTCACAGTTATGAGAAATCATGATGAGAAAATCTTTGTATGAATTTTACTTATAGATTAATGATGTTATTATATTTACTTTTTAGTTCTATCAAAGTTAGGAATAATTAGAATACTATTATCTTGTGGACTTCTGATCATTTGTAATGGGAATCAAAATCTCAAGTTATTACATTGTTCCAGATCCAGTTGCCAGACTTCTTGCCCTCTGGATCATTCATATATCTTGAAGTTTGGAAGCCTGCAGGAGAAGAGAAAAAAAATGACCATCATAAAATCCATGCAGTTTTCAGAGAACAGGAATGTCTAGTTCTTCAGTTTTACACACAATACCATGAAGACTGTTCTGAGAAGTGTGCAGAGCCATGTCATATTCCATAAGCTTTTCTTTTAGGTAAGATTAAAATTTTCTTTTTATTTATTTTACTGACTTAGGATTTGCATTGTATTAGCTACAAATTCCACAAACTGAGCTATCTAGCTTCTCTTCAGAGAACTTCCGATCTTCATAGGTTGTGATGAATTGAAAATTAGGAAGAGATCAATGAAAAATGGGAGGAAAGTTTGTAGAAATAACAAAGAGAGAAGATAGCTGATCTCATGAAAAGAGGCAGAATAAGCATCAGCAATTTGGGGAACTACTCCCTTTATAAAAGATGCAGTAAATAGTTTAAGAGAATAATGATGTTGCTGTTTAGTCGCTAAGTTGTGTCAGACTCTTTGTGACCCATGGACTGTAGCCTGCCAGTCTCCTCTGTCCGTAGGATTTCCCAGGCAAGAATACTGGAATGGGTTGCCATTTCCTTTTCCAGGGGATCTTCCTGACTTAGAGATTGAACCCTCATCTTCTGCATTGGCAGGTGGATTCTGTACCACCTGCTGAGCCATCTGGAAAAACCATAGTAAATAGTATAAAAGAATAATAAGTGGTTTCCCTAATTATGTCCTTATAACTTAAAAGAAAAACACTTAAATTATGTGTTAAATTAAAAACTTAAACATAAGTTTTTAATTATGTTTAAAAACAAATTAAAAACTTAATTTAACACTTAAAAAGTGTTAAACAGTTAAATTAGCTCCATTTACTAAGAAATACTATGTAATTTTATATGTATTAACACAAGTTTATGTATCCTGAATTTCTCAGTTCAGCCTGACCTTAATTCAAATGAAATGTTGCTCAATTACTTATTTGGGGACAGAGTATAAGGAGGAAACAGGGGAAGATAAGGTAAAATGCTTGAGTTCAGTGGCCAGGACTGCTCACTTTGATTAGGTCCCTCATCCCAGTATTTAGTTTTATTTTACTACAACTGTAAAAAAAAAGTCATAAAAGTTTTGGTCCTTCACTTTTTTGTTTTTAGCTTTCATAAAGTTTTGAATCAATATGTTCTTTTTATAGATTATTTTCTACTTTGTTATCATCAAGATGATGTTTCCACAAATGAGAAAGTTGGGCATGGTAGTTGTTTAGTTCTCTTCACTTCTGAAGGGACAGTTGATTACCATTAAGAAAATAATGTATGTTCTGCACATTTCTGAAGGGAGCTAATCTGATGTAAAATGCAATGTTCCCCATACCTTTTGTTCCCTGATGAACTCTATGATTTAAGTAAGTGACTCAGGGGCAGAGAGAAAATGAAGAATGAGAAGACAGTTTTAAAAAATAGCTACTTAACTCCTACTCCAGCTTCAGCTCCTAGTTAATCGCTTCTGTCTCAGAAAAAATAATTTCTTTCTGATTTGATTGTCATCTCCCTACAAGAAAACACCATAGCACTACAGGTTTTTCCTTCATTGGCCTTGTCACAACTGCAGTTTCACCTTATTTGAATGTGTTGTTGAAAACATCAGTCTCTATTTCACTCTACACTGTATGGCAGACAGACTCCAAGATGGACTGCTGACCTCTGCCTCCTCTGGTGGAGGAAGCTGGGTCTATGACTTGCCCGTAACCCATAGAATATGCTGAAGGTGACAGGATGTCATTTCCATGGTTACATTACATACCATTGTAATTTTTGTCTTGTTAACAAACTCCTTTGCTGATTTTGATGAAATAAGTTGCCATGCTGTGCACTACCCTATGGACAGACCCCACACAGATGAGGCCTCTAGCTGACAGCCAGCAAGGAACTGAGACCCTCAGTGCAAAAGTCTATAAAGAACTTCATCCTACCACAACCACTTCAATATGCTTAAAAGTGGGGTCTTTAGATGAAACCTCAGTGCTGACTGACACCTTCATTGTAACCTTATGAGAAGTTGGGGCTGTGTTCTGTTCAGTCAGTTCAGTTGCTCAGTTGTGTCTGACTCTCCACAACCCCATGGACTGCAGCATGCTAGGCTTCCCTGTCTATCACCAACTCCCGGAGTTTACTCAAACTCATGTCCATCCCATTGATGATGCCACCCAACCATCTCATCCTCTTTTGTCTCCTTCTCCTCCTGCATTCAATCTTTCCCAGCATCAGGGTCTTTTCCAATGAGTCGGTTCTTTGCATCAGGTGGCCAAAGTATTGGAGTTTCAACTTCAGCATCAGTCCTTCCAATGAATCTTCAGGACTGATTTCCTTTATGATGGACTGGCTGGATCTCCTTGCAGGTCAAGAGACTCTTGAGAGTCTTCTCCAACACCATAGTTCAAAAGCATCAATTCTTCAGCGCTCAGTGTTCTTTATGGTCCAACATTCACATCCATACATGGCCACTGGAAAAACCATAGCCTTGACTAGACAGACCTTTGTGGGCAAAGTAATGTCTCTGCTTTTTAATATGCTCTCTAGGTTGGTCATAGCTTTTCTTTCAAGGAGGAAGTGTCTTTTAATTTCCTGGCTGCAGTCACCATCTGCAGTAATTTTGGAGCCCAGAAAAATAAAATCTCTCACTGTTTCCATTGTTTCCCCATCTATTTGCCATGAAGTGATGGGACAAGATGCCATAATCTTAGTTTTCTGAATGTTGAGTTTTAAGCCAACTCTTTCACTCTCCTCTTTCACTTTCATCAAGAGGCTCTTTAGTTCTTTGCTTTCTGCCACAAAGGTGGTGTCATCTGTGTATCTGAGGTTGTTGATAAGTCTCCCAGCAATCTTGATTCCATCTTGTACTTCATCCAGACTGGCATTTCGCATGATGTACTCTGCATATAAGTTAAATAAGCAGGGTGACAATATATAGCCTTGACATACCCCTTTCCCGATTTGAAACCAGTCTGTTGTTCCATGTCCAGTTCTAACTGTTGCTTCTTGACCTGGTCAAGGTCAGGCAGGTCAGTATTCCTGACCTGGTATCTGGTATTCCCACCTGAGAGGATTAAAATATGAACGTAAATCATAATAGAGATTATGTTAAAAAAAAAGATGGAATAATGTGTTCTCCTTTCTCAGATGTCTTGCTGTCCCCAAAGAGCCTCTGCCAACACATGTGTTCATGGGGAAATTAAATGCTTAAGCACACTGATTTCTTGGGTGTGTTGAAATGAGTTTGAATAAAATAAATTCATTCCATTTAAAAAAATCTTCTCAAATGAAATACTAAGTTGTATGGATGCCAAATTTCAAAATTCTAAACAAATTGTAGCAAGAAAATTTTTATGCATTTACTTTTTCATTCTCATTAAATGTTAGTAATTTCAAAGAAACTTGAGAACTTAACACTATTTCATATGAAGATTAACTTCTAGTCTCACTCTATCATGATTCTCTGTGGAAAGTGGAATAGTGACCCTCTAAAAATGTCACTAAAGATGGTTTCCCAGGTGGCAAAGCAGTAAAAAATTCACTGCAGAGGAGATGTGAGATATGCGGTTCCATCCCTGGGTATGGAAGATCCTCTGGAGGAAGAAATGGCAACCCACTCCTGGATTCTTGCCTGGAAAATTGCATGGACAAGAAGAGCCTGGCAGGCTACTGTTCATAGGGTGGCAAAGAGTTGTGAATGACTGAACACACTCCAGAGATGCATGCTTCTGCTCAGTCACCTCAGTCCTGTCTGACTTTTTGTGACCCTACAGATTGTAGCCCATCAAGCTCCTCTGTCCATGGGATTTTCCTGGCAAGAATACTGGAATGGGTTATCATGCCCTCCTCCAGGGGATCTTCTCAACCCAGGAATTGAACCAGTGTTTCCTTCTAACAGAAGCAGAAGATATTAAGAAGAGGTGGCTAGAATATACAGAAGAACTATAAAAAAAG
This sequence comes from Bubalus kerabau, assembly GCF_029407905.1. Classification (NCBI taxonomy): domain Eukaryota; kingdom Metazoa; phylum Chordata; class Mammalia; order Artiodactyla; family Bovidae; genus Bubalus; species Bubalus kerabau. The sequence goes on from NC_073626.1 coordinate 165,538,011, forward strand.
ATCTTCATGACCCAGATAATCACGATGGTGTGATCACTCACCTAGAGCCAGACATCCTGGAATGCCAAGTCAAATGAGCCTTAGGAATTATCACTACGTACAAGACTCTGATGCTGGGTTGGATTGGGGGCAGGAGGAGAAGGGGACGACATAAGATGAGATGGCTGGATGGCATCACTGACTCGATGGACATGAGTTTGGGTGAACTTTGGGAGTTGGTGATGGACAGGGAGGCCTGGCGTGCTGCAGTTCATGGGGTCTCAAAGAGTCGGACATGACTGAGCGACTGAACTGAACTGAACAAAGCTAGTGGAGGTCATGGAATTCCAGTTGAGCTATTTCAAATCCTGAAAGATGATGCTGTGAAAGTGCTGCACTCAATATGCCAGCAAATTTGGAAAACTCAGCAGTGGCCACAGGACTGGAAAAGTTCAGTTTTCATTCCAGTCCCAAAGAAAGGCAATACCAAAGAATGCTCAAACTACTGAATTGCACTCATCTCACATGCAAGTAAAGTAATGCTCAAAATTCTCCAAGTCAGGCTTCAGCAGTACATGAACCATGAACATCTAGATTTACAAGCTGGATTTAGTAAAAGTAGAAGAACCAGAGATCAAATTGCCAACATCCACGGGATCATCAAAAAATCAAGAGAGTTCCAGAAAAATACCTACTTCTGCTTTATTGACTATGCCAAAGACTTTGACTGTGTGGATCATCACAAACTGTGGAAAATTCTTCAAGAGATGGGAATACCAGACCACCTGACCTGCCTTATGAGAAATCTGTATGCAGGTCAGGAAGTAACAATTAGAACTGGACATGGAATAACAGACTGGTTCCAAATCAGGAAAGGAGTATGTCAAGGCTGTATTTTGTCACCTTGCTTATTTAACTTCGGAGAAGGCGATGGCACCCCACTCCAGTACTCTTGCCTGGAAAATCCTATGGATGGAGGAGCCTGGTGTGCTGCAATCCATGGGGTCGCTAAGAGTTGGACACGACTGAGAGACTTCACTTTCACATTTCACTTTCATGCATTGGAGAAGGAAATGGCAACCCACTTCCGTGTTCTTGCCTGGAGAATCCCAGGGACGGGGGAGCCTGGTGGGCTGCCATCTGTGGGGTCGCACAGAGTCAGACATGACTGAAGCGACTTAGCAGCAGCCAGAGTACATCATGAGAAAAGCTGGGCTGGATGAAGCACAAGCTGGACTCAAGATTGCTGGGAGAAATATCAATAATCTCAGGTATGCAGATGATACCACCCTTATGGCAGAAAGTGAAGTAGAAGAGCCTCTTGATGAAAGTGAAAGAGGAGAGTGAAAGAGTTGGCTTAAAATTCAACACTCAGAAAACCAAGATCATGGCATCTGGTCCCATCACTTCATGGCAAATAGATGAGGAAATAATGGAAACAGTGAGAGACTTTATTTTGGGGGGCTCCAAAATCACTGCAGATGGTGACTGCAACCATGAAATTAAAATTGCTTGCTCCTTGGAAGAAAAGTTATGACCTGTCTAGACAGCATATTAAAAAGCAGAGATATTACTTTGCCAACATAGGTCCATCTAGTCAAAGCTATGGTTTTTCTAGTAGCTATGTATGGATGTGAGAGTTGGACCATAAAGAAAGCTGAGCACCGAAGAACTGACACTTTTGAACTGTGGCATTGGAGAAGATTCTTGAGAGTCCCTTGGACTGAAGGGAGATCCAACCAGTCCATCCTAAAGGAAATCAATCCTGAATATTCATTGGAAGGACTGATGTTGAAGTTGAAACTTCAATACTTTGGCCCCCTGATGTGAAGAACCAACTCATTTGAAAAGACCTTGATGCTGGTAAAGATTGAGGGTGGGAGAAGGGGACGACAAAGAATGAGATGGTTGGATGGCATCACCGACTCAATGGACATGAGTTAGGGTAGACTCGGGGAGTTGGTGATGGACAGGGAGGCCTGGCATGCTGCAGTCCATGGGGTCGAAAAGATTCCGGACACGATTGAGTGACTGAACTGAACTGAACTTCCTGCATTGCAGGCAGGTTGTTTATCCCTGAGCCACCAGGGAAGCCCTTCCTGACATGTCCACACCCTAATTATGGGAACCTGAGAATAGAGTACTTTCTATGGCTTAGCAGCAGCAGCAGCAGCAGCATGGCTAAAAGGAATTTGCAGATGTGATTAAGGTTTAGTACCTTGGAATGTAGAAAGGCTTGGGTTATTCAGGTCAGATTAACTTAATTATTCAGGTCAACTTAATCACATCAATCCTTAAAAGTTGAAAAGCTTTTGTATCCAAGGTCAAAGGGATATATAACTAAGGAAGAGGGAGATGCAATGCTATTGACTTTGAAGATAAAGAAAAGAGGGTTAAGAGCCAAGGCATGGGGGCAGCCTCTAGGAGCTGGAAAAGACAAGAGGACAGAGTTTTGTTTTGTCTTTTTCTCTAAAGCATCCAGAAAGGAGCATGGTCCTCCTGCTGACACTTTGATTTTAGCCCAGTGAGACCTATGTTTGGATTTCCAGAGTTGTAAAATAATAAATTCAAATTTTTTGAGCCATTCAGTTTATAATAATTTATGAAAACAGCAATAGAAAATTAATACATTCTCCCATCTGATGGCATAAATCTACCCACATAATGTCTAGGACAGCCTCAGCACAAAGTTTTTGCTATATAAATACTTTTATAAGATTGTAAAGTATGGATCTTAAAGCTGTTTCAGTAAAACATAAATTGTACCAATCAATGCTTTTGTGCATTGGTAAGTCTCAGGATAAACCAAATGTGTCTGGTAATCTGAGTTTAAATCCTCTCTTGCTTCTTAAATGAATTATCTGGTCCTCCATTGTGTTTGAGTTAATGCAAACAATAAGAATATCCACATCTGACCTTACAGAAAATGTGTTTCTGTTAAACTAGTCAAATTTTGTAGTTTTCCTTATATCCCGAGTACTTCTTTCATAGAGGGCTGAGTTGGGAGAATAGATTTTGTTCTGAGGATGGGTACAAGACATTTGTGGGGTCAGCAGGGCATGAGGGGGCGGTTAGACTGAGCTGTTTAAATATTGTGTCAGGCTCCCCACTGAGCCAGTCTCAGCCTGAATGTTAGAAGCAGGTGGTAAAAATTACAATAGAAGAACTTTCTACAGTGAGAGACTATAGGCTTAAAAAGTAGACCCGTGAAGTAGCCAGCATCTCCTCAGGGGAGCAACCACTGCAGATATCCAAGAAAGCAGGCAGTGTTGTTCCCACTGTGAAAATGACAGGGCTGAGCCTCCACCAAGGTTCACCAGGGTATTTCTCAGCGGCTGAGGGATATTGGAAGAAAGGGATAATGTTTTATTACCTCCACAAGAGCCTTACAGGAGCTCTTGCCAATTTTCCTCCCTCAATTCTTTCTCAAGGATGGCAGATAATATGCTGTAGCCTTGTGAAATGAGACCAAGCTGATCGGGTGCTTTTAGTGGCTACTTTCTTGGTTTTTTCTCCTGCTAATGATTTTTGTCTCCTGCTATTTTAATAGCATCTTGCCACAAAATAAAAAAATGAGGAGGTTGAAATCACTGACACTAAAACAGCATTGTTAATTTTCAGGAAAGTGTTGCCCTAGTGTCTCCTAGACTAGAATCTCCTTTGTTTTATCCTATATGTTTGGTCATATACCAAGATTTATTTTATATATTGATGAATTGGTCAGTGACAAGTATCATTAAATAAAACAACAGAGTATAACTGAACAGAGGCATATAGTATTTTTTTCTCTGTTCTCCATTTCAAGAGGAAAAAAATAATGACCACCATACAAGCTTACAAAAGCTTATTATCTTTTAGAATTCTCTTTAAAGCCACTCTTGAGGTCTGCTATGTTGTCAGTATAGACTCAAGAATAATTGAAAAGGCTTCACATTCTCTATACATTGGTGATAGGTGTTTAAAATAATGGTCCTGAGCCTTGTGTGAGGCGTTCAAGTAAATAGCAGAGACTGACATTTTCTCTGTACTCATGGTTAATGAAATAGTAATGAAGTGTAGTACATTTTAGGAAGGTACTCTTCAATACAAGTGAAATTCAAGATGGGGCCCATCTCAGTAAATTACACCATCACCTGCCCCTTTTCTCAGACTGAAAACTTTGGAGGCATGCTTGCTTTCTCTTTTTATGCACTCTACATTCACCCTATTAGCCTATCCCATTGGATCTACCTTCAAAATATTTCTAGACTTGAAATCTAGCCCTGTCTTATTATCTGTTAGAGTAAGTCTCTGCCCGGAGTCCACACCATGTCTACCTGTACTATTGCAGTATCCTCCCAGTAGAACTTTCCCTCCTTTGCCCTGCTATTCTCCACACAGCAGCCAACATGAACCTGTCAAAATATAAATCAGATCATTACATACCTCTGCTCAAGAGCTACAGTGGCTCCCTGTTTCACTCAGAGTGAAATCCCATCTTTGCCCTGTCCTGCAAGGGCTATAAGATCTGGTCCCTTGCTGCCTCTCCAGCACCATCCTCTTCTCCTAGATACTTGTCTCCAGCCACACTGGCTTTCTTGTAGGCTCCTGCCTTAATAACTCTGTGTCTTCATGCTCGTACTGTCACTAAGTCGTGTCTAACTATTTGTGACCCCATGGACTGTAGCCTGCGAGGCTCCTCTGTCCATGGAATTTCCCAGGCGAGAATACCAGAGTGGCTTGTCATTTCCTTCTCCAAGGGATCTTCCTAACCCAGGGATCAAGCCCACATTTCTTGCATTGGCAGATGGATTAATTACCACTGAGCCAACAGGGAAACCCTTAAAACACCTGATGTTTTATCCGCTTCTAATTATTTCAGTTCCCCAAGAAACACACAAAATAAACACAGGGCTTCTCAGATGGCTCAGCAGTAAGAATCGGCCTATCAGTGCAGGAGATGCAAGACATGAAGATTAGATCCCCAAGTGGGAAAGATCCCCTGGAGGAGGAAATGGCAACCCACCCCAGTATTCTTGCCTGGAAAATTCCATGGACAAGAGGAGCCTGGTGGGCTATAGTCCATGGTCTCACAGAGTCATACATCAGAGTGACTGAGCACACATGCATGCAAGATACAAGTAAGGATTATTTTCTCACTTCTTTTATGATTTCTGATCAAATGCCAGCATTTCAGGAGGAATTTTTCTTGATTATTTTTCCCCAAAATTTACCATTAGTCCTTCCCTATACCCTGACCCCATATATATATTTTCATGGTGCTTATTGCTACTTAACATATCATCAGTTCAGTTCAGTTCAGTTGCTCAGTTGTGTCCGACTCTTTTGTGACCCCATGAATCGCAGCACACCAGGCCTCCCTGTCCAACACCAACTCCCAGAGTCTATCCAAACTCATCACCATCGAATCAATGACACCATCTAGCCATCTCATCCTCTGTCGTCCCCATCTCCTCCTGCCCCCGATCCCTCCCAGCATCAGGGCCTTTTCCAATAAGTCAACTCTTCGCATGAGGTGGCCAAAGTATTGGAGTTTCAGCTTCAGCATCAGTCCTTCCAATGAACACCCAGGACTGATCTCTTTTAAGATGGACTGGTTGGATCTCCTTGCAGTCCAAGGGACTCTCAAGAGTCTTCTCAAACACCACAGTTCAAAAACATCAATTCTTCGGTGCTCAGCTTTCTTTACAGTTCAACTCTCACATCCATACATGACTACTGGAAAAACCACAGCCTTGATTAGACAGAACTTTGTTGGCAAAGTAATGTCTCTGCTTTTGAATATGCTATCTAGGTTGGTCATAATTTTCCTTCCAAGGAGTAAGCAACTTTTAATTTCATAACATATCATATATATATTTAATTACTGATTTATTCTTTTACTTCTCCACCAGAATATAAGATCCTTGAGACCAGACTGGTTTTTATTCTTCTTTTTTTTTTACTATTACATTTCCAGCATTTGAAGCACTGCCTACCTTGCACTGAAAAGATGCTCAATAAACTTTTGTTGCATAAGAATATGAATAATTGTGAGTGGAAGGTGACTGATAAGCTAATACTGCACAGCCTGAACAACAGGTTGTTGTTTAGTTGCTAAGTCATGTCTCACACTTCTGCAGCCCCATGGACTGTAGTCCACCAGGATCCTCTGCCCATGGGATTTCCTAGGCAAGAACACTGGAGAGGGTTGCCATTTCCTTCTCCAGGGGGATTTTCCTGACTCAGGGATTGAACCTGCATCTCCTACATTGCAGGCAGATTCTTTATGATAGCAAAAATTAAATCAGTTAACTCTCAATAAGAAAGATCAACTAAGTAGAAAACATCAGTTCCCAAATTCACTGAGGCTTTATGCTTTCAGTAATTTCTTGAATCATTTTGCATTTTCCTTTGAATTATCAACCCTGATATGGCAGATAAATTTTAGCTCCTTGGGAGGAAAATGTCATGCTAGTAAGGAGGGTAGATAGTCTCCAAGACAACCAACATTCCTCAAATGTGGCTGGTCTTGTGACTCATTTGGCCAATAAATTATGATGTGTACAATATATTACCAGTTCCAGATCTAGGCCTTAAGAGACCCTGCAAGCTTCCATTTTGTCTTTTTAGAAGCCAGTCTCCATGTACAAAAGTTTAGGCTAGATTATCATGTATGGATGTGAGAGTTGGACTGTGAAGAAGGCTGAGCGCTGAAGAATTGATGCTTTTGAACTGTGGTGTTGGAGAAGACTCTTGAGAGTCCCTTGGACTGCAAGGAGATCCAACCAGTCCATCCTAAAGGAGATAAGTCCTGGGTGTTCATTGGAAGGACTGATGTTGAAGCTGAAACTCCAATACTCTGGCCACCTCATGTGAAGAGTTGACTTATTGGGAAAGACCCTGATGCTGGGAGGGATCGGGGGCAGGAGGAGAAGGGGACGACAGAGGATGAGATGGCTGGATGGCATCACTGACTCGATGGATGTGAGTCTCAGTGAACTCCAGGAGGCCTGGCGTGCTGTGATTCATGGGGTCGCAAAGAGTCGGACACGACTGAGTGACTGATCTGATCTGATTGAATGATGATTGTCCAGAAAAGTGGAGAGAGGGCCTGTGAAGGAAAACTGAGCTATCTCACACAACAGTCAACACCCAGCACCCATGAATCTGTGAGAGTAGCCATCTTGGCTCCTCCAACACCAGCTGAGCCACCTCAGCCAGAACCACAAGAAGGGAGAATTACAGACGCCTCACCAGTTCCAAGTCATCACTGCCATCCTGGTGGAGGCCCAGCGATTGTATAACATAGGCAGACTTCACTGCAGAACCCTGCCCAAATGTCTGATCTACACAGTCATCAGCAAAAAACACACTATAATTTCAAGCTGTTGAATTTTGGGGTTCTTTGCTATATAATAACAGATATCTGAAACCATCATGATATAACATTTTAGGAGTATAACACTGAAAACATCTGGACATCTGAAGTTTACCTCTTGCAAAGTATGATCGGGCTTAGTAAAATGGTGTATATGTGTGTAAATATATATATATTATATAGATATGTAAACAACTTTATATTATCTGCATATATACTCTGTATATATCTTCACATTTTTGTCTTTATTTTATTAAAATAATTAATTTAAATTAGATTTTATTAAAATAATTAAATTAAATTAGATGTATCTAATTTAATAATTAGATTAAATTATTAATTAAATTAATAATTAATAAAATCTTGGCAATAATATTTTATTACTTTTAAATGATACCTAGGAGACTCCCAGTTCTCAAATACCATCCATGTAATTATATTTACTTTGTTAATTTTCAGTGAGTAGGAAATACTTTATATTCCAAAGAGAAGTAGGAAAGGCCCTCTGAAGTCCCAGAACTCCAGAGCATTTGAAGTTCCTACTTTTATCCTCTACTCCTATTTTGAAAATTTGGCGAACCATAAAAATAAAGTGAAAGTGAAACTCACTCAGACATTTCCAACTGTTTGTGACCCCATGGACTTTACAGTCTATGGAATTCTCTGGGTCGGAATACTAGAGTGGGTAGCGTAAGCAAATGTTAAATGAGAGTTATATATTTTGTTCAATGGTATAGACATAGACACTGCTTGTGTTCTTTAAGATTCCAGCTGAAATTCTCAAGCACATGAGTTGCATTTGTAAGGTGAAGGAACAACAAAACTGAGTTTTCTCAGATGTCCAGCGCTGATAGTTCATTCTGGGGAGTACAAAGAGAGGAAAAATTTACTGATTTAATCATCACTGTCACAAAAGTGATAAATCTCCATAGCTTGGAAGGTTTCAGGGAGGAAGACTCTTGTGATAACATGTATTTTGCCTCTCTTAGAGGATTTTAAGATCGGACCTGGCTTAGATTTGTTTCTAAACCACGCTTCCAAAGTCAGTTCTTCTTACTTTCATAGTCAGGGAGCCAGCACCTTGAATGTGATTGTAGCAAGCTTTTCCAGGTTGATTTTGGCTTATGTTCAGGGGACAGTAGCTAATTCTGCCCTGATACAGGGGGAATCTCAAAGTCAAATGTACAAATATTGTATATTAATGCTTATATATAGAATCTAGAAAGATGATTCTAATGAAACTATTTGTAGAGCAGCAGTGGAGATGGACATAGAGAAGAGACTTATGGACACAGTGGGAAAAAGAGAGGGTGGGACAAATTGAGAGAGCAGCACTGAAACAAATACACTACCAAATGTAAAATAGACAGTCAGCGGGAATTTGTTGTATAACTCAGGGAGCTCAAACCTGGTGCTCTGTGACCACCTAACGGGGTGGGATGGGGTGGGAGGTGGGAAGAAGGTTCGAGAGGGAGGGAAATATGTATACCTATGTCTGATCCTTGTTGGTGTATAGCAGAAGCCAACACAACATTGTAAAGCAATTATCCTCCAATTAAAAATAAATAAATTAAAAAATTCCAATTGCTTAAAGCAATTGCATTCCTTCTCCCTCTTTACCCCTCAATTACCATAAATTTATTTTCTACATATGTAGCTCTATTTCTATTGAAGATTGGGATTGACACATACACACTATTATATATAAAACAGATGACTAATAAGGACCTACTGTATAGCACAGGAAACTCTATTCAGTACTCCACAGTGCCTATGTGGGAAAAGAACCTTAAACAGAGTGAACATATGTATATGTTCATGTATATGTATAACTGATTCACTCTGCTGTACACCTGAAACTAACACATTGTAAATCAGCTGTACTCCAAAAATTTTTCTTAAAAAAGAAATTACCTTCTTATCAGCTCAGTTCAGTCACTCAGTCGTGTCTGACTCTTTGCAATTCCGTGGACTGCAGCACACCAGGCCACCTTCTTAAACTGGTTTGTATAAGGTAATGGGAAAAAACAGAGGTCAGAGAGAGGAGTGCTGGGAACTAAAAAACTCAACAGTGAAGCCTCACTGATCCAGGTAACCTCCACTTCTTTTTAACCATACCTTTATTTTATCTACAAAATGCACTTTGGTTAATTGTTGGAATTAAATTGGATCCAGACAGGTAAAAAAAGGCTTTTTGCATCTGAAAGAGATTACTGTGCCATGAAGCAGTTTACTTTATTGATCCTGTTTTATTGCTTTGAAAATGGAAAAACCATGCTATTGTCAATCATGTGAAAGAAAGGAAAGCAAAATCCAAACAATTGTTTTAGAGTAAGGAAATTGCTCAGAGTAAGAAAAATAATTCACAACAAAAAGAAAATGAAAATAACTTTTCCAGTAAGTTTTGTTATCAGTTAGCAATGTATTTTTCTTGTTTTTTTTTTTTTTTTTTTTTTTCCCAAAAGGAGAAAGAGTATCAGTTTGGTCATATAAAAGAATACTAATTTTCTCAAATGTGATTGTCATTCTGAGTGAAGTAAGTCAAACAGAGAAAGAGAAATATCTAATGATATCCTTTATATGTGGAATCTAAAAAAATGATACAAATGAACTTATTTGCAAAACAGAAACAGACTCACAAACTTAGATAATGAATTTATGGTAATTGGGGGAAAGGTTGGAGGGGAGGGATACTTAGGGACTTTGGGATGGACGTGTACATACTGCCATATTTAAAATAGATAACCAACATTGGATCCATTGTATAGTGCAAGGAATGCTGATCAGTATTATGTAACAACTTAAATGCGAAAAGAATTTGAAAAAGAATCAGTTCAGTTCAGTTCAGTCTCTCAGTCCTGTCTGACTCTTTGCAACCCATGAACCACAACATGCTAGGCCTCCCTGTCCGTCACCAACTCCCGGAGTCTACCCAAACTCATGTCCATTGAGTCGGTGATGTCATCCAACCATCTCATCCTCTGTCATCCCCTTCTCCTCCTGCCCTCAATCTTTCCCAGCATCAGGGTCTTTTCAAATGAGTCAGCTCTTCGCATCAGGTGGCCAAAGTATTGGAGTTTCAGCTTCGATATCAGTCCTTCCAATGAACACCCAGGACTGATCTCCTTTAGGATGGACTGGTTGGATCTTCTTGCAGTCCAAGGGACTCTCAAGAGTCTTCTCCAACACCACAGTTCAAAAGCATCAATTCTTCTGAGCTTAGCTTTCTTTATAATAGATACACGTATATGTAAGACTGAATCACTTTGCTGTACACCTGAGACTATCACAACATTGTTAAGCAACTATAATATAAAGTAAAAAGTTTAAAAAAATTAAATGATTACCTGTGAATGATTATTTATTATGTATTATAAATGTCAAATATATATGCTTTCAAATTGTGGTGTTGGAGAAGATTCTTGAGAGTCCCTTGAACTACAAGGTGATTGAACCAGTTAACCCTAAAGAAAACCAACCCTGAATATTCATTGGAAGGATTGATGCTGAAGCTGAAGCTCCAATACTTTGGCCACTTAATATGAAGAGCTGACTCATTGGAAAGACCCAGATGCTGTGAAAGATTGAAGGCAAAAGGAAAAGGAGAAGGGGGCAGCCAAGAATGAGATGGTTAGATAGCATCACTGACTCAATACACATGAATCTGAGCAAACTTGGGGGTTGGTGGAAGACAGAGGAACCTGGCGTGCAGAAGTCTGTAGGGTCACAAAGAGTCAGATTTGACTTAATGATTGAACAACAACGACTATATATATATATATATATACACACATATATATATATACACATATGCATATATATATATATATGTATACATATGTGTGTGTGTATGTATATCCATAGTGGGCTTCTCAGGTGGTGCCAGTGATAAAGAACCTACCTTCCAGTGCAGGAGATGTAAGAGATATATCTGTTCATAGATCTGGATAGCTAGGTATTCAAAAACTGAATCACCCAAGGTATGAAGTGTTTAAAACACATTTTTATTTAATACAGTGTAAACAGTTTTCCAAGACATTATACTTTTAAAATTTTGTATTTCTTGGCTACATAGATTTCTACTTTGTGGTTGGCCAGCTATTTATTTAATCTGTATCCTTTTATTGAACAAAAAGATTATTCCACAATTTTGTTATTGCAGTTAACACTGTGACCAGTGGACCTTGTGTTCACATCTGTTGTACATTTTTTGTTGTGTTCATTGGATACATTTTTTAAAAGATCATTGTATCAGTTCATATGAATCAGAAAAATAATTTCTTAGCCTTTCTATGAAAACTTTATAAAAATAACCTCAAGGAAGCATGTTATAACCAATATCACTTACTCTCACTCATTAAAAGTGTTCTTATATTCTCTGACATGTGGTTGGATAAGGGAATTTTAGGCAGGGGAAAACCCACATTCCATGTCCAGAGGCATCAAACAACGGGAAACCATGATTTCGTCCTGCCTGGAGCTTAGATGCCAAGAGACTGGTGATGAGGGAGGCAGGGCCAGGTGAAGAGGGGACAAGGATGTCATGCCAAGACTTTAGTGACTTTAGTCTTATCCTACAGCATATGAGAAGCCATTAAAGGGGCTTACACATTATTGGAATAGGATCCGTTTTCATCTGAGAAAGGTAACTGGCCAGATTTAAGGCACACTGTTGGTGGTAGAAGACCAGGCAGATCTCTTCCAGTAGTTCAGAGACTGAACTGGAGCAAATGAAATGGAGATATAAAGAAGAAAACAGTTGAGCTGAAAGCCCTAGAGCTCCATTAGTGGAAGAGAGGAAGACGGGGAGGGCAGTTGGGAAGGAGAAGGAGTAAGAGAGGGAGCGGGAAAGGGAAATTTAATAAGGGAAGAGAGAGAGAGATTGAGGTTCAGGTCCTCTGAGAATCAGCCTCCACAATGGGATTAAATGCCAAGGGATTTGCTAGGATAAATGCCTCAAAGGAATAAAGGGTGAGAGAGCAGGAGTAGGCAGAGCATGGTGAAGTTCTGTGAAAAGGGGAGAAGGAAGGGAGGATGATGTAGGAGGTACTCCAGACTGCAGCACAGGTCTGAAGAAGTTTTGGTCATGCTGACATGTGGTCTCTGAGCAAACTGCTCACTGGAAGAGTCCCGCTTCAAGCAGGAATGAGCCAGCACTTATATCCCTGTCATGTTTAGTCATTGGCTGTGCACAGCTCAGGGAGACCCTGGTCTTGGTGCAAAGTCACTAACGGATACAGTTGAGTGGCAGCTGGGTTTAGTTAACAACGCCCCCTCCCTACAGTAGGGTCTCTTGAAATGTCTGGGCTTCACAAAACCATGGCATCACAGATAGTAACTGCTTTCTGGCTTTTATAATGGATGGATGGTTAGAGAATGTGTGTGTGTGTGTGTTTGTGTGTGCGCGCGCGCGTGCGCGTGCGCACACGCTTAGTTGGTGGGTTGTGTCGGACTCTTTGAGACCCTTTGGATTGTAGCCCACCAAGCTCCTCTGCCCATGGGATTCTCCAGGCAAGAATACTGGAATAGGTTGCCATATTCTTCTCCAGGGGATTTTCCTGACCCAGAGATTGAACCCGCACCTCCTGTGTCTTCTGCATTGCAGGCAGATTCTTTAAACACTGAGCCATCTGGGAAGTCCATATAGAGAATATGAAGTGTAAAATCAATCCTAGATGTAAGGCTAGGCTTCAAAGGGTATAATTAAGGGGAAAAAATGTTTCTTGCTTGGGAAAAAAACCACTGCTTTAGAAAAAAAAAGCAGTACTCTTTTGATTTCTGATTCTACCAGTCTCTAAGTTTGAAATCTTGAAGGAATGATAAATTCTCTGTTTTTTTTTTTTATTCATAAAGAGGGAACTAATAATATATATATATATATATATATATATATATATCTATCACATAGTTTTTTGAAGCTTATTTGAGATTTTATTTACTATGTATATTGTATATGTTACATGTACATTTTGTAGTACATGGTAAGCATTTAGTGGTTATTAGCTTCCTAATAGGAGAAGGCAAGGGCAACCCACTCCAGTACTCTTGCCTGGAAAATCCCATGGACAGAGGAGCCTGGTAGGCTTCAGTCCATGGGGTCATGAAGAGTCAGACACGACTGAGCGACTTCCCTTTCACTTTTCACTTTCATGCATTGGAGAAGGAAATGGCAACCCACTCCAGTGTTCTTGCCTGGAGAATCCCAGGAATGGCAGAGCCTGGTGGGCTGCCGTCTATGGGGTTGCACAGAGTCAGACATGACTGAAGTGACTTAGCAGCAGCAGTAGCAGCAGCTTCCTAATAATTGGGAAATTATTGTCTTATTTTTTCAGACTTATGACATGTCCTGAGTGTGTAAATATAAACTCTTCTTTTTACTTTGCCCAACACAAAAACTCTTTCACTCTTGGAGCTTACAGAGAAGCTGTGCCTTTGTTCTAGCACAACCATTTTTCTTCTAGGTCTGTCATGATTAATAGATAAAACATCAGTAGCTAAGAAGATGCTGGTCAGAGAAGCTACTGGGCAATGCTTGTGGGGCAAAATTGGCCAGAAGTACTGGAACGCTCTGCAGACATTACAATTCCAGATTAAGAAATTCTGGGTGTGGCTATTCTATATTTTAAAAATAAGCCAGGGGTCTTTTATACTATGATTTTTAACTGAAAATATTTGGAGTAAAGTTACTGTCAGTAAGGTCAGGTTTAATTTATTTTTCCTATACTATCTAGATCAGAGATAATAAGTACGGATGTGGGTCCCAAGAGCTGATAGTTTTATAAAACTTCCAGATAATTCTGCTATGCATTTTTATTTTCTTTTGTTGTGGCTATTCTTGTGCTTTTGAGAACCATGGCTCCAGATAGAAACAGTGCCTTCTTAAGCATCCTTAGTGGCATAGTTAAATATTTGCATGCTAAGTCTCTAAGTCGTGTCCTACTCTTTGCGACCCTATGGACTGTAGCTTTCCAGGCTCCTCTGTCCATGGGGATTCTCCAGGCAAAAATTCTGAAGTGGGTTGCCATGCCTTCTTACGGGGATCTTCCCGAGTCAGGGATCAGACCAGCTTCCCTTATGTCTCCTGCATTGGCAGGTGGGTTCTTCACCACTAGTGCCGCAGCGACATATTTAGGCATATTTGTTTAGGTTCAGCATCTGTTTTCAATTTTTTTAAGAGTAGTTGAGATGAAAAATATGCTCTGTTTAACATCATGGAAATCCTCTGCTGGGAGCCCAAGAGGATTTGGCAAAATAGAACCCTTTTTGGAAGCACAGCTATTTGATTTGCCCATAAACAACCAGGAGGTGATAGATGATCCATGGCCTCTCCAGGTTTGTGACCCTCATCCCAGGAGTTCACCTCATAGTCTTCTGAGGTGTAAGAAGGAAATAATGACTTCAGCTTCCTCTCCTTCGATCTGTCAGGAAGTCAGGGTTTCCACCGTATAAGTAGCAGTGAATATCTAAGCCCAAAGAGTGTGGCAAATTGCTTTAGAAAAAGATAATTTCCACTCACAGCAATATGCAAACTTTTGAGAACAACATTGAAACAAGATAATTTTTCAAGACTGAATTTAGAATTGCTGTGTAGAGGACATAGTTTGGCTTGATTATCTTTTTAAAAGATTTTAGGTATCTTTGTGTCTGTCTGCCTTCCGGAAGGGTTCTGGGGACTGCTCTGAAAAAGTCTGTAGAAGTAAAGACTGAACTCAAACACATGCTTGTACATTCTGTCTGTTTCCCCATCACCTAGTCTCCTGGGAGTGTAAGTAACTGGGCTTCACCCAGACCAGCAAGATTGACTGATTTCACTCTAGACCACTAGGCAGTCTTAGAGAAAAACTCAGAACCTTGATCATGAAATGGGGAATTGAAGGATTGAAAATGATGAGCATATACATCAATTATATATATTATTGATACTATGTGTAAAATAAATAACTAATTAGAACCTACTGGCACAGGAACTCTACCCAATGCTCTTTTTCTTTTTATCCCTATAGCAATCTCTCAAATATTATCCTTCTATCCCTAGTTCTGTTTGCATTTCCTTGAAAATAAAGTATTTAGTTATTTGTCCATTTTTACTTTTTTTTACCTTATACTAATTATTAAAAGTATCACATACTTCCCACAAAATTTTTTAAAACTTTTATTTTGAAATAATTATAGAGTAAAAAGAATTTAGAAAAAGGTACAGAGAGATCCCAAGTACCTGTTATCCAGAAGTCCCTAATAGATATGAATATATACATATATATATCTTACATATCTTATATCTTATAAGATATGCATCTTACATATCATAGTAGGATAATATACCAAGATGGTATGTTGATACAGTATGTGTGTGAAGTTCTGTAGCATCTTATGACATTCTACCCCATCCTCTTTGGTGACCTAAATAGGAAGGAAATCCAAGGAAGAGGGATATGGGATATATATATATATATATATATATATATATATATATATATATAAAACTTCCCTGGTGGTTATATATATATCTGATTCACTTTTTAGTAAAGTAGAAACACAACATTGTAAAGCAACTATGCTCCAACTAAAGCTAATTTAAAAATAAAAAATAAAAGGAAAGAATCAAGTGAAAATAGGAAAATGAAGAGCATTTACATGACCCCCTATTTCCTGAGGAAAAGCAGACCATGATCCATGTAAGGGGGCTGCAAGAAGAAGCAGCTTCTCAGTAAGCTTTGAATTGAAACAGTCCTGACTTTTAACACTGGCTCTATGATATACTAACGGTCAATCTCTGAGCAAGTTACTTATCTAAGTTATCATTTTTCTCACCTATAAAATAAGAAAATAATGCACATTTTTCTATTCATCCCATAGGAAATAAATAAAAGGCCCCCAAAATTATAGTATTGAGAAGGTTCTGTGGGTGACTTGAGACACCTCGGGAATAAAGGAGTATAAAGGAATGTGAAGAAAAGGATCTGTGATACACAGCTACTGTTTTCCACTTTGGCTGGGTCTAGTACCTACTATAGTGTTTCTATCTGCTTTCATTTTCAGGCAAAAGTCAACTCTACTTGTGAGAGCAAGAAATCACAGAAACACTTTCTGCTGGATGGATGAATCTTCTCTTTCACATGTTGTTTTCAGAATAAACAAACAACTTGGCTTCACCCGGGCCAGTGAGAGTGCCTGGTTTCACTTCAGACCATGAGACAGCCTTGGAGAAAAATTCAGACCCTTGATCGTGAAATGGAGAAGTAAACAGGATTAGAAACGATGAGCCAAGTAATGACTTCAAATGTAACCTAAACTAGTCTGAATGAGATAATTCTCACTTTGCAAACAATCATTTCTCCATCAGGATTTTTGGCTATCATTTGCTGAGTCTCCACTTCCTGCTGAATTTTGTGTCAAACATGGAATCCTAAAGTGCAGAGAGTGCTTTCTCTTAAGAATTTTACATTCTAACTGGAAAAACACATTATGCCACCTTATTTTGCTTCTCTCTTTTATGTGTATGTTCCAAGGGTCAATGTGTTCAGATACTAGAAACATGTAGCTTTTAGAGTAGAGAATAAAGTGATTTTCAGACCTGAGAATGTTCATTGAGGGGGTTTCAGGGAAGTTGGATGAGAAAAAAGTAGAAAAATGTGCAGCTTCTCAGAATTAAAATAGTATAGATGTTGTCATAGCATTTTTTTTTTTTTTTGCCCAAAATAGTGGTAAAAATCATTTAAAGCAGTGATGGAAGTGTTTAAGATTTTTTTCCTTTTTTGTGTGGACCATCTTTAAGGTCTGTATTGAATTTACTACAATATTGCTTCTGTTGTATGGTGTTTTTTGGCCACAAGGCATGTGTGGTCTTAGCTCCCTGACCAGGGATTGAACCCTCACCCCTTGTATTAGAAGGTGAAGTCTTAACCACCAGACTGCCAGGGAAGACACTTTTTCTCAGTTTTACTTCTAGAAATTGCATTTTTGTTTGCCATCACCCACCATAGACAAGTTTTGTAAAGTGGTACTTCATTTAGATTAAAAAAATGAAGGATAAGCTTTTACGATTTTATATTTATGTTTTCCAAACAAAATAGCATTTTCTTTATGTTTATCTTTAACATATTTAAGGCATACCAAGAAGTATTGAAAAAGATATCATAGAAAACTCTGTACCACAATTCAAATCTATTATCTTTTGCCATGTTTTTCTTTATATCAC
Source organism: Bubalus kerabau (assembly GCF_029407905.1). NCBI lineage: Eukaryota > Metazoa > Chordata > Mammalia > Artiodactyla > Bovidae > Bubalus > Bubalus kerabau. The sequence goes on from NC_073626.1 coordinate 165,555,548, forward strand.
TTTTTGCTTTTGCTTTTTAACAACTTTTTTGAGTTGTAATTGACATATATTATGTATAACTGTGCACATTTAAAATGTATCATTTGTTAAGTTGGCATACAAAGAGACCAATGAATACCCTACCACTATCAAGAGAGTGAATATTTTCCCAATACATTTGAGTGTATCAGTTTTTAAAGAGGTGAAATTTTCCCAATACATTTCAAGCTCCAATCCTCATTTCTCCCTTCACAGAGATCCTCACTAACTTGAAGTATGTGGTTGCCTTTTTTTACCCTATTAGATATTCACAGATTATCTACAGAGATTGTTTTTTCCCCCACAACATGATGCTTGTTGATATATCTCTGACTACACATATATACTCATTCATTTATCTACTTAAGGATTCTGTTGATAAACAAGACAAATTTGAAGTCCAAATCAAGATTTTGCATTGTATCATGGCTGCCTTCTAAGGTGGTCAAAAATATAATTTCAAATACATCAATAGTTAATAATATATAGTAGGAATGCGGATGATTTTTATTTTATTTTTTGTATCTCTTTGAATGTCTAAATTCTATGTAATTAATATGTGTTATTTTTGTAATAATATAAAGTAAAATGTCAAGTGGAATAATTGGGGAGCTTTACTATAAAACTGTGTGGTTAACATGTTTATAGGAAAACATAAGCATGAAAAAATGATTCTCAAAGTATGTATGCACAGTTGAGACACAAGTAAGAGTTGACCATTTTGAAGATGTAGATATTTTCTCGCAGTTTTTGAAGTTGTGTATATTTAAGAGAATATTCAGTGGGATTCCTGCAATACAGCCAAAGCAATCTCATTATATTTTTATGGGAGACACTGCTAGGTGGTGGTGGATATACTGTCATTTTTCTCTAGGCAGTTCATTACATCTATTCATTCAGCGAATGAAAAGGCTCATTTCATCCACAAGAGAGCTGATGAAGTTCATGGAACCAAATTCCTCTACTTTTTTTCCAAGTTGAGAATATTTATCTATCTAAACTCTTTTACTTTTCTTTATCTGACTCATTTCTCATTGATTTCTCCTTTCTAAGCACTCCCAAGAAAAATTATTAAATAATTTCCTGAGTTTAGTTTAAATAACTTAACTAAAAATGTAGGAAACAGAATATTTGCCAATATTTTTCCTTGTTCTTGAAAAATATGGAGTTGTATAATTCTGAAATATCTGTCTTGGAGGAAACTCAGGATGCATGATATTGTGGGCAAATTTCCCTGCTCTATTGCTTAAGATTTTTTCTTTCTTTTATACATGTATTTAACTGGAGATTGTAATACTTTTGCTACTTACCACAATGTGCAGAAGGAAATGGCAACCCAGTCCAGTACTCTTGCCTGGAGAATCCCTTGGACAGAGGAGCCTGGTGGGCTATAGTCCATGGGGTCGCAGTCAGACACGACTGAGTGACTCACACACACACACACAATATGGTATTGTGAAGACTGAATGATATCCCTGAAGGATTGTGCTTGTGTTGGTTGTCTGTGGCAAATACCACTGTGGATGAATGAATTCATTCTTCTCTTTTAAAGTTCAGTTCAGTTCAGTTCAGTTGCTCAGTTGTGTCTGACTCTTTGCAACCCCACGAATCCCAGCATGCCAGGCCTCCCTGTCCATCACCAACTCCCGGAGTTCACTCAGACTCACGTCCATCGAGTCAGTGATGCTATCCAGCCATCTCATCCTCTGTCGTCCGCTGATCCTCTTGCCCCCAATCCCTCCCAGCATCAGAGTCTTTTCCAATGAGTCAACTCTTCGCATCGGGTGGCCAAAGTACTGGAGTTTCAGCTTTAGCATCATTCCTTCCAAAGAAATCCCAGGGCTGATCTCCTTCAGAATGGACTGGTTGGATCTCCTTGCAGTCCAAGGGACTCTCAAGAGTCTTCTCCAACACCACAGTTCAAAAGCATCAATTCCTCAGTGCTCAGCCTTCTTCACAGTCCAACTCTCACATCCATACATGACTACTGGAAAAACCATAGCCTTGACTAGATGGACCTTTGTTGGCAAAGTAATGTCTCTGCTTTTGAATGTGCTATCTAGGTTGGTCATAACTTTTCTTCCAAGGAGTAAGCATCTTTTAATTTCATGGCTGCAGTCACCATCTGCAGTGATTTTGGAGCCCCAAAAAATAAAGTCTGACACTGTTTCCACTGTTTCCCCATCTATTTCCCATGAAGTGATGGGACCAGATGCCATGATCTGCGTTTTCTGAATGTTGACTCTAAGTAAATATTAACCATTTTATAAGGATGCATAATTTTAACTTAGATAATAGGAATAGGTTTATTTAGACATCCAAATTCAATATTGTATCTCCCTGTATTTGAGATGTTTCCTTTCCCCATCTATTTATTTACCTTCTGCATTATTCATCCTTAAAGCATGCATACAAATATCATCTTACTTGTGGCAAATGTAAAACTATCTTGCCCCCCAGAATTGCATGACATTTACATACTATTAAGGAGCACAAGCTGGAATCAAGATTGCCAGGAGAAATATCAATAACCTCAGATATGCAGATGACACCACCCTTATGGCAGAAACTGAAGAGGAACTAAAAAGCCTCTTGATGAAAGTGAAAGAGGAGAGTGAAAAAGTTGGCTTAAAGCTCAACATTCAGAAAACAAAGATCATGGCATCTGGTCCCATCACTTCATGGGAAGTAGATGGAGAAACAGTGGAAACAGTGTCAGATTTTGTTTTTTTGTGGCTCCAAGATCACTGCAGATGGTGACTGCAGCCATGAAATTAAAAGACGCTTACTCCTTGGAAGAAAAGTTATGATCAATCTAGATAGCATATTCAAAAGCAGAGACATTACTTTGCCAACAAAGGTCCGTCTAGTCAAGATTATGGTTTTTCCAGTGGTCATGTATGGATGCGAGAGTTGGACTATAAAGAAAGCTGAGCGCTGAAGAATTGATGCTTTTGAACTGTGGTGTTGGAGAAGACTCTTGAGAGTCCCTTGGACTGCAAGGAGATCCAACCAGTCCATTCTAAAGGAGATCAGCCCTAGGTGTTCTTTGGAAGGAATGATGCTAAAGCTGAAACTCCAGTACTTTGGCCACCTGATGCAAAGAGTTGACTCATTGGAAAAGATTCTGATGCTGGGAGGGATTGGGGGCAGGAAGGAAAAGGGACAACAGAGGATGAGATGGCTGGATGGCATCACCAATCCAATGGATGTGAGTTTGAGTGAACTCCAGGAGATGGTGATGGACAGGGAGGCCTGGCATGTTGTGATTCATGGAGTGGCAAAGAGTCGGACATGACTGAGCAAATGAACTGAACTGAACTGAATCCAATTATTTGTAAAGTGTGTATGAAATATAGGAATACTTCGAACTGTAATCAAGTAACATTAAGTGGTGAAAATTGCCTTACTGAATAGGAGCAAATTTTTTATATGCCCCATTGCATAGAAGGATTTACCTGATAGCTCAGTTGGTAAAGAATCTGCCTGCAATGTGGGAGACCCCAGTTTGATTTCTGGGTCAGGAAGAACTGCTGGAGAAGGGATAGGCTACCCACTCCAGTTTTCTTGGGCTTCCCCTGTGGCTCAGTTGGTAAAGTCTGTCTGCAATGAGGGAGACCTGGGTTCAATCCCTGGGTTGGGAAGATCCCCTAGAGAAGGGAAAGGCTACCATTAGAATACTCTGGCCTGGAGAATTCCATGAACTGTGTAGTTCATGGGGTCGCAAAGAGTCGGACTGACTGAGCAACTTTCACTTTCATTCCATAGAAACATTTTGTATATGGTCTTGGGAGTGAGTAAATATATGTGTTATTGATAAATGTGTGACCTAGTGTAAATGATCATTGAATACTACTAATGATGACTAGTCTATAAATGGGAAGTTTAATTAAGTGATAGCATTGTAGTCTGAAAATACACATCTTGTCTTGTTTCTTAAAGAATAATACTAACAATGAAGTTAGAATAGTGGAGTAGTAATATATGCAAAATATCTTCTCTGATAATCTATTTTTGAAAGCACTAACAAAATATGGAAAAAATCCTGAGGATTAGTATCTTTCTAAACTATGGGTAAATCATTGACATTGTTCACTATGAATTTCAAAATTATTTCAAAACATTTTTGTCTTTTTTAGTTCGTAATTATTGAAAATTATTTGTGGTAGCATCAAATGTTTTACCAGATTTACTCTCTAGTCTTATTGTGTTGTCATGTACCATCATTTCATGTTTTATCCTTAAGATACTGCTTATAAAGAGAGAATTTGGGGACATTATAGCCATATAACTTCTATAATATGGGTGATTTTATACATTATACTTTTCGATAATACTCTACTTGATGAGAGAACACTCAGAATCCTAAAGTCAACTGCCATTTATTGTAGTTTCTAAAGCTATCTTTACCTGTGTTACTTTAAATTAGCTGTTATTATCATCATTATACAGGTAAGGAAACAACTCAAGAAGAGAAAATAGCTTGTCCAAAGTCACTTATCATGTAAGCAGTGGAGACAAAACACAAATACTGTTGTTCTGGTTTCACTATCTATGTCCTTTTGCCTTCAATGTGCTCTCTTTCAAGAAAGAATTATGGGAGATGAGACAGGGAAGGAATAGAGATGCGAACAAAGACAGTGTTGTGATAGAAAAGTGACCACTCATTCCAACAACTTGACTTTGGTCCAGGTAAGCTCATGAAATAATTAAGAGAATGACAAATAGACCAGACAATTTCAAGGGGAGAGTAACATCTGTTGTGCTCTCAGAGGTTGATAAGTGGGGCCGTGGAGACCTGAGCACCAGGCTGTTTTGTTGTCTGCCCTATTTTGCGCTTGTCTCACATAAAAGTTCGAAAAGCAGTAGAGTGTACCAAGGGGAGCTCCAAGACAGGTGAAAAAGCAGATACTCAGCACGGATGATTATTTTGGCCCAGGCATTATCGCTGGTTTGAAGGGATAAAACAAAAGAATTCTATAGTTTAGTTCTGTTACAAGGAAGAGCCAGATGACTAGTTTATAGACCACTAATATTCCCTACGGATAAAAGAAAATGAAGAGACAATTTCAAACACAAATGTGAAATGGCAGGGTATGCTGAAAAGAGTGGAAAGGAAAACTAGAGGAGAGGTCAAGAAAATAAAATTAGTTGGCCATTCCTTATCTGTGACATTATCTTATATTATTCTTATTATTGTCGGTATCAAGGGTGTAATATTCATGTGTATCCAGGATATAATAGCTGCTCCCTTGTGAAACGTGTATAAAACTAAAGTTCAGAAAGGGATTTCCCAGGTGGTCCTAGTGGTAAACAACCTGCCTGCCAATGCAGAAGACATAAGGGACACGGGTTCGATTCCTGGGTCAGGAAGATCCCCTGGAGGAAGGCATGGCAACCCACTCCAGTATCCTTACCTGGAGAATCCCATGGATGGAGGAACCTGGTGGGCTACAGCCAATGGGGTTCAAAGAGTTGGACACAAATGAAGGAATTTAGCATGCTCGCACACAAAGTTTAGAAAACTCAGAGAAACAGCTTGTCAGCAGTAAAACTAGGGCGTAGACCCAGATTTCTAGATTCATATTACATTTCTTTTTACAAAGGCAGTGTGGGAATAAGCTCCAATAATATCTCTTCATTAAAATAAAGAACCAATGATAAGATGGTACAGAGTGAGGGGGATCATGATATCACTCTGGTTAGTAGAGAAGTGCTGACTCTTCAAAATGGACTCTTCAGACAGAATCCTGGAAAGATGGTTACCTGAGTCAACTGGTCTGCAAGTGCCAAAACTTTTTATAGAATCCTTGTGGTCTCCTATAGAAGAGTTCACTAAAGATATAGAACTCTTGAAGTTTGGGCTTAAACCTTGTTTTGGTTGAAGATGTAACCTTACTTTTTAGAATCTTTTTATAAGAGAGAGAAACAAAATGAATTTTATTGTTGATTTGTTATTTGGGGAAGGAGGAGGAGCTGTCCATGGTATTGGATAAATAAGCATCTCTTTACCAGCAGGTTCTTCACCCTGGGTTATAGGAGTCCAGGGATCCAGCAAGTCAAGGTTAAAACAGATGGGAAGAAATCAGGATGGGTGGACCAGGATGGATAGAGGCATCTGAAGTTCCAAACAGCTAGGGTAGTTTTATGGATTTCTATCACCTTTAATTATATCGTCTAGATATTGTTTTTCACTCCACTCCAGTACTCTTGCCTGGAAAATCCCATGGACAGAGGAGCCTGGTGGGCTCCAGTCCATGGGGTAGCTAAGAGTCGGGCACGACCGAACGACTTCACTTTCACTTTTCACTTTCATCCACTGGAGAAGGAAATGGCAACCCACTCCAGTGTTCTTGCCTGGAGAATTCTGGGGATGGCAGAGCCTGGTGGGCTGCCGTCTCTGGGGTCGCACAGAGTCGGACATGACTGAAGCAACTTAGCAGTAGCAGTAGAGAAAAAAATTAACAATTTCTTACTAAAGAATTTTCCAGTATAAAAATGAAAAAAAAATTGTAAGTCTTCTGAAAATAAATGGCATTGATAGTTCTCTATTTAACTTCTGCTGCTTATTTCCAGAGGCATCCAGATGCCTTCCTTAATTGGATCCAGTTAAGATAACTCTGATGGAAAATTCAGTATATTGGCCATAATTATTGAATTAGTAAGTCACAGACACGATTAGAAAGACATTAACACAGACACCTGACTCTTGTCAACGTTCTAATTTATTCTGATTATTGAAGTTGCCCCAATTAAATTAGCAATGTCCGCCTCAAACTTAACATTCCCTAACAATATTAAAGTAACTTTCATTTACCCGGAAACTATTCTTGGTAATGTTGAACAAGGAAAGCAATCTCTATCTCTTAAAAGTGTGTATGTAAAAAGTGACATTCTTTTTTTTTCTGCTAAGGATTTAGTGCCCTAATATAGAATTCTTCCTGATATAAAAGAAATCATATCATAAATCCCAGAAGAGGAAAGTTGGAGGTGACCCTACAACTCTGTCTCAGCCAACAGCACTCTACTGTCTTAATCCCCTTTAAACTTAACTCAATCCTTTAAACTCAATTCCCTTCAAACGCTTCCCCTGAAGTGAACTCTTGTGGAAGTCCATTTAATCTTTGGGAAGATTTAATGATAGAAAATTGTTTTTCATGCTACATTCATGCATTCTTTTAGCAAATACTTATTTTGAACATATTTTTCGCCAAGGATTGCACCACACAATGTGTATATAGTGGTAAATGAAAAGCCCTCTACCCTGAGGGAAATTAAAACAAAAGCTGAAACATCTAAACTATTTTTCACCCATTAATCCTTTGCCTGTCCTGTAGGCTATAAACACAGATCCTCAAGAAGTTAAAGATCACTATTACATGCCCATAAATTCTTTTCTTCTCCTAGATAAGTACTCATTGTTTTGGCATTTAAAAAAAATATTTCTCATATGAGATGATTTCAAGTCCTTCCTCCATCCTGTCATTGTTTTTGAACAAATTTTAATTTCTTTCTACTTTCCTTTGAAGTATTATGCTCAGTATTAAATGTGATTCACCAGGGAAATGTTTAGTTTTGCTCATATACTCCCTAAAAGAACTTTGGAAAAGTACCTACTCCTTTGAACATTTTAAAGTAGACATTTGAAACTTTTTCATCATAAGTATAAATAGTTGCAGTGGATGTAATTTCCAGTATACTAGAGGCATTGATTTTAAAGATATAATGTTACATCATTCTTTTTAATGTATCCAAAGGAATGCAAACATCAAGGTGATTTAATACCCACCATTATCCATTTTGAAAATACACACATATATTTGAATTTTGTTGATGATTTAGGTTCACTCTTATTTCTCCTTGAAGTCATAATTTTATTTCCTCCACAGAGTTTTATACTAATGTAATATATTATTTTACTTAATGTCATATATTAATGACACTAATTCTTTTCTGTAATAATGAAATATATTTAATTTACTTCTTGTGATAAGGATTTAAGCATTAAAATGTAAATTAATATACAATACTAATATATACTTATACTACTTATAAAGCATAAATGTATTACAAATTTTAATACATGATTAGTAAACAGAAGGTAAATATTGTATTTTTTAAGATAGATGGGAGTGGTATTTGAATAAATTACCCTTGAATGAAGGATTTAATTTTTTAAATTTTAATTGCATTTTTAATTCTTTTTTTAAATTGGAATATAATTGATTTGTGATGTTATGTTAGTTTCAAGTGCACAGCAAAGTGATTCAGTTATACATATACATATATTCATTCTTTTTAAAATTCCTTTCTCATATAGGTTATCACTGAATACTGAGTAGAGTTCCCTGTGCTATACAATGGGTCCTTGTTGGTTATCTATCTTATATATAATAGTGTGTATATTCATATCAAGCTTCTGATTTATCCCCCCGACCCCTTGACTTCCCCTTCAGTAACCATAAGTTTATTTTCAATGTCTGTAAGTCTGTTTCTGTAGATAAGTTCATTTGTTTCTTTTCTTTTTTCACATATGAGTGATATCCTATGTTTATGTTTCTCTGTCTTACTTCACTCAGTGTGACAACCTTCAGATCCATCCATGTTGCCACAAATGGCATTATTTCATTGTATTTTTTTATTGCTGAGTAATATTCCACTTGTATATATCCATTCCTCTGTCAATGGACATTTAGGTAGCTTCCATGTCTTGGCTATTGTTAATAGTGCTGCATGAACATTGGGGTGCATGCATCCTTTCAGGTCATGGTTTTCTCTAGATACATGTCCAGGAGTGGGATTGCCGGATCCTATGTTATTTCTATTATTAGTTGTTTAAGGAACCTCCGTACTGTTCTCCATAGTGGTTGTACCAATTTATATTCCCAACAGAAAGGAGTCACAGCAATATCTTTTTTGTTCCACCTCCTAGAGTAATGAAAATAAAAGCAAAAACAAATGGGAACTAGTTAAACTTACTAAGATTTATCTAATTGTCCTTTTCCTTTCCTTCTTTTTCTTTCTCTGAAGTGTTTTAAACCTTTGAGCAATACAAGACTATGAGTGAGTGAGAGCTGTATCTTTCTTTTGTAAGGTGGGAAAATGATAATGGGATATGGGAGGGGCAGATAAGAATCTTGACCTTAGTCACCTTCTCAGAAAGATCAGTTGTGAAAAGAATAAACATGGATAGTGATATTTGGAAAGTGATTCCATTAAAAATATTCATGTGCTTGTTCCCTTTCAAGTCTTTGCATATTACCAGGGGTAATTTACATTCCAATCTAAGGACCACTACTTCAGGGTGTACTCCAATCACAATACAACAGAATAGGATTTTTAACTTCCTCATTTTAGAAAAAATACCTTTATTAGTGTAACTGAAGATCATGTACTCACCAGCCTCATTGATTTTGGAGCTCAAGAAAGATACCAAAGAAATGATGTTTTTGAACTGTGGTCTTGGAGAAGACTCTTGAACATCTCTTGGACTGCAAGGAGATCAAACCAGTCAATCCTAAAGGAAATCAGTCCTGGATAATCATTGGAAAGACCGATGCTGAAGCTGAAGCTCTAATACTTTGGCCACCTGATGTGAAGAGCTGACTCCTTAGAAAAAATTCTTATGCCGGGAAAGATTGAAGGCAGGAGGAGAAGGGGACAACAGAGGATGAGATGGTTGGATGGCATCACCGACTCAATGGACACAAGTTTGAGCAAACTCCGGGAGTTGGTGATGGACAGAGAAGCCTGGCATGCTGCAGTCCATGGGGTTTTAAAGAGCTGGACACAACTGAACTGAACTGAAGATATATTAGCCTTTTCATGGGGAAAATCATACTCTAGATTTATACAAAGACCACAGTTACTTTCAAATTCAGTTTGAAGCCTTTTTCAGCTAATCTCTTGCTGGGTCTCATTCCTCCCAAATCATGTAGTTGTACAAAAGTTTAAATTTATCTCTGTCAAATTTCAACATCTTGGATTCAATCTTTACTGCAGTCTGTTGAGATATTTTTGGATTATGAGTCTATGTTCAATCTACAGAGAGAGCATTTGAAGAGTATGGGCATATATTCCTAGGAACTAAAAAATGCAACACTTTCAATCATCAAAATATACTTCGACTACACTGGTGCTAAAGAAAACATATAATCTTTGATGTGGTTTATCATAAAATAACTAAAAAATGTTGGATTTGTGAGAAGTATTGTACTTGATTTCATTTCTCCCATTTTATTCATTCATCAACAAACATGATTTGCCTTCTGTGTGCTGGCCGTGTGATAATCAATCACTATGAAATCAGAGATGAAAATGACTATACCTGAGCAGAACAAGCATAAAGGAGTGGGACAAACCACTGATAATAATACAGAATAATAAGTGCTATGAAAAGTATGTATACAACATGGTCTGGGGTACCCTAGTTCAGGGGTACCCTAGAGAAGCATCCAATTCATATGTTAAGGAAGTGGTCAAGGAATGCTTCTTAGAATCTTTATAGAGATCTGCAAGCATAAATAGAAACAAAATGTACAAAAAACAGGGAGTTTGCAATGAGTGAAAAAGAAGTTATTTAAAGAAAAATGAATAACACATTTGAAGACATGAAGTATGGAAAATATATACTTTATATTGTTAAAGCTATGAAACAGAAAAGATCTGGCTAAAACAAAGTGGGACTTTCTATAAGTAAAGTAGGAAGAATGGATAATGTATTCTTTTTTCTGGCAGAGGACAATAATAATCAAAGATGATGAAGTTTCTTAAATTATGTGAGAATGAGAATTCCTAGCAGTAAAATGTGTGCCTGACACAGAGGCAGTTGAATTCCTATCTCATGACACCAACACTTTAAGTGTTGGATTTCTAGGGAATTTTACCATTGAGTATATGTTACCTTTCCCAGGATGTAATACCCCTCATTTCTGTCTTCAGAAATTCTGCTTTTCTTCAAATGTCAGACAACAAGGCCACAACATGCCTATTAGAATCCTCACCACACTTTAAGCCTAGTACCCCATGAATGTACCTGCATATCACATTACAGTACATGGAATATTTGTTTCCACAAAGAATCATGAGTTCCTTGAAAGCAAGGACCATGTCTTTGACAATTCTATATCCCTATCACCTAGAACTATCACTTTCGTTGATAGTTCAACAAAAGTAGGGCCATTTTAGAGATTGCAAATGGATGTATATGTTAAACTAGTATTCATATTAAGTACTGTTACTATCTCTAATGGGGAAAACACTGAAAGCAGTGAGTTACTAACTCTGAGAAGTAGGATTAGTTACTTATAGGTAAAATGACCTAGTCTCTAAAAATGTGCCACAGTAATTTTAACAATCTTTCTTGTTGTTGTTCAGTCATTAAGTCATGTCCGACTCTGTGACCCCCATGGACTGCAGCGTGCCAGTCTTCCCCATCCTTCACTATGTTCCTGAGTTTGCTCAAACTCATGCCGTTTGAGCCAGTGATGCTATCCCCCCACTCATCCTCTGTTGTCCCCTTCTCCTCCTGCCCTTGATCTTTCCCAGCATCAGGGTCTTTTCCAATGTGTTGCTCTTCACATCATGTGGCCAAAGGATTGGACCTCCAGCTTCAGCTTCAGTCCTTCCAATGAATATTCAGGGTCGATTTCCTTTAGGACTGACTGGTTTGATCTTGCTGTCTAAGGAACTCTCAAGAGTCTCCTCCAGCACCACAAGCCATCTCTAGGTTTGTCATAGATATTCTTCCAAGGAGCAATCTTAATTTTGTGGCTGCAGTCACCATCCTCATTGATTTTGCAACTCAAGAAAGTGAAATCTGACATGGTTTTCACATTTTCCCCATCTATTTGCCATTAAGTGATAGGACTGTATGCCATGATGTTCCTTTTTGAATATTGAGTTTTAAGTCAGCTTTTTCACTGTCATATTTCACCTTCATCAAGTGGCTCTTTAGTTCCTCTTCACTTTCTACCCATTGGCTTGTTAGGGTTTTCTGGGCAATATTCTTTTTTTTTTTTTTTTTTGGAGTTCTAGGTCACTAAGAAAATGCTGCTTTGGAATAATGTTTTCTTCCTTTAGTTATCAGCTTGTCCCCTAACTTCCATCAAGAATGTAAGCTTTATAATATCAGAAATAAGATAAAACTTTGTTATAGAGTAGTACCTCTGTTTACTTACATGGATGGTTAAATTTTGTGCCCATTCTGGGGTTCTAATCCAGATCAAACTCAAAGGAAATTGGGAAATTCCCAAAGGAAACCCAATTCTGTTTCAGAACTATTTGGTTTGATATTGTGGTCAAAACTCCTCTGATCAAGAATTTTTATATGAATCCATATAAAGTTCCAGATTTATGAAATAAAGTTTATCATTATGTTTAAATAACCAAGGGAATTGATCATAAATATTTATGAGATTCTAATAGGCCTGCAGGAAAAGATATTTGATCAGAAACAAAAGGTTTTCCACTAGCTTTGAGAGAGAGGCTTCTTTTGGACACTTGGACTTCCCTTAAATAAACTTGAGTCTTCAACTGTCTCCAACAAGTAAAATTGTCTGGCCAAGCCTAAGAGTTTTGGCCAAAAATACTAACTTGAATGAATATGTCTTACATATTTCACAAAATCTAATTAATTATTTTTGCCATCTTGTTTTGAAGAGCAGGGATTGTCTTAGAGTTATTATGCCTACTGGTTACACTGGGGAATAAAATAGTTTCTCTGATCCAACATCCTAAAGGCATTCTTTTGGCAGGGAATGCACGGTTGATGTTCCATGGTGAGTTAACATCTAAGTTATGCTTTATCAATTAGTCTTGCTCTATCTGTCCCTCCCATGCACATGGAAAATATTTTCTAAATTCATTAGTAACATCTCAAGACAGCCCTGTCCCCATCTTGGCAGAGCAGGCTGTTTTTATGTATTAAAGATCCCAGCGGTACGAAAGGGAAAAATTATATTTCTACTTAATTCTGTAAAGATTTTATTAATATCATGAAAGAAATCATTAAAAAATATCATCATGCACTAGCTTGAAAGTCTATACTAAAATGTCATTGTTCCAATTTGAGCTTTAGATGCATTTCCCAAAACTAAGAATTTGATTTTCTACATTTGTAAATATGTTAGAAGTAAGCAAATTAAACTATCCCTCTCTTATACAAACTTTCATCAATTCTATGTAAGTATGATGGGCTAGGGATCTAGGGATTTTCATACATCTGATCCAGAGCTGACTGGTTTCTGGTATGGATTCATACAGTATCTGAATCTCAAATGCAGTGTTGAAGGAGAACATTAAATGCTGCTTCAGATGGCTTTCCTGGTGGCTCAGATGGTAAAGAATCCACTTACAATGTAGGAGACATGAGACTCAGGTTCAATCTCTGGGTTGAGAAAATCCCCTGGAGAAGGGAATGGAACCCACTCCAGTATCTTGCCTGGAAAATCCCATGGACAGAGGAACTTGATGGGCTAACAGTCCATGGAGTTGCAAGGAGTCAGACATGACTGCACGACTAACACTTTTCAAGGATATTTTTATAGAGATCTAAGTTCAAGTCAAATTCAGTATGTGGATGTAAGAATGAATGCTGGGGTTAACTTAAAACAAAACTATCTTGCCCAACTTTCAGGAAAGCTCTACAAGATGCTGGAGTAAGCAGCTTTGCATTTTATCCAAGCGAGGGATTTTTACTGTCAACGAGCCCTGCCATCAGCTACTGTTGTCTTTATCCTATCCATCACACTTATCTGAAGTGTCTCTCATTAACCTTCTTCCTTTGGGTTAAGACCTTGAGCTTCTAGAAGGTTCATGTGCAGTGCAGATAGGTCCTGAGAGGGTGGCTTCCTGAGCTTTAGCTCCTTGTCACACAATTAACCCAGAGCAGTAGGTCAAATTGAATAGTTTCCATCCAATAGAGTCCAGAGAAAACAGGATGCCTTGTGTAAATTTGGAATGAAGAATGGGAGAGAGAAATAAGAAGGAGGAAAAGTTTGAAATGTGAGACTAAAGTTCTTTATTGGGAAGATAGCCCTTGGTGGAGAACTCCTAAAATGCCAAGAAACCAAATTAGGTAAGAAAGACACATGTATAACATCAGATGAAGACTTGACTTAATTAAGATTTGTATCTGCCTTCTGTCCTGTTCTTGTAATTTCTTTGTTCCAGGGAAATTAGTCTCTATAATTTTAGCTAAGGAGCGTTTCTTCTCAGTCAGGCTTAGAGAGTTTCCTCAAATATTCTGGGGAAATTCATAATTGATTATCTCCTTGGTGTACGGCATGGAATTTTTTATCACATTAATTTTGTAGACTTAAATATACTTATCCTTTGATAACTCTTTGAAATTTAACAGACTTAAATTATCATCTGTACTTTTATTTCCCACAGTTTTTTCATAACTTTTTTTAAAGAAAATATCTGGAGCTTCCTAACTGTAGTTAAAAATATGAGGCAGATAGAATATTTTGAAGGTGGGAAATGCACAGATCTTTAAATCTAGAAGCCTGAGTTCTAGACCTAGAAGCCTGATTACTCAACTGAGTAATTCTGGGCTAAGACCCTTAAAACCCCTTGGAATATTAGCTCCTACCTGAGGGATTTAAACTGATAATAAAAATAAGAAGAATAGTAATAAGAAATATTTATTGAGCCCTTAAGAAATTTCATGTTTCATATGTAGTTTTTTTTTTTTAATCTCATATACACTGGTGTGGCCAGTAATCTTTCCCATTGTACACATGGAAAAACTAAGGCTCCAAAAAATCAAGGCACATGTCTAAATCCACACAACTGGCAACTGTTAAGCCAAGATCAGTTAATCCACCTTATTGTTTTACTGCTTCCCTAGTAATCCCAATGGTCCCATCTCTAATTATATTGATCTAATGGTAACACAAGATAAAGTGAAAAGAAAACAAGAGTAGCAAACATTCATATATCCTTTTTTTTGTCTATAAGCAGAGAGTTGATACCATAGGAAGATGTAGATTTATAGCTGTTGGCCCTCCAGTCCATTAGAATGGATGTTTTCATTCCCGTATGGTCACTCTCACCCTCCCAGTAAAAATCAGTCCTTTAAAAAATTTATTTACATGGAAGTCTTTTCCTTTCAGTCAGACCCATAATTAACTGCTGCAGGACAATGTATTCTTTATCACACATCTCTAATTTTCTTCCATGGTTTTAAAGATTTTCCCAAATACCAGATACTTTGATAGACAGTGATGTTATTTCTAGCTCTCAAGATAGAGTTTGGCAATGAAAAAATGGGATATAAAATTAAATTAGACAGAATATAGTAAAGAGTAATTACTAAAAAAAAAAATACTGTTTTGTGCAGCTCCACAGACTGGGGAAAAAAATCACAGATGGCTTTGCTGAATTAGGATTTATGTCTCTATGTCAAGAGTTAGACTTCCCTCCTTTAGGATGGACCATTCCTAAGATTGGCATTTCAGTCTGCTTGTCCATCTCTTCATGGCTCTGAATCCTATTCAGGACCAGAACAATTGACTGTTGCCTAGAGAGAAAGTTCAGGGTCATAGGGAATGCGCCCATCTTGCAAATTTTGAAATCTAAAAAAATTTTTACCAAGAAACAAAGACTTTCAACTTGTTACCTAGAATAAGCAGATACAAATGCCCCTGGAAAAAATAACCTGAATTGTTTAGAAAGTCCTTTCAAATTAATTTAAATAAAAAGGATACTTAAGTTTAAGTTTAAGGTTTAATCCAAGGGTTCAGTACAGATGTTCAGAAGTTGCCATTAGAGCTTCTTTTTCAAAATTTAATTTTAATTGGAAGATACTTACTTTACAATATTGTGTTGGTTTCTGCTATACATCAACACGAATCAGCCATAGCTATATATATATGTCCCCTTAAAGTTTCCTCCCACCTTCCCCACTAGAACTTATTCATTTCACCCAAACTGGGCTCTCCTTGTGGTCAGTTCAGTTCAGTCACTCAGTTGTGTCCAATTCTTTGCGACCCCATGAATCGCAGCACACCAGGTCTCCCTGTCCTTCACTAGCTGCTGGAGTCTACCCAAACCCATGTCCATAGAGTCAGTGATGCCATCCAACCATCTCATCCTCTGTCGTCCCCGTCTCCTCCTACCCTCAATCTTTTCCAGCATCAGGGTCTTTACAAATTAGTCAGCTCTTCACATCAGGTGGCCAAAGTATTGGAGTTTCAGCTTCAACATCAGTGAATGAACACCCAGGACTGATCTTTAGGATGGACTGGTTGGATCTCCTTGCAGTCCAAGGGACTCTCAAAAGTCTTCTCCAACACCACAGTTCAAAAGCATAAATTCTTTGGTGCTCAGATTTCTTTATACTCCAACTCTCACATCCATACATGACTACTGGAAAAACCATAACCTCGACTAGACAGACCTTTGTTGACAAAGTAATGTCTCTGCTTTTTAATATGCTGTCTAGGTTGGCCATAACTTTCCTTCCAAGGAGTAAGTGTCTTTTAATTTCATGGCTGCAATTACCATCTGCAGTGATTTTGAAGCCCCCAAAAATAAAGTCAGCCACTGTTTCCACTGTTTCCCCATCTATTTGCCATGAAGTGATGGGACCAGATGCCATGATCTTAGTTTTCTGAATGTTGAGCTGTAAGCCAACTTTTTCACTCTCCTCTTTCACTTTCATCAAGAGGGTCTTTAGTTCTTCTTCACTTTCTCCCATAAGGATGGTGTCATCTGCACATCTGAGGTTATTAATATTTCTCCCAGCAATCTTGATTCCAGCTTGTGTTTCCTCCAGCCCAGCATTAGCAGGATGTTTACCAGTGATGCTAGGCTGACATTCTATCCACTCAGCAACCCTAGTGGAATGAAGGTTCCTCTTCTGCTATTCTAAAAAAAGGACTCAAGGCTCAATCTCACTGACTCTTACTGATTTCACTTGACTTGTGCCCATTTCTATAGCAATCGCCGTGTCCAAGAGGACACAACATTTTCCTGAACGTGGTCTGTGTCATAGGCCCATCTCTGGAGTCAGAAGATGGAGAAACTTGGACTTGAGAGTAGGAGAGGTTTAGTCCCCAAGGAAAATGGGGTGCCTTTACCAAAAGAATGAGTGACACACATGCTAGATATGCACAAATAGTGGATGTCCACTATATAATTTTGTGGCCCAAAAGATTCCTCTTCTATCTTCTACAACTTGGTGGCTCAACTGAAATGCTTTTTTCTAGCTGATTGATCATCAGTTGAGCAGAAAACTTCTTGTCTCACCATTTCTCCAGTGTCTCAAGAAGACAATATGCTTTTAATCATCCACTGGGAGAAATGGGACATTTTAATGGCAATTTTAGTGTATCATTCCACTACGGTTGGTAATTTTTAACCCCTGTGTCATTTGTCATGTTTCTACATCAGCTATTCTGAAACCACTAGGCTCAAATGACAGCCTAAATGGACAATTGCTTGTTAACTTTACAACGTTCATAGATGAAAACACCAGAGTTAAGACGAAAGAATTTGTCTGAGAAAGCCAGGTTGTCGCTTGTTTCTCACCATCATGTGGGGTCAGATGGGTCTTTTTCCTAATGGATCTCCATGAAGCTCGTGACCTAATGAACTCAGTGTGAAGCAGCTCAGGCAAAATGGACCCCTTGAGAGAATGAATTATTGCTGTTTCAGCCCACAGACACTGGTAGGAACCATACCCTGTTGTTAGTTTCCCACGATGACATCACATTACTGTTGCTTTTTTTTATTGCTTAGTATACTATAGAATATGGGATTAAACAAAAACACCCTACCTGTTATTTGTTATGGCAATGTACAAGGACTAGATATAAAGGGCAGTCCTTCTAAAAATGCCCACCACACACTCATACTTGGTACAGTGCATTGCACACAGTGGTAACAGTAAGCATCCTCTTTTTGAATGAGTGGATATTACATGAGTTCTTGAGCTTGTCCTTGGAGTGCCCTCCTAAATGGTGGCCCCTCTTTTTAGTACTGCTACTCAGTCAGAATGTACCACTGTAGCCCTACCAGCTGTTGAGGACCTGTGCCCATTCTGATTGGGCTGACATCCTTGCAGTGCCTATGCTATACTGTTATAAGTACTTTGTACATCACCCATCTTTTCTTCACCAGGCATTCAAAGTAAGCCTACTAACCTCATTTTTTTTCCATGTACTGATTCTCTCTTAAGCCTCTTTTCTGTCAAGTTTTATACATTATCTTTTGTCTCATGATGACTATAAGCAGTTTATTATTCATGGTAAGACATCATTGTATCTTGTGATACTTTTCAAAGGATACAAAGGGTGGAAATATAGTGTCTGAATCCAAAGACTTCAGTCCCCATGATAGGTGACCATGTCTGGCAAACCAAATCTCTGGTTCCAAAGATTTCCTTTTGCCCTTCTAATAACCCAGTCAGCAAGCTCCTACTTTTCCAGGACACTAAACCAACCGAGCTTCCATTATTTTTCCCCTTGGGATTCTTATGACCTTAGCATTAAGAAATGGAGTAGCCATGAATGGTGATCAGAAAGATTGAAGGTGTCTTTGCAGATGGAGAGAAGAAGTACAGTGCCATCATGAATATTATAAGCGAAACACAACAATCCTGAGGTCAAACACTCTCATCCTTTATGCTTTAAATACATATACTCTTTAAAAAAAGGAATTTAAAATATGTGAAATATAAAATCCTAAAACTGTCAGCTGCATCCATGTCACCCCATGAAATTCAATCCTTCCATTACCATTAAGTGCAGGTGAGGAGTATACATGATTAAGTTTAGAATGGCTATTGGGGAATTCCTAGGGATAAAAGAGGACATTTTTAAGCTTACACATTTTAAACAAATCATGAGTGTTTGTGTTAAACTCAATGGATGGCATCTCCTTGAAAATAAGGGAGATACCTGTTATCTCCTCACTGCAAATGGTCCAGATGGCACATAAATCAATTGAATGTTGGTATTAACACATTGGAGGGCCCCATAGCCTTTGTTGATGGATTGTGCAGCAGAAGGTTTGAGGTGCATGAAAGAGACACAATAACCACATCAATGCAGGGACACAGGAGCCCAAAGTGTAGGAAGGGCCTCCTTATATTTCATTATCATGGGGCACCTGGGAACTAGTTCTCAGTCAGCTGCTGGAGAGATGCAGGAAACAATTTTCAGATGATGCAATGGAGGAGAGTTTGTAATCAAAGGTTTTCTACAACCCTCTTAAGGTTCACCTGTCATGACATCACCCCCTCCCCACCACACACACACCTTTACTTTAGTAGAAATGCCCTGATCACTGCCTTCTGAGGTCATTCTGCTTTGGTTCAAGCTTCCCACCCCTGCATCTCTACATCATATCTTCAACCTTAGCAAACTCTATTCCTCTCTTGGACTCCTCTGGTGGCTCAGTGGTAAAGAATCCACCTGCTGATGCAAGAGACGTGGGTTCGAACCCTGGGTCTGAAAGATCCTCTGGAGGAGGAAATGACAACCCACTCCAGTATTCTTGCCTGGGAAATCCAGAGGAGCCTGAAGGGCTACAGTCCATGGGGTTGCAAAGAGTCAGTCATGACTTGGCAACTAAACAACAACAACAACTTCTCTCTTACTACCCAGCAACAAACTCCACTTCCTGTCTCATGGCCTTTCAGAACCCAATCAATCAAGTGGCCTATAATGACTCCCTCCTCTCAAATGTTATATCCATGCCTTTACCACACACTCCATTTTATTATCCAAAACTTTAGTTATTCATATAACACTTCGATAATTGTTGCCATATCAATGAACCATCTGGGGCAGTATTCACTTCCAACAAATTGAAATTGGATTCACTTTTTAAAACTTTAAGTGAAGTAATTTTAAAAAGAAAACATTAAACCACTACCGAAAATAGAAAAGCGTTTCACTTGCCATAAACAGAAGGTATCCATGGAAATAAATATAGCAGGAGCCGAACAATGTAATTAAATTTTAGCTATGCGGGGCCAGCCTGGGTCTCTCCAGCCTGGGGCTTCTTCCTTGGGTGGTGCAGAAGGAAACTAACCAAGTGTGAGAAGAATGTTGAAGGCACCCGAGAATGAAAACGAAACTTTCTTCTGAAGCTAGTCAAATAGATGGAAAGCAGAGAGGCTTTCTGGATTCATTGTAATTTAGTGCTCTGTTCTTGCATGGCCTGGGATCACCCTGCATGCCACAGAGTAAATATCCCACACTTTGAGACCACCGTCTTATCATGCATTATCCTATACTGAGTGTTATACTTTGGCATGCATTTTAATATCTCCACTAGTTGATAAACTCGCTTATGATAGGACTAGTTCTGAAGATCTTGGTTTCCTTTACTACCTTCAAGTTTCTTAATCTTTTTTTTTTTTTTTTTTTAATTTTATTTTATTTTTAAACTTTACATAACTGTATTAGATTTGCCAAATATCAAAATGAATCCGCCACAGGTATACATGTGTTCCCCATCCTGAACCCTCCTCCCTCCTCCCTCCCCATTCCATCCCTCTGGGTCGTCCCAGTGCACCAGCCCCAGGCATCCAGTATCGTGCATCGAACCTGGACTGGCAACTCAATCTTAAGTGTTTGTTAATTAAGTATGGATCTGATTAGAAAGAGATGTTGTTGTTTAGTTGCTAAGTCATGTCTGACTCTTTTGCGGCTCCATGGACTATAGACCACTCGACTCCTCTGTCCATGGGATTTCCCAGGTAAGAATACTGGAGTGGATTACCATTTCCTTCTCCAGGGGATAGTCCCAGCAACAGGGGTCAAACCTGTGTCTCCTGCATTGGCAATGAGATACTTTACCATTGAACCACCAGGGAGGGGACATATGTATACTGATGGCTGATTTATGTTAATGTATGGCAGAAACAAACACAATATTATAAAGAAATTATCTTCCAATTGAAATAAATAAATTTTAAAAAGGAAGGAGAAGTAGGGTAAAAAAAATAACCCTAATATTTCTTCCAGCAATTCCACCTCCATCAGTGAGCAAGTCTGTAGCTGGTGTTGGCAAAGCAAGCATTGGGCATATGGTGGTGAATAAACACAAAAAGAGGGAGAAAAAAAGGTATTCTGATAATATAATCAGATGAACACATATCATGAAATAGATTTGTTTTTAGGTTTGACATATCGTTCAAGTCTTATTTCCATGCTAAATGTATTATTCTAAATCCAGAGAAAACTACTTTACTTGAATGACAAAAAAGAATGTTAGATCTTAAGAGGTCAATGGCCCTTTTATTCAGTTTGCTGGGTCATATTAAAAATATCGTTCACTGGTCACCTTCCTTTCAGGCTCTGGCATCAGGAACCTGCGGCTTATTACATGACATATGTGATCATTAAAGGAGATTTATTTGGAAATAAACAGTATGTGGAGACATTCCTTAAGCCTTTTTTTTCCCCGGCTGGGCCATGTTTTTCCATCCATCAGCTAAGAACGCCCAGGTTGCGGGGTCATAATAATGGAAAACATGTGCATAGTGCTTGCTTGCTGTGTGCCAGATACATTTCCAGTACTCTCAACATATATTCATGATATGAGTCCTTATAACAACCCAATGAGTAAGGATATTAATTTTCTTTTGCCGTCATAATGAATTACCACAAACTTAGCTTAAAACAGCACAGATTTATTATCTTACAGTTCTGAAGGTCAAAGTCTGAGTCGGATCTCACAGGGCTAAAATCACAGGGTCTACAGGGCTGCATTCTTTCTGAGGGCTCTGGGGGAGAATCCATTTCCTCACTCATTCGGGTTTTGGCAGGATTGTCTTCAGTTGCAGGACTGAGGTTTCCATGTCCTTGCTGGCTTTTGGCTTAAGAATGTTTCCAGCTGCCAGAGGCCACCCAGATTCCTTGATTCTTGCCCTTGTCCTCTTATCTTCCCTTTGAATCTCTCCTGCCTTCTTTCTTTGTATCTCTCATTCTGCTCTTCCCTTTTAAAGACTTGCGTGACTACACGGTATCCACATAGCTAATCCAGGATAACCATCCCATTTCAAGGTTCATAATCTTTTTCTTTCCTAAATTAATTTTTCTTGGAGTATACTTGCTTCACAAAGTTGTGTTAGTTTACACTGTATGGCAAAGTGAATGCTGTGCTGTGAATAGTTGCTCAGGCATGTCCGACTCTTTGTGACCCCATGGACTGTAGTCTGCCAGGCTCTTCTGTCCATGGGATTCTCCAAGCAAGAATACTGGAGTAGGTTGGCATGCCCTCCTCCAGAGGATCTTCCCAACCCAGGGATAGAACCCAGATCTCCTGCATTGCAGATGGATTCTTTACCATCTGAGCCAGCAGGAAAGCCCAAGGATTCTGGAGTGAGTAGTCTATCCCTTCTCCAGAGGATCTTCCAGACTCAGGAATCTAACTGGGGTCTCTTGCATTTCAGGCGGATTTTTAACCAACTGAACTACCAGGGAAGCAAGCTGTACCTATACATATATCCTTTCTTTTTTGGATTTCCTTTCCATTTAGGTAACCATAGAGCACTGAGTATAATTCCCTGTGCTATGCAGTAGGTTCTCACCAGTTATCTATTTTATACATAGTATCAACAGTGTATGTATGCCAATCTCAGTCTCTCAATTCATCCCAACACCACGCTTTCCCCTTTTACCATATGTTTGATATCTATGTCTGTGTCTCTATTTCTGCTTTGCAAATAAGATCATCAGTACCATTTTTCTAGGTTCCATATACATATACATGTGTTAACATATGATAACTGCTTTTCTCTTTTTGACTCACTTCACTCTGTATGAGAGTCTCTAGGCCCATCCACATCCCGCAAATGGCAAAACTTCGTTCTCAAGCCTCATAATCTTAAGCACATCTGAAAAGTCCCTTTTTCCATGTTAAGTAACACAGTCACAAAATCTGGATATTAGGGTGTGCACATCTTTGTGGGGTCATTATTCTGCCAGTCACATAAAGTACTATTGTTCTCCCTATTTTTTAAGGAGGGGCTACTCTCTGAAGTAATGAGGAAAATTACTGCCAGTTCCCCATGTTCTTTCTACTCGCCACCATGGTAGGAATCTCCCCTACCAAATTACTTTCATGAAGAATCTGATATCCAAATGTTTTGTGCTTTAGTTTATCCATGTGACAATCTATGACTTGTTCCAGAAATAGTTGCATTAGAACACATTTGTAAGTAAGACATGAAAGGCATGAAAGATATTTTCCTCTTGTAAGAGACTTGAAGCAGCAGTTTTATTAGAGAAAATTTTTTGTGCTTTTTCATTACTGCCTATTAGCAACCATATACTCTGTCTATAGTATCCTAGTGAGTTCTAAAGGAATTTTCAGAGACCCACTTCTCATTCATCCACTTGACCTCTAAGGACCTCTAAGAAAACATGATTGAAGCCCTGTACTCTCCTGTTTTGTCCCATCTCCATATTATAGATATCTCTTAGAGTTTGAACTGTGGTGCTGGAGATGACTCTCAAGAGTCCCTTGGACAGCAAGGAGATCAAACCAGTCAATCCTAAAGGAAATCAACCCTGAATATTCTTTGGAAGGACTGATGCTGAAGCTGAAGCTCCAATACTTTGACCACTTGATGCAAAGAGACAACTCATTGGAAAAGACCCTGATGCTGGGAAAGGTTGAGGGCAGGAGGAAAAGGGGCAACAGAGGATGAGATGGTTGGATGGCATCACTGACTCAATGGACATGAGTCTGAGCAAACTCTAAGAGTTAGTGAATAAAGGGAGGCCTGGCATGCTGCAGTCCATGGGATCATAAAGAGTCAGACATGAGTTAGCAAATCAACAACAACCTGGAGTTTCATGATTCAGTATCTCAAACCCAGACAATGCTTCAGGAGGGAGCGAGCCTTATTTGTCTGGTTTATCACTATATCTTCATCACAAGGCACAGAGCCTGCCACAGAAAAGTGTGGTTGGTGACTTCTGACCTGGCTTCCAGTGATACCCATCTTAGTATTTACCCCTTTGTGTAATTCCCTACCCTTGAATGTGGGAAGAAACTAGTTAATGCCTCTCTTCTGACAATAGTATATGGACAAAAAATTGGGATGTCACATTTATGATTGAGTTACACAAAATATTGACCCCTTGTGTCTTGCTAGCAGACTCTTTCTCTCTTGTTTCCTTGGCTTACATGTTCATTGAACAGGCTGCCATATTGGAGAAGCCCATGGAACTAGGAACCAAGGTTGGCTTCTGGACAACAGTCTGCAAGGGACTTGGGAATGTGAACAACCACGTGAGCCTGGAAGTGCATCCTTCCCTAGTCAAGCCTTGAGATGATTGTAGCCCCAAGACCCCTTCTGTACAGCCTGTGAGAGATCCAGAAGCAGAGGACCCAGGTAAACTGTGTTCATATATCTGACCCAAAGAAAATGTGAGATAATCATCATGTATTGCTTTAAGCCATCAGGTATGGATTCTCTTTTTTAATAGGAAAGTAGGATTTATTAGTGAGCATGAGTAAGGAGGGGCTCTCAAACCTTGGGCGCCAAGGTTTTCTTGAGTGCAGGGCCCAACATTTGTCCAGGAGGCATGATTAGGGGTGCATTTGACCTTACAGTCATCCAGAAGGAGCCACTTTCTTGCCACCATGTTTCCAAATTCATCAGCATTAAACTTAGTAAATCCCCACTTCTTGCACATGTGGGTCTTCTGGCGGCCAGGAAACTTGAACTTGGCCCTGCCTGATGGGCCTCAATCACACACTTCTTGTTCTACAGCTTGGTGTGGATGGACGTTATGATTTGGCCAATGTGGACCCTGGCCACTGCGTCCTGGGACTTTCAAAGGCAACATGCACATCTGTCTGGAGGGTAGACTGGGGACAGCATGCTGGGCATGAATGTCCACTGGCAAAGGCTGTATCCATGTTCTCTTAGGGTAACTTATGCAGGCAACAGGCTACTGTTTGCAGGAGTCCCATACTGGGACCCCGTGGGGATAAAAGCACTGGTGAGCTTAATTGGCTGCAAATGGATTATCTGTTACAAAGCAGTAGATTACTAACTTGAGTAGGCACTCAATATGTTTTTCGGAAATGACTGAATGAAGAAGACTAAGCAGAGGTATATATTTATTCTTTGTTCACTTGATGGAGGGTTCATAATGATGGTGAGAAGTCTGGAGTTGAAGAGGTTTGGATAATACTGTAATTGACTGTAGCTAAGCTACAAGAGCAGGTCCAATATAAACACCTTAGGAATCTTAGAAAATGTTCTACAGCCTGATCCCTTTCTCCTGTGCTGAAGCAAAACACTTTACATCAAGGAGCTTACAATCAGATGCTTGGAATCTGCCAGCTCACTCTCTGTTTGTTCTCATATATACATATTTCAGGAAAATCTCTGCAGCCAGGAGGACCCTGGAAAATCCATCTAGCTGGTCTTGGGAAGAGCTGCTTGCTTGTTTATCTGATTACCTTTATCCTATTGTGAATAAGTTCACTCCCTTTCCCCCTTATCTGTTGTCATTAGCTGTATGATATTAGTGAAGGCTAATCCTGAAGCACTTCCTGGAGATGGAGAGAGATGTGATTCATTTTTCTAACAATATATGTTTATTGATTGTACACAGGAAAAGATTAATGCATTAAAAACAAAATGCATCATTTCTAACAGGAGCACAGCCTTGGTGTCAGGTCTGCAGGATGCAGCTGAAATACAGAAATATCAGCTGGAGGATTTACCAATGCAGTCCTTGACAGAGGAATACTGCATAAGAAAGGTTCAGTTGGAAGTATAACTTAAGAGTTTCTTTCCCACTTGGCTTAGTCTTGAATGGTTAAATGATTTGACACATTAAAGTGGGTAAACGACTAACTAGGCAAGCGAATAGGTGCTTGTACACCATGTGAAGGTCTGAGGAAACATGCTCAATAATTTTTAACACAGTCAAGTAGTTCCACTGGTTGTAAACATAGCAGCACAAACAAGCATCCAAGTGAAGATCTGCTTAAAAGACTCTTCCTTCAGCCACATGGCAAGTCTCTTGTTTGTTCTAAGACCCTTGACTCCTGTGCACAAGCTTTCTCCATCCATATGAAACTCATCAACCCTTCCTTTGGCTTCCATTTCAACATCATAATTATAGAGAAGGGGACTAAATTGCTCAAACTTGGGGGACATTTATTTAAAAACTAAATTTGGTATATTTAGGACAAATACATAAAAATGGATGTGGTGTTGTTTGATTTTTAAAAGCTTGTGCTTTTTGCACAAGTCATCTCAGAATAATCTGGAAATACTATTATGGTGGTAGACATTATTTTGCCCCTTCAGAACATTTTTTGCCCTGTTTGATTTTTTTTCTGCCCCTGTCCGCAAAGTCTTTTCTTATAGTTTTCCAGGAAAGTAGATGTGACAGCCTGCATTAAGTCCTGTAATAAATGGAGATTTAGGTTTCCACTGCCAATGCAGGAGATGCAGGTTTGACCACTGGGTCAGGAAGATCCCCTGGAAGAGGACATGGCAATCCACTCCAGTATTTTTGCCTGGGAAGCTCCATGGAGAGAGGAGCCTGATGTACTACAATCCATGGGGTCACAAAGAGTTGGACATGACTCTTTGAACAGGAGTGTGTGTGCGTGCATACACACACACACACACACACACACACACACACACTCAGTTCTGAGAGACTGGATTGAAATGGGTGAGAAAAAACATCTGGTGGCTGATGCTTCCAGCCATGAGTGCAGCAACACAAAGACAGTGGGTCAGGACTTAAATTTTTGTCAAAATTTTCACTTGGTACAGACTGCCTCCTTTAAAGGTTTGGGATCAGAGGCCTTAGAAATGTGCCTGGGTAATATACGCAAACTATAAGTGAGAGAAGGAAGATGTTAAGCCTGAAGCAGGAGCCCCTGCCCAGGGTCTCCACTTTTGCCAGGGCAGATGGAAGAGGCAACAAGTTTTCCTTCTAGATGCTCCTCACCTGAGGGCCTGATCTCTTTTCAGTGGGGTGTTTTCTTGTTCTTCTCTGTCACCAGTGATCCAGTTGGGGCATCACTAATTTTTGCTGTAAATATAAAGAGAGTAATGAATTTCTGCAGTACTTCCCTCTCACCCACATTTATTGAGCTTAGAGCGCTTTTGATTATGACTAGGTGTCATGTCAGCTCCTTTGATTATCACTAAATCCCTCTGTTGTGGAAGGAGTTTTATGTCCATTCCATAGATCAGAACACATGTCAAAGAGTTTACTCAAGACCAGACAGCTATGTGGAAGGATCGGCATAAATCCAGGTCACCAGGCAACCAGAGCAGGGTCAGAGCTGGGACTAGGTGAGGTACTCTCATTGCACGAAAAAGACTCAGTGACCAAGACAACTGAAAATATAAAATTTCTAAAAATCAAAAATAGTACAATTTTATTTTTTTAAGAAAAAATACTTTTGCTAAATAAAGGTCATTTTACTACAGATTATAGTTTTGATTTTTGTTTTCTTTCACAGGGCAGGAATATAGACAGAGATGTAGAGAACAGATGTGTGGACAAGAGTTGGGGGAGGTTTACAGGGTAGGGGCAGGTGGGATGAATTGAGAGATTGGGATTGACATACATACACTGTGCGTGTGTGTACACTGTGTGTGTGTGTACACTGTGTGTGTGTGTGTGTGTGTGTGTGTGTGTGCTGTCACCTCAGTCGTGTTCAATTTTTTGTGACACTGAGGACCATAGCCCACCAGGCTCCTCTGTCCATAAATTCTCCAGGCAAGAATACTGGAGTGGATTGCCATGCCCTCCTCCAGGGGATCTTCCCCACCCAGGAATCAAACCTGCATCTGTCATGTCTCCTGAATTGGCAGGCGGATTCTTTACCAATAGAGCCATCTGGGAAGCCCCCATATATTCAGTGGAGTGGGTAGCCTATCCCTTCTCCAGGGGATTTTCCTCACCCAGGAATCAAACCAGGGTCTCCTGCATTGTAGGCAGATTCTTTACCAGCTGAGCTACCAGGGAAGCCCCCACATATACATTACCATGTGTAGAATAGATTGCTACTGGGAACCTGCCGTGTAGCACAGGAAGCTCAGCTCAGTGCTCTGTGATGATCTAGATGGCTGGGATGAAGGGCGGGGTGGGAGGGAGGTCCAAGAGGGAGGGGATATATGTCTACATGTTGTGGGTTCACTTCACTGTACAGCAGAAAGTAACACAATGTTGGGAGGCAACCATATCCTGATTAAAAAAATAGCACAATTTAAACTAAAGAGAAGTTCACTGAGAGTAAACTTTTTTTTTTAATCTCAACTGCATCACAGCTGGATAAGGTATTGCTTTTTCACCTCCAATTGCTTCCCAGCCTTCCAGAACTCCAGGTGGCTTGCTGGTCTGCTCTGTCCTGTGATGTATCCTGCTCTGTTTTGTATCAGCACAGGCAGCCTCAGGAAACAGCAGCTTTTTGGTGCTACTGCTATTCTGGCCAGCTCTCCTCTCCTGCCTAATCAGCCCTGGTCCATATGGATAATGGCTTAGGGAAATCTCTTTCCTTCAGAACAGGCTTTGGGTCTATGAAACTCAGAGGAGAGATGACATTTCTTCTTCGAGATGCTGTCGTCATGCCTCTGAAAGCTTGCATCTGCAGAGCTGCCGTCATAGCTCTATCAATAGGGAGGAAGGGAGCCAATGGCCCCAAGTACCTCCTGGTTGCAGAGGATGAGATGGCTGGATGGCATCACCAACTAAATGGACATGAGTTTGAACAAACTCCAGGAGATGGTGAATGACTGTGAAGCCTGGTGTGCTGCAGTCCATGGGGTCGCAAAGAGTCGGGCACAACTAAGTAACTGAACAAGAACAACCTCCTGAACACAGAGCACCATGCCACACAACAGAGCTGTCAAAGAGCACGGGTTCTGAAGCCAGGCTGTCTGCTTTCAATTCTGATCCAAACACTTGCTAGCTGTGTGGCTTTGGGTGAACTATTTACCCTCAAACATGCTAAATTAACCTAGTGAAGTTAATATGAAGAATTATCCATGTGAAGTACTTAGGACTGCCCCTGACACATAATTAGCATTCAGTACTTGCCAGCAATTATTTTTGCTATTTAACTTTATGCTCACAGTAACTCTGTGAGCTGGTCATATTATGACCAGGAATAGTAAATTTAATTAAGTTATTCAAAAAATTCTGGTAAAATGGAAGGACATAACATCTGAACTACCATTTTCATAGAAACCCATAGAACACATTTGATTCTTTTAAGAGAAAAAATAATGTGTTTTCTTTACTCAAAATGGTTCCAATTTTCTGTATTATTGGAAATTAAGTAAGGAGCCAGTTATGACCAACCTAGGTAGCATATTAAAAAGCAGAGACATTACTTTGCCAACAAAGGTCCATCTAGTCAAGGCTATGGTTTTTCCAGTGGTCATGTATGGATGTGAGAGTTGGACTATAAAGAAAGCTGAGTGCCAAAGAATTGAAGCTTTTGAACTGTGGTGTTGGAGAAGACTCTTGAGAGTCCCTTGGACTGCAAGGAGATCAGTCCTGGGTGTTCATTGGAAGAAATGATTTGTTCATTGGAAGAATTGAAGCTGAAACTCCAATACTTTGGCTACCTGATGCAAAGAGCTTACTCACTGGAAAAGACCCTGATGCTGGCAAAGATTGAAGGCAGGAGAAGAAGGGGACGACAGAGGATGAGATGGTTGGATGGATGTGGGTTTGGGTGGACTCTGGGAGTTGGTGATGGACAGGGAGGCCTGGCATGTTGTGATTCATGGGGTTGCAAAGAGTTGAACATGACTGAGCGAATGAACTGAACTGAACTGAAAGGAGCCAGAGTTTGTGATAAGGCCAAGAAAGTTTTGTTTTGTTTTGCTTGTATTTGAAAACTGGTCAGGCTTGTGTTTTACTTCATGAACTTTTTTCAAAAAAATCATTTTTGACTAATAATTTGGAACAAAATGTTACTTTACCTTCAACAATCTGAATTGCTTCTGGTTCTAACCTGCTTATTGAAAAATATTGTTTTCAGTCTTCTGTAGGCTTTCATCCTTTTAAAATTGCCAGTACATAAATAGCACCCTTACACTCTGTCTCTTGCTGGAAGCCTGGACTAACATTGACGTAATATATACACACTTACCACCTGCTCCACAAACCATCCCCAAATACTGTCAAGCCTTGCAGGACACAGCCAAAAGGCTACCTGGCAAGAAAGAAGCGTTGATCTTGTTTTTCATTTCCCTTGATAGATTCTTTTCTGTCTGAAAGTCAAGCAAAGTAAAAACATACATTGAAGAGCTTGAAGAATCACATAAATAAAAATGAAATGAAACCCCAAAAAGAATCATATCAGAAACCAATGTAATTGGAGCTTTATGGAGGAGAAAGATTAAAAGGGGGTACATGTCCTGCTTTTAACAGAAGAGTTTTGCTAACATCATCATCCCCTTGAGTGGGAGAAAGGTTGATTCTAACTACTCCTGGTAATAGACATTTATAGATCCATCCATTTTATGGTATTCTGTTTTTTTCCATAGAGTTTAAATGTGAGTCATTCAGGTCTTTTTGTTTTGTCCCTTGCTAAATAAGAATTAATGATGCTCTTAAGTACAAATGTCATTTTAAAATTACTTTTTATTATAGTTGCTTTGCAATGTTGTGTTATTTTATGCTGTACTGCAAAGTGAATCAGCTATATGTATACATATATTCCTAGACAGCATATTAAAAAGCAGAGACATTACTTTACCAACAAAGGTCCATCTGGTCAAAGCTATGGTTTTTCCAGTAGTCATGCATGGATGTGAGATTTGGACTATAAAGAAAGCTGAGTGCCAAAGAATTGATGCCTTTGAACTGTGGTGTTGGAGAAGACTCTTGAGAGTCCCTTGGACTGCAAGGAGATCCAACCATTCAATCCTAAAGAAAATCAGTCCTGAATATTCATTGGAAGGACTGATACTGAAGCTGAAACTCCAATACTTTGGCCACCTGATGTGAAGAACTGACTCATTAGAAAAGAGTTTGATACTGGGGAAGATTGAAGGCAGGAGGAGAAGGGGATGACAAAGGATGCGATGGTTGGATGGTGTCACCAACTCGATGCACATGAGTTTGAGCAAGCTCAGGGAGTTGACGATGGACAGGGAAGCCTGGAATACTGCAGTCTGTGAGTTCACAGAGAGTTGGACATGACTGAGCAACTGAACTAAACTGATGGATCACTCAGATGCAGACATTCCAGCTGTTAGAATGAGGTCTCCAGGAGTGAAATAAAGCAAATCCATCAAATACTGTATTATCTGTTGTTGAAGATGCCAACTATGGTCAAGATAAACTAAACCCCTTTGCTCTAGCTTTCAATCACTTAGCAATCTTCTGATGCCTGATAGAATTTTCCCAGGTATCTCCTTATCAAGAAAGACAGCAAGGTGGATCCTCCTGTGATGTGGGCATGGCCTTGCCATCCCTAGAAAAGTCTCTATATCTACCATATGATTTATCTCTTTCTCATGAGATGGATTGTAGTAAATCAAACAGCCAGAGTTTATTCAGTTATCTCCAGTCAAGGTTTACTGAATTCGTGAGGCCAGGAATAAAATAGACCTACTCTGGCCTTCTCTGGCATATGCTGTGGTTATTTACACAGTGCTGCATACTATTACTTATTCACACACACACACACACACACACACACACACAAACAATCTTATCTTTTGCCATCTCCATGTCTATCACCCAGGTAAGGCTTTTACTCATCCTTCAGGACTTAGGACAGTCTCCGTCTTTGATATCTCCTGCTAGACTAGGCTCACAGACTTACAGCCTCATAGCATCCTCTACACATTTCTGTCTGATCCAGAATATCAGGAGACCCATCTTATTACTACAGTTGGCATAGAGCTTTGTTCTGCTCATTCCAGAGGCTATGGTTACCTTCACCAGCACCCGACAAATATGTTCCTGAGGGAAGTTAAGAGGGAGTGTGGGAATGGCCCAGAGAAAACTTATCTCCGCACTGAAAGCAATTCACAGCAGCATTCCAACTGGTGATATATCAATAGTATAAGTCTACACGTGCATGATAGTCTATGTTGGCTGATGTAGCCCTTGATGGAATTTTTGCTCTGATTTTTTAGTTACGATCACATCAGAGAAAATCTAAAACACGACCCCCAAAAAGAAAACCAACTAGTCTAGTAGCCTTCAAACTGGGATCCCCATACCTCAAGAGGTACCCTGAAACTTCATAAGAGTTATCAAAGCATGAATAAGGAATGTCCAGATCCCTAACTGCTTCAAGGAAAGTTATGACCAACCTAGATAGTATATTGTAAAGCAGAGGTATTACTTTGCCAACAAAGGTCCGTCTAGTCAAGGCTATGGTTTTTCCAGTGGTCATGTATGGATGTGAGAGTTGGACTGTGAAGAAAGCTGAGTGCCGAAGAATTGATGCCTTTGAACTGTGGTGCTGGAGAAGACTCTTGAGAGTCTCTTGGACTGCAAGGAGATTCAACCAGTCCATCCTAAAGGAGACCAGTTCTGGGTGTTCATTGGAAGGACTGGTGCTAAAGCTGAAACTCCAATACTTTGGCCACCTGATGCGAAGAGTTGACTCATTGGAAAAGACCCTGATGCTGGGAAAGATTGAAGGAAGGAGGAGAAGGGGATGACAGAGGATGAGATGGTCAGATGGCATCACCATCACTCAATGGACATGAGTTTGAGGAAGCTCCAGGAGCTGGTGATGGACAGGGAGGGCTGGCGTGCTGTGATTCATGGGGTCGCCAAGAGTCAGAGACTACTGTGTGACTGAACTGAACTGAACTGCTTCAAATGCACTCACTGGTGTCTGACTCTTTGTGATCCCATGGACTATTAGCCCACCAGTCTTCTCTGTCCATGGGATTTCCCAGGCAAGAATACTGTCAGTAGGTAGCCATTTCCTTCTCCAGGGGATCTTCCTGAACCAGGGATCAAACCTGTGTTTCCTCTGTCTCCTACATTGCAGGCAGATTCCACCACTGACGCACTGAGGAAGCCCTTCCAGATCCCTGACTTGCATCCCAAAATAGGACAGAAGTTTTTGATGATCAAAATATCTGGTGGTCTCTCCTTTCTCACCTTCCCTTTTCATAGTCTCCTTCCTGCCACTTTGCAAAAGAAAGCCTTACCTCCCATCCATCCAGCATGTTTTCAGCAATTACATTGTACTTTTAGATGTACAAACTTTCAGACTCCCCCTAGATTGGACAATCTGAAATATTGATGTCCAGCTTTGTGTTTTTCCTTATCTTACACTTGATTCTTTTAAGTGCAAAGCATGGAGTTAGATATGGGATAACTTGATTCATGTTGACATATCCAGAATTCACATACGCTTAAGAAAGGGAAGCCAGGAATGCTGGTATTGTCCTCTAATAATCTCTCTTCTCACATTCCCTGCTATTGCTACATAATGTGTCCCTCTGGGGAGAGGCTCCCTTTTGAATGGAGCAAAGACAAAGACAATTGGTGAAAAGCTCTGAAGGGCACTGTGCCTCATTTCAATGGGGTGCCATGTTTTATCCATTAGTATTAAAATTAGTGTTAAGAAATGAGATGGACATCATGGGAACACATGTCTATGCAGTCATTTAAATTGAAAAGAGAAGGTTAAACATTTCCTGCCTCCCAAAAAAATTAGTCTGATTTTGCTGATAATTAGAATTGGCTTATTCAATTAGGTTAGATAATGGATATTGTCTATAAATTGAATGAGCTAAATCAGTAGCTCCAAAGTTATGCTGAAAATATCTGTAAAACAGAGCAAGACAAGTGTTTAACCAAAAATATACACACCATCTATTATAAAATAGATAATAAGAACCTAGTACCCACTTATGGGCTTCCCTTATGGCTCATCAGTAAAGAATCCACCTGCAATGCAGGAGATGCAGAAGATGCAGGCTCAATCTGAGTAGGGAAGATCCCCTGAAGAAGGGAATGGCAACTCACTCCAATATTCTTGCCTGGGAATTCCCCTGGACAGAGGAGCCTGGTGGGTTACAGTTCATGGCGTCACAAAGAGTCGGATATGACTGAGCATGCATGCACACACCAGCTGACTACCTGTAGTAGTACAGCACAGGGAACTCTACTAAGTACTCTGTAATGACCTATATGGGAAAAGAATCTAAAAGAGAGGTTTTATATATATATAGCTGATTCCATTTGCTATATAGCAGAAACTAACACAACACTGTAAATCAACTATACTCCAATAAAAATTAGTTTTAAAAAGTTAAGTTGCAATGTG
The DNA here is from genome assembly GCF_029407905.1 of Bubalus kerabau. Taxonomy (NCBI): domain Eukaryota; kingdom Metazoa; phylum Chordata; class Mammalia; order Artiodactyla; family Bovidae; genus Bubalus; species Bubalus kerabau. Next base: position 165,589,844 of record NC_073626.1, read on the forward strand.
GATCTGATATTATATTAAATAACATTTTGTAACATTAGAATCAGTTGTTATATCTTGCAAAAAAAATATTGTACTGGCAAAGGTGAAATGTACCATTTCAATTTTCTCCACCTTTTCGAAGTACATTGTGATAAAAGAGTTTGTTCTTGAAGGAAAGCAGAACAGGAATCATTCTTTTGTTAAAATATTGACATATTTTATTATTGGTTGTTAAATATTTATGTCCCTGAATCCCAAAGTGGATCTATCCCAGCCCTCCCCTGGGACCTGGAACTGTAAGATGTCATGATCCAGAAACTGTAAGATTAATACCCTGTACAGTTAGGTGTCTGTGAGACCATGTTCTCCCACTGAGGTCAGCATCTAGTTCAGTTGGATTGGTTGACTGTATATCTTACTGTTGGAGAAGGCAATGGCACCCCACTCCAGTACTCTTGCCTGGAAAATCCCATGGATGGAGGAGCCTGGTGGGCTGCAGTCCATGGGGTCACTGAAGAGTCAGACACGACTGAGCTACTTCACTTTCACTTTTCACTTTCATGCATTGGAGAAGGAGATGGCAACCCACTCCAGTGTTCTTGCCTGCAGAATCCCAGGGACGGCGGAGCCTGATGGGCTGCCGTCTATGGGGTCGCACAGAGTCCGACGCGACTGAAGCGACTTAGATGCTAATATTTGGATATCTCTCCTGGTTATGAGTATATTTAATAGTCATTTTACAAAGCTTAGTAAAGCTTTTGTGACAAACTGAGAAATGACTCCAAAAATGCATAACAAATAATTCTGCATTTAAAATTGTTTCCAATTTTTTAAAAATTTATTTTATTTTTTAACTTTACAATATTGTATTGGTTTTGCCATATATCAACATGAATCCGCCACAGGTATACATGTGTTCCCCATCCTGAACCCTCCTCCCTCCCCGTACCATCCCTCTGGGTCGTCCCAGTGCACCAGCCCCAAGCATCTAGTATTCAATGAATTGGTAACTCAGACTGCCCCACCCTTGTTTGATGAAATAGTTAAAAATTGGAAAAATTTCAACAAACAAGGGTGAATACAAAAGCAATTTTTGATGAGATATCACCGTGTGATTTTTAGCACGGAACTATGATGAATGTTAAAGAAATGGATGAAATTATTCTAATAAAACTTCCTTTCTCAGCTACATATTTTTGAGAACAACCTTTCTCTGGGCTTGTGTTCCTAAAAATGAAAAATAGAAATAATACTGATGCTGAACTATAATTTTATTCTGTAATTAAGCAGTTCTCATTCAAATACATGAACTAATTGGGAAATTGTCTCATATCTCTCTCTCTCTCTCTCATTAGTGTAAATACATTTAGAGTAAAAATTTATGCTTAAAAATATCAAATTTTATGATGTGATTATGTTGTTTTGATCAATAGTCTATTTCTAGTAGTTATAATGACAATTCAATCTAGAAGAAAAAAATTGCCACTCAGAACCTTAGAAAGAACCATTGGAAAAATTAAATTTCACTTACATCCATATTGTTATCAAAGGGAAAGTTTATATAATAATCAATAAAATGTTTCTAGGGGCAAATATATTTATTTGGGATAAAATTGTTTATGGGAAGTTGGATGGGATTAGGAGTCAAAGATATAAAGGAGCCATACAAAATTTCTATCTTTTAATGAAAAGCTTTATTATGTATTTAAAAACAAATGATGCTATAAATCAAATTAATATGGGATTTGTATTCTACTGGATACATTTAAAAGACTAACAAAATAAATGTATTTTTGTTCATGCACCGTTGCCTTGACTTTTCTGATGTTATCCTAAACAAGCACTGGATTTATTGAAAGTCATTTATTGGATTTCAGAAGCAGTACTGTGGCTCCCACTTCACTTACAGTGACAAATCAGGGTCACACAGCTTCAAGAAATTCTTCTAGTGTGGCCCAACTCTTCATTTTTCAAACACAAAACTAAGGTTTAGGTTTAGTTACTGATCCATTATCATACAAGCTGCACATGACAGACTGAGATCCAGAATAGAAGTCACACTCTTGACTGGTACCCTGTTTCCTGAACTAAAACTGACACATTGAATCCTAAAGTATTATTTTTTGAAAGAGTTAATTATGGACCAATCTGAATTGAATATTTATAAAGCATTACACAAATTCAAATCAAAAATTTCCATTTTTAGTTAACTACTTAATAAATCATATAAGAATATCCTCTGACATGAAATTAATTGTAAAGTAAAAAAATAATAATAAAAAAATAAAGATAAAAAAATCTGAATATATTTTTTTGAAATCTCCAGAAATAATAGCAAAGTCTTTGCAAAATCAGAGGGCGCTAAAAGAAAGAGCATAGGCTTTGGTGTATAGACCTGGGCTCAATTTCTAGTTGCTTAGTTACCAGTTGAGGCCTTTTGGGATGTTTACAAATTCTTCAGAGTTTGTTTTCTTTACTAGGAAAATGGAAATAAAAATCCCTGTCTGATGAGGTTAAGAATAAATGAGATTATATATAAGGTGAGTAGCATGATACCTGGCATATGTTAGGAAAGCTTAAAAATAAAGCTTTTTCCTGTTTGATAGCTGGAACATCATTTTGGTTTTTTAATCCCCATTTACCAGATAGAATAAAGATTGATGGTGATCAGTCTTCTATTCTTCTGTTAACTGAAAAAATATCAGTTTTCTTCTGGATATTACTCCCTATTTTTTGGTCTCTAATTCCCAATGCATTTATCTGTTGTGTTATAGCTTCATGTCTTTGGACAATGTGGGAAGTCAATACTTCAGTGGCTCAGTGAAGTGATTTTCAAGTTGTGAGCCAAAGGAGTTCTGTGGATGTAAGACAGTGGAGACGACGGCTCGGAGAGAAAGAAAGTCACGGAGCTCCAGTTCCGTCATTAACTTCTGTTAGTGATTTTTTTAAGAGTAAAATGCTGCTGAGCTTCAACAGGGGAACAGAATTGAGAACTTCTTAAAATACAGTCCTTAGCCCAAGGTGTTAGTGCTTACAAATGGAATTTATGGCACAGAGACTCTATTTGGGGATATTTTGAGGTGGGCTTAGAGGTAAGGATATTTGGCTGAAGTCAACAGTAAGCAATGACCACAGAGTCAACTCTGATTAGAGTACAATATACAATACAGGATATCCATATAGATAGAGGGAGACAATGTGAAACACACGAGTCAAAGAAACTCAAGGATTTTGAGAACATCATGATGAGTTTGTTTGTGTTCACTCACTAAGTTGTATCCAACTCTTTGAGACCCCATGGACTGTAGTCCACCAGGTTCCTCTGTCCGTGGGGTTCTCCAGGTAAGAATACTGAGTGGGTTGTCATTTAATAACTGGCTTTAAATTCTGAGTATGAAAACAGAGTATTACTCCCATTCTCAATCACACTGACACTTTATATGTCTGTTTATTTGTTGGGGCTTTTTCCTGTTTGATAGTTGGAACATCATTTTGGTTTTTTAATCCCCATTTACCAGGTAGAATAAAGATTGATGGTGATCAGTCTTCTATTCTTCTGTTAACTGAAAAAATGATATCCTGGAGTTTTAACAGAACAATTCAAGATCTTTATTAACTTGTTTTCTTTCTAGGGCTTTAAAAATAGTCCCATTTTGTCTTCTTTGTAATTGTGTTGGAGACATTCTGTGTACCCTTGGCCTTTTAAAAAAGATGAACTTTTGTACTCTTTGAAAATGTAATTAAAACATTAAATAACAATAGACTCATCATTAAATCATCCAGAGAGTCTGACCAGGGTCTCCTAAGCCTAAAAATGATTCATTAGTGAGCTCTGGAAAAAATATGTGCCCTCTCTTCACCGTATCATACAAACTATCACAAAACAGTTCTCCCACCTCCTTTCTGAAGGTTCGTTGGTGCTGAGGGTTCATGCTCTTTTTTCTTTTACTCTTGTTGTTTTTCTTGTGCCATCTCAAATTTATAAAACCTGTGTTTTCTTGGTTCTTTGGAAAGATGATATTTTTATAGTGTTAACCCTCTTCTTCTTGCAGAAGGAGATGGCAACCCATTCCAGTACTTTTGCCTAGAAAAGCCCATGATAAAGGAGCCTGGCAGGCTACAGTCCATGGAGTTGCAAAGAGTCTGACACTACTGAACAACTTCACTCACTCATTCAAGCCTCTGCTTCTTTTGCAGACAATCCAAATCCCTAAAGGCAAAACTGTTCTGTCTAGTTACTTCTGATAATTTCTAGGAGGCATTCCATGGATAGCCACAAACAAGTGGCATCCACTGCTTTCTTCCTGTCTTGCACCCTCCTCCCTGCGTACTCCAGACTATGTACTTGAACACAAGGTTGGCAGGGTTCTTGTTTTCTGAGAAATTTGGAAGAGCCGATTAGGCAGTAGACTTATCTATTCCTTAAAAACCAAGGTTCCAACTTCCTGACACTACTGTTATGGGCCTGTCACCTACTTTGAATCAGGTGTGTGTGTGTGTGTGTGTGTGTGTGTGTGTATTATACTAATATGAATGGGTGTGGAGAAGTAACAGGAGGGATGTGGGTATGTGTTTTGGGGAGGACATTTTCAATTATTTGCATATGTGTCATGTTTCATATTTGGGGTTCAACCTTTACGGCTTTTCCCTTGTAGACTTCTGAATAATAAGGAAGAAAGGCATAAACTTCCCCATTACAAAATGACTATAAAATTGTCCTTTTGGGAACTGAAACCAGAACACTGGCTGGAAAACAATATAAACTCTGGTTGGAGGAATTGATGATGAAAGATTAGGGGAGCAAAAGCAGGTGGAGATATAAATACATTTGACAGTGAGACCACTCAGGGTTTGGGAAGGAACACAAGGGATATGTTTAAATGGAGTAATTTGAGGAGATTTAATAAAGGGACTATTTAAAAAGGGATGGGAGGGCTTTAAGGAAACAAGATACAGTGAAGTTTGCCTCAGGGCTACTAAGAGTGAGGTGTGACAAACACATCTGAAGGGGCAAATGGAGGAAGCAGCAAATGAACCTGGAAAGAGTGATTGTAAGGAGATGCCCCCAGACAGGACTGTTTTTTGAAGAAGAGACATAGTCAGCCTGCAAAAACCAGCCAGAAGAAAGCAGGGACTGAAAACTGTCACCTCACTCTTCTTCCACCCTCTGGTCTCTTGCCAGTGCTTCCAGAAAAGCAGAGACGTGGAAGAGAAGACTGAGAGTCCATTGATAGAGACCACTTGAGTCAACCTCTCTGGGTGTGGCGCAGGGTGGAGATGGAGCTTGGATGAGGGGAAGGGGTTTGCCAACAGAAGATATTTAGTCAGGACCTCTGTGGTCCAATTTATGAGTAGCAGACTTTAAAAGAAATCTTAGTAGTAGACCATCAGAGAAGTAAAAAGATCTCAACTGGGAAATACTAACAGTAGAAAGTCTTAATTGTATACAGTTATAAACATTTGCATTTTTGAGGCACCTGCTACTCTGCAAAGCGATTAGAAATATTTTCCCATTGAATACACACCAAAAAATCCAGGCAAAGTAAGTTTCAAAGACTATTTTCACCGTTTTACAGATAATGGATCCAAAGTAAAGATTTTAAGTGAGCAGCAGCCGTGCCCAAATAAAGACACTGACTTTTCAATTTTCTAACTGCTCAGTCAGTAGTTTTACTCCTGATTTCTTTTTAAACTTCACTGCACCATTCCCAGGGGATGGAATTACTCATTTACTGGAAATTTTCAACCAGCCACATTTCAAAAAGTATTGTAGGAAGAAAGCACTTGCTTTTGCTTCGAGGTCATCTCAGTACATCAATGCACCCCTAAGAAAAACTACTGGAATCCAAAAGCTTCTAGTTATAATGTAGATCTTTACTAGAGATATGGTTTAGGTGGGAAGCAAAGGTAGAAGGAAATTATGGCACACAATCCAAAGTAAAACCTCACCAAAATCTTATTTTCCAACCATCTTTGCTCAAATCTCTCATTTGTCCTTGTAGCAAAATAAGGCAACTGATAACCCTTTCTAGAAGTAGGAAGAGGAAAAAAAAGAAGCAGGAAGAGGAGCTAAAGGCTTTAAAGATGTCTACAGTAAAAGATCAGGCTTCCCTTGTGGCTCAGTGGTAAAGAATCCACCTGCCACTGCAGGAGATGCACGTTCGATTCCTGGTCCAGGAAGATCACCTGGAGAAGAAAATGGCAACCCTTCCCAGTATTCCTGCTGGGAGAACCCCATGGACAGAAGAACCTGACAGATTGCAGTCCATGGGGTTGCAAAGAGTTGGACATGACTTAGCAATGGAATAACAACAACAGTAAAAGATTAATAGTTTGTCTATGTCACATTAATATTGCTCATGATTTTAGTATACACCTCTGGGCAGAAATAATCACATGCTGTGGTTATTAATCACTAATAATTAATCACTAATGTATGTGTGTGTTTCTGCATTTCTCCTAATTCTCAGGATCAGAAATTGTTTTTCCTTTTCTTTTTTCTCTCTTACATAAGCATCTGTAAGTAGTTTAAGCTTGATGTGAAATGGTAAAAATACTAGCATTTTTAGTTCTAATCAGATCATTGTGTAAAACCCATTTAAAATGTTAGCTTATCATCCAGTGGCAGCTGTCTAAATAAATTACAAGAAATATGTATGCTTTCTTTTCTTTTTGCTTTTTACAGTAAGAGTTGGTCAAATCTTCAGCATAAATTTTATCAGCAGAAAAGATATTGAGTCTTTTTAGGCAGAGACTTCAAAACTGAGGAGTATGGGAATATTTTAATATGCTACTTTATTAATTTCACTGTGTAGCTCATGTTTTGAGAATAATGGTTGTTTCATCAATTTTATACTGTCAAGAGAGTTTTCCAAAACATTTGAAAACTAGTAAATAATTTCTAAAAAGGAGTGTCATACAGCCATTAAAACATAAAGACTAATTTCTATATGATTCAACTTTAAAATATTACACACCATCCACACATAACACACACTAGAAGAAAATATTTTAAAAATAGTATAAATGGTATTTGATACTGATTATTATCTTTTTTTCTTTACTTTCCAAATTTCGTATGATTGTGTTTCATAATCACAAAATGAACATCATTTATTCTCTAAACAAAGAGCATAAAGCACTACTCTGAAGGCTAATTTCAAACCCAGTAAATGAACCTTGGGTACACCAGCTACCAGATAATTTCACACTGGGAGACAGTGACTAACACAAGCCTGGCAGAGTTGAGGGGAGGAACAATCCCTGCTTCTGGAAGGAACATTATAACTGAGATGGTTTGAAGAGGAAAGGTGAGTGAACACAACATAAAAACATCAAAACGTTATGTTTTATGGTTGTTTGATGTAGAACAGATGGCACTGTTCAGCTTAAAATATGTTCTAATGTTTTACCTCCAAACATCAAACCTCTACCCTTGTGCACTTAATGCTATTTTTAGCTCTCATATACTTAAGGTTGTATGGTCTCTCTAGAGCTGTGTTCTCATAAAAAACCATTTGGATTTAAAATCTCTGCTTGTGTGGATTGCAGCTCTTACCTTCAGAAGCAATTCATCATTTTATTAGCAGAAGTGTTTTAATTTTAGAGAATTTTTTACCAATAGTATAAATAACAATGCTTAAAATCTGGTATCAGGAGAGAAAATAAGATTGAAAATGTTTACTCTAGACTACCCTATAGGAAGTCAAGTATTTATGGTTAAGGCTATATAGATTTGATGTAGAATCTTAGATGAGTAATGGGCTTCATATCAATCTGCTTGGGTTATTCATACTTTAGTTGAACACTGAAATTCTTAAGGGACTTACTTATGATCACAATTAGTGAAAAACAAATTAATATATGTAGCATGTAGTGTTTTCAGTTCTTTCAAATCTGGGTGTTTCTTTCAATTGTCATTGATTAATGTACCTTCTAAAATAGATCTTAGATTTGTGAGACTTTTTGTCTTTAATGAAAACAAGTCAAGGAATATGAGAGTTCTAAGGAATCCAAGCACTCTTCTATCTAGCTCAGACTCCTTGCTTTAAAGGAGATGAGAAAATTGAGGCTCAGTATGGAGGAGGGCATGGCAACCCACTCCAGTATTCTTGCCTGGAGTATCCCCATGGAAAGAGGAGACTGACAGACTACAGTCCATACAGTCGCCAAGAGTCAGACACGACTGAGCAACTGAGCACAGCACAGTACATGATTTGGGGGGCCCAGTATTCCCCTTTTGTCCATCTTTGGTACCCAGAAGAATCAGGCACATCAAGTACCAGTTCACACCTAGATCTGGATGAAGCTGAAGAGACTCTTTGTTGCAGGGTGACAGAAGAATGTACGATAGCTGTGACCTAGCCCTTCCATACCAGGGTTCTGGCAAGACTACCTCCAAGGTCCTGCTCCTGAGACCTTGGAAGTTACCTCTGAATCCTCTTCCTCTTCAAGCCTGATAGCTCAATCTTTTTCTTGTTTCTGAGAGCTAGTCAGTATTCTTCCACTAAATTTCTCTTTTTCCTTAAAAGATTCCCGAGTTTGTTTCTGTGCCTTTCAACAGAGAGTCTGACCAATAAACTCAGAATAGGTTCATGGAGTTGCCCAATGTCCCACGGTTAGTCAGTGGAGGAACAAACCTGCCCCTTGACTTGAATTAAGTAAACTTTCCTCTCAAGGACTTGAATTAAACACTCTTCTTCTACTTTTTTTTTTTGTTGTTATTTTTAAAAGCACCTTATAGACATACATTGTATGATACTTAATCATTTATGGTCTTTACCTTATCCTAGCATCTTAAAATTTCTGATTAATTCCTGGGATAACAAATCATCCTGACACTTCAATGTGAGGAGGTTTTTTTTTGCAAAAATATTTAGTTTATTTATTTATTGGCCATGTGGCTTATAGGATCTCAGTTACCTAATCATGGATTGAACCTGTGTCCTTGGCAGTAAAAGCACAGAAGCCAAGTTTTTTTCTCAAAAGAAAATGTTTCTTAATTAATTTCTATGGACAGTGTGTTCTCTGGCTTCCCCAGATGGCATTAGTGGTAAAGAACCACCTGTGAATTTAGGAGACATAAGAGATGTGGGTTCAATCCCTGGATCGGGAAGATCCCCTAGAAAAGGGAATGGCAACCCACTCTAGTATTTTTGCCTGGAAAATCCCATGGACAGAGGAACGTGGTGGAGTATAACCCATGGGGTCGCAAAGAGTTGGACACGACTGAAATGACAGCATGTACGCAATGTGTTCTCATCTCTCAGTTCTCGCAAACATTGTCTATCAGGTTATTTCAATACTTTGTGGCCTTTTCTTCAAGGACTAAAAATTCACCAATTCTTTTGAATGGCCTGGAGTCAATATTCCTGTACAGACTTGACATAGCAAGTGCTCAATAAATATTTATTGGTTTATTGATCTCTCATGAACAGCTAAATAAATCATGGGTAATTCAAAACAGATGAATGTTTACAAGTACAGCAGTGGATAGATGAATTGGCATGTCACAAATTCTATTAGCTTCTGCCTTGAAACATACCCAATACACCTAACTCTGAGAATAAGGCAGAAATGAGTGTAATCAATCTCGCCCAAATCATTTAAGAGAACATCACATATGCGTTTTGCTCACATAAGGATTTCATCAAACTAGAGAGTGATTTGGTTCCTTTTATTATCTCATGTTCATTGTCTAATTCTGTCTTTGCTATCTAATTATATACATGTCACCTGAAATGATAATTATAGTGAAGATTATTAGTTAAATTCTAAGGTAAAAGAAAGATTTTGACAGTGTAGAGTTTGATGAGTTTGGTAGTATGGAAAATTTATAACATCAAATATTTTTATATCTAAGATTGTGATACATGTGTATTTTTTCAGTTTTGTAGAATATTAATCACAGTCTGAAGAAGAAATAGGCAATGCTTATTTTAATTTACTGATATTATGTCAACTTTACCTAGATAAACTGTGAATTCTCTTTCTCTTATTTCAAATATATTATCTTCAATTTGGGAAGCATTCATTAACTGTGTACACCTATTTATATAATGGACACTGATCACTGACACTGTAGCTTAGTACATCTCAAACAGTAGAAATTCAATAAGAAGTGATTTACTAAAAACCCTTTGGCCAATAGGGACTTACTCATATAGGTGATTAGATAACTAAAGAAATAATGATCATACATGGCATAAGACTTGTCATGAGAAAATTATAAATTAATTTCTGGGTTTAAGGGAGGGAAAAGTTGCATTTGGAAAAGAATTTAAGAAGTTTTAGTGTTAAGGACAAGGTAAATTATGTTGTAGTAAAAAAAAAAATTTAAAGGAAAACAAGGTAACATAGCAAGAGTTTATCTCTCCCTTTTATTATATGCCCAGTATGGGTTGATGAGAAGTTCAGCTCCACATAGCCATTCAGGGACCCAGCCACCATTCTGTAGTTTTGGCATTTAGGACATAAAACTCTCAGGGTCACTGGGACAAGGAATTAAGGAAGTGGCACATGAAGCCTTTTTGTAAAATAAATTTTAAAATATTATTTGTTTATTTTGGCTGTGCTGGGTCTTTGTTGTTGCATAGGCTTTTCTCTAGTTGATGGAAATGGGGATTACTCTCTAGTTGTGGTGTGCAGGCTTCTCATTGTGGTAGCATCTCTTTTTGCAGAGCATGGGCTCTGGGCACAGGCTTAATAGTTGTGGCACCTGGACTTTGTTGCTCCATGGCATGTGGGATCTTTCCAGACCAGGGATCAAACCCATGTCTCTTGCATTGGCAGACAGATTCTTTACCACTGAGCCATCAGTGAATTCCTGGCACATGGAGTCTTAATAAAAGTCTCAATTTATAAGTGATGGGCGCCACTTCCACTTACATTTGGCTGGCTTAAACTTGTAATGTGACTCTGTTTAATGTCAAAGGCTTGTAAGTATAGTGTTCCTGTGTGTCCAGGAAAGACAGGAGAACTGGATATAGGTGAGTACTAGTAATCTCTTTCAAAAAAGCTTTTCTGAAGTAAGTTAGGGTACATTTAATATAAGTCTTAGAAAGAGAATGGATATTTGGATATTTCAGAGAGAGAAAATAGCAAGTACACAAGCAAAGAATGAAGAGGGTCTGAAGGTTATACTCAGAAAATTGTTAATAGCCAACTAAAAAGCCTCTTGATGAAAGTGAAAGTGGAGAGTGAAAAAGTTGGCTTAAAGCTCAACATTCAGAAAAATAAGATCATGGCATCCGGTCCCATCACTTCATGGCAAATAGATGGGGAAACAGTGGAAACAGTGTCAGACTTTATTTTTCTGGCTCCAAAATCACTACAGATGGTGACTGCAGCCATGAAATTAAAAGATGCTTACTCCTTGGAAGGAAAGTTATGACCAACCTAGATAGCATATTCAAAAGCAGAGACATTACTTTGCCAACAAAGGTTCATCTAGTCAAGGCTATGATTTTTCCAGTGGTCATGTATGGATGTGAGAGTTGGACTGTGAAGAAGGCTGAGCGCCGAAAAATTGATGCTTTTGAACTGTGGTGTTGGAGAAGACTCCCTTGGACTGCAAGGAGATCCAACCAGTCCATTCTGAAGGAAATCAGCCCTGGGATTTCTTTGGAAGGAATGATGCTAAAGCTGAAACTCCAGTACTTTGGCCACCTCACGCGAAGAGTTGACTCATTCAAAAAGACTCTGATGCTGGGAGGGATTGGGGGCAGGAGGAGAAGGGGACGACAGAGGATGAGATGGTTGGATGGCATCACAGACTCGATGGATGTGAGTCTGGGTGAACTCTGGGAGTTGGTGATGGACAGGGAGGCCTGGTGTCCTGCGATTCATGGGGTCGCAAAGAGTCGGACACAACTGAGCGACTGAACTGAACTGAATTGAACATTCATTGTGACATGAGATGAATAGGCAAGGGATGATTCAAGAGATAGAATGGAAATGCAGGCTCAGAAGTATTACAGCAGATCTGATATCTAGAACAAAAGATGTATAACAAGTTTAGTTGACAATGGGATAATAATACTATGTGTGTCTTAAGATTTCTCTGAATCAATATGTAGGATGAACTAGAGTGAGGAGTGATGAGAAACTGAGAAAGCATTTGAAAGATATTAGAACAGTTGAATAAATATATCATAAGAATCTGAAAGAAAAATGGAGAAGAGGAAGAATTGAAGAGATACAATTTAGGCAGTATTATTAGACATAGGGGCTTCCCAGGTGGCTCAGAAGATGCAGAATCCACCTGCAGTGCAGGGGACCCAAGTTCAATCCCTGGGTTGGGAAGATTCCCTGGAGAAAGGAATGGCAACCCACTCCAGTATACTTGCCTGGAGAATTCCATGGACAGAGGACCTGGTGGGTTACAGTCCATGGGGTCTCAAAGAGTTGGACATAGCTGAGCAACTAATACTAACTAATTATAAGACTTAGCATGTGAGTGAATCTGGATGGAGCAAGAAGAGTCAAATATAATTTAAGAGTGGGAGATCCAAGAGCCTGGAATTGGTGGTATCAATAACAGAAACAGGAAAACAGGAAAAAGAACCATTTTCAGGTCAATTGTGAACATGTATTAAAATATATAAAATATATCTTGAATTTACAATCCTAACTCTGCTACTTACTGCTTATATATGTGGCTTAGTCTTTTTAAACCTTAGTGTCCTCATCTGGCAAATAGGGCTAATAATAGAAATTTCCACATTAAGTTGTGAGCTTGAAATTAGTCAATTCTTATAAAATTTTGGACACACAGGAGATGCACAATAAATGCTAGCTGAAAAATGATAATGTAAAAGGACAGAACTATGTCAGTGTTACAGAAGAGGTATGTGATGAATAAATTAGATGATATCTGGAACATGCTGCTGCTGCTGCTGCTAAGTCGCTTGAGTCATGTCTGACTCCGTGTGACCCCATAGACAGCAGCCCACCAGGCTCCCTGTCCCTGGGATTCTCCAGGCAAGAACACTGGAGAACCATTTCCTTCTCCAATGCATGAAAGTGAAAAGTGAAAGTGAAGAGTTGCTTGTATATTTTTGAGATTAGTTGTTTGTCAGTTGCTTCATTTGCTATTATTTTCTCCCATTCTGAAGGCTGTCTTTTCACTTTGCTTCTAGTTTCCTTTGTTGTGCAGAAGCTTTTAATTTTAATTAGGTCCCATTTGTTTATTTTTGCTTTTATTTCCAATATTCTGCAGCTCAATTCCAGAAAAATAAATGACCCAATTAAAAAAAATGGGCCAAAGAACTAAATAGACATTTCTCCAAAGAAGACATACAGATGGCTAACAAATACATGAAAAGATGCTCAACATCACTCATTATCAGAGAAATGCAAATCAAAACCACAATGAGGTACCACTTCACGCCAGTCAGAATGGCTGCGATCCAAAAGTCTACAAGTAATAAATGCTGGAGAGGGTGTGGAGAAAAGGGAACCCTCTTCCACTGTTGGTGGGAATGCAAACTAGTACAGCCACTATGGAGAACAGTGTGGAGATTCCTTAAAAAACTGGAAATAGAACTGCTTTATGACCCAGCAATCCCACTGCTGGGCTTACACACCAAGGAAACTAGAATCGAAAGAGACACGTGTACCCTAGTGTTCATCACAGCACTGTTTATAATAGCCAGGACATGGAAGCAACCTAGGTGCCCATCAGCAGATGAATGGATAAGAAAGCTGTGGTACATATACACAATGGAGTATTACTCAGCCATTAAAAAGAATACATTTGAATCAGTTCTAATGAGGTAGATGAAACTGGAGCCTATTATACAGAGTGAAGTAAGCCAGAAAGAAAAACACCAATACAGTATACTAACACATATATATGGAGTTTAGAAAGATGGTAATGATAACCCTGTATGTGAGACAGCAAAAGAGACACAGTATAGAACAGTCTTTTGGACTCTGTGGGAGAGGAAGAGGGTGGGATGATTTGGGAGAATGGCATTGAAACATGTATAATATCATATAAGAAACAAATCGCCAGTCCAGGTTCGATGCAGGATACAGGATGCTTGGGGCTGGTGCACTGGGATGACCCAGAGGGATGGTACTGGGAGGCAGGTTGGAGGGGGGTTCAGGATGGGGAACACGTGTACACCTGTGGCAGATTCATGTTGATGTGTGGCAAAACCAATACAATATTGTAAAGTAATTGCCTCCAATTAAAATAAATACATTTAAATTTTTTTAAAAAGTGAAAGTGAAGTCACTCAGTCATGTCCAACTCTTAGTGATCTCATGGACTGCAGCCTACCAGGCTCCTCCATCCATGGGATTTTCCAGGCAATAGTACTGGAGTGGGTTGCCATTGCCTTCTCCGGGAAACATGCTGAATTTTCTATAAATGTTTTTGGTAGGAGAAGTCATCAAGAAAGCACACTATAATTTGTTGAGATCTTAATCTATCTGTGCCTACCCTGTATTTTCCTCACTTTCCTATTCTAGCAAACAGACAAACTTTAGCATTTCCTGGCCTCAGAAATTTTTTTTCTTTTGCTGAGCAGAAATCAAATACTACTCAAAAACTATTACACATCCTTTATTGTACAAAGCCCAAGTTTGTTGAAGAGATAATTCTGACTGTCCCAGAGAAAGAACAAATAGAGGGATTAAGTGTTTTTGAGGTCAAGGGAAGAAGAAGATGAGTGATTTTGTTCCTCACACTTGGAAGAAGCTGAAGGTTTGTGGATCCTGCACTGAATCTGGGATCTAGAGCTGCTATCTGTCAGCACTTTGGGGTGGAGGGCAGGATTTGCCTGAGGAAGTAGGACCTACACTAGGGGGTATCTAGATTTATTAATGGAAGATTGTCCAAGGAAACCATGCTTCCATGTATCAAATGCTGCAGAGTTATGTGCGGTCAGAGACAAGACCTTAAAACTGGAATTTAAGAGGCTGTTGGGGTTTTCTTTTATGCTAGTACACATACATCGACTATGCACCATCAAGCAAGTCGTGTTCTTCAATGTATAAAGAACATTCAAGTAGAAGAGAATGTTTCATAGGAAGATAATTGAAAGTAGTAAAGAGCCTGGGATTATTGAAGAAATGCTCGACTAAACAAGATGATTATACCCAGAGGAAAGTGTAAACCGTGATAATAAAAGAGGGAAAATGGGAATGATAATCCAAATCTCTGAAAGACAATTTCTATGCATGTTAGTCTTTTAGGATTGATTCACGGTTGATTCTACAGAACAACAACATGCATGTTAACTGTGTTGTCAGAGAATAATCCCTACGTGATTTCAACTCTTTTGTATTTACTGAGACAGATTAATGACCAAACATACGATCTACACTGGTGAAAGTACAAAGGATATGTATTTGTTTGTTAAGTGTATTGTTCTGTAAATATCAATAAGGTCAAGATAGGTGTTGTTTAGATCTTCTATATTTTTGATACACTTTTTGGTCTACTAATCCTATAAATTGTTGTACAATGGGTGTTAATATCTCTTACTATCATCACAAAATTGTTTGCTTTTTTTCTCTTTAATTCGTCAATATTTGACTCATATATAGTAAGTAAGTAAGTAAGAAGTGTTAGTTGCTCAGTCATGCTCGACTTTTTGCGACCCAGTGGACTGCAGCCCACCAGGCTCCTCTGTCCATGAGATTTTCCAGGCAAGGATACTGGAGTGGGTTGCCATTTCCTTCTCCAGGGGATCTTCCCAACCCAGGGATCAAACCCGGTCTCCTGCACTGCAGGCAGATTCTTTACTGACTGAGCTTAAGGCTGGTCTTAAATTCAAAATGTTTAAAGTTTTTAAGTCTTAAGAAGAATTTACTCTTTTATCACTATGAAATCTTCCTCTGTATCTTGTATATTTGTCTTGAAGACTATTTTCTGATATTAAAATAGCTCCTCCAGGACTCTTATGCTTTCTGTTTGCAAGCTATATACCGTATATCTTATTGTTGTTTAGCTGATCAGTCATGTCCAACTCTTTGGGACCTCATAGACTATAGCCTCCCAGGTTCCTCTGTCCAAGAGATTCTCCAGGCAAGAATACTGGAGTGGGTTTTACCATTTCCTTCTCCAGGGGATCACCTGACCCAGGGATTGAACCCGTGACTCCTGCTTGGTAGGTGGATTCTTTACCACTGAGCCATCAAGGAAGCCCTTATCATATATAGTGTGGACTATATATAGTCTTTGCATCTATTGATTCAGCCTACTTGTATTTTTATAGTCAAAGAGTATCTCTTATAGACAGAATCTAGTTGAGTCTTGCTTTATGATTCATTCTGAGTGTCTCTACTTTTTAATTGGAGTGTTAGCTGATTAATTTGTATAATTATTGCTATGATTGGATTTAGATCCTATTTTATCTTATTACTTTATGTGGCTTATTATTTATTTTTAGTCATTACTTCTTTCTCTCATTCCTGTTTCTTTTACTGACTTCTTTTGTATTATTTGACTTATTAAGAATTCTATTTTAATTTATTTATTAGTATTTAGCTATATTTGGTCAATGCATTTTAAATATAATTTATGCATTTGGAATAGTATATTTAATGATTAAAATTATATAAGCAAAGCAATACTTATGGTTATATTTACTATGAAAGTCTTATTAAATATAAAATCTTATTTCAATCTGTGTAGCTTTAGAAATGTGGAAAATTTATAGGGTGCCAGGAAAGAAAAACAGAAGTGATAAAAGGTTTGGAACTAGAACCAAAGAAGATAAATGAGCAGACATAATTTGGCCCAAAAAAGAGAAAGCTCAGAGATAACATTTTGCCTTTAAATAGATAAAGTATTTTCATGTGGTGACCAGCTGTTTTCATCTCTTCCCAAAAGAGAAGAAAATAACATTAATTGTAACAAGGTGGAATCTATGGTTGCCAAGAGCAAAAAAAAAAAAAAACAAACCCACCTTTACCAATTCCACCAATGTGCATGGTGCTAAAGTTATTGGGAAATGTTAAATAGTATTTATCTTCAGTTCAGTTCAGTCACTCAGTCGTGTCTGACTCTTTGCAAACCCATGAATTGCAGCACTCCAGGCCTCTGGCACCCCACTCCAGTACTCTTGCCTGGAGAACCTCATGGACAGAGGAGCCTGGTAGGCTGCAGTCCACGAGGTCGCTAAGAGTCAGACACAACTGAATGACTTCACTTTGACTTTTCATTTTCATGCGCTGGAGAAGGAAATGGCAACCCACTCCAGTGTTCTTGCCTGGAAAATTCCAGGGACAGGGGAGTCTGGTGGGCTGCTCTCCATGGGGGTCACACAGAATTGGACACGACTGAAGTGACTTAGCAGCAGTAGCAGCAGGCCTCCCTGTCCATCACTAACTCCGGGAGTTCACTCAAACCCATGTCCATCGAATCGGTGATGCCATCCAGCCATCTCATCCTCTGTCATCCCTTTTTCCTCCTGCCCCCAATCCCTCCCAGCATCAGAGTCTTTTCCAGTGAGTCAACTCTTCACATGAGGTGGCCAAAGTACTGGAGTTTTAGCTTTAGCATCATTCCTTCCAAGGAACACCCAGGACTGATCTCCTTTAGAATGGACTGGTTGGATCTCCTTGCAGTCCAAGGGACTCTCAAGAGTTTTCTCCAACACCACAGTTCAAAAGCATCAATTCTTCAGCGCTCAGCTTTCTTCACAGTCCAACTCTCACATCCATACATGACCACTGGAGAAACCATAGCCTTGACTAGACGGACCTTTGTTGGCAAAGTAATGTCTCTGCTTTTGAATATGCTATCTAGGTTGGCTATAACTTTCCTTCCAAGGAGTAAGCGTCTTTTAATTTCATGGCTGCAGTCACCATCTGCAGTGATTTTGGAGCCACAAAAATTAAAGTCTGACACTGTTTCCACTGTTTCTCCATCTATTTCCCATGAAGTGATGGGACTGGATGCCATGATCTTCGTTTTCTGAATGTTGAGCTTTAAGCCAACTTTTTCACTCTCCTCTTTCACTTTCATCAAGAGGCTTTTGAGTTCCTCTTGACTTTCTGCCATAAGGGTGGTGTCATCTGCATATCTGAGGGTATTGATATTTCTCCCGGTAATCTTGATTCCAGCGGTGCTTCTTCCAGCCCAGCGTTTCTCATGACGTACTCTGCATATAAGTTAAATAAGCAGGGTGACAATATACAGCCTTGACACACTCCTTTTCCTATTTGGAACCAGTCTGTTGTTCCATGTCCAGTTCTAACTGTTGCTTCCTGATCTGCATATAGGTTTCTCAAGAGGCAGGTCAGGTGGTCTGGTATTCCCATCTCTTTCAGAATTTTCCACAGTTTATTGTGATCCACACAGTCAAGGGCTTTGGCATAGTCAATAAAGCAGAAGTAGATGTTTTTCTGGAACTCTCTTGCTTTTTTGATGATTCAGCGGATGTTGGCAATTTGATCTCTGGTTCCTCTGCCTTTTGTAAAACCAGCTTGAACGTCTGGAAGTTCATGGTTCACGTATTGCTGAAGTCTGGCTTGGAGAATTTTGAGCATTACTTTACTAGCGTGTGAGATGAGTGCAATTGTGCAGTAGTTTGAGCATTCTTTGGCACTGCCTTTCTTTGGGATTGGAATGAAAACTGACCTTTTCCAGTCCTGTGGCCACTGCTGAGTTTTCCAAATTTGCTGGCATCTTGAGTCCAGCACTTTCACAGCATCATCTTTCAGGATTTGAAAGAGCTCAGCTGGAATTCCATCACCTCCACTAGCTTTGTTCGTAGTGGTGCTTTCTAAGGCCCACTTGACTTCACATCCATCTTAATGCCTTTAAAAAAGCATTGTGTATATCTCTCTTCCTGTCCTCATATCTATAGAAAGCCCATTATCAATGTGCCCTTGATTACTTTTCTTTAGGTGTGGGTTACCTAGTGGCTCAGATGGTAAAGAATCTGCCTGAATATGTGAGACCTGGATTCAATCCCTGGGTCAAGAAGATCCCCTGGAGAAGGGAATAGCTGCCCACTCCATTATTCTTGCCTGGAGAGTTTCATGGCTTGGAGCCTGGTAGCCTGTAGTCCATGGGGTCACAAGAGTCAGAAACGACTGAGTGACTAACACTACTTAGAAGCAGGGAAGGATTTTATTGGAGATTTAGTAAAATACTATAATTCTGAAACCAAGTGCAAAAGTTATTCTCCATTTAATATACTTGAGAAACTATCTGGAAAAAAATAATATTATTTGAGGATAAGGTTGCAGATTTAGCAAATAAAATAACAGAATCTCCAGTTAAATTGTGAATTTCAGATAAACTAAATTATTTTTAGCCTAAGCATATTCCATGAACTTCCAGACGTTCAAGCTGGTTTTACAAAAGGCAGAGGAACCAGAGATCAAATTGCCAACATCCGCTGAATCATCAAAAAAGCAAGAGAGTTCCAGAAAAACACCTACTTCTGCTTTATTGACTATGCCAAAGCCTTTGACTGTGTGGATCACAATAAACTGTGGAAAATTCTGAAAGAGATGGGAATACCAGACCACCTGACCTGCCTCTTGAGAAACCTATATGCAGGTCAGGAAGCAACAGTTAGAACTGGACATGGAACAACAGACTGGTTCCAAATAGGAAAAGGAGTGTGTCAAGGCTGTATATTGTCACCCTGCTTATTTAACTTATATGCAGAGTACGTCATGAGAAACGCTGGGCTGGAAGAAGCACCGCTGGAATCAAGATTACCGGGAGAAATATCAATACCCTCAGATATGCAGATGACACCACCCTTATGGCAGAAAGTCAAGAGGAACTCAAAAGCCTCTTGATGAAAGTGAAAGAGGAGAGTGAAAAAGTTGGCTTAAAGCTCAACATTCAGAAAACGAAGATCATGGCATCCAGTCCCATCACTTCATGGGAAATAGATGGAGAAACAGTGGAAACAGTGTCAGACTTTAATTTTTGTGGCTCCAAAATCACTGCAGATGGTGATTGCAGCCATGAAATTAAAAGATGCTTAGTCCTTGGAAGGAAAGTTATAGCCAACCTAGATAGCATATTCAAAAGCAGAGACATTACTTTGCCAACAAAGGTCCGTCTAGTCAAGGCTATGGTTTCTCCAGTGGTCATGTATGGATGTGAGAGTTGGACTGTGAAGAAAGCTGAGCGCTGAAGAATTGATGCTTTTGAACTGTGGTGTTGGAGAAGACTCTTTTTTTTTTTTTTAATTTTATTTTATTTTTAAACTTTACATAACTGTATTAGATTTGCCAAATATCAAAATGAATCCGCCACAGGTATACATGTGTTCCCCATCCTGAACCCTCCTCCCTCCTC
This sequence comes from Bubalus kerabau, assembly GCF_029407905.1. Lineage (NCBI taxonomy): Eukaryota > Metazoa > Chordata > Mammalia > Artiodactyla > Bovidae > Bubalus > Bubalus kerabau. The sequence continues at coordinate 165,610,107 of NC_073626.1, forward strand.
CCTCCGCATTCCATCCCTCTGGGTCGTCCCAGTGCACCAGCCCCAAGCATCCAGTATCGTGCATCGAACCTGGACTGGCAACTCATTTCATACATGATATTTTACATGTTTCAATGCCATTCTCCCCAATCTTCCCACCCTCTCCCTCTCCCACAGAGTCCATAAGACTGTTCTATACATCAGTGTCTCTTTTGCTGTCTCGTACACAGGGTTATTGTTACCATCTTTCTAAATTCCATATATATGCGTTAGTATACTGTATTGGTGTTTTTCTTTCTGGCTTACTTCACTCTGTATAATAGGCTCCAGTTTCATCCACCTCATTAGAACTGATTCAAATGTATTCTTTTTAATGGCTGAATAATACTCCATTGTGTATATGTACCACCACTTTCTTATCCATTCATCTGCTGATGGACATCTAGGTTGCTTCCATGTCCTGGCTATTATAAACAGTGCTGCAATGAACATTGGGGTACACGTGTCTCTTTCCCTTCTGGTTTCCTCAGTGTGTATGCCCAGCAGTGGGATTGCTGGATCATAAAGCAGTTCTATTTCCAGTTTTTTAAGGAATCTCCACACTGTTCTCCATAGTGGCTGTACTAGTTTGCATTCCCACCAACAGTGTAAGATGGTTCCCTTTTCTCCACACCCTCTCCAGCATTTATTACTTGTAGACTTTTGGATCGCAGCCATTCTGACTGGTGTGAAATGGTACCTCATAGTGGTTTTGATTTGCATTTCTCTGATAATGAGTGATGTTGAGCATCTTTTCATGTGTTTGTTAGCCATCTGTATGTCTTCTTTGGAGAAATGTCTATTTAGTTCTTTGGCCCATTTTTTGATTGAGTCATTTATTTTTCTGGAGTTGAGCTGTAGGAGTTGCTTGTATATTCTCGAGATTAGTTGTTTGTCAGTTGCTTCATTTGCTATTATCTTCTCCCATTCTGAAGGCTGTCTTTTCACCTTGCTAATAGTTTCCTTTGATGTGCAGAAGCTTTTAAGGTTAATTAGGTCCCATTTGTTTATTTTTGCTTTTATTTCCAATATTCTGGGAGGTGGGTCATAGAGGATCCTGCTGTGATGTATGTCAGAGAGTGTTTTGCCTATGTTCTCCTCTAGGAGTTTTATAGTTTCTGGTCTTACGTTTAGATCTTTAATCCATTTTGAGTTTATTTTTGTGTATGGTGTTAGAAAGTGTTCTAGTTTCATTCTTTTACAAGTGGTTGACCAGAGTTTCCAGCACCACTTGTTAAAGAGATTGTCTTTAATCCATTGTATATTCTTGCCTCCTTTGTCGAAGATAAGGTGTCCATATGTGCGTGGATTTATCTCTGGGCTTTCTATTTTGTTCCATTGATCTATATTTCTGTCTTTGTGCCAGTACCATACTGTCTTGATAACTGTGGCTTTGTAGTAGAGCCTGAAGTCAGGTAGGTTGATTCCTCCAGTTCCATTCTTCTTTCTCAAGATCGCTTTGGCTATTCGAGGTTTTTTGTTTTTCCATACAAATTGTGAAATTATTTGTTCTAGCTCTGTGAAGAATGCTGTTGGTAGCTTGATAGGGATTGCATTGAATCTATAGATTGCTTTGGGTAGTATACTCATTTTCACTACATTGATTCTTCGGATCCATGAACATGGTATATTTCTCCATCTGTTAGTGTCCTCTTTGATTTCTTTCACCAGTGTTTTATAGTTTTCTATATATAGGTCTTTAGATTCTTTAGGTAGATATATTCCTAAGTATTTTATTCTTTCCGTTGCAATGGTGAATGGAATTGTTTCCTTAATTTCTCTTTCTGTTTTCTCATTATTAGTGTATAGGAATGCAAGGGATTTCTGTGTGTTGATTTTATATCCTGCAACTTTACTATAGTCATTGATTAGTTCTAGTAATTTTCTGGTGGAGTCTTTAGGGTTTTCTATGTAGAGGATCATGTCATCTGCAAACAGTGAGAGCTTTACTTCTTCTTTTCCAATTTGGATTCCTTTTATTTCTTTTTCTGTTCTGATTGCTGTGGCCAAAACTTCCAAAACTATGTTGAATAGTAATGGTGAAAGTGGGCACCCTTGTCTTGTTCCTGACTTTAGAGGAAATGCTTTCAGTTTTTCACCATTGAGGATAATGTTTGCTGTGGGTTTGTCATATATAGCTTTGATTATGTTGAGGTATGTTCCTTCTATTCCTGCTTTCTGGAGAGTTTTTATCATAAATGGATGTTGAATTTTGTCAAAGGCTTTCTCTGCATCTATTGAGATAATCATATGGTTTTTATTTTTCAATTTGTTAATGTGGTGTATTACATTGATTGATTTGCGGATATTGAAGAATCCTTGCATCCCTGGGATAAAGCCCACTTGGTCATGGTGTATGATCTTTTTAATGTGTTGTTGGATTCTGATTGCTAGAATTTTGTTAAGGATTTTTGCATCTATGTTCATCAGTGATATTGGCCTGTAGTTTTCTTTTTTTGTGGGATCTTTGTCAGGTTTTGGTATTAGGGTGATGGTGGCCTCATAGAATGAGTTTGGAAGTTTACCATCCTCTGCAATTTTCTGGAAGAGTTTGAGTAGGATAGGTGTTGGCTGTTCTCTAAATTTTTGGTAGAATTCAGCTGTGAAGCCATCTAGACCTGGGGTTTTGTTTGCTGGAAGATTTTTGATTACAGTTTCAATTTCCGTGCTTGTGATGGGTCTGTTAAGATTTTCTATTTCTTCCTGATCGAGTTTTGGAAAGTTGTACTTTTCTAAGAATTTGTCCATTTCTTCCTCGTTGTCCATTTTATTGGCATATAATTGTTGATAGTAGTCTCTTATGATCCTTTGTATTTCTGTGTTGTCTGTTGTGATCTCTCCATTTTCATTTCTAATTTTATTGATTTGATTTTTCTCCCTTTGTTTCTTGATGAGTCTGGCTAATGGTTTGTCAATTTTATTTATCCTTTCAAAGAACCAGCTTTTGGTTTTGTTGATTTTTGCTATGGTCTCTTTTGTTTCTTTTGCATTTATTTCTGCTCTAAGTTTTAAGATTTCTTTCCTTCTACTAACCCTGGGGTTCTTCATTTCTTCCTTTTCTAGTTGCTTTAGGTGTAGAGTTAGGTTATTTATTTGACTTTTTTCTTGTTTCTTGAGGTGTGCCTGTATTGCTATGAACATTCCCCTTAGGACTGCTTTTACCGTGTCCCACAGGTTTTGGGTTGTTGTGTTTTCATTTTAGAATCCCTTGGACTGCAAGGAGATCCAACCAGTCCATTCTGAAGGAGATCAGTCCTGGGTGTTCTTTGGAAAGAGTGATGCTAGAGCTGAAACTCCAGTACTTTGGCCACCTCATGTGAAGAGTTGACTCACTGGAAAAGACTCTGATGCTGGGAGGGATTGGGGGCAGGAGGAGAAGGGGATGACAGAGGATGAGATGGCTGAATGGCATCACAGACTCAATGGACATGAGTTTGAGTGAACTCCGGGAATTGGTGATGGATAGGGAGGCCTGGCGTGCTGCAATTCATGGGATCACACAGAGTCAGACACTACAGAGCGACTGAACTGAACTGAAGCATATTCCATGCAATAACTGAAGTGTACTTATTCTGAAACATTATTTATCTAAACTTCAAATTTAAGTGGGCGTAGTGCATTACTCTTGCCTGGAAAATCCCATGGATGGAGGAGCCTGGTGGGCTGCAGTCCATGGAGTCGCTAGGAGTTGGACACGACTAAGCGACTTCACTTTCACTTTTCACTTTCATGCATTGGAGAAGGAAATGGCAAGCCACTCCAGTGTTCTTGCCTGGAGAATCCCAGGGACGGGGGAGCCTGGTAGGCTGCCGTCTATGGGGTCGCACAGAGTCGGATATGACTGAAGCGACTTAGCAGCAGCAGTGCATTTTAACCAGTAATTTTATTAATTGATACATATATTTTAAAATTATAAAAGCACCTGATGCTTAACATCCTTTTTCTTTGTAGAGGCAAGGAATGAGATAGATGTCTTTGATGTATATTTAAATGTTTCTCTGAACTCACTAGATATATTTACAACTCTGGTCAGAGATGCGGGAGGAATGTTTCTGAAGTAATGAGCAGCTTTATCCATCTTTTCACCTTTGTTCAAGTGTCACTGGAATTTATATAACCATTTACCAAGAGAAGCATGATTTTTAGAATAATTTCTGTCCAGTTGTATGGATATAGATCAACTGTTTGAGCTTTCTCTCCCTTCTGTTTCTGAAGTTTCAATTCATTTCAGTTCAGTTGCTCAATTGTGTCCGACTCTTTGAGACCCCATGAACTGCAGCACACCAGGCCTCCTTGTCTAACACCAACTCCCGGAGTTTACTCAGACTCATGTGCATTGAGTCGGTGATGCCATCCAACCATCTCATCCTTTGTCATCACCTTCTCCTCCTGCCCTCAGTCGTTCCCAGCATCAGGGTCTTTTCAAACGAGTCAGTTCTTCTCATCACGTTGCCAAAGTATTGGAGTTTCAGCTTCAACATCAGTCCTTCCAATGAACACCCAGGACTGATCTCCTTTAGGATGGACTGGTTGGATCTCCTTGCAGTCCTAGGGATTCTCAAGAGTCTTCTCCAACACCACAGTTCAAAGCATCAATTCTTCTGTGCTCAGCTTTCTTTATAGTTTCAGACACTAAGATATAGAAGTCACTTGACAGTGTACAAGCTGAAGTCTGGGTGCATGATAGTCTTCAAAGATGACAGCCATCAAATCTTTGCCTCTGTATCTCACTCACATCAAGGGGTGAAGAGGATAATTTCCTTTCCTTTAATATAGGCTGATTTCAGTGACTTTTTGACAGTAACATGCATCAGAAATGGCTTTCTAGACTATTTTTAGAAAGACCTCTTAAGCCAGGTCATAAGAAGGCATGCAGGGTCATATGGTAGTTCTATTTTAATTTTTTAAGGAACTTTTATACTGTTCTCTATAGTGATTGCATTAGTTTACATTCCTACCAAGAGTGAAGGAGGATTCCTTTTTCTCTACATCCTTTCCAGCATTTATTGTTTATAGATTGTTTGATGATGGTCATTCTGACTGATATGAGAAGATACCTCATGGTAGTTTTGAGAACATACTGTATAGTCCATGGAATTCTCTTTAATGCACTGTGGTGACCAAAATGGGAAGTCCAAAAGGAAGAAGATATATGTATGGCTGATACATTTTGCTGTGCCATAGAAACTAACACTACATTGTGAAGAACAATACTCCAATAAAAAATTAATAAAAAAAAACAACAGAGTTTAAAGACTTGCAGCTTCTGCCCAAGTCTCTTGGAATAATTGATCTGAGACTCTCTTTCTCTCAAAATCCAGATCCATGCTCTGAGAAGCTCAAGACCCCTGGAGAGGCCACCTTGGGTGATTTAACTGCCCCTGCTGACTCCCAGCCTACTGTCAGCACCAGCTGACAGTCATCCAGGTAACCTGTCTGGGACATTGGGAAAGACTCTCCTTCACCGAAGTTTATTCAAGCTCTTCAGAGTCTTCTTCTAGGTCAGCCTTCAATCTTGGCGTCATTCTTGTCAGACCTACATAACCCAGGTTTAGCAAGAATACGGCAAAGTCAATTTGCAAAGAATCCTCTTCCCTCTGCCTTGGTATCTAGTCAAGTTCCTCATTCCCACTCTTGTTACCTGATCACTCTGGTTTGGCCTCAGAAAGAATCCTGTTTGGTCCGTTTAGTCAGAATTTTCTCTAATCCTGGTATCTTCTCTTAGTAATTTTCCAGTAACCTCCCAGGAATCTCCCCTCAGTCAGGTCCCACAAATTACTACAAATCCCCATTTGTTCTTGTAGTATTTGGAATTGAGTCTAATTCTCTGCTGGTTTCTTTCCCACTATTGCAATAGTTCCTTAAGAAAAATCTCTCTTCACTTCTTTAACTACTATCAGACTTGGGTCGTCTGAAATAACATTTAACCCAGTTGAACTTTCAGATAACTATAACCCCAGCCAGTACTCTTGCCTGGAAAATCCCATGGACAGAGGAGCCTGGTAGGCTGCAGTCCATGGGGTCGCTAAGAGTTGGGCACGACTGAGCGACTTCACTTTCACTTATCACTTTCATGCATTGGAGAAGGAAATGGCAACCCACTCCAGTATTCTTGCCTGGAGAATCCCCGGGACAGAGGAGCCTGGTGGGCTGCTATCTATGGGGTTGCACAGAGTCGGACACGACTGATGCGACTTAGCAGCAGCAGCAGCAGCTGACTGCAACATGATGAGAGATTCAAAGTGGGAACCTTCTAGTTGAGATAGTCAACATATAGAACTGTGATAAATACTAATAATTGTTTTAAAACACTCACTGAGTTTTTGGGGTAGTTTGTTTTACAATTGATAACTGGAATATTTATCCGAGGGATTTTTAGATGATGGATTTTCACCAAGAGAATACATTAGTGGATAAACAGAGAGATACTGTGTACCTTTCTGGTCAATATTAAGTACAATATTTTAAAAATATAAAAGTGTTTTCCTAATTAAATAGCAAATAATAAATGGTATTGAGAATAGCCAAGTTGAAATTAATGGAAACAATACTGTTTTATCTTTACCCTATTGCTCAAAAATAGAAGAAAATCATTATCAATAACATACTCTATTTATTAATATTTTCTATTCTCTTGTTAATCCCATTAGCATTTTTACCATGTTACCTAATTTAATCATCTTAATAAATATGACACTGGTGTTATTATCTGTTTTACTAAAGAGGAAACTGAAGTCCAAAGTGGTTAAGTAATTGTATTTAATATTTCACAGTCAGGATTTAAATCAACGTCTTCTCATTTTCAATTCCAGGCTCTTTTCCAGGACACTCAGACCAGACTGAAATAATAAACTGAAATCCAAATCTGGAAGTATCAGTTCTAGTTTTTTAATTCTGAGGCCATTTCTGTTCTGAGGAGTGAATATCGTTTTACTTTTGGGAAATTCACACTGGGAGAGACTTGGTGTTTTCAGAGGTAATCACACAATGAAAAAAAAAAAAAATCACATCGATCGAATTTCACTCTGGAGATGATAGTATTAAGGTTTTCAAGATTCAGTTTTGAGTTTTATTTTGATGAGAACAAAATGTGCCTTTATGGAAGGAAATAGGAAACCCGGAGAGAGAAGTGCCTTGATCCAGGTCTCAGGATGGACAATGGCAGAGAAGCTACTAGAACCCACACCTCCTGACCCCCAGTCCAGATACTTCTCCACCTCGCCAGGAGTTGCAGACCAAGGACTGTGTTTTGGTAATTTATATATGTGTGAGTTTCCAATGAAGGCTGAAGGAAAAATACTTCTAATAAGTGTTAAATCTAGACACAGTTTTGCAACTGCAAGAAATAAAAGAAAAATCCTAAGGAAAGATGCCAGGGGCAGCTAGGTGCCACTCAGTGGGAAAGCTTCAAAACAAAAACACAGTGCACCCCCATTTATTACCTCTGTCCCCTTAACTAAGTCTTAATAAGCTAGATAATCAAAAACAGTGATGTGCAATAGGATGTTCTGCATTAATAGAAATGTTTTCTAATTAACACCGTCCAATACGGTAGCATTAGAAACCTGTGGCTACTGAATGCTTGAAATGTAGCTGGTGAGACTGAGGACTATTTTAATTTTGTTGAATTTTAATTAATTTAGATTTAAATAGCCACAAGTGGCTAGCGGTTACCATATTGGATGGCTAGGGCCAAAGGAGAAGGGGAACTTGTCCATCTTTGGAAAAAAAATAGAAAAAGGAGAAGTATCACTCTCTGCTTCTGAGGTGAGGGGATTTCTGGTATGCTGGGTCATGATGTTAATGCAGGGGCATGTCATTGGTTTTGAATCCTAAAATCAAATTCATATTTTCTTTCATGTTCGTGTAAACTAATGTTTAATTCAATAGACCATAAAGAAAAAAAAAATAGGTGGTGTGTGCTGCTGTTGCTGAGTCATGTCTGATTCTTTGCAGCAGCTGGATTATAGCCTGCCAGGATCCTCTGTCCACGGAATTTTTCAGGCAAGAATACTGGAGTAGGTTGACTTTCCCACTCCAGGGGATCTTCCCAACCAAGAAGATCTTCCCAACCAATGCGTCTCTTACATCTCCTGCTTTGGCAGACAGATTCTTTACCATTAGTGATCCTTGGGAAGCCTATCTGCTTTGTTTACTATATGCTTTATCGTTCCTCCCTCTTAACCCTACCTCCCTCCATCCAAAGAGCAAAGGAAATGTATTGGGAGTAGAGTTGTCAGAGAGAGTACAGCATGCCCAGTTAAGTTTAAGATAAATAATCTTTTTTTTTGCAGTATAGCTATGTCCCCTATGCAAACTTGGGGCATACTATACTAAGACATTATTTTTTGTTTATCTGAAATTTAAATTTCATTGGACCTTAGATTTTTAGGTGCTAAATACAGCAGCCCTAGCTAGGAGAGGACCACAGAACCAGCTTTGGGGAGATGGTTCATACTTTCTAAGGAATATAGTGCCTTTTGATGTCAGGGGATATCTGAGAAGCTTTAAACTCATAAGCAAGACAAATAGACTGCTCATCCTTACTTTCAGCAAGATGGAAACTTCACAAAGCTACTCTGAGTAGGAGTAGTTTGCAGAGAATTTCATCTATTCACCTGGATAGATTCATGGTGGTATCAGTGAGGTCTGGAAGCTTGGAGAATTTTCGCAAAATTCTTAGTCTCATGTAAACACCATCCAGGCTGAGAAAGAAAATCATTGGCTCCTCAGAAATACCTCATTTCCTTTTCCAATCGCTACCCCTCAAAGACAATTGTTGTGCTGACTGCCCAACCATAAACGAGTTCTGTTTGTTTTGGACTTTATATAGATGAACCCAGACACTTGTTTGCATTTGTTTTTGGAAGCAGCAGAGAGGCCTTGGCTGTCTCTCACATTACCTAATGCAGTCAGAGCTGGAACACATGCCATGCTGGTTTTTACCTCTGTGGACAATGGACTACTATTCATGTTTCTCTCTTACTCCTGAGTGACAGCCCTTTATGGTCTCAACCACAATGCTGGGTGCTTCTCTCAGGCCTCCACTCCTCTGTGGAACCTGAAATTCACTTTTAACCCACCCAGTCTGTGTGACTCTCATCCTTATCTCAGTCTCCTAAGGAACAAAACATACCTCTAGGCACCAGTTGCCTGCTGCCTGGCTCACCTCTCTGGGTTCTCTTCCTCTCTTGGCTCTGTGGGTCTTCACTGTTTTAGAGCTGTGCAATGCTTTCAGGTGGATACGTGTTCAACTTTGCTTGTTGTTCTCAGTAGGAAAGTCAGTCTGGATTACCCAACCTGCCAATTCTAGAAGTGGATTCCTCCATGTGTGATCTTGATGTATTCCACTTATCACAGACAGGACTGGAAACCCAGTCAGCTTCAGATCTAGCTGGGATTCTGCCAGAGAAGGACACATTTCTGGGCCAGAATCAATTTCTTCAGGGCCCAGAGTACGAGATGAGTTTCACTGGGACATAAACCAGAGAAGCAGCAGCAATGTTTGGGCAGGGTTCATGCTGTCTCCTTGCTCCAACTAGGAAAACAGAAACTCAATATTTGAAATCTGCTACAGTGATTTTCCTAAGTCTCGTTCATAACTTGAGGTCATGAGCTTTTATCTTTATTCTGAAAAAAAAAAAAAAAAGAGTTGCCTCTTTTTGTTGAATCACGCATTACAGTTATGCTGTCAAAAGCCCATTTGTTAATTTAACATTTATTTAAATCGAGTGATTAAATCCTAATAAATCAAGACCCCTTTCCCTCAGAAAATATTCTTGGCTTTACCTAACTTTAATCAGCTAGCCAGCACAAATAGGATTTTTGGTTGAATTTAAAAGGGATATGCAGTAGTTAAAATGAAAGTTTCATGGAATGTTTTCTACTCACTGTCCCCCCATCACAACAGCAGAAATGAAAAATGTAATATTGAAGCACACACGAGGTAAAGTGAAATATTCTTTATTGGTTGCCATATCTTGTGTTATGATTGTGGTTTTAATAACTTTCTGGATGAATCACTGAGAAGAGCACTGACATATTTTCAGTCCAAATTTCCAAAAGTGTATTTTATTTTCTTCCCTCTGGACCTTAATTTTCTTCCTGGCCTTTGCCAGCAAGGAAGTATTGTCAATAATTTTATTAGCTCTCATAAACAAAGGTGGAAAGAATATCTTACTGCCTGAACAATGTGTGAAAGCTTTGATATAACCCAGTAAATAATTTGTTTTATTTGTTAATTACAAATTATTTTTAGAATATGTTTTCCATGGCACCTACAGTAAAAAAAATTCCTTTGCTTTGAAGCTGTATCATGGACTGTTATAGTGATTTAATGGAAGAATTTTAGTTCTTACCTCATTGCTTTTTTTTATAATGAAGATAACTTTAAAACCATTAGAATATCCACTCTGCCAGGGCATGGAGCTTTGTCAGTGATCTTCATTGGTGTGTCCTATATGCCCAGAAGTGGCTGGCACAATCGTGTGTACATGCTGTTTCTAAGTCATGTTTGACTCTGCAACCCCATGGACTGTAGCCCATCAGACTCCTCTGTCCATGGGATTTTCCAGACAAGAGCACTGGAGTAGGTTGCCATTTCCTTCTCCAGGAGATTTTCCCAACCCAGGGATTGAACCCATGTGTCCTGCATTGGCAGGTATGTTCTTTAGCATTGAGCCACTAGGGAAGCTGACCTGGTAGTAATCTTCAGTAAATACATTTTGAATAAACAAATGAATAAAACCATAGAACTGTAGAATATTAGGGGCTAAATGAATTTCAGAGGTCATGGAGGCCAAACCTCTCTTCCATATATAGGGAAAGTGTACTGCCAAAGATTATATCTTTAAGTAACACATTCAAAGTCAGAAAAGGCAAAAGGGTCGAGAAGCATCTAGAACTCATATTCAATCTCATGATTCCAGCTCAGTGCTCTTGATCACCTGGTCTCATGTCTGGAAATCAGTATGGTCTTGAGGTTGAAACTGAGAAATGCCACCCAGGTCCCTCTCCAAGGAAGGCTTTGCTGTAATAGCAGGCAGGTTAACTTTTTAAGGTCTGTAAAGAACCACCTCAAATAGGACATAATTTTCCTAGGGGTTCTTCTATATGATGAGACATAAAAAGGCCTGGCCCCTTCTGCTTAACTTGGGGCAATCTGACAAGCCATACTTTTTGGATTTGCTAATATTCTGAACCCAGTTGAATTTCATCACTTGTTCCATTTTGCTTATTCTCCTTTCCTTTCACTAATGCTGATCACTAATAAATAGCTTGCATCCCAAACTCTATCTAAATACTCACTTCTGGAGATCTTAAGCTCTGATGATCCCTTAATCAAAGCTAACTCTGTCTCCTCTAAACAGTATTATAAAATTGGTATTTCTTTATACTGTCTTTCAGGACTACTTTCTCTCTGAATCCCCAGGTCACCAACATCTTTATATTGCCACCATGTGCCCCACCACGATATTAACCTGAAGCTCATATCTTAAGTTCAAATACAGGTTGAGCTAATTCCAAAAAGCCATGACTATTCCACACTATTCCAATAAAAGTCTTCTCTCCAAAATCCTATTCCCTTAAACTTCACTAATATCATAAAGACAGTTAAGAAGTTAATAAAAACATAGCCTTTACTATATTGAATTTCCTAATAAATTATTTAAATATGTCATTTAATTATGGATTCTGTAAATTTTGGTTCTATTTACCTTTCCTTTTCTCCTGCAGTGACAAGTACATGATTCAAAAAATATTATTGAGTAACTACTATTTTCCCTGTCTTTAACGTTATTTTCTTTAATTCAATCAGCAATATTATGTGGTAGATACTACTATTGATATTTCTAAATATCATAATACCCACTTTGTGACTGAGGGCACAGGCTGAGAATTGAAAAAATGAATCCAGACTAACACAACTGGTAAATGGTAAGTCAAGATTCTCCACTGGCTCTTCCTTCTCTAAGCCTTATGCTTCTTTAAGTCTCTAAAGGAGAAAAAACAAATACTCAAGCTATTAACTGAAGGTCTCTCACAGGACCTGTGAATAAGGCAGAACAATGTCCTGGGAAGACAGGCTCTGCTTAGGAAACTAATGCACATAAATCTGAATTGTGGCATTGGGCAAGTTATATGACTTTTCTGATTTTAGTTTCCCGAACCCATAAAATGGAGATTATGTCTCTGCTATACATGTGCCACATGGGTTAGACAAAATGGATTAACATTCCTCACACAGCACCTGGCACCTTGAAATAAAAGACGGTTATAATCACTAGTACCTGTAGCTGTCGGTTATGCATTACCTGAATGCACTACTTGAATTAGATGCAGATTATAAAAGGTTTGTTCACCTGAGGGAACAAGAGGTTTAGGAACCATACTTCATTTCCCTTTTCCTCAACTTCACTTTTACTCCAGCTGAAACATGGCATATTTTAACAATGGATGCCACATACCAAGTATCAATTTAGTTAAATCAGCTCTACTTGAAAAGCTGAAATTGTGTTAAAATGGCACAAGCCCATGACTGCAGCTTTTAGCTGATCTACTTGACATTTTATAACCAAATAATTACTCAGCTTTCACAGAAAGGTCAGGTAGTGTCCCATTTTAGTGAGTACATTAAAAGGGAATTGGTGGTAGCTTAACCTCAAAGAAGTGCTATGTCTAAAACAGTATTTCTTTTTAATAAAGTGATAAACAGTATTCAAAATACACTAATAAAATGCCTTTATATTCCTTTTAAATATGTAATTTAAATATTTACAAGCTTAATAATAACTTTGGTTTAGTGGCTGCTGTTTTCCTTACATAAAATAAATCTAAATGTTAAAAAAAATGAGCATTACTGCTAATACTGTTGTTTAATTTCCAGTCTATTAAGTGATAGCCACCTTGTTTCTTGAACCCCCTATTCTAGTCATTCATAAATTCACATAGATTCCATTAGTTTAGCTGGAGTAGCCTACAGATCTTGATGACAGAATTATAACCACAATAGTAGATTAGCAGAATCTAATTGATATTGTAAAAATAGGTTTCACAAAGGCATTTAACAAAGAGATTTCACAGGGAGGAACAGGGTCACAGGTTTGAGGAGAGAGTATCACATTTGGATAGCTTACTACCCAGTATCTAATTCCTTCTTCTTTCCCAATGATGTAGTTAATTATTGGGAGTGGTGGTAGTGATGATACCAATATACCCAGCTAAAAACTCTATCTCCAAATCTTTTTGCAGATTAAATTCATTAAACCGCTAAATTCTACTTAGTGAGATGTAAATGAAATTTGTTGGATATGGCATTGAGGGAAAATATCCTTAAAGGAGTGCTCTTTGGCTGGCATACTCTAATTTTCCATTGCTGTTTTCTTTCCTCCTCCCTAAAACAAGAACATGGATCACTCACTTTATAACCACAGGAAGATAAACACAAGCAAAGATGGCTGGGTTTAAAAAGAGAAAGGGTCTGGAGCCCTGATTCCATCATGGAACTATGATAAGATCTCTGAGCAGCCTCTTCCAAATTTCTAGCTACATGAGAAAATGACAATTTTTCACTATTTTGAAGTTTTTGCTTTTTGCACCTAGAATCTGAATATAATTCCGACATGGTAAGGGGGTATACTTTGAAAAGGAAAAAACCTGGACTTATCTATTTTTTTCTTAACATAAACTACAGAGAGTAAAACTAAATCAATCTTGGCTGTCAGGCAAATCTTAGGAAAGTTTGGCGAAAACTGGATTCTAGCTTGTGAGATTCTTGACAATAGAGACTGTGATTTATTATGAGTTCTTTCTCTAGTGCCCAACACAAAGTCAGGCACACTGAAATTTAGGATGGCCAAGGACCCCTGTTTGTCCAGGAAGTCCCTAATCTCAGAAAACCACTCCACCTCTGGCGAGTCAGCACAACTGGTAACCCTACTGCAGGTACTCAATCCATTTTATGAAGTGGATACATGAAGACAAAAGAGAGTCTGTAGATTGTATTCATCCCCTTCCAGGGCTTATAATATCAAAGTAAATTTGGTTATATCAATCTGTTGATGATTTTTTCATTTCTTCATTTGTTTTCTTGTGAAGGGAATGTGTGATATGCAAAGAATTAATTTTTTAGTGAAAAAGGCACTCTAAAACAGGAACAAGTGAAAACACATGATGGAATATTCTAGAACAGTGATTATCCCTCTTATGTTTATTAGGACAAATAAACATAAGAATATTAATATATAAAACTCAAGGAAATGTATGTTTCACTTACTATTGTTGTGTAGCAAATCACCCCAAAACATAGCACTGTAAGTGTGTGTGGTATGCTAGTCATTCAGTTGTGTCCAATTATTTGCGACCCCATGGATTATAAGCCCATCAGGCTCCTCTGTCCATGGAATTCTCCAGGCAAGAATACTGGAGCAGGTAGCCATTCCATTCTCCAGGGGATTTTCCTGATCCAGGGATCGAACTCTTTCATTGGCAGGCGGATTCTTTTCTGTCTGAGCCACCAGTAAGCAATCACTTTATTCTGTTTATGTTTTTGTGTAACAGGAACACAGGAAGGAGGCTGCTTAGCAGTTCTAACTTGGGGTCTTTTATGTTGTCAGAGTTAGATATCAGCGGGCATTGTGGTCTGCTGAAGGCTTCGTGGGCATCCAACATGGTATACTCACGTGGCAGGCAATTGATGCTGGCTGTCGGCTGGAAGCTGGAACACCTACACATGATCTCATCAGTGTTTAGTCTTAATGAAGAGGGATTTCTTACACAGTGGCTGATTTCCTTCAAAGCAAATGTCCTATCTGGAGAGAATCAAGTGAAGGTTGCACAGCGTTTTCTGACCCAGCCCCAGAAGTGACACACAATCCTTACCACCAGTCTTTTTTACACAAAGGAGTCCCTGAAGGCAGCAGAGATTAACCAAGATGGCGGCATACACCTTGCCTCTGAATGGGAAACTATCAAACAAGTTTCAAAATGACCACAATACCTAATAAGTGGAATTTGAACCCAGGCAGTACTAGCACTTTGAACCACTTTGAACCAAGTATATTTTGTTTTACCCTGTTTTAGAAAAAAACAAAGATATGTTTCTTCATTTTCTTTAGCCATTGTTAAGAGAAAAGTAAAACAGTCAGACTTTTAGATGACATACAGAAATGCTAAGAAGTCCTTGCAAAAATCAATGTCAATGATCACAGTCATCCTGGGGAGCTTGCAAAGAAAATATGATGTTTCTGGATTTCAGGCCTTGTTTGTGCCTCTGCCCAAACTCAGACTTTTGTCTTCCTTTCCCCCATGGCTATTCTCTTCAATTTTGCACTTCCCTTAGCCACAAATGGCCTGTGGCTCACTCCACAGAGTCTGTACTCTTTCCTTGAGTTTACATTGAATACTCAGTCTTCAATTAGGGAAACTGCAGAAGTCAAACCTCCTGGGCATACCTGAATTTTAATAAGGACTAAGGGAAAGACACTAAAGGTGAATTGTCAGACACTGATGGGAGTAATCATGGAGACATTTGGAGTTAATTATGTGCTGGGGCAACTTCTTATTTCTTTCATCTGTGAAATGAAAAAACTGGACTCAGCTATCTTGACTCATATACTATGATTCCACCCTGGAAATTTTTGTGTGAATAGAGATAACACAGTCTCTAAGGACATCCAAAAAGGTTATAAAGGTCATCAAAACCTATCACAGCATCATGCCAATCTATGACCAGCTGCAAGCATCCACATGGGCAGTTTTCTCAGAACCCATTTTTGAGCCAAGTTCTTAGTGACAGTTCAGGATCCTCTTCTCAGTCTAATGAACAGCTACTTTGTGCTCCTAATAACTACTGCTATTTAGAACAAGAGAAGAGAAAAATTGCTCCATCAAATTGGATATCCATTTTTCTAATGTTCTTTCTATTTTAGATGAAAGGCACCTTATCTTCTATTATTATAATTTGGAAGGAGAGAGAGCTGAAGTCTGATTCAATGTGATTTTTCATTTAATGGGAGAAAAAGCGCATAAATAAATTTCCTTTCATTTTTATAAAATAGAGTTTTGAGTCACATGGCCATTTCAAAAGGACATCCAAGTCACAGAACTTAGCTTTCTCCATGGTGTATTTATGTATGCAAACCACTAACATGTTGATGTTGGAATAACCATACTTACTGTTTATTTTGGGGCTTTTCAGGTGGTTCAGCGGGTAAAGAATCTGCCTGTGATGCAGGCAGAGACAAGTTCGATGCCCTGGTCAGGAAGATCTCCTGGAGAAGGAAATGGCAATCTACTCCAGTATTCTTGCCTGGAGAATCCCATGGACAGAGGAGCCTGGCAGGCTACAGTCCATAGGGCCGCATAGAGTCGGACACCACTGAAGTGACTGGACACACACACATTTATTTAGCAACTGCAAGAACCAGATAACTGAGCTACATACTTTTTATTCAAACCTTTGAAAGATGAATAGGAAATAGTGAGGCCAGGATTTGCAGTTAGATCTGTCTGACTCTACAGCTCAATGTTGCACAGAGAAATATCTCCTTCAAATTGCCACTGGAGATAACATTACACATGAGGATAGTGTTATAGGTTGCTTTGTGTATTACTTATGTTTCAGAGGCACTAGTCACATGGCCATTAAGTAAAACATTGATTTCTGTCCCATGACTGGGTAGTAAAATGCCTTCTCTTTGGTCTGTCTTTTGATCACTATTTTTAAATATGTGCCCAAGGAACCTTGGTTCCCTGAATTCTAATGAGAGAATCCACATCCCCTGAGAATAGGAGATATGGAGCCTAATAATGGTTAATAAATTCATGACAGTCTTACTTTCTTTTGTAAACAAGCTAAGATTCCTCAGGCATTCTTCAGAGAAGAAACAGTATTTTAGTGGGCAAGCTGCAAGAGAAGGAAAGATTGAAACTGGAAGAAAATGGGAGGTAGCAAGAGAAGCAGATATTCATCCCCAAAGTCTTCTGGGTAAACCACTGTAGAATTTGCATGGCAACTTGAGAAACGCAGTCTAGAAACCTGCTTAGAACAACTGCTGACAATGAAAGAAAAGCACCATCACAGCAAAACCTATAAGATGTGGTTGAAGTAGCAATCTGTAAAAAGCCAAGTCTAAGTAACTTTAGTACCAAAAGTGAAAACATATATTAATTATTAAACTTTTAATCTAAAATATGACTGGCATCTACAAGTTAGCATTGTAACTTCAAAGAGTCTGAGCTTTAACCAATGTGCGTTGTGCTAAGTCACTTCAGTCGTGCCCAACCCTTTGTGACCCCATGGACTGTAACTCACCAGATTTCTCTGTTCATGGGGATTCTCCAGGCCAGAATACTGGAGAGGGTTGCCATGCCCTTCTCCAGGGGAGCTTCCTAACCCAGGGATCAAATGCAGGTCTCTCACATGGCAGGAAGATTCTTTACCATCTGAGCCACCAGGGAAGCCCTGCATTGACAGGCGAGTTCTTTACCACTAGGGCCACCTATGCTGTGCCTTAACCAATAGCAACATCTTTTATTTAGCCAACAGTAAGTCAGACATGGCCTTCCCTGGTGGCTCAGATGGTAAAGCGTCTGGCTGCAATGCTGAAGACCCGGGTTTGATCTCTGGGTCGGGAAGATCCCCTGGAGAAGGAAATGGCAACCCACTCCAGTACTCTTGCCTGGAAAAATCCATGGATGAAGGAGCCTGTTAGGCTACAGTCCATGGGGTTGCAAAGAATCGGACACGACTGAGCAACTTCACAACAAGTCAGACATAGGTATAATTCCCTGGAGAATTAATCCTTAAGGAAATCTGTTAGTCAATGTTTTGGTATGATATTAAAAAGATATCTGGTCATCCTTTGCCTCATGTCAGATTTTGGATCATTGGGAAACAAAACAATCAGAAAGTACATGGAAATTATGAGCTAATGGTTTTTCACTTCATTCTCAGGACACAGGGAAGATTTGGCTGTATCTCTTCATGTTTCTGAGGCTGAGGACACCTGCCTCTGGCCTTTCAGCAGCCAAAGTGGCTCAGAGAATTCCATCTGCCGGGGTTGCTGCTTCTAAATTTAAGACTGAGGGAGAAGCACGGACTCCTCAAATCTCAGATCCCTGAAGTTTTCTAGATTCCACTGCCTCCTTTTCTTGAGGCTAACTACAGGCTGTGAAATGTGGGTAGAGAGCAGAGTCCTTCACCGGCATCTCACACTTTCCATCCTTCTCACTAGTGCCTTAGGGAGTATTTTGCATTTTGGGACTGACAGGTAAGGAGTCAAAAACCGGCTCAACAAGTAATTGTTCAATATCTTTCTACCATATACTCTATATAACTTTGTTGTTGTTCAGTCATTAAGTCATGTCTGACTCTTCATGACCCATGGACTGCAGCATGCCAGGCTCCTCTGTCCTCAGCTATCTCCCAAAGCTTGCTCAAGTTCATGTCGGTTGAGTTGGAGATGCTATCTAACCGTCTCATCCTCTGCCACCCACCTCCTCCTTTTGCCTTCAACAGAATCAGGGTCTTTTCCAATGAGTTGGCTCTTTGCATCAGGTGGCCAAAGTATTGGAGCTTCAGCTTCAGCATCAGTACTTCCAGTGAATATTCAGAGTGATTTCCTTTAGGATTGCCTGGTTTGATCTCTTAGCTGTCTAAGGGAGTCTCAAGAGTCTTCTCAAGCACCACAATTTAAAAGTATCAATTCTTTGGCACTCAGCCTTCTTTATGGTTCAACTCTCACATCCATATATGACTACTGGAAAAACCAGAGCAAAGTGATGTCTCTGCTTTTTAATACTCTATCTAGGCTGAGACTTTTGAACTGGGTCATCTCAAACATGACACTTTTATTCTCGTATCTGGAAAATCCTTGTAGGGAAAGTCATAGGGTTAAAATAGCATCTTGTCATACCAGCCAAATGGCATATGCTAGGCAGCATGGTTATATCAACTATGTATGTTTTATATATAATGTAATACTGCCATGTGCTAAGTCAGTTCAGTCTAATCCGACTCCTTGAGACCCCATGGACAATAGCCTGCAAGACTCCTCTCCATGAATACTGGAGAGAGTTTCCATGCCCTACTCCAGGGGATGTTCCTGACCTAGGGATGGAACTTGCATCTCTTTTTTTTTTTTTTAATTTTATTTTATTTTTAAACTTTACATAATTGTATTAGTTTTGCCAAATATCAAAATGAATCCACCACAGGTATACATGTGTTCCCCATCCTGAACCCTCCTCCCTCCTCCCTCCCCATACCATCCTTGCATCTCTTATGTCTCTTGCACTGGCAGGCAGGTTCTTTACCACTAGCACCGCCTGGGAAGCTCAGTATAATACTATATACCATTAGAATTCATGTTATAAAAGAATACTATTGAATGATATGTGAGGTGAATTTCAATTCTGAAAAAAAACTCCTACATATTATATGCAGTAAAAATATAGATAAACGTCCATTAACAAACTCGCAATGATTATCTCTAGGTGGAGAGATTATGCATGGTTTTAATTTTATTCCTATTTTCATTTTTAGTATTTCCAAAATGTTCTCATGAATATGCATTACTGCTATAATAAAAAAAAAAATCAACAGAAAATAGCACTAAATGAGATATGGCATTTCCTCACCCTAAGTGGCTCATGACTAAGAGATAGTCTTCTCTTGGGATCCTGTGGGAGGTGGGCTCCATCCTAGGACTTATTCAGGAGCCCTCGGGCCCCCTCCAGGCTCAAAGCTAAGTAAACCTAGGGTATTTCTGACTATAGCATTCTCTGAGCAGCAGCTGGGGGTAGGAGTTAGCACTGAACACGAAGGGAGTCCCCAATGCAATATTGTGAGTGTTAAGTAAATAATAGAACAACTATTGATTGTATTACATTAGGTTTTATAATGCCATCTGTCAGGATTTTCCAAATATAATAAAAACAAAGGTTTGGAAGACAAAGACTAAAAGTTTTCAAAAAAGAAACACTAAAGATAAACTATAAACATGAGAAATAATTTTATTCCAAATTGCATAGCCTCAGAAGGCTCTAGAATATATGACAGAAATGGTAGCAAAAATGCAGAATCTATGAGCCTGGCATAGAATAAGTAATAACACCTGTGTTGCCTAAAAAACAAGCATGATTGTACATCAAGCAGACAGAATCCCTCCAATATTATGCCTTTCCTTTCCAAGTCCTTTCTCACTCTGTCCTTCCTCTCTGTCCTTCCTTCTGATAATTAGACTTATGTTTGGACTTTGTCTAAGGTGATATTCAAGTGATTTCTGACTTCATCCAGAAAAAGTCCTAAAGCTCATTCTTATGATCTTTTCTAAGAGCCTTAGAAATGTCATCCTGTGATAGGCAGGTGATGCCATGCTACTCAGTGTTTCTCATTAGCACCATGGCATGTTCTATAAGAGTTTATGGCATTTCTCTATGACATCAGTTAGGGTATATATTAACTCTATATTCCTAAATTTCCCTGAGAATCCATTTTGCAATTATCTTTCAGAAAATTTTCCAAAACTTCTGAGAAATGGAATATTTCCTGACATATTAGTAAACAAAGGATGTCACAGTCATCAGCGATTGCAGCTACCAAGGATGGTGAGCTGGTGAGCCCTGAGGGGACTCAAGATGGAAAGAATACATGTCATTCAGCAGCCATCAGATTGTAGCCACTCCTCCCTTTGGTGAGCCCTAAGGAAACTCAGGGTGTAAAAATATAGGATATTAGCCCCAGATAACTGAACTACATGTCAAAGGAATAATTTCAGTGACCCTAGACTCTTGCATCTTCCCATGTATAGAAAAATGCTAAATTTCTTAACTTGAGATATCTGGTTTTCTTTAATTTACAATAACCTTTTGATATTCAGATTATCTGCCCTTTATTGCAAAACTCCTATATAACCTAGCTCCCCACACTAGCCTCCCCAGAGCAGTTCTCTTAGTGTTACTTGAGATGCTGCCACCTGTGCTGAAGTCCTAAAAATTCCCACTGAATAAAGCATAACTCTCAACTTTTAGATTGTGATTATTTTTAAGTCAACACCTCTTTGCACATAATTAGCCTGTAAGGGTGAAGCAACTTTTGGCATAATGAGGTTTTGGTAGCTGTGCATGTCACAAAACAAATTAGACTTGGGGTCACTGAATCAGGGTTGTACTTCACTACCAGCTTGGGCATGCCTTCTAACCTCTGTGAATCCCTGTTGTCTCATTTTTAAGTGGAAAAATAATTTCTACCCTCTTAGAATTGTTGTGTAATTAAATGAGAAATTTTTTGAAACATTTCACAAATATCAAAACTTCCTTTCTGTTTATCCACTCTGCAAAGAAATATTTCTCCATATTTTTTCTGAAACTCTATTTTTTCCAACTTAATGAAAGTACATTATTAAGTTCTGTTCCTTTGAGATCTGATGAAATTGCTCTATGTATTTAATCTTCGTAATTGCATGAATTTCAACAAGATCCACTATCAATCTTTATCTTTCCAGGTGATCATTCTATTTTAATAGTTTAATTTCATGCAGGGATCCTTCTATTCCCTGTGATAAAGCCAGAGCCACAATGGGGAAGATTCTTTTTTTTTTTACTACTATGGCCTTTTCCTATTGTAGATTTACATCAAAATTTAAACATTTCCAAAATTTTACTCTAGCAGGTAAAAAAGTTAAAATGAAGACCTAGAGATCAGATTAAAATTTTGTTGTTAATTTATCATCCTCTTCTTTATCACCTTTAGTAATCTGTTGGCCGTCTAACCATATTTCCTGAACTCTGCTGAGGATAAGACCTTATGAAAACAACAGAGATATTATGCCTATCCTTAAAGCTTGTGATCACAAGAGGAAAGTGTATCATACCTAAGAAACACAGTAGGAACATTTATAAATTGCTGAAACATGCTATTAACCATAGGAGATTACCTAGGAGTGGTAATCTCTAGTTACAAGATTAAGGTAATGAAGTATACAAAATCTCCATGATTTATAAACTTTAGAATTTTTATATAGGATAAGATTTCCTCTGCATCACAACTGTCTTTATATTCTCCTTCCAATTCAATAACCCCCCTTGTCCATTATGTAATGACTCATATCCCATAGAAAGCAATAGTAGCCATTGCCAGAAAGGAAGAAGGAAGCATTGTTATTGGCTTTGTTGATGTAATTAGGGACCTCAAGTGTTCCTGAGAGGTGAAGAAATGTTTTCTAACCAATCAAGGTTGCCACCAACAGCTTGATGCTAATGAGCCTACTCAATAGCCACATTTTCTTCCCCAATGTCCAACATCAATACACAGGACAAATATTTTAGATGTAGAGCCCTGACCAAGCAAAGGTCAGACATTACATCTCTGGGTCTATTCTTATCATGAATAATACTATGACATTTTATAATTTCAAAATGAATGCAGAATTTCACCAAAAGTAAGGGTATTGGAAAGTGTCTTAATGACTTTGTAAAATAATTTTCATAGGAAAAATAAAAGAAGGGGAGAAGAATGTAGGGCAAACTGAGAAGCAGGGGTGGGAGAGGGATTGGGGGAGGATTGAAATTGTCTCAAATCCTTTTACTTTCCAAAATTGAATGCCCTCATTCCTTTCTTTACAGACCTCTCCAATCCAAAGTATAGTATAATTAACATGGCCTTGGGTAGAATGGACTATGTGTACTATGGGAATTTACAGAGAGGAGACCTTCGGTGGGTTAGTGAACTGGGGAAAGTTTCATGGAAGAGGTAGAATTTCAGGCAACAAAAGAGAGTAAAAGATTAGAAAAGGCACAGGAAGTAAACAAGACTTTCTTTAGCGTAGAGAACATCAAGTTGATTCACATGAAAGTGACTTAATGTTCATAAGTTCTCTCCCATTTTTATCTTTCAATAGCATTTGTTTCCCTTCATTCTCCAATCTGAAAGAACACAGAGATGATGAACTCATTGAGTTAATTCCTAATTTCAACCTCTTTATTTAGCTGAGAAAATAATCTTAAATTTGCCTTAAGTGGCTAATTTACATGTTTCTTCCCTAAACCACACAGATTATGAAGTCCCTACTTTGTGTAAAAAAAAAAAAAAAAAATGCTTAAAATAGATGGTCTACATGGTTACTTTTTATTTTTTTTAATTTTATTTTATTTTTAAACTTTACATAATTGTATTAGTTTTGCCAAATTAATCACTATATTCAAAGAATTGACACCAGAATCTCATGCTAACAGCATAATTTAGAATAATGTTTTTTTTTTTTTTTTTTTCTATCTACTGTAATCAGCCATTGCTGGTTTCTCTGTTTTGTAGAATTTATGGCTTGTATGTTTCAGTGTTGCTATGGTTATCCCAGCTTCTTCCCTTTGGTCTGTTAACAATGAATATTTTAGAGATCTTGTATTTTATACTGTTACTGATGTTTTTCTCTACTTCATGATATGAAGCTAGAATCAATATTACTCTTCTACTTCAGTTATTTATGAGAATATAAACTCAGTGATTCAATGCCCGAAAGAAGTTTTACAGTGGAGAAGTCAGAGTTTTAATGCAGATGGAGACGAGACCCTCAGAAACAAGTCCCTCTCAGGAGGCAGGAGATGCTGACCTTAGGTTTTCTTCTGTTACCGTGGGTGATAACCTACCCTTTAACTCTTCCCAGTCTAACTCCCACTCTTCATTTTTATCTGTCTCAGGCTAAGTGACTCTCATTTTCTGCAGGGTTTCACCTTAAATGGAAAAAAATGAGATATTCACATTCATGTCTGAAAGTGGGGGAAGCTCAAGAGTAGAGAGCTCAGTGTACCAAAAAAAAAAAAAAGTCACATTATGAATTATCAGGAATTAGAGAAGGAGAAGGAAAGAAGGTACATGAAATTCTTCCTCCTACTTGTCAAATCATAGGAAATTTCTACATCTAATCTTAGTGAGACAACGCACTGAATTACTAAACAATCAATCTTTAGTCCAAAGTGGTGGGTGCAAAGAATAAATATTGGAAGCTGAGATAGACATTGAAAGTGGATCTCTGACTTCTGGTATGATCTTGTGGTTTTTAGTTTTCGAGGCAGTATTTTACATGATTTCTTTCTAGGTGCTCTGGAGTCTGAATATATATAACCTTTGTAGTTTCAAAAGAAAGTTCTCCCAAAGGCATAGATAACTGAGTTAAGGAAGTTATAATTCTTACTAACCTGCATTTGAGTTTGGCTTATAAAAACGGAACTACAGATGGACATTCTTTCTCCAGTTTCAAAGGTGGATGATGGTGTCATTCGCCAAGATTAGGAATACAGAAGAAAAAAGCAAGACAGTTTTGACTATGTTGAGTTTCCTGAGTTGAGAGCAAAGGGAATAAGAATATGGTTACTTTAAAATATATTAAGTCAATAAGATATAAAAAGGACCAGAAGTCACCACTTATACTCTGTACTATTCAGTGGTGTGATGTACCTTCATCCTCCCAGTGGATTTAAGGAGAAGATTCTACAAACCATCATCACTTCAGTTCAGTTGCTCAGTCGTGTCCAACTCTTTGTGACCCCATGGACTGCAGCACACCAGGCTTCCCTGTCCATCACCAACTCTCAGAGCTTGCTCAAACTCACGTCCGTTGAGTCAGTAGTGCCTTCCAACCATCTCATCCTCTGTCGTCCCCTTCTCCTCTGGCCTTCAATCTGTCCCAGAATCAGGGTCTTTTCCAATGAATCAGTTCTTCCCTTCAGGTGGCCAAAGTATTGGAGTTTCAGCTTCAGCATCAGACCTTCCAATGAATATTTAGGACCGATTTCTTTTAGGATTGACTGGTTTGATCTCCTTGCAATGCAAAGGACTTTCAAGAATCTTCTCCAACACCACAGCTCAAAAGCACCAGTTTCTCGGCACTCAGCTTTCTTTATGGTCCATCTTTCACATGCACATGTGACTAATGGAAAAACCATAGCATTGACTAGATGGACCTTTGTTGGCAAAGTAATGTCTCTGCTTTTTAAAATGCTGTCTAGACTGGTCATAGGTTTTCTTCCAAGGAGCAAGAGTCTTTTAATTTCATGGCTGCAGTCACCACTTGCAGTGACTTTGGAACCCAAGAAAATAAATTCTGTCACTGTTTCCATTGTTTCCCTATCTATTTGTCATGAAATGATGGGACCAGATGCCATGATCTGAGTTTTCTGAATGTTGAGTTTTAAGCCAACTTTTTCACTCTCCTCTTTCACTTTCTTCATGAGGCTCTTTAGTTCTTCTTCACTTCCTGCCATAAGTATGGTATCATCTGCATATCTGAGGTTATTGATATTTCTCCTGGCAATCTTGATTCCAGCTTGTGCTTCACGCAGCCTGCCCTTTCGCATGATGTATTCTACATATCATCAGTTAAGTGTAACTGATCTTAATCACCTGTGTTCACAAAGCCAGTAAAAGGGCAATAAATGCTATATATGCTGTTTTTGTGGTTCCCAGATCTATCAGGAATAGGTGTCCCCAGGGGCTGTGTCAAGCACACAGGGACACTGCAGGATTTTTTTACATTTTCAAGGGACACACAGTGACATCTGTCAAATCCTGTTGGACAGCTATTATCAAGTTGTCTGGATCTAACTACTTTATAAACAGAAGTGCTAAGAACGACTTTTGACACAGGAACACCATGAAAGAATTACTGAGACATGAAGGTCATGGTGGACTGTGAAAGTTTGGGAACTTCAACACTATTATAATATATTCTTGACAGATTTCTCATTAACTAACCTTAAACTCCACTCTCTTGAGTAATGAATGGTTAAACACATCCCAGAATTTGTCTTGTTACCCTTTCTGATAGTCAAGGCATGCTCTCCCACCATAATTTTTCTTAACTGAGTTTGAGTATCCAATAGTGAGCTTACAGTAAGATTGAAATTTGGGAATTTCCCATTTGGACTTTGGAGGTTTGCTTTGCAAGTGTTTTTCACCTGGCCTGTATTTTATACTAGTTGTTTAATCATTCTTATCAATCAGATGACCTCTACATTTGCCCAGACATGAAATGCATAAAATGATTTTATTTTACAACAATCCACAGATAAGAAGGGAGTTTTATTTTCTTACCATATCAAGTTTAAAATTTTTTTCAGACATGAAATCTACCAGGCTTCCCAGGTGGTCTTAGTGGTAAAGAACCCACCTGCAAATGCAGGAGATTAAGATTCCTGGGTTGGGAAGATCCCCAGGAGGATAGAGTGCCCATTCCAGTGTTCGTGCCTGGAGAACCCATGGACAGAGGAGTCTGGCAGGCTACAGTTCATAGGGTCTCAAAGAGTTGGACACAACTGAACTGACTTATCATAGCACACAGCATGAAATCTACCAGTAGAGTTAAGAAACTGACTTTGATGTTTTAATCCTCTCAGCTCCTTCTCACCATCAAGACTAATAATTGCCAACTATTAAAGCAATAATTAAGGTCTGGAGAACATAATCACTTTCTGGCTAAGTAAAAATATTTGCCTTAATCATGGACTATTACATTAACCTGAAACTGAGAGAAATAAGCACAATTCCTTTCAGATTTTTCCCCTGGATACACTTCCCATTTACTATCACATTTTTCTTAGTAGTACATACAATGTGGGATTTTCCATTAAGTTGATGTCATTATTCCTCCCCACAAAAAAATATTTCTCAAATTTTAGTGTGCAGAAAAATCACCTAAGGAACTTTTGCTTAAAAATGTAGATTCTGAAGATCCACCCCTGAAGATTATGCTTCAAGAGATATAGATGGGGATCCAAGTATCTGTGTTTGAAATTAAACCCTCAGTTGATCCTAAGGTGGGCCTTTATCAGAGCACACTTTGAGTACCTTTGATGGAGAAATTTTCCCTAGAAAATCAGACATCCATTGTGTAGATGCTTCAAGTTAGTCCTCAGAACATCTGACAAGATCTTAATATCCAGGGTTATAGAGATGGTTTCACAATGATACTTTCTCAAGGGGACTCTGATCAGATTTCTAGTCACAGGCATGAAGACTCCTTGCCACTTGTCCTATACTTAATGATTTCTACAGGTTCCTTTATAAGAAGGGGAAAAAGTGAGATGAAATAGCAAATTGTTACAGTTAGGTATTGTTCTCAATTAACACCAAGAACTGTGAATTCTTATTTCAGTGAATGAAAGGTCAGTACTTAAAGTTCCTGTGAGTAATCTTGCCAGCTTGCTTTTAAAATGTTGGTACTAAGTAACCAAAGAGAGATCTGCCAAAAGAACCCTTCTCAGAAGAGCTAATGGAATTGTGATTTGGTCTCATCACCACCAATCAATTCTCCTGGAATTCAGGTTATTAAAGGGGCCAGAATATGTCCCACCATGGAATAAAATCAGGCTTCCCTGATAGCTCAACTGGTAAAGAATCTGCCTACAGTGCAGGAGACCCTGGTTTGACTTCTGGGTCGGGAAGATAGGCTGCCCACTCCAGTATTCTTGGTTTCCCTTGTGGCTCAGCTGGTAAAGAATCTGCCTGCGATGTGGGAGACCTGGGTTCGATCCCTGGGTTGGGAATATCCCCTGGAGAAGGGAAAGGCTACCCACTCTAGTATTCTGGCCTAGAGAATTCCATGGACTGTATAGTCCATGGGGTCGCAAAGAATCAGACTGAGCAACTTCTAGTCACTTCAATTGTGGAATAAAATACACAGCTAAAGGCAAAATCTTGTGTTCTTCCTCTAAAAGTTGGGGTGTGAGGTTGTGTTCCATCCCTTCTCAGGTAAGAAAAAAAAATTTTCTTTTTCAAAAGCAAGCCAAGTTTGCAGGGCAGGAATAGAGACGCAGACACAGAGAACAGATTTTGGACACAGCAGGGGAAGGAGAAGGTGGGACAAATTGAGAGAGTAATTGAAATGTATACATTACCATATGTAAAATAGACAGCTAGTGGGAAGTTGCTGTATAACACAGAGAGTTCAACCTGGTGCTCTGTGACAACCTAAAGGGGTAGGTGGAGTGGGAGGTGATGGGGGAGGTTCAAGAGGAAGAGGATATATATGGTTGATTCACATAGTTGTATGGCAGAAGCCAACACAATATTGTAAGCAATTATCCTCTTAAAAATAAAATTTTAAAAAAGCAAATCAAGTCCTGAAGTCTATAAGGTGATAACTAAATGTCACGTTTTTAATGGAATATAAAGAGACAACAAACCACTTGGTCTCTAGGTCTCTCATTGCCCTGAAGCTTCTGCTTCATTAATTATTCTAAAAGAACTAAAATTGGGTCCAACCTGGAGAATAAAAGGTTATTGAAATATTACTATTTCAGTGTATACCTAAGAAGATAGACTATGCATATGGAGTACTGAGGAAAATAGCAATTAGTAAAACCTAAGTAAGAAATCAGGCTTGGAAGGAATGGATTCCAGCTTAGCAGACTGGAGGCAACCTCCTGGACTATGAGAGATCAGACTTATTACCCTGTTCAGTGTAGGTTGTTGCTTAGGATGTTGGCTCTGAGTCAGGCTGCTGAAGTTTTTATTTCTCCTCTGCTACTTGTAACTTGCAAGCCTTAAAAAATTATTCAGTCTCTCTCAGTTCAGTTCAGTTCAGTTCAGTCACTCAGTCATGTCCTTGTGACCCCATGGACTGTAGCATGCCAGGCTTCCCTCTCCCTCACCAATTCCCGGAGCTTGCTCAAACTCATGTCCATTGAGTTGGTGATGCCATCCAACCATCTCATCCTCTGTCATCCCCTTCTCCTCTTGCCTTCAATCCTTCCCAGAATCAGGATCTTTTCAAATGAGTCAGTTCTTCCCATCAGGTGGCCAAAGTATTTGAGTTTCAGCTTCAACATCAGTCCTTCCAATTAATATTCAGGACTGATTTCCTTTAGGATTGACTGGTTGGATCTCCTTGCAATCCAAGGGACTCTCACGGGTCTTCTCCAACACCATAGTTCAAAAGCTTCAATTCTTCAGCATTCAGTTTTCTTTATAGTCCAACTCTCAAATCCATACATGACTACTGGAAAAACCATATCTTTAACTAGACAGACCTTTGTTGACAAAGTAATGTCTCTGCTTTTTAATATGCTCTCTAGGTTGGTCATAGCTTTTCTTCTAAGGAGCAAGAGTCTTTTAATTTCATGGCTGCAGTCACCATCTGCAGTGATTTTTGGAGTCCAGGAAAATAGTCTGTCACTGGGTTTCCACTGTTTCCCCATCTATTTGCCATGAAGGGATGGGAATAGATGCCATGATTCAGTCTCTGTGCTGCTGCTGCTAAGTCGCTTCAGTCGTGTCCGACTCTGTACGACCCCATGGACTGCAGCCTACCAGGCTTCTCTGTCCATGGGATTCTCCAGGCAAGAACACTGGAGTGGGTTGCCATCTCCTTCTCCATCAGTCTGTCTAGGCCTCCATATTATTCTCTGAAAATGGAAATAACAAAAACACATATTCAATAATGTTTCAGTATTTAATTTAGAGTCGATAGTTGTGTATGCTGTGACAAAAAGTTCCAATTTCATTCTTTTGCATGTGAATATCCAGTTTTCTCACCATCATTTATTGAGGAAACTATCATTTCTCCATTGTATATTCTTGGCCTACTTTCCCAAAATCGCTTGACTATATATGCATGGCATTATTTCTGAGCTTTTGATTCTCTTTCACCCGTCTATATTTATGCCAGTATCATGCTGCTTTGATTGTTGAATCTCTGTAATATATTTTGAAGTTGGAAGTTTGATGCTTCCAGCTCTCGTCTTCTTGCTCAATATTGCTTTGGCTATTCAGAGTCTCTTGTGGTTCCATATAAATTTTTAGCGTTACCTTCTCTGTTTCTGTGGAAAAACACGAGTGAAATTTTGATAGGATTCCATTGAATCTGTAGATTGCTTTGGATATCCTGAATATTTTAACAATATTGATTCTCCCATCCATGAGATATCTTTCCATATATTTTTGTGTGCTTTAATTTCTTTTGTTAATGTTTTATAGTTTCAGTATACAAGCCTTTTACCTCCTTTGTTAGCTTTGTTCCTAAAGAATTATTTTTGATGCTATTACAAATGAAATTGTTTTCTCAATTTCTTTTCAGATAATTCATTCTTAGAGCTGTTGTAGTTTTTGAATCTTTTTTATCAGATTAAAAGGGTTTTCTTCCAGTTTATATATATTTTCAGTCAGTTCCGTTCAGTTCAGTCGCTCATTTGTGTCTGACTCTCTGCAACCCCATGAATCGCAGCACACCAGGCCTCCCTGTCCATCACCATCTCCCAGAGTTCACTCAAACTCATGTCCATCGAGTCAGTGATACCATCCAGCCATTTCATCCTCTGTCGTCCCCTTTTCCTCCTGCCCTCAATCCCTCCCAACATCAGAGTCTTTTCCAATGAGTCAACTCTTTGCATCAGGTGGCCAAAGTATTGGAGTTTCAGCTTTAGAATCATTCCTTCCAAAGAACACCCAGGACTGATCTCCTTTAGGATGAACTGGTTGGATCTCCTTGCAGTCCAAGGGACTCTCAAGAGTCTTCTCCAACACCACAGTTCAAAAGCATCAATTCTTTGGCACTCAGCTTTCTTCACAGTCTAACTCACATCCATACATGACCACTGGAAAAACCGTAGCCTTGACTAGATGGACCTTTGTTGGCAAAGTAATGTCTCTGCTTTTCAATATGCTATATATTTTAGTTGATGCATTTAAAAAAATTATATATCAGTGTTTTCTGCCTTTATAGAAATTATTATGCTCTTTATCTTTTTATTTTCATGTGGCAAAGAGTATTGAAACACTTAAAAATATTAAACCAGTTGTGTATAACTGAAATTAATCCAATTTGATGCTGGTTTTATAAATTATTTTATTTGATAATGCTTTTTTAGAACTTTTGCATCCATATTCATTTAAGATCTTTGTTTTTAGTTTTCTTTTCTGGTAAAGTCTTTTCATGTTTTGGAATCAAGGTTACGCTGACCTCTTAAAATTAGTTGAGAAATGTTTTTGTTGTTGTTGTTATTTTAATTCCCTGATGTGTTTGAGTTATGATTTTTCCCTGAATGTTTTGTAGAAATTATCAGGGAAACCATCTGGGCCTTGTGCTATGTTGTGGGAGTTTTAATAACAGATTCAATTTCTTTAATAGCTATAGGACAAATCATATTTTCTCCTTCCTGTCTCAGTTTTAGAAACTTGTGCTTTTCTAAGTATTTGCTTACTTCATCTACTTTTTTTTTTCTTCATCTACTTTTTAAATATTATTGGCATGAGTAATCCCTTGCCATGAAATTAAACGACGCTTACTCCTTGGAAGAAAAGTTATGACCAACCTAGATAGCATATTGAAAAGCAGAGACATTACTTTGCCAACAAAGGTCCATCTAGTCAAGGCTATGGTTTTTCCAGTAGTCATGAATGGATGTGAGAGTTGGACTGTGAAGTAAGCTGAGCGCCAAAGAATTGATGGTTTTGAACTGTGGTGTTGGAGAAGACTCTTGAGAGTCCCTTGGACTGCAAGGAGATCCAACCAGTCCATTCTGAAGGAGATCAGTCCTGGGTGTTCTTTGGAAGGACTGATGCTGAAGCTGAAACTCCAGTACTTTGGCCACCTGATGCAAAGAGTTGACTCATTGGAAAAGACTCTGATGCTGGGAGGGATTGAGGGCAGGAGGAAAAGGGGACGACAGAGGATGAAATGGCTGGATGGCATCACCAACTCGATGGACGTGAGTTTGAGTGAACTCTGGGAGATGGTGATGGACAGGGAGGCCTTGGCGTGCTGCAATTCATGGGGTTGCAGAGAGTCGGACACGACTGAGTGACTGAACTGAACTGAATCCCTTGTTCAGATTAATTGTTCAGAGTAATCCCTTATATTTCTAATGTCTAGTATCTCTGTGATGTCCATCTTTTTATTTTTGATTTTTGTTAAATGTCCCAGTTTTATTCTTGATTAGATTTGTTAAGGGTTTATAAATTGTATTAATTTTTTCAAAAACAATTTTTGTTCTGTTGAACCTCCAGTATATGCTAATTTTCTATTTCACAAATTCTGTTATTTTTGTTTATTATTTTCTCCCTTTTACTCAGAGTTTATTTTCTATTTTTATTTTCACATTTTTTGGATGGATATTTAAGTCATGTACTTGTTTCTTGTTTTGTTAACATCCATAAAGCAAAGCTTTATTTATATACAATGTTACAATGTACAATGTTACATAATTAACTACAATGTTAATTATGTAGTTTTTGTTCATTATTAGTCATTTCAGAATATGTTTTAATTTGTGGTAATATTTTATTTTCAAAAAGAAATTGTGATTTTATTTGTCTAATTATAAATCACAATTAGATAAATTGTGATTTTATTTATCTAATTATAAATCACAATTAGATAAATATTTTATCCATGAGTTATTTAGGAGTACATTGCTTAATTTTCAGAAGTATTTTTATACTCATTATTTTATTAGGTCTTTTAAAAAGTTTTAAAAATAAATTTATATTTAAAAATAGTTTAGATTTACTGAGAAATGACAAAGATAGTACAGTTTCCACATGTTCTGTACCAACTTTTCCCTATTATCATCTAGCATTAGTGTGGTAAATTTGTCATAATTTATGAAATAATCATGTTACCCTATTATTAATTAAAGTCCACAATTTTTTCACATTTGCTCAGTTTTTACTTAATGTTCTTCTGCTGCTTCAGGATCCCGTCTAGGATACCACATTATTTTTAAGTCATCAAGTTTCCCCAGACCCTTCTCGGCCATGGCAGTTTCTCAGATTTCCTTGTGTACATCACCCTGACAGGAGTACTGGTCATGTGTTTGGTAGAATGTACTTCAATCAGGAGTTGTCTGATGTTTCTCTCAGGATTAGACAGGGACTTTTTTTTTTTTTTTTTTTTTAAGGTAGGGGAGACCATAGATTTAAAAAACCATTCTTATCACAGCATATCAAGGATGCATACCATCAATATGACATCATTGATGTTGCTTTCATCACCTGCTGTGGTAGTGTTCATCAGGTTTGTCCTTTGTAAAGTTATCTTCCCCCTCCCCATTTCCAAATGTCATCTTTAGAAGGAAGTCAGTATATACAGCTCACACTTAAGGAGTGGAGATTTATGCTCCATTTCCTTGAAGGTGACCCATCTACATAAATTATTTATAATTCTTTTGTGTGGAAGATTTATATTTTTTCCCCATTTGACATTTAGATCTATGATGCCTCTTGCATTAACTTTTGTGTAAGATATAAGGTATGTGGCTAGGTTCATATTTTTGGAGATGGAGATTCAATTATTCTAGTATCACTTATCAAAGATACTATTCCGTCCCTATTGGCTTGCCTTTACACTTTGTCAAAAATCGGTTGATTATATTGATATGGGTCTATTTTTAGCCTCTCAATTCTGTTCTATTTATCTATGCATTTTTTTTCTTTTGTCAACGTCACACTGTCTTTAATATTTAATCTTTGTATTAAGCCTTAAAGTTGGGTTGTGAGTCCTTCAGTTTTGTTTTTTTAAGTACTGTGTTGGATATTCTTGGTGCTTTGCCTTTCCATATAACCTTTAGAATCATTTTGGTGTATATACTGAATTGATTGTTGAAATTTGATTGGGATTGCATTGGATTTGTAGATTG
The DNA here is from genome assembly GCF_029407905.1 of Bubalus kerabau. NCBI lineage: Eukaryota > Metazoa > Chordata > Mammalia > Artiodactyla > Bovidae > Bubalus > Bubalus kerabau. The sequence continues at coordinate 165,643,755 of NC_073626.1, forward strand.
AGTTGGAAAAAGATAACATCTTAGATGTTTAGTCTTCTACTAACTAAATATCCTATGTCCCAACTCAAGTGCACATGTACTATCTGTGCATTTATTTAGATCTTGTTTGACTTCTTTCATCATTGTTTTTTAGTTTTTTAGCATTTATTTGTTTGCATTCAGGGCCTGTACTATTTCTCTTTCACTCTTTCTCTTTTCCTCCCTCACCCTTTCTTTTTGTGTGTGTGTGTGTGTGTTACTGTATTTTTTGTTTATTTCCAATTCTAACTGCTCATTGCTTGCATATAAGAAAGCAACTTTTATCAACTTTATATATCCTGTGACCTTGCTTTGTATCCTGTTCCCTTATTATTTTCAGAACTTTGTTATTGATTTTTTATGAGAAATCCTAGTCTGTATTCCTAGCTTGTAAAGTCTTTATCTGGTTTTGGTAATAGAGTAATGCTAGTTCATAAAATGAATCATAAAATGTTCCTTTCGCTTATATTTTCTTTAATAAATTGTAGAGAAATTTGGGTATTATTTCCTTCTTAAATGTTTAATAGAATGTGCCAAAGAAATAACCTAGGCTTGGAGCATTCTTTTTTGGAAGATTATTAATTATTGATTCAATTTTTTAAGATAGATAAAAAACTTATTCTGGTTATCTATGACTCCTTGGGTACATTTTAGTAGTTTGTGTCTATTTAAGAATTGGTTCATTTCACTTAAGTTATAAAATTTTTGGTCATAGATTTATTAACATTATTCCTTTATTATGTGTTTAATTTTCATAAGATGAGTTGTAATGACCCCTCTTTAATTTATGGTACTGGTAGTTTATGGCTCCTCTCTCTTTTTCTTGGTTAACTAGTCTAGCTAGAAGTTTATCCATTTTGCTGATCTTTTTCAAAGAACCAAGTATTGCTTTCACTGATTTTGCTTATTATTTACTGATTATAAATTTCATTTATTTCTGATCTTGTTTTATTACATCTTTTATTTTTCATAAGTTATACTTAGAGTTATCTGCCCTATGAAGATAGAAGATTATTATTGATCTTAGATAGTTCTTCTTTTTTAGCATATTTATTGCATGCTATAAAATTTGTTCTAAGAAGTGCTTTCTCTGCACTCCACCAATTTTGATAATTTGTATTTTCATTTTTACTAAGTTCAAAATATTTAGAAATTTACCCCAAGACTTATTTGTTCCATAAATTATTTAGGAAAGTTTTGAAATAGTTGGGTAGTTTTCAGTTATTTCTAAATTTTTGATGTCTAGTTTAATTCTGGAGTTTCCCTTGGGCTCAAATGGTAAAGAAACTATCTGCAATGCAGGAGACCTGGATTTGATCTCTGGGTTGGGAAGACCCCCTGGAGAAGGGAATGCAACCTACTTCAGTATTCCTGCCTGGAAAATCCCATGGACAGAGAAGCCTGGCAGGCTGCAGTCTACTTTGGTTGGAGAATATATTTTATATAATTTCTAAGGTTTTAAATTTGTTAAGGCATGTTTTATGGTCCAGAATGCAATCTATCTCAGTGAATGTTCCAAAGAATTTTGAGAATGTTGTATATTCTGCCATAATTGATTGGAATAATCTATAAATATTAATTAGATCAAATTTGCTGTTAGTGATGGTCAGATCACTTATATATACTGATTCTCTGCCCATTTGATCTATCAATTACCAACAAATGGTTGAAATCTCCAACTACTAAAGTCTCCACTATAAAAACAAACTAGACTTGTCTATTTTTCCTGTCAGTTCATTTAGTTCTGTTTAATGTATTTTGATGCCTTGTTGTTAGGCATATATAAAGTTATAATCTTATATAATCTAGAAAAAGTTAATTCCTTTATCATTATGTAATGGTTCTCTTACTCCTGATGATTTTCTTTGTTCTAAAGTTAGCTTTGACTAAAATTAATGTAGTTCATCTAGATTTCTTTTGGGTTAATGTTACTATGGTATATCTTTCTCTGATGCTTTACTTTTAAACTGTATGTCTTTATATTTAGAGCAGATTTTCTGTAGACAATTGTCTTGTGATTCACTCTGACAATCTGTTATTTCACTGGGTTGTTTGGGTTATTCTTTTGGATCTTAAGAATCTTAGAGAGAGCCTAGTCAACCAAACTTTTGATCACACAAACTGAAGAATAAAAAAATCTTTCTCTTTTTTAAAATATTTTAACTATCTATATAAATAATTGGCAAGTCTTATTTATATAATTACATTAAAGCTTTAAGCCACATACAACAATTAAATTTAGTAAAAACTAGATAAAGATTAAATAAACAATATTACAACACAGTGAATTATATTGCATTTTATATTATAAAATAATTTTTGCTCTCACTAAAGTATTAAATATGTTTAAGTGAAATAATATTAAATATGTCTCTTAAAATCTTGGACTAATACTTTTGATATAATGATTTGAAGTTCTAGAAGTTTATATAATAATTGTTTTAATAAGAAATATCATTTATATCTCCTGAATAAATTTAGATACAAATGGAAAAAATAGCATTATTGATTGTGCTTGCTGAATAATAACACTCCTTTTAATTCCCACATCAAATTAGACAAAGGTTTTATCTTTTTAATTTTGGAGTAAATTTCCTTCATTCATGTTGTCAATGTTGTCCTTCAGCCCCAATTAGAAGGAATCACATTTTTCATATTGTTTTGAAACTCTTTGGAAAATTATTAAGTTGATAATTCTGTTCCAAGTTTGTGAATATTCAGATGTAAACATTTTTATGAGATGTACTTTACTTTCAGCATAGTGATAAAAGTATTTTAAATGTTCTTTTTCAAAATGATCTTTATGTTTCATGAACTTTCCCTTTTCTGTTTTAAAATGTCATCTTTACCTTGAAAAGACAGATTAAGTGTGTTTATATTTTTTTCAGAGACATCTACAAGGTAATTTATGGCTAGAAGGTCAAGTAAGGTTATAGGCAAGGTCAGAAATTTTGGAATACTAATCATTTTGAGCAAAATAAATTCATGACTCATATTTAAGTTCAATAGCCTTTAAATGTTTTGCCATAAAATGAATAGTTAACATTTTGTGAGTGTTCACTATGTGCCAGGCAGTGCAGTGTGTTCTTTATACGATTTATTTCATATTATTCCTCATAACTACTCTATCATCCCTCTTATTTCTCAACCCGGTTAGTTCAGTAGTTAAGTTGCTTGCCCAAGATCACGGAGAGTGTTTCAGGTCAGATTTTTCAGATGAAGTCTCTCAAGATAAAGATTTGTTTGTGCAAGTGACTTATTAAGAAAGTGTTTCCAGGATTCATGGTAAGGGAGTGTGGGGAACAGGAAAAATAAGAGAAGAAGCCAAGAAGGGTGCAATTTCAACAAAATCTCAGCCTTCCTCTGATCATGAAGGAACCTCTTGAGTATAAATTGCACAGAGTTTGTTCAGCTTCAAAATACAGATGTCACTTTTCATAATCTAGTCCACTCAGTAATAGCCACACCACTTAGAAGGATAAGCTCTTAGGCAAGCTTTCTACCAGGTGTCCTAAGAAGGAGGCTTTTGTAGCCTCCTTGGGCCCTTTTCTCTGAAGGGAGTCACAAGCACATGTCTTTAAAAGAAAAGCAGATACAAGCTGGAGGATAAACACACAGAGCCTTCCAAAAGGATGTAAGAGGATTTGAGTTCGCTTTGCTATCATTGCATCCTTGTGTGTCCTAAGTCACCTCAGTGGTGTCCAACTGAAGGACACCCACAGGGCTGTGGGACCCTGTGGAGTGTTGCCTGCCAGGCTCCTCTGTCTGTGGGATTCTTCAGGCAAGAATACTGAAGTGGGTTGTCATACCCTCCTTCAGAGAATCTCCCCAGCCCAGGAATCAAACCCGCATCTCTTAACATCTTCTACATTGGCAGGCAGCTTCTTTACCACTAGCACCAACCCAAGCAGTCTGGCTACATACCCCTCACTCTTGGTCATTATCCCAGACTACTTGGAATAAGCAGAAAATCTCTGGGTAGGAGATAGATGTCCATGGTCATTTCTCAATGATTTACATACACTATTAATACTTTATTTTAAAGGTATTTTTCTGATAAAATTTACAAATCAGTGATGCCCTATTCCATTTTTTTCCTTCTGACTCAAATTTTCACTGAAATGATTCACTCATGAATTATACATTAAGTGGATTTTACATGTGATGCTATCTCTGTAGTACCAGAATTATTTTAAAACTCTAATCAAAGGAGCAACCACCTAATTGAAGAAATATATTTGTTTCCCAGTGTGAATTTAGATGTAGTTCAAAAAAATGACTGTCTAGGTCAAATGTGTGCATATGCTAACCTAACCAGTCCACCACTTGATATAACAGATATTCCTACAAACTGGAGTGATGTGGATATTGAAAAGAAAAATAATCTAAGGGCTCACTTGCCATCCTTGTCCTTGGGACCCAGAGCATTTTTTCCTCACTGATGGCTCTGTGATGTAGTCCTCATCAAGTGAATATCTAAGGGAATTATATGGGCACTGCTCTAGAGTAACAGTAAGGAGATGAAAGCGAGCAGATGGCCTTAGGGAATACGTACTCCCTTAGGGGGAAGGACAAGTCATCCTAAGGGAGATTGGTGGACATCAAAGGGCTTGAGTCATGGGTCTACTTACTTTGAGTTGTTAGGGTAAGCACAAGTTAGTGAGAGTTCTAATTTTTCCCTTTTATACCAAGAATCACTTCTGAAATGTTTGAACCACCCAGTGAGACAATTAGCATATGTTGGCAGACCATGAAGTGTAGGAAAACTGGGTGGTAAAGGATAGGTCGACATGCTCCATTCCAACTCCTTACTTGCTTTTTGGGAAAGGAACTCTTATCTCACTAACAAGGCCATTTGGAAGCCTTTAGTTGTCCTAAGCACTGAAAAATAGCTGTAGCTTATACACTACTGAATGCTAGTGCAATGCCATATAATATATGCCATATATATATATATATATATATATATATATATATACACACACACGTATTTTATGTGTGTGTGCATTCAGTCATGTTGACTCTTTGCGACTCCATGGATTGTAGCCCACCAGCCTCCTCTGTCCATGGACTTTTCCAAGCAAGAATACTGAAATGGGTTGCCATTTCATCCTCCAGGGGATCTTTTGGATCCAGGGATCAAATCCATGTCTCTTGTATCTCCTGCATTGGCAGGCTGGTTCTTTACCAGCTGAGCCACTGGAGAAGCCCATAGTATATACAGTAAATATTATTATTTCCATGTTATATCTGAGGAAACTGAGGCACAAGGAGATTAAGTATTTTGCGCAAGATTGCACAGCTTCTTGGCAGAGGTAAATCTGAAAAGCAACCATTCCATGGCTTTAACTACTAAGATACATAAAGAGGGAGAAGGAAATAAGGACTTAGACTAAGAAGAGGTAAATATGGGGTGGCCTCATCTATATTTGTATAAAATTTTTATTTGTTAAAATGATTGGCAAATAAGCATGAATATTCTTTATATTTTTGAAAATCTAAATAATTCATCATTTATACAAGTAAATTATTTTACCTTCCCTTTAGTATGAAATACAAATTTTAAATAACACTAAACATTAAAAGAAGTGCTTGAAGATCTAAAAATATTTTCTCTGTGCTAATTTAATATATATATATATTATTATTATTTTGAAATTAACATATTTCAACCTTTTTTTTTTTTAATTTTTTGCACTACCAGCTTGGACTGACAAAGACAAAGAGAGTCCAGGATGAAAAGAGGCTTCAGTCTCCCCAAACATTTTATGGGCATGCTGTAGAGAAAACTACTCAGTGAAAAACATACTTTTCTTATTAAAAAGGAGGATAATTCAGAAAAGCAGAGTCAAGAGACCAGAGGACAAAGCTTAGAGACACAAAGAATTGCTCTAAGGGAGAACTGAGGCTTAATAAAACACATGCATCTGGTTAGATTTTAGAATTACCATGAGCCAGTGACCAAAACACACCCCTTGACTTTCTCCTCTCTTTTAAATAGGAATGCCCACTGCAGTTCAGTATGTTTCAGCATTGAATGTAGAAAGTGTACAGAGCAGATATTACTAACCTGTCCCTAACTGCTCAGGGATGCACATATATAAGAATTTAGTGGAGGAGTTGTATTTTTTTTTTTAAACCATGCCCAGTGACATGCGGGCATGCTTATATTCTTTGCAGCCAAAGGTGGAGAAGCTCTATATAGTTGGCAAAAACAAGACCAGGAGCTGACTGAGTTCAGGTCATGAACTCCTTATTGCCAAATTCAGACTTAAATTCAAGAAAGTAGGGAAAATCACTAGACTATTCAGGTATGACCTAAATCAAATCCCTTAAGATTAAACAATAGAAGTGAGAAATAGATTTAAGGGACTAGATCTGACAGAGTGCCTGGTGAACTATGAATGGAGATTTGTGACATTGTACAGGAAACAAGGATCAACAACATCCCCAAGAAAAAGAAATGCAAAAAAGCAAAATGCCTGTCTGGGGAGGCCTTACAAATAGCTGTGAAATGAAGAAAAGCCAAAAGCAAAGGAGAAAAGGAAAGATATACCCATTTGAATGCAGAATTCCAACTAATAGCAAAGAGAGATAAGAAAGCCTTCCTCAGTGATCAGTGCAGAGAAATAGAGGAAGGCAACAGAATGGGAAAGACTAGAAATTTCTTCAAGAAAATTAGAGATATCAAGGGAACATTTCATGCAAAGATGAGCACAATAAAGGACAGAAATGGTATGGACCTAACAGAAGAAGATATTAAGAAGAGGTGGCAAGAATACACAGAAGAACTGTATAAAAAAATTATTCATGACCCAGATAATCACGATGGTATGATCACTCACCTAGAGCCAGACATTCTGGAATGTAAAGTTAAGTGGGCCTTAGGAAGCATCACTACAAACAAAGTTAGTGGAGGTGATGGAATTCCAGTTGAGCTCTTTCAAATCCTGAAAGATGATGCTGTGAAAGTGCTGCACTCAATATGTCAGCAAACTTGGAAAACTCAGCAGTGGCCACAGGACTGGAAAAGGTCAGTTTTCATTCCAATCCCAAAGAAAGGCAATGCCAAAGAATGCTCAAACTACCACACAATTCCACTCATCTTACATGCTAGCAAACTAATGCTCAAAATTCTCCAAGCAAGGCTTCAACAATACATAAACTGTGAACTTCCAGATGTTCAAGCTGGTTTTAGTAAAGCCAGAGTAACCAGAGATCAAATTGCCAACATCCATTCGATCATTGAAAAAGCAAGAGAGTTCCATAAAAACATCTACTTCTGCCTTATTGACTACACTAAAGGCTTTGACTGTGTGGATCACAACAAACTGTGGAAAATTCTGAAAGAGATGGGAATACCAGCCCACCTGACCTGCCTCTTGAGAAACCTATATGTAGGTCAGTAAGCAACAGTTAGAACTGGACATGGAACAACAGACTGTTTCAAAATAAGGAAAGGAGTACATCAAGTATGTAAATTGACTCCCTGCTTATTTAACTTGTATGCAGAGTACATCATGAGAAACACTGGGCTAGATGAAGCATAAGCTGGAATCAAGATTGCCGGGAGAAATATCAATAACCTCAGATATGCAGATGACACTACCCTTATGGCAGAAAGCAAAGAAGAACTAAAGAGCCTCTTGATGAAAGTGAAAGAGGAGAGTGAAAAAGTTGGCTTAAAGCTCAACATTCAGAAAACTAAGATTATGGCATCTGGTCCCATCACTTCATGGCAAATAGATGGGGAAACAATGAAAACAGTGGCTGACTTTATTTTCCTGGGCTCCAAAATCACTGCAGATGGTGACTGCAGCCATGAAATTAAAAGACACTCACTCCTTTGAAGAAAAGTTATGACCAGTCTAGACAGCATATTAAAAAGCAGAGACATTACTTTGCCAACAAAGGTCTGTCCATTCACGACTATGGTTTTTCCAGTAGTCATGTATGGATGTGAGAGTTGGACTGTGAAGAAAGCTGAGTGCTGAAGAATTGATGCTTTTGAACTGTGGTGTTGGAGAAGACGCTTGAGAGTCCCTTGGACTGCAAGGAGATCCAACCAGTCAATCCTAAAGGAAATCAGTCCTGAATATCCTTTGGAAGGACTGATGTTGAAACTGAAACTCAAATACTTTGGCCACCTGATGCAAAGAACTGACTCATTTGAAAAGACCCTGATGCTGGGAAAAGTTAAAGGCGGGAGGTGAAGGGGATGACAGAAGTTGAGATGGTTCAATGGTTGGATGACTCAGTGGACATGAGTTGAGTAAACTCCGGGAGTTGGTAATGGACAGGTAGGCCTGGCGTGCTGCAGTCCATGGGGTAGCAAAGAGTCAGACACGACTGAGCGACTGAACTTAACTGAGTGACATGCAGAATCTCTCTGAGAAGGGATTGAACCCATGCCTCCTGCAGTGGAGGCACAGAGTCCAAACCACTGGACCACCAAGGAATTCCCAGAAGGAGCTATATGTGATGAACCACACTGAAGAGTTATATCTACAGCTGAACTGATTTAGATAATGAGATCCTAAATATCAAGCATGAGCCAGATACTAAAACAAGATGAGATTTTGGTGATTTTTGAGGGAGGTATGATGTATTTTGCATGTGGGAGATATATGAATCTTTGGTGCCAGAGGGTGTACTGTGATTTCCAGCTGAGAATCTTGAATATATTCACTGTTGAACACTTGCTGTTTCTGTACACTGGCCAGAGGAAAATTATACCTTACATAAAATAATGTCAGATGACATGCCTGAAAATATAATCAGGATTTTATCACAAGCTCCATCATGTGTGGGCACACAAGCTGCCAGGTTGGAATTTAAAGTTTCCTCAAGTCAGATGGAAATAGAAATGGATATCTAATGCCCTTTGATATGATGATTATAGATTTAATTTCCAATGATGCAAAAAATCATTTTCTCTTCGAAATAAATAATGCTCTACCAGGTTTTAAAAACTGAAGTATAGACTTATAATGTTGTGTTAATTCCTGCTGTACAGAAAAGTGATTCTATATGTGTGTGTGTGTATATATATATATATACACATTCTTTTTTATATAGATAGGCTACAGTCCATGGGGTCGCAAAGAGTCAGACATGACTGAGCAACTTCACTTTCACTTATACATTCTTTTTATATTCTTTTCCATTATGCTTTATCACAAGGTATTGAATATAATCTCCTGTGCTATACAGTAGGACCTTGTTTATCCATCCTATATATAATAGGATGTTTTAATAAAGCATTTGGACAGTAATTTGAAATAGAGGATTTATTTGGCAAAAACAGAACTATGTATAAAACACTGGTGAAAGAAATCAAAGAGGACACTAATAGATGGAGAAATATACCATGTTCATGGATCAGAAGAATCAATATAGTGAAAATGAGTATACTAGCCAAAGTAATCTATAGATTCAATGCAATCCCTATCAAGCTACCAATGATATTTTTTTCACAGAACTAGAACAAATAATTTCACAATTTGTATGGAAATACAAAAAACCTCTAAAAGCCAAAGCAATCTTGAGAAAGAAGAATGGAACTGGAGGAATCAATCTGCCTGACTTCAATCTCTACTACAAAGCCACAGTCATCAAGACAGTATGGTACTGGCACAAAGACAGAAATATAGATCAATGGAACAAAATAGAAAGCCCAGAGATAAATCCATGCACCTATGGACACCTTATCTTTTACAAAGGAGGCAAGAATATACAATGGAGAAAAGACAATCTCTTTAACAAGTGGTGCTGGGAAAACTGGTCAACCACTTGAGAAAGAATGAAACTAGAACACTTTCTAACACCATACACAAAAATCAACTCAAAATGGATTAAATAACTAAATGTAAGACCAGAAATTATAAAACTTTTAGAGGAGAATATAGGCAAAACACTCTCCAACATAAACCACAGTAGGATCCTCTATGATCCACCTCCCAGAATATTGGAAATAAAAGCAAAAATAAACAAATGGGATCTAATTAAAATTAAAAGCTTCAGCACAACAAAGAAAACTATAAGCAAGGTGAAAAGACAGCATTCAGAATGGGAGAAAATAGGAAACGAAGCAACTGACAAAGAATTAATCTCAAAAATATACAAGCAACTCCTTCAGCTCAATACCAGAAAAATAAACGAACCAATCAAAAAGTGGGCCAAAGAACTAAATAGACATTTCTCCAAAGAAGACATACAGATGGCTAACAAACATATGAAAAGATGCCCAACATCACTCATTATCAGAGAAATGCAAATCAAAACCACAATGAGGTACCATTTCATGCCAGTCAGAATGGCTGCTATCCAAAAGCCTACAAGCAATAAATGCTGGAGAGGGTGTGGAGAAAAGGGAACCCTCTTACACTGTTGGTGGGAATGCAAACTAGTACAGCCACTATGGAGATCAGTGAGGAGATTCCTTAAAAATTTGGAAATAGAACTGCCATATGACCCAGCAATCACACTGTTGGGCATGCACACCGAGGAAACCAGAATTGAAAGAGAAATGTGTACCCCAATGTTCATTGTAGCACTGTTTATAATAGCCAGGACATGGAAGCAACCTAGATATCCATCAGCAGACAAATGGATAAGAAAGCTGTGGTACATATACATGTGTTCTTTTTAATGGTTGAGTAATACATTTGAATCAGTTCTAATGAGGTGGATGAAACTGGAGCCTATTATACAGAGTGAAGTAAGCTAGAAAGAAAAACACCAATACAGTACACTAATGCATATATATGGAATTTAGAAAGATGGTAACGATAACCCTGCATGCGAGACAGCAAAAGAGACACAGATGTATAGAAGAGTCTTTTGTACTCTGTGGGAGAGGGAGAGGGTGGGACAATATGGGATAATGGCATTGAAACATGTAAATTATCACATGTGAAATGAATCACCAGTCCAGGTTCGATGCATGATACAGGGTTCTCGGGGCTGGTGCACTGGGCTGATCCAGAGGGATGGGATGGGGAGGGAGGTGGGAGGGGGGTTCAGGATGGGGAACACGTGTAGCCCTGTGGCGGATTCATGTCAATGTATGGCAAAACCAATACAATATTGTGAAGTAAAATAAATAAATAAAACTGAAAAAGAAAAAGAAAAGAAATTAAGTTAATATAGAAAAATGGAAGAAAAAAAAACAGAACTATGTTCAGCAATGTGGAACTGAACATTATTTTTCATACAAAGTGAAAAGCACATTGTATTTCTTTCCTGACCACTTGCCTAGTCCCCATCTCTTCAAGAGAGAAAAGCTTCATCTAAGTTATTTCATCTGATTGATGACTACTTTATTGCTACTTCTGTCTTGGATATTCCTTTGGAAAAGGTGTATGGATTCATTACATATTCTAATGTATTGTCTATAGATTATAAGATAAAGTCAAGCATGTATCTGCTGATACTTTTTAAGTTGACCTGTCGTTATACTTAGAAATGTCTCTTGATAGTAGGCTTCCCTGGTGGCTCAGATGGTAAAAACTCTCCTGCATCTCAGGATCCCTGGGTTGGGAAGATCCCCTGGAGAAAGAAATGGGCACCCAATCCAGTAATTTTGACTGGAGAATTCCATGGACGGAGGAGCCTGGCAGGCTATACTCCATGGGGTTGCAAAGAGTCAGGCATGCCTGAGCAACTATCACTCACTCACATCTGCTAATCCCAAACTTCCACTACAGTCCTCCCCTACCCTTTTCACCCTTGGCAACCACAAATCTGTTCTCTAGGTGTGTGAATACTGCACCAGACTTGTGCTCCCTATAATGAAAGAGGCTTTCTACTCACTTTTTCAGTGAGGTGAGCATTGTGACTCAGTTCTGGTCAGTGGACTCAGGATGAAAGTGGTATGTGCCCTTCTTAAGCCTGGCACATAAAAACTTTCAGTCAATCTTCCATTTCTCTCTTCTTTCCTTCTGGACAAGTTTGTCCTTGTCCAGACTCATCTTGAAAGCTCTGTGTTGAAGACAGCAGAAGTTCTATTACCCTGAGTAATTATGCTGGAACATCATGCATCAATAAAACACCAAGATATGGCACATGATTGATTCAGTGATTTCCCAAAGAACATATTGCCAGCTTTCCTTTGGTTCAAGATGGTAGTAGTCTGTCTGGTCAGATTTTTTTCCCATTCCCCACTAGATGAAAATATAACAACCAATTAGCAGTAGCTTTTACTATTCAGATGATTATTAGATCTATCCTTTTCTTTCAATCTCCATGTCAGAAAAAAGTGTTAGCTGCTCAGTTGTGTCTGACTCTGCAACCCCCAGACTGTAGCCCACCAGGCTCCTCTGTCCATGGGATTTTTCCAGCCAAGAATACTGGAGTGGGTTGCCATTTTCTTCTCCAGGGGACTCTTCCTGACCCAGGGATTGAACCCAGGTCTCCTGTGTTGCAGGCAGACTCTTTACCATCTGAGCCACCATGGTCATCAACCTAATGCAGATTTTAATGATCTCTTCTCTGGATAACTACAATAGCTCTCCATCTGTTCTTATACCCTCCTTACTGTCTCCAAGTGGTAGTCAGAGATCAAATGGATCTTTTCAATTTGATCATGGTTCCCATCACACCCATTCATAGCTTCCTATTGTTAAGATAAAGTCCTTAATATGTCAAAGTCCCCTGAGGTTTGTCTTGTCTGACCCTTGTGTACCTCAGCAGCTTAATCACAGACTGCCCTTGCTCTCACTGCTTTCTTGAGCCACATATCAGTTCCTAGAAATATTTTCCTTTCATAGAAACTCAGCTTACAAATCATTTCCTTAGAGAAGACTTTCCTATAATCCCAAATTAATTAAGATTCTTTCATTTATGCTTTAGCATTATCTTACTCTCCTTCATAACATTTTTCTAACTTTGAAAAAGTTTTAAGTATGCAATTATTTTGTTTTAATCTTTAACCAGGTATTATATCCATGTGGTTTATAAATTATTTTTAAAATAGTAAAATAAATGTGTAACATCAGAGTAGAAACTAAACTTTTGCAAGTGATCTGAGGGTCTAGTTTTCCCATGCATTGAATTCTGGTATGTATTTGGTATTACCTAGATCTGGTATTATCTGAGTCTATTTTTGAATTTTCTATTTTGGTCCATAGGTGCCATTCTGTTTTAGTTCATAATATTATTTTTTCTTACTACTTGATTTTGCACTATTAAATATTTTTGTAGTGTAATTACTTGATTTATTGGCTTCAAATGAGATCCCTTTTCACACCAATATTACAAATAATGCATCAGTGAATTTATTCTGCTTTCAATGTCTCTCCCCCTTTCCCTCCATTCCTTTAGTTGTTATAATTTCTATATAATGCATTTATTATTGTCAGTCACTTTAAATCCTATATTATAAAAAAATTTTGTTCCATCCTTAAATAGTTTAACCTTTATTATCAATGTTTTTATCAGTGTTATTGTTATCCCTTATTTGATTGATATGGCCCAAGGAATAGAGAAAGATGGAGAAGCATGGAAGATGAATCTTCTGGAAATGTAAAGTGAATGCATCCAACACCGTAATTGACAGGAATCTTGCCTCCTAAACTTCAGAGGGAAAAAGTAAAGACAGAAATGGGCTAAAGTATATGAAAAAATAAAAAATGTCTATGTATGAGAGGTTCTGATAAGAAGCAAGGTCTTTGGAGACGCTGAATGAGAAAACTGACTGGTGAGGTGACTATTGTCAGAGAGGAAAATAACTAATTTGGGTTTTTTTTTTCCCCTGATTTCAGAGTGAGGAAACTTCTAAATGATGACAGGATCCAGGTTATGACCATGAGAGTAAATGGTTGAAATGGAATTGAAAAGAAGCTCATTAGATATGAAGAAGTCAAGCAACTGAAAGTTCAGAGTCTTGAAAGGGTCACTGATGCAGATTGAAGAGATCAAATCATCTAGGGAAATGGCAAGAATTGGGGTTGGGAGGAAGACTATTGGAGAGGTGGTATGGACATCAGAGGAATAGAGAGTTTTACATGAAGATGGAAGAATAATTGTCTGGAAGCCATCTTGAGGAGGGCTCCCCCAGTGGCTTGGTTGGTAAAGAACCTGCTTGCAATTCAGAGGACCACCCGCAATGCAGGAGATCCAAGTTCAGTCCTTGGGTTGAGAAGATCCCCTGGAGAAGAAAATAGCAACCCACTCCAATATTCTTGCCTGGGAAATCCAGAGGAGCCTGGTGGTCTACAGTCCATGGGGTTGCAAAGACTCAGACACGACTTAGTAACTAAACCCCCATCACCACCAGAAAAGAGAGGAAAGAGAAAATCAGCCTCCTTTCTTTACAGTGCATAGAGCTGGTAAAGCTTTGAAAGCTTTGAAGCTGGGCAGTGAAGCTGCTGCTTTCTGAAAAGATGGAGAAGCCTGGGAAGTGGAGTCTTCTGAGGCATGTCATGTTTCATTTAAATGCAAACTATTACAATTTTGTTTTGATATGATGAAATGGGAGTTCCAGAGAACACAGTTAAGGAGGAAAATAAAAGAAGAAAGTTGGGCTAAAGGAGAAATCATTTCACCAGGGATGAATGTTTGGGAGAGTCTAGATCCCTGGAGGGAGAAGGTAATGGCAACCCACTCCCGTACTCTTGCCTGGAAAATCCCATGGACGGAGGAGCCTGGAAGGCTGCAGTCCATGGGGTCTCTGAGGGTCGGACACGACTGAGCGACTTCACTTTCACTTTTCACTTTCATGCATTGGAGAAGGAAATGGCAACCCACTCCAGCGTTCTTGCCTGGAGAATCCCAGGGACGGCGGGGCCTGGTGGGCTGCCATCTATGGGGTCGCACAGAGTCGGACACGACTGAAGTGACTTAGCAGCAGTAGCAGCAGCAGATCCCTGGAGAGACTTTCATCAGTACAACATCTGACATACAGGGGCGCATTTGGCTCTTTGAATGTTCACAACTTGAAGGTTTATACGTAAGGGACTTACTGTACTTCTCTTTAACAATACACTAAATGACAAATAATGGACTTAATTAATTTCTTATATAGATCACTCAGGAAAGTGAAAGTGAAGTCGCTCAGTTGTGTCCGACTCTTTGCGACCCCATGGACTGTAGCCTATCAGGGTCCTCTGTCCATGGGATTTTCCAGGCAAGAGTGCTGGAGTGGATTGCCATTTCAAGAGAATGGCAAAAGCAACATGCTTTTGACACCACAGTTTGCTCTTTCCCAATGATGTGATCAGTTAATATTCACTGCACTAAATGTCAACACTGGTTGGAAAAATTGGATTGATAATGTAACAGGGCCACTCTGAAGAAATTTCATGTAGGAAATGCCTTAGCAGAGCATCCTGAATAAAATGTAGGCAGTTGAGTCAGGAAGAAAATGAAATGCTGTTCAAGCTCCTACAATGAACTCAGCAATAATAAACAGAAAAGACTGTCCTTGTCTCCAGTGAAAGAGTTCCTGCCCCTTTTAGACTTATTGCAGGGAGGAAACTCAGTGTATCCTTTAAGTTACAATGTCAGGAAATAAACAATTAAAATAAAAAATAAACTGTACCTTCAAAAAGTGCTGTGGTAGTTCTGGGAAGGAAGCAGGGCAGTGTGTTTTGGACAAACTATATGAACATTAAGAACACTCTTTACCACTTCTCTGCATAAATGTTGTGATGAAGCAAGCAAAGAGCTTCATGACTTTCAAGTCCATAAAATGTTAATGAGGTAATATTTGTGAAAATATAAATTGCAAGGCTCTGTGTAAATGTCCAGTGCTATTTCTTTAATAACAGTGCTCATCATAATTAAGCGAGTATTTAGGAACACCATCAGAAGCAGCAAAGAGAATTGTAGAAGCTAAATGATACAGTGAAACAAATTTAAAAGCTGAAAAAGAATTCTTAGGTGGCTGAAGTCTGTGATCTCAGGGATATTTGCTTTCATGATTAATTTTTTTAATGAAATGGATGATCCAAGGCTTTGAAACTATTTTTTCCTGTTTAGAATTTTGTTTTACTGTAGTCATGTTTATTGTGATGGGTTCTGCTTGCATTACCTAATGATGGGCTGAATTGTTTATCTTTAACATAATTGCTTCCACAGTCATTACTAAAAACTGGAAAAAGTACATTAGACTTGTAGTAGAAATAATATGTTGCTCCAGGGTGATAGGTGGGAAAAGATTATTACAGAAATATGCATGCTCTAGAAAAAAGGACTTTTTTTGTAGGGGAAAAAAAAACATTTGTGTTTTCCTTTGCAGTTATGGCTCTTAAGACATTTAACTGAAAAATCATATGTTTATTATGACGATGACCAATCTGTGTTTCTAATCATCACTAAAAAAATACAGCCATGGCTTGGATATGACTTTGTTTCACATTATATGATATTTAAATATGCGACAGTTGTGCTATTCTTACACTGAAACGTAGGAATTGACTTACTGAGCAGAAACGTACTACCAAATATGGATAAAATTTCCATATAGCAAATGTTATAGGATTTACTTTAAGAAACTAATGGAATGTCATTAAATGTATCTGTTATTGGAAATTACTGGCATTATTTGAGTGTGATGTTTCAGTCAGGTGGTTAAAAGGAAGTTTGTGGCAGTTGGACTCAATAGAAACAGACACTGAGATGAGTAAGGGGTGAAAACTTAGACATCAAAACCTGAGAAAGGAAGCAAGAGGAAGAAGAACTGGGCAGAGAACGAAGCTGAACATGGGTACAAGTTTGACAAAGTCAAAGCACAAGCTGGAATCAAGATTACTGGGAGAAATAGCAATAACCTTAGACATGCAGATGATACCAGCCTTATAGCAGAAAGCGAAGAAAAACTAAAGAGCCTCTTGATGAATGTGAAAGAGGAGAGTGAAAAAGTTGGCTTAAAACTCAACATTCAGAAAACTAAGATCATGGCATCCGGACCCATTATTTCATGGCAAATAGATGGGGAAACAATGGAAGCAGTGCCAAACTGTATTTTCTTGGGCAGATGGTGACTGCAGCCATGAAATTAGAAGATGCTTGCTCCTTGGAAGGAAAGCTATGATCAACCTAGACAGCATATTAAAAAGCAGTGATATTACTTTGTCAACAAAGTTCATCTAGTCAAAGCTATGGTTTTTCCTGTAGTCATGTATGGATGTGAGAGTTGGACTGTGAAGAAAGCTGAGCAGTGACAAATTGATACTTTTGAACTGTGGTGTTGGAAAAGACTCTTGAGAGTCTCTTGGACTGCAAGGAGATCCAATCAGTCCATCCTAAAGGAGATCAGTCCTGGGTGTTCATTGGAAGGACTGACGTTGAAGCTGAAACTCCAATACTTTGGCCACCTGATGCGAAGAACTGACTCATTTGAAAAGACCCTGATGCTGGGAAATATTGAAGGCGGGAGGACAAGGGGACAACACAGGATGAGATGGTTGGAGGGCATCACCGGCTCAATGGACATAAGTTTGAGCAAGCTCTGAGAGTTGGTGATGGACAGGGAAGCCTGGCGTGCTGCAGTCCACGGGGTCACCAAGAGTCAGACACAACTCAGTGACTGAACATCTCTAAATGTTTCTTTGAGTCCTTTTGTTGTTGTTTGTTTTTTGTGTGTATATGTTTGTTTGAGGAGAGAGCATAAGAACTCTTAATGTGAGATCTCTACTATCTTAATTTTTTAAGTGTGCGCTATGGTAGGTTTGATAGGTGCTGTGCTTTACAGCAGATCTCTGAACTTATTCATCTTGCATAATGGAAAGTTTATGCCGAATGAACAGCTCCCCAGTTTCTGCTCCTGGTAATCACCATTCCATTCTTTACTTCTATGAGTTTGACTATCTTAGGTAACCCATGAGTGGAATCATGCAGTGTTGGTACTTATGTGACTGGTTTACATTTTTTTAAGTTTGCAAAACACTATCAAGAGAAAAGAAGATTAAAAATGTACGAATAAAAAGTGCATTATTGCTATAATGACTTATTTGGTGGGTAAGTAGATGCAGTGAAGTACAAAATAACAATGAGTGGTGAGAGCTCTATTCCCAAGACCATGTCTACCCGAAGACATCTTATACGCACTGATAGTGATGGCAAAGTCACAGTTTATAGCCTGTGCTGGCTATGATGTCATAGAGGCTAACTTCTCCCCCAGAGTGAATTGAGATAATTTCACAGTTTCGTGGAAGAAAGAGATAAAGGTCATTGAGCTCTTAACTATATGCCAGATACTGAACTTAGTATTTTTTGAGAGAGGAGACAATATTAGGTTATGTGATTTGCCTGATATTTTACAGTTCACCTCAGATTTCCTTTCCTGCTTTGAAACACGACCAAAATGACTCCATATGAGTCCTTTTGGAGAAGTCCTTTATGGAAAGAGCTTACAGAAGAGAAGGCTGTTGCTGAGAACTTGATGTAGTCTGATCTGTTAGAGTTCATCAGGGCTTGACTCTTCTCAGGACCTGGGCCTGACATTAAAAGATAGCTAGGATTCAGGAATAAGAGCACTGGCCATGCTGTTCCTGCCAAGTTCACACCATCCTTCTGCTAGCTCCAGTTGGAACCCCAGTGTTCTTAGTGGTTCTTAGTTCTTTTGGGTTCTGGGGATTTCATAGCAGATCATTTATTATTCAAATATTAATGGATTATATCATAGGTAAAATTTTTTAAAATATAAGATACTCAAGAGCTACTGATTTTCTTTTATTCTGAAACTCACCCAAATTCCTCCAATTCAGAAATATATAGGGAACCCCTTGAAGTGGCCATTGGTTGTTTCTACCTGCTTAGCATCTTTCCCTCTTTTTCTGGTAACTGAGTACCCCTTCACATTCTTTGTGGTGTCCATTCTATAAGACTTGGAAAGGAATAAGCACAACCATAAGAAAGTGATTTCTTGGTAATAATACTTCACCACTGTAGATGATGACTAAAAGCAGTGACCATTAATCAGCAATTTCTCTTCTTCTTCTTCTGCTTTAGAATGCAGAAAGTAAAGGGAGCTCCCTCTACAATCCTGCCTTTTCTGCCGGAGCAATCATGAAAGATTTCTCATGTGGAATGACTCTATTTGAGAGATGGAGAGCATAAGAGTCAGGCATCCCTGGACTGGGCTATGCCTGAAGGAAAATATTTCTTTTTTATTTTTCAGTTACACAAACCAATGAAGTTCTTTACTTTACTTAATCTGGTTGCAACTGTCTTTCTGTTTTCTTGTAGCTTGTAACCAAATGAGGCTTGACTACTGTGTAGATTTTTCCTTGAAAAAGTGATGTAGGGGAGAGGAAGAGAAAATAATATTATTCTAAGTACCTATTGCAATGTGCTGTGCAAAAATTAGACACTATTATTTCATTAATTAATACATGTTCTTTATTTACCAAGAGAGAGAGGACAAAAGTAGGTTATGTGATTTGCCTAGTGTCTCACTCTAAGTTACAGATGCAAGCCCAACCTAAACTCCACATCTAATATACCATGTTGCCTGCTCATGTTGCAATTATATTTCATATGCAAATGCAGCTGTATATATAAGAAAATAATATTAGAATTGAAGCAATACTGAGAGCTATTGCTATAAAAAGAACAAAACAGATTGTGTTGGAGAGAAATGAGTCAGAAAGGAACTTCCAACGCAGTCCAGAGCTGTCCAGAGTTCTGACCTCTGCCTAGCTGTTTCTGACAATCAGTCCTTAGATAAGTTGCCTTTTTCCTACACCAAAGCCTTATTCACTCTCATCCATCTAACGTTTACTTCCCTGCCTCTTCTAATGAAAGTAGTGAACTCTGTTAGACTGGCTTATGCAGATGATTTGAAGTCATCTAGACCTCAGTTCAATTTTCAGTACTTCTGCTGATGAACTTACATCTTTGAACAAGTCATATAATCAAAGACTCAATTTTCTCATCTATAAAAGGGGAATAAACCAGGAGTTGCATGACTGGAATACTTGTTGTTCAGTCTCTCAATTATGTTCAGATCTTTGTGAACCCATGGACTGAAACATGCCAGACTTCCCTGTCTTCACCATCTCCTGGAGTTTGCTCAAACTCATGTCCATTGAGTCAGTGATGCCATTCAACTATCTCATCCTCTGTCCCCCTTCTCCTCCTGCCCTCAATCTTTCCCAGCACCAGGATCTATCCCAGTGATCTTTCCCATCTTTGCATCAGGTATTCAAAGTTTTGGAGCTTCACCTTCAGTATCAGTCCTTCTGATGAATATTCAGGGTTGATTTCCTTTGGGATTGACTGGCTTGATCTTCTTGCTGTCCAAGCGACTGGAATATAGAAGGAACTAAAAAAATGTTCGCTCTCTTGTTACCTTCCACACTTATGAAATAAAACTTGAAAAAATGGGGAAACGTTTATGGGCAGAATCACTTTTGAAGTGATATTTGCTGTGACAAAATTTTACCTATAGGTGTTTTCAGCACTGTTATAAGTTTCCATTTTCATTTACAAAAGCTTTGTCTTCATGCATTTAAATATTTGCAGCCTCCCATGTAAATTGTACTCTAGACACCCACTGATTTGCAGAAGAAATTATTGCATCCCAACTGAATCAAACTGATTTTGGATAGCAATTAGCACATCTCCCTTCTTATCTTGTCTCTTACATGATAATGCTTTCATTTACAAAAATAAGAGCAAAGCAAATTGGATTATTTCTAATTATACATATGTATTTTTCCAGCAAGAATGGCAGCAATTGGCATCTAGGATAAATGGATTTATTTATTTTTTAATTTTATTTTATTTTTAAACTTTACATAATTATATTAGTTTTGTCAAATATCAAAATGAATCCGCCACAGGGATAAGTGGATTTAAACCACAAATACAGTCAGGTTGAGAATGTAGATGATAATTTTAGCTTTCAAAATATGCATTCAAAACAAACATTAGCTTGACAATGTAATTTGCACATTTCAAGTTTTGCATTAAAAAGCTAAGTATAAGCTCCAGTTTCTACATACCTGAGAAAACAGATCCTAAGAGGACTTAAAACACATGGAATAAAGATGTACTTGCTCTCCCACTTACAAGTTTATGTTTTCTTTTAAATCTCCCACTTTTCCACATTTGTTATTGTTGTTCAGTCTCTCAGTTGTGTCCAACTCTTTGTGACCCCATGGACTGCAGTACACCATACTTCCATGTTCTCCACTATCTCCCAGAGTTTGCTCAAATTCATGACCATTGAGCCAGTGGTGCTCTCCAGTCAACTCATCCTTTGTCATCTCCTTCTCCTCCCATCCTCAATTTTTCCCAGCATCAGGGTCTTTTCCAATGAGTTGGCTCTTCACATCAGATGGCCAAAATATTGGAACTTCATCATCAGTTTTTACCAATGAGTAGTCATGTATGGATGTGAGAGCTGGACTATAAAGATAGCTGAGCACCGAAGAATTGATGCTTTTGAACTGTGGTGTTGGAGAAGACTCTTGAGGGTTCCCTGGACTGCAAGGAGATCCAACCAGTCAGTCCTAAAGGAAATCAGTCCTGAATATTCATTGGAAAAACCAATGCTGAAGCTGAAACTCCAATACTTTGGCCACCTGATGTGAAGAATTGATTTATTGATTAAGCCCCTGATGCTGGGAAAGATTGAAGGAAGGAGAAGGGGATGACAGAGGATGAGATGGTTGGATGGCATCACAGACTCCATGGACATGAGTTTGAGGAAGCTCCAGGAGTTGGTGATGGACAGGGAGGCCTGGCAGGCTGCAGTCCATGTGATTGAAAAGAGTTGGACATGACCAAGCAACTGGACTGAACTGATTCGGTGTTGCTTTCCTTTAGGATTGACTGGTTGGATCTCCTTGCAGTACTAGGGACTCTCAAGCATCTTCTCCAGTACTGGAATTCAAAAGCCTCAATTCTTCAGCACTCAGCCTTCTTTATGGTCCAATTCTCACATTCATACCTGACTACTGAAAAAACCATAGCTTTGACTAAGTGGAACTTTGTTGGCAAAGTGATGTCTCTGCTTTTTCATTTGCTATCTAGGTTTGTCCTAGCTTTCCTTCCAAGGAGCATCTTTTAATTTAATGGCTGCAGTCACCATCTGCAGTGATTCTGGAGCCCAATAAAATTAAATCTGTCACTGTTTCCTTTGTTTCCCCATCTATTTGCCATGAAGTGATTTGAATGTAGAGTTTTGAGCCAGCTTTTTCACTCTGTCCTTTCACCTTCATCAAGAGGCTCTTCGTTCATCCAGCCCAGCACTTTTCATGATTACCCCATTAATTATTATTATAATTATCATCAATTTTTGCTTTTTGAGAGTTGTCCATTGGTTCTAAACACAGTTGCTGTATTTCAGCTCTTATTATTACACTGGTTTATTAGCAATGTGTCTTTCATCTAAGATTTTACTGTGGAGTAAAACTGATAAAAGAGAAGCCATCAATATAAGCTTGATAACCTCACTGAGTGCTTTTCAGGATGTCATTATGCATTTTACTTAGTATGTGTATATGTGTCCTTAGGGAAGGGGAAAAAAACACATACTCATGATTATACCTTCAAATGACCCCCATACACTATGGCATAAAATCATCTATTTCTGTTTTTTAACTTATTTAATCTACAATTTTTTAAGATACTTACACAATATGGAGTGATTGCAAGCATATGGACCTTGGGATTGAGGAGTACAAAGTTTGAACCTCAGCTTTACGACTTATTTCACTGATTAATTTCGAGTAACTTAAAATCTCTAAATCTCTGTTTCCGAATATGTTCTGAGATAATATAAAGATTAAATTAACTAAAGTATGCAAAAGAATTATGGCAGTAACTGTTGATTGGATAATTCAATACTGTTTCAAATCCTATTCTAATCACTTTACACCTTTCAATGGGTTGTACATGGAAGTCTCATGGAAAGGGCTTCCCTCCTCATAAAATGACAAGGATTTTGGTCCTATCTCTTTCTTTCTGTTTGGGAGGACAATTTGATGCCTGGAGGTATAGCAGCCATTTTAGAACCACGAGTATAAAACCACATAGTATGTTGTAAGTCTGGCATAGAAGGAAACTATTTCCTTCATGACATTCCTGAGCAGCTAGAGCTGACATAGAATAGTTTTCTCAAGAATTCTTATCATGTGAAATCAGTAGTCTCTTATCTGATAAAACTAATGTTTCTTATATTTTCTGTTACTCAAAGTTGCAGCTTTCCTGTGTAAGGTACAAGAGCCAACATGGTCCTTGGTCCATGAACCTCCACATGCTATGCTAAGTCACTTCAGTTGTGTCTGACTCTGTGCGACTCCATAGACGGCAGCCCACCAGGCTCCCCTGTCCCTGGGATTCTCCAGGCAAGAACACTGGAGTGGGTTGCCATTTCCTTCTCCAATGCATGAAAAAGTGAAAGTGAAGTTGCTCAGTCGTGTCCGATCCTTAGTATGGACTGCAGCCTACCAGGCTCCTCCGTCCATGGGATTTTCCAGGCAAGAGTACTGGAGTGGGGTGCCATTGCCTTTTCTGTGAACCTTCATAGAGGTTCAAATAGTGTTAATTACCTACTCCCTTTCCCCAATAGTAAAGGCTATACAATGGATGAGAAGTAATTTCAGCACACACCTTTTAAAAATAAATAAACGGATAAAAAAACTCAGGCATCACCTTTTACTTTCTAGTGAATGGTATCACCAGTCAATCTGGTTTGTATTTCAGAGTCTTAGAAAAAGTCCTGATACTTTCTTTTCCCTTATATATCTTATTCAATCCAAGTCCCAGAGATTTTACCTCTAAATATCTCTCATTATTGACTTCTTTCCATCTCCCTGGCCTTCACCTTAGTCCATTGTGATTCACCTGGGCTAGCACTTCTCACATTCCTACAAGTGAACACGTGCACAAGCTTTCCCCATTGTTTAGAAAGTTCTCTCCTATCTTCTACGTATCTTTCAGATCTCAGCCTAGTCATCACATACTCAGGAAACAATTCTCCAATCTCCCAGTCCTGGTCATCTTTCTCTTATATCTCTCTTTTTAAACACATATTCAGTTCAGTTCAGTTGCTCAGTTGTGTCCGACTCTTTGTGTCCCCATGAATCGCAACACGCCAGGCCTCCTGGTCCATCACTAACTCCTGGAGTTTACTCAAACTCATGTCCATCAAGTCGGTGATGCCATCCAGCCATCTCATCCTCTGTCGTCCCCTTCTCCTCCTGCCCCCAATCCCTCCCAGCATCAGGGTCTTTTCCAATGAGTCAACTCTTCACATGAGGTGGCCAAAGTATTGGAGTTTCAGCTTCAGCATCAGCCCTTCCAATGAACACCCAGGACTGATCTCATTTAGGATGGACTGGTTGAATCTCCTTGCAGTCCAAGGGACTCTCAAGAGTCTTCTCCAACACCACAGTTCAAAAGCATCAATTCTTTGGTGCTCAGCTTTCTTTATAGTCCAACTCTCACATCCATACATGACCACTGGAAAAACCATAGCCTTGACTAGACGGACCTTTGTTGGCAAAGTAATGTCTCTGCTTTTTAATATGCTATCTAGGTTGGTCACAACTTTCCTTCCAAGGAGTATGCGTCTTTTAATTTCATGGCTGCAATCACTATCTGCAGTGATTTTGGAGCCCCCCAAAATAAAGTCTGACACTGTTTCCACTGTTTCCCCATCTATTTCCCACGAAGTGATGGGACTGGATGCCATGATCTTCATTTTCTGAATGTTGAGCTTTAAGCCAACTTTTTCACTCTACTCTTTCACTTATATTTATATGTGCTTTAATGCTTGTCCCTTAAACTTATAAGTACCAGGAGATCTGAATATACTGTTTGTTATATCTTCCACCATTTTATATCCATGTCAAGCCTAGCCCTAGCACATAGTAAGTGCTTGGGCTTCCCTAGTGGCTAAGTTGGCAAAAAATCCACCTGCAGTTCAGGAGACCAGGGGTTCTATCTCTGGGTCAAAAGATAGCCTGGAGAAGGGGAATGGCTACCCACTCCATTATTCTTATCTAGAGAATGCAATGGACAGAGGAGTCTGGTGGGCTAACAGTACATTCTTAGTATTCACTTAATCATAATAAGTAACATTTAATGAGCACTTACTGCACATGGAGCATTTTTATTGTTGCTTTATATCTATTAACTTGATTTTGTGGTCACAGCAGTCCTTTTGTAAATAAGGTAGCCCCAATTTTGCAGATAAAGAAGCTAAGGCACAAAAGAGTTAAGGAATTTGCCTAAGGTCACATAGGTAGAAACCCAGAATTTGTCAGGCGGTTCATCTTCAGAGCATGTGTTATTAACTACTCCCCAAAGCTAAATAAAAGAATTAATCTTGCCACCAATTGGTCACTGATAATTACTTTGGTTTCTAGCTCTAAATAGCTACAAGAAATAAATTGAAGTTCCTTCATACAAGCTATTTATTCTCCCAGTTCAGTGGATATGATGGAGTCTACAAGCACCCAGTCTGTTTTTAAAGGCTTGGTAGAACTAAACACTGATTTGTCTGCAAATATAAAACAAATTTCTCCTATTTACATTTTATTTAAAACATAATACCAATTCATTATATAATTACTGTCTCAGAGGGTAAAGCGTCTGCCTGCAATGCAGGAGACCTGGGTTCAATCTCTGGGTCAGGAAGATCCCCTGGAGAAGGAAATAGCAACCTACTCCAGTACTCTTGCCTGGAAAATCCCATGGACAGAGAAGGCTGGTAGACTACAGTCCATGGGATCGCAAAGAGTTGGACACGACTGAGGGATTGCTTGCCTGCATTACTTCATGTGAGAAAGTACATGAATCTTACTAGATTTCTTCTTTATCATGCCATGTTAGGTAATGCTATATTATTGTTGTTTTTTTTTTTTACACCAAAACCAAAATTATTTTGAAAGAGTGAAGAAAACACCATCTGTAACAACTGAAATCGGAATAACATTTTTTTTTCTATTCTCAAAAACACATTAGTGTTATATAATGAAAGGAAAAACGATTAGTCCCAGACAGCTTAACCGTGCCAAACAAGTATGCTAATTTTGTTGGCTTGGTTAGAAAACCATGAAATCAGAGGTTTATGCAGGGATTTGCAAATTACAGACTATTTTGGTAGATCCATATCTTTATACTTTAACACTAACACATTTAAAATGGGGTTGGATTTTAGGAAAGACACAAGAATGAAGAAAGTAAGTCAGTAAAGAGATGGAGAGAGGCAAGGAGGGGGGACAAATATTAGTTCTATATTTGATTAAAAATTGGCTGGATGATTTTACAATGAGAAGTAATTAATGTTATAGTAATAATTGCTTTGTATCTAGCAGGCATATTATTAATCTCATGTAACCCTCAGAACATTCCTGAAAGTTTGATGATACGATTTCCAAAACTAAAACATTTTCAGAATTAAATCATTTTATAAACTAAAACCCAAAGCTCAGATGAGTTAAGGAAAAGAAGTGGAAGTGGCCTGCAATGAGGACTTTATAGAGAGGGCTTTCAGGGTGCTGTGTGACCTCACCCCAGGGGAATGAGGGTGTGCATCACTTTCACCTTAAACTCAGCAAGAGAAAAAGCAAGGCCTTGACTTTGGGGATTCAGGTAGTGATGAATCTACTCTAGGTGGGAGAGGAGAGGTGGGAGACAGGTTGGAGATGACAGAGTAAAGAGAGAGAATGTTGCTTTGGGGGTGAGCTGTGCTTCTACTGAATGTGGACTCAAGATGTAGATTGCCTCTCACCAGATATAGAACTGGAGAATAGAGCCTGTTTAGGGCCATCAAAGGGCTTCCAGGGTGGCACTAGTGGGAAGGAACCCTCCCTGCCAATGCAGAATCCCATGGACAGAGGAGCCCAGCGGGCTATACTCCATCAAGTTGCATAGAGTCATAAACGACTGAAGCAACTTAGGACACAGGATCATTGTAAGTTGAACCTCTGCCAAGAGGATGATCTGGAAAGGTGTGACTCCAACAAAAGAATGAGTTGTTGGAAGTCCTGGATGATAAAGGAGAAGCTGAAAGTAGCCAGCTGGAGAAGTATTGCTTATATCAAGGGAACAGTGATCAGAGGTCCCCCAGTTAAAATGCCACATTGTTAGCATAGGGAGATAAAGAGCAGCAAACTATGAAAAACAGAGCCACTAATGCCTCCCCTACTAATATCCTCTTTTTACTGTTAGACACATTTTTCTTCATCTTTATCCTTGACCAATGCAAAGTAACTTGCAGCTTACTCCTGGTTAATGTCAAGAAGTGACCATGACCTTTGTAATAAAGAAACTCTTTCAATGAGACAAAATAGTCTAATGAAAAGGAGGTTCAAATTCTAACCCTTCCATATATTGTTCTTATAACTGAAGGCAATGAACTTGATTTTATGAATTTAAATTATTCTATTTGTGAAATTTAAATTTGAGGAAAATATCCTCTAAGATCTCTTCCCATTCTAATTACAGGATTTGGTGTGAAATTTTAGGAATTCAGATTCCACATTCAAATTTTGTGATAATTTGCTCCAACTATTACCTGATATTCTACTATTTTCACTCTAGGGAATAAAAATATTTGCTAAATAGAGTTATCATGTAAACAGGGATTTAAAGAAAATCAGCTGAGTTTAAATATTTTAGAAGTATCATTATATGTACAAAATTGTTATGTCAGTCGAATATTCTACTGGGCAAATTCTAGTTACAGTGAAAGACAAGAGAAAGAAGCCAGTTTTTTCTGAATTTTATAATGTAATTGTGTCAGCTCTGATTAGTCCCTCTCTCTTGGAAACCAAATAAAGTTTCAAGGTTGTTTTTTTCTTTTTTTTGTCCAATTCCTATGCAATAAGATCTCTTCGTATTGAAATATATTTGAGTTTTTTCAAATTGAATTGAAAATGACATATTGAGGTAAAATAATTTTCAAGCCTTTCAAAAGTTAGAGGAAAGCTTTTCTTATTTGGTGGGGAATATCAGGAAGGAGAAAGTCATAGATACTAAGACAATGCATATTTTTAAGGAGATTGATGAAAACATGCAACATCCTTGAAGAAATAAGTCCTGATATTTTCCCATCTTTATGTATAAAAACTAATGTTCAGAGAGTTTGATTTTCTCAAGATCAAACAATAACTTTATGTCAAAGAATGGGAGGGAAGCAGGCCTTGGCTCTCCCATTATATTTCAATTTCTTTGTCAGCTGCTCCTTTGATGGATGTCAGCATATCTTGTTTTCAGCTGAATTTCTTGCTTCTAGAAATTGCGCAGCAGGAAGTACTCTGTCAATAGAACCAGGTTTCCTTGAAATCGATTGAGGCTCTGGGCTTCCAGCTAAAACACCGCTCTTGTGTCAAACTACATGAAACAAGCACTTTTCTTAAATAAATGTGAACTCTGCCTTTCGTAGCAGCAAGGACCATTCAAGACACCAAATGAAAACAGCAAATTCTCTTGGGAGGGAGAAAGAAGTTGGCATTATCTTCAAAAGCAAAATTGAGCCATTTCACTGAAAAGAACTTCAAATGTGAGAAGCCAAATTGGTCTTCACTAAGCAACATCATTGCTTGGTCACTGTTTTCTAACAACTCTTGTCTTTTAGGCTTTGAGGCATATGTCTGCTGCAGAGATAGAAATGAGGATAGGAGAAATTAAATGACTACTATTAAAGGACTTCCCTGGTGGCTCAGACGGTAAAGCATCTGCCTACAATGCGGGAGACCTGGGTTCAATCTCTGGGTCGGGATTTCCTGGAGAAGGAAATGGCAATCCACTCCAGTATTCTTGCTTGGCAAATCCCACGGACAGAGGAGCGTGGTAGGCCACAGTCCACGGGGTTGCAAAGAGTCGGACACAACTGAGCGACTTCACTCACTTCACTCACTCACCTTTTACTTGACACCTACTTGGACTCTGTCTTCCCCTCCCTCCTCTTTGTCACTTTGGTTCTGTCCTTCATTCCTCCCTTTCCTCTTTCTCTCTTCATCTCCCTCCTGCCTTCCTTCTTTCCTTCCCTCTTAATGGTAATCTCTCTCCCCTAATTGGGGCCACACTTTTCTGGAACATTCTGACTACTCTTTCTCTTTCTTCTGCTCATTCTCCTCTCCTAAGGCTAATTCTGTCTTTCCCCCTCCAATCTCTACTGATTTCCACCCCATATCCAGTACAGGAGCTAACATTTTCTAACAAGCTAAAACCACAAAGAACTGTGATGGCTAAGCTCTTGTGTGTGGAATACTCTAAGTAGAAAATTAGCAAATGGGGACAACAGGTGTGGTTCATTAACAAGAACTAGCTTGGAGGCCTGGAGCATCACTCTATTGCCGAGAGTAACTTTCAGATATTCTTTTAAGGGTACTTCAAATGCAATCCCATCCATGGGGCAATTTCACCTCCAAGAAATAGCTTGTGATTCTTCATTTTTTATATGATTTATACCATTGGTGGTGGTTTAGTCTCTAAGTCATGTCCAATTCTTGTGACCTCATGGGCTATGGTCCTCCAGGCTCTTCTGTCCATGGGATTTCCCAGGCAAGAATATTGGTGTGGGTTGGCCTTTCCTTCTCCAAATTTATAGTATCATTCAACAGAAAACAGCATTTGTTTCTTTTGCCTAAGAAACTGTGCTTCCTGGAACTCCTCTCCATAATTTCAAGATCCTCTCCACCTCCTATTTCTATGGCTCCATTTTCTGCCTATTAGTTTCCTTAGCCCACGGTACTTTTAAAAAATATTTATTTATTTATTTGGCTACACTGGGTCTTAGTTACAGCATGCACTTCCCCCTCCCCTCAACTTACTTATTTTTAATTGAAGGAAAATTGCTTCACAATAGTATGTTGGCCTCTGCCATACATCAACATGGGTCAGCCATAAGTATACATGGGTCCCCTCCCTCTTAAACCTCCCTCCCATCTCCCACCCCTTCCTACCCCTTTAGGTTGTTACAGAGCCCCCGTTTGAATTCTCTGAGTCATACCGCAAATTCCCACTGGATATCTTTGTTACACATGGTAATGTACATGCTTCCAAGTTACTCTTGGAAGAGTAACTCATTTGTCCCACCCTCTCCTTCCTTCCCCTCCATGCGGGATCTTCAGTTGTACCATGTGGGATCTAGCTCCCTGACTAGGAATTGAACCCTGGCCTCCTGCACTGGGAGCATAGAGTCCCAGCCACTGGACCATCAGGGGAACCTCACCAACTTTATCTTCTTAATGATATGAGCAGGTATTTCAGTTTTCTGGCTATATTTTAACTTTTGAAACTCTGTGTATATTTGATCTGAGGTTTCCCTGCCCCTCTGAGGGGCTCTGGGAGGTGGAATTGAATGCTCCAAAGAAGACTGTATTGTGTAACTCCACCATGAGATTTGGCACTTCTTCCTGAAGCCTGCCCCTAGAACAACCCCTCAGGAATGTGGACAGGCAGAACCGAGACAGATGGAGCAGATGATGGAATTATTAGTTAAGATTAAAAGCATTTTTGTAGCATAAAAATTTTGGAAACTGTTGAGACACAAAACATATACACAGATCACTTTTTCCAAACACGAGACCAGAACGCTTGGTCTGACACACTCAAAAAGTCTGACAAAAGGAAGAAGGATTTGAAATTAGCACTTCTCCAAAGAATCTTGTTGATAGGAGTTTGTACATATAGGTTACAGAGAAACAGAGACATGAACTGGAAGGCCATGAACCACGTGTACATCATGTTGTGCTTCTCAAATGTTACTATGCACATAAATCACCGAGGATGGTGATAAAAAGGCAGATTTTTGCTTTTACAGATCTGAAGTAGTGCCTGAGAAGGTATTTTCTGACAAGGACCCTGATGATTGTGCATTTCTGACATCACACATAACCAGTGATGATGGCCTGAGGACCACCATTTAGAACCAACTATCCTGTGGGCCATGTCTTACTCATATTTGTCTCCCCAACAGCTGGTAAGAGTACACCAAACATGAAGATTTTTGTAAAACTGAATTGTATGCACTTTACATGTACACTAAATTATTTACTTTTCTAAGTAATGTTAAAGCATTGGTGTTATCCTGGGCTTCCCTTGTGGCTCAGTTGGTAAAGAATCTGCCTGTAATGTAGGAGATGCCAGTTCGATCCCTTGGTGGGGAAGATCTCTGGAGAAGGAAATTGCAAGCCACTCCAGTATTCTTACCTGGAAAATCCCATGGATAGATGAGCCTGGTGGGCTACAGTCCATGGGGTCACAAGCAGTCAGACATGACTGAGCAGCTAACATACATACATGCCATCATATTTTGCCAATGGGCAAATGTGAGAAGGGGACGACAGAGGATGGGAA
The DNA here is from genome assembly GCF_029407905.1 of Bubalus kerabau. Classification (NCBI taxonomy): domain Eukaryota; kingdom Metazoa; phylum Chordata; class Mammalia; order Artiodactyla; family Bovidae; genus Bubalus; species Bubalus kerabau. The sequence continues at coordinate 165,675,039 of NC_073626.1, forward strand.
GGTTGGATGGCGTCACTGACTCAATGGACATGAGTTTGAATAAACTGTGGGAGTTGGTGATGGACAGGGAGGCCTGGCGTGCTGAAGTCCGTGGGGTCGCAAAGAGTTGGACACGACTAAGCAACTGAACTGAACTGAACTGAAATGTGAGTTCAAGCATTTATTAATTCAGACCTGTATGAGTTATTCTAAAGATAAGCAATCATTACTGGCATGTAGGGTTCAAAACTTGTCAATGCAAGGAGCATCTTTGTTTTCAACCTAATTGCTTGATATGTCAAGATGACATCGGGAAGGTATTATGTTTAAGAGCATTTTATCTGGAGCCAGTCAGACTGGTCTGAATTCCAATTTCAATCCTTACCAGCACTGCAATTTAAGAAAGTTCACTATCCACAGCAAGGCTTAGTGTACTCTGTGAAATGGGAATAATAGCAATTCTTGCCTCATGGAGATGTTATGAAGGTTAAATGACTTACTATTTGTAAAACACTCAACATAGGCCCCGTCATACATCTTATGACAAAGCGTGGATCACATGGTGAGCCCAATAAGGAGCTAAGGATGTTTTACCCAGAGACTGACATATGCAATGCTTTGAAGAGCGTAACTTTTCTTGGAAATGAGTCCTGGAATTTCTCGTGGCTTACAGTTACTGGATGACTTTGTCCTATAAGAAAACTGTACCTTTCTATTTCAGTGCCCCAAATCAAAGTGAAGTCATCTCCGTTTGAAAAGTAAACTAGTTTTCTTTCACTGGATATTTATAAATGCACTCAGAACAGGATTAGACATATTGTCAAAAGTGAAATGAAAATTCTCACAGAAACTCTTGTTGAGAATATGGCACATAGTTGCTTAAGGATCTCTCTAACACTTCCCCCCACCTCACCTCACTTTTTTTTAGAACAAGTTGGACATACCAAGTTTTCCCTCCTAAGACTTTTGCCTCTGGCAAGAGGCACATTGTATATTTCCACCCACTGCCTTTTAATGACATGCAGAGAACAATGATTCACCCCAGTCAACATTCTAATATTATTGAAATATCTCCCTTAGTCCCCAACGCAATTTTCAAAACATATGAGTCAATAAGAACAAAGGGCATCAAACTGTCTTTGCTAAGTCATTTTCTGTTCCTCTCCTTCTGCCTAAATTCCCTCTGATCTGTAGTTTACCATCCAGCAAGAAGACAAATGATATTCCTAGTTAATTAATCAAAAATCACCCCCCAGTTATTTAGTAATATCCACAACTGCTTACAGATTGGCCACATTTAAGCCTATTTCATTGGTCTTTTATAGATTCAATTGTACTTTAGCTACATTCAAAGAGTGACATTAAATCTATTTCACCTCAGATTTTCACTTAATCTAATGAATTTGGGCCTCATTTGGAAATGATCACATCATTCACAAGTAAGAATGTATGATATGAAGCTGGATGATCCAAAATGATGCTGACCAGTGGGCCTTGATTCTTTGATGTCCAGCTTTTGAAAATGGAAACAAGTCAGAAGGAGAATTTCAAAAGGAAACTGCAGCAAACTCAGTTTCCTTCAATTAGCCACTCAGTACCAGGGGAAATAGTCTTTCTGCCTCCTGCTACTAATCAGCTTGTGCCCCAGGCTTAAGGGCGTTTTAATATTTTAACACTCCTCTTTTGGCTTGCAGCCCTGCAGATTTTTAATAGAAGGCTAAAGTTAACAATTAATTAGCACAGTCACACAGCACTGAAAGGGATTTGGACTAGTCTGAAAGAAAAGCTGATGGAAGCAAGTAAAACATTGGAGAACTGGGTTCTGATGTGACCGCTGTAGTCCTGATCCATGGACCTTTGATTCCTCTGTCTTTGTGATAGGGCTTTGGCAAGTCAGGTTAAGAATTTGCTTGCTGGCTGGCTTTCTCTCTTTTCTTCCCTCTTTCCTCCTCCCTTCTTTCTTTCCTTCCTTTCTTCCCCTTTCTCTCTCCTTTTCTCTCTCTTTCTAAAATATAAGATATTTTTTTTCTCTACTAGTGAGTATTTTATGCCAGCAAAAATAGAATGGGATTTTCTATCAACACTGTAATCCCAAACAATTCACTTTTTGAGACCAGGGATTTTAATCTGAAAATGAAGGAGTCAAATTAGTCTCTGAGGTCTGTTTTACTCTGAAAAGTTTTATTCAGAGTAAATGGAGCACAAGGACAAATGTGATGTTTGTTAACATTTGACAGATATTCAGTGGGGACCATATTAAGTAGGATATAACAATCTACCCCCCAACATGCAGCCTGTTGCCTTTGCTATATAGATAACAATTGATGTTTAGTTGCTAAGTGGTGATTGACTTTTTTGTGACCTCATGGACAGCAAGGAACTCAAACCAGTCAATCTTAAAGGAAATCAATTCTGTACATTCTTTGGAAGGACAGATGCTGAAGCTGAAACTCCAAAACTTTGGCCACATAATGTGAAGAGCTGACTCATTGGAAAAGAGTCTGATCCTGGGAAAGATTGAGGGCAGGAGGAGAAGGGGGTGACAGAGGACAAGATGGCTGGAAGGCATCACTGACTCAATGGACATGAGTTTGAGCAAATTCCAGGAGATGATGAAGGACAGGGAAACCTGGTGTGCTACAGTCCATGAGGCTGCAGAGAGTCGGACACGACTGAGGGACTGAACAACAAGGTGGACTGTAGCCATCCAGGCTCCTCTATCCATGGGATTTCCCAGGCAAGAATACTGGAGTATGTTGCCGTTTTCTTCTCCAGGGGATCTTCCCAACCCAGGGAGCAAACCCATGTCTCCTGCATTTCAGGTGGATTCTTTACCCCTGAGCCACAAGGAAAGCCTCCATAGATAAGAATAGTGAGGAGTGTAGCTGAATTGATTAAAGCCTGAGCACATACCACAACAGTGTTTGAAAATTCTGCCCTACTACTATGCAGACTGTCATTCATTCATTTATCCACCGTGATTCATCAGCCCTGTTACATGCTGGTATCTCTAACATGTGCCGGGAATATAGAGCTGAATTGAACATTAATACAAATGCATTTGATAGCATTTTTCAGGGAAATTTGGGTTAGAGTTGTTCTGGCAACTCTCCTGACTCCTCTTTCAGTCTTCATAACTCTATCAGTTCAGTTCAGTTCAGTTGCTCAGTCATGTCTGACTCTTTGCGACCCCATGAACTGCAGCATGCCAGGCCTCCCTGTCCATCACCAACTCCCGGAGTTCACCCAAACCCATGTCAATCGAGTCTGTGATGCCATCCAGCCATCTCAACCTCTGTCGTCCCTACTCCTGCCCTCAATCTGTCCCAGAATCAGGATCTTTTCAAATGAGTCAGCTCTTCGCATCAGGTGGCCAAAGTACTGGAGTTTCAGCTTCAACATCAGTCCTTCCAATGAACACCCAGGACTGATCTCCTTTAGGATGGACTGGTTGGATCTCCTTGCAGTCCATGGGACTCTCAAGAGTCTTCTCCAACAACACAGTTCAAAAGCATCAATTCTTTGGTGCTCAATTTTCTTTATAGTCCAACTCTCATATCCATACATGACCACTGGAAAAACCATAGCCTTGACTAGATAGATCTTTGTTGACAAAGTAATGTTTCAGCTTTGAAATATGCTGTATAAGTTAGTCATAACTTTCCTCCCAAGGAGTAAGCGTCTTTTAATTTCATGGCTGCAATCACCATCTGCAGTGATTTTGGAGCCCAGGAAAATAAAGTCAGCCACTGTTTCTACTGTTTCCCCATCTATTTGCCATGAAGTGATGGGACTGGATGCCATGATCTTAGTTTTCTGAATGTTGAGCTTTAAGCTAACTTTTTCACTCTCCTCTTTCACTTTCATCAAGAGGCTTTTTAGTTCTTCGCTTTCTGCCATAAGGGTGGTGTCATCTGCAAATTTGATTCCAGCTGTGCTTCCTCCAGCCCAGCATTTCTCATGATGTACTCTGCGTATAAGTTAAATAAGCAGGGTGAAAATATGCAGCCTTGATGTACTCCTTTTCATATTTGGAACCAGTCTGTTGTTCCATGTCCAGTTCCAACTATTGCTTCCTGACCTGCATATAGGTTTCTCAAGAGGCAGGTCAGGTGGTCTGGTATTCCCATCTCTTTCAGAATTTTCCAGTTTATTGTGATCCACACAGTCAAAGGCGTTGGCATAGTCTATAAAGCAGAAATAGACATTTTTTTGCTTTTTCCATGACCCAGCGGATATCGGCAATTTGATCTCTGGTTCCTCTGCCTTTTCTAAATCCTGCTTGAACATCTGGAAGTTCATGGTTCATGTACTGAACCGTGACTTGGAGAACTTTAAGCATCACTTTACTAGCATGTGAGATGAGTGCAATTGTGCAGTAGTTTGAGCATTCTTTGGCATTGCCTTTCTTAGGGATTGGAATGAAAAGTGACATTTTCCAGTCCTGTGGCCACTGCTGAGTTTTCCAAATGTACTGGCATATTGAGTGCAGCATTTTCACAGCATCATCTTTTAGGATTTGAAATAGCTCAACTGGAATTCCATCACCTCCACTAGTTTTGTTCGTAGTGATGCTTCCTAAGGCCCACTTGACTTGGCATTCCAGGATGTCTGGCTCTAGGTGAGTGTTCATACCATCGTGATTATCTGGGTCGTGAAGATTTTTTTTGTACAGTTCTTCTGTGTATTCTTGCCACCTCTTCTGTTAGGTCCATACCATTTCTGTCCTTTATTGTGCCCATCTTTGCATGAAATGTTCCCTTGGTATATCTAATTTTCTTGAAGAGATCCCCAGTCTTTCACATTCTATTGTTTTCCTCTATTTCTTTGCATTGATCGCTGAGGAAGGCTTTCTTATCTCTCCTTGCTATTCTTTGCAACTCTGCATTCAAATGGATATATCTTTCCTTTTCTCCTTTGCTTTTCACCTCACTTCTTTTCACAGCTATTTGTAAGGCCTCCTCCAACAGCCATTTTGCTTTTTTGCATTTCTTTTTCTTAAATAACTCTATACTGTGATTATAAGAAAGTTATATTGGGTAGCATTTTACACCTAAAATTTTTATAAGTAAAATGACTTGAAAGATAGAACAGGAAAAATCGGTCTTTCCATCTTTTTATCTCCCAAGCACCAAGAAAAGCCTAAGATATTTGTCAAACTAGTAAATATTTATCAACATTATGTGCTAGTTACTGGGTTATTTTTTTTTTTTTTTCTTTTGGTAAACTGGAACTTACCACGTGGTGCTGTGGGAAAGAATCCACTTTCCAATATGGGAGACAGTAGAGACATGTGTTCAACCCCTGGGTGAGGAAGATCCCCTGGAGGGAGTAGTGGCAACCCATTCCAGTATTCTTGCCTGGAAAGTTCCACAGACAGAGGAGCATGGCAGGCTACAGTACATGGGGTCCCAAAAGAGTCAGACATGACTGAGTACACTTGGTAAATTACACTGAGGTAGAATTACGTATAATACATAAAATAAATCATACATATTTTCAGTATAAAATCTGATGATATTTGAGAAATGTTTACCCCATGTTGATGATATTTGAGAATTGATGCTTTGAACTGTGGTGTTGGAGAAGACTCTAGAGAGTCCCTTGGACTGCAAGGAGATCCAATCAGCCCATCCTAGAGGAAATCAGTCCTGAATATTCTTTGGAAGGACTGATGCTGAAGCTGAAGCTCCAATACTTTGGCTACCTGGTGCCACAAGCTGACTCACTAGAAAAGACCCTGATGCTGGGAAAGATTGAAGGTGGGAGGAGAAGAGACGACAGAAGTTGAGATGGTTGGAATGCATCAGTGACTCAATGGACATGAATTTGCACAAGCTCTAGGAGATGGTAATGGAGAGGGAAGCCTGGCATGCTACAGTCCATGAGATCACAAAGAGTCGGACATGATTGAGCGACTAAACAGCAAGGGATATTCAACATCTTTCCATGTCCTTAATAACCACTTACATAATTTATTTTGTGAAGCGTCTTTACAAAACAAACTTGTGAATTATAAGAGTTCTTATATATTCTGGAAACAACGTTCATGTGAGAGATATATTTTTATTTTAATTTGTGTCCTGCCTTTCTACTTTCTTAATGGTCTTTTGATGAGCAGGAGCAAACTTTTATTTTTTTAATGAAAAGTTTTCCTTTCCTTTCTTTTCTTCTTTTTTCTTTTCAAGATTTATTTATTTTTAGCTGTACTGGGTCTTTGTTGCTGCATGTGGGCTTTCTCTAGTAGTGGTGAGCATGGGGAAATCTTTAGCTGCAGTGCCCAGGTTTCTCATGGCGGTGGCTTCTCTTACTGCAGAGCACAGGCTCTAATGCACACGAGCTTCCATAGTTGCAGCGTGTGGGCTCAGTAGTTGTGGCTTGTGGGCTGTAGATCATAGGTTCAACAGTTGTGACACACAAGCTTAGCTGTCCCTCTGTATGTGGGATCTTAGTTCCCAAACCAGGGATTGAACACATGTCACCTGCATTAATGGGTGAATTTTCAACAACTGGATCACCAGGGAAGTCCCAGATTTTTGCTTCTGACAAAGCCTAATTTATGAATTTTATGTTTAGTGATTTTCATGTCTATGTATATATGCCTTTATCTTGCAAAGGTTTTTTGATTTTTGTTTTCTTTCAGGAGCTTTAGAGTTTTCCCTTTACCTTTAGATCTATGGTTCATCTTGCATTAATCTTTGTGTGTGTGTGAGGTTCTTTTTTTCCTTGATAAACATTCAATAGTATCAGCATTTGTTGAGATTTTTCTTTTCCCATTGAACGGCTTTGATACATTTTTCAAAATCAATTCATCATACACGTATGAATCTACTTCTGGACTCTTGATTTTATCCCATTAATATAATTGTATGTTGTTGCTTAGTTGCTAAGTCATCTCTGACTCTTTGGACTGCAGCACGCCAGGCCTCCCTGTCCATCACCAGTTCCTGGAGGTTACTCAAACTCATGTCTATTGAGTCGGTGATGCCATCCAACCATCTCATCCTCTCTCATCCCCTTCTCCTCCCACCTTCAATATTTCCCAGCATCAGGGTCTTTTCAAATGAGTCAGCTCTTCACATCAGGTGGCCAAAGTATTGGAGTTTCAGCTTCAGCATCAGTTCTTCCAATGAATGCTCAGGACTGATTTCCTTTAGGATGGTGTTTAGTATAACCTGGTTATAAATATTTAACTATAAATATTTCTTATATGCACTTTATCCGATTGAGAAGGCTTGTCTGATTTTGTTGAGAATTTTATTATGAATAAATGACTAAACAATTTTGCTAGGGGTTGATCAACTTTACTGTTCTTTTTAAAGAACAAGTGTTTATTTTTCTCTATCTTTTTGTCTTTTCTCTGCCTTCAATCTTTCCCAGAATCAGGGTCTTTTCCAATGATTTGGCTCTTCGAATTAGGTGGCCAAAGGACTGGAGCTTCAGCCTCAGCATCAGTCCTTCCAATGAATAGTCAGGATTGATTTCCTTTAGGATGTACTGTTTGGATCTCCTTGCTGTCCAAGGGACTCTTAAGAGTCTTATCCAATCCCACAGTTCAATAGCATCAATTCTTTGGTGCTCAGCCTTCTTTATGGTCCAACACTCACATCCATACATGACTACTGGAAAAACCACAGCTTTCACTAGACAGACTTTGTTGGCAAAATAATTCCTCTGCTTTTCATTATGCTGTCTAGGTTTGTCATAGTTTTTCTTTCAAGGAACCAGCATCTTTTAATTTTCCTTTAATTTCCTTAAAGGTCTTTAATTTCCTTAAAAGAGAAATGTCTTACTAAAATATAAGCTTCATGAGGACATACATTTTATCTATGTTGTTTTCAAATATTTTATCATCTAAAACTGCCAGGCTAATATTAGTTATTCAATAAGTATTTGTGCCTAAGTGATTGAGCTAATATAACTAACTTTGATCTTTGATTCTACTTAAGTTAAAAATGACCAGTAATTGAATTTCCTTAGCCTTTTCTTTGACTATTATTTCTAAGAGATATAGTTGTTCAAGACGGAAAAGATTCAATGACCAAAAATTGGGGAAAACACTGTCCTAACCACCTCCTCTTGGAAATTAATAATACAAATGATCATATAAAAGTTTTGAAAACCCCACAGCAAAGAAATCTTCTACTATAAAGAAAAGGAAGTCAAATTCTTTATCTGCAAGAAATTTATTGTTTGGAAAGGAGATAGGAAAAAAAAGTAGAAATTGCTATAGACTATAGAAAGCACAGTAGAACAAGGGGGAAGAAGCAGTGTTCAGAGAGTTACATAGCAGTTTCAAGAAGGCTGAAATCACTTTTTGTTGAAATAGGGTAGGGGGATTTCATAAACAAAATGATCTTTCAGCTGGCCCTTGAAGATGGGTAGGAAGGTGTGGGTTGTAGAGGACATACTAGGCAGAAGCAGTAACAGGAGTGATGCCATGGAGTCAGGAACATGTGTTAAATTCAACAAGAGAATAGGGCAGTAGTGAGAAATGGAGCTGGACAAATGTTTTGGAGACATCTTCTGAAACTTTTGAACATAAGTTATGATGCATCTGTGCAACCCTTGGTCAAATCCCTTGGACCACCAACGGTTTCTGAAAATGGGAGTTAAGATTGGAATGCTGTGCTGCTAAGCTTTCTACAAACAATTCTGTCTTGCTAGAAGATTAATTTACCTCATTTACCAGTGTCTGTTTTTCATATTACTAGGAAAACTTTCCATTATATTTCCCTGGGAAAGAATGGTAAAGCACGTAAGTGCATTCTTAAATTTTAATCTCCCCACCAGTACAGTATACATTCACTCTTCATTGTGTGTGTTCATTGGAAACATTTCTCTATTTTATTATTTTCATTTCTATTCTATCTCCATCAGCTTGCCTCATTCAAATATACATTTGAATTCAAATATACTAGTTTGCTATTGTTTTCAAAGTAGAGAAAATGTGTTATCTTTTTGCTTGCATTTTTTTCAAATCATTAATTATATTTTAGTTTAAGAGAAAACAAATACAGATCTAACCTTCCCCATAATTCAAGTCATTGGTAAAATGGTGCCTTTCATTTGTTTCTCTGAGTTAATCAAACACTGTACTAAGATCTTTCCATAACACTGTTTACTTTCCTTCATAGATTTAATATAATCTTTCAAGTTTAGACATTATGTTGCCTTGAGAAATACATAATTTCAGAGAGTTTCAACCTTATATTTAAAGCAAGAATTTAAACAATCAGCTGAAGTTGAAGCTCCAATACTTCCTCAGTGTAAAAGACCCTGATACTGGCAAAGATTGAAGGCAAAAGAAAGTTTACAGCAGAGGATAAGATAGATAGCATCACTACCCAATGGACATGAATTTGAGAAAATTCTGGGAGAGAGTGGAGGACAAGGGAAGCTGGCATGCTGCAGTCCATATGGTTGCAAAGAGCCAGACAGGACTTAGTGACTGAACAACAACAACAGCAAAATAAATAATCATGTGTTTGGTTTAATTGAAAATAATTTCATTCTATTATTATCTCTATCTGTAAGACATCCATTAATTTCTCTGCAAGTGTATCACTAAAGCAATAAATGAATAACTAAATAAATATTACTGAGTCACTGGAATATTTTATATATAAATATAATATATAATATTTATAATATAAATAAATTTAATAAATATATAAATAAATATAAATATAAAAAATAAAAATATAAAAAAATAAATATAAATAAATATAAAATAAATAAATATAATATAAATAAATTTATAATATAAAATATTTTATATATTTTTATTTTATGTGTATATTTTATCCCATTACATATACAATAAAATATATTTATTTTTATAAACAATATTTATTCATTTTTTAATGACTCAATTACAAAAAAATTAATGAATACAGTTTAATGTTACTTTAAGGATGTTTACTTCCTGGATTGCTAGAAAAGTTCACTCAATAAAAACATGATCTTAAAATTGACACTGAGAAGGTCTCAAAAATATCATTGCTAATGTTTTGAAAATTGTGGCTTAAGTTGCATAATTTGCGTAAAAGAATAGTGCAGAGAACAATTTTTGGAGAAAATTTGAAATTTAGATTCTTATAGAGTAGGAGCAAGGATGTTAGTATTTATTTGAATCAGTTACCATATCTAAATAAACTAGACTAGAAAAGTATATTCATAGCATTTTTACCCATATAGTGAATATCAGATATTCTTGAAATCACATATATTGTCTTATTATCCCAAATCATCTACCTTCATTTAGTGAACTACTTAATGTTTACAAATGTAAGCTTTTCCTAAATACATGAGAATATATTTACTCAGATTTTACACTGTGTATTCTATTTTAATATAAAAGCATGAAATTGTATTTTTTATTTCTTGCCAGTTGTATAAGTAAAAATTAGTGTCAAACAAGTTTCCTAGAAGTAGATCTAGATATCTTTATTCAGTTATTTTTTTATTTTTTTTTATTCAGAGGTAATTCATATTTTAATTAATTGAATCATTTAATAATGGTGGTGATGGAATTCCAGTTGAGCTATTCCAAATCCTAAAAGGTCATGCTGTGAAAGTGCTCAATATGCCAGCAAATTTGGAAAACTCAGCAGTGGCCACAAGACTGGAAAAGGTCACTTTTCATTCCAATCCCTATGAAAGGCAATCCCGAAGAATGCTCAAGCTACCACAAAATTGTACTCATTCCACATCCTAGTAGAGTAATGCTTAAAATTCTCCAAGCCAGGCTTCAACAATACGTGAACCGTGAGCTTCCAGATGTTCAAGCTGGTTTTAGAAAAGGCAGAGGAACCAGAGATCAAATTGCCAACATCCGCTGGATCACTGAAAAAGCAAGAGAGTTCCAGAAAAACATGTATTTCTGCTTTATTGACTACGCCAAAGCCTTTGACTGTGTAGATCCCAATAAACTGTGGAAAATTCTGAAAGAGATGGGAATACCAGACCACCTGACCTGCCTCTTGAGAAACCTGTATGCAGGTCAGGAAGCAACAGTTGGAACTGGACATGGAACAACAGACTGGCTCCAAATAGGTAAAGGAGTACGTCAAAGCTGTATATTATCACCTTGCTTATTTAACTTATATGCAGAGTATATATCATGAGAAACACTGGGCTGGAGGAAGCACAAGCTGGAATCAAGTTTGCCAGGAGAAATATCAATAACCTCAGATATGCAGATGACACCACCCTTATGGCAGAAAGTGAAAAAGAACTAAAGAGCCTCTTGATGAAAGTGAAAGAGGAGAGTGAAAAAGTTGGCTTAAAGCTCAACATTCAGAAAACTAAGATCATGGTATCCGGTCCCATCACTTCATGGCAAATAGATGGGGAAACAGTAGAAACAGTGGCTGACTTTATTTTGGGGGGCTCCAAAATCACTGCAGATGTTGATTGCAGCCATGAAATTAAAAGATGCTTACTCCTTGGAAGGAAAATTATGACCAACCTAGACAGCATATTTCAAAGCTGAGACATTACTTTGCTAACAAAGATCTGTCTAGTCAAGGCTATGGTTTTCCCAGTGGTCATGTACGGATATGAGAGTTGGACTATAAAGAAAGTTGAGCACCAAAGAATTGATGCTTTTGAACTCTGGTGCTGGAGAAGACTCTTGAGAGTCCCTTGGACTGAAAGGAGATCCAACTAGGCCATCCTAAAGGAGATCAGTCCTGGGTGTTCATTGGAAGGGCTGATGTTGAAGCTGAAACTCCAGTTCTTTGGCCACCTGATGCGAAGAGCTGACTCATTTGAAAAGACCCTAATTCTGGGAATGGCTGAGGGGAGGAGGAGAAGGGGATGACAGAGGATGAGATGGCTGATGGCATCACCGACTCAACAGACACGCGTTTGGGTGGACTCCAGGAGTTGGTGATGGACAGGGAGGCCTGGCATGCTGCAGTTCATGGGATCACAAAGAGCTGGATATGACTGAGTGACTGAACTGAACTGAATAATAGTGGTGCATTTTCTAATCAGAATATTCATTGTCATCATCATTTTGTAAATATCCCTGAAAACAATGTTATTCAATGGGCACCATTTTTACAGAATTTTCTTTAAAAAATCCATACAAAAATCATAAACTATGGTGAACTCACTTGAATGGCTTACAGCTCTATTTCAAAAGAACCAGAAAATTTTCTGCTCAAAGATTTGGTGGATGAAGAGAGGTCACTGGGATTAGTGACATCAATAGCCAATCATATGCAATCAGCTTTTTATGAAGCTATAATCTATTTAATCATTCAGTAAGCAATAGACCATGGATAAGTACATCAAAGCTGAGGTCTCAGTACTGACTGCATTATTCCCTCACTAACAATGGAAAGAAGATAGGTGAGACAGGAGGGATGTTTATTCAGTTATTAAACATAGATTTGTAAAAAATGATGTCGTGAGTCCTTCTACATAAACTTTTATGTGCCTATCCAGTTCTTCAATTCAGTTCAGTTCAATCGCTCAGTCGTGTCTGACTCTTTGCAACCACATGGACTACAGCACGCCAGGCCTCCGTGTCCATCATCAACTCCTGGGGACTATTCAAACTCATGTCTATTAAGTCGGTGATGCCATCCAACCATCTCATCCTCTGTTGTCCCCTTCTCCTCCTGCCCTCAATCTTTCCCAGCATCAGGGATTTTCAAATGAGTCAGCTCTTCGCATCAGGTGGCCAAAGTATTGGAGTTTCAGCTTCAACATCAGCCTTTCCAATGAACATTCGGGACTGATTTCATTTAGGATGAACTGGTTGGATCTTGCAATCCAAGGGACTCTCAAGAATCTGCTCCAACATCAGAGTTCAAAAGCATCAATTCTCCAGTGCTCAGGTTTCTTTCTACTCCAACTCTCACATCCATATATGACTACTGGAAAAACCATAGCCTTGACTAGATGGACCTTTGTTGGCAAAGTAATGTCTCGGCTTTTAAATATGCTGTCTAGATTGGTCATAACTTTCCTTCTAAGGAGTAAGCGTCTTTTTATTTCATGGCTGCAGGCACCATATGCAGTGATTCTAGAGCCCCCCAAAATAAAGTTTGGCATTGTTTCCACTGTTCCCCATCTATTTGCCATGAAGTGATGGGACCAGATACCATGATCTTTGTTTTCTGAATGTTGAGCTTTAAGCCAACGTTTTCACTCTCCTCTTTCACTTTTATCAAGAGGCTCCTTAGTTCTTCTTCACTTTCTGCCATAAGGGTGGTGTCATCTGCATATCTGAGGTTATTGATATTTCTCCCGGCAAACTTGATTCCAGCTTGTGCTTCATCCAGCCCAGCATTTCTCATAATGTACACTGCATATAAGTTAAATAAGCAAGGTGACAATATACAGCCTTGATGTACTCCTTTTCCTATTTAGAACCAGTCTGTTATTCCATGTCCAGTTCTAACTGTTGCTTCCTAACCTGCATACAGATTTCTCAAGAGGCAAGTCAGGTGGTCTGGCATTCCCATTTGTTGAAGAATTTTCCACAGGTTATTGTGATCCACACAGTCAAAGGCTTTGGCATAGTCAGTAAAGCAGAAATAGATGTTTTTCTGGAACTCTCTTCCTTTTTCCATGATCCAGCAGATGTTGGCAGTTTGACCTCTGGTTCCTCTGCCTTTTCTAAATCCAGCTTGAACACCTGGAAGTTCATGGTTCACATATTGTTGAAGCCTGCCTTGGAGAATTTTGAGCATTACTTTGCTAGCATGTGAAATGAGTGCAATTGTGCAGTAGTTTGAGAATTCTTCGGGATTGCCTTTCTTAGGGATTGGAATGAAAAGTGACTTTTTCCAGTCCTGTGGTCACTGCTGAGTTTTCCAAATTTGCTGGCATGTTGAGTGCAGCACTTTCACAGCATCATCTTTTAGGATTTGAAATAGCTCAACTGGAATTCCATCACTTCCACTAGCTTTGTTCATGGTGGTGCTTCCTAAGGCCCACTTGACTTCACATTCCAGGATGCCTGGCTCTAGGTCAGTGACCACACCATCGTGATTATCTGGGTCATGAAGATCTTTTTTGTACAGTTCTTCTGTGTATTCTTGCCACCTCTTCTTAATATCTTCTGCTTATGTTAGGTCCATACCATTTCTGTCCTTTATTGAGCCCATCTTTGCATGAAATGTTCCCTTGGTATCTCTAATTTTCTTGAAGAGATCTCTAGTATTTCCCATTCTATTGTTTTCCTCTATTTCTTTGCATTGATCACTGAGGAAGCCTTTTTTTTTTTTTATCTCTCCTTGCTATTCTTTGGAACTCTGCATTCAAATAGGTATATCTTTCCTTTTCTCCTTTGCTTTTGGCTTTTCTTCTTTTCACAGCTATTTGTAAGGCCTCCTCAGACAGGCATTTTGCTTTTTTGCATTTCTTTTTCTTAGGGATGGTCTTGATCCCTGTCTCCTGTACAATGTCACGAACCTCCGTCCATAGTTCATCAGGCACTCTATCAGATCTAGTCCCTTAAATCTGTTTCTCACTTCCACTGTATAATCATTAGGAATTTGATTTAGGTCATACCTGAATGTCTAATGGTTTTCCCTATTTACTTCAATATAACTCTGAATTTGGCTATAAGGAGTTCATGATCTGAGCCACAGTCAGCTCCCGGTTTTATTTTTGCTTACTGTATAGAACTTCTCCATCTTTTGCTGCAAAGAATGTAATCAATCTGATTTCGGTGTTGACCATCTGGTGATGTCCGTGTGTAGAGTCTTCTCTTGTGTTGTTGGAAGTGGGTGTTTGCTATGACCAGTGCACTCTTTTGGCAGAACTCTATTTGCCTTTGCCCTGCTTCATTCTGTACTCCAAGGCCAAATTTGCCTGTTACTCCAGGTGTTTCTTGGCTTCCTACTTTTGCCAGTCCTCTATAAAGAAAAGGACAAGTTTGGGGTGTTAATTCTGGAAGGTCTTGTAAGTCTTCATAGAACCATTCAACTTCAGCTTCTTCAGCATTACTGGTCGTGGCATAGACTTGAATTATTGTGGTATTGAATGGTTTGCCTTGGAAATGCCTTGGAGATCATTCTGTTGTTTTTGAGAGTGCATCCAAGGACTGCATTTCGGACTCCTTTGTTGACTATGATGGCTACTCCATTTCTTCTAAGGGATCCTTGCTTTAAAATAAATTATTAGGATGAAAGATTTATGAGTCTTGGTATGTATTTCCAAGTTACTCTTCATAATACTATGAGAATACTGTTTCACAATATTCACATCAAAAATTGGGCATTATAAATTCCAAAAATTAATTGATTTGATATGTGAAATGCTGTTTCATTATTAAAAACTTGCATTTATTTTTAGTGAATTTGAAAATGATTAAATAAATTATATAGTGTCACCATGTAATGAGATATTGTATCTCCATCCTAAATTATGGTTTTCTCCCTACTTGAAATTTCCATTCAGTCTTAATTTTATGCAAATTCTAAAGTTCTGGTGTCTTAAGTGAATAAAACCAGGTAAACAGCAATCCAAATGGAAATGCTGTCATCCTGTTCATGTTGATGAGAGATCAACATGTAATAGGAACTGTTGTGAACACTACACATAACAAAGTCTTTCCATTCTTACATCAATGCTATGCATGCATGCTAAGTCACTTCAATCATGCCCGACTCTGTGTGACCATATGGACAGCAGCCCACCAGGCTCCTCTGTCCACGGGATTCTCTGGGCAAGAATACTGGAGTGGGTTGCCATTTCCTTCTCCTCACAGCAATCCTATAAGCTGGTATTATTATCCTTCCATTTGAAAATGAGGAAGCCAAAGCACGTGGAAGCTCAATATGGTGCCTGGATCCATACAGCCAGCAAATAAGCAGGCTGGGATTCATATTCAAGTAATATTGCTCCAAAAGTGATGCTCTTCCTGTTTATATTATACTCCAAGGCTTAATCAAGTCTGGAGATACTATGCATGACTGTGGACTCAGAACTGCCTCACTAAAAGAATCAATAACAGTTGCACTGGAAGAGGGTTACATTAACAAGGAACTTCACAAGTTAACTAAAATTATTCATTCTCATAATGCCAAGAATTAAAGCTCTTCTTAACTAAGCTTCTTTGTCCTTTCTTAGGGAAAAGAAAGTATTTCACTGAATTATGAAACCCAATAAATGCTCTATTCCTCTGCAGCTCTTTCAATATCATCATTAGTTCTAGGACCCCAGAAAGCTCTGAAATGTTCTTTAAATCATACCTATACTAAACAGTCATTTGCATTATAAGCACTTTCCAAATGTACTGCTCCAGTATGAGGGTGATGTGAAAAATAAACAAAATCTCTTTGTAATAAAATTATTTTCTTATGAGAATCAACTTTTCTGATCACAGAGCTTATATTCCTCGTTTGATTGTTTAAGCTCTATCTTTATCACACAACTTTATCAGCTGAAGAGACAAGTCACTATTTTCAGTGATGACAACTCAAACAAATCTGATATCTGCAGAACCAACAGCTATCTCAAGATTATCATAAAGGCTTTGGGCTCATAACACTAAAGAAAAGACTCAAATTGCATTGGTAATGATATAATTAAAGGTGAATGCTTTTTTAAAAAACAAAATACCCCAAAATGATGGACATAGATTGTGAAAATGTGGATATAGGGATGAGCTGTGTTGTGCTTAGTCGCTCAGTCATGTCCAACTCTTTGCGACCCCATGGACCATAGTGCACCAGGCTCTTCTATCTGAGGGGATTCTCTGGGCAAGAATACTGGAATGGGTTGCCACGCCCTCCTCCAGGGGATCTTCCCAACCCAGGGATTGAACCCAGGTCTCCCATATTGCAGGTGGATTCTTTACCAACTGAGTCACCAAGGAAGCAGATATGGGGATAATAGTGGATTATTACAGCTCCTACATGATATGAGGGTTTCTTAGACGATGAGAGAAGGGATATATTTACACAATTGAGATAAAGAGTACCTCAGTTTTACCTGGTATTTTATGACTAATATGCTAAGGGGAAGAAGCATCAAAAATCAGAAGGGCTCAGGGACTTCTCTGGCAGTCCAGTGGTTAAGACTTCATCTTCCAATGCAGGGGATATGGCTTCCATCCCTGGTCAAGGATCCCACATGCCTCCTGGCCAAAAAACCAAAACATAAAACAGAAGTAATATTGTAACAAATTCAATAAAGACTTTAAAATATGGTACATAAAAAAAAAAATCTTAAAAAAAAATCCGAATTGTTGTTCAGTTGCTAAGCTGTGTCTGACTCTTTGCGACCCCCATGGGCTGAAACATGTCTGCCTTCCCTTTCCTCCACTATCTCTCGGAGGTTGCTTAAACTCATGTCCTTTGAGTTGGTAATGCCATCCAACCATCTCATCCTCTGTCTCACCTTCTCATAATAAAGCCTTAAAAAAATCAAAATAGCTCATATCTATTGTAACATTTTTTTTAATTTTTTTTAAATTTTATTATATTTTTAAACTTTACATAATTGTATTAGTTTTGCCAAATACCAAAATGAATCTGCCATAGGTATACATGTGTTCCCCATCCTGAACCCTCCTCCCTCCTCCCTCCCCATTCCATCCCTCTGGGTCGTCCCAGTGCACCAGCCCCAAGCATCCAGTATCGTGCATCGAACCTGGACTGGCAACTCGTTTCATACATGATATTTTACATGTTTCAATGCCATTCTCCCAAATCTTCCCACCCTCTCCCTCTCTCGCAGAGTCCATAAGACTGTTCTATACATCAGTGTCTCTTTTGCTGTCTCGTACACAGGGTTATTGTTACCATCTTTCTAAATTCCATATATATGCGTTAGTATACTGTATTGGTGTTTCTCTTTCTGGCTTACTTCACTCTGTATAATAGGCTCCAGTTTCATCCACCTCATTAGAACTGATTCAAATGTATTCTTTTTAATGGCTGAGTAATACTCCATTGTGTATATGTACTACCACTTTC
The DNA here is from genome assembly GCF_029407905.1 of Bubalus kerabau. Lineage (NCBI taxonomy): Eukaryota > Metazoa > Chordata > Mammalia > Artiodactyla > Bovidae > Bubalus > Bubalus kerabau. Next base: position 165,692,966 of record NC_073626.1, read on the forward strand.
TTATCCATTCATCTGCTGATGGACATCTAGGTTGCTTCCATGTCCTGGCTATTATAAACAGTGCTGAAATGAACATTGGGGTACATGTGTCTCTTTCCCTTCTGGTTTCCTCAGTGTGTATGCCCAGCAGTGGGATTGCTGGATCATAAGGCAGTTCTATTTCCAGTTTTTTAAGGAATCTCCACATTGTTCTCCATAGTGGCTGTACTAGTTTGCATTCCCACCAACAGTGTAAGAGGGTTCCCTTTTCTCCACACCCTCTCCAGCATTTATTGCTTGTAGACTTTTGGATCGCAGCCATTCTGACTGGTGTGAAATGGTACCTCATAGTGGTTTTGATTTGCATTTCTCTGATAATGAGTGATGTTGAGCATCTTTTCATGGGTTTGTTAGCCATCTGTATGTCTTCTTTGGAGAAATGTCTATTTAGTTCTTTGGCCCATTTTTTGATTGGGTCATTTATTTTTCTGGAGTTGAGCTGTGGGAGTTGCTTGTATATTCTCGAGATTAGTTGTTTGTCAGTTGCTTCATTTGCTATTATCTTCTCCCATTCTGAAGGCTGTCTTTTCACCTTGCTTATAGTTTCCTTTGATGTGCAGAAGCTTTTAAGGTTAATTAGGTCCCATTTGTTTATTTTTGCTTTTATTTCCAATATTCTGGGAGGTGGGTCATAGAGGATCCTGCTGTGATGTATGTCAGAGAGTGTTTTGCCTATGTTCTCCTCTAGGAGTTTTATAGTTTCTGGTCTTACGTTGAGATATTTAATCCATTTTGAGTTGATTTTTGTGTATGGTGTTAGAAAGTGTTCTAGTTTCATTCTTTTACAAGTGGTTGACCAGATTTCCCAGCACCACTTGTTAAAGAGATTGTCTTTAATCCATTGTATATTCTTGCCTCCTTTGTCAAAGATAAGGTGTCCATATGTGCGTGGATTTATCTCTGGGCTTTCTATTTTGTTCCATTGATCTATATTTCTGTCTTTGTGCCAGTACCATACTGTCTTGATAACTGTGGCTTTGTAGTAGAGCCTGAAGTCAGGTAGGTTGATTCCTCCAGTTCCATTCTTCTTTCTCAAGATCGCGTTGGCTATTCGAGGTTTTTTGTACTTCCATACAAATTGTGAAATTATTTGTTCTAGCTCTGTGAAGAATGCTGTTGGTAGCTTGATGGGGATTGCATTGAATCTATAGATTGCTTTGGGTAGTATACTCATTTTCACTATATTGATTCTTCCAATCCATGAACATGGTATATTTCTCCATCTGTTAGTGTCCTCTTTGATTTCTTTCACCAGTGTTTTATAGTTTTCTATATATAGGTCTTTAGTTTCTTTTAGGTAGATATATTCCTAAGTATTTTATTCTTTCCGTTGCAATGGTGAATGGAATTGTTTCCTTAATTTCTCTTTCTGTTTTCTCATTATTAGTGTATAGGAATGCAAGGGATTTCTGGGTGTTGATTTTATATCCTGCAACTTTACTATAGTCATTGATTAGTTCTAGTAATTTTCTGGTGGAGTCTTTAGGGTTTTCTATGTAGAGGATCATGTCATCTGCAAACAGTGAGAGCTTTACTTCTTCTTTTCCAATTTGGATTCCTTTGATTTCTTTTTCTGTTCTGATTGCTGTGGCCAAAACTTCCAAAACTATGTTGAATAGTAATGGTGAAAGTGGGCACCCTTGTCTTGTTCCTGACTTTAGAGGAAATGCTTTCAATTTTTCACCACTGAGGATAATGTTTGCTGTGGGTTTGTCATATATAGCTTTGATTATGTTGAGGTATGTTCCTTCTATTCCTGCTTTCTGGAGAGTTTTTATCATAAATGGATGTTGAATTTTGTCAAAGGCTTTCTCTGCATCTATTGAGATAATCATATAGTTTTTATTTTTCAATTTGTTAATGTGGTGTATTACATTGATTGATTTGTGGATATTGAAGAATCCTTGCATCTCTGGGATAAAGCCCACTTGGTCATGGTGTATGATCTTTTTAATGTGTTGTTGGATTCTGATTGCTAGAATTTTGTTAAGGATTTTTGCATCTATGTTCATCAGTGATATTGGCCTGTAGTTTTCTTTTTTTGTGGGATCTTTGTCAGGTTTTGGTATTAGGGTGATGGTGGCCTCATAGAATGAGTTTGGAAGTTTACCATCCTCTGCAATTTTCTGGAAGAGTTTGAGCAGGATAGGTGTTAGCTCTTCTCTAAATTTTTGGTAGAATTCAGCTGTGAAACCGTCTGGACCTGGGCTTTTGTTTGCTGGAAGATTTTTGATTACAGTTTCAATTTCCGTGCTTGTTATGGGTCTGTTAAGATTTTCTATTTCTTCCTGGTCGAGTTTTGGAAAGTTGTACTTTTCTAAGAATTTGTCCATTTCTTCCACGTTGTCCATTTTATTGGCATATAATTGTTGATAGTAGTCTCTTATGATCCTTTGTATTTCTGTGTTGTCTGTTGTGATCTCTCCATTTTCATTTCTAATTTTATTGATTTGATTTTTCTCCCTTTGTTTCTTGATGAGTCTGGCTAATGGTTTGTCAATTTTATTTATCCTTTCAAAAAACCAGCTTTTGGTTTTGTTGATTTTTGCTATGATCTCTTTTGTTTCTTTTGCATTTATTTCTGCTCTAAGTTTTAAGATTTCTTTCCTTCTACTAACCCTGGGGTTCTTCATTTCTTCCTTTTCTAGTTGCTTTAGGTGTAGAGTTAGGTTATTTATTTGACTTTTTTCTTGTTTCTTGAGGTGTGCCTGTATTGCTATGAACTTTCCCCTTAGGACTGCTTTTACCGTGTCCCACAGGTTTTGGGTTGTTGTGTTTTCATTTTCATTCGTTTCTATGCACATTTTGATTTCTTTTTTGATTTCTTCTGTGATTTGTTGGTTATTCAGCAGCGTGTTGTTCAGCCTCCATATGTTGGAATTTTTAATAGTTTTTCTCTTGTAATTGAGATCTAATCTTACTGCATTGTGGTCAGAAAAGATGCTTGGAATGATTTCTATTTTTTTGAATTTACCAAGGCTAGCTTTATGGCCCAGGATGCATAACACATTACTGGACCTTTCATTACACTCCAGAGAGAAGAAATACAGCTCCATCCACCAGAACATCGACACAAGCTTCCCTAACCAGGAAACCGTGACAAGCCACCTGTACAAACCCACACACAGTGAGGAAACGCCACAATAAAGAGAACTCCACAAACTGCCAGAATACAGAAAGGACACCCCAAACTCAGCAATTTAAACAAGATGAAGAGACAGAGGAATACCCAGCAGATAAAGGAACAGGATAAATGCCCACCAAACCAAACAAAAGAGGAAGAGATAGGGAATCTACCTGATAAAGAATTCCAAATAATGATAGTGAAATTGATCCAAAATCTTGAAATTAAAATGGAATCACAGATAAATAGCCTGGAGGCAAGGATTGAGAAGATGCAAGAAAGGTTTAACAAGGACTTAGAAGAAATAAAAAAGAGTCAATATATAATGAATAATGCAATAAGTGAAATTAAAAACACTCTGGAGGCAACAAATAGTAGAATAACAGAGGCAGAAGATAGGATTAGTGAATTAGAAGATAGAATGGTAGAAATAAATGAATCAGAGAGGATAAAAGAAAAACGAATTAGAAGAAATGAGGACAATCTCAGAGACCTCCAGGACAATATTAAACGCTACAACATTCGAATCATAGGGGTCCCAGAAGAAGAAGACAAAAAGAAAGACCATGAGAAAATACTTGAGGAGATAATAGTTGAAAACTTCCCTAAAATGGGGAAGGAAATAATCACCCAAGTCCAAGAAACCCAGAGAGTCCCAAACAGGATAAACCCAAGGTGAAACACCCCAAGACACATATTAATCAAATTAACAAAGATCAAACACAAAGAACAAATATTAAAAGCAGCAAGGGAAAAACAACAAATAACACACAAGGGAATACCCATAAGGATAACAGCTGATCTTTCAATAGAAACTCTTCAAGCCAGGAGGGAATGGCAAGACATACTTAAAATGATGAAAGAAAATAACCTACAGCCCAGATTATTGTACCCAGCAAGGATCTCATTCAAGTATGAAGGAGAAATCAAAAGCCTTTCAGACAAGCAAAAGCTAAGAGAATTCTGCACCACCAAACCAGCTCTCCAACAAATACTAAAGGATATTCTCTAGACAGGAAACACAAAAATGGTGTATAAATTCAAACCCAAAACAATAAAGTAAATGGCAACGGGATCATACTTATCAGTAATTACCTTAAACGTAAATGGGTTGAATGCCCCAACCAAAAGACAAAGACTGGCTGAATGGATACAAAAACAAGACCCCTACATATGTTGTCTACAAGAGACCCACCTCAAAACAGGGGACACATACAGACTGAAAGTGAAGGGCTGGAAAAAGATTTTCCATGCAAATAGGGACCAAAAGAAAGCAGGAGTAGCAATACTCATATCAGATAAAATAGACTTTAAAACAAAGGCTGTGAAAAGAGACAAAGATGGTCACTACATAATGATCAAAGGATCAATCCAAGAAGAAGATATAACAATTATAAATATATATGCACCCAACACAGGAGCACCGCAGTATGTAAGACAAATGCTAACAAGTATGAAAGGAGAAATTAACAATAACACAATAATAGTGGGAGACTTTAATACCCCACTCACACCTATGGATAGATCAACTAAACAGAAAATTAACAAGGAAACACAAACTTTAAATGGTACAATAGACCAGTTAGACCTAATTGATATCTATAGGACATTTCATCCCAAAACAATGAATTTCACCTTTTTCTCAAGCGCACATGGAATCTTCTCCAGGATAGATCACATCATGTCTATTGTAACATAATGGTAAATATTTGGAAGTCAGTAACTCCCTTTGCCTTCAAAGAATGAAGTCAATAACTTAAATGGTTGTAGAAAACACCTCCAGCATTGATAAGTAGCATTATTCAGCAGATGACAATGTGAATAAACATTTTGGCATGAGGTGGGGAAGGTGGAAAACAAAAACAGGGCACACTGAGTATCTCTAGGAAAGTCTTATGCTCTTTCTTTTTGGAACAACTTTGCTCAAGCATTACTGAAAAAGCTGAAAAGATTGACACTGGAACTTTTGATTTCACATATATCTTTTTTCTTACAGAAGCTTGATGTATAAGAATTATGTGAACTATTTTTGAAGGGCTTTATCAATTCTAATAGCTATTACTACATCTAGGTCCTTGAATTCAGGGTCTCTGTTATGTACTGAAAACTTGAAGGCTAAACGTGCTTTACTTTCATTGTCCCTTGATAGGTGGCTTTTTTGCGAATAAATAGAGCAGTAACCTTGAACCTCAGTTGCTGTCAAGCTTGGGCAAGATTAAGCTTTCTGAGATCTTCTTCCAGCACAGTATTGATTGCCTATGGATACTTGATATGAGGGTTGCTTTTAATTCCCACAAAATTTCTCTTTACAATTAAGCTTCAGCACCAGCATGATTTGTGCAGCAACTTAGCTCTGTGTAAGAACTCAAGGGCATCTTACGTGATAAATGTGGCCACTTTTTTCTTTAATATTTCCACCTCTAAGCTAAGTTATGGTTCTAGCTTTCAAATAAATTGATTCACTGGCCGGATCCAGGTGGAATTTTACTTCTCTTAGTTAGACCTGAGTTGCTTTGACAGTTCCCCCAGGAAATGGATGGACAGCCTCCTATAATGGTGTAAATATGTCTTGAGAGAGCCAGATCTTTGACAAGGGGCTATTTTTTTTTTTATTACATCCTATGTTCACTAGTGGAAGCTTTCTGAAAAGAAGCCAAACCAAGCCCTCACAAAACTGCTTCCTTTTTGCCTATTTTCCTCCATCACCCTCTCACCCCCTAACCGGCAACCACCAGTTTGTTCTGTTTCTAAATAGGTGAAAGGGCTTAAGAGGTACTCAACTTCCAGCCATAAAACACTAAGTCACAAGATGTAATATACAGATGCGGTGTTGGGTAGGAAGTTAGACATGTTCAAGGAGGAGTGGCCTGATTGAAAGGGATACAAGCTGATCTCTAAACCCCAGGGCAGACACCCCCAGGAGAGCTCACAGATATGCTACAAAATAACCACAGAGACTTTTCCAATGCCTACACATGAGCCCAGGGCACAGAGTGGATACAAATTAACCATACAGGCTTCTCCAAGTTACCTTAGGCAGCTTGGGGCCCATTGTACTGTTTAGTTGCTGCTGCTGCTGCTGCTAAGTCGCTTCTGTCGTGCGGACACTGTGCGACCCCAGAGACGACAGCCCACCAGGCTCCCCCGTCCCTGGGATTCTCCAGGCAAGAACACTGGAGTGGGTTGCCATTTCCTTCTCCAATGCATGAAAGTGAAAAGTGAAAGTGAGGTCACTGAGTCGTGTCCGACTCTTAGCGACCCCATGGACTGCAGCCTACCAGGCTCCTCCATCCATGAGATTTTCCAGGCAAGAGTACTCTAACTCTTTGTGACCCCATGGACTGCAACCTGCCAGGCACCTCTGTCCATGGGTATTCTCCAGGCAAGAATACTGGAGTGAGTAGGCAAGAATACTGGAGATCCATTTCTCCAATGGATCTTCCCAACCCAGGAATTGAACCCAGGTCTCCTGCATTGCAGGCAGATTATTTGCCTTCTGAGCCACCAGGGAAGCCCAAGAACCCATCAAGAGTTCATAAATATTTCATATATACACACACACACACACACACACACATATATATATCTGATTATAACAGACTGAATTATGGGAAGACATAAACAACAGAGCCTGCTGTTATATAACTTGTAATTGCCAATCAGCCTTGAGCATAAGTCCATTTGCATTCCCTTTCATTGATTGGTGGTAGATAGAAGCCCTATTTTGCACAAGGCACAGCCAAAGGAGGAAATGAGAAGTATAAACGTCGGGGGTGGACACCAAGAAGGAATGGGAGGAAGACTCCTTTGGGGTCGGCATTCTCCTGTGTCTTGGGAGTGACTGTTTAATAAAATATCTGAGCTGTAACTTCTTTGTTGTTCTAAACCCTTTCCATCGTTCCAAATTTTTGTTGTGATGAGATAAGAACTGAGGAAGAGAAACTGACCTGACCGTAGGGACACATAAAACATGCTCATAGGGATGAAGTTTATGTACACAAATGGAAGCATGTAATGCATATAGAGGAATGCAACATGCAGAGAGTCAAATATATTGTAACAGCTTTGTATGGTGATGAATGATAACTTCTCTTATTGTAGTGATTATTCCACAGTATATAAAAATATCAAATCACTATGTTATATACCTGAAACTGATATAATATTGTATGTCAATTATAATATTTAAAGCTTGCAATGCCAGTAACCTTCTGACAAGTGTAACTAGAGAAGGATTAGAGACCTAAACAACTTTGGCAAAGATTCTCCTGAGAAAATACTGCAAAAGATATCTTTATCAATTAAAGATTTGTCTTCAGTCTTGTAATTGTGGTCATTTCTCAGGAATGCTTGTAAATCATGTAGAATCCTTGATTAGATATGATATAAATTTAGATTTCACAGCCACACAAATGGATTTGAAAAGGCTTTCTCAAGGCTTACTTGATTTTTAAAATCCACATATTGTATTACTGAACGTGTCATCCATACAGAGGTTGAGAGTCCAAATCAATATTCAGATATTCTTGAAAATGGTATTTGAACATGAAACACTTGCTGTGTTGACAAGAGTTTTATGCTCGTGTTGTGGTAAGTTGCTAGTAAAGACAATCTTTTATTTCTGTGACATATATTCATGTGTAAATTGAGTCTTTTCTTGAAGCAATACGAAAGACAAATGTTGCTATCAACATTTACCATTGGAAGGGGGGTGTCTTTCATAAATTTTCAAAAATTGTTTCAAGGACTTATTTTTACCTTTATTTGTTAAAATATATTTTATATTTTAGAATATTCTGTTTTAGATTCACAGAGAAAAATGACCAAAATGTACAGTGAGTTCTCATATAGTTCCTAACCTTCACGAAATTTTTAAAAGTTAACTTCTATTTTTAAGTATTTTAAGATTCATATGAAGTGGTGTCATTTTTTTAAGATATAAGCAGTATCAGGTGATATTTGTGCTTCTCTTTCTGAGTTACTTTACTAGGTATGACAATCTCTAGGTCCATCTATGTTGCTGCAAATGGCGTTATTTTGTTCTTTTTATGGCTGAGTAATATTCCACTGTACATATGTACCACATCTTCTTTATCCTTTCCTCTGTTCAAAGACATTTAAGTTGCTTCCATGTCCTAACTATTGTAAGTAGTGCTGCAGTGAACGCTGGTGTGCCTGTATCTTTTTTAATCATGCTTTTCTATGAATATATGCCCAGGAGTAGGATTGATGCATCATGTGGTAGCTCTACTTTTAGTTTTTTAGGGAACCTCCATAATGTTCTCCTTAGGGGCTGTGCAAACTCTCCAACAGTGTAGAAGGTTTCCCTTTTCTCCACACTGTCTCCAGCATTTATTGTTTGTAGATTTTTTGATGAGGACCATACTGACAAGTGTGAGGTGATACCTTATTGTAGTTTTGACTTGTATTTCTCTAATAATTAGTGTTGCTGTAAAAAACTAGAGAGTTATCAAGTACCTTTCACCCAGTTTTTTCAAATGATAATATCTTATATAATCATATCCATAGTACATTATTAAAACAAGGACACTGATGTTCATACGATGCTAGACTCAAGAGCTTCCCTTTCATCAGTTTTCACATACATTTTTTAAACGTTGGTGTATATGAAATTTTATTGTATTTGTAGATTCAAGGAGGTTTTTTAATCTTGATGAAATCTAATTTGTCAAATTTTCCGTCATGAATTGTGCCTTGGTGTCTTCTAAGAAGTCTTTGCCTAATCCTTCATATTGAGAGTTTTTCTTAAAAAGTTTTATAGTTTTGTGTTTTCATTTACATCTATGATTCACTGAGATAATTTTTACATAAGGTATGAGGTTTAAATCAAGGTTCATTATTTTGCCTCTCAAAGTCCAATTGTTCCAGTACTGTTTGTTGAAAAGACTATATTCCTCCCATTAATTTGCTTTTGTATCTTTGTCAAATATCAGTTGGTTGTACTTGCCTGATGTTCTGGCGTCTCTATTCTGTCTATTGACTTATGTGTCCATTCTTCTGCCACACTATCTTGATTCAGTTCAGTTCAATTTGGTCGCTCAGTTGTGTCCGACTCTTTGCTACCCCATGAACTGCAGCACGCCAGGCCTCCCTGTCCATCACCAACTGCTGGAGTCCACTCAAACCCCTGTCCATTGAGTCGGTGATGCCATCCAACCATCTCATCCTCCGTCATCCCCTTCTTCTCCTGCCCTCAATCTTTCTCAGCATCAGGGTCTTTTCAAATGAGTCAGCTCTTCGCATCAGTTGGCCAAAGTGTTGGAGTATAGCTGTATAAGTCTTAAAATCAGGTAATGTAACATCTCCAACTTTATTCTATTTAAAATGTCTTTTTTCTATTATTATTCATATCATTTCCATATAAAATTTACAGTAATTTAGTATACATCTATAAAGACTCATGCTGGAATTTTGATAGAAATTGTGTCTAACCTGTAGATCAATTTGGGGAAAATTGACATCTTTACTATATTGTCTCCCAATTTATGAACAGATATTCCTCCATTTATTTAGGTCTTCTTTGATTTTTTTGATTAACATTTTGTAGCTTTAAGAATACATATCCTGCACATGTTTTGATAGATTTATACTTAAAGATTTTAGAGTGATTATGCATTGCATCATGTTTTAAATTTCAATTTCCAATTGTTAATTGATTGCTTATAGAGATGTAATTAAATTTTTGTGTTGGTCTTATCCATAGTCATTTTACTAAACTCACTGACTAGCTATAGAATTTTTTTCTGGAGGTTCCTTATGATTTCCTATGAAGAAAATTAAGTTATCCACCAACAGGAAAGTTTAATTTTTGTTTTCCAACATGTATGACTTTTATTTCCTTGCTTTACATGTATGAACTTTCAACTAAACAAACATGTTTATTGAACCTTGAAATGAGCAAGACACTAACCTAAATAATAGGGTCAGAAAGATGATAAATATTTGGTTGCTATTCTGAAGTAATATTATATTAGAAGAGGTCATAAACATGCTCAGAACTTAATGCAATATGTTCTCTGTAAAAGTGCTAAAATAGATGTGTAAATAAAATGCTTGAAGACAATTATTTCAAGGCAACTGGAAGGCTTTACTGAGGAGATAACATTTAAATGGTGTATAGGAATCACTTCATGGCAAATAGATGGGGAAGCAGTGGGAACAGTGTCAGACTTTATTTTTCTGGGCTCCAAAATCACTGCAGATGGTGAATGCAGCCATGAAATTCAAAGATGCTTACTCCTTGGGAGGAAAGTTATGACCAACCTAGATAGCATATTCAAAAGCAGAGACATTACTTTGCCAACAAAGGTCCGTCTAGTCAAGGCTATGGTTTTTCCTGTGGTCATGTATGGATGTGAGAGTTGGACTGTGAAGAAAGCTGAGCGCCGAAGAATTGATGCTTTTGAACTGTGATGTTGGAGAAGACTCTTGAGAGTCCCCTGGACTGCAAGGAGATCCAACCAGTCCATTCTAAAGGAGATCAGTCCTGGGTGTTCTTTGGAAGGACTGATGCTAAAGCTAAAACTCCAGTACTTTGGCCACCTGATGCGAAGAGCTGACTCATTGGAAAAGACTCTGATGCTGGGAGAGATTGAGGGCAGGAGGTGAAGGGGACGACAGAGGATGAGATGGCTGGATGGCATAACCGACTCAATGGACGTGAGTTTGAGTGAACTCCGGGAGTTGGTGATAGACAGGGAGGCCTGGCGTGCTGCAATTCTTGGGGTCGCAAAGAGTCGGACACGACTGAGGGACTGAACTGAACTGAACTGAACTGAGAAAGTGCAGATGTGTGAAAGTGAATTATGCATTAAAGGAACAGGAAGCATATAGAATAGAGGTGGGTGAGGATAATGAGGAGAGAAAATGGTGATAAATAGGTCTAAGAAAATATTCTAGCAAAATTTTGAGGAATCTTTCCTGGAGGCTAAATGCACTTTAGTACTTAAAACCAAGGTGCAAACATGCTGCAATATTTTATTTCTTAAAAAAAAAAAAATCAGTTCTCTAGCTTCAAGCCCGACTTAGTCAAAGGGAAAGTGAATCTCAGACAAGTCTGTGGGCTTCTGCCTACCCCTAGGCTAGAAAACAAGCCGAGAGGTCCAGTGCAGTTTAGAGAGACAGGCTGTCTGGGCTTTAGGCCACACGGCTCACCTTTGATGTACCCTGAGCCCATGTCCACAGGAACATAGCTCAAGCACATCTATAGAGACTCCCGCTGGAGTTTTGGTAGAAATCTATTGGTCAGTTTGGGGAGAACTGACATCTTTACTATGTTGAGTCTCCTAATTCTTGAACACAGTATGTCTTTTCATTTATTTAGGTCTTCTTTGATATCTGTGATTAGCATGTTGATAATTCTCACATACAGTCTGTAACAATATACATTCTTATGATGAGACCAGTGCTGGTACTGCTGCTTTTGTGTCAGTCTCAGGCTTATGCAACGCTTCTTATGGCTTTTATATTAGTGCACAGGATCACTCCTCTTGCCCATCCTTTCTAGGGTTCAAAAATAACCAGGGGACTCAGAAGTCCTGGAGTAAAAGCAGAAACTGCAGGACCCTGCTGTCTTCTCCATCTTGGGGGAATTAACCTTTCTTAGAATCAGCCACTCTCCAGTCCAAACACTGTGCTGTTTTCTTTCTTCCTCTTGCACAGTCCTGCAGGGTATCTTTTCTCTAAGCCCTTAGAAACTGGTCTTTCAATCCTGAAAGTTAGGGTAGGGAAAACAGCTGCCAGTACCAGTTAGCTTTGTCCTTCCCTTTTACTTTGTAATAAAAATAAATTTTCACTATATTCTCCATGGTGCCTGAGGAGCTCATTAGATTGTTCCCCACAATGTAACCAAGATGGCAAGACCCGACTCAATAAATAGAGACATCTTCACCAGAATGGGGACTCTAAATAGTGCCTGATGGTTCTTTTGAGATCTAGGAAATATCTTTCCTAGATATTTCCCTCATGGCTCAGAGGTTAAAAAATCTTCCTGCAATGCAAGAGTCCTGGTTTCAATCCCTGGGTGGGGAATTTCCCCTGGAGAAGAGAATGGCTACCCACTCTAGCATTCTTACCTGAAGAATTCCATGGATAGAGGCTATATAGCCCATGCAGTCAAAAAGAGTAGGACGTGACTGAGTGACTAACACTTTCACACTTTTTTAGATACTTCCACCAATTCATCAATACTTCATCTTAAGTAAAGCAGGGCAATAACATATCTCCTTATGCCTGCAGACTGGCAGTGAAATTCAGGCTTCAGTGTGGGTTTCTTTAGAGTTTTGCTTTAAGGTTAAAAGCTATAAATAAGAATATGAATTCCAGGAAGCAGGCTGACTGACCCTGAACTCTTTACTATTTTAAACCAGCCAGTTTAAGCAGACTCAAAGTTCACGGTGAAAGTGCATTTAATTGCTTGCCAGTAGGGTTTTAGCATGAATATAATTCCTGCTGTTGTACTGCTTTCTTTTAATAGATTTTCATTTTCTTCATCAGAAGACACCGATGGGTTAAGGGAAGGTGGTAATTAATAGGTGAATTCTTAATAAGCCCTTCAGTTTGAACTATTTATAAATTGGGAAAAAATGATTATGATGTATAGGAGACTAAAGATAACCAAGCATGATTTAAATCCTCATTCTATTTACTGTAAGTGACAAAACATCAGTGTGCCCCTCAAATTTATGATCCTTCAATTTCCATTGCTAGTAGAGACTCACATATACGATTTTCAACCTTCATTCCCACTTGTATATGTCCTGGAAACGTCTCGGTTTTATACATCCAAAACTGAGCTCATCTTTCCCAAAAAACCCATCTTGATGGAAGGCAACCCCATCCTTCCAGGTGACAGGCTAAAACAGTTTTGTCATTCCTAATGCCTCCCATTGCTTCACACACCATGTGCATTCTGCCTCAAAGTCCTGTTTGCTCCAACTTCAAACTAGAGTCAACACCTACTGACTCAACAGCTTCATCAACAAGCCAATAGCATCTCTCAATCAGACTAGTTAGGAGGAGAAGCAGCCTCCTAACGAGTCTCTCTGCTTTATCCTTTCTTTTCTACAGTTAATTCTCAACCAGCAACCTAAAATGATCTAAAATTGTAAGTCAGATCTTGCCATGCTCTTCTGTGCTCAAAGCCCTTGCAGGCTCCTGGTTTCATTCAGAGTTAAAGCCAGAGTCCTTACAATGGCCTAGATATCTTCATCTGACGCGTCCCATTGCCTTTCTGTCCTCAGTCCTACCATTCCTCCACTTTCCACACAACGTATACCAACCAAATCTCCCTTGCTTTTCACAATATTCAAGACACATTTCAGTGTTTCAGCCTGTTTTCTCCTTCCTAGTAACTGTCTTTCTCTATCACATCACACCAACTCCTTCATGAGTTTCAAGTCTGTCCAAATATCATGTTTACTCCTGAGGCCCACGCTGAATATTCCACGTAAAATCACAGCCCACCTTAACACACATAACCTTCTTGCGTATTTGCTCTTTTTCTTTTTCTATATAACTTACTACTTTCTAACATAACACATATTTTATTATGTTCTTATTTATCCTAGGTTTCCCCTAAATTATAAGGTCCATGAGAATAGGGACTTTTGTCTTCTTCACTCACTAATTTTGCTGAAGCACCCAGAAGAGTACCTGACATGGAAGAGATGCTCAATATGTATTGACTGGATGACCTTGGGCAAGTCATCAGCGTCTCTAAGCTCAGTTTACCAACTTTGAGCAGATGAAAGAAGGAAAAGCCTTGTCATCATCATTTTGCTGTTATTATTAATTCCACTCTAAATTAAGCCATTAAATTTAAGCACTGAAATTCCTATGGTGCATAATTTGAATATTGTTAGAATTTTATTCAAAGTGAAAATAAATAAGTAGGTTCTGAAGGACTTTACTTGTAGTAAAATTAATAAACTTTATTGAGAGGACTTTGTGACTTCTATTTTAATTTCTTGTCCTAAAGATTTTTAAATTGCATTTTCAAGTTCATGTCTATGTCTAGATAACTGACATTATTGAAGAAGTGGCACATGCTGAGATGCTACTGTATCCATTTTAAGATCCTTTCTGACCAGGGCTGAGTCTTGTAGATTAAATAGAACTTGATAGATGAATCCATCCCTCCATCCTCTGACTAGAGATAAAAAGTGGTTTTAATAAAATATTCTTGCTTCTAATAAAACTTTCATTTTTATTTTGTAAATTGTTCTTTTCCTAAATATCTTACATGAAGAGAGTTAAAAGCTTGTTTATAGCAATGCACTTTGGTGATTCTGTATACTTTAGCAACAGGTTCATTTAGCCATAGATAAAATGCTTCTAGTTCATATAAATTCTTATGACACACACACAGAAAAGCCAATATTTCTAATCTTTAAAAAAGTAACTCTTAAAAATTAGTTGAGTCATCTATATTTCAACTCCTTAGGTGTACATGTGTCTGTGTGCGTGTGTGTGAGTGTTTAAATTAGATATCTACTCTGCCAATGACTTCAAATTCTAAAGGAATATTCACAAATACTGTTCAGACAATTTGATCAGTTCTACTTTATATTCATTTTGTATTTACATGTAAGTTCTACCATAGGTATAGAAGTAAGTCAATAATATAATATGTAAACTGCATAGGTAAAAAAACTATTCTTTTTATACAAAAGTTGGTTCTTTTTCAGAAACTACAGTTAATACTTGATAAATATTTTTGATGACCAAAACCAAGTTTATTTTAGATTTAAATAACATTCTCTACTCTTATTGGAGAAGGCAATGGCACCCCACTCCAGTACTCTAGCCTGGAAAATCCCATGGACAGAGGAGCCTGGAGGGCTGCAGTCCATGGGGTCGCTGAGGGTCGGACACGGCTGAGCGACTTCACTTTCACTTTTCACTTTCATGCATTGGAGAAGGAAATGGTAACCCACTCCAGTGTTCTTGCCTGGAGAATCCCAAGGACGGGGGAGTCTGGTGGGCTGCCGTCTTTGGGGTCGCACAGAGTCGGACACGACTGAAGTGACTTAGAAGTAGCAGCTACTCTTATTGCCGTGCCTACAAATGAAACAAGTAGTTTGCTATTGTTATTTTTTAGTCATTAAGTCGTGTCCAACTCTTTGTGACCCCATGGTCACAAAGGGGTGACCATGGGCTACAGGAGACTGTAGCCCAACAGTCTCCTCTGTCTGTGGGATTTCCCAGGCAAGAATACTGGAGTGGGTTGCCATTTCCTTCTCCAGTGGATTTTCCCAACCCAGGGACCAAACCTGCATCTCTTGCACTTTACCACTGAATCACCAGGTTTGCTATTCGGTTCAGTTCAGTTCAGTTCAGTCACTCAATCGTGTCCGACTCTTTGCGACCCCATGAATCGCAGCATGCCAGGCCTCCCTGTCCATCACCAGCTCCTGGAGCTTACCCAAACTCATGTCCATCGAGTTGGTGATGAACATCCATCTCATCCTCTGTCTCAACCTCTGTCATCCCCTTCTCCTCCTGCCCCCAATCCCTTTCCAATGAGTCAACTCTTTGCATGAGGTGGCCAAGTATTGGAGTTTCAGCTTCAGCATCAGTCCTTCCAATGAACACCCAGGACTGATCTCCTTTAGGATGGACTGGTTGGATCTCCTTGCAGTCCAAGGGACTCTCAAGAGTCTTCTCCAACACCACAGTTCAAAAGCATCAATTCTTCGGCACTCAGCTTTCTTCACAGTCCAACTCTCACATCCATACATGACTACTTGAAAAACCATAGCCTTGACTAGACAGACCTTTGTTGGCAAAGTAATGTCTCTGCTTTTGAATATGCTATCTAGGTTGGTCATAACTTTCCTTCCAAGGAGTGAGCGTCTTTTAATTTCATGGCTGCAATCACCATCTGCAGTGATTTTGGAGCCCAAGGAAAACATCAATTTAATTAAAAGTCAGAGACTTCACTTTACTAAATTTATTTGTTGTTGGTTTTCAGTTGCTAAGTCATGTCTGACTCTTGTTACCACATGGACTGCAGCATGCCAGGCTTCCCTGACCTTCACTATCTCCTGGAGTTTGCTCAAACACATGTTGGTGATGAAAAAAATTATTTTTCATGAATTATAATTATTATTTGAAGAAGAAAACCGCAGGATATCAACAATTTTTAAGAATCCTATTGTTTTTAGGTTATTTTCTGACATTAGTGCACATTTCGGAGAAGGCAATGGCACCCCACTCCAGTACTCTTGCCTGGAAAATCCCATGGGCGGAGGAGCCTGGTAGGCTGCAGTCCACGGGGTCACGAAGAGTCGGACATGAATAAGCAACTTCACTTTCACTTTTCACTTTCATTCGTTGGAGAAGGAAATGGCAACCCACTCCAGTACTCTTGCCTGGAGAATCCCAGGGACGGGAAGCCTGGTGGGCTGCTGTCTATGGGGTCGCACAGAGTCGGACATGAATGAAGCGACTTAGCAACAGCAGCAGCAGCAGCAGTGCACATTTATCTCCATCTTTCATATTTCTACCCTTAACAGACACTGCTGTAAGGATTGGAACAATAGCCTATGGCTTGAGAAATCTTCAGTTATCAAAATTCAATTCAATTTTAAAACTTAGTTAAGCTCATGCTATTGTTTTACAAAGATGTTAACCCAGATCTTCTCGAAAGATCTTCATGGGCAAATGTTAATCCTTAAGCAACCAACTGAAATATGTATCCAGAACTTTGGATTCCTTAATTTTCAATTGGAATTCAGACATTTTGTTCTGAAAAATGTAAACTATAAAACTATAAAAAAGATGGCTAAAGAGTCTAAGTGGAGGAAATAATATTGGCAAATACCCAAGAAATGCTAGTTATTATCCTAGGTACATAAAATATGCCTGAGACTGCATGTTCCTATCAATATTTATTTAAGCTTTTTGAAAGAATGAGTATGTATCTTGCAAAAAATCCTTGAATCAGGAGAAATTAATCATGATAAAAGGTACATTCTCTGAAAGCCTCATTTCAACCTTTATAATTTCCCTCTTTCAGTTTCTCTACTTTAAAAAAAATCATGTAGGCAAAAGCCAAAAGATGAACACAGTTTATTTCATCTTTGCCACAATGTGATGAAAATTTGATATTTTGAAACATTTCCTATCTTTTTTGAGGAACAATTTAAGGAAAGTATGCTCTTCTGATAGAAATAAGAATTTTTAAAAAAATACTTTTGCTCAAAGGACTTTCAGACATCAACCTGAAGTATTCAAAGTAAAGTGTAACCATGTTGAAGTGTTTTGCTAACACAATTGTATTTGTGCACCTTGGTGCAGATGTGCCCTTGGAATTACTATAGCAACAGGAGGATTTATGCTTTTAGCTATGCACATATGTGATTCTGTTTATATATTTTCACAGCTAACCATGATGAACACACATAGTTATCTATAAAGTTCAACCTTGCAGGGTACGAAAGTTGAAGGTAAGAATTCATAACATTAAATACTGCACTTTATGATGAGGAAGTACACAACTGTGGAAGAAAAATGATTTGACTAAAATTATTTTTAAAGGCTTGGGTATGGTAAATATTTTGTATCACAGGGAAAAGATGTGCACTTTTTATATCTAATGCTTTTCATTTAAAAAAAATTTTAGTGGAGGATAATTGCTTAACAAATTTGTGTTGGTTTCCACCGTACAACAACATGAATCAGCCATAAGTATACATATATCCCTTCCTTCTTGATCCACCTTCCCACCCAGGTGTGCATTCTAAAATAATTATGAATGTGTAGAGTCACATTTTTTAAACCTGCATATTATGAACAGAATAATTGTTTTAAGTCTTTATCATGTATACACTACTATGAGTTGTGAATAGGCATTTGCTTTCAGGCAGTCTCAGGAAATGTGATAAATCAAATGCTCACAGAGAAGGTAGAATATGGATTCCAGGTTGCCAGTGCACTGTTCAGGGCCAGGGAGTGGTAGTTTATCTGAAATGAAGTGAATACTTCTTCCTGAATATATCACATTGATTCACAACCCATCCATATGAGCTGATCCAATTTCAGAATCACTTTCCTGTGTATCCTATATGTTCTCTCAGGTGGAACTTGAATGAGAAAAAAAAAAAATCTACAAATGCTTCACTCTCTAGATGTGAAGACCAGGAAGCCAAATCCTCCAGGCAACACTTTGCAATCAACAGCTCATCCCTTGTATTGTCAAACAAACTTAATTCACTGGGGTCTGTGTTGCCCATAACCAAAGACTTGAATTTTCATAATCTGTGCTGTTTAAACCCTCTGGCTTATTCCCTTCTTTTTAGATTCAAAGTGATTTGCTTCACATACATTATGAAAACATTCTACTGCATTCTGGGTCAATGCTTAATACTCCACTGCTTTCCCTCTTGTATTAGATGTCAAGTGTTATAGCAACTTTGGATCTCAACAGTGGATCAAAAGTTTCTACTAGTTGAAAGTGTACCATACTAGTTTTTTCTTCTCCCCTCTTCAGAACTTGTGTTTCATCCCACCTTCTCTGACACCCTTTTCTCCAAGGAGTTGGTAAGCTGGAATGGTAACATCTCTTTTATAGCTTTATATACCCTAATGGGTATATGAAGAATCTGCCTGTAATTCAGGAGACAATGGAAACATGGGTTCGATCCCTGGGTTGGGAAGATCCTCTGGAGGAAGAAAATGGCAATCCACTCCAGTATTTTTTGCCTGAACAATCCCATGGACAGAGGAGCCTGGTGGGCTACAGTCCAAAGGGTTGCAAAGAGTTGGACATGACTAAATGAGTAAGCACACACACTTATACTGTCCCAATATTTTGGGTTCTAAAGCAAAAATTTCCTGGGCACATACTTTTGCTATATGCTTTCATGTTATTTTACTTACTCCTCTTGACAACCTTACAAAGTAGCGGTTATTATTCTCACCTTTTACAATTGAGGAAATTGAGAGTTGAACAATTAATAAGCAACAAAGTCAGAATTTGGACTTAGAGTCCTCTGATTCCAAGAGCCATGCACTTCTCTTTTCACTATGTAGCCCTTTTATTCAATTCAAAGAACACTTTAGATGCCTATAATCTAAAGAATGACAGTATGGAGATTCCAGGGATAGGAAAAAGGACAGTAAGAGAGGTATTTTTGAGTCCGGGGATTTTTGCAAACATTAAAAGTAAACTACCCACATCAATTACATATAAAACTAGTCCATTCTCCCAATAGGAATCCTGATTTCCAAGTTCGTGGCTAATCATCACTGCAAGTCAACCTTAATGAATTCTGTCTCTCAGTATGCTTCAAAGTAACCTCCAACCTTCCCAGAGTCAGGTGCACAGTAGAAAGAGATATGGTTTTGGTACCTTTTGTAATTATGTGTGCTTAGTCGCTCAGTCATGTCTGACTCTTTGTGACACCATGGACTGTAGCCTGCCAGGCTCCTCTGTCAATGGGATTCTCCAGGTGAAAACACTGGAGTGGGTTGCCATGCCCTCCTCCAGGGGATCCTCCCAACCCAAAGACTGAACCCAGGTCTCCTGTTACAAGCAATTCTTTACCATCTGAGCCCTCAGGGAAGCCCACTTATATTGGTGTGGGTAGCTTATCCCTTCTCCAGGGGAACTTCCCAACCCAGGAATTGAACCAGGGTCTTTTGCATTGCAGGTGGATTCTTTACCAGCTGAGCTATCAGGGAAGCCCCTAATATTCCTCATCAGGGACCTGGTAAAGCACAAGCAGAGATGTGGTTGATATCCTTTCAAATCTTTGTGCAGATCCAATAAGAGTATGGAAAAGTTTATATGTGAGATAAGCCACTTTTATGACACCTGTTTCAAGATTCTGAACTTATTTCTTTGCCATGAAATGCTCACATCGACTGAAGAATAAAGTTTATTCCTTCCACAGTCTCCACTTAGCATTTTTCACCAGCAGGCATATGACATTTGGATACTTCCTTGTTTTGATATGCCTGCTTTAATGTCAAGGACATTCTGATGAGGCTGTTTTGACCCAGCTGTGAGAACATTTTGATCTGGCTTAAAATCACTTTTTAAAAATTAGTAGTGACACACACGCAGCCCCAACTCATATCTTATTCAAGTTACTTCTTAAACCAACTCCTTAAGCCTGGCGTGCTGCAGTCCATGGGGTTGCAAAGAGTCAGACACAACTGAATGATTGAAGAACAAAAATTAAATAAAAGGTAAAAATTATGACACCAATTTCCTGGGACCCATTACTTAGATGTGGATCTGTGAACTAGAAAATCCTTATGTCTTACAGTCCTAGGTTACTA
This sequence comes from Bubalus kerabau, assembly GCF_029407905.1. Lineage (NCBI taxonomy): Eukaryota > Metazoa > Chordata > Mammalia > Artiodactyla > Bovidae > Bubalus > Bubalus kerabau. The sequence continues at coordinate 165,713,439 of NC_073626.1, forward strand.
TGGCAATGCTGGATCTCCCGGTTTTAGGTGGTGGTATAGGTGTATCTCGTCTTTCCGTTCCTCCCTGAAACCAACCAAAAGCAACTGGGAGCATAGAAAACAAGTTTCTTTTTCATTACGAATATGAAACACTGTAACCCCAACTCACACACAAAAAGATGAGCAGCTTTGTGGGTCCATAGTGAGGGAGCACACCACCTGCTGCTATAGATATGGAGCTGTTGCTGCTGCTGCTGCTGCTGCTAAGTCACTTCAGTCGTGTCTGACTCTGTGCGACCCCATAGACGGCAGCCCACCAGGTTCCCCCATCCCTGGGATTCTCCAGGCAAAAACCCTGGAGTGGGTTGCCATTTCCTTCTCCAATGCATGAAAGTAAAAAGTGAAAGTGAAGTCGCCCAGTCATGTCCAATTCTTAGCGACCCCATGGACTGCAGCCCACCAGGCAGGCTCCTTCATCCATGGGATTTTCCCGGCAGGAGTACTGGAGTGGGGTGCCATTGCCTTCTCCAAGATATGGAGCAGAGATATGGAGCAGAGATCCTAATTCTTCAGAAGCTATGGGAAGGCTCTGAGAATTTCCCTGAACTCTTTTGAGGTCTTAGAGCAGTGGGGCCACAGAAGAGAGAAGACACAGCATCATTGCAAGAACAAGGCTGATGATGTGGCAAGAGAGTGGAGAAACGGTAGATGCAGAACCCTATCAAGGCTGGTCACACATGGGACTTGAATCTAAGATAGGAAGATTACCTGCCCTGAGTGGCTTCCCTGGTGGCTCAGACAGTAAAGAATCTGGCTGCAAAGCAGGAAACCTAGGTTCAATCCCTGGGTCAGGAAAATCCCCTGGAGAAGGGAATGGCCACCCACAACAGTGTTCTTGCCTTGAGAATTCCATGAGCAGAGGAGACTTGCAGTCTACAGCCCATGAAATCTCAGAGTCAGACACGACTGAGTGACTAAGACTTTCACCAATAGGAAGATCACCTGCCCTGAGTAGAATTAACTCTCTGGTGAAAAATGTTGATGAGAAAATGTTTGCAGACAACAGACCAAGGAACCAAAGCCTAAACTACCAGCACTCTTTGGATCTTCCCCGGCTCTACTGTCCTAGAAATAGCTCATCCAGGAAGAAACCCTCATTCAAACAGGAGAAACAACAATTTAAAACAAAAGAAAACAATGGCAGTCTAACACTTAAGGGAAAAATTTCAAGGAAAAAAAAAAGGAAGAGAAACCACAAACACAGACAGACTAAGGTATACATTAGTATTATCCAAAATTATTAAATTTTTCAATAAATAATTCTCTAAGAAACCAGATACTTTAAATAAAGTATGGCTTCTCTAATAGACAAGCGTTCACAGACAGGCTGAAAGAAGAAATGATAACAGAAGGAGATGAGGTGTGACCTTTGTAGATCTCAGAAACAATTTGTATAAAATAGAGATTATTAGTTCCAGATGGTTTGGTCAAACTTATCCATAAAAAGTCCTAACTAAGTGGTGTTGCTCCCTAATGAAGCGGGAGTTTCGTTGTGTTCACCACCTCATGCATTCAGATTGTTCAGGGTTTCCTGAGCTAATTAGAACAGCTTTGGCTACATCTGCTATCTTTTGATATATGCTGATCCTGATGTTATTCATTTAGTACTATATATTTCATAATTTTATGATGTTTTTTCGTGTAACTCATAGGTTATTTAAGAGTGTGAGGATTTTTAAATATTGAAATGTATGGGGATTGTTTTTCAATTTCTTTGTTTCAGTAAATTTTTATTGGAGTATAGTGGCTTTACAATGTTGTGTTAGTTTCTCCTGTACAACAAAATACACACACACATTGTTTAGTCACTAAGTCATGTCCGACTCTTTGTGACCTCATGGACTGTAGCTCTTCAGCCTCTCTGTCCATAGGATTCTCCAGGCAAGAATACTGGAGTGGATTGCCATTTCCCTCTCCAGGGTATCTTCCCGAGCCAGGAATCCAACCTGTATCTCCTGTGTCTTCTCTTTGGCAGGCAGATTCTTTACCACTGAGTCACCTTGGAACTATATATATGCATAAATAATATATAAATATATCCACTCCCTTTGGACTTCTTTCCCATTCAGACCACCACAGAGCATTAAGTAAATTTATTTTTATTTCTGCATTCTAAATGTATTTTATCAAGCTAACAGAATGGAGTCCACATAAGATTTTGGCTCTTTGTTGTTGTTAAAAATATTTTTATGGCCTAGCACATAATCCCGTAATAATTTTTAAGGCTTCTTGTGTGTATGTGTGTGGTTTTGTCAGGGGAGTAGGGGAAGGAGTGAAAGCATGTGTCTCTCTCTCAATCTCTCTCTCTTTTGCTCTACCCCTTTCCTTCTCCCTTTTTCTCCCTCCCTTCTCCTCTCTTTCTCTCCCAAGCTTCAGGAAGTCTAGTTAAAAGTTTCACCTGGACTTAGCTGTGGTGTGAAGAATGAGAAGGGCCTGCCCTGGAATTTAGAAGCTGTAGAGGAGGAATCACAATGTAAACCTCAGCAGCAGCATTTGCCCCAAACAAGGTTTGCATGAGGGTCAGATAGCACAGGGGCAGCTGTGACATGGGTGACAGACAAGCAGGTTCAGCTCAGTTGTTCAGTCGTGTCGGACTCTTTGCAACCCCATGGACTGCAACACGCCAGGCATCTCTGTCCATCACCAGCTCCCTGAGCTTGCTCAAAGTCATGTCCATCGAGTCGGTGATATCATCCAACCATCTCATCCTCTGTTGTCCTCTTCTCTTCCTACCTTCAATCTTTCCCAGCATCAGGGTCTTTTCCAGTGAGTCAGTTTTTCGCATCAGGTGACCAAAGGATTGGAGCTTCAGCTTCAGCATCAGTCCTTCCAAAGAATATTCAGGACTGATTTCCTTTAGGATTGACTGGTGTGATCTCCTTGCAGTACAAGGGATTCTCAAGAGTCTTCTCCAGACAAGCAGGTAGGAAAAGAGGAAGATGAGACAGTAGACTCTGTGTCCTGGGGCAGACGTTCGGCCAAGAAAATAGGAGATCATTTGAAAAGAACATTTTTCTGTCCAGTTAAGTTAGGTCGGGAGGGGCTTAGGTTACAGCAACTTAAGAACCATAAGTGAACTGATTTTATAGTTACAGGATGATGCCCTCTTTCTCTGGGTACCAGAGTTTTCTTTGGTCAGGAGGTTGTGAACTGCAGTATTTGCCCCCTCTCAAGTGGGCTTTGAGCAAAGCTGTGCCATTTCAGCACAAGGGAGCAGTCAGGTTTCTGCTTGTTTTTTGTTTGCTTTGGTAGTGGTTTTTGTTTGCTCTCTTAAAGCAGAGACAAATGTCCTGAGAGGTGTTAGAACTTTTAAAGACATTATGGCTGAATGTTGTCATAAAATTTGCCCTGGAATCAACAGTTTACAAAACAAGCTACTGGACATCCCTGGTGGTCCAGTGGTTAAGAATTCACCTGTCAATGCAAGGGACACAGTTTTGCAAAAATTTTACAAGCCACAAGGCAAGTAAGCCAATGCACCCCAACTTCTGAAGACCGTGTGCCTTGGAGTCTCCACTCCACAACAAGAGAAGCCACCACAATGAGAAGCCCATGCACTGCAACTAGAGAGGAACCCTCACTCTTCACAACTAGGGAAAGCCCGCACTCAGCAACAAACACCCAGCGCAGCCAAAAATAAATAAAAAAAAATAAAAACGAAATATTTCAAAGGGGCTGTTAAGTAACATTGGCTTAGCATTCTTAATTTTTTTAAAAAAATTCACATTTTGGTAAACTTATAAAAGAAGAATCTTGGCACATGAAGTCACTAGCAACTTAAAATAGAGACTTGCGGCTTTCCTACGCACATTGCTTCTCAGATTTGTTCATTTCAAAAACAATATTGAGAAGAGAAAGAGAACTTAAATGGGGAAGAAGAGGGTATGCAGACAGATTTCAAACATCTAGTGATAGGGCTGTTGTTGCACTGGGGCCACCGCAGCACACAACTTCAGAAACCATCCTCTGTGTAGGCAATTCACATTGCATGTACAAGGTTCACTGTAAAAATTCACAGGAGTCACATGACAGCTTTCCCACAGATCAACCATTAAATTCTGCCCATCAGTCTTTTGTCCAATGGCTAATGAATATCATTTTCTGAAGTTGTGTTTTTTATATTTTCTTTGGAGATAGAATAAGTGATTTAATGATTTCACTAGAGCCAATTTGTAATTGACAATTTGCTGTGAAATGTATCACAGTTGTCTTGGTTTTGATTTATAGCCAGACCCAGAATTAATCTTGGGTCCAGAGCTTTATTGCATCTGAGCTCAGCTACTGCTCACCCCACTGCAGCTTCCTTCAAATACCTCATTTTAAAGGTTTTCCAAGCAATCAGAGAGAACCACTGTATACATCTAGCAATGCTTCTGCTCCAAAGTGTACTACGAGAGAGCACAGTGAAAAAGACTACCAAAAATCTTTAAAATTTCCTTCTATTTTTATTGCAATGGCTGCTGCTGCTGCTAAGTCGCTTCAGTCGTGTTCGACTCTGTGCGACCCCATAGACGGCAGCCCACCAGGCTCCCCCGTCCCTGGAATTCTCCAGGCAAGAACACTGGAGTGGGTTGCCATTTCCTTCTCCAATGCATGAAAGTGAAAAGTGAAAGTGAAGATGCTCAGTCGTGTCCGACTCTTAGTGACCCCATGGACTGCAATGGCAGAAGAACTTATTACCAGTTAAATTGGGTTGGACACAACTGAGCACTTGTTTTGGAGGGCTTTCCAAGTGGCACTAGTGGTAAAGAATCTGCCTGCCAATGCAGCAGAAGCAAGAGACCTGGGTTCAGTCCCTGGGGTTGGGAAGATCCCTTGGAGAAGGAAATGGCAACTACTGTAGTATTCTTGCCTGGAAAATTCCATGGCCTGAGGAACCTGGTGGTTTACAGTCCACAGAGTTGCAAAGAGTTGGTCACAACTGAGTTAAATTGGGAGGAATAAAAAATATGCACGACTCTGAAATGCACATCCATGGGAAGGTAGGGGGTGTCAGGGAATATACTGCTCAAAGGTGGGTAAGACTCAGGGATGTCTGGTGTGCACATCTTATTTGGTAATAAAACACTGATTTCACATTTTGAAGCAGTCGCTTTATGTGGTCAAGATAAAAGGATCACATTAAAATGTCAATGCTGTCAACATGTCATGTCAAAATGACTTAGTCAAAATCTCTGACCGAATGTCAGAATGCTCTGGTCTCAAGATTTCACTCCTTCACCCTCAGAATATCATCAAACTCCTGATAAAAGCCAAAACTGTCTTACATATATCACCTTGGTCTTTAGCATCTCTGCTCAGCATTTTCCACTTGATTTCTTCTTTGATTTCTAATAATTTTTCAAATATCCAATATAGGTTAACTTATTCTTAAGAACAACAATGACAAAATCAGCAAAGACTCAAAACTTAGACTATGTGCCAGGCTCTATTATAAGCACTTTACATAGACGGACTTGAATTTTGAACAATTCCTAGGAACGGGCATTATTTTTACTCCCATTTTAAAGGTGAGGAAGCTAAGGCAGGAAAAATTTGGCATTTGATCTAAGATCACAGTAGTAATACTGAGACTCACACTTAAAAATTCTGGCTCCAGAGCCTGGGCACTGTTGAAATTCAGGCATTGTTGAAAGCAAAGTAAACTGTGCTGTACTACACTATATTCTCTGCTCTGTCAGTCTGTCATGTCCATCTCTTTGCGACCCTTTGGACTGTAGCCTGCCAGGCTCCTCTGTTCATGGGATTCTCTAGGCAAGAATACTGGAGTGGGTTGCCATTTCCTTCTCCAGGGGATCTTTCCTACCCAGGGATTGAACCCATGTCTCCTGAGTCTCCTGTATTGCAGGTGGGCTCTTTACCACTGAGCCACCTGGGAAGCCACTAAAGCATAGGTATTGATGATCCTGATTCTATCCTGTCCCCAACTAGCACACTCACTGGTGGTATAAATAAACTCTTTTCTTCAGATTATTGGTAACAATATCGATTATTTCAGTAGACTAATACTATGGACTGAATTGCATCCCCACGCAGAATTCATACATTGACGCCATAACCCATAGTTTCTAAGAAAGTTAATTATTTGGAGACAGAGCCTTTAACAGGGAAATTAAGGTTATGTGAGATGAAATGGGGGAGTGGATCCTAATCCAGTCCAGCTGGTACTCTTATAAGAAGAGAGCAGGAGATATAGACAGAGAAGAAGGGGTGTGCTGGCACAGAGAGAAAAGATCATTTGAGATGGACACCAAGCAGCCATCTGAAAACCAAGGAGAGAGGCCTCAAGAGAAATCAGAGCTGCCAACCCCTCAATCTTGGACATCCAGCCTCTAGAACTGTGAGAAAATAAAGGTCTGTTGTTTGGCAGTATGGTGAAAGTGAAAGTGTTAGTCATTCCGTCGTGTCTGACTCTTTGTGACCCCACAGACTGTGACCTGCCAGGCTCCTCTGTCCCTGGAATTTTCCAAGCAAGAATACTGGAGTGGATAACCATTCCTTTCTCCAGGATATCTTCCCAACCCAGGGATTGAACCTGGGTCTCCCACATTGCAGGCAGATTCTTTACTGTCTGAAGCACCAGGGAAGCCCTTAGCAGTATGGTACTGACACAAACACAGAAATATAGATCAATGGAACAGGGTGGAAAATCTAGAGGTAAACCCACACAGCTATGGTCACCTAGTCTAAGAAAAAAGTGGCAAGAATATACAGTGGATAAAAGACAGTCTCTTCTGGAAGTGATACGGGGAATATTGGTCAGCTGTATGTAAATGAAGGAAATTAGAACATTCCCTAACATCATACACAAGCATAAACTCAAAGTGGATTAAAGATACTGTAAAACTCTTAGAGGAAAGCATAGGACACTCTTTGACATAAATCGCAGCAACATCTTTTTTGATCCACCTCCTAGAGTAATGAAAATAAAAACAAAAATAAACAGATGGAACCTAATTAAACTTAAAAGCTTTTTCACAACAAAGGAAGCCATAAACAAAGTGAAAAGACAACTCTCAGAATGGGAGAAAATATTTGCAAATGAAGCAACTGAGAAGAGATTAATTTCTAAAACATACAAATAGCTCATGCAACTCAATATCAAAAAAGCAAACAATGCAATCCAAAAAATGTGCAGAAGACTTAAACAGATATTTCTCCAAAGAAGGTATGTGCATGTGTCCTCAGTCGCTAAGTCATGTCCTACTCTTTAGACTGTAGCTCACCAGGATCCTCTGTCCAGGGATTTTCCAGGCAAGGATACTGGAGTGGATTGCCATTTCCTCCTCCAGGGGATCTTCCCAACCCAGGGGTAGAATCTACATTCTGCCTGTGTCTCCTGCATTGGCAGGCAGATTCTTGACCACTTGATCCACCTGGGAAGCCCCCAAAGAAGATACACAGATGGCTAAAAAGCACATGTAAAGATGCTCAATGTAACTAATTACTAGAGAAATGTAAATAAATACTACAATGAGGTATTACCTCACACTGGCCAGAATGGAACATGATTTAAAAAAGCTATAAACATTAGATGCTAGAGATTGTGTGGAGAAAAAGGAACTCTCCTACAAGGCTGGTGGGAATGTAAATGCCACAGGATGGACGTTCCTTAAAAAACTAAAAATAAAGCTACCATGTGATTCAGCAACTGCGCTTCTGAGCATATATCTGGAGAAAACCATAACTTGGAAAGATACATACACCCCAATGTTCATAGCAACACTATTTACAATAGTCAGGACACGGAAGCAACCTGAATGTCTGTCAACAGAGGAATGGATAAAGATGTGCTACATATATAATGTGGAATCTTACTCGACTTTAAAAAAAAGAACAAAACAATACCATTTGCAGCAGCATGGATGGACCCAGAGATTGTTATCCTAGTAAATCAGACACAGAAAGACAAATATCATATTGTCAGGGGAATGTCTAATTTCCTCAGTTCTGTCTCACCGCAGCAAAAATTTGAAATGGTGGACCAGTGTTACAGCTCTGTTACAGCTTAGTTTTATTTGGCAAACAAAAGAAAATACATCCTCATCCTTGAGGCATAAGGGTGGGCTGACCCAAAAGAAGAGAGCAGTCTTAGTTTTGGCTCCTCTTTTTACATGTTTTTTCTCCTCCCTCTGAGCCTGCCCTATGTAAATTGGGCTAGCCAGGAGGGCTGTTTGTTTCACCTGAGGTTCTCACTCCAGTCCTTGGACCTTCCTTTGTTCTATTTTCGTGGGCTTCTCCCTTCTTTGTCCTTCAGCCACTGTCATTTTGGACTCCTTTTTCCTATTCTAACTACCTAACAATATGATATCACTTATTTGTGAAATCTAAAAAAGGGATACAAATGAACTTACCTACAAAACAGAAATAGAGTTACAGATGTAGAAAGCAAACTTAAGATTGCCAGTGGGTAAGAGCGGGAAGAACAAACTGGGAGGCTGGGATTGACATATATACACTGCTATATATAAAGTAGGTAACTGATGAGTACCTATTGTATAGCACAGGGAACTCTGCTCACTACTCTGTAATGGCCTACCTGGGGAAAGAATCTAAAAAAGAGTGGATATATGTATGTATATGTATAACTGATTCACTTTGCTGTACATCTGAATCTAACACATTGTAAATCATCTATACTCCAATAAAAATTTTTTAAAGTGTTGCTTGGGTCACCCAGTCTGTGATGTTTTATTACAGTGGTCCAGGAGAGAAACACAATTGGTAAACCTATTTGAGCATATACAGATCGATGTATGAATGTCTTATAAAATATATTTATAATATTTCAGTTTCAAAGATGTAGACCATAAAACTTGGCTCCTCAGGCAACTTGTTACATCAGATTGTTTCCTGACAAGAACCTATTGTATAACACAGGGAACTGTACTCAATATTTTGTAAATAACCTATAAGAAAAAAGAAGAAAAATAATATATGTGTGTGTGTGTGTGTGTGTGTGTGTGAATTGCTGTGCTGTACACCTGAAAAAATAAGACACTGTAAATCAACTATACTTCAATTTTTAAAAAGGAAAAAAATCGGTTCTTACTGCATGATGATTTTGATTGGTGTATATGATAATAAACATATATGTATTGTCTGTATTAAGTCCTATTAATAACAATAGCCATTATTTTTCTTTTAGGGACTGATTTACAATTTGCATAGTGGATGATTATATTAGGAGGGTAATACTGTCATTTGTGAGCCAAAATTATGTATAGCTCTTTGAAATTAAACTTGATTCCATTTCACTTATGAATATTGATAGTTGATTTAATTAATGTTGTGATTAGGCAGTTTATGTCAGCATTTTATTTTAACAAAAAAAAATAAATACAGCAGTTATATGTGTTGTATTTTTTCCACAGAAACAGCAAATGTAAATGCACTTAAATTGATATGCCCTATTAAAAATTCATTTGGTGATAATTAAGTAAATTATGTTTTTCTCCTAAAACAAGATTTTCCAAAATATATGATGTTTTGTAATTAGTGGGCTTCCCTGGTAGCTTAGCTTGTAAAGAATCCACCAGCAGTGGAGACCCCAGTTCAATTCCTGGGTTGGGATGATCCCCTGAAGATAGGGGATAGGCTACCCATTCCAGTGTTCTTGAGCTTTCCTGGGGGCTCAGACATTAAGAATCCACCTACAATGCAGGAGACCTGGGCTTAATCCAGTTAACATTTCTCAGTGAATATCTTTTTGTTTGAATAAGAATATTAGGATATCTAATGCAAAATGCAAAGGAGAAAAACCACCATATTTGAAAACTGTGTTTCTTGTCACTAGTTAAACATATCCTGAATTAAATTAACTTTGAGTCTGTTTTTATTGAAAAGTTTAAAATATATTCTTCTCATATAAAAAAAATCTGTAGCTTTGAATAATAAAGGCAATCATATATAGTCATACCTTGGAGATATTGTGAGTTTAGTTCCAGAACACTGCAAAAAAGCAAATGATGTAAAGTGAATCACAAAAGTTTTTTGACTTTTCAGTCTTATAAAGGTTATGCTTACCTTATACTATAGTCTATTAAGTATAACATTATATCTAAGGAATTACATACTTTAATTTAAAACACTTCATTGATAAAACATGCTAATCATCTTCTGAGCCTTCAGTGAGTCATAGTCTTTTTGTTGGTGGAGGGTTTGTAAATTTTGAGAGTTACTAAAATGTGACATAGAGACATGAAGTGAAAAATGGTGGCAAAAGACTTGCCTGATACAAGGTTGCCACAAACCTTCAATTTTTAAAAGTTTGTGAAGTGCAATAAAATGAGGTATGTCTGTACCTTATCATCCCAAGAGACCACTCGGCATTACATAGAATACAGTTGTTGTTGTTCAGTAGCTCAGTCCTGTCCAGCTCTTTGCAACTCCATAGACTGTAAGGTGCCAGGCTTCCCTGTCCCTCAGCAACTCCTGAAGGCTACTCAAACTCATGTCCATCACGTCAGTGATGCCATGCAACCATCTCATCCTCTGTCATCTCCTTCTCCTCCCAGCATCCAGGTCTTTTCCAGTGAGTCAGCTCTTCACATGAGGTGGCCAAAGGACTGGAATCAGCTTCAGCATCAGTCCTTCCAATGAATATTCAGGATTGATTTTCTTTAGGATTGACTGCTTTGCTCTCCTGCTGTCCAAGGGACTCTCAAGAGTCTTCTCCAGCACCACAGTTTGAAAGCATTAATTCTTTGGCACTTAGCCTTCCTTATGGTCCAACTCTCACATCAATACATGGCTACTGGAAAAACCATTGCTTTGACTACATGGACTTTTGTCAGCAAAGTGATGTCTCTGTTTTTTAATACGCTGTCTATGTTGGTCATAGCTTTTCTTCCAAGGAGCAAGCGTCTTTTAATTTCACGGCAGCAGTCATCATCTTCAGTGATTTTGGAGCCCCAAAATAGTACCTAAATTCTAAATAAATGCTCGAAAATGAGATTTCTCTTATCAAAGCTTAAGGTAAAATCTTATAAGCAAAAAATTTTGAAATTGTGATTCCAAATTAACTAGGTATTTATTTCTCCATTACTGGTTTGTTTCATTTAGCATAAAAAATTTTATTAAAAAAAAACCCCAATACCTATAAGAATAATTAGTATAGCTACTTTAGAGAGGAACTTGATAATATTTTTATAACAACAAATTTGTATATACAACCTAGAATTTCTATTTATCTTTGCATATACACAAAAGTTGAAGAAACTTATGTACAAGAATGTCCAATGTAGCATGATTTCTAGTAGTAAAATGTCTATTGATACAGGAATAGGAAAACAAAGTGCAACCCAATGGATGAATGCTATATATCCAAAAATTAGGCATTAAAAAGTTATAAATACTGTGTTACTGCCAAAAAATTAGGAGGTATTCTGGAAATACTCTTAAAAACAAGTGAAAAGAGAAAGCAAAACGCTTCTTATAGTTCAATTCCTTTTATATAAATTTTTTAAGGCAAAATTCTATATAGATACTTACATGCTGAAAGATGCATATGATTTTGTTTGTTTGCTTTTCTTGAAATTAATTGAGATTTTTTTTTCCCATGTAAACATTTCTGTTTTTTTTTTAACTGCAGTATAATTGCTTTACCATGTTGTATCAGTTTATGCTGTATAACAAAGTCCATGGGGTCACAAAGAGTTAGAAACGGCTGAGCAACTGCGCTGTACAACAAAGTGAATCAGTTATATGTACACATATATCCCTTCCCTTTTGAATCTCCCTCCTTCTCGTCCCCCTCCCCACCCTTCTAGATCACCACAAAGCATCAAGTTGAGCATCCTGTGCTATATAGCAGCTTCCCACTAGCTATCTCTTTTACTCATAATACTATGTATGTGTCAGGGCTACTCTAAACAGGAAACTTTAATAGGAATTCAGTTGAAGGCAGAGAGTTGGAGAGGTTTTCTGTCTTAGATTTGTGCCTTCCCATTGCCTTTGAATTTCTCACCATGTGCACAAATTATGTGTCTTATGTGTTAGCTGCTCAGTTGTTTCCAACTCTTTGCGACTCCATGAACTATAGCCTTCCAGGCTCCTCTGTCCATGGAGTTCTCCAGGCAAGAATACTGGAGTGGGTTGCCATTTCCTTCTCCAGGCGATCTTCCTAACCCAGGGCTTGAACCCCGGTCTCCTGGATTACAGGCAAGTTCTTTACCGTCTGAGCCGCCATGTGTGTGTGCTTAGTCACTTCAGTTGTGTATGACTCTTTGAAACCCTATGGACTGTAGCCTACCAGGCTCTTCTGCCCATGGGGATTCTCCAGGCAAGAATACTGGAGTGGGTTTCCATTTCCTTCTCCAGGAGATCTTCCCGACTCAGGAATTGAACCCATATCTCTTATGTTTCCTGCGTTGGCAGGCAGGTTCTTTCCCACTAGCGTCACCTGGGAAGCCCTGAGTCACCAGGGATTAGTAAATCAATAAGCCATTGTGTGTATTTCCTTTCAGATTTCTGTGTGTGTGTGTGGGTGTGTATTTGAAAAAATAAAGAAGAGTAGAACTTAAATGTTCTTACTAATAAAGGTAAAAAGTTAAATATGTGAGGTGATAATTGTGTTGATTAACTCAATGGAAAGAATCCTTTCTCAATGTGTACATATATTGAATCAAATTGTGCATTTTAAATATCTTAGTTTCCTTTGTCAGTTCTACCTCATTAAAGCTGAAAAAGGGGGAAAAAACCTTAGAAATACATTTCCAACACATACAACTTTACAATTAAACGATTTCTTCTCTCCTTTTCAAAATCACATTCAGAAAGTTTCATTTGCTACTTTTAAAGTAATGGTTGTGTTCACTACCCATATCAATGGACTTTATTCTTTTTAGACACTAGAGGGAGTTTAGGAATGAAGTGAAATATGCTCAAGAACCAAAATGGCTCCTGAAGTTCTCTGACTGGATTTCCTTTCTCTTGTTGAGAATCTCTGTAGCATTAAAGCCTTACTACAATCATGGCTGATTTTGTAGATATATTGGTAGGAGCTCATGTGTAAATTGAAACATATTTTAAGTTCTCCTGGGGAGATTGCTATTAAGAAAAGTCCTGTGAATTATCTTGAAAAAAAAAAAAAGAAGAAGCTTTCATAAAACAGATAATCACTGAGAGTTTGTCATTATATGACTAGATTGTAGTATTTTATTTTCTTCTTTACTGACACATACTCTCAATTTGGGTTGTGATTATATTGGTGTGTTCAGTTTTGCAACTCTTAGAAAATACAGGTACTCAATAAATGTTTAATTGCCTAATTCTCCCAGGAAAAGAATAAACAGTTACTGTGCTTGGTTTGCTTGTTTGTTTTTCCCCTGATTACCTGGTTTAAATGACTGTCTAAATCCTGCTAGACAGCTCTCTGTCTTCATCTATTCATTTATTCAACAATTTCTTTACATGTTTACTATGTGCCAGGCAGAGTAACAATCGCTGGTGGTAAACAAAATGAAGATCCTGACCTAGAAAATTTTGCCATTTTGTGAGAACAGACAATAACAGAATACACAAATAGAAATATATTATCAGAAAATGTATGATAGGAAAAAATGAATATCATGTGATAAACATTACTAGTGAATATCTGGTTTTCTTATAGTTCTGAGTATGCATAGGTTTACTTTACCCTCATGCATGACCACTTGACTTATTCTGGATAATAGTATGGGCTTGGTCAAAAAGTTCATTCCAGTTTTCCTTAAGATGTTATGAAAAAGCTTGAACAAACTTTTTGGCCAGTCCAATAGAATAGTTATGTGACTGCCAGGCTGCACTGTTGGAGTGCTGTTATTTGGCTCTCCAGCTCGCCTTCCTTTAACATGGCAATCAGGACAGTGCATGTTGCCTTGGAGACAGGAGGAGACTGGAGTGCTGGGCCAACATGTGGAAAGTGATTTGGGTGAAAATTTGCCTGGACTTTACCTAGAAAGTTTATGTGAGTAAAAATATAACTCTGCTCAAAGCTAATAAAAATGTGGAGCTGTTTGTTACTACAACATAACCAAGCCTGTCCTGACTGATACACTGGAGAGTGATGGGGTAGTTCTCCTTAGGGTAGTCAAAGAAGGGTTTCTGACAAAGTGGAGATGGGCTTCCCTTTTGGCTCAGCTGGTGAAGAATCCGCCTGCAATGCAGGAGACCTGGGTTCAGTCTCTGGGTTGGGAAGATCCCCTGGAGAAGAGAAAGGCTACACACTCCAGTATTCTGGCCTGGAGAATTCCATGGGGTCACAAAGAGTCAGACATGACTGAGTGACTTTCAAAGTGGAGATACAATACAGTTATAGTTATTTGGCTGTGACTTTGAGTCAAGGAAGGGTAGCCATGAATAGGAATGGTACTTAAATATCACTGAGTGGATCCAATTAGAATCATTAGAGCAGCAGCCCCCAACCTTTTTGGCACCAGAGACCAGCTTCATGGAAGTCAATTTTTCTGCAGACCCGGAGGAGGGGGAAAATGGTTTGGGGATGATTCAAGCACATAACCTTCATTGTGCACTTCATTTCTATTATTACATCAGCTCTACCTCAGATCATCAGGCATTAGATACCGGAGATTGGGGACCCTGCATTGGAGGGTGCTTATCAAATGCATAGATGCTTTGACCTCACCCTGACTCATTGAATTAGAGTCTCCAAGGTGGCAAGAAGAGGAGGAGTCTCAGGAGTCTATAATTTTAGTAATTTCCCAGATTACATTGATGTACAGTCAGCTCTTAGAACCACTGAATTCAGATTCAAGCTATGATTGTCTCCACTTCTGATACAGAAATTTTAAATTATATACCTCTCAATATCTACCTTACTCTGACAAGGGGGAAAATAAAGGGAAGACCAGTTTTCAATTCACACCAAAACAACTTTTTTTTCTTTCTAGAGTTCTGACAGAATACGATTTCATATGTGTCTGTCTTAGTTTTATGGACTCTACTTTGTCTTTACAGCATTATCATATCAAAGAAAGATCTTTTTTTGGGGTTTGGCTTATATTGACAGGATCCAATTGAAACTTAAAAAACATCATTTGAGAAAAAGAAACATCAAGGTAGTCCAGATGTTTTTGTTGTTTGAATCTAAGAACTATAAAGAATGATTTTCGAGTGTTTACCGTGTACACACAATTACCCTGCAAGACAATATAGGCTTCTCAATGACATTTGGCTTTCAGAAAAATGGTGGTGTTTTAAAGTGTTTGCTCCTTTCCTTTAAGTAATACCTGAGAATTATTTTTCATTTTAATAACTACATTTATAAGGTAAATTAAATAATTAATGAAAGGGCTATTAAATGATTGATTCTTGAGTAATTGTGAATTTACAGAGTTTTCATTCTAGTTTTTGTCTGTTTATATGGAAACTGAATGACTGAGCCTACATTCAAGGTCCTAAATTTGGGGCTAGAAAAGGACCAGTGCAGAGGGGAGTCGTTGCCATACTATACTTTGTAAGGCTGCCTATATTAGGTGTTTCAATTTTATGCTTTTCAAAGCCAAATGTATGATATATCTCTTTACTGTATTGTATTAAAATACATTTTTAGCTAAAATAGTAAGAGAAGATATACAAGGCAGTCTGATCATGTGCATCTACTCCATTCCAGAAGTCCCTTCAATAACAGTAAAGGACATAAGGTTTACAATTTTCTGCCTTTATACAAAGACAAGGGAACAGATGAAATCTTATTTACTGAAGGTAACAGAGCAGAAGTTGATGGCAATAAATCCTGTACCCAGATATCACAAAAACACTCTGCATGTGTAGGTTTATGCCAGTGAACTATGGCAACAGAAGAGAAATTTCAAGTCCTCAGCACTGCAGCCCCTCCCCACAAGAATTCCAACATTCCTGTATAAGAGACAATATCTGAGCGAGTGAATGAATGATTCTATAAATTTTTAGAGAGGCTCTAGATGACAAAACAGTATCACTGAATTCCTGAGCCTTTTGACTTTGTAAGATGACTCTAGCAAAATGAATGAATAAATATTCTGTGTTGATCTATTTCCCTAGTCTAGAGCCTGAGAAAGAATCTAAATGGCAATTTGGATGGCACAACTGTTGACAATTCAAAGATCCTTTAAATTTCATAGAATTGGAGTTTAAACAATAGGATGCATGTCAGACTCTTTGCAACCCCATAGACTACATAGCCTGCCAAGCTCCTCGGTCCAAAAATACTGGAGTATGGGGAGGGAGGTGGGAGGGGGGTTCAGGATGGGGAACACACGTACACACGTGGCAGATTCATGTTGATGTATGGCAAAACCAATACAATATTGTAAAGTAAAAAAAAAAAAGTTAAAAAAAATAAAATAAAATAATAAAAAAATAAAATGTAGGAAAAAAAAAATACTGGAGTGGGTTGCCATTTCCAGAGGATCTTCCCAAGCCAGGGATTGAGCCTTCATCTCCTGCATCTCTGCATTGGTGGGCAGATTCTTTACCAATGAACCACTTGGGAAGACCCAAACAATAGCTCAATTATTACTTCAATTATTATTATTGCTATATTGTTATCTTTTCTATTATTATTGTTATATTCTATTATTATTCTATTATTATTATTATTGATAGTTCAAGTATTGTTACTGTTAAATTCACCACCAGAGGGAGCTTATCATTCCTTTCATGTAGAGATCAAAAGACTCCAAAGCTTTGACTTGTTTTCTGCATTCCATGTTATGTAATTATATATTTCATATTATATAATTTTTTTGCCTGGGATAAATGTTGAAAGGCTTATTTTCACCTCAGTTCCATTCAGTCAGTCAGTTGTGTCCCACTCCTTGTGACCCCATGGACTGCAGCAAGCCAGGACTCACTGTCCATCACCAACTCCCAGAGTTTATCCAAACTTATGTCCATTGAGTCAGTGATGCCATCCAACCATCTCATCCTCTGTCATCCCCTTCTCCTGCCTTCAATCTTTCCCAGCATCAGGGTCTTTTTAGCTCTTCGCATCAAGTGGCCAAAGTATTGGAGTTTCAGCCTCAACATCAGTCCTTCCAATGAACACTCAGGACTGATCTCCTTTAGGATGGACTGGCTGGATCTCCTTGTAGTCCAAGCGACTCTCAAGAGTCCTCTCCAACACCACAGTTCAAAAGCATCAATTCTTTGGTGCTCAGCTTTCTTTATAGTCCAACTCTCACATTCATGTATGACTACTGGAAAAACTACACCTTTGACTAGACAGACCTTTGTTAGCAAAGTAATGTCTCTGCTTTTGAATATGCTTTCTAGATTGGTCATAACTTTTCTTCCAAGGAGTAAGCGTCTTCTAATTTCATGGCTGTGGGTACCATCTGCAGTGATTTTGGAAGCCAAAAAAATAAAACCTGCTACTGTTTCCACTGTTTCCCCATCTATTTGCCATGAAGTGATGGGACCGGATGCCATGATCTTAGTTTTCTGAATGTTGAGCTTTAAGGCAACTTTTTCACTCTCCTCTTTCACCTTCATCAAGAGTCTCCTTAGTTCTTCACTTTCTGCTGTAAGGGTGGTGTCATCTGCATATCTGAGGTTATTGATATTTCTCCCAGCAATCTTGATTCCAGCTTGTGCTTCATCCATCCCAGTGTTTCTCATGATGTACTCTGCATAGAAGTTAAATAAGCAGGGTGACAATATACAGCCTTGACATACTCCTTTTCCTATTTGGAACCAGTCTGCTGTTCCATGTCTAGTTCTAAATGTTGCTTCCTGATCTGCATACAAATTTCTCAAGAGGCAGGTCAGGTGGTCTGGTACTCCCATCTCTTGAAGAATTTCCCACAGTTTGCTGTGATCCACACAGTCAAAGGTTTTGGCATAGTCAATAAAGCAGAAATATGTTTTTCTGGAACTCTCTTGCTTTTTCCATGACCCAGCATATATTGGCAATTTGATCTCTGGTTCCTTTGTCTTTTCTAAATCCAACATGAACATCTGGAAGTTCACAGTTCACATATTGCTGAAGCCTGGCTTGGAGAATTTTAAGCATTACTTTACTAGCATGTGAGATGAGTGCAATTGTGCGGTAGTTAGAGCATTCTTTGGTATTGCCTTTCTTTGGCATTGGAATGAAGACTGACCTTTTCCAGTCCTGTGGCCACTGTTGAGTTTTCCAAATTTGCTGGCATATTGAGTGCAGCACTTTCACAGCATCATCTTTCAGGATTTGAAATAGCTCAACTGGAATTCCATCACCTCCACTAGCTTTGTTCGTAGTGATGCTTCCTAAGGCCCACTTTACTTTGCATTCCAGAATGTCTGGCTCTAGGTGAGTGATCACACCATCGTGATTATCTGGGTCGTGAAGATCTTTTTTGTACAGTTCTGTGTATTCTTGCCACCTCTTCTTAATATCTTCTGCTTCTATTAGGTCCATACCATTTCTGTCCTTTATTGTGCCCATCTTTGCATGAAATGCTCCCTTGGTATATCTAATTTTCTTGAAGCGATCTCTCGTCTTTTCCATTCTATTGTTTTCCTCTATTTCTTTGCACTGATGACTGAAGAAGGCTTTTTTATCTCTTTGCTCTTCTTTGAAACTCTGCATTCAAATAGGTATATCTTTCCTTTTCTCCTTTGCTTTTCACTCCTTTAGATTTATGCTATTCTATTTGTCTCAGAAAGCAGGAGAGAAATTTTAATGAATCACAAATCTCTAATTTATTGCCTACTCAAAACTTCCCCCAATTGAAAACAGAAACAGAAACTAACTGGAGAATTATATTTCCCTCATGTACCTCTCCATAAGCCTAAAATGTATTCTACTGCCTAGGCTCTGATTTAAATTTTACTACATTTTTCTAAAATATCACATCAAATCTAGGCTGAGTCAAAGAACAGAGGAAAGATCCTTGGAGAAAAATGATTGGCTGGTTGGTGACTTATGAGTCATTTGAAGGTCATTTGAAAGATATGGGAAATTATTAATCACTAAATATACAGATTCTGTGATCCAAAATGAGTATTTTCTAGAGAGCTGCTATACAACATTATATCCATAATGAAGGCTATTACACCATACACTTAAAATTCTGCTGGAGGAGTAGATCTCATTTAAGTGCTTTCATGAAAATGAAATAAAAGCTAAAATTTAAAAAATTAAAGTCTTGTGCACTTTAAAAAAGAAAAAAGAAAGTCTTGTTTAAAGAAGAAAAAAGAAAAGTCTTGTGGACTTTCCTGGAAGTCCAGTGGTTAAGACTCCTCACTCCCAATGCCGGGGGCATGGGTTCAATACCTCATCAGGAAACTAAGATCCTACATGCTTTGGGTGAGGCAAAAAAAAAAAAGCAAACAAAAAAGAAAGTCTTGGCTGTCCTCAACTGAAATTACCTTCTGCAGTGACATAGTAGCATAAATCTACCTTTGATGTTAATAGTCATTAATACTAACTGCAGATGAGCAAAGATCTTAGAACCCTTATTCACCAAAGGACTTATCTATAATCATTGAAAAGTGAAGCAAATCTTTTTCGTATAGAAGCAAATAATCTCTGAAAGTAAACTAAAATCAAGTAGTGGAAGATTATATTTTATTTTTCTTTTAGTACCTGTTTGTCCAAAGCAATAATTTATGTCCCTTTAACTGCCAATAACAAAAGTGTGCCCTTTAAGAAGCAGGCCCATTTTGATATCTTGGTAAATCTGCTATACATGTAAATATCTGAATACTATAAATTTCTTGTGCTGAGGAAAAAGATTCAGTATTTTATTATCTGTTTGCTCCATTTATATAGAGCCTGTGACCATGGCAACCAGGTACTACAAACTGACCCCAGTGGAACCCATTCTTACCACTTTATCTAAATTGCTCCTGGAAGCACACAGCTTTATAGATTTATTGAATTGCATTAGATTATGGGCCTTCTTGAAGGAGTTAAAAATGGGAGAAATGGCTGTTTTTATCCAAAGAAGAAGTACTGTTTTCTTTGCACCATTTCCTGCAGGTAATATTCATACTTGAGTTAAGGATTTAAAGAAACAAAGACAGGAGATTTGCAGACATATAAGGTAGACAGATGACATATGTTTATCTCTGCTCCATCCCAGAGCCCCATTAATAACAGTAAAAAGATATAAGACATACAGTTTTGTGCCTTTATACAGAGACAAAAGATCAGAAAGAGACGACAGCAGGCAAGATTGTCAATAGAATTTTGAAGGTTGGAAAATAGATGGATGAGTCATAACTGATTTAGCAGAGCAGAGATTCTTAAAACCAAACTGTAGGGGAGGGGAATGACAATAATAGGCAAGTTGATTCATGCTATAGAATCCTCAAGGCTCAGTGATAGAAAGGACTAGAACCATCCAAATCAAGTCAAGACTATACAGTGGGGCTGAAAACATGCGGCATGGCTCATTGAGCTCTCACACATGCAAATTCACATCCTACACACTGAGTTAGGTAACTCTCCAAGACCATCTGAGGGGGCAATTGGTCACTGGGCTAAAAACTGGGTAATGAATGAAAATCTGACTACTAAATGCCAGGCATCCAGCCCCCTGCCCTGTCCAACTCTCAGCAGGTACCAATCAGGCTAGAATACTGGATGAGTCTTCTTGGGAAATAGGCAAGGTACTTCTGTTTTGTTTTTTATACTGAAGTATAGTTATAATTAATGATTTACAATATTATACTCATTTAGGTGTACAACATAGTGATTCAATATTTTTATAGATTCTATCCATTTAAAGTTATTATAAAACATTGGATATTCCCAGTGCTATACAATATATCCTTGTAGCTTATTTATTATCTCTTAATTCCCTATCCTTATTTTGCCCCCGTTCGCCTCTCCACACTGGAAATCACTAATTCTCTATATCTGTGAGCCTGTTCCTATTTTGCTATTACTTATTTGTTTTTATATTATATTTTAGATTCCACATGTAAGTGAAAATGAGATGGAGCAGGATCCTATGGTCCTTGTCTCCCCACCATGTCTTTGGCCTGTCTTTTGTCTGTGGAAAACTTTAGTCAAAAAATAAGTTTAATCAGAGAAGTGAGAAATGTGGAAACAAAGGAAAACAACCAAAGGAGACTAAATAATAATAATAATGCAATCCTTAAGCATGGTCAAGGACCTTTAGTTTTTTCTCAAGAGCTATAGGTGATATTCTGAGCCACATCCTGTGAGTTGTCTTACAAATACTAAAATCCAAGTGGAGAAGTTAACTACAGGATGACCAGGCTGTACCCACAACTTGAGCTGCCACAATCCTTGCCAGAATTGACTGCAAGGAAATGAGAAAATGGACCCCGGAACTGAAGATTAATTGCACCTAAAACAACCAAGATGATGTTGGTCTGACCACTGATGACCAATTTGAACATAACTGTTAAAGATGACTATGCTGATTCTACATGGCATCCCCCTCCCCCTACTCTGTCTATAAAAGCTCTCACCCCTTGCTTGTCAGGGCTGGGGTGAGTTGGCCTTTGGACAGACACCACCCCACTCCAGTTTCTGGCATCTGAAATAAAGCAAACTTTCCTTCCCACCAACCCTGTTTATTGGGTTTTGAGTATCAAGCAACCATACCCACCACACTTCAGTATTTGTCTTTCTCTGTCTGACTTATTCCAATAAGCGTAGCCTCCAGGCCAATCCATGTTGTTGCAAATGGCAAAAGTGCATTCTCTTTTATGAAGCTGAGTAATATTCTATTGTATATATACCATATCTTCTTTATTCATTCATCTATTGGTGGACGCTTAGCTTGATATCCTGGCTATTGTAAATAATACTGTTATGTACATAGGGGTGCATGTATCTTTTTTAATTAGGTTTTTTTTTTTCATTTATTTCAGATGTATACCAGGTGAATCTATCAAGGTACTTGTATTTTAAATGATCAGCATCTTATGCTGCTAAGATCTTATAGCCCCTTAGGCTACCCAAATCAATGCCGGGGTCATCTCTCAGGTACCCAAATGTGAATCAAGACAAGGCTCTATGGTTTTCACCTTCCTTCCATTCCATTTAACCCTACCCTTCAATAACAGGGGCTTCCCAAGTGGCTTAGTAGTAAAGAATAGGCCCACTAATGCGGTAGACCCAGATTCAATCCCTGGATTGCTAAGATCCCCTGGAGAAGGAAATGGCAACCCACTGCAGTATTCTTGCTAGGAAAATCCCATGGATAGAGGAGCCTGGCAGACTACAGTCCATGGGGCTGCAGAATCAGATTTCACTGAGTACGCACGCAAACACAGTGTGGAGAATAATAAAGCATGGTGGAGCAACAGAGGAAATGACAACCCACTCCAGTATGCTTGCCTGGAGAATTTCATGGACAGAGGAGCCTGGCAGGCTATAGTCCACAGGTTTGCAAAGAGTTGAACATGACAGACAAACACACACTCTTGTGCATGCATGCTAAGTTGCTCTAGTCGTGTCTGACTATTCGTGACCCTACAGACTGCAACTCACCAAGCTCCTCTGTCCATGGGATTCTCCAGGCAAGAATACTGGAGTGGGGTGCCATTTCCTTCTCCAGGCCATCTTCCTGACCCAGGGATTGAACCTGTGTCTCTTACATTTCCTGGATTAGCAGGAAGAAGAGGCACAGAGTAGTAGAGGGGAACACGACCATTGTGGAAATTTTCTTACAAAAATGGCCACTATTATTGCTCTTCATCCTCCTTTGCAATGTAATTTTGGAGTCATTTCCATCAAGAGATGAGATTTCTTTCTCTACCTCTTGAAACTGGGCTAATCTTGTGATTTGCTTTGACCAATAAAATGCAGCAGAAGTGATGTCATTTCTGACTATAAGCCACAAAAGCACACATTTTTATTGGAACATTACCACCCCCATATGAACAAGCCCAGTTTGGCTGGCTG
The DNA here is from genome assembly GCF_029407905.1 of Bubalus kerabau. Taxonomy (NCBI): domain Eukaryota; kingdom Metazoa; phylum Chordata; class Mammalia; order Artiodactyla; family Bovidae; genus Bubalus; species Bubalus kerabau. The sequence goes on from NC_073626.1 coordinate 165,736,330, forward strand.
GACAAGGGGAGAAGTTGGGAAACAGCAAAGCTGGCCCATCTGAGGTTATCCTAGACCAACCAGTCAACCTAGTAGCCAGTCACAGACTTAGAGTAAGTCCAGTCAATGAGACTTCCCTGGTAGTCCAGTGGCTAAGACTCTGAGCTCCCAATGTAGGGGGCCTGGGTTTGATCCTTGGTCAAGGAACTAGATCCCACATACTGCAACTAAAAGTTGACATGCCTGAACTTAAGATCCAGCAGGCCTCAATTAAAAATGAGTAAACCCAATCAAGACTAGGACTACCTAGATGGGCTCAACCAAATTTGTAACCCATAGACTCATGAACTAAGTAAGTGATTTTTTACTTTTAAGACAATAATTTTTGAGGTGGCTTATTATGTGGCAAAAGCTAATTCATCTCTCCCTGTCTTCTCCTTTCCACACTTCACAAGAACATAAAGGCAGGTTTCCATCTCATCTCCTTTCTATCATGGGCTGTACTCAAGTGTATCATTGCTCACCATTCATCTTCCCGGGACACCAGACCTCACAGTGCAGTCTTAATGGCAGAGTCAATCTTGTCTCTACACTATGGAAGGAACTCTGTGATCTAATCTGTCAGACCTAGCTCATAATATGTTAATGATCTCTAAAGGAATTTCTTAAATTACTTTCCCTTTCTATAAGCCTGGCTTCTAAGACAATTTTATTGTTGCAGACTAAAAATTTCTAATTTGTATGCAAGTGCAGAATGACTCCTTTTTTTCTTATGTATCATAGCTTTAACGATCTTAATCCTCTCAAGGCAAACAGATATCTCTGAAAAAATGGGGAAGGAGAAGGGGAAGGTCACATTGATACTAATACCAAAAAGAAAAAAAAAAACCCTGAAATGTATTTTAAAACATCATCTTCCTAACATGTATGAACTATGTTCCCTTGCAGCAATGAGACACATTCTAGATTCTTCATTAATGGGAGGAAAAGATTGTAATTTGTGAAATTCTGTGTCTAGAGGGAACATTTTAGGATTTTTTGCTACTACTGTGTAACCAGTTGGGGTTGCAGTGCAGGAAGTCAGTCACAAACTTCAGCAACCACTTCTTTCTCTCATACGCTTTAATGCCCAATGTAATTTTGAATAGAAGGTGTGATGATACCCTTGCCTTGTTTCAGTCTTAATATGGAAAGTATTCAGTTCTTAAATATGATGTTTGCTATAAGCTTTTGAAATATCATACAACATGTTGAGGGGGTTACCTTTTATTCCTAATTTGCTGAGATATTTTATCAAGAATGATGAACTTAGTCAATACTTTTTAATGCAGTGAATTTCACATTTTAGGTACTGTGATTTTTATCTTTACAATTTCTATTTAGTGCTCAGAGTCTCAATTTCTCTTCTCATTATCATCATGTTCTTCTGCAACTCTGAGCCTATTTATAATAGCCATTTAAAACCTTTATTTTTAATCATTCTACTAACTATCTTATTTCTGGGTTTGTAGCTGTTGACTGGTTTTTCTCCTGATTATAGGTCATAATGACCTTCTTCTTGGTATTTCTAAATTTTTTTACTGGGTCCTAGGCATCATGATTTTACTTTTTGAGTGTTAAAATTATGGATGCTGTCCTTTAAAGAGTATTAAACTATGTTCTGGCCAACAACTAAGTTTCTTGCTGATTAGTTTGATTGTTTCAAGTCTTGATTTTAGCCTTTATTATAGGGTGGGTTCTAGATCAGCCTTTACTTTAGGGCAAGTGTAGATCTAGTACAAAAGCATGAGTTGCCTCTGATGTTGTCTCCACTGAGTACCCAGGCCATCTGTGAGGACACTCCACTGCAGCTATAACTCAAAGTCTCCTAGATTTGAGTGAGCTCTAGGAGTGGTTCTGATTGGAGCTCCCCAACTCTGTATGCCTAGCTTCAGGGTATATCATCCTTCACCTGAATGTTTTGGTATTCAGCAAGAAATTCAATGGAAACCTTATTCAGATTTCTACAGCTCTTTCTCTGTGTGTCTTTCTCCTCTTTGGATCTTTGTCTCACAAATTCCAACCACCTTTAAGCTCCTGAACTACAACTTCTATCTCCTCTACTGAGTGAGATCATTATGATTTGTTTCAGTTATCCTACCTCGGGTTCAGAAAATGCCTCCAGTTAGAAAGCTGCATATCATAAGTCTCACCACAATTCCTTTTTCCCAGGGATCATGGTCCTGTCCTGCCTATGGTGCAATTTCTAAAAACAGTTGCTGATATATTTTGTTCGGTTTTCCGGTGGTGAAGTCAGATGGCAAGTTCAGTTCTAGTTACTCCGTTCAAGTCAACAACAAAACTTCTTTCTATATCCTTGCTGTTATTTTTTCCTACTTTCCCATTTACAAGAAAGAGAAATATTGAAAATCTTCAACTATCATGGATTTATTTCTCTGTTTTTTCTTTTTTTTAAACTGATATTTATTTAGTTAGCTAATTATTTTCGACTGTGCTGGGTCTCCATTGCTGCTTGGGCTTTATCTCTAGCTGCAGCTAGCAGGGGCTGCTCTCTAGCTGAGGTGCTCGGGCTTCTCATTGCAGTGGCTGCTCTTGCTGCAAAGCATGAACTCTAGCGCATATGGGCCTCAGTAGTCATGGCTCCCGAGCTCTAGAGCCCTCTGTGGCACACAGGCTTAGTTGCTCCTCATCTTGTGGGATCTTCTTGGACCAGGGATCGAACCCGTGTCTCCTCCATTGGTAAGTGGATTCTTTACCACTAGTGCCACCTGGGAAGCCATGCTCCTGTGATAAGGTTATGCTATATGGCAAAGTTGACTTTAAGAAAGAGAGATTATCCTCTGTGGGCCAGGATTCATCAGGTGAGTTCTCAAAAGTGACTGGTCTCTTCTTGACAAAAGGAATAGGTGGCTACTAGGAGCTGAGAGCAGCCCCTGATTGACAGTCAGCATGGAAATGAGGGCCTTCGGAATACAGCACAGCCAACACTGATCTCGGTCTGTGACGCCTGAGCAAAGGACTCAGCCTGCCTTATCTGTATTTCTGACCTAGAGAACTTATAAATGAGTGTTATTTTAAGCCACTAAGTCTGAGATAATTTTTATGAAGCATGGAGAACTAACACAGATGACATGTTATCTCTTTCCTCTGGTGGGAGATACTAAACTGTCAGGGGTGGCATATTTGACAATTAAGGACATGAAGAGATTTCTAGACCTGAGCAAGGAGAGAGAATGCCTAGACAGTACAAAGAATCTCCATATGCTTTCACTGAGCAATAAACAATTGCTTATTGAGCAATGAACAAACCATACTTGAGTTCCTATTCTCTACACTTTATCCTGAATCTTCAAATATATTCTTTGTGAATTTCATGGGGCTTCCCCAGTGGCTCAGTGATAAAGAATCTGCCTGCAGTGCAGGAGATGCAAGAGCCTAGGGTTCAATCCCTGGGTCAGGAAGATTCCTTGGAATAGGAAATGGCAACCCTCTCCAGTATTCTTGCCTGGAGAATCCATTGGACAGAGAAGCCTGATGGGCTGCAGTCCATGGGGTTGCCAAGAGTCAGACACAACTGAACAATACATTTTAAAATCTAATTGTGAATATTTTCAGGTGCCCTGAACACCTTCAGGAAGGCTCCAATAATGGTGGTATTTAATTCACTGGATTATCATGACGATTACGTGAATTAAAATATTTAAAAGGCTTATCACAGTTGCAGAAAAATACTAAGCACACAATTAATATTACACATTTGATCTTAAAAACTGCCCCAGATGTAGAAAGGCAGATTATCCTACACATTACACTACAGCTAAGGAAACTGAGTCTTAGTAAGGTTAAATGACTCATTCACGGTCACACAATTAGTAAGTATAGAGCTCAGAATCAATATCAGATTTTACAGATGTCAAGTCTCTTGTATTTTCTGCCATTGATTTTTTGCTGAGAGTCCTGTTATCACAGTAATGTCAAAGTTCTTTATCTGCAAAAAGTCACATTCTCAGAGTGGTACAACCTGAAAGTGGTGAAAAGGCATAAACCAGCTCTCACCTTAGGCCCTAGCTATTCAAAATATGATCCCCTTACTGACAGCATCAGCCTGCTAGAAAGGTTAAAATTCATCATATTAGAAAGACAGATTCTTCTGCTTTACCCAAGACCCACTGCATTTCAGTTCAGTTCAGTTCAGTTCAGTTCAGTTGCTCAGTGGTGTCCGATTCTTTGTGACCTCATGGACTAGAGCCCGCCAGGCCTCCCTGTCCATCACCAATTCCCAGAGCGTGTTAAGCCACTGCATTTAGAACCTGCATTTAGTAAGGTATTCAGATTGTTCATATACACAAGCATAAGAAGCACAGTTTAAGACTTTTGGCCTCCTTATCCATCCATGTGGAATCACCAGGTGAATTCAACTGGGTTTAAATTTTTCTCCAAGCTTACTTATTGCCTCTGTATATATATTTTATTGTTTAATAATAGAATCCCTTTATTCTAGCCATTAATAGTATGTTTCTCTTTCTTTTGAACATTTTCCAGAGAAGGAAAAAGTTGACTTCACTCATGATTTTTTTTTTTACTTTTAAACAAATTTTAAACACTTACATTTTTTATAAGTATTTTATTTTTTCTAAATCCTGATTTAGGGCATCCTAGACCACAATATCTAATGATAAAATGCAGCCAAAATACTGTTGACTTGGGGGAAATTACCATAAGATGGAACTTATCAAATTAATTGGATGCTACCCTTAAGTTAATATTGCCAGCTAGTCCCTGATATAGTCCATCTTAATGCTTCCTAGTGTACAACCATAGCTTATCAGGCTGCTCTGTCTCCCAATGTTAAGAAGAGGGTGGGGTCTGGGCCTTACATGCCTCCACCCAGAATCCCAAGGGGAGGAGTTTAGATAAGCTTGTGTCTGCCCTATGTGATGGCTGATGGCATCAGAAGGCACTCAAAATGCAGCTAGGCTGTGTATATCCTGGTCCCTTAATAATGGATTTGTCATGTCCTGGATGAAGAAACTTGAGTCCCAGTACTCCAGCCAGCTGACTGGAAGACACCCTACCATCCATTAGATGATAAGATATATTAAAAACGGCACCACCATGTCCCTCCTACTGCTTACAGCAAAAAGAGCTTCCTCTACATTTAGGAAAAGTGGATTTGACTAAACAAATACAAGTTTGGTGTCCTGGGAGTGCCCTCTGAAGAGAAGAGAAATTTCTAATGAAAGATTGATAGGTAATCTCTACACACACACACACACACACATCAGGTTCACTCAAGATAGAGATTCTTCTCACAAGTGTCCCTTCTCATACTGAGTCCATATCCATGGGTCATGGAGGGGTGGTATACCAGTATTCCCAAAACTCTGAAGCTTTTAAGATTTAATATATTAGATATGAAAAAAAAAACAATAATGAGTGAAACCAACTCCATCATTCCTTAGAAAATGTTGAAAAAAAAAGTTGATACTTATTACTAGATGCTAAAGAAATTTGTTAAACAATAGACTTATTCTGTGTCCATGGGACGTGACACTGTATGTTAGTTTATTTAGCTTTGTTTGCCACTGTTCTGCTGTCTCATTTCCAAGAGGGATTTAGCCTGTTCTTACTCTCACTTTCCCTGTAAAGAGGAAATATCTGATACAGCACCATGAATGTGGTATCCTCTCAATTTCCAATCTTATCCATCCAACCCATATCCCGAATTAAGTACTCCTTTATTGATATTTTGTTGAGTGCTAAATGTGTTAGTTTCAGGTATAGAGCAAAGTGATTAATATTTATGCTGAGTGTCCTTTTAATATCTAATAAGGCATTAGCAACAAGAGAGGGCTTTGTCAGACCTCAGTTCAGTTCAGTCGCTCAGTCGTGTCTGACTCTTTTCGACTGATGGGCTCCTTTTGGTCCAACCCCATGGACTGCAGCACACCAGGGCTCCCTGTCCATCACCAACTCCCAGAGTTTACTCAGACTCATGTCCATTGAGTCGGTGATGCCATCCAACCATCTCATCCTCTGTTGTCCCCTTCTCCTCCTGCCTTCAATCTTTCCCAGCATCAGGGTCTTTCAAATGAGTCAGTTCTTCGCATCAGGTGGCCAAAGTATGGGAGTTTCAGCTTCAGCATCAGTCCTTCCAATGACTTTTCAGGACTGATCTCCTTCAGAATGGACTAGTTGGATCTCCCTGCAGTCCAAGGGACTCTCAAGAGTCTTCTCCAACACCACAGTTCAAAATCATCAATTCTTCTGTGCTCTGCTTTCTTTATAGTCCAACTGTCACATCCATACATGACTACTGGAAAAACCATAGCTTTGACTAGATGGACCTTTGTTGACCAAGTAATGTCTCTGCTTTTTAATATTCTGTCTAGGTTGGTCATAACTTTTCTTTCAAGGAGTAAGCGTCTTCTAATTTCATGGCTGCAATCACCATCTGCAGTGATTTTAGAGCCCCAGAAAACAAAGTCTGTCACTGTTTCCATTGTTTCCCCATCTATTTGCCATAAAGTGATGGGACCAGATGCCTTTGATCTTAGTCTTATGAATGTTGAATTTTAAGCCAATTTTTTGACTCTCCTCTTTTACATTCATCAAGAAGCTCTTTAGGTTTTCTTCCCTATCTGCCATAAAGGTGGTGTCATCTGCATATCTGAGGTTATTGATATTTCTCCCAGCAATCTTGAATCCAGCTTATACTTCATCCAGCCCAGGGTTTCTCATAATGTACTCTGCATATAAATTAAATAAGTAGGGTGACAATATACAGTCTTGATGTACACCTTTCCCAATTTGGAACCAGTCTGTTGTTTCATGTCCAGTTCTAACTGTTGCTTCCTGACCAGCATACAGATTTCTCAGGAGGCAGATCAGGTGGTCTGGTATTCCCATCTGTTGAAGAATTTTCCACAGTTTGTTGTGATCCACACAGTCAAAGCCTTTGGCGTAGTCAATAAAGCAGAAGTAGATGTTTTTCTGGAACTCTCTTGCTTTTTTGATGATCCAATGGATGTTGGCAATTTGATCTCTGGTTCCTCTGCCTTTTCTAAATCCAGCTTGAATATCTGTAAGTTCAGGATTCACGTACTGTTGAAGCCTGGCCTCTCATGTCCCAGACCTCTCATGGCCCTAATTAACTGTTCCTCCTCTATCATACCAAAGTAGTCTCTTTTTAACTGTTTTGTGGCATTTATCAGAAGCAATTAGAATTGTCTACTTGCACTAGATCTCTTATGTCCAGTTTGCTGGATGACTAGCATAATGAGGATTACATTTGAATCTCCAGTTGGAAAAAGTTCTTTCAAATTACTTTCAACCTTTCAGCTCAGTTCAGTTGCTCAGTCAAGTCTGACTCTTTGCGACCCCATGGACTGCAGCTTGCCAGGCTTCCCTGTCCATCACCAACTCTCGGAGATTGCTCAAACTCACATCCATCGAGGCGGTGATGCCATCCAGCCATTTCATCCTCATCAAAACACAGGGTTCATCAGACTTCAAGACCATTGTTTCAGCGTGTTCACCTGCTTGGTCCCAAATACGTACTGTCTCTAGACCATTGCATTACTTGGAAAGTGAATTTATTGTCTTATGGTTATGCTATCACCAGAGAGCCTGTATTCTATTATCTTTGGACTGTTAAGCCATATTTCTTTCTCCTTTTCTCCTACCATTTCTGTTGTTCTCTTTTTATTGACACCCTTGCCTAAGGTTTCAGAGCCTTGTGTCTTTGGCTGGAGCACACAGCAGGGGTCAAGCAGCAGCAGATTCAATTTGCTTAATTGTTTGCTCTTAGCAGATAGAATAACTTGTTAAATGGTCCCTCTGTGCATCTACATCTCATATAAATCCAAAATGTGGTGTGATTTCTGCTGAGTCTGTGCAAAATCTACAGTATTAGAAATCTGGGCTATTCAAATGAAGGAAATGTAGAATTGTTGAAACTTGGTAACCCTTCCCATCCAGAGTAAATCTGACACTTTACTATTACATTAGGCTGTTATACAGTTAGAGTAGAAGCTGTGACTGTCTCCTCTGCTCATCTCTTAGGTCACTGGCTTGTTGCCTTTCTAAGTATGGGACCTTGCTCAAAGTGAGTATGGAGAGGAACAAAACTGGGAGGAACCAATGGCCCTGGGGTGATCCTGAAGCAATGACATAAAATTTCTAGCTTCCTCACCTCCTAGAAAGATATTTTGAGGGATTTAAATAGTCTTGAGGAAGGGCTCCTGTAGGATGAAGTTCCAAATACACAAAGCCGTCACTCACTTATTAATGTATCCTTTGTTGAATTTTCCCCTTTTCCTTCCTTACTTCTCCATTCCTGCAAAGAAATGACTTACATCCAAATCCTTGTCACAGGGTCTGCTTTTAGTAAAACCAAAATTATTCAAATTTGTCTAAGTGGGTAGAAAATAACAAAAGCTACGCATGGGAACAAACCACTCACTATTCAAGTGATGGTAGGTTGTGGGCTGGGATTGTGAATCTTACTGTCAAGGAAAAGGGACCCAATTTATTATGCCCCTTTATATGTGCTATAGAATGTTCCAGCTGCCTTATAGATGTGGCTTTATTTATTCCTAATGGTACTTTCCTCATGAAGTCAATGTAAGAATTACATGAGTTAAAGCATATAAAGTATTTGGTGCTGTGCCTAGTCAATATTACTATTATTTGCTTTTAATAAGATTGAAAAAAATTGAGGCTCAAAGATATGAAATATGTGTTTGAAGGCAGTGGATAAGGGATTCAAATCCAGCTCTGCCTAATTCCAAAGTCCACCATACTCTGCTTGCTGCCTCCCTTTTCAGTAATGGCCCAAAACATCTATGTATTGAAAAGAATAATTTAACTTACAAATGTAAACACTTTTCCTCTGAAATATTGGATATGCTTCTAGCTCCTTTCAGCATTAAAATGCTACCTTGTCCTCATTTAAACAGGCTGGCACTCTACATGAATCATGCAACATGTTATTCTCTAAGATTTTCACTATAAAAGAGCAGCCTTCACCACATTCTCCACTGGCAGGGATATCTTTTAAAATGTCAAGTCTCTTAAGGAAGAAAATAGATCTATCTCTATTTCTGTCTCCTATCCTAACAAAACCCAATTAGGGTAGCAATAACTGTTCATCTGCTTACTATCAAGATCAGTTAGTATTGGGCTTTCATGATGACAGATGACTCAAGTGTCCTCACATTACCCTGAGAACAGGACCTAACTTTGTGGATAACTTTTAGACAAATTTTGAATAATTATTCTGAAGTTATTGCAATTTCCACCAAAACTCAACTACATTTACATTTTTTCTAGGTCTGACAGACAGAACACAACTAAGTGATCTAATGCAACAATACTTGTCATTATTGCCACTAAGTTGTGTCTGACCATTTGCAGCCCCGTGGACTGCAGCACTCCAGGCTTCCCTGTCCTTCACTATCTCCTGGAGTTTGCTCTTTTTCCATATGTTGGTAGTAATTTTTAAATTCTTCTTTAGAGACTCTGCTAGAAGAGTTAATCTTATATTCTTGATCCAAGGGATCTGTCTTCCTTCTGGGATGGCTGTCATTGATAAAACTCATGTCTTTTAAATCAAAGGAATGCCTATTTAGCCAGCTTTGGGATCACAGTGATGTTGATACTTAAATAATTTCCATTACAAAAATAATACTGACTTACTAAAGAGCATCTCGTAAATATAGATGTTCAAATGAAATAATTGATGGAGGGAAATTAATCATCTATAATCCTCTTCACCAGAAAAACATTCACTTTAAAACCATCTGATATGCCCAGTCAATATGTTAATGCAGATTTTTTATTATAACAATTACTCTATGTATTCAATTATGTATTTTTCTTATTTAACTCAATCTCATAAACACTTTTATTGTATATCTACCTTTGAAACATAGCTTTCAAAGTATTTGCAAGATTTAACTGAGTAGATACACATGGTTTTTCCAATGATTAAACTATGGTTGGACATTTTGGTGGTTTCTAAAATTTTGGTATTATAAATAGTAATGTGAATTTTCTATATTTAGGATCATTTCATTAGACTTTTATATTTAAATTAGAATTGCTGAATCAAAGGCATAAACAAGTTTAAACAGTCTGATAAAATTTACAGCTCTATTTGTATGTTTTTAAGCTTAACTCTTGGCAAAATTTTGGTGTTGCCATTTTGTCTGTTTCTTCCCGAACTCTTACCCTCTGCCTGTCTCTCCCTCTGTTGTCTTTTCTCTCTTTATTTCTCACAAGGCCCAGTTCCTCACCTTGCCCACAGTGGCCCAAGGATCTCAGGCCAGTCTCTGCTTCCTCCTCCATCCCCATTTCCTTAAGTGGTGCTATTCCTAATTCTCTTTCCAATCTCAGATCTCCTTCCCTTGAAAACTTGCACTGCTTAGGTATTTGTCATTGTATGAACTCAGGTATTATCCCTATCAGATATTTCCATTTTAACAAATACCTTCTATATCTTAATGCAAAGAAATAAGAAATGTGAGAGTTATAACTGAGTGGTCAAAACAATGGAAAAGAATTTTGGATGTGACTCTCTCTGATAGAGTTATTTGTATATACTGCATAGAAACTTGCCCAATCTACTATTGATTATGAGATATAATCTCATTTTCAATTACCCAGCTTGACACACACTGACACTTTCTGAGAGGTTCTCTTCTAATGGGTGCATGTCAGTAGCATGTGAGCTAACAAAAATTCTCATTCTCCAGGTGGGAGCCTGGGCGGTAGACTATAGAATAATCAGTCTTTTTCCCTTTGCAGTTTGTCAAGAATAGTCAGTGACTGATGAGGCTGTGAAATTATCTGAACCAGATAATTTGATTCATAATGTACAACTGATGGACTTCTAAGCTTACTTAAATGTCAGGAAATCAGTTGTTGACTTTTAGTATTTTCCTAGCAACAACTCCTTTCTTGTTTCCCAAACATAGAGAAGAAAAGAGAAATACTGAGTCAACTTTTGAAATTCGTGATTATGATGTAGCAAAAGTCATCTCCAAATCCAGGAAGGGAAACAACACCAAAATGTGGGGGTAAATTTCAGACTACAGTATTTGTCAGTTAGATTATGATTAGAAATTATTTTCCTGTCTATTCCTTAGTCTGAACTGTGTTTAGCTCAAAGTCTAAAATGTTAACAAACGATGTGGAAGGCCAATCTTCAACTGTAAATCATTCCATGAAAGATGGAACATCCTGTACTTATCTGATCTGGTTGCTAAGTACCCTCTCTTCATGACTCAGGGGCCCACATAGATCTGAGGCACCAGCTGCACTTTGATACAGCAGATTGGGGAAACAACAATACCAACCTGTTGAAAATGGATGAGGGGAAAATTGTCCCAGAATTTTAAGATAGTTCAGACAAATGAAGCAAGGAAAACCTATCTAGCATTCAAAAGTCATGTGGTAACAGACCAGCCAGGAACCATCTGAAATTTACCTTGAGCTGCCAAAGGATATTTCAGGCATAAAATACCATGCTTTCCCTGTGCTGTGCAATTGCATTTTTCTCCTTTTGAGTCCCACTAAACATTTAAATAGAACCAAAGAAATATTGTTATTAATGTATTTATGTGGGATCTAGAAAAAAGGTAACAGATCAGATGAGATCAGTCACTCAGTCGTGTCCGACTCTGCAACCCCATGAATCGCAGCACGCCAGGCCTCCCTGTCCATCACCAACTCCCGGAGTTCACCCAGACTCACGTCCATCGAGTCAGTGATGCCATCCAGCCATCTCATCCTCTGTCGTCCCCTTCTCCTCCTGCCCCCAATCCCTCCCAGCATCAGAGTCTTTTCCAATGAGTCAACTCTTCACATGAGGTGGCCAAAGTACTGGAGTTTCAGCTTTAACATCATTCCTTCCAAAGAAATCCCAGGGCTGATCTCCTTCAGAATGGACTGGTTGCATCTCCTTGCAGTCCAAGGGACTCTCAAGAGTCTTCTCCAACACCACAGTGCAAAAGCATCAATGCTTCAGTGCTCAGCCTTCTTCACAGTCCAACTCTCACATACATACATGACCACAGGAAAAACCATAGCCTTGACTAAACGGACCTTTGTTGGCAAAGTAATGTCTCTGCTTTAAAATATGCTATCTAGGTTGGTCATAACTTTGCTTCCAAGGAGTAAGCGTCTTTTAATTTCATGGCTGCAATCACCATCTGTAGTGATTTTGGAGCCCAGAAAAATAAAGTCTGACACTGTTTCCACTGTTTCCACATCTATTTCCCATGAAGTGGTAGGACCAGATGCCATGATCTTCATTTTCTGAATGTTGAGCTTTAAGCCAACTTTTTCGCTCTCTACTTTCACTTTCATCAAGAGGCTTTTGAGTTCCTCTTCACTTTCTGCCATAAGGGTGGTGTCATCTGCATATCTGAGGTTATTGATATTTCTCCTGGCAATCTTGATTCCAGCTTGTGTTTCTTCCAGCCCAGCGTTTCTCATGATGTACTCTGCATATAAGTTAAATAAACAGGGTGACAATATACAGCCTTGACACACTCCTTTTCCTATTTGGAACCAGTCTGTTGTTCCATGTCCAGTTCTAACTGTTGCTTCCTGACCTGCATACAAATTTCTCAAGAGGCAGATCAGGTGGTCTGGTATTCCCATCTCTTTCAGAATTTTCCACAGTTTATTGTGATCCACACAGTCAAAAGCTTTGGCGTAGTCAATAAAGCAGAAATAGATGTTTTTCTGGAACTCAGGTCAGGAATAGAGACACAGCCATAGAAAATGGACATGTAGACATGGGGGGAATGAAGAGGGTAGGACAAATTGGGAGATTGGGATTAACATATATACATTAATAAAATAGATAGCTGCTGAGAACCTGCTATGAAGCACAGGAAACTTTTTAACGCTATGTGATGACCTAGAGGGGTGGGATGTGGGGAGAGATAGGAAGGAGTCCCAAGGGAAAGGGGATATACCTATACATATAGGTGATTCACTTCATTGTACTTATGATTGTAAAGCAGTTCTACAACATTGTACAGCATTGTACAGCATTGTAAAGCAGTTATTCTCCAATAAAAATAATGAGCAAGTTATTTAACTTGCCATGTTTTATTTTTTTTTCTGTGCAAAATATATCCATGGAACTACACAAGATAGCAAATAGTAGTTTTCTTAGTGTGAATCTGGAACCTGGACTCACAATTATAACCAGCTGTGTGACTCAGGATTATTGATGACCTCTCTATGCTTCAGTTTCTTTCTTTTGTAAAATAGGATCCTTCATGAGTTATAGTAAATAAGATAAAGTATGAAAAGTCCTTGGGCTGGTTTTGGAGTCATAACATACAGACAATCTATATTACTTACTACTACTATTTGTTTTTGAAGACACATAGCCAATTGGTCTCAACTTAGAGAGTAGTCATGTATGGATGTGAGAGTTGGACTATAAACAGAGCTGAGCACTGAAGAACTGATACTTTTGAACTGTGGCATTGGAGAAGACTCTTAAGAGTCCCTTGGACTGCAAGGAGATCCAACCAGTCCATCCTAAAAGAGATCAGTCCTAGGTGTTCATTGGAAGGACTGATGTTGAAGCTGAAACTCCAATACTTTGGCCACCTGATGTGAAGAGCTGACTCATTTGAAAAGACCCTGATGCCAGGAAAGATTGAGGGCAGGAGGAGAAGGGGATGACAGAGAATGAGATGGTTGGATGGCATCACCGACTCAATGGACATGAGTTTGGGTAAACTCTGGGAGTTGGTGATGGACAGGGAGGTCCGGCATGCTGTGGTCCATGGGTTCACAAAGAGTCAGACAGGACTGAGCAACTGAACTGAATTGAACTAGAGCATTTTCTACTTGATTCACTCTGTCTTTCTAAACTCAAGTACAAATATTATTAGAAAGATATTATACATATTTATTATATTGAGAAACCTGTACTTTAGAAGTGACATGCTACTCTCTAGGTATATAAAAGAACTTTGAATACACGAATTTAATTTTCAGATACTAAAAAGAAGGATAATGTGGTAGCTGAAAGCTGTGTTTCCAGAATTGCATAGAGTTGAGTTAAAATTCCTACTTTGTCCCTTACCACAATGGACAAGTTACTTAATTTCCTCTTCTGAAAAACAAGAGTGGTAATGATACTTACTTTATTGATATGATAATAATGATACTTACCTTATTATGTCTTGTGAAAAGGTATGAAATAGTACATCCAAATTGTGTAAAGCATGGGACCTGAGAAGTAACAAATGTTATCTGTTTTTACATTAAGCATCCAAGGAATGAAGGGGGGAAGTCCCAAGCACAACTATCTGAAAAAATGGCCTTCCACTGTTCCATTAACCAAAGACTGTCTCTCTTTCAGTGGAAGAATTTAGCAATATAAAGTCACCACATCTTTAATCTATATACAAATATTTCATCATTTTATATTTTTTCATATCAGGTTTATTATAGAAGAGTTCCATTCTGGGATTATCTGTTCCAACATAAAAATTATAAACTTTGGTTAAACTGAAAGCCTTCATACTTTTCCATGAAATTGGCATATAATTGCTATCATCTTAAGTAGCACCAAAATATAACCACTCAAACATTCATAAACTTACGTTTTTATTTTTTTCTCCACCACAGTCTGGCATCTTTGAAGGGAACTGAACTCTTATTATCTACTAGCTCCTCTCACTTCCAAGAATCTTTGAATCTAACTTTCAAAGAAAAGAATAAACTATGCCATTTTCAGAAGAATTCTATCTATAAACTAGCATCTACTCCAATGTTTCTGCTTTGTTTATTGCTGAAGCCACAGAATCCCTCTTCATTTTCTACCATCCACTTTCTCTTCATATTCTCTCTGTCTTTTTCAGTCTATCCTGGTTTCTGCTACATAAAATTCTTAAGAAACTTGTGGGCTTCTTGTGTATGTCACAAGGCTTCCCTGGTGACTCAGCTGGTAAAGAATCCGTATGCAATGTGGGAGACCTGGGTTCAATCCCTGTGTTGGGAAGATCCCCTGGAGAAGGGAATGGCTACCCACCCACTCCAGTATTCTGGCCTGGAGACTTCCAAAGGGGGGTTGCAAAGAGTCAGGCACAACTGAGCAAATTTCACTTTCACTTACTCCATCAGACAAGATGCTTTTCAACATATCTTTCCTAGATAATCCCATGTCAGTTTTCAGTTTATGCTGAGATGACTTGAGGGGATATAATCTTAATCTCTTGAGATAGGCTTCTGTGGTCCTGAACACCTTGAATTTTTGTACTGTGTATAGGTTGAGGCTTGGGCTTCCCAGGCGGTACAGTGGTAAAGCATCCACTTGACATTGCAGGAGATGCAAGACAGGAGGGTTCAACCCCTGGGTCAGGAAGATCTCCTGGAGTAGGAAGTGGCAACCCACTCCAGTATTCTTGCCTGGACAATCCTGTGGACAGAGGAGCCTGGTGGGCAGCAGTTGAGGGAGTCATACAGTCAGACACGACTGTGAATACATGCACCTAGATGGAGGATTCCCCAGTCATCAAGTCTTGCCTACTGTTTTTAAACAATTTTTTCTTCTATTTATCTTTTTCTTCCCCAAATTCACTATCAGCAGCAAGAAGACACATTGCTTGGAAATGTCCTCAGTTCCATCCTTTACAAGTTCTATTTTCCACAAAACTGTAGGACACAATGCTACGAAGTTTTCTGCCACTATAAAACTAAGATCCTCTTTTCTCCATTTTCCAATAACACGTTCACTTCCTCCTACACTTTCACAAGCAGAGTCATTAACATTCGTGTTTCTACTTACAGTTTGTATAAGGCAATCTAGGAATTTTCTATCATACTCCTCAAAATTCTTTTAGCCTGTTCCCACGGCGCAGATCCAAAGCCTCTTTCACCTTTTTTTAGTATTCATTACAGCAGCAGTCCCGCACTCAATACCAAAGTCTATTGATTGTTATTTCCTATAACAGACTGGTTCCAAATAGGAAAAGGAGTTCGTCAAGGCTGTATATTGTCACCCTGCTTATTTAACTTATATGCAGAGTACATCATGAGAAATGCTGGGCTGGAAGAAGCACAAGCTGGAATCAAGATTGCTGGGAGAAATATCAATAACCTCAGATATGCAGATGACACCACCCTTATGGCAGAAAGTGAAGAGGAACTCAAAAGCCTCCTGATGAAAGTGAAAGAGGAGAGTGAAAAAGTTGGCTTAAAGCTCAACATTCAGAAAACGAAGATCATGGCATCTGGTCCCATCACTTCATGGCAAATAGATGTGGAAACAGTGGAAACAGTGTCAGACTTTATTTTTTTGGGCTCCAAAATCACTGCAGATGGTGATTGCAGCCATGAAATTAAAAGATGCTTACTCTTTGGAAGGAAAGTTATGACCAACCTAGATAGCATATTCAAAAGCAGAGACATTACTTTGCCAACAAAGGTCCATCTAGTCAAGGCTATGGTTTTTCCAGTGGTCATGTATGGATGTGAGAGTTGGACTGTGAAGAAAGCTGAGCGCCAAAGAATTGATGCTTTTGAACTGTGGTGCTGGAGAGGACTCTTGAGAGTCCATGGACTGCAAGGAGATCCAACCAGTCCATCCTAAAGGAGATCAGTCCTGGGTGTTCTTTGGAAGGAGTGATGCTAAAGCTGAAACTCCAGTACTTTGGCCATCTCATGCAAAGAGTTGACTCATTGGAAAAGACTCTGATGCTGGGAGGGATTGGGGGGGCAGGAGGAGAAGGGGACAACAGAGGATGAGATGGCTGGATGGCATCACCGACGTGATGGACGTGAGTTTGAGTGAACTCCAGGAGTTGGTGATGGACAGGCAGGCCTGGCTTGCTGCAGTTCATGGGGTCGCAAGGAGTCATACACGACTGAGCGACTAAAATGAACTGATTGTATTTATAACAATATAACATAACAATATAATAAAATAATAATGCAATATAATATAATAATATTTTTCTACCTCCATCTCCTGCATTTAACAATGTTGTGACTTCATTGAGTCCACCTAGATAATCCAGGATAATCTCCCTATTTAAAGTCAGCTGATGGGCAATCCTACTTTCATCAACAACCTTATTTTTCCTTTGCCATTTAACCTGACATATTCACAGGTTCCAGCGAGGTAGGATTTGGACATCTTTGGGGGGTTGCTATTTTGCCTACTATCACCTCTACTCAAATTCCAAATCATTAATGCCTTACAATTAGTTGTCCCAAATAATTTAATTCCTTGCAGCTGCTACCCTCTATTCTAGGTGAATAGAGTAAAAGATTGAGTTATTTCTTATTAATAACTATTATTAGTAATATAATAATGAAGGTAATATGGCATTGAAGGGGCAAATTTTGCCAATCTCAAATTTTCTAGGCCAGCCTCAGATACAGTAAAATATTCAGAATGTGTAATAGTCAATTTGAATCAAACTTGGTAGAAAGTGTTAATGATCTAAGGATGATTAACCACTAACTTACACCAAACACAATATTGTTCATGTGTTGTGATACAATATGTTATGAATAAATTGTGTTATGTTTTAATATGTTGATTAAGTGAAAGAATCATAATGTTTATCATGGGTTTGAGTAATATCATGAATTCATATAAGCCAGCAGTTATTTCTTAATTACCAAAGTTTTAAGAAATATCTCAATCTTTTACTCTACTATTTTATATTTATATATCCACAACAGGATACTATGGCTTGTACTGGTGTTTCTACTAGCTTTTACCTTCTTATCTAATTCTAAAAGTAAGTCATTTTACATTTCATAGTCATGTCACATTCTCATTTTAGGCATTTTTTAAAAACCTCACCAATATGAGGCAAGGTAAACCACGTATACTACAATCTTGGATTTACCTCACCACTCTCCTTGCAAGAGTTTTAAGTATTAAAGCCTATGTTATTAAATTAGAGGCATCTGCTTTTGAAAGATTTTTACTGATGGGCCTAGATTAATAAAGTGCAATAGTATTTTGAGGTTATCATTCTAGCCATTTACATTCCTGGGATGGAGGTGCTATCTATATTTTCGATCCTTATTCTCATTAGCACTTTGATTTGTTTTGGTTATTGAAGGCAATTCATTTCTCTCTTGCCTGTGTTTCTATTTGCATAGAAATTAAGAAAGAGAGCTTTAAGGGGTTTACAGTAAAGGCATTTAATCTTGGTGCTTCCAGACTCATGGAAGTCACTTTGAGAAAATGATTGTAATTCTCTTCCTTGAGTTTCTTCACTTTCCCTTTACTCTTAAACTCCTACCCATCTTAAATTTTTTTATCACGAATGACCCACATCAGTTTTATATTCCTCATGGAATAGTTCAGTTCAGTTCAGTTGCTCAGTTGTGTCCGACACTCTGTGACCCCATGAACTGCAGCACACCAGGCCTCCCTGTCCATCACCAAATCCCGGAGTTCACTCAAACTCACGTCCATCACGTCGGTGATGCCATCCAGCCATCTCATCCTCTGTCATCCCCTTCTCCTCCTGCCTTCAGTCTTTCCCAGCATCAGAGTCTTTTCCAATGAGTCAACTCTTCGCATGAGGTGGCCAAAGTACTGGAGTTTCAACTTTAGCATCATTCCTTCCAAAGAACACCCAGGACTGATCTCCTTTAGGATGGACTGGTTGGATCTCCTTGCAGTCCAAGGGACTCTCAAGAGTCTTCTCCAACACCACAGTTCAAAAGCATCAATTCATTGGCGCTCAGCTTTCTTCACAGTCCAACTCTCACATCCATACATGACCACTGGAAAAACCATAGCCTTGACTAGATGGACCTTTGTTGGCAAAGTAATGTCTCTGCTTTTCAGTATGCTATCTAGGTTGGTCATAACTTTCCTTCCAAGGAGTAAGTGTCTTTTAATTTCATGGCTGCAGTCACCATCTGCAGTGATTTTGGAGCCCAAAAAAATAAAGTCTGACACTGTTTCCACTGTTTCCACATCTATTTGCCATGAAGTGATGGGACCAGATGCCATGACCTTCGTTTTCTGAATGTTGAGTTTTAAGCCAACTTTTTCACTCTCCTCTTTCACATTCATCAGGAGGCTTTTGAGTTCCTCTTCACTTTCTGCCATAAGGGTGGTGTCATCTGCATATCTGAGGTTATTGATATTTCTCCCAGCAATCTTGATTCCAGCTTGTGCTTCTTCCAGTCCAGCATTTCTCATGATGTACTCTGCATATAAGTTAAATAAGCAGGGTGACAATATACAGCCTTACGTACTCCTTTTCCTATTTGGAACCAGTCCGTTGTTCCATGTCCAGTTCTAACTGTTGCTTCCTGACCTGCATATAGGTTTCTTAAGAGGCACATCAGGTGGTCTGATATTCCCATCTCTTTCAGAATTTTCCACAGTTTATTGTGATCCACACAGTCAAAGGCTTTGGCATAGTCAATAAAGCAGAAATAGATGTTTTTCTGGAACTCCTCCCTTTTTGATTATCCAGTGGATGTTGGTAATTTGATCTCTGGTTCCTCTGCCTTTTCTAAAACCAGCTTGAACATCTGGAAATTCACGGTTCATGTATTGCTGAAGCCTGGCTTGGAGAATTTTGAGCATTACTTTACTAGCATGTGCTGCTGCTGCTAAGCCGCTTCAGTTGTGTCCGACTCTGTGTGACCCCATACACGGCAGCCCACCAGGCTCCCTGTCCCTGGGATTCTCCAGGCAAGAACACTGGAGTGGGTTGCCATTTCCTTCTCCAATGCATGAAAGTGAAAAGTGAAAGTGAAGTCGCTCAGTCGTGTCCGACCCTCAGCAACCCCATGGACTGCAGCCTACCAGGCTCCTCCGTCCACAGGATTCTCCAGGCAAGAGTACTGGAGTGGGGTGTGAGATGAGTGCAATTGTGCAGTAGTTTGAGCATTCTTTGGCATTGCCTTTCTTTGGGATTGGAGTGAAAACTGACCTTTTCCAGTCCTGTGGCCCCTGCTGAGTTTTCCGTTTGCTGGCATATTGAGTGCAGCACTTTCACAGCATCATCTTCCAGGATTTGAAATAGCTCAACTGGAATTCCATCACCTCCACTAGCTTTGTTCGTAGTGATGCTTTCTAAGGCCCACTTGACTTCACATTCCAGGATGTCTGGCTCTAGGTGAGTGATCACACCATCGTGATTATCTTGGTCATGAAGATTTTTTTTGTACAGTTCTTCTGTGTATTCTTGAGAGTAGAAAATCCTTGTTCTATAAATTCACTTTATGGCCATATAGCCACTCCTAAGCTTGTAAATAAAAATACCCTAAATCCAATGCTGGCTTTCAAAAATGACTTTCTATTACCCAACATCTACAGAGCTTTTGAGTATTGGATAAGAAAATTAGTCTGCTTACCCACTGAAACTTTAGAGCTCCAAGTTTAATTATTTTGTCCTAAAGAGTACAGTGTAGGAATTTTGCATTGCTTCATTGAGTTTAGCCAATATGAATTTTCTTCAAAGAACTCAGTAAGTGTCTAGAACAAGATCTGAGTCAGGACAGGAAATTGCAGTTTGATGTTCTTGAAAACAGAACAGATTTTTGGATTTTCCCCTTGAATGAGAAATGCATATTGGGAGAATCTGTTCTGAGCTGCTTAAAATACAGTTCCATGTGGACTGAAAAACACAGCCGCCACAATTTAGTGAGCTCATTAATCTTATTAAGATATGGACTTGCAGACTTGAGTTGCTCAAAATAGAATTTACTTAGTTGCCAAACAAATGTCATTAGATATTTACTCAACTATGTTAATGATATGTTAATTATGACTAAGACATAAGTCCGATATCAGAACTTTAAGATCATAGATTTATGAAAATATATTATGATAAATACATAAATGGGAAAATCATATTGTTTGTGGCTTCTGTTTTGAATTCTTCAAGCACCAACAGTTGTCTAGCCTCAGGACAAAACATGAAAAACAAAATACATTAGCACCTTAGGACTTGCCCATCAAAATGGTTTATAGTTACCTCTTTTGCATCTATAATGGAGAAAGACCAGCAGTTAGCTAACTGGATACTTTGATGACCAGCAGTAGTTCTTTGAGCCACAGGATGAGGAAGTTACATAGCTGTCAAACTGATGAATGGTTACTGACAATGAATTGTTTTACACAGCATTTTTATTGCACACGTGTTATGTTCAAGGACCCATACTAGGTTCTGGGGAATATATAAAGATTAATATCAAGAAATTAACAATCAAAGTTTCCATAAATTACTTTAATATAATGTACAGAAAACTGCAGTAGCAGCACTGATATACAGATTTCATGACAGGGACCTACAGCAGAGTACTGAAAAATAGTGGAGGTAACAAGTCTGCAGGAATCTGAGAAGAGAGGGTACAGTCAGATGAAAAGGTTGATTTTAGACTTCAGTTCAGTTCAGTTCAGTTGCTCAGTCATGTCCGACTCTGCGACCCCATGAACCGCAGCACTCTACGCCTCCCTGTCCATCACCAACTCCCAGAGTCCACCCAAACCCATGTCCATTGTGTCGGTGATGCCACCTAACCATCTCATCCTCTGTCATCCCCTTCTTCTCCTGCCCTCAATCTTTCCCAGCATCAGGGTCTTTTCAAATGAGTCAGCTCTCCACATCAGGTGGCTAAAGTATTGGAGTTTCAGCTTCAACATCAGTCCCTCCAACGAACACCCAAGACTGATCTCCTTTAGGATGTACTGGTTGGATCTCCTTGCAGTCCAAGGGACTCTCAAGAGTCTTCTCCAACCCCACAGTTCAAAAGCATCAGTTCTTCAGTGCTCAGCTTTTTTTATAGTCCAACTCTCACATCCATACCCAGGAGTAAAACGAAGGTGTTAAAGAACACTGCCTGGAGTGGAATGAAGTATAATAATAAATATTCAATTCTGGCAAGAGCATGATGAGTCCAAAACTATCTTTAGTGGTAGTAGAAACATAAATGTATTAAAAATATCAAAAATGTTTCTGGAAAGCAATTGAACAAGATCTGTTGAGCTTCTTGACAGAGTTCATGTTCTTAGACTCAGCACTTCCTCTTCTGAGGATGTATCCTCACAAAATAAACTGAAATGGTCAGCCACTTATGTATAAAATGGTTTGATATTATATTATTTATAATATGAAATCATTGAGAACAACATAAATATTGAACATATAAAGAATAATTGAATAAATCATGGCACATCCATTTACTGAAACATGACATAATTATTAAATAACAGATACAGGGATCAACAAAATAAAATGCTCAAAATATGACAGTAAAAAAAAAAAAAAAGCAGACAACAAGGACCTACACTCTACTCCATATCTTATAATAACCTATAATGGAAAAGAATTTAAAAGAGAATATATATGTGAGTATAATGTGAAACTGAATCATTTTGCTGTGTACTTCAAACTAACACAACATTGTAAATTAACTATGCTTCAAAAGAAGAAACAAAATACAAAATTATCTATTTACAATGATCACAATTTTGTAAATTATACACTGGGAAAACACACCAAAATATTAACAATTTTCTTAGACTGAGTGCCTATAAACAGACTTTTCCTGTACAAAGTTCACTGGGAAGAGCTCTCAGATATACCTATATGGAAGTGAGGGAGGTTGGATGGGATAGAGAGTGATGCTGACCTGCAATGTGGTGGCAGTGGATGCTTCCAACAACTCCATAGAATATTTGGGAACCAGAAAAGGCCCTTAAAAGTTATTCCAAATTTAGACAGTGGAGCTAGAACTGTAGATTCTACATCAACCAGCCACTGGATAGAACTGCCCCCAGAAGAAGATGTAACCTTGGTAAGGCAATTCCCCTCTGTGGAATGCAATTTCCAGTAAGGTGGAAAACTTTGAACCGTCAGCTACCACATTCTCAATAGTTGGGGCATAGGTGCATAGCCCTGAAGAAGGGATCTGAACAGATTGTGTGTGTGTGTGTTAGTGGCTGAGGTGTATATGACTCTTTTATGATCCCATGGACAGTAGTCCCCCAGGTTTCTCTGTCCATGGGATTCTCCAGGCAAGAATACTGGAGAGGGTAGCCATTCCCTTCTCCAGGGGATCTTCCTGACCCAGGGATCAAACCCAGGTCTCCTGAAATACAAGCAGATTCTTTTACCATCTGAGTCCATTTCTAAGAGTGAGCAATACCAAAAATTTCTATCCCCACCCTCCGAAGGAATATGTCTTGATACATTTTTATTTCTAGTATCATCTAGTTGTACAGTCAAGAGTAATTGTGCTCATGCTCACTTGCTCAGTCATGTCTGACTCTGTAACCCCTTGGTCTGTAACCAACAGGCTCCTCTTGTCCGTGGGATTTCCCAGGCAAGGCTATTGGAGTGAGTTGCCATTTTCTTCTCCAGGGGATCTTCCCAACCCAGGGATTAGAACCCCGTGTCTCCTGCATCTCCTGCTTTGCAGGCAAACTCTAACTCTGAGCCATGCTGAGCCACCCACGAAGTCTTTACAGTCAGGAAGTGATCATTAAATCTTAATTTAAAATACTAAAGTATCAGGACTTTGTATTTGGAGCTCTCATTTGAATCCCCTTTGTTCTATAAAGCACTGGGGTAAAAGAGAATTAGAGCTTGGCTCAGTTGTCTTTACCAGACATTATTTGCATAATGACAGAAATTGCTTTCTTTTTCATAATAATAAGAATGACACTTCATGGAATATAAATGAGATTGTTCCACTGTCTTGCGTTTTTAATGACTAAATATTTGTTTCAGATATCGTTATAAAGCTTTTCCACCACTTTCATCTGAGAGTCAATTGGAGGTAATCCATTCAAAATTATGGTCAATAACAATGAAGAGTGAATGAAACTGAAATCAATTTGAAGAGTGAATTTGAGATGTCCACCCACTCCACTGTACTCACTCAAATAGATCAGCCCTCCTTGATGTTTTCCACAAATACTTGTGCCAGTGGACTTCTGTGGCATTTAGGTCACATAATCCTGTAACCAGCACTGAAAATCGACAGGTCATTTGTCTGACAAACAAGGCAAAGATGAATGAAGAAAACTTAATACATTTTTTTTTTCATTCTACCTGATTTTGCTAAGGTTGAGTCCTGGCCGAGAACACAATATATTGCCTCCTAATTATTATTCAAGTGAAAAACAATGAAAAATGCTGAATTAGCATCAAGAATGAGAGCTTCCTATAGCGACTCATTTTTCCCCTGCTTTCCCCAGAGAGATTTAGTAACAGTGACCTCATAGAAGGGTATGGGAATGTCAGTGGTAAGGACAGCCAAGGTGAGCCCAATGTGGGAGGCCTGATAGAATCTTCAGGGTAGGTGACACTGTGGTTTATCCCCTACTTTCAAAATATCTCCAGAAACCCCACTTTTGAATAGTTCCCCAAAGTAACAATTGAAAATGAAAAAGCCTATCTGAAAATTGTACCTGATGCTCACATTGATTTTTTTCTCAACAACCCTAAAGGCAAAGGTTCTATGTAACGACAAGTCTGTGTGGTTCTTGTCTCCTACTGAGGGAAGCAAACCTCTCAGCCCAGCACAGCTGGTATTGGCTTGTCCCCCTCCCATTCCAGAGGATGGGAACATCTTGTAGCAGGTGGTCCAGACACTGAGGATGAAGAGCTGGTCTGTGCTCACCAGGACACCAGTCTTCCTGACTTCATATGATTCCATCTCTTTTCTGATTGGAACTGCACGTTGCCTGGTAGGTATTTCTGTTTCTAAAAATCCATCAGCCACAATGGCCTGGATTAACCTTGAAGAACTACTCCTCTCGGTTTTCACTTTTATTCATTATTTGGATGGTGCATTAAGCCTGTTCTTCTTCTGAAGAATGTTATGCTGCATTGTGATATATGGAGTAACCTTTTCCAGAATGTCATATACAGAAGAGGAGAAATTTTTAATGTTTTCAAGCTTTCCTTTTGTGTTGAATGGTAACCAAGGGACATACTACTAAGAATAAAATATCAAACTGAAAGTCCTGATTCCTACCACAATGTTATATAGAGCTAGAAAAATCAGATGACTAAAAACTGACCCAAAAGACCCCAAATAATCTTGCAGAGACTTGTTAAGTCTAACTAGTTTAGGGAAGCCTGGCACTAGACACAGCTGGGTACTGTGTTCTATTTGATTTCTGACATGGTTTGCCCATGATATTTATAGACATTTTTGCATTCTCTAACAATTTAATGCAGCCTGGGGCCAAAACAATTTCCAATAAGCAATTTCAGTGGAAGGGCAATCTAATTCTGGGCAAACCTAAATGTCATGAGCTGGAATTACAAGCCTCTAAAATTCATAATCAAAAATTCAGTCCCTATTGGTTTTTTTGCTATTTTTCAATTAAAGCCCTTTCAAAAATGTAATTTTGGATGAGGTTGATTCAATGAACTCAGTATTTTGTAGATATAATCTGAAAAATATAGAAATACCCAGTAGATGGCAGATCCAAAGAGTGAATTCTGGTAAATGGAAAATGTTGATCTAAGACTAAGGAGTTTTAAGGATTTCTCTGGTGGTCCAGTGGTTAAGACTTTGCCTTCCAATACAGGGGGTGTAGGTTCAATCCCTGGTTGGGGAGCTAAGATCACACACGCCTTGGGGCCAAAAACCCAAAACATGAAACAGAAACAATATTGTAACAAATTTATAGACTTAAAAAAAAAATTGTCCACATTAAAAAAAAAAAAAAGCCTAAAGAGTTTTAGAAACCAAATAGAGCACTTATGAATCAGATCATTAAAGTTGTTCTTTTATGATCCTAGCTTCAGGAACATATTTTTTAAACTTATTTATTTATTCTAGTTGGAGGATAATAATTTTACAGCACTGAGCATTAATATGAATTGGCCATAGGCATATATTTGTATTTAAATTCAAATTATCTTACAATGGGGTCACAGGATTCAACTCTACCCAAGTTGAGCTAAGGATGAGAATAAGAACTTGCACTTTGAAAGTGTTTTATAACTTTCAAGTGCCTTTTTGGAAAAGAAGAGACATTAAGACACTGGGATCTTGAGGTCAGAATCCATGGATTTGAGTCTTATCTCTCACCACAGCAGAAATAACTGGCTAATCACCAAACCCTATGCTTCCTTGGCACACAACTAGACTATATATGCTGGTGTCTCCTGAAATTAAGTGTCAGTTCAGTTCAGTTCAGTCGCTCAGTCGTATCTGACTCTTTGCAACTGCATGAATTGCAGCACCCCAGGCCTCCTTGTCCATCTACAATTCCCGGAGTTCACTCAAACTCACGTCCATTGAGTCCGTGATGCCATCCAGCCATCTCATCCTCTGTCGTCGCCTTCTCCTCCTGCCCCAATCCCTCCCAGCATCAGAATCTTTTCCACTGAGTCAGCTCTTCTCATGAGGTGGCCAAAGTACTGGAGTTTCAGCTTCAGCATCAGTCCCTCCAAAGAAAACCCAGGACTGATCTCCTTCACAATGGACTGGTTGGATCTCCTTGCAGTCCAAGGAATTCTCAAGAGTCTTCTCCAATGCCACAGTCCAAAAGCATCAATTCTTCAGCGCTCAGCTTTCTTCACAGTCCAACTCTCACATCCATACATGACTACTGGAAAAACCATGACTAGATGGACCTTTGTTGGCAAAGTAATGTCTCTGCTATTTAATATGCTATCTAGGTTAGTCATAACTTCCATTCCAAGGAGTAATCATCTTTTAATTGCATGGCTGCAATCACCATCTGCAGTGATTTTTCAGCCCCCCCAAATAAAGTCTGAAACTGGTTCCACTGTTTCCCCATCTATTTCCCAAGAAGTGATGGGACAAGATGTCATGATCTTCATTTTCTGAATGTTGAGCTTTAAGCCAACTTTTTCACTCTCCTCTTTCAATTTCATCAAGAGGTTTTTTAGTTCCTCTTCACTTTCTGCCATAAGGCTGGTGTCATCTGCATATCTGAGGTTATTGAGATTTCTCGTGGCAATCTTGATTCCAGCTTGTGCTTCTTCCAGCCCAGCATTTCTCATGATGTACTCTGCATATAAGTTAAATAAGCAGGGTGAGAATATACAGCTTTATCATACTCCTTTTCCTGTTTGGAACCAGTCTGTTGT
Organism: Bubalus kerabau; assembly: GCF_029407905.1. NCBI lineage: Eukaryota > Metazoa > Chordata > Mammalia > Artiodactyla > Bovidae > Bubalus > Bubalus kerabau. Next base: position 165,763,419 of record NC_073626.1, read on the forward strand.
TCCATGTCCAGTTCTAACTGTTGCTTCCTGACTTGCATATAGGTTTCTCAAGAGGCAGATCAGGTGCTCTGGTATTCCTATCTCTTTCAGAATTTCCCACAGTTTATTGTGATCCACACAAAGGCTTTGGCATAGTCAATAAAGCAGAAATAGATGTTTTTCTGGAACTCTCTTGCTTTTTCCATGATCCAGCAGATGTTGGCAATTTGATCTCTGGTTCCTCTGCCTTTTCTAAAACCAGCTTGAACGTCTGGAAGATCACAGTTCACTTACTGCTGAAGCCTGGCTTGGAGAATTTTGAGCATTAGTTTACTAGTGTGTGAGATGATTGCAATTGTGTGGTAGTTTGAGGATTCTTTGGCATTGCCTTTCTTTGGGATTGGAGTGAAAACTGACCTTTTCCAGTCCTGTGGCCACTGCTGAGTTTTCCAAATTTGCTGGCATATTGATTGCAGCACTTTCACAGCATCATCTTTCAGGATTTGGAATAGCTCAACTGGAATTCCATCACCTCCACTAGCTTTGTTCGTAGTGGGCTTTCTAAGGCCCACTTGACTTCACATTCCAGGATGTCTGGCTCTAGGTCAGTGATCACACCATCGTGATTATCTGGGTCGTGAAGATCTTTGTACAGTTCTTCTGTATATTCTTGCCACCTCTTTTTAATATCTTCTGCTTCTGTTAGGTCCATACCATTTCTGTCCTTTATCGAGCCCATCTTTGCATGAAATGTTCCCTTGGTATCTCTAATTTTCTTGAAGAGATCTCTAGTCTTTCCCATTCTGTTGTTTTCCTCTATTTCTTTGCATTGATTGCTGAGGAAGGCTTTCTTATCTCTTCTTGCTATTCTTTGGAACTCTGCATTCAGATGGGTATATCTTTCCTTTTCTCCTTTGCTTTTCACTTCCCTTCTTTTCTCAGCTCTTTGCAAGGCCTCCCCAGAGAGCCATTTTGCTTTTTTGCATTTCTTTTTCTGGGGATGGTCTTGATTTCTGTCTCATGTATAATGTCACCAACCTCCATCCATAGTTCATCAGGCACTCTATCTATCAGATCTAGACCCTTAAATCTATTTCTCATTTCCACTGTATAATCATAAGGGACTTGATTTAGGTCATACCTGAATGATCTAGTGGTTTTCTCCACTTTCTGCAATTTCAGTCTGAATTTGGCAATAAGGAGTTCATGGTCTGAGCCACAGTCAGCTCCTGGTCTTGTTTTTGCTAACTGTATAGAGCTTCTCCATCTTTGGCTGCAAAGAATATCATCAATCTGATTTTGGTGTTGACCATCTGGTGATGTCCATGTGTAAAGTCTTCTCTTGTGTTGTTGGAAGAGTGTGTTTGCTATGACCAGTGCATTCTCTTGGCAAAATTCTATTAGCCTTTGCCCTGCTTCATTCTATATTCCAAGACCAAATTTGCCTGTTACTCCAGGTATGTCTTGACTTCCTACTTTTGCATTCCAGTCCCCTATAATGGAAAGGACATCTTTTGGGGGTGTTAGTTCTAAAAGGTCCTGTAGGTCTTCATAGAACCATTCAACTTCAGCTTCTTCAGCATTACTGGTTGGGGCATAGACTTGGATTTCTGTGATATTGAATGGTTTGCCTTGGAAACGAACAGAGATCATTCTGTCATTTTTGAGATTGCATCCAAGTACTGCATTTTGGATTCTTTTGTTGACCATGATGGCTACTCCATTTCTTCTAAGGGATTCCTGCCCACAGTCAGATCAGATCAGATCAGATCAGTCGCTCAGTCGTGTCCGACTCTTTGCGACCCCATGAATCGCAGACATCAGGCCTCCCTGTCCATCACCTACTCCCGGAGTTCACTCAGACTCACATCCATCGAGTCAGTGATGCCATCCAGCCATCTCATCCTCTGTCACTCCCTTCTCCTCCTGCCCCCAATCCCTCCCAGCATCCGAGACTTTTCCAATGAGTCAACTCTTTGCATGAGATGGCCAAAGTACTGGAGTTTCAGCTTTAGCATCATTCTTTCCAAAGAAATCCCAGGGCTGATCTCCTTCAGAATGGACTGGTTGGATCTCCTTGCAGTCCAAGGGACTCTCAAGAGTCTTCTCCAACACCACAGTGCAAAAGCATCAATTCTTCAGTGCTCAGCCTTCTTCACAGTCCAACTCTCACATCCATACATGACCACAGGAAAAACCATAGCCTTGACTAGACGAACCTTTGTTGACAAAGTAATGTCTCTGCTTTTGAATATGCTATCTAGGTTGGTCATAACTTTCCTTCCAAGGAGTAAGTGTCTTTTAATTTCATGGCTGACGTCACCATCTGTAGTGATTTTGGAGCCCAGAAAAATAAAGTCTGACACTGTTTCCACTGTTTCCCCATATATTTCCCATGAAGTGATGGGACCAGATGCCATGATCTTCTTTTTCTGAATATTGAGCTTTAAGCCAACTTTTTCACTCTCCACTTTCACTTTCATCAAGAGGCTTTTTAGTTCCTCTTCACTTTCTGCCATAAGGGTGGTGTCATCTGCATATGTGAGGTTATTGATATTTCTCCCGGCAATCTTGATTCCAGCTTGTGTTTCTTCCAGTCCAGCATTTCTCATGATGTACTCTGCATATAAGTTAAATAAACAGGGTGACAGTATACAGCCTTGACGAACTCCTTTTCCTATTTGGAACCAGTCTGTTGTTCCCTGTCCAGTTCTAACTGTTGCTTCCTGATGCTGTGAAAGTGCTGCACTCAATATGCTAGCAAATTTGGAAAACTCAGCAGTGGCCACAGGACTGGAAAAGGTCAGTTTTCATTCCAATCCCAAAGAAAGGCAATGCCAAAGAATGCTCAAACTACCACACAACTGCACTCATCTCACACGCTAGTAAAGTAATGCTCAAAATTCTCCAAGCCAGGCTTCAGCAATATGCAAATGGTGAACTTCCTGATGTTCAAGCTGGTTTTAGAAAAGGCAGAGCAACCAGAGATCAAATTGCCAACATCCGCTGGATCATGGAAAAAGTAAGAGAGTTCCAGAAAAGCATCTATTTCTGCTTTATTGACTATTCCAAAGACTTTGACTGTGTGGATCACAATGAACTGTGGAAAATTCTGAAAGAGATGGGAATACCAGACCACCTGATCTGCCTCTTGAGAAATCTGTATGCAGGTCAGGAAGCAACAGTTAGAACTGGACATGGAACAACAGACTGGTTCCAAATAGGAAAAGGAGTTCATCAAGGCTGTATATTGTCAAGTAGATACAATGTTCATCTGAGTTAAATTCACCCATTTCAGTCCATTTTAGTTCGCTGATTCCTAGAATGTCAACGTTCACTCTTGCCATCTCCTGTTTGACCACTTTCAATTTGCCTTGATTCATGGATCTAACATTCCAGGTTCCTATGCAATATTGCTCTTTACAGCATCGGATCTTGCTTCTATCACCAGTCACATCCACAACTGGGTATTGTTTTTGCTTTGGCTCCATCCTTTCATTCTTTGTGAAGTTATTTCTCCACTGATCTCCAGTAACATATTGGGCACCTACCGACCTGGGGAGTTCCTCTTTCAGTCTCCTATCGTTTTGCCTTTTCATACTGTTCATGGGGTTCTCAAGGCAAGAATACTGAAGGGATTTGCCATTCCCTTCTCCAGTGGACCACATTCTGTCAGATCTCTCCACCATGACCTACCCATCTTGGGTGGCCCCACACAGCGTGGCTTAGTTTCAGTGAGTTAGACAAGGCTGAAACACAGGTCCATGTGATTAGACAGACTATTTTCTGTGATTATGGTTTCAGTGTGTCTGCCTTCTGATGCCCTCTGGCAACACCTACCATCTTACTTGGGTTTCTCTAACCTTGGACATGGGATATCTCTTCATGGTTGCTCCAGCAAAGTGCAGCCTCTGCTCCTTACCATGAATGACAGGTATCTTCTCACCACCGCCCCTCCTGACCTTGAACGTGGAGTAGCTCCTCTTAGCCCTCCTGCGCCTGCCCAGCCACCGCTCCTTGGACATGGGGTTGCTCCTCTCGGCAGTCATGTCTGACTCTTTGCAACCCCATGGACTATAGCCTACCAGGCTCCCCCATCCATAGGATTTTCCAGGCAAGAGTACTGGAGTGGGTTGCCATTTCCTTCTCCTGGGGAAATCTTCCTGACCCAAGTATCAAACCTGGGTCTCCTGCATTGTAGGCACATGCTTTGCCATCTGAGCCACCAGAGAAGGCCAAAATTAAGTGTGGCCATAGCTAAAGTCTAGCAATGAAGTATGAATGTAAGTGTTATGCTACCTTGAGTTTTCCCTTAAAACTTGTGTAATTTATCATGTTCTTTTCCCTTCCACCTCCTTGGGGCAGACAAGCATAGTGATCTTGAAGACGTACGATTGTGAAAACAACACAAAAAGAATCCGAATTTTCGACCAATGCTTGGAGGAGAACTTCCCATCAATCAGGATTACTCATTCAAGATTTTTGCATAGGAAATAATACCTTATTATGTTAAGCACTAAGGACTCTGATTTTATTTTTTTATGGCAGTTTACTTTATCTAGACAGCATACTAAAAGTCAGAGATATTCCTTTGCCAACGAAGGTCCATATAGTCAAAGCTATGGTTTTTCCAGTAGTTATGTACAGATGTGACAGTTGGACCCTAAAGATAGCTGAGTGCTAAAGAATTGATGATTTCAACTTGTGGTACTGGAGAAGACTCTTGAGAGTCCCTTGGACTGCAGGGAGATCAAACCAGTCCATCCTAAAGGAAATCAACCTAAATATTCATTGGAAGGGCTGATGCTGAAGCTGAAATTCCAATACTTTGGCCACCTGATGTGAAGAATGGACTCGTTAGAAAAGACCCTAATGTTGGGAAAGATTGAAGGCAAGAGGAGAAGGAGGCTACAGAGAATGAGATGGTTAGATAGCATTACTGACTCAACGGACATGAATTTGAGCAAACTCTGGGAGACAGTGGAGGACAGAGGAGCCTGGCATGCTGGAGTCCATGGAGTTGCATACAGTCAGACACGACTTAGTGACTGAAGGACAACAACATGTTAACTTAACTAATACATCCAGTTTTCCCCTGACTTTGACCAAAATATTTACCTTACTATGCTTCAGTGAATTCCTCAGTAAACCAGGGATGCTACTAATACTTACCTCGAAGGGAGGATGTGTGTAAAGTACTTTCACAATGACAGACACACAGTAAGCTCACAGCAAATGAAGACCATTATTAATCATTCTTCTTGGAACATCAAATAAACATTTGATATACATTATCTCATTTAATCCTGAAAATGACAATTGCACTGCAGGCATTATCACTCTCACTGTCTCTAATAAAAACTATGATAATAAAAAATACTGGACAATTTCCATGTGCTCAGTACTCTCCCAAGCACTGTACATAATGCTAATCTCATAAACAACACTATGAGGTAGATATTATTATCTTCATTTTACAGATGAGGAAATAGAGACACTGAGTTTACTTCTCATCCTCAAGTCCATACAGCTAGTAAGTGGCATTGCCTGAATTCAATTCAGGAACACTGGATCCAGAGTCCTCACTCTTAACTCGTGCTGGTCACTTAAGTGCTTGAAGCTTGTTAAGGTCAAGGAAAATACTTGAGATTCTATGTTTGTGAACCCATGGTCTCAGAACCCAAGGTATCAGATAAGAAATGACTGCAATTGCATCAGACCATCCTAACCAAAGGATCAATAAAATGAATTGAAACCTCTTAAAGCAGAACCAGACAAGTGCTATCTAGAGCCAGTCCTGCCAGCTGAGTCAGTATGGTATGGTGGTTAGGACGTTGGTAGCATTTTGCAACAGCTATGTATTGTGGCCCATTCTAAATAATGATGTCACATAAAGTCTTGTTTTAATCTTAGAACATGCTCTGAATTCCCGCAAACTCTTGCTGACCAGGATACATGGATGATATTTGCTAAGGTCTCCTGTTTTTGTGAGCCTTTGTGGTGGGCATCACTGTTAACTTAGACATTGCTAACAGACATATCACCCCAACAGCAGGACTGGAGCAGATACAGTGAGACCAGATTTTTGCCTTCTGTGTCTCTGTCATCAGGTCTAAAATGAGTCACCACTGAGAGACTGAAAAGCAGCTTGGTTCCTGGCTTTCTGGGGGAGATTCTAGAACATTAGTGATGCTTAATAATTTAAGTACAGATGTTGCATGGGCTGTAAATGCAACCAATTAACTGAATTCAATTTTTCTCATGAGGAATGTTGTAATGCTATCACAGTGGTTTATCTCATTGCTTTACAGCTCTTGCATAAAAGGTCTATTTTACTGGTAAATGTTTTTGCTTTTATAAAGGCAGAGAAGGTTTCTTCCTGCAGCAAACTCTACATTTAAGTTAAGATTGAACATTACAGAATGACCGATTCATTGTCTAAAATAGATGATTGAGCTTCATTATTTTAAGAGTGAGTTCATTATCTGCCTGCTGCTCAACTCAGTGATAAAAATAGAATGAAGAATAAGATGTCCTGAAATATAACACTGTATTTCAATATTTTTCTGTTCTTGAGAAGTACTCTGTGCAAAATCATTCCATCAGTCTTCTAAGAGGTACACAGCAGAGAGCTATTACCCTACATTATCAATTAAAGCCATAATCAAGAGCTGAGTTTAACTGAGAATGGCTCCAGAATCCATGTAGTTCATACAAAATCATATTTATTAGAGGATGTATAAAGATTAGGGAAGAGGTATGCAGGGTCAGAAGTTTGTTTATAAATGTTTGTTTTATAAAATAAGGTTATGTACCAAATAGGCTTCCCTGGTGGCTCAGAGGTTAAAGCATCTGCCCGCAATGCGGGAGACCTGGGTTCAATCCCTGGATGGGGAAGATCCCCTAGAGAAGGAAATGGCAACCCACTCCAGTATTATTGCCTGGAGAATCCCATGGACAGAGGAGCCTGGTGGGCTACAGTCCACGGGGTTGCAAAGAGTCGGACATGACTGAGCAACTTCACTTTCACTTTCTTTCACTTTATGTACCAAATACTGCAATGTATATATTATGTTTGTCTAAAACTGTTTACCATATTAATAAAATTAAAAGATGCTTACTCCTTGGGAGGAAAGTTATGACCAACCTAGACAGCATATTCAAAAGCAGAGACATTACTTTGGCAACAAAAGTTCGTCTAGTCAAGGCTATGGTTTTTCCTGTGGTCATGTATGGATGTGAGAGTTGGACTGTGAAGAAGGCTGAGTGCTGTAGAATTGATGCGTTTGAACTGTGGTGCTGGAGAAGACTCTTGAGAGTCCCTTGGACTGAAAGGAGATCCAACCAGTCCATCCTAAAGGAGATCAGTCCTGGGTGTTCATTGGAGGGACTCATGTTGAAGCTGAAACTCCAATACTTTGACCAACTAATGCGAAGAGCTGACTCACTTGAAAAGACCCTGATGCTGGGAAAGACTGAGGGCAGGAGAAGAAGGGGATGACAGAGGATGAGATGGTTGGATGGAATCACCAACTCGATGCACATGGGTTTGGGTGGACTCCAGGAGTTGGTGATGGACAGGGAGGCCTGTCATGCTGCGATTCATGGGGTCACAAAGTGTCGGACATGACTGAGATTGAACTGAAATTAATAAAATCCAATATATTACTATGTAAAGATGAGAGAAATGCACAGGGTTAAGAGCTGTGGTAGTTGTTGGTATGATGCTGGGCATTCCCTTAGAGTATGCAATAGACTACCAAGGTTGAACCTTAGGCTCTGGGACTTGTGAACCTTGGGTAAGTTACCTTGCCTTTCTGTTCCTCAGTATACTCATCTGCAAAACATGGAAATAATATTATCTCCCGCATAATATCACTATAAAAGCTAAGACACTGTGCACAAATTTAGAACAATACCTAGTCTAAAGGAAGTGTTTGATAAATGTTTGCAAAAGGAATAATGGTAGTAAGCTTTCTTTTTCAATAAAAATAACTTGTTCATTAAAAACTATTGCACTAGTCAAAGAGAATGCTTTAGCTTCAAAATATGTTTAAAAGGGAAATAAGATATTATTAAAAGCTATTATATTTTACCTTCCCTAATAGAGATCATATTTTAAGGGGAATGAAAACCAAGATGGCAATGTGGTCAATATCTATTTCCCATTTGTTACTGTCTACCCTGGAAATGTTTTGAGGGAAGGAGGAACAATCTATGTATCTTACCCAAATTCTAATAGTTAAATCAACTGAAAATTCTACTTTTAAATACAACTTATTTCTGGGAGAGTCATTTACATCATGCAGAAACTTGCTATATCAGTTCAGCTTGTTTTTAGTAATCCTTTTAGAGAGTTTGGGTTGACAAGAAATATGAACTATAAGTTTATAAAGTGAGATACCTGGTATGAAATAAACTATGGGATAATATCTCAGTCTGGTACTTTGAGTATCATGTTAGTTATCACTTGCTCCTTCAAAACCTCCTCAAAACTTATAAGCATTAAAATAACCATTAGTTGAACTCATGTTTCTGTGGGTGACAAGGTAGACTGAGCTCAACTGAGAGCTTCTTCTGGTCTAGACTAGTTTGGGATATTTTAGGTCACATTTCTGGAGCCTTGGCTGGAACAATTGGGCTGAAGTCTCCACAAGGACTCATCCTACGGCAGGCTGAAGCTGAAGCTACAATACTTTGGGCACATGAGGTGAAGAGCCAGCTCATTGGAAAAGATCCTGATTCTGGGAAAGATTGAGGAAGGAGGAGAAGGGGACCACAGAAGATGAGATGGTTGGATGGTATCACTGACTCAGTAGACATGAGTTTGAGCAAACTCCGGGAGATAGTGAAGGATAGGGAAGCCTGGCCTGCTGGAGTCCATGTGGTAGCAAACAGTTGGACCCAACTTAGTGACTGAACAACAGCAGCAGCAGCAGCAGACTAGCCCAAGTTTGCTCAAGTGACGCACACAGGAGTCCAAGAACAAGTGGAACTATGAAAAATCTTTTTGGTTGAGCAACATTGTTCCAGTGCTCAACCACAATTTTTTTTTCTTTGAGGGCTTCCCAGGTGGCTCAGTGGTAAAGAACCCACCTACCAAGCAGGAGACATGTGTTGGGAATATCCCCTAGAGAAGGAAATGGCAATCCACTCAAGTATTCTTGCCTGAGAAATCTCATGAACAGAGGAGACTGGCGGGTCCCAAAAGAATTGGACGTGACTTAAACAACAATTTTTTAAAGTCTTTAGTGAGTTTCTTACATCATTGCTTGTTTTTTTACCATAAGTCATGTAGCATTTTAGTTCCCTGACCAGGGATTGAACTTTCACTGCCTACATTGAGAGGTGAAGTCTCACTGGCCTGACAGGGAAATCCCCAGTTTGGTCAGTTGTGAAGGCAACTTTCATAAACGACTTCCCCACATTAGAGACGGGTGACAGGAGAACAGCTTCAGTAATACAGGCTGCTGCTGCTAAGTCGCTGCAGTCATGTCCGACTCTGTGCGACCCCATAGCGGCAGCCCACCAGGCTCCCCCGTCCCTAGGATTCTCCAGGCAAGAACACTGGAGTGGGTTGCCATTTCCTTCTCCAATGCATGAAAGTGGAAAGTGAAAGTGAAGTCGCTCAGTCGTGTCTGAGTCTTAGTGACCCGATGGACTGCAGTCTACCAGGCTCCTCCATCCATGGGATTTTCCAGGCAAGAGTACTGGAGTGGGGTGCCATTGCCTTCTCCAATGCATGAAAGTGGAAAGTGAAAGTGAGGTTGCTCGGTCGTGTCCGACTCTTAGCGACCCCATGGACTGCAGCCTACCAGGTTCCTTCGTCCATGGGATTTTCCAGGTAAGAGTACTGAGTGCGGTGCCATTGCCTTCTTGGATCCATTAATAGAGTTAAGTAGCCAGGGTAAGAACATTTGTGCCCTGGCTACCTTTAGAACCCTCACTTCTAAGATTACATAATTATGTTTCAAATCTTACTAAGATTTATTTTTAGCATTTCAGCAACCGCATCTATCATTCTGCAGTCTACAGGGACAAGGCCCTTGAAAGAGGTCTCATGAACACACACAGTTAAGGTGGTTGTTACTGCCTGTAACTAAGCAGCACAATAAGCAATGAATACAAAAATAATTCTTTGAGACACACGCAAACAGAAAACATAACCTTGAAAAGTTTATAAAATGTCACGTGCCTTAAAACTGAACTGTATTAGAAATATAAAAAGCTAGAGGTAGTCCAGAAAAATACTGTGTGTGCTAAGACACTTCAGTCATGTCCAACTCTGTGTAACACTATGGACAATAGCCCACCAGGCTCCTCTGGCCATGGGATTCTCTGGGCAAGAACACTGGAGCGGGTTGCCATGCCCTCCTCCAGGGGATCTTCCTGACCCAGAGGTTGAACCCATGTCTCTTATGTTTCCTGCACTGTCAGGTGTTTTGTTTTGTTTTGTTTTAACCAAAAATAGTAGTGGAGATCAACATTTGTTAAAGCAATTAGGGATAATAATATCGATCTTCCAGTTGCCTCTGGAATTGCCTCTCTGGCATAATAAATACAGATTAGATTGTCTTTGTCTTTCATATCACAATATATAGAGGAGAAAAAAAAAGTAGGAAAACTTTAGAAACAATTACAGGTGACATGAAAAGGAGAGCTGGAAATAACCCACATAACTTAAAATCATAAAACCTGGTAACCGGGAAGATTCACAGAGACCTGATTATCTAACCCTTCATTTTGAAGTTATAAAAACATAAACTAGAGAATTTACTTACCCAAGTTTGCACAGCTAACTGGTGACTAATCTGCTCCCTACTAGCTGATTTTACTACACTTGCCTTGGGGCCTGATCGTTATTGCATAGTTAAGTTCCCAGTCATGCTCATTCAGCTTTTATGATATTATTTTAACATATGTTTAAATATTTTAAGTGTATTTCTAAATATTTTAACAGATTGGAAGATTATGAGCTCATAACTGGGGTAAAAGGCTTTCCTGAACATCTGGTTTAAATCTCAATTTACCTCATTATTGAGTTTTCTCAGGTAAAGTTTGGCTAAATTGGGTTACTGGAAAATGTAGGAAAGCCTTCAGCTTCTATAAATGCATTCATCTACATCTCCCTTTCCACTTGAGGTCCTGCTCTGCTTCAAACCAGGTATATGGACTATGACTTCAGGCAATCACACAAGCAAAGGGGCTTTGAACTTTCTGCTTGTTAACAGCCAAAGTGGGCAGTCAGTAAAGTTTTATTGGAAGCACGTGAGTTGTTGATTCTATAAGGACAGAGCCTTGTCCATTAGAAGGAAAGACCACTGGAAAAAGTAATTATACTCTCAGGTATCTCAAGCCTTGGTAGCTCCCATGGCATAAGAACTTCATTCCCATACCCCACAGAAGTACAGTTGCTCTCTATAGTAAACTTGCGACGCCAATTGGGGGAACAGGGTTCAGGCTGGGGAGAGAGGATTGGAAAAACAAGAATAAAGTAAAGGGCAAACATCATTTGACAAGCACAATGGGTCTTGGGAGGGGAACTGAGAACTAAACAACAGAGGAAAAAGAGGTGTTGATGCAGTTGAAGGAGACAGAGAATTCTAGAATGAAGAGTAACTTAAGGGGACACTGCTGATATGGTTATGGATTATAAATTATTATTTTTTTAGTAAACAAGGGACTTTCTTGGTGATCCAGTGGCTGACTCCATGCTCCCAACACAGAGGGCCTGGGTTTGATCTCTGGTAAAGGAACTAGATCCCACATGCCACAATAAAAGTTTCCGTGCCGCCACTAAGACCCTGAGCAGCCAAATAAACAATTAAAAAGAAAAAAAAAAAAGCTAAACAAATAATGTGATTATTATTCTCACTTGCTTGATGATCCTCCTTTGTATGTAATACCTGTCAGAGACTGGGCTTCCTGGGGCCCCAAACTTTACTGGGTTACGGCACCCTCTTTCTTCCCCCATTTTCAACTCATATTCCTAAACTTGCATTCCCACTGCCCAGCTTCCTGTTCCTAGAAACGTCTACTCACTCTGCCTCTGGCCCGCCCCTCACTCTGTAGGTTTGTGTTGCGACATAACCTCTCTGTTGACATGGAGAAAAGAGTAGCAACTGCATGATAGTACAGCTTAAAATAAGTACTACCATAGAGAAAAAATTAAAATATCAGGACTTGGGAGGAAATACATCTGTGGGAGACAAAGGAAATGAAAAGACTGCGAAGTGTTGCCACAATTAAAATGCTGATTCTAAATCTGTTTGAACTTAAAAGCTCCCCCTTTTTTTTTCCTGAGCAATCATATGGCCCATATTCTAAATGTGTTAGCTTAGACATTCTGCTTAAAATACACTTTGATTAATTCTGAATTATTCAGCGTTAATAGGGTATTGCCAGTTATTTTCTTTGTGTTTCAAGCCTCCAAAATCATAAAGTAGAGTTCAAATGATTCCGAATAAAATAATCCCTAAATGAAATGTGAACCTGGTGCTACCAGCAGAGTACCAAACATCAAGGATGTTAGATACGCAAGGCTGGGTTGCTTGGACAGTTGGGAAAGAAAAGGAAACTTCTTCTTAAAAGATGTATGAAATCCATCTTAGGATGGAATTCTGTTTAAAATGGTTTGGATGCTACAGGGTTTACAGACAGCAGTGTTAATGGACTGTGGCATTAATAGGTTTCTGGGAGGTGTAGAGGACTACAGTTTTCTGAGTAGAATGACAGCCCTGTTGGGGGATAATGCTCTGGTAAAAATGTGCTGGGGAAAACCAAGATTTTTATTGTTACTCACCAGGATTCCCAGCGGAGAAATAGCATGATGCAGTGAAAAGAGTATGATTTCTGCACTGTTGCCCTGAGTCTAATTACAATTCTGCTCCTTACCCAACCATGTGGCCATATGCATAGGGTGAGTGACTGAACTTCAATTTCATATTCTATTTGACATAGAGTAGATACATAAGCACTGATAACTGCTAACATTGCTTTCAAGACAGGAGAAGTGGGTTCGATCCCTGGGTTGGGAAGATCCCCTGGAGGAGGGCATAGCAATCTACTCCAGTATTCTTGCCTGGAAAATCCCATGGGCAGAGAAGCCTGGTGGGCTGCCATCCAGGGGTTTGCATAGAGTCAGACACAGCTGAGCAACTAACCCACACACCACACACACACACACACACACACACATTCAGTGCCTAGAGCAATGGTTTGAAGTCACGTTGTACTCTCATACCACTTTGGGTTGGCTGTGGGACATGGAAGAGCTCACCTGATTGGAAAGGGATACAATTTCCTGCATAAAAATGGGAATATCAGCTCTAATCTCTTCTAACAAACCATCCTGTATGACTGGGACTGAGGTCCCAGTATTAGCCAGGGGTATTAATATTAGCCAGGGGTATTACTCATGGCTCAAAGATACCACATGAACATGGAAGAGTCCTGGGAAGGAGGGCTCAGCTTCAGAGTCCAAAACAGGAGACAACTCAAACTCAAATCCCTTTGCAAATGCTTATAATGACTTACATGAACCTTCAGGGCAACTTGAGACAACAGTTACACATTGAATATGTCCTCTGCCTTCCACAGCATCAATCACTAAATACTTGTTGATTGCCTGCTACTTTATCAGAAAATGGACATCTCCCCTCTTACAGCATTTAATATTTGAAACTGAGATTAAAAATATTCATATTTTAAATTGAGCCAAGGTATTTCTCATGTTTATGGTCTTTAGATCAGATCAGATCAGTCGCTCAGTCGTGTCCGACTCTTTGCGACCCCATGAATCGCAGCACGCCAGGCCTCCCTATCCATCACCAACTCCCGGAGCTCACCCAGACTCACATCCATCGAGTCAGTGATGCCATCCAGCCATCTCATCCTCTGTCGTCCCCTTCTCCTCTTGCCCCCAATCCCTCCCAGCATCAGTCTTTTCCAATGAGTCAACTCTTCACATGAGGTGGCCAAGGTACTGGAGTTTCAGCTTTAGCATCATTCCTTCCAAAGAAATTCCAGGGCTGATCTCCTTCAGAATGGACTGGTTGGATCTCCTTGCAGTCCAAGGGACTCTCTGGAAAATGCTTTAAAAGTTGTATTATCACTGGACATGGGTTTTAGATCTATTATTACTTGATACTACTTCATTTATTCAAAAAGCACTTCTGGAATACAGTAATTCCCCTACATACAAACAAGTTCCATTCTGACAGTGTGTTCATAAGTTCAATTTGTTCATACGTCCAACAAAGTTAGCCTAGGTACCCAATTAACACAATCAGCTATTAATATATAGTACTATACTATAATAGTTTTATAACATTTGTCACACAAATTATATGTATGTAACAAACAAACACAAAAAATAAAGAAAAAAATTTTAATCTTACAGTATAGCACCTTGTAAAGTTTAGTATTAATAGTCCAGTACAACAGCTGACATACAGGGGCTGGCAATCACAATACTTGGGGGAGAAATCCAAGACCCCACTTGCTGTGTGGTGCAGCCAAAAAAGAGAAAAGTCTATCTGGGCTAGAACTTTGTGACCTGTTTAGAGTCCAGCTGGGATTCCCTCATAGCTCAGTTGGTAAAGAATCTGCCTACAATGCAGAAGACCCCGGTTCAATGCCTGAGTTGGAAAGATTGCCTGGAGAAGGCTAAACCTTCCCACTTCAGTATTCTGGCCTTAAGAATTCCATGGACTATACAGATGGGCAAACCACACCACCTTACCTGCCTTCTGAGAAATCTGTTTGCAGGTCAAGAAGCAACATTTTGAACTGGACATGGAACAACAAACTGGTTCCACATTGGGAAAGGAGTACATCAAGGCTGTATATTGTCACCCTGCTTATTTAACATATATGCAGAGTACATCATGCAAAATGCCAGGCTGGATAAAGCACAAACTGCAATCAGGATTGCCAGGAGAAACATCAATTACCTCAGATATGCAGATGACACCACCCTTACAGCAGAAAGCAAAGAAGAACTAAAGAGCCTCTTGATGAAAGTGAAAGAGGAGAGTGAAAAAGCCGGCTTAAAACTCAACATTCAAAAAGCTAATATCACAGCATCCTGTTCCATCACTTGATGGCAAATAGATGGGAAAACAATGGAAACAGGAAGAGACTTTATTTAGGGGGGCTCCAAAATCATTGCGGATGGTGACTGCTGCCATGAAATTAGAAGCCGCTTGCTCCTTGGAAGAAAAGCTATGACCAACCTAGACAGCATATTAAAAAGCAGAGACATTACTTTGTGATAAAAGGTCCGTCTAGTCAAAGCTATCAGAAAAGGAAATGGCACCCCGTTCCAATACTCTTGCCTGGAAAATCCCATGGACGGAGGAGCCTGGTGGGCTGCAGTCCATGAGGTCGCTAAGAGTCAGACATGACTGAAGCAACTTAGCAGCAGCAGCAGCAGTCAAAGCTATGGAGAATCCCATGGACAGAAGAGCCTGGTGGGCTGCTGTCCATGGGATCACACAGAGATGGACACAACTGAAGTGACTTAGCATGCACACATGCATTGGAGAAGGAAACAGCAACCCATTTCAGTATTCTTATCTGGAAAATCCCAGGGACAGAGCCTGGTGGGCTGCCATCTATGGGGTCACACAGAGTCAGACACGACTGAAGTGACTTAACAGCAGCAGCAGCAGTCAAAGCTATGGTTTTTCTAGTAGTCATGTATGGATTTGAGAGCTGGACTCTAAAGAAAGCTGAGCACCGAAGAATTTGTGCTTTTGATCTGTGGTGTTGGAGAAGACTCTTGAGAGTCTCTTGGACTGCAAGGAGGATGTAACCAGGCAATCCTAAAGGAAATCAGTCCTGAATATTCATTGGAAGAACAGATGCTGAAGCTGAAACTCCAATACTCTGGCCACCTGATGTGAAGAACAGACTCATTGAAAAAGATCCTGATGCTGGGAAAGATTGAAGGCAGGAGGAGAAGGGGACAACAGAGGATGAGAGGGTTGGATCGCATCACCGACTTGACAGACATGAGTCTGAGCAATTTTCATGAGCAGGTGATGGACAGGGAAGCCTGGTATGCTGCAGTCCTTGGGGTCGCAAAGAGTTGGACACAGTTGAGAGACTTTCACTTTCACTTTTGGGCTTCTCTGCTGGCTCAGTGGTAAAGAATCTGTCTGCATGTAGAAGACCCGAGTTCAATCCCTGGGTTGGGAAGATCCCCTAGTTGGGGGAAAGGCAATCCACTCCAGTATGCTTGCCTGGAGAATTCCTTGGACAAAGGAGCCTGGCCAGCTACAGCCCATGTGGTCACAAAGAGTCAGACATGACTGAGCGATTAGCACTTTCACTAGAGCCCAGTCATTTCCCTGACGTTTCTTATTTTTGTAACTCCCTGTAGAAGGGAGATATAAAAAGCACAATTCACCACACGAGGTTTTCTTGCTTAATTCAGAGGCAACTGGAAGACAGGAAGCTGGAAAATTTTACATGTGTCACAGCAGGAGTGGGGCAGGGGCAGGACTGATGGGGAGAAGTGGGTGGCGGCAGTGAAGGAACAGCTAGACTAAATACCTATGTGTGAGTGCAAAAAGGAGAAGAGGTCATGGGCACTGGCCAGGAAGGAGGTGTGAGCTTGAGTGTGACTGACAGGAGTTGTTCTCTAGCAGGTGCTTTGACTGCTTTTAAGGAAGATTCCAGTTCACTGGTTATCATACCTGCCCTTCTGAAATAGAAGCTGTCCCCTGCACTGAAGCATTTAATAGTCGAAGCATAGGTTGTCAGAGTGTTTAAATTACAAATGCATGTTCAACCAGAATATTCCAGTAAAAGAAAGTTGTGCCTACCAGAAGCCTAACCATTGCTTTTGTCTTTGCTTTTTTAAAATATATGCTTCTTAAACTAAAGTCACGCAAGCACATAATTTCTAAAGTCAAATGCTACCTGGTTTGTGACTAAAAAAAAGTATTCCTTCACCACATCTCTCCTTATTCCTCTTTGTTGGTATGCATTATAACTTTTGGGGCTTGCGTGGGGCTTCCCTTGTGGCTTAGCTGGTAAAGAATCCGCCTGCAATGTGGGAGACCTGGGTTTGATCACTAGGTTGGAAAGATCCCCTGGAGAAGGGAAAGGCTACCCATTCTGGCTTGGAGAATTCCATGGACTGTATAGTCCATGGGGTTGCAAAGAGTCAGACACAACCCAGTGACTTTCACTATTACTTTTTTAGCTATTTCTTCTAGTTTGTAGTCAAAAGTTTTAAATACCATTACAGGGCTGTTCAATGCCTTTTCCAGTCTTACATGATGTATTTAAGTCTATCCTTAAAAATGGCACATTAACTCTCTTACAAGTCCTGCCATGTTCTATCTTCCTAAAATAGTTTCATCATTCTTTTGGGGGTTACACTGATTCTCAGTGATTACATAACTATAACTATTTAAATTTTATTTCTAGTTAAGTCACACAGTATACAATCATCATTTTTCCTCTGGAAAATCTAGTCATTACCATTTTTATTGTTGTGGTTTGCTAAGTTTTCTAAGTACTTTGCTAAATCATTTCCATTCTCTAGTAGACTAAAAGTTTCTTTTCAATATGTTCATTCTCATCAAATATTCTGTCAATTCTTTTTTCTATAGAGACATCTTCCTAAGTGTCCATCCTTCTCTAGTTTCTCTCCTGGCTTATGCACAGGTGTTATCTTAACCACCCACCTTAGAGATCCATTTGCTTTGTCTTCTGTGGGATCCCCTGTTTTCTAGATCCCTTATCGTCTTTCTGGGTTTATTGTACTAACTTCCAGAGAAAACTTTTTCGCCTGAATACTACATTGAAGAACTATTTCTTTAATAAATAATTTATGATCATTTCCATTGTTTAATATATTTTGTCCATTTAGTCCTGTATTCATCGAGATAGGTTTTTGTCAAGCATAGAATTCATCGGGGGTTAGAAGGTAGAGTGGCACTCAATAGGTTTATTCCTATTCAGTCTAGCAACAGATTGAGTATTTGATCTCTGGCCTCAACACTCTACTTGATGTCTCATACATACATCAAGCTCAATAAATTCAAATAGGAACTCATGATCTCCCTAGCAACATCTGCTCCTAATCTAGTGTTCTCTTACTCAGGAAAAGGCACCAAATCTACCCACTTGAACAAGCCAGAAGCATCCTTAACTATTTTTTCCTCTTCAGTCTCCATGTCCAATCATCTTACATGTCTCTCAAGTTCAACCTCTGCTAGCCATCTCTGCAGTCTTCCTCCTAGGCAAGCCAACAACATGGCACTCACACCACTGAAAATGTCTGTAAACTTCTGGGTCTACCCTTTCCAATCAGTCCTCTATTCTGAGGCCAGAGGATCTTCTTAAAATCCAAAGACTGAAGCACACTGGGCTTCAAATTATCCAATGAGTCCCAATTCTTCTATGAGAACAGTCCAAGATGCCTACCAAGAACTTTACCTGCCTACTTCCCTAACTGTTCCTGGAATCATTTTCCCTCTTAATCTCTTACTTCTATTGTATTCTATGTTTGTTTCTGTTGATGATGATTGTTTTGTTCTTAAAACCTGCTTTTCCTTGTTTTGAAATCTTTGTGCCTGCTTTTGTATTTCCTGGAAAGCTTCTCTCCCTTCCTCCTCTCTGATGCTTGTCCTTCATCTTGAACTCCTCTGCTCTCTGGGAAGCTCTACAGAATAGGTTAGTTTTCTCAGTTATATACCTATCACACTGCTTATTATATCTCAAGGACAGGGGTTGCATCAGCCTTTTTCCTCAGCCAGCACAGTTGTGAACACTTAGTAGACAAATATGTGTGGAAGAAAGGGAAAGAGGAATAAAAGTGTGGAAAGAAAGGGAAGAGCACGTGGAGATAGGGAGGAAGAAAGAGAGACAGATTTATCACCTAATATTGATAGTTAATTCTATCTTCTAATATATTAAATAAAATTTTCAAAGTACTTTCTAAGTGTTCATGGCCACAATAAGGCTAAGTAACAAATGAACTCAAACTGCAAGACTTGCAGACATTAAGTATTTGTTTCCCATGCTTATAAATTTGCAGGATGGCAAGAATAGCTCTGTAGTGGACTGATTCAGGTGGTCTCAGCTTGATTGAAAACTATAGATTGGGTTCACATCTGCTCCACATGGTTCTTCATTCCCCGTGGACCAGTGGCAATGAGGAGCATTTTCCCATGACAAATCACAGAATGCAAGGCTCAGCCTAGAACTGGCACTTGCAACTCCACTCACATTCTGTGAGATGAGGTAAGTCACAAAGTTCAGTCCAACATCACCAGGTTGGAAAATGGATTCCAACCACACTACTGGCTGATCCTGCAGAGTCACATGGCAAAGTCACAATGGTGTTAATTCAGATACATAGAGGGCACAAAGAATTTCAAAAGGAATTCGGTCTTTAACAGTTAGCTTCTTCCTATGTCATATTTATATTTTAAAGCTACCTTTCTTAGTTTCCTTTTTTTCCAACTGCGGAAAATTACAAGACCCTTAGTAGACTGATTAGGATAAGGGCAACACTTAGCACCCTTTATCCTTCACTAGGCCATCACTTCATGACCATCTACCACTCTTTGTCCTGCATAGGTTCCGGTTACTAATTTCATCCATGATTAAGTTACTACCTTTATTGTTCTCCCTCTTTTCAGCATTACATGATAAGAGATGGCCAGTCACACTGGCCACCCCACACTAAAGTCTTGTGTTTGTTATAATTAGAGAAATTCATTAATGAGAGATGGATTATAGATTAGTTAAGGAACTTAGGATATCTTGACATGGATCTGAGCCTTTGAGGACAAGAGGAGAGCTAAGCTCTTCAAGGCCCAGAGCCCAGGTGCTTATGTAGGATGGAGCATAGGTCTGGATCAGTATGAGAGCATCCCTAAGTCTCATCTTCGTATATTAGATATAAGGAAGCCAATGTCCTCAGAAGTGGACTTACAAGTTTAATGAGGCAGTATTGGTATCTGAATTCAGTCTCCTAACACCATTCTGTGACATATACATGATCACTAGATGCTTTATGTAATGATAGCTTGTGGTCATAATGAAAGAAAGGCAAAGTTTGATGAAAAATTAATTCACAAGCCTTGGAAACATTCCCAAAGAAAATACTTTGACTTCTCACTTCCATGGTTTATTAATTATTTTGCATGTATCAGTAAAAGATAGAAGCTAGATTCTCAAGTTGTCCTAACTCAAGGGCATATTTTTGAGTCTGACTTTTCCATATCACTGAATTATTTGACCAAATGGCCAACAGATTTCAGGCTATATATATATATATATATATATATATATATATATATTTAAGTGCTAGGTGATGAGGTAGTAGGGGAAGAGGGAAGAAGATAAACAGTATAGTTTTTATATTAACCAAGACTTCACTGGACTAGTAAGACTATTTCTTTCTAACAAGAGCAATAATAGTAGCTTTCTTGGGGCTTTCAATCTCAGTGGTTTTTGTTATTATGTAAGGAAAGACTTTATAAGCTGCTTTTCTTTAATCCTAAAAGCACCCATAAAGATGATTAGAATTTATCTTCATCGTCATTTCAAAACCCAGCATTTTCTAATCTAGAATATCTGGTTTTATATAGTTGTAAAATAACTGTTATTGCTGTTAGAACAGCCACATTATGTATTAAATAGATGTTTGTGAACTGGCCTGGGTACATAATCACCCTCATGATTGTAGTTCTCAATCTCTGCCCCATATAAAAATGATTCATAAGCCAGTACTGGCTCAGTCAGAGTGGTGTGGAGAGACAGAGAAGGGAAGTTAAGTAGAATTTATATACTCAGAATATATTAACCACTTAACAACTGTACTACCAGGAAAGTCCCTAGTGTGCTTTCTATGAAATAATGCCTTTTGTGTTCCAAACAATGAAAGAAAACTCTTTTCAAAAAAATATTAATTTATTTTTATTGGAATATAATTGCTTTATAATGTTGTATTGGTTTCTGTTGTACAACAGCATGAATCAGCCATATTTATACATATAACTCCTCCTTCTTGAGCCTCTCTCCCTCCTCATCCTCATCCCACCCCTCTAGGTCATTACAGAACACCAAGTTGAGCCCCCTCTGTTATAGAACAGCTTCCTGCTAGGTATCTATTTTACACATTGTAGTGTATATATGTAGAAATGTATCCTTCATTAATATTTTCCATTATTTTTAAAATCTTTGCCAACCATTGCTTCCTATTCGCAATTAGCCTAACAGATAATAAGGTAACCATGATGATTGGTCGAGGAACTCGTGATATACATAGTAAAGCTCTTTTCATGGACCCATGTGCACCTGATTGTGATTCAATATTACACACACATACTTAATTCACATTTTCCATTATTGAATGTTACTATTTCCTATGATGAAACTAAATATGCCAGTAATTCATGGTGTTTTTTTAAAAAAGCACCATGCTTTCCAGACTCATTGGAAAAGACTCTGATGCTGGGAGGGATTAGGGGCAGGAGGAGAAGGGGACGACAGAGGATGAGATGGCTGGATGGCATCACTGACTCGATGGACATGAGTCTGGGTGAGCTCCGGGAGTTGGTGATGGACAGGGAGGCCTGGCGTGCTGCGCTTCATGGGGTTGCAAAGAGTCGGACATGACTGAGCGACTGAACTGAACTGCCTGAATAGATTTGAGAATCTCTTCTGTATAGTGCATTTTCTTTTTTTAACATTTTTTTTTTTTTTTTGGCTGTGCCATGTCTTAGTTGCTGCATGTGGGATCTAATTTCCTGATCAGGGCTTGAACCCGGGACCCCTGCATTGGGAGTGTGAAGTCTTAACCACTGGACCACCAGGAAAGTCCCTAGTATGCTTTCAATGAAATAATGCCTTTTGTGTTCCAAACAATGAACGGAAAAATGAACCTTTAGAAGGTAACCTGTTCATAATAATAAAGCCACATAATACTTATCTGTGCTTTCTGGTTTTCCAGACTTTACACTTTCACTGTGGCATGTAAGTTCTAATAGCTCTGTCTCTATTAGGCAGGGTCTGTGGTCTATTTCCACCCTCCAGATGAAGAAATCAGAATGCACAGAATTTAGGTGAATGTTTCAAGCTTGTACAATTAGTAGGTGCCAGAGACAGGATTTAACTTCTGCTTTTCTGAGCCTAATCCAGTGCTCATTTCCATAGCTTATATCATTATTTTATTTGCCATGAAAGCAAAGAGTGAACAATGTCCCCACTACTATATAATAGTCAACTTGGAAAAAGAAAGAGTAACATATCAAAACCAAGTCCTAAAATCATCATATCCTTTTAATACTCAGAGGTCATAGAGAAACTTAAAGTAATTTCATCCTTGTTAACATTTTCTCTAGGAAGAAAGAGTGATTAATACCATGAAACAGAAATAGAATATCAGAGTGCCAGTAGAGTCAAATACCATTGCAAAAAAGTATTCTGTAGAACAAAGCAATTTTTATATCTAAAGGGTGATGCAAGACACACTGCTTTGTTGAATATTTAATAAAAAATTTCATCCCCAAAATAATTCTGTTCAGCAGGAGATTTAACAGATTCCTGTTCCTTTGGTACTCACTACAAGGGCACGGAGCTGGGGGATCTTGATTACTGTGTGTTTGGGAGGGAGAATTTAGGTTGAATTAAAGCTGCATTCTTTGTAATCTCTTAGATTTACAATCAAGAAGAAATCATCCAAACGTCTTTTTCTTCCAAAACACAAGGCAAGTAATAGCCATCTAAACAACACACTGTGAAGAGATTCAATTCTGAGCCCTACCTGCACTATGCAAGGGATTGACAGCACTTCTTTCATTTTTAAAATAATTAGGAGGGAACCAGCATAAGATCTGCCTCAGTTATAATCTTGGGCATTTATGTATGTAGAAATGAAGACTTTAGTGAATCTTATTCTTTCAAGACAATGTTGAAGTTTCTGTGACATTCCTTATAAATACAACTGTACCTGTTAAACTATGGGCTTAAGAAACATTTCTCAAATAATCAAATGGTCTTGAAAATGAGCAACACCGGGTCTGTTAGTCACCCTTACAGGTTAGCGTCAATAAGCCATTTTATGTGTTTGTTCATTACAAATGACAATATTATGATATTTTCACCTATTATAAAAGCAATCATATGTTTGAAAAGTAAACTATAGAGAGTTTGTAAAGCAAAAATTCCTCCTCATTAAGAGATGAAAATATACCTCAATTCTTGATTCAGTTTGACTAAGCTTTCTCCAAACTAAGACAGCAGAGAAAAAAGTTTATCACTGCTTTAGCACACACCTGCTCCCTATTTCCGGAGAAGGCAATGGCACCCCACTCCAGTACTCTTGCCTGGAAAATCCCATGGACGGAGGAGCCTGGTGGGCTGCAGTCCAATGGGGTCTCTAAGAGTCAGACACAACTGAGCGACTTCACTTTCACTTTTCACTTTCATGCATTGGAGAAGGAAATGGCAACCCACTCCAGTGCTCTTGCCTGGAGAATCCCAGGGACGGGGGAGCCTGGTGGGCTGCTGTCTATGGGGTCTCATAGAGTCAGACACGACTGAAGCAACTTAGCAGCAGCAGCAGCAGCTCCCTGTTTCTCTCACTTACAAATTAACAATAGTAAGTGTAAGGAAATAAATTTTAACACCTGGCATGGCTAAAAGATAATCTCCATTCAGTTAGGAGATAAATTATTTAACATCATTCCAAGGATGTCTAGATGAATTCAAAGAAGATCTAAAGAGAGAGATTAGAGGTCCCACCACTAAGAAACTGTGATCACAACAATGGTGAGTCAACAATGGGTGACAGGTAACAGAACAACCTGGAGATGCTCCTATTATCAAAGCATGTTAAGTGAGACATGGATTCTAAAGGAAGCATTTGAGAGAAGATAATTATGTGTAGATGACTTATATCAAAGGATGCCATAAGAAGCCATGAAAGTATAAGATAATATATAGAAAACTTTGGGGTAAATGAAGCATAGACCTTTCCGCCAGGGTTTGTAGTGTCCCTGTGATATTTAAAAATGTGCACTTACTGCAAAGTTCCCATTATTGACATCTGATAGCATTATCATTTTTTACACACAGTCATCAGGGCTTCCCTGGTGGTACAGTGGTCAAGAATCCACCTGCAATGCAGGAAACACAGGAGACATGATTTTGACCCCTGGATCAAGTTGGAAAGATCCCTTGGAGGATAAAACGGCAACCCACTCCAGTTTTCTTGCCTAAAGAAGCTTGGTGGGCTACAGTCCATGGGATCACACAACTGAGCACGCATGCATACACAGTGATTAGAGACTGTAGACTCTTTGCTAGCAGGAGAACTTCAGGCTGTTGTCTAGATATCTGGATGGACTTACACTCTCTTAACTATTGGCCAAATGAAGATACATGTGAAAGATCTTTGTAAAATGAACAAAATACTGTGTACATTTACAATAGTGCCCTCATTGTTAGGGTGTCAATTCTATGATAATTATTGGTACAGGGATTGTGAAAAACTTTTTTCAGATGCACTGTCTCTTCGCCTCTTGAGTTCTTAATAAATCCAGGCCCAACATGTGAAACTTGTATGCTGTTTCAGGCTCAATGAGAACATTATGTCAACTCAGCTCATTCCACTTTATTAATCTTGCAATATGGTATTGTGGATAGTACATATCTGCATGGCTGTTAATGTGGTCTCTCAAAATATTTTCATGAGCAGCACAGAAAAATTTAGATTGGCAAAGTGGATTCTTAACCATTTGGAAAACATTACTGTATAAGTTGCTTAATGTATTAATTACAGCTTAGAGATAGATTTCAGTCGGCCTACCAACAAACAAATCATTATTGGGTACCTATAAGTTCCAGCACTGTATTTAGTGCTGAGGATACAATGATAAACAGGACATAAATAATCTCTGTCCTCAAGGAACTCAGAGGTTAATGAAGAAAAGAAGCAGTAATAGGTAAACAAATAGTAATTACAAAATATGGTGAAGACTGCAAAGAAATCACACAGGCTGACGTAAACAGTCCTTTTCTGCATCTTGCATATTGAAACATCTGTTCTTGGTCTTGCACTATTTTTGCTTATTTTCTGTTTTTAATATGTTTTAAATAAGACATAAACCAAAGAAAGGTAATGCCAAAGAATGCTCAAACTACTGCACAACTGCACTCATCTCACATGCTAGTAAAGTAATGCTCAAAATTCTCCAAGCCAGGCTTCAGCAATATGTGAACCGTGAACTTCCTGATGTTCAAGCTGGTTTTAGAAAGGCAAAGGAACCAGAGATCAAATTGCCAACATCCCCTGGATCATCGAAAAAGCAAGAGAGTTCCAGAAAAACATCTATTTCTGAATTATTGACTATGCCAAAGCCTTTGACTGTGTGGATCACAATAAACTGGAAAATTCTGAAAGAGATGGGAATACCAGACCACCTGACCTGCCTCTTGAGAAACCTATATGCAGGTCAGGAAGCAACAGTTAGAACTGGACATGGAACAACAGACTGGTTGCAAATAGGAAAAGGAGTATGATAAAGCTGTATATTGTCACCCTGCTTATTTCACTTATATGCAGAGTACATCATGAGAAACGCTGGGCTGGAAGAAGCACAAGCTGGAATCAAGATTGCCGGGAGAAATATCAATAACCTCAGATATGCAGATGACACCACCCTTATGGCAGAAAGTGAAGAGGAACTAAAAAGCCTCTTGATGAAAGTAAAAGAGGAGAATGAAAAAGTTGGCTTAAAGCTCAGCATTCAGAAAATGAAGATCATGGCATCTGGTCCCATCACTTCATGGGAAATGATGGGGAAACAGGGGAACAGTGTCAGACTTTATTTTGGGGGGGCTCCAAAATCACTGCAGATGGTGATTGCAGCCATGAAATTAGAAGACGCTTACTCCTTGGAAGGAAAGTTATGACCAACCTAGATAGCATATTCAAAAGCAGAGACATTACTTTTCCAACAAAGGTCTGTCTAGTCAGGGCTATGGTTTTTCCAGTGGTCATGTATGGATGTGAGAGTTGGACTGTCAAGAAAGCTGAGTGCCAAAGAATTGATGCTTTTGAACTGTGGTGTTGGAGAAGACTCTTGAGAGTCCCTTGGACTGCAAGGAGGTCCAACCAGTCCATTCTAAAGGAGATCAGTCCTTGGGTGTTCTTTGGAAGGACTGATGCTAAAGCTGAAACTCCAGTACTTTGGCCACCTCATGGGAAGAGTTGACTCATTGGAAAAGTCTCTGATGCTGGGAGGGATTGGGGGCAGGAGGAGAAGGGGACAACAGAGGATGAGATGGCTGGATGGCATCACCGACTCGATGGACATGAGTTTGAGTGAACTCCAGGAGTTGGTGATGGACAGGGAGGCCTGGCATGCTGGGATTCATGGGGTCGCAAAGAGTTGGATACGACTGAGTGACTGAACTGAACTGAAGCCATGTACATAAAATTCACCAGCTGAAAATATTGAACTCAACAGTTTTGGGTTTATTTACAGAGATCTGCTTCCTGGGCTTCCCAGGGGGATCAGTGGGTAAAGAATCTACCTGCAATGCAGGAGATGCAGGACACACAGTTCAATACCTGGGTCAGGAAGATCCCCCTGGAGGAGGGCATGGCTACCCACTCCAGTATCTTGCCTAGAGAATCCCATGGACAGAGGACCCTGGTGGGCTACAGTTCATAGGGTCTCAAAGGGTTGGAAGCGACTGAGCACAAGCACAGAGATATACACACCCCAAAAAGGAATCTTGGAGAATTTTGATCACTCCAAAAGGAAAATCTATACTCATTACAACCCATTCCCCGTTTCCTCTCCCAGTTCCCCCAGAAAACCACTAATCTAACTTTCTCCACAGAGTCAGATATTCTGAACATTACATACAAATAGAATCATACAATATGCGGTCTTTTGTGTCTGTCTTATTTCATTGGTATTATATGTTCAAGGGTCATCTGCAATGTAGCATGTATCAGGATTTCATTCATTTTTAAGGATGAAAAATATTTCATTGAATGTACATATGTATTCTGTTTATCCCTTCATCTCTTCCTCCAACAGCATTTGGGTTGTTTATTTTTGTGGGTGGTGTTAGGTAAGGGTCCAGTTTCATTCTTTTTCAAGTGGTTATCCATTTATGCTGGCACTGTTTGTTGAAAAGACTTTTCTCTCCCCCACTGAACTGTCTAGGCACTCTTGTTGAAAATCAGTGGCCCAAAAATGTAAGGGTTTATTTCTGTACTGCTGATTTTATTCCATTGATTTAAATGCCTGTCTTTATGCTAGTACTACTCTGTCGTTATTATTATAGCTTCATAGTACATTTTTATATCAGCAAACCTGAATCTTCCAACTTTATTATTCTTTTACAATATAGTTCTGGTTCTATATTGTTATAGTTATCTATAGTTCTGGTTATCTCAGGTCCCTTAGATTTCCAAATGAATTGTGGGATTAGTCTGTCAATTTCTGCAAAAAATCCACTAGGATTTTGATAGGATTATGTTGAACCTGTTGATTAATTTGGGGAGTATTGTCATTTTAACAACTTAAGTCTTCTGATCCATTAAACCAAGATATCAAAAGATTTCATACACATATTTAGATATTTTTCTTTTACTTCAACAATCTTGTGATTTTCAGTGTCCAAGATTTTCTCTTATTTTATTACATTTATCTTTATATTTCATTATTTTGATGACATTATAAGTCAAATTATTTTCTTAGTTATTGTTCATTGCCACTATAGAAACAGAACTGATATTTAAATATTGATCTTATATTTTGCAACCTTGCTGAATTAATTAATTTTAATCAGTTTTGTGATTTTCTTGGGATTTTCTCTGTACTTGATTATGTCATCTGTGTTGTCTCATTTTTTATCTTAAATTAGTGATCCAAATATAAAAAGAAGAAAAAGATTTAGGAGATTATGAGCAAATATTTGAAGTAAACATCTTTTATATCTGCAGAGATCAATCTTATGATCAATGCTGCTGCTGCTGCTAAGTCACTTCAGTTGTGTTCGACTCTGTGCGACCCCACAGATGGCAGCCCACCAGGCTCTGCCGTCCCTGGGATTCTCCAGGCAAGAGCACTGGAGTGGGTTGCCATTTCCTTCTCCAATGCATGAAAGTGAAAAGTGAAAGTGAAGTCGCTCAGTAAGTTTCTGACTCTTCGTGACCCCATGGACTGCAGCCTACCAGGCTCCTCCATCCATGGGATTTTCCAGGCAAGAGTACTGAAGTGGGTTGCCATTGCCTTCTCCACTTATGATCAATAGATACATACAGTTTGAAGGAAGATATATTTAGGGTCAAAGTTAAAAGAAACATTTTAATAAATATAGCTGTTCTATATTCACAACAGTCTGCCTTGTGAAATAGTGAACACTCAATAACTAAATGTGTTCAATCAACAACACAGCTGCTCTGGATATGTTAGAGAGGGAATTACAGCCTCAGGAAATGGGGTGGGCTTCATGATTTCTAGACGTTTTCCAACTTTAGATGAATGCTGCCAATTCATTCTGCCTTGCTCTGATGATTTTTATGTAAATATTTAAGTAAAGAAATGTGGAAAGTATGAGTAAGAGCTCCTACCTATTAAGGCAAGACTACAATGTTCTTCTGTATACCTACCTCTTTGGGTATAAAGATAGATTTCTACTCTCAGTCCTGCAGGGATTAGGCTATTTGTATTTCAGAAGGTCTTAAGTTTTCCAGGAGCAATCTATCCCCTGTTAAAAATCACTATCAGGCATCAAAGGTGTATAAATACTAATATTATGCACCACCTTTCAAAGTGCTTTCATTCTTTTTAAAAAAATTTTATTAGAGTATAGTTGATTTATAATATTGTGTTAGTTTCAGGTGTACAGCAAAGTGAATCAGTTATACATATACATATGTTCATTCTTTTTTAGATTCTTTCCCCATATAGGTCATTATAGAGTGTGAGTAGAGTTCCCTGTGCTATTTGCGTGTTTGTATGTGTGTGTGTGTGTGTGTGTGTTAGTAGTCACTCAGTCATGTCCAACTCTTTCCTATCCCATGGACTGTAGCCACCAGGCTCCTCAGTCCATGGGATTCTCCAAGCAAGAATACAGGAGTAGGTTGCCATTTCCTTCTCCATCCCATGTCATGTCATGAAGTCACGAAGTCGCTCAGTCGTGTCCGACTCTTTGTGACCCCATGGACTGTAGCCCACCAGGCTCCTCCATCCATGGAATTTTCTAGGCAAGAATACAGGAGTAGGTTGCCATTTCCTTCTCCATCCCTGTGCTATTTAACAGGTTCTTATTAGCTGTCTATTTTATATACAGTAGTGTGTATATGCCAATCCCAATCTCCCAATTTGTTCACCCTCCCTTTTACCCCTGGTAATGGCAAGTTTGTTTTCT
Organism: Bubalus kerabau; assembly: GCF_029407905.1. Classification (NCBI taxonomy): domain Eukaryota; kingdom Metazoa; phylum Chordata; class Mammalia; order Artiodactyla; family Bovidae; genus Bubalus; species Bubalus kerabau. The sequence continues at coordinate 165,792,825 of NC_073626.1, forward strand.
ACATCTATGACTCTATGTTTTGTAAATAAGTTCATTTGTAGCATTTCATTCTTCAGATATCTCCATGAGCCTTACTCTGTAGGGAAGGCTACTCTCATAACCCCTACTCTGTAGGGAAACTTGAAGCCTATTGTGTCAAGGCTTAAACCGCCGCCACCCCCCCACACACACAATTTGGTAATATTTCACTTCCACAGTGAAACAGTTGTGGTTCCACAGTGCAAGAAACAGAAGTGGACTCTTAATTTAGGCAAAAGAGAAGTGACTGGAAAGAATTAAGGGTTTCATGGAATTCATGGAAGTAGAAGGACCAGATTGTAAGGGAGCATGAGAGGGCTATGCCCTTGAAATATACAACTGTTCACAGCAAAGTCTATACGGTGATGTCTCCAACATTGCCACTGTAAAGCAATCTATTCAACTATTTATTTTGCCCTTGATTCACACTCTCAAGATTCAAAGTCCTGGGGGAAAAAACACCCAATCCATCAATGTTAGGTCATATACCTACTGCATTGAAACAGAAGGAGAGGAACACTACAGATATTTCAGTTCTACAGATTAAGGTATGCAGAAGTAACTATTCTTCCACCAAAAGACACAGAATGAGGGAGAGGTTGTTGTTGCTCAGTCACTAAGTTGAATCTGACTTTTTGTGACCCCATGAACTGTAGCACACCAGGCTCCTCTGTCCTCCACCATTTCCTAGAGTTTGCTCAAGCTCATGTTGATTAAGTTGGTGATGCTATCTAGCTGTCTGATCCTTTATTGCCCCCTTAACTATCTACAAAAGAAACTGGAGTATTATTGGATTTAAGTGTTGAGCAGTCAATCAAAAAATGCCAAATACTCTCTTCATACATACAATATATTTGTTGAATTTATTTAAGACTTACTATAGTTTTTATCCTAGCAGCCTTAGAAATTACACTTTAGCTGTGGCACTGAGCCATCCATTTTTTGTTTGTTTATCCATAATATAAGGAAACAGAGCCAAGGATTTTGCCCCTAAAATGTTCCTCTTATGGAAGAGCCTCATCTTTATAACCCTTGCCCCAGTGTGAATCAAGTGGCCTAGTTTCTGTTTTAGACCATTATTTAATAATCTAACTGTTTCAATGTACTAATGAGGCACCATTATTTGAGTGCTGTTTTTCAACTGCCCTGGTTTCTTGCTTGCATTACCACTGTCATCTCTTGGCCTAAATATTTTTTATACTTAATGATGCCTTAGTGCTTGTATCCTAGGCTTTTTTTTAACAAAGACAGTTATTTTAAAAATCAAATAAATAAGTCTTTCTGGACTTCTAATTTCTAGCTCAGTGCTAAAGCTGCTAGAAAATTACTTCCCTTAAATTTAGTTTAAAAATTTATTCAATATACTTTAGAATGTTAAAAAAAATCAGCATAGTATACAAGTACATTTTTATTGGTCCTTAAGATCACAATAAAGAATTAAACATTCTTTACCTTTAACTTTTTAATATGAAGAAAGCTAAAGTCTCACGAATCATGACTTACACCAGTTTTTTCGGCACCACACAGCACTATGATTCATCTCTTGTCTTTGCTTCATGCTGTGATTCCTTAAGAAGTACAAGTTGGTCAATAGAGTTCATTTGGGTAAAGGATTTGAGCACCAACCTAATCTAAGGCCAATATAATCACCATTTTTGGTCGGCTCTCTGTTTTGTTTCCTTAGGATCTAATAATCAGAGGGAGATGGCTCATTATTTCAATTGATTCAATCAGCATTTAACATTCTGAAGAGTTACTATCAAGAGCCAAATTTGATTCAGGTTATTGGTGGTCTCCACAACAATGCTGATTCTTGATGCAGCTTGGTATTCTGAACTAATAGGAAATCAATAGATGTTTCCACATCAGAAGGTATTACAATTTCAATAAACGTATTTTGTAGGAAGGAATGCAATCCATATGTAGAGTGAATGCAAGAATCAAGGAAATAATGTACTCTTCAGTCTTTTGGTTTGTTTATATCGACCCTTATTCCAGAAAGCATTGAAAGTGCCTCTGTGGGTACCAAATCCTCACATAGGAAGCATGGATGGAACCAATGACATTGTCTTTGGAAATGGGAGTTTGAACTATCCATCAGTGCCAACTAATTCCATTTCGAAACAAATGTCCCAAAGACTATTGCCTCAGCCCTGGGCAAGTTCCCCAAACTGTCAGCCTCCTTCCCACGAGTCTCCCTAAGGTTTGGATTAGCAAGAAATCAGCAAAAGCAAGCGATGTCCAACTTTCTCAATGCATATCCTGCAATCACTAGCATAAATATTAATAGATATTATCTGATTTTTGTTATCTTACAAATTTAAAAGGCATATACCATATTTTGTTTGAAATTTCATTATATATAAATTAAGAATCAGTTATAATTCTTTGAAATCATTTTAAAACAAATAACTTAAGGACATTTATTTATATTTTAATTTTATTTCTTCCTTCCCTGTCTTACTTTAGTATTCAAGCATCTGGTTCTGTTTCTGAGAACAACTTCCTGGTAATCCATAGCAGTCAAATTTAAGGGGATGGTGGTCAGTGGAAAACAGGAGGCATCCGAATCAATAGGATTCCTCAAAAAGGTATTGGCTACCAAAAGGCTTAATTAATGCTGGTATTGTTTTGTTCCAGCTACACTATCAAAACTCATCTATCCCCATTCAATCTATCCCCATTTAATTTTCAGGTTAATTATTTCTGTTAACTAATATAATTCCTTGATTGTATCCTGAATTTAAATCCAAACAAGTGATGTTCCCTAGAAAGCACTGATGTTACATTAAGACAAGAACTCATAGAGATAATAACAAGAACCAATATTTGAACATACCTTTTTAAATTAATTTTTACTGGAGTATAGTTGGTTTACAATGTTGTGTTAGTTTCTGCTGTACAGCTATGGCATCACTGACTCAATGGACATGACTTTGAGCAAATTCTGGGAGATAGTGAAGGACAGGGAAGCCTAATGTGCTGCAGCCCATGGGGTGGCAAAGAGTCGGACATGACTTAGAGACTGAACAATAAACAACAATTCCCATATAGGTCACTATAGAGTGCCGATTAGAGTCCCCTATCCTGTACTGTAAGTTCTTATTAGCTATCTATTTTATGAATATTAATTTATAGTTTATAGAGATGGAGATAAAGACACAGTCTTTCCAGATTCAAAGAGAGGCATTATCATCAGAAATAGGAGATGATTCTTCAAACATATCTGCAAGTTCTGACTATGTTGATTTCATTTTTGCTCTAATACAGGAAGATAGAATGACAGAAAGAATACAGATTTCTAGGTCAGAAGAAGAACGTCTAATACAAAGCTTGATAACTTGTCTGCTAAAGGATGAGTGGCTTTACATTAAGGAACCCTACCTTCACTTCAGCTGCAAACATCTTTCTGTACATTCAGCTGAATCCAGAAAGGCTATCCTAAGTACCAAAAATGTCATCATTTTTGTGTCAAATAACAATGCACCATGATTCATTATTCTAAGTATTCTGTCTGTAGGGGTCATCAGAAATGTGAGGACTTAAAGCAAACACTAGCAGACTCCAGCTAATTAATGGTAAGGAACATAATTTAAAACAGAACAAGTGAAAATTTACAAAAATTTTTAATAACCACAAAATAACCTACCGCTTGGGAACCGGTAGGTAATTAGAAATTTGTTCTCATTCTCAAACCCCACCCCAATCCCAGGAGTATATTGTCAATGTAGCTAGTTTATTTTTTATATATATATATATATATATATATATATATATAGCTTTGAAATTTTAGAATGCTTCACTGGCTATATTCCAGAACCTTGTGTATGGTACTATTAGGTATGGCTTCCATGTGTAGTTCTCTTTGATATGGCCAGTATTCTGAAATAAACAGCTAAAATTAGATCCCCTGAATCCTAGTATGTACATACAGAAAAGCTATGATATAGTACATTTAGTCTATTAGACAGGGTGTTCCTTAACACTAATGCTCCACACAGGGATCTGGCAAAGTATATTCACATGCATGGGATCTTTTAATCTACTTCAATACTTGAGGGAAATAATTGCTTTGTGGTGGGAAATATATAGATATAAGAAAGCAGACTGTGGTGGTTTCTAACAGTTTATTTAAAAATAACAGGTTTAATTAATATTTTTCATAGATTGACATAAGTTATGAATGGAAGATTTTTTAATAAAATTATAATCAATTGCAGGCCATCTGTTGATGGCTAATTCACCTTATCAGTATAGACAATCAGTGATGTACAAATAGTTTACTCTGTTTAGCCTAAAAATCCCATAATGTGAAGCCATTTGATCTGGGGTTGCTCAGAAAGTTCAATGGCCAACACAATCCCAGAATGTTAATAGATAGTACAACAACAACTAGTTTTAAAATTCTAGCACACTCTCAGAATGCCAGTCCAAGAGAGAAGCACTGTGAAGACAGTTACACCCAACTGGCCCATCCATCTGACCTTCTCTGACAGCTCAGAAGGCCATGTCTGGCCTCATCTCTCAGGGAAAAGTCTGCTAAATTCTCTAGTCTTAGAATAGGAAGTTCTCTCGTGCTCGAGCTCAATCACTCAGTTGTGTCCGACTCTGCAACCCCATGGACCATAGCCCACAAGGCTCCTCTGTCTGCGGAATTTTCAGGCAAGAAGACTAGAATGGGTTGCCATTTCCTACTTCAAGGGATCTTCCTGACCCAGGGATCGAACTCGTGTTGCCCTCATCTCTGGCAGGTGGAGTCTTTAACCACTGTGCCACCTGGGAAGACCATGAAGTTCTCTGCTCACTGACCTTTGGTGTCTGACACAAGGTTGAGAGAGGTCTGAAGACTTCCTCCCGCACCCTCAATTCAGGTGTTCCCCTCCCCTGAATTTTCTGCCAAGAGTCCAACTTTCTAGCAAAGAAGCTCAGTTCACACTGCCTCGCTAATTTGTGCTGAGAAATGTTCTCAGAAAGGATCCTCTTGTTGTTGTTACTCACGGATGGGGAGTGACAAAGCTGGAGGGACAAAGCGGGGGCCAGAACATAAACCAGGACCCCTGACTTCCGTATCTGTGCTTGCTTTTCCCATAAGACCTCCCAGCTCGCTGGTTACCTGACATTTACCTCTTACAGAGCAGTGGATCAAAGGCCTCAGGTGCCTGTGTTTTCTGTTAACTGCCGAGCAATCATTTAAAACAGCACCTCTGGCACAGTGGGAGAGCAATCCCTGACAGTGGAAGGATTGGGAGACAAAATCTTGTTACAAAGTCGTAGGTTGTAATACCAGTCTTCTACCCTCATATAAACAACCTTAAAAAAAATGATACTGAAGTATTGACAATTTCCAAGCCTTATGAATTTCTGCTCACACTTTAAATACTAAGTCCAGCTGCTTATTCATAGCCTTTCAGTTTTAGTTTTGGCTGCTGAGAGCTTAGCGACAATGCATTCTGTTCAAACAGCCCTGGTAGATTACATGCCATTTGTCATGAGAAAGAGAAATAATTGCCACCTTTGACTTTATCATTTATATTTCCTACCATGTATATGTGTAGTTTGGGCTTCCCTGGTGGCTCAGATGGTAAAGAATCTGCCTGCCATGTGGAAGACCAGGGTTCGATCCCTGGGTGGGGAAGATCCCCTGCAGGAGGAAATGGCAACCCACTCCAGTATTCTTGCACGGAGAATTTCGTGGACAGAAGAGCCTGGTAGGCTACAGTCCATGGGGTCACAAAGAGTTGGGTATGACTGAGTGACTAAGCACATTGGTAGTTCAAGAAAGAACTATAGAAGATACCATAAATGTGAAAAATATTGATATTAAGAATATCATATAGTAATTTCCAAGTTTAAGTACTGATATTTCTGGATATCTTGTATTTCAGTTAATATCTTCAAAAGTATGCAAATGATAATCAGAAAGACCCAATAAGAGGCCACATCCTTCATGCCATATGATTGCTTGTTTTATTTTTGTCAGTTATTAAGTGTTTACTACAAGCCTAGTACTGTGGTGAGACATTTACTTCTATCATCTTTATGTAATCTCATCTAATCCCTAAACAGTGCTTTAAGATAAATATTATTATCTGATTTTAAAGAAGAAAAAGTAAAGTAATTCCTGATCTCACACAGTAATTAAGCATTTAAATTCAGGTGTGGTTGATACCAGAGGCTATCATTTAAGCCAGCACACTATTGTTGTTTTTCAGTTACTAAATGGTGTCTGACTCTTTGTGACCCCATGGACTGCAGCATGCCAGGCTTCCCTGTCCTTCATGGTCTCCCAGAGTTTGCTCAAATTCATGTCCATTGAGTCAATGATGCTGTCTAACCATCTCATCCTCTGTTGCCCTCTTCTCCTTTTGCCTTCAATCTTTCCCATCATCAGGGTCTTTTCAGTACATTATATCACTATCCAAAAACAGATCTGATATTGACATAATCTAAGAATGGCATTAGTGGTCAAGAACCTGCCTGAAAATGCAGGATACATAAGAGATGCAGGTTCAGCCACTGGGTCAGAAAGATTCCCTGGAGAAGGGCACAGCAACTCACTCCAGTATTCATGCCTGGAGAATCCCATGGACAGAGGAACCTGATAGTCTACAGTCCATGGAGTCACAAAGCATCAGATATGTCTGAAGCATTGATGTGGTGATGGTGGCAACATCATTTGATTACTTTTACACTTCAGTATTCTCATGGCTTTTTCCCAGTTCTTAAAGAAAATCTTGGTGCCAACTGAGAACATTCCACTCTAGTTTGTCATTGAATTAGTTTCCTGAATAAGTAGAAGGGAACATTATTTCCAGGACTAAAGACAGTTTCATCATGGCCAAAAGCTTGGACTTACACCAAGGTGTTAAGGATGTGTCATTTTTTTAAATGAATCACAAGCATAATCAAATTCCACTTGTGGCACTAGAGAAAGGAATACAGCTGTGTATTACTCTGAGCTAGTTCCCTTGCGCATGGACACCATCTGCTTTCTGTTGCTTTAAATGAAATTTTTCATTTTAGGCTTTAAAAATGCTTTAAATTCAATAATTGTCTGTTCAGTGAATCATTAGAAAAAAAGCAAGTTAAAGAAACCATAATTCTTTGTACTCTACTTTCTTCTAGACTAATGACATCTCAGTAATGAGGTCCAAATGCATTGTGACGTGATAGGTGTCCTTTTAATTATCAGTCAGCTTTTACAGTCAGTCATTCTGGCAAGATTTTCAGCATATGAGGGAAATACCTTATCTCTTTCAGTCTAGCCTTGACATGTCCTCAGCATATCTCCCCAGGATATCAGTGAACTGGGCAGAAAGACAACGTGGGCTATGAAAGTCTTTGTCATTATCAGCTGTTGCTGACAGCTGAAGCTTATGGCTCTCAGTTTAAAATGGGTATGAAAAACTCTCCGAGACCACATTTCATTTGATCTAATCAAGAAGAGTCTCAGATGAAGGACTCTGGTCTCTACCAGGGTAAATCCAGGTAATTTGGAGCAGTCTAGAAATGTTCTGAGCTAGAACAGTCAGACTGGTTCCCATTCCTGAAAGCCTAAGAGACGGTGTCACCTCCTGCAAGGTATTTCCTGTCTCTGGGTTTGTACTCCTTGTTGGTGAAATGAAGAAAATGCCTTGTTGGAATGGATTCATGACTATGATGAAAAAAGGAGCAGAAAGCTCTTTTGGAAAGTGATTTTATATATTCTGGTTTCTGGACCAGCAAGTAGGAAGCTTAGAAGTCACCAAGTCCTAACAACAAGTAGAAGTTTGAACAAACTTAAAAACCATCAATTCTTCTTATATCGATAAGAGAAAAAATAAGTCAGAGGGCAAACCCTAGCCTCCAAAATTGGAGTGAAAGTGTTAGCTGCTCAGTGGTGTCTGACTCTTTGGGACCCCTTGGACTGTAACTCCCCTGACTCCTCTGTCCATGGAATTTTCCAGGCAAGAATACTGGAGTGGGTTGCCATTCCCTTCTCCAGGGAATCTTCCCCACCCAGGGATCGAACCCTGGTGTCCTGTATTGCAGGCCGATTCTTTACCATCTGAGTCATCAGGGAAGCCTCCAAAATTGGAGTGACTCATACTGCTGCTATTGCTAAGTCTCTTCAGTCGTGTCCGACTCTGCGACCCCATAGACGGCAGCCCACCAGGCTCCCCCGTCCCTGGGATTCTCCAGGCAAGAACACTGGAGTGGGTTGCCATTTCCTTCTCCAATGCATGAAAGTGAAAGTGAAAGAGAAGTCACTCAGTCGTGTCCAACTCTTACAGACCCCATGGAATGGAGCCTACTAGGCTCCTCTGTCCATGTGATTTTCCAGGCAAGAGTACTGGAGTAGGGTGCCATTGCCTTCTCCAGAGTGACTCATAGTCAAATAAAAAGAATCACCACTTACTGGAGCAGAAACTTTCTAACTGAAACCTCCACAAGAACCAGTGCTGGGGTAGGAAAACCTTAACTGTAACTAATGAATTGCTGGAGGCTCAGTGTGGACAAGTCTGGCAGATAAAAACTCCAGAGGGTTCCATTCATGAGGAGGATCCCAAGTTCTTGTGAGTTTTACCTCCTGGAGCTATAACAGCTTCTTTCAGGGAATACTGGAGAAAAATCCTCTTGTGCTTTTGACAGTGGGAGGGGAAAAGCAACGATTTTGAAATATGCTAGAGCATCCTGTTCTTCTACCAAAGTCTGCCTTTAGGAGCCTAATCTACTGGGGTTTTATCAGAGCCTAACTGACCTGGGGAAGGAGAAATATCTAACTCCAGCTGACTCTAGCCTTGAGGAAGGACAATACTTAACTCTAGCTCCCTCTACTCTTTCCTGAGGGAGAAGGGAAAGAGCCAACTCCAGCCCCACTCTGGCAAACTTGTCCCAGCTCAGAGAGAGAGGTAACTGATATGCACATATAAAGCTTATAGCCCAGAAACTCCCAGGTTCATAAAAGATTAAGACCTAGTTATAGGGGTATAGAACACTTTCTCTCCCCACAGATCTTATCACCACATTACTAAATGTCTATCTACAGCAGTTCTTTCTACCTAGTACCTTGTGTTCAGCTATCAAGACAAAAATTATGAAACATACTAAAAGGCAAATAACACAGTTTTAAACTATCAGAACCTTCCCTAGATCTAGTAGGGATGTTATAATTATTAAACTAGGAATTCAAAACACCTATGATTAATATGCTAAGGGCACTAATAGATAAAGTAGACAGCAAGAAAGTTCAGATGGGCAATATAAGCAGAAATGGAAATTCAAAGAAAGGACCCAAAGAAATGCTACAAATCAAAAATACTTCTACAGAAATGAAGAAGGCACTTGATAGGCTTATCAGTAGACTGTACACAGCTGAAGAAAGAATTTTTGAGAGTGAGGATATCACACAGAAAACTCCAAAACTGGAATGTGAAGATAAAAAAAATTGAAAAAAGATATAGAGTATTCAAGAGCTGTGAGACAACCATAAAAAGTGTAGCATACACATAATGGGAATACCAGAAGGTAAAGAAAAAAAAACAAAAAAAAGAAATATTTGAAAAAATAATGACTAAGAATTTCCCCAAATACATGCCACACCAAATCACAAATCCAGGAAGCTCAGAAAACATCAAGAACAAACACCAAAAAGGCTATACCTAGGGATATCATTTTCAAACTACAGAAATTCAAAGATAAAGAAAAATCCTGAAAGAAGCCAGAGGGGAAAAACTCTTACCTACAGAGAAACAAAGATAAGAATTACATTCGACTTCTCAGAAAGAAGAGGCAAGTGAACTATCTAACGTATTGAGGAAAAACAAAACAAAACATCATGCTAGCATTGTGTGCCCTGTGAAATTATCTGTAAGGTGATGAAGAGGAATATCTCAGGCAAACAAAAAGTGAGGGAATTTGTTGCCAGTAGAACTGCTTTGTAAGACATGTTAAAAGAGGCTCTTTAGAGAGAAAGAAAATGACATAGGTCAGAACCTCAGATCTACATAAAGAAAAGAAAAGCATTGAAGAAAGAATAAGTAAAAGTAAAAGAAAACTTCTATTGCTCTTATTCTTAATTAACCTAAGAGATGACAGTTTGTTCAAAATGATAATAGCAACATTTTATTTGAATATGTGTGTATGTGTGTACACGTATTCATTAGTGAAATGAATGACAGCAATGTTACAATGGATAGAAGTTAGGATTATTTTATCACTAAAAGGTATTCACACTATCCATGAATTGGCATAGTATTATCTGAAAGTAGACAGAGGATGAGATGGCTGGATGGCATCACTGACTCGATGGATGTGAGTCTGAGTGAACTCCGGGAGTTGGTGATGGACATGGAGGCCTGGCGTGCTGCAATTCATGGGGTCGCAAAGAGTCAGACACGACTGAGCGACTGATCTGATCTGATTGTAAACTCCAGAACAATTACTTTGAAAAGCTGAAAAGGCAGAATAACTAGTATGTTAAGCAAGGCCAGAAAATGGAATTGTATAAAATGCTCAATCAAAACCACAAAAGACAAAAAAAAGAGTGCAAGACAAAAACAAGAACAGAGAACAACAAATAGAAAACAGTAACAATTATGGCAGATATTAATTTATGTCAATAATAACTTTGAACATCAGTAGTTTAAATGAACCAAATGAATAAAAAAAAACCTCAACTCTAGAAGACATACCACTTTATAAGGCACTCCTACAAAAAAAGAAAAATCACTTTAAATAATTGTTGTTGTTGTTCAGTCACTAAGTCAGGTCTGAATTTTTGTGACCCTATAGGCTGTAGCACACCAGGCTCCTCTGTCCTCCATTATCTCCCGGAGTTTGCTCAAATTCATGTCCATTCAGTCGGTGATACTATCTAACTATCTCATTCTTTGCCACCTCCTTCTCCTTTTGCCTTCAGTCTTTCAGTCCAGTTCAGTTCAGTTTAGTCATTCAGTCGTGTCTGACTCTTTGCAACCCCATGAATCGCAGCACACCAGGCCTCCCTGACCATTACCAACTCCCGGAGTTCACTCAAACTCATGTCCATCGAGTCGGTGATGTTATCTACCCATCTCATCCTCTGTTGTCCCCTTCTCCTCCTGCCCCCAATCCCTCCCAGCATCAGAGTCTTTTCCAATGAGTCAACTCTTCGCATGAGGTGGCCAAAGTATTGGAGTTTCAGCTTTAGCATCAGTCCTTCCAAAGAACACCCAGGACTGATCTCCTTTAGAATGGACTGGATGGACCTCCTTGCAGTCCAAGGGACTCTCAAGAGTCTTCTCCAACACCACAGTTCAAAAGCATCAGTTCTTTGGCACTCAGCTTTCTTCACAGTCCAACTTTCACATCCATACATGACCACTGGAAAAACCATATCCTTGACTAGACAGAACTTTGTCTCTGCTTTTCAATATGCTATCTAGTTGGTCATAACTTTCCTTCCAAGGACTGTCTTTTATTTATTTTTTTTTATTTATTTTTTTATTTAATTTTAAATTTTATTTTATTTTTAAACTTTACATAACTGTATTAGTTTTGCCAAATATCAAAATGAATCCACCACAGGTATACATGTGTTCCCCATCCTGAACCCTCCTCCCTCCTCCCTCCCCATTCCATCCCTCTGGGTCGTCCCAGTGCACCAGCCCCAAGCATCCAGTATCATGCATCAAACCTGGACTGGCGACTCGTTTCATACATGATATTTTACATGTTTCAATGCCATTCTCCCAAATCTTCCCACCCTCTCCCTCTCTCACAGAGTCCATAAGACCAAGGAGTGTCTTTTAATTTCATGGCTGCAATCACTATCTACAGTGATTTTGAAGCCCAAAAACACAAAGTCTGACACTGTTTCCACTGTTTCCCCATATATTTCCCACAAAGTCATGGGACCAGATGTCATGATCTTAGTTTTCTGAATGTTGAGCTTTAAGCCAACTTTTTCACTCTCCTCTTTAAACACATATAATTAAAAGTAAATAGATGGAAAAGATATACTATGGTAAAACAAAATCAAAGGAAACTTAGATTTAATAATTACTAACTGTGGGCTTCCCTGGTGGCTCAGACAGCAAAGAGTTTTCCTGCAATGCTGGAAACCCGGGTTCAATCACTGGATTGGGAAGATCCCCTGGAGAAGGAAATGGCAACCCACTCCAGTATTCTTGCCTGGAAAATCCATGGACGGAGAAGCCTAACAGGCTATAGTACATGGAGTCACAAAGTGTCAGACATGACTGAGCTACTAACACATGATTACTAATTAATGGGTAAATACTAATCTCAGACAAAGCAGACTTTAGAATAAAGAAGGTTATCATAAATAAAGAGAAGTATCACATAATGATAAAAAGGTCTACTCTTCAAAAAGACTTAACACTATGTTTTTTGGGCGCACATGTATGCACTTAAAACAGATCATCAACACCCATGAAACAAAAGCTAGTAGAACTTCAAGGAGAAATAGATGAATCCACTATTATAGTTGGCCACTTCTAACTGCCTCTATCATAAATGGATAGACCCAGCATACAGAAAATCAGTTTAGACACAACTGAAATTAGCAGCTATCAATCAGCTGATTATAATGGACATCTATAGACTACTTCATCCAACAGGAAAGTATATATTCTTTTCAAGCTTATATAGAATAATCATCAAGATAAACTGCTCTCTGGGCCATAAAACACGTTAACAAATTTTTAAAAACAGAAATCAAACCACATGGAATTAAACTAGAAATCAACAGCAGAAATCTGGACAAATCCCAAATACTGGAGACTATACAATACATTTTCGGAGAAGGCAATGGCACCCCACTCCAGTACTCTTTCCTGGAAAATCCTATGGATGGAGGAGTCCATGGGGTCCCTGAGAGTCGGACACGACTGAGCGACTTCACTTTCACTTTTCACTTTCATGCATTGGAGAAGGAAATGGCAACCCACTCCAGTGTTCTTGCCTGGAGAATCCCAGGGATGGGGGAGCCTGGTGGGCGGCCGTCTATGGGGTCACACAGAGTCGGACGCAACTGAAGCGACTTAGCAGCAGCAGCAGCATCCAATATATTTTATTTTTTTAAATATAAATTTATTTATTTTAATTGGAGGTTAATTACTTTACAATATTGTATTGGTTTTGCCATACATCAACATGAATCTGCCACAGGTATACACATGTTTCCCATCCCGAACCCCTCTCCCACTTCCCTCCCCGTACCATCCCTCTGGGTTGTCCCAGTGCACCAGCCCCAAGCAACCAGTATCATGCATCGAACTTGGACTGACGATACATTTTAAAATAATATGTGAGTCAGGGACTTCTGTGGCAGTCCAGTCGTTAAGACTCCATGCTTCCAATGCAGGTGGGCCTAAGTTCAAACAACCCTACTAAAAAATGGGCCAAAAATTTCAGCATACACCTCACCAAAGAAGATATAAAGATGGCAAACAGCATATGAAAAGATGCCGCACATCATATTGATCAGAGAAATAGAAGCTAAAACAATGAGATATACACCTAGACACTTAATTAACTTACTAGAGTGACCGAAATCCAGTGATGACACCAAATGCTGGCACGGACATGAAGCAATAGGAACTTTCATTCATTGCTGATGGAAATGCAAAATGAAGCAGTCACTTCATAAGACAGTTGTGTGGTTTGCTACAAAACTAAACATACTCTTACCATATCATCCAGAAATTGTGCCCCTTGGTGTTTACCCAAAGAAGTTCAAAACTTCCATCCACACCAAAATTCACATACAGATGTATACAACAGTTTTATTCACAATTGCCAAAACTTGGAAGCAAGTAAGATACTCTTTATTAGGTGACAGATAAACTGTGGTACATCTAGCTGATTGAATACTATTCAATGCTAAAAAGAAATGAGCTATCAAGCTCAAAAAGATATGGTGGAATCTTAAATGCATATGGTGAAATAAAAGAAGCCAATCCAAAAGGCTACATGAATACTGTGCGATTCCAGCTATATGATATTCTGGAAAGGCAAAACTATGAAGACTGTTAAAAAAAAAAAAAAAGAAAGAACAAGGAATAAGGAGAGATGAATAGGTGGCTCATAGAGGATTTTTAGGGCAGTGAAACAATGACACTATAAGGGTAAATATATATCATTATAAAATTTTCTGTCATAGGATATATAATACCAAGAGTGAATCCTAACGTAAATAACTATGCCACTCTGGTAGGGTACATTGATAATGGATCAGGCTATGCATGTGTGGGGATATGGGGCATATTGAAAACCTCTGTACCTTCCTTTTAATTTTTCTGTGAACCTAAAACAGCTCTAAAAACAGTTTTTTTTTTTATGTGTTCTATTCCTGTGGTGGTGATATCATTAATATTTGTCTATTTGCTGCCATTGGCTAATATATCACCTTTATGGGTGATCCCTGTACAATTTTGACATCCTGAAAGTTCATGACATTCTCCCAAAATCTCAAATTAATGCAAAGAACCAATATGTTTGAACCACTCATGGGCAAAGAATAGCCACCATTTTGGAGGAGCAACTTTCAATCTTTCCACCACTGTGACATACATAAAATGACTTTTAAATTTTAAATGTAGCCAAACTCCAATAGATAAATAACAGCAACCTAATTGTACACACATACCTTTCTTTCCCACCCAAAAAGTGAGTGAAAGCAATTCCTTCCTATCTACATTTTTAAAAGGAAATAATTTAGCAACTTTAACAGTTATTAACAGCAAATTACCTGAAACACTACTCTATTAGTAACCCTTGGATAAGATCACTCATGGTTCTAGAGAATAAATTGAACTTCCTAATTATGGAGCATAAAGTCTAATTTAGTGCTAACTTACATTTATTCCATTGGTTCCAGGGTTTATTTTTTTTTCCTCTGTTTTCACTTTTGCCCTTTCTTCATGCTTCTAGCAGTCCCCAACCATTTTGGCACCAGGGATGGATTTTGTGAAAGATAATTTTTCCATGGACTAGGGCAAGGGGGTAGTTTCAGAATGATTCAAGCACACTGCACTTATTGTACATTTTACTTCTATTAGTGTTACATCAGCTCCATCTTTTAGATCATCAAGCATTAGATCCCAGAGGCCAGAGATTCCTGAGTTAAAGGACTTAACTACATGTTTATTTCATTGTAAATAACTAGACGCTCTTGAGAAAAGCCGGGATTTCAATCATATGTGACAAATACATGTATTCTGTGACTCTCTGGTTGAATAGTCCAAGTAGTTCATTTACTATCAATGACTTAGAATAACAAATCATGCAACCAAGCAGGAGAAACGGCTAAATTTGAAATTCTCCAGTCATTATGTTTACTATTAGAGGAATACAAAATTGACCATTTTCAATTACTTCAAATACAATGAAATGGAAATAGTAACAACCTTCCCAAGAAGAGAAAGAATAAAGTGTACACTTTTCCCTATGTTTATATTGCAACTATGAAGTATATCCCATGTAACTCCTAGTAAAACTTTTAAAATTTCCCCTGGGTCATCCCATACGTCACAATTTTTTTTTTTTAACACATGAAAAGTTTAATACGTTTCTTCATTATACAGTTTAATAATAGATTTCTTTTTATTTCTTCGCAGTTTTTCTAAATGCAGTATTTCTTCAAGTAGAAGTGACCAGAAACATCAAATGGCAACTTTTTAGAGAAAAAAGCTTTTCTACTCTGTTTCCAAATCTTAAAAAGGCAAGAAATTAGAATCAAATCATGGGAAATATTTTTACTATGTACACAGAGATCATAAGAAGAATAGTGGACATTAAGTCATATGGCAAATGAGACTTATTGTTCAATTATTCTCTGTAGTAAATTGCAATAATGGCCCCAACTCTCACTCCTCCCTGTATTCATACCCATTGCCAGACTTTGAAGTTCCTCCAATCAAGAGCTAGAGTCTTATCCTTTGAGAATGAACTTATGGTTGCCAGAGAGGGAAGAGTAGGAAGAATGGATAATTAGGGAGTTTTGGATGGATATATATACACTGCTATATTTAAAATGAATAACCAACAAGGTCCTACTCTATAGCACAGGTAACTCTGCTCAATGTTAAGTGGCAGCCTGGATAGGAGGGGTTTGCTGGAGAATGGGTACATGTATATGCATGGCTGAGTCCCTTTGCTGTCCATCTGAAACTATTACAACACTGTTAATTGGCTATAGCCCAATAAAAAATAAAAAGTTAAAAAAAAACAAGCCAGAGCCTTCTCTCCTATTCCTCACCCCAGGGCAAGTGGGATAAGCATGGATGGGAACAGGTGGTGGAAATGTGGGAGGGGCTAAGGAGGGGGAATGATAGAGCAGAACTGGAGGAACCATATTTGGATCTGATTTTGGCAGGTGGGAGTGATACAGTATATAACCAGAAGCAGAAATGATCATGCCCAGAAAGGGGTGGGGTGAAGATCAGGGTTAGTGTTGAGATCATTAACATAACATGACTGGAAAATTGGGCCAGGTTTTGACTTGCTTGGACAATAGAATATAGAAGTGATATAGAATATAGAAGTGCCAGTTCTGGGCCAACACATAGAAAGAACTTTCATTCTCTGGAAGTTGCTCCATGTTTGTCTGAAAAAGGAGGATAAGAGCTAACACACAGGACAGAGCTGAGTTGTCCAGCTGAGGCTTTCCTAGAACTATAACAGCTGAGCGCAGACACACAAATAAATCTAGATGAGATCAGCTGAACAGCCAATTCATCAACTCAAAAACAATAACAAATTGTGTCACTTTGTTATTCAACCGTCCAAGAGTTAGGAGTGACCCATTTCTGATTTCAGGAATTAAGACTCAAAAGAGGTTGAGCTTATCTCTGGAAGTCTGAGCCTAGCTGCTACTTAAGCTCTGACCTTCTAACTCCGAGAATGGGACCTAAACTGAAACATGAATATAACTCTTCTCATTTGCTATACTCCAAATGCCATTCAAATAACACATTTTGTTCAAAATATGGAAACACCTTTAGTTCAAAATATGGGAATACTTTTCTTAGCAGTTTCCTTAGGCTTAAAATTCTTTAAGAGACTCCAAAATGTTTTAGAGAACTTTAGATGGGAGAGCTATAATGGATTTTCTAAGGGAACACAGTTTTTAAGGCCATGTAATCAGCCATATTTTGGCATGGTTTTCAAAAATCAGGCATCACATTGAATGAATCGTAGCTTTTCATCAGGTATGAAAAGGGTCACACATTTTTATGCATTTACTGGTAATATCAGGTAAATGATATGGCAATGTGCTTCCAAAAAAGCAAATGAAATGCTATGTTTCAAAGCAGCAGAACTCTATTCAGTGCAAATGGTGCCCTAAAGCCAACCATAATTTTTCTCATCAAAAATATAGCATCTGCTTTTTGGTGATAGACGCAAAGCTCCATAAAGACCAGAAGTTAGAGTGAAGCACATCTTGGAAGATGAGTGTAAGTACTGACTTAATTCTAAGGGTCAGCTTTTGGTTTCTTTTATTTCTAATGCTATTTATGAGTCCCACCTTACCTATAGATCAGTCATAGCACAGATGCAACTTCTCAGACATGAAAGCTGAGCAGTCAGCACTGTGGAAGAGAGACTTATGGTTGAACTCTGTCCCACCAAAATTCACTTGTTGTAGACTTTACCCCCAATATCTCAGACTCGGACTCTATTTGGAGATTAGTTTTTAAAGAGTAATCAAATTAAAGTGAGATCTTTAGGGTGAGCCCAATTCAGTATGACTGATGTCCTTATTAAAAGGGATTAGGACATATATCTGCAGAGGGAAAAACCATGTGAAGACACAGGCAGAAGGCGGTCATCTACAAACCAAGGGGAAAGGTCTGTGAGAAGATGATTTTCTGTCATTTAAGCCCCTGATCTGTGGGACTTTGTTATGGCAGCTCCAGGAATCTGATACTCTGGGTTTGGAAGACATGAGGAGGCTGTCAGTTCAACCACTTTCCTGATGCAAATACTTAACATGTGTAGGTGCACAGAATTGTTTTTTATGTCCTAGGAGAGACAAAGTGCTATGAGAGTTTCAAGGAGGGAGAGGTTGGCATTCTTCCTGTATCTGAAAAATTAAATCTAGAAGGAAATTTAGAAAGATCATCTGGTTTCAGGAATTGTCCAATCTTATTTGGAGCATTTAAAATTGTTATCTGCAGAACTGATATCTTCAGCATTTCTATTTTAAAGTAATACAGAGCTTGACAGACGCAGCACCGGGGAATCGTGCACTGTGTTGCAAGTATTTGATACGTGAATAAATTTGCCAGAAATAGTGAGATACAGATGCTAGAGATGGAATGGGGTCTTGGAAATGATCTCATTTAATGACCCATTATTTTTAGAGGAATAAACTGCAGCCCAGAGACATTCGGTGACTTTCCACAGGACATTCAGTGGGTCCAGCAGTGCAGGGCTGAAAAGCAGACAAGCTAGCTCAGGCTGCTGGAAAAACAAGACGTGGAGCTGAGAATTCTGGATGATAAAAACAGGGCACTATACCTATTCACTCTTCAATATAATTAGCAGTCCAATGTCTTCACTGTCCCAATGGAATAAAATGCATCTTGTTGCTGCTGCTGCTGCTGCTAAGTTGCTTCAGTCGTGTCTGACTCTGTGCGACCCCATAGATGGCAGCCCACTAGGCTCCTCTGTCCCTGGGATCCTCCAGGCAAGAATACTGGAGTGGGTTGCCATTTCCTTCTCCAAAGCATGAAAGCAAAAAGTGAAAGTGAAGTTGCTCAGTCATGCCTGACTCTTAGCAACCCCATGGACTGCAACCCACCAGTTTCATACTATAGCAGTTTCAATTGTCCAATAATTAATAGGACTAGCTATATATCTATAAAAATAGTGCAATGTATTTTCCTGTTAAAATCTAATAAAGGATGCATTCACCCCAATGGTCACTGCAGTGCTGTTTACAATAGCCAAGATGTGGAGGCAACCTAAATGTCCATCGACAGATGAATGGATGAAGAAGATGCAGTACTAAAACACAACGGAATATTGTGCTCAGTCTCTTAGTTGTGTTCAACTCTTTGCGACCCCATGGCCTGTAGTCTGCCAGGCTCCTCTGCCCATGGGATTTTTCAGGCAAGAATACTGGAGTTGGTTGCCATTTCCTCCTCCAGGGGATCTTACTGATCCAGGATTTGAACCCATGTCTCCTGCATCTCCTACATTGCAGGCGGATTCTTTACTGAGCCATCGGGGAAGATCCACAATGAAATATTACTCAGCCCTTTAAATATTACTCATTCATGTTGCTGAAAATGCCATTTGCAGCAACATAGATGGACCTAGAGATTGTCATACTAGGTAAGTCAGACAGAGAAAGACAAATATCATATGATATAGCTTATATGCAGACTCTAACAAAATGATACAAATGAACTTATTTACAAAACAGAAACAGACTCATAGACTTAAGAGAATGAATTTATGGTTACAAGGGGGGAAGATTTGGGAGGGGGGACAGATTGGGACTTTGGGATTGACATGTACACACTGTTGCATTTAAAACATATAACCAACAAGGACCTACTGTACAGCACAGGTAATGCTGCTCAATATTCTGTAATAACATAAATGGGGGAAAGAATTTGAAAAAGAAATAGATACATGTTTTAATGAATGTATAACTGAATCACTCTGCTGTACATCTGAAACTAACACAACATCATTAACCAACTATGTTCCTACATAAAATAAAATTAAAAAAAAATCTTACTCAGGAACCTCAAGGTGAGTTCACTTCTTGATGCAGTGCCAGGATTATTGAGTTTCCATCTGGATTTCTAGCACGAATGAAGCAAACTCATGAATCAAACATAAGTTTTCGCTGTGCAACTCAAAAACCTAGTCATAAAACAAAATGCTTTTGTGTGTTTCTACTCAATATAGGTAATTCTTCAGTCTTTTAGAAGCAGGAGAGTATAATAGTTAGGAGTATGGGCACTGCCCTTTATAAGCTGCATAAATTTAGGTCCACTTATTTTATTTTTATTTTTTCTGTAATTTTTTCTTTTTCTATTTTTTGGCCACATAGTGCTGCATGCAGGATATTAGTGCCTCTACCAGGGATCAAATCACACACCCCCTGCATGAAAGCACAGAGTTTTAACCACTGGATCACCAGGGAAATCCCTATAATTTTTTTCATTGAAGTACAGGTGATTTACAATGTTGTGTTAATTTCTGCTGTACAGAAAAGTGATTCAGTTACACATATACATATATCTATTCTTTTTCAAATCTTATATATATAGATGCTTATGTATATAATTCTTATAGGAATTTAAATATATATATACTTCCTAAGGAGATGATGACAATAATGATACTCTATTCTTAGGTCCTCCTTTATCCAAATAGTTCTTATCAGGATCTATGGATGGATAGTTCTCACTTTGACCCTTACAATTTGAAATATCATCAGTTCAGTTTTGGAAGCTTCTACATCGTTTATTAATCCCCAAATGGGCTCAGCACAAATGCCCTGTGTATACTGTTTATTCCTGAATGTACATACAAAGCCTTTGCTTCTCCCCTGAACTCCCTACTCCATGTCTCTGCTTGGGTGGTTAATAGCTGTTTCCCACATACCCAGGACAAATTCCTGACCCCCTGCCCCAAAACCTATCCTTGCACAGTCGTTCTCAACTACATTCATTTAGTTATCATTCAAGACAAATCTATGGAGCTATTATTGACCATTTTCTTCCTCTCACTTCACCCATTCAATCTATCAGCAAGTCTTGTTGGCTCTTTATTGAAACTGTATCCGAAATCTGCTCACTCCCTTCACCACAGCTACCTGGATTTAACCCACAATTCCCTCTCCCTTGGATTATTGCAATAGTCTCCTAACTGCTCTTCCTGATCCTGTCCTTGTCTTTCTAAAATCTATTCTTAAGAGACAGCTAGAGGAAGCTTTAGAAATAACTCAGACATAGTATTGGCTTTTGTACTCAAAGTCTTCCAGTGGCTCTTATCTCTTTCAGGATAAAGTTGAAGCTCATTAAATGACAGAAAGATCTGACCCCTAGCTCTTTTGAACACCATTTCCTTCTACTTATTCCTATTCATTCTATTCCAGATGTACCAGTTTCTTTGCTTTTCCTCAAGCGTAAGCTCGCACCTCAGGGCCTTACTTGGCATTTGCTGAGATGACTTTCCTTAAGACATATATGATTTACTCACTCCCTGAGTTTTTTCAGGTTTTTGGTCAAAGGAATCAACTCCAAAAGGCCTCCCATATCCTCCCCCCACCTAACACTACACTCACTGACTGTGCTGAATTGTGTATAGTTTCTGTCTGTTCTCATCTGTCTCCTCAATTCTTTCCCCAAATGGGCGGTAACAAGGACCTCCTGGTTTTCCCTCTGTATCTACGACTATGGGTGCACATAGTAGGAGCTCAATAAATATCAGCCAAATGAATGAACAGATAAAAGAACCCTCTGATTCCTGATGAGAAGCTTTCAATGATGTTTCATTGGTTGTGAGATGACATATAAATTGCTCCCTTCAGTTCTCCTGTCTAGTCAAGGCTATGGTTTTTCCAGTGGTCATGTATGAATGTAAGGGTTGTACTGTGAAGAAAGCTGAGCACCAAAGAATTGATGCTTTTGAACTGTGGTGTCAGAGAAGACTCTTTAGAGTCCCTTGGACTGCAAGGAGGTCCAACCAGTCCATTCTAAAGGAGATCAGTCCTGGGTGTTCTTTGGAAGGACTGATGCTAAAGCTGAAACTCCAGTACTTTGGCCACCTGATGCAAAGAGTTGACTCATTGGAAAAGACTCTGATGCTGGGAGGGATTGGGGGCAGGAGGAGAAGGGGACGACAGAGGATGAGATGGTTGGATGGCATCACTGACTCAATGGACTCGAGTTTGAGTGAACTCTGGGAGTTGGTGATGGACAGGGAGGCCTGGCGTGCTGCGATTCATGGGGTCGCAAAGAGTCAGACATGACTGAGTGACTGAACTGAACTGAACTGAACTTCAGCTCTCAAGGCTTTTGTTGGGGCTCAGAGTGGGTCACCCCAAAATATGCCACAATGACATATTGATTATTTGTTTTTTTAAAGATTTTTATTTTATATTGGACTATAGTTGATAAACAGTGTTGTCTTAGTTTCAGATATACAGCAAAGTGATTCATTTATATATGTATTAATACTTGTATCTATTCTTTCTCAAATTCTTTTCCCATTTAGGTTGTTAACAGAATATTAAGCATAATACTGTTCCCTGTAGTGTACAGTAGGAATTAGAGTTACTTAAGAAATGGCCATGAAAAGGGGACACTCTCACCCTCCTTTCTGTCTCCTGAAAACAGGAATTAAATTTCCCATGTGAAAGGTACACTCCCTGCATCAGAAGTAGAAGGTCACTCTTATCACAGGGTGTCCATAGGAGGAAATTCAAGCTGAGAAGGCAACACAAACAAACCTTGGTACTTCTTTAATTTACTACCCCAGTTGCAATCTCTGCTAATCTCTTCACTAAACTGAGCCCCCAAAAACCTGAGTTTCTTTGTCTTGTCAATCTCTCACAAATTTATCATCTCTTTGTCTAAAAAGTAGAAAAACTGCCTGTTTGGCCACTTCTGAAGTTTCTATTTTTGTGAGACCTCCATGCACACAAATTAAAATGTGTTTCTTTTTCTCTTGTTCATATGTCTTATGTCAGTTTTATTATTAGTCCTCCCACAAGAATGTAAGAAGGAGAGAGAGGGAAATTTCTGCCTCCCTGGCACATTCTATAATTCACCATTCCAATTATACTTCCCCAATAGATCCCAAACCTCTCAGCCTGTTTTCTAAGCCTCTCTTCCTGCGCTGTGCTCAGGGGAGCTTTACTCACCATCTCCACACACCCCTGTGCTACCGCTCCACCAAAGTGTGAAAAGCAAGTGAAAGTGTTAGTTGCACAGTCATGTCTGACTCTTTGCGACCCTATGGACATAGCTCACCAGGGTCCTCTGTCCTCGGAACTCTCCAGGCCAGAATACTGGTGTGGGTAGCCATTCCCTTCACCAGGGGAACTTCCTGACCCAGGGATCAAACCTGGGTCTCCTGCGTTGTAGGCAGATTCTTTACCATCTGAGCCACCAGCAAAACCCACTACTCTGTCAAACTACAGCTCAAATGCTACAAATTCCCCTACAATTTTCCTGATTCCCACAGCCCATACTCTGGTACAGATGTTCGTATACAGGGATTTCCCTTAATGATTCGTGTCATCCTAGATCCTGGTTTGAGATGCAAATCAAAAAATACAAGTTGTAGCCATGGACAGAGAAGCCTGGCAGGCTGCAGTCCACGGGGTCACAAAGAGTCAGACGTGACTGAGCAACAAAGCACAGCACAGCCAGAGAAACTGACAACAACCATATGAGCCACATTACCAATCTAGATATGCTTACCATTCTATTTGCAATAAGGATTTGAAATTTCATTTTCCAAAGACATACTTTTGTCCATCCAATATATACACAAAATGACTGGTCCCCATACTGTAGGCTGAAAAAACTAGTTGAATTCAAATGAGACTATAGAGTTTGTTTCTAGTGACTGGGTAGACAATTGTCAGCATTAACTCTTCACGGAAAGACTTAAAATCAAAACACAGTTATCCAGATATTTCTAAATATCCCTCTCTAAGTTTGGAATTGACATGTACACATTGTTATATTTAAGATAGATTACCACACTACCATATGTAAAATAGATAGCTAGTGGGAAGCTGCTATATAGCACAGGAAGCTCAACTTGGTGCTCTGTGTTGACCTACAGGGGTGGAATATGGGGGGAAGTGAGAGGGAGGCTCAAGAGGGAGGAGATATATGTATACTTATAGCTGATTCATGTTGTACTTGTAAAGCAATTACATGCAAATTTAAGAAAATTTTTAAATTAAAAGTAAGTAAAAATAAAATAACCAGAGATGTGGGATGGGGTAGGAAGGTGGTACCAGAGGGAGGGAATGTATGTATATGTATAACTGATTTGAGGGCTTCCCAGGTGGCACTAGTGGTAAAGAACCCACTTGCCAATGCAGGAGACATAAGAGACTCAGGTTCAACCCCTGGGTCAAGAAGATCCCCTGGAGGAGGGTATGGCAACCCACTCCAACATTCTTTCCTGGAACAGAGGAGCCTGGCGGGCTGCAGTCCATGGATTGCAAAGAGTCAGACAGGACTGATGAGATTAAGCAGTAGAGCAGCAGTATAACTGATTCACTTTGCTGAACAGCAGAAACTAACAGAACTCCATAAAGCAATTATACTCCAACAAAAATAAATAGAATAGATAACCAACAAGGACCTACTGTTTATAAATAAATTAATAAACAAATAAAATAAAAATAAATACCCTTCTCTAACTATATTTTTACAAGGAACCAAAAAAATGTATATAGTTAAACGACGTCTCCCTGTAACTTCAGTCCTCATCTACTACCCTCTCTCCTTTTCTTAAAGGAGCCAAGCTGAGTATCCAGAACACATGTAGTTGTCCTATTCCTTCTATCTAATAACAAGTGACAACAGCCCCAGGCTCACAATGCTAGCTCTGCAGGAGGAGCAGGCTGGGTGGCTTACTCAGGGAGATTGGTAGTCTGTCCTGCCCTCCTGGGTGGGACTACAAACTAGGCCATGTCCCAGGTGACAGCCAATTTCCAAATGAGGCCAAGAATATTTAGAAGTGATTACAGCCCTGACATGGGACTTGTCTCCAGGAGATACCACGGTGCCTTTTTAATTTCCTGACATTTTCTGATATGGGGAAAGAATCCGGCTGATGAGTCACTGATATTAATGGGGTTCTGAATCCTGTTTGCCGCAGCAGCTGCCTCTCCATTAGTCATTCACGAAAAAAGGATTTATCAGGCAAACTCGGGGAAAAGGCAGTGCCGACAGCGTTCAGTTGCCATTTTCATTATCAGACCTTGGCCGCTGCTTCATGGGAACCAGAGCTGTTTGTTTCTACGCCTTGTGTGTCTGTTTTAGAAGCTGAAAATAATTGTATTAGATATTACCTTGATGGAGCTTTATTTGTCTGATGGACAGAAAACACTTCCGGAGCTTGAATGTTGTGAATCTGCTTAATCATAAGAGGACAAAGAGTTATATAATATTTTAGTATTTTTGTTTTTCTAGTTCCTGGTTTTTGCTTATATCTGCATCCCCTGATTTGAAAAGGTGGGGGGAAAAAAAAACTGAACAATTTTTGTTTAGTGTAGCAAATTGCCTTACACAATGTCCACACAAAACCCCAGATTTGAAATTTAAGTATTAGAATAGTTATATCCTTGCTACCTGCAAGGCTCTCCAGCTGTAAACATCCCTGGTGCATTTTTAAGAACTGGCTCCCAAACAATGACTGTGATCTAGCTGAACAAATCTGTTCATCCTTTCTGAAAGATACAAATATTGACTCTGCAGGTATATGGTGGAAACTTCTCAATTTACACTTCCATGGGCTTTCCTGTTGGCTCAGATGGTAAAGAATCTGCCTGCAATGTGGAAGATCCAGGTTTGATCCTGGTTCTGGCAGATCCCCTGGAGAAGGAATTGGCAATCCTCTCCAGTACACTTGCCTGGAGAATCCCATGGACAGAAGAACCTGGTGGACTACAGTCCATGGTGTCACAAAGAGTCAGACACAACTGGGTGATTACACATACGCATACTGTGTTTTTTAGACTTAGAGGGGTGTGGTTCTAGAGATTTCCCTTTATGAGTAAACAGAGGAAGTTTTTATTCAGAGAGCAACATCTCTTGAGTTCCTTATCTTGAATCATGAGCCCATACCAGAGTCTCTGCTAGTTCTCAGTCTGCATAACAGAATCACCTAGAGAGTGTTAATGACCCATATTTTCAAAACACACCCTGAAGATCCTAGTTACCAATTTTGATGTGTGCAGTAGTTCCCACTCTGAGAAGCCATACTCTGACACCAGCTGGGTGTCCTACAACTTAACTTAACCCTGACACTATCTACACAGAGATAGCATCAGATTTCACAGGTTAAGGGTTCAGTCCTACAAGATTGCACACACCCCTCACCCACACTGCAACCTCAGATGCCAGGTGCAAGCCTAGATTATCCTTTGTGCTTCTGACTCACTGCCTGTAGACCGGGGAGTTCAAAGACCCCCTCCATGTGTTTGATTAATTTACTCAAGTGACTCACAGAACTCAGAGAGACATTTTACTTACTATGTTACCAGTTTATTATAGAACGATATGACCTAGGAATAGTCAGATGAAAGACATACATGGTACAAGGTATGGGAAAAGGACATGGAGCCTCCATAATCTTTCTGGGCACACCATTCTCCCCTCACCTCCTCTTGTCCAACAACCCGAAGCTTTTTGAACCTCATCCTTTTGAGTTTTTAATGGAGATTTCATTATATAGGTATGATTGATTAGTAACTGGCTATTGATGACCAATTCAACCTTCAGACCATCTCTCTTTCTCAGAGGTCAGGGAGTTGAGACTGAAAGTCCCAACATTATATTTATGATTGGTTCTCCTGGCAACCAGTCCTCATCCTTAAGTACTTTCCAAAAGTCACTCATTATTCTAAAACCAGTTGTAGTAGAAAGTAGCTTGTTATGAACAATGACACGAATTTCATCTGAAGCAATTTTGAGAATTGAGAACAAGAAGCCACATACTATGCAAAAGATACTCCCATTGCTCTTATCACTTGGGAAATTCCAAGGGTTGGGGGAGATTTCTTATAAATCACAATATATCACACACCCCAGTAGTTCTTGGATAAAGCCCGGGAATCTATAGTTAATAAGGGTATTGGTGGTTGCAATGAAAGCAATCCACAGAGCAAACATTGAAAAGCACTGGTCAGTCCCAGTCCTTTGACAAAATAAGATGACCCACTTCTTAGTCAACTCTTCGTCAGCAACACTAAGACAACTGCACCCTCAGATTGTGCAAGGAGTGAATGCCCCACCCTCAGGTCACTTAAAGAGCTCCTTTATTAACCAGGGGTTTCCTAGTTTCTAAACAATCCTATTGGAATAAGCAATGCCTTCTTGCATTGATTTCAAGAGCAAAGGGTAATTTTTTTTTTCAGTTTCTTCTAGTTCCTACCATAGCCCTCTAAAATCAGTCATAAAGCAGAAAGTTTCCCTTCTTTCAAGTTATTTGCGGAAAAGACAAGCCTTGGCAGCATCCTCTTGGATCCTGCTTATGAAGGGAAAGGAACATGTGCATGTAAATGTCACTCAGAGAACGTAGTGTTGTATCCACCATGGATGCTGCCACCATCACCATGAAGAGTCACATCTTAGATGGGAGAAGACTGTATCCTTTCCCACTGCTTCCCAGAGCAACGAGGTCCTTCTCTTCCCCAGTGACTCAGGACTGCAGGGTATCTTGCAGTGCAAGGCTGGAGAGAGGTGAAACAGAATAAGAGTGAAGAGACACGTTAGAGCCCCTCACAACCGTAACCCCAGCTGAAGCAATTACCAAGCTGTCCCTCATCACCTGCTCTTCACCATTTCCTAAGGATCCCATGACCATTCATGCCAGGAGGCTCATATAAAGGCATTCTTTTCAAATATAAGCCTTTCATATAAGTTAGTAAAAGTGAAAGTGAAGTTGCTCAGTTGTGTCCAACTCTTTGCAACCCCATGGACTGTAGCTTACCAGGCTTCTCTGTCCATGGGATTCTCCAGGCAAGAATACTGGAGTGGGTTACCATTTCCTTCTCCAGGGGATAAGATTTCTAAATTATAGGTAACAGAGACCCAGTCAAAGAGGCAAAGGTTTAAAATAAAGGTAGATGGGGAGTGAAATGTGCAGGGCTGTGAATGATGTCATCGGTTAACTGCCATCACTGTTTCTGTCACCCCATCATATACCTCTGCTCTGTGTCTCCCCATCAGTTAGTACCACTCCACAGGCAGACATCTCCACTCAAAGGACAACATGGCTGCCAGTAGCCATAAAACTGCACGATTAGGGCTCCTGATACTAAAGAAAGAGAGCCAATTATATTAAGTCTCAATGAGAGCTCTAATTGGCACTGGTCAGGTCCTACACCTACCCCTGAATCCACCTCAGTGTCAGAGTCCTGAGCTCCCTGACTATCCACTGTGAATCATGACCCACCCTTGACAGATTGTGGGGGTGAGTTGAAGGAGAGCACGTGAGATGGTAAGGAGTGGAAAGAGAAGGTGGGTGGTGCACAGAAAGAACAAAAACATATATGGCCTTGACCTTTCCTTCTTCTGCCTTTTCTACCTTGCCACTTACTTCTCCTTCACTGACACTCAGCTCAAATGCGACCTCCTCTGAGAAACCTTTCAGAATTCCCTCCTGCGGAACAGCTGGTCTTCAAAAGCAGTATTTACACGTCTGACTCCCCTATAGCAGGTCTCTATAAGGACAAGAAACAAGCCAAAAACATCAAATTTATCTTTGTACCTGGAGCATTTAGCATCTTGGGACACCCTGTCTTGATTTTCTCCCAAAGCCAACATGAAAAGTAAGCACCATTGAACAAAAAGCAGCAACAGCTGAGGTTTGCCTCTTAGCCAGAGCAAAGTCAGTTTAGGCGGACCATCCAAATAGCCCTCTCTGGAACCTTCCCCAGAGAGGATTGCCTCCAGGTCTTCTTTTTTGCCATTTGAAATTTATTTTTAATTTCTTAAACCAGCTTTATTGAGGGTGTAATTTATATACCCAAAAATTTATTCATATTCAGTGTACAATTCAATGATTTTTAGAAAACCTACAAACTTGTGCAACCATCATGTTAACTAATTTTAGAACTTTTCCATAACCCCCCAAAGATCTCTTATGCCTGTTTGTGGACATGCGTCCTTCACAGCACAGTCCTCAAAGTCTACTAATCTACTCTCTGTCTCTACAGATTTGTCTTTTCTAGATGTTTCATGTAAATAGAATCATACAATATGTGGTCATTTCAGGGACTTCCCTGGCTGCCCAGTGGTTAAGGCTCCATACTTACAATGCAGGTGGCATGGATTTAATCCCTGGTCAGAGAACTAAATGGCAACCCACTCCAGTGTTCTTTCCTGGAGAATCCCAGGGACGGGGGAGCCTGGTGGGCCACCATCTATGGGGTCACACAGAGTCGGACACAACTGAAGCGACTTAGCAGCAGCAGCAGCAGCAGAGAACTAAATTCCCACATATTGAAGATGGCCAAAAATAAATATTTTCTAAAAATGAAATTTTTAAATACATGATCTTTCGTGTCTGGCTTCTTTCATTTAGCACGATGTTGGGTGAGCCATGTTGTAGCATATACTAATATTTTATTCCCTTTAATTGCTGAATAGTATTTTATTGCATGGATGCATCATACTTTGCTTATCCTGCTTTAGGTCTCCTTAGCTCTCATTCTTGTGAGAGACAGAGAGAGAGCATCCACAGAGAAAGGAAAAGAGAGCTGAAGTAGCCACAGTCCTGATGGCCCCAGGTTCCAACTCCTTTGTGATGGTCAACATTCTTCTCCCAGTAACCACAGCCCAGGAACATACTCCTGCTCTTGTCTACAGCCCGTCCCAGCAGAGAGATGGGGACAAGAGAGGAGATGAAGGCAACAGCAATAGAGGAGCCTCGAGCCTTCTATATGGTGAATATTTTGAATGCAGAATTCTTCAATGCTACTGCAAAAAAAGGCTAATGCTTATAGAAAAAGGATTTGGTATGAGCTCATGGGTTTTGCATATGTAACTAGAGGAAACATACTGAATTCAATTTAAATAGGAGTTGCTCTTGAGCAGGTAATTATAGTCAGTATATTTATATTTTCAAAAAAATTTGCAAGAGTCTTA
This sequence comes from Bubalus kerabau, assembly GCF_029407905.1. Classification (NCBI taxonomy): domain Eukaryota; kingdom Metazoa; phylum Chordata; class Mammalia; order Artiodactyla; family Bovidae; genus Bubalus; species Bubalus kerabau. Next base: position 165,822,695 of record NC_073626.1, read on the forward strand.
GGAGCATCTTTGGGGTAAAAATTATAGAAAAGAAGCAATTTTCTTTTTTAAGGTAAAGGATTATAATATCATTCTCTTACAAGATAAAAATATGTACTTTTCAGTACTAATTTTTCAAGAGTGTTCTTTCCTGACATACCTGCACATACACACACACACACATACACAGATACACACATTACACACACACACATACCACATACCACACACACACCCCACATACCACACACACACCCCGCATACCACACACACACACACCCCCCACACACACACACATATACATACACACTACATACTACATACACACACAAACACCTTTTTCTCTATTTAAACATGGTAACATCCTTGACTTTTCATTCTTCACCAATTAGTGTCTTTAAGCTGAGCCCTTCTAATTAAATAAACCATTAGCTCAGAGGTCACATTGTGGGGGTAGCGGGGTGGGGGAGAAAGTATTAGAAAATTACCTCACACATTATCGGAGATTTTATTTCACAGCACGCACACAAAGGAGCTCTGCATCCAGGGCACAAGAGATTACTCATGAAAGGAATTTGCACTGAAAGATAATGAGGGAGCTTTCAGCAAGCCATCAATCTGCTGGCTGTTCCTGGAGGCCCCCGGACAGTCAGAACGCAGGCCAAGCTGAATGGAAGCAAGGTGACATTTAGAGGACACGGTTCATTGAAAAGAGCCAATATGTGCAAACCTAGGAATATTGTCTTGGGAGAAAATAAACCTCGCTACTGTGAACACCATTGTTGTAGCTGGTGAGTCTTTCCCAGCTTTCGAAGCCCTTTGGCAACCTGGGGACACTGCAGAAAACCAGAGAGACTACTGTTGTTGATTTTTTTTTTTCTGTGCTAAATACCTTATTTCATTGATAGTTGCTTTACAATGTTCTATTAGTGTCTGCTGTACAGCAAAGCGAAGCAGCTCTATGTGTACATAACGTTAGCGTTAGTCTGTCTGTCGTGTCCGACTCTTTGTGACCCCATGGACTGTAGCCCACCAGGCTCCTCTGTCCATGGAATTCTACAGGCAAGAATACTGGAGTGGGTTGCCATTTCCTTCTCCCTATGTATACACATATCCCCTCTTTTTGGATTTCCTTCCGTTTTAGGTCACCACAGAGCACTAAGTAGAGTTCCCTGTGATATACAATAAGTTCTCATTAGTTACTTATTTTATGCATAATGTATATATGTCAATCCCAATCGCTCAGTTCCTCACATTCCCACTTACCCCCTTGGTAAACAAATAAGTTCATCTATACCATTTTTCTGGATTCCACATATATGCATTAATGCTGTCTACAAGACACCCACTTCAGACCTAGGGATACATACAGACTGAAAGTGAGGAGATGGAAAAAGTTACTCCATGCAATAGAAAGCTGGAGTAGCATTCGGAGAAAGCAATACTCATATCAGATGAAAAAGAAAGAGAATAACTGCTGATGCTTACTAGAACTGCAGACCCAGTAGGGAGCAAGGCAGAGTGCGACAGACAGGCTCTCCTAATGAAACTTTGCAGGAAGAGCTTCAGAGATACTTCCTTGTCTTATCCATTTCACACTCTGCTGTTTTTTTGTCCTGCATAGATTTCAGTTTGAAAGAACTGTGGGTATTCTCTGAACTGAAAAAGTCGGTTGTAGAGAGGAAAGAAAACTACTGGAAAATGAATGGGTAATATCACTGTTTCATGAAAGAGCCAAGTTTCAAAATGCCATCTGGGAAACAGGTCCTACTGAGGACTCAGGTATGTACATGAGATGATTCACTGTGACTCAGACTACTTCTCAAAGCCCCGTGTCTCTCTAGGTCCCCATATCTTTAACCCCATTTCATCTTTATCCCTCCATTACACAAAATACACACTCACTGTGGAAATTTCTTGGAAGAAAATATCAAGAGAAGCCTAAATTTTCTGTGATGCTACCTATCAGTGACGAACATCATTAACATGTTATCTAATATTCTAGACTTATCTCAGGAAATGCAAATGTGTACATATAAGCATGCAAAGGTACTACATCCTCTTCATGTGCATACACATACATATGTACATATTCTTTTCACAAAAGGTATCATCCTGATCATATCTTATAATTTACTATTGATCAATCAATAATAAAACCTGTATATATTTCACATTATTAAATATACGTTCCAAAGAGCTATGTTGTGTTTTGTAGTGTGGATGTCCTATAATTTCTTTAAACCCAGGATCAGAAACAAAGTCGGAAGCATGACTGAGATAATTATGATTCTTAACTTCCCTGCATCTTCTACTCAAAATACAACTTGACACTTATTTGTGCACATTCAGGAATGTATATTGTGTCATAACACCAAAGAAACATCAGAGGACCTGGGAAGTGGCAGAAATCCTGGAAGGATTAAAAAGTACACTTACTAGAGGTATTTTTCAAAACTTACTGGAGCATGGGTTCATTGTAAGCCCCTTTAGCTGTCTTGGTCTGCTGTAACACCCACCGCAGTTGCTTTGCATATGATAGTGAAAACAAACAAAAAAAATGTGTTGATTGCAAATGAATAAAGGATAGGAGAACATACATGATCCTTGCCATGAGCTGGAGAACTCCAAACTTAGGGAATCGCTTTAAGTCCTTGTATGCTGCTGCTGCTGTTGCTAAGTCGCTTCAGTCATGTCTGACTCTTAGCGACCCCATGGACTGAAGCCTACCAGGCTCCTCCGCCCATGGGATTTGCCAGGCAAGAGTACTGGAGTAGGGTGCTAACTGGGGTTAAAGTATAAATCTTTGGAATACAGGCAAAAGGGGGTAACAGGAGATCGCAGAAAATTCCAGGAGATTCCAAAAGAAATCAACTCCTCTCTCAAAGAAAGCAACTCCTATATCAGTACTTAAAAAAAAAAATTGGAGGAAAAATGAGAGCTGGCTTCATATGTGTAATGCCTAAGTGAGTGCTATGTTGTGTCCAACTCTTTGCAACCCCATGGACTGCAGCCCACTGGGCTCCTCTGTCCATGGGATTTCCCAGGTTAGAATACTGGAGTGGGTTGCCATTTCCTTCTCCAGGGCATCTTCCCAACCCAGGGACTGAACCCATGTCTCCCTGGCTTGGCAGGCTTATCCTTTACCACTGAGCCACCTATGTATGTGCTGCAGTTAAGAATATCACAAGGTCTGAGTACTTGAATATCATCAAGCAGCAGATTTTCAAGTGTTAATTGAGATTAGCTTCAGTTTCTATACTGAAAACAGTTATCTGGCCAGTGTATAAATGGCTTCTAGCATCGGGGGAGGGGAGGAATATATGGAATTGGGAAGCAAAGATTGCAATTTCCATTTTATAGAGAAAAATAAGTAGGTATGGCTCTGGAGAATGTCTGATGACCATAGCTGTCAGTGAAATTGGCCAAAAACTCTTCTAAGACCCAGTGCTAGATGGAAAGAACCTAACCTTTGAACTGCATGATAAACCATGAAGCTAAATCAAGCATTTTCACCTTTCTTCCCTGTTACAGCCTTTTCTCCTTAACATATAAAGTCTAATAGGAATCTCACTTTTCAAGCCATCAGTAGCATGACTCCAGCTGCTTTAGCATCATCATTTATTACAAAATGCCTGTCAACCTTCCATTTTGTAAAATAACTTCTATATGTCCTTTCATTAAATTGAAATGTTCCTAGATGCCCACACACTACAGACAGACTTTAGTTATTTTTCACCACAAACACCAATGGCAAAAACCCCAAAGCCAATCATTGCATCCTATAGCAAAAGGTCTAAAATGCTGCTGAAGTTACCAATCTGATTCCAGTACACTCATGCCTTCTGCTTTGTAAAAAGCAGCTGCTCTTATGTCAAGTTCATCTGTTTAAAATATTTACTGTACATAATCCTCACTTAGCTGGCAGGTCTTTGCCATAGAAACGATCTTAGCAACCGAGATGCGCATCAGCAGAAAGACAAGCAAATATTTGAAAGAACAGAAGCACCTCTGCAAAACACCCCTAGTCTTGAGAAGAAAAACTTCTATGGTGAAACACTGGGGAAATAAGTACTGGTTACACAAACAGGAACCCACTGGGATCAGATGCTATGCCAACTTTTTGCCATAATCCTTGGTTTTCAGCAAAGAAAGCCAGAATAAAAATGCTCAACTGGATCTGTAATTACACACCAGCTGGAATTGCAATTATTGAAGCCTGTATGTCTTCCTGCTTAGCCTTGCCAGTTTCAGGCATAGTAACTAGCAACAAGCCAACTCTTTCCCACCCAGTTTCTGAGACAACCCATTCATTTCTTATACAATTGTTCATTGAACACCAACCAATGTCAGACATTTGGCTGTGGGCTGAGCATGCAGTAAAGAATTGAGATAGGATCTCAAGTTTCATGAAACTTCCATGCCAGAAAATGAATATGGTAAATCAATCCATTCATCCATCCATCATCCTTTCATACATACATCAGATATGAATAAAATAAGAAACAATCTCAGATACTAAATAATGCTATGAAGAAATCAAGCTAAGTAATGTGAAAGGAGAGTAGGTGGGAGTAATTTGGGTAACTTGATTAGTGAAGGTCTGTTCATGTATGATATAAGCAGAGAGGACAGCCGATACAAAAGGAAAAAGGTACAAAAATGGACAGAAGACATAAACATGTAGTTCAGAAAAAAAATAACACACAAATGAACATGTAAGTGAGGAAAGATGTCCAATTTTGCTTACAGTAAAATAAATGCACAGCACAAAAGGGAAATGCTTGAGAAACACCTTGCTGGCAAGGTTGAGGTGACAGTATTGTCATATGTTGTTAATCACTTTGTAAAATGGTACTAACCTAAGCTAGGCTGTTAGCAGTATTTTACAAAAGCACATGCATTTATCCTATGACTTAGCTGTCCAAATGCTATGAATCTACCTGAGGACCTACCTCCACAAAAGAAAACTACAAACATGAGGTTATTCACTGAGGTATCATGTACAGTTACACAAGATTGAAAACAATCCAAGAATCCAATAACTGAGGACCTGTTGAATCAAAAATGGTACATCCACACAATGGAGTACCTTGCAGCAGTAAAAAGGAAAAAAAAAGATGAAGAGCTTTACATAGGGGTACAAAGTGGATTCCATGTGTAGAGTCTTCTCTACACATGGACATCACCAGATGGTCAGCACTGAAATCAGACTGATTATATTCTTTGCAGCCAAAGGTGGAGAAGCTCTATACAGTCAGCAAAAACAAGACCGGGAGCTGACTGGCTCAGATCATGAACTCCTTATCGCCAAATTCAGACTTAAATTGAAGAAAGTAGGGAAAACCACTAGACCATTCAGGTGTGACCTAAATCAAATCCTAACGATTATACAGTGGAAGTGAGAAATAGATTTAAGGGACAAGATCTGACAGACAGAGTGCCTGATGAACTATGGAATGAGGTTCGTGACATTGTACAGGAGACAGGGATCAAGACCATCCCCAAGAAAAAGAAATGCAAAAAATCAAAATGTCTGTCTGAGAAGGCCTTACAAATAGCTGTGAAATGAAGAAAAGCCAAAAGCAAAGGAGAAAAGGAAAGATATACCTATTTGAATGCAGAGTTCCAAAGAAGAGAGCAAGGAGAGATAAGAAAGCCTTCCTCAGTGATCAATGCAAAGAAATAGAGAAAAACAACAGAATGGAAAAGACTAGAGATCTCTTCAAGAAAATTAGAGATACCAAGGGAACATTTCATGCAAAGATGGGCTCAATAAAGGACAGAAATGGTATGGACCTAACAGAAGCAGAAGATATTAAGAAGAGGTGGCAAGAATACACAGAAGAACTGTACAAAAAAAATCTTCACGACCCAGATAATCAGGATGGTGTGATCACTCACGTAGAGCCAGACATCCTGGAATGTGAAGTCAAGTGGGCCTTAGAAAGCATCACTACGAACAAAGCTAGTGGAGGTGATGGAATTCCAGTTGAGCTATTTCAAATTCTAAAAGATGATGCTGTGAAAGTGCTGCACTCAATATGCCAGCAAATTTGGAAAACTCAGCAGTGGCCACAGGACTCGAAAAGGTCAGCTTTCATTCCAATCCCAAAGAAAGGCAATGCCAAAGAGTGCTCACACTACCGCACAATTGCACTCATCTCACACACTAGTAAAGTAATGCTCAAAATTCTCCAAGCCAGGCTTCAGCAATACATGAACGGTGAACTTCCAGATGTTCAAGCTGGTTTTTAAAAAAGCAGAGGAACCATAGATCAAAGTGCCAACATGCACTGGATCATAAAAAAAGCAATAGAGTTCCAGAAAAACATCTATTTCTGCTTTATTGTCTATGTCAGACTTTGACTGTGTGGATCACAATAACCTGTGGAAAATTCTGAAAGAGATGGGAATACCAGACCACCTAACCTGCTTCTTGAGAAACCTGTATGCAGGTCAGGAAGCAACAGTTAGAACTGGACATGGAACAACAGACTGGTTCCAAATAGGGAAAGGAGTATGTCGAGTGTGTATATTGTCACCCTGCTTACTTAACTTCTATGCAGAGTACATCATGATAAACGCTGGGCTGGAAGAAGCACAAGCTGGAATCAAGATTTCCAGGAGAAATATCAATAACCTCAGATGTGTAGATGACACCACTCTTATTTCAGAAAGTGAAGAAGAACTAAAGAGCCTCTTGATGAAAGTGAAACAGCAGAGTGAAAAAGTTGGCTTAAAGCTCAACATTCAGAAAACGAAGATCATGGCATCCGGTCCCATCACTTCATGGCAAACAGATGGGGAAACAGTGGAAACAGTGTCAGACTTTATTTTTTTTTTGGCTCCAAAATCACTGTAGATGGTGACTGTAGCCATGAAATAAAAAGATGCTTACTCTTTGGAAGAAAAGCTATGATCAGTCTAGACAGCATATTAAAAAGCAGAGACATTACTTTGCCAACAAATGTCCATCTAGTCAAGGCTATGGTTTTTCCAGTAGTCATGTATGGATGTGAGGGTTGGACTATAAAGAAAGCTGAGCACCAAAGAATTGATGCTTTTGAATTGTGGTGTTGGAGAAGACTCTTGAGAGTCCTTTGGACAGCAAGGAGATCCAACCAGTCCATTATAAAGGAGATCAGTCCTGAGTGTTCATTGGAAGGACTGATGCTGAAGCTGAAACTCCAATCCTTTAGCCACCTGATGCGAAGAGCTGACTCATTTGAAAAGACCCTGATGCTAGGGAAAGCTTCAAGGCAGGGGGAGAAGGAGACGACAGAGGATGAGATGGTTGGATGGCATCACCGACTCAATGGACATGAGTTTGAGTAAACTCAGGAAGTTGGTGATGGACAGGGAGGTCTGGTGTTCTGCAGTCCATGGGGTCGCAAAGTCAAACACGACTGAGCGACTGAACTGAACTGAATGAAGTGGATTTCAATATATATTGAAAGGTTGAAAAGGGAAGATGCAAAATAATGCATATGCTATTTTTGTTTTTTTTTTAACAGTTTTATTGAGATACAGCTGATACAAAAAAATGAACATATTCAATATGTACCATTCGAAGAGTCTGAACTTATGCTAATGCTAAGTCACTTCAGTCATGTCCAACTCTGTGCGACCCCATAGACGGCAGCCCACCAGGCTCCCCCGTCCCTGGGATTCTCCAGGCAAGAACACTGGAGTGGGTTGCCATTTCCTTCTCCAATGCATGAAAGAGAAAAGTGAAAGTGAAGTCACTCAGTCGTGTCCGACTCTTAGCGACCCCATGGACTGCAGCCTACCAGGCTCCTCTGTCCATGGATTTTCCAGGCAAGAGTACTGGAGTGGGGTGCCATTGACTTCTCCGCTGAACTTATGTGAACACCCTTAATAACATCACCACAATCAAAGTCATTGACATATCCAACAACCCCCAAAGTTTCCACGTGTCCATTTGCTTTTGTTTCGTTTTGCTTTGGTAAGAACAGTTACCTCATGGTAACTGAAGCCAATAGGCTTCCCTGGTGGCTTAGACGGTAAAGCGTCTGAGCAATGTGGGAGACCCGGGTTTGATTCCTAGGTTGGGAAGATCCCCTGGAGAAGGAAATGGCAATCCATTCTAGCACTCATGCCTGGAAAATCCCATGGACAGAGGAGCCTGATAGGCTACAGTCCATGGGGTTGCAATGAGTTGGACACGATTGAGCGACTTCGCTTTCACTTCACTTTCACTTTCAAGAACAGTTACCATGAGATCCACCTTCTTAAATTTTGCAATGCACAAGTGCATTTATGCACAATTTAGCCATTAAGTTTACAACTGCTCTCCAGACTTTATTCATCTTGCAAACTGAAACTTTGCACCCATTGAATGACAACTCTGTCTCCCCATCTCCACTCCCAGATCCTAGCAACCACTACTGTATTCTCTGCTTCTGTTTTGTTTTTTTGGCTCTGTCACTTGGCCTGTGGGATCTTAGTTCCCCGATCAGGGATCAAACCCAGGTCCTCAACAGTGAAAGCAGAGTCTTAATCACTGGACTACCAGGAAATTGCTGAGTTCGATGATTTTAGGTCCCTCATATAAGTGGAATTGTGCAGTATTTGTTGTTTTATGACTGGCTTATTACACTTTCCATGATGTCCTGGAGGTTTATCTGTATTGTGTACACAGGGGATTTCTTCTCTTCTAAGACTGAATAATAGTCTATTATCTATATATACCATATTTTTTTGTACCCATTCATCTGCTGAGGGACACTTTGATTGTTTTCACATTACTTTTATATGTTAAAAAACAAAAACATTGATAAAACAAATGAACATGGTTCCCTATGGGAGTAATCAGATTCCTGGGTCGGGAAGATCCCCTGGAGAAGGAAATGGCAATCCACTCCAGCACTCTTGCCTGGAAAATCTCATGGACGGAGGAGCCTGATAGGCTACAGTCTATAGGGTCACAAAGAGTCAGACACGGCTGAGTGACTTCACTCAGAAATCAGAGTGGGAGTGCTGTGCTGTGTGCTAATTCGCTTTAGACCTGTCTGACACTGGGCATCTCTATGGACTGTAGTCTGCCAGATTCCTTGGTCCATGGGATTCTCCAGGCAAAAATACTGGAGTGGTTTGCCATGCTCTCCTCCAGGGGATCTTCCCAATCGAGAGGTCAAATCCTAGTCTCTTATATCTAACCTGTGTTGGCAGGTGGGTTTACCACTAGCACCTCCAGGAAGCCCTGTGGGAGTGAGTGGGATCAGAGTGAGAGGGCTAGGGCTGAAATATTTTAAACGGATGAACTTGGCATAGGAGCAGCTGCTTTTCACGAAGCAGAAGGCATGAGTGTCCTAGGATCAGATTGGCAATTTTGCAGCATTTTAAACCTTGCTATAGGATGCAATGACTGGCTTTGGGGTTTTTACCATTGGCATTTGTGGATATACCTTTTTAAATTCTGTTTGAATCACTAAAGTGCTTTACATATTCAAAAAATAAAATTAAATCAAGAAGGATGAAGAAATTCCCAAAATACCAGCAGGCTGAGTAGGCCACCTGTTTTGCCACCAGTGACCTATGCAATTAACTGCAGAGTTGAGGACTTCACCAGCTTCCTGAGGTGCATCCTGAGGGTGTGAATAGAAACTATGTGCTTGAGGAAGGAAAACTGAGATCTTAAATTAGGTTAAGCCGATTGCATTCACCTTCATACAAATCAATAGCCAGTTACACTACAGTTAGCTGTTCAATTAAGTTACCTCACAAGGCATAAAGAGATATTAACCATAAATTTTTCATTCTGGCTTTTAATATTTTTTCCCAAATCGCAGACCAAGTTCAATAACTTATTTTTCAGTTTCTAAGATTTCAGGAAACAAGGCCAACTTTTTCCCCATTTCCATCATCTGACTCACACGCCAAGCCCCTGAGGAAGGAACAGCAAACATACTGGTGTCAGCAATTACAGGCTGACTCATGCGAGAACGCGCACAATTAACCTATTGAACATCTCTCCGGCAGGCGTTTCATCCTCCGTAGGATCAGCTGCTCTGCATTCACCCAGGGTTGGCGCCCAGCCAGCCTGCCGTGTGTTCCCACGCATTTCCGCTCTGATGGCTGGCCAGAAACAATTCATAACCCCACCGCGAGCAGCATCAGCAACAGAGCTCAAACTCCAAACATTCCGTCTAAGCTGAACAGATCATTTCCAGGTTACTCTGCTGCCACAGCATTCATGCCATGGAGGGCCCTGTGGGGCTCCTGGACACAAGGTCTTTGTGTCATGCATTTCTTTGATCATAGGAAACAGCCTTCATTCAGCCTCTAGGACCTTCCCTGAGTTCCGGTGGGCAGATCCAAGCAGCTGTTAGAGAAGGGAGGGCGTGTGAGACCAGGGAGAAACAGTCAAGAGCAGCCCTGGGGCAAGGTCCCATTTCCCACATCAATGGATAGACACAATATCTTTGAGTTACTCTGCAGATACTGAAACCCCCTCCAGGTGGGAGAAGATTAAGGATGGTATGCTGCCCACAAGCCTGTAGACCCCAGACCCGTTGGACCTGAAGGTTGACATCATGGACTCCTACTTGTGCGCTTGGTTGCTCAGTTGTGTCTGACTCTTTGCGGTCCCACGGACTGTAGCCCACTAGGCTCCTCTACCCATGGAATTTTCCAGGCAAGAATACTGAAGTGGAGTGTCATTTCCTACTCCAGAGGATTTTCCCGATCCAGAGATTGAACCTGTGTCTCTTGGTTCTCCTGCACTGGCAGGTGGATTCTTTACCACTCAGCCACCTGGGGAGCCATATAGATTAACCATTTTCCTTGCTGAATAGGGATATAAAGATCACTTGATCTCTCTAAATTTCAGTATCTTCATTTGCAAAACATCCAACTAACAGACTGTTGGTAAGAATGTAATGAGATACATGATGTACCAGGGTTACAAATAAGCATTCAGTCTCCACCGTTCAGGGCCTCCCAGGTGACGCTATTGGTAAAGAATCTGCCTGTCAATGCAGGAGACGCAAGAGACACGGGTTCGATCCCTGAGTCGAGAAGATCCCCTGGAGTAGGAAATGGCAAACCACTCCAGTTCCATGAACAGGAGAGCCTGGTGGGGGAAGAGGGGTCAGGGAGAATTGAAAGCAACTGAACTCACACACACACCCACAAGCACATAGACCCCAGACTGATTGGAACAGGAAGACTGAAGATACTGTCTCCATTTAACTCACCATCAACCAATCAGAAGAAAGTCTGTGACCTGTTACACCCTCTCTAAACCAGTACTCTAAAACTTCTCACTATCCTCTCTACACTGGGACACATAGCTTTGAAGGTATTAGCTCATCGCGGCTCCCTTTGCCTGGCAAACCAATAAAACAATTCTTTTCTATTTCACCTATGAGATTTAATTTGATGTCAGAGTACAAAGGCCAGATCTGGCTCAATGTTCTCTTCACTCAGGCTCTTTACTGCTTTTCTTTGTGTGGAAGGAATGTTTCAATGTCATAGCCTCCTTCTGGAAGTGGCATTCCACTTGCCCACTTCTTTATGATCAGGCAAAAGTAGATCAGGAAGAGAAACCATTTTACCGATAAGGGAAACTCCAAAATAGAGTTTCTTTGTTATATATGTAAAGCATTTATCACTGTGTCAGGCACAGAATGTGCACTCAGTGATGCCAATATTACTAATAATGCTCTATATTTCTTTACAGGAAACTATCACCAAGCTTTTTCAGAGTGGACCAGATGATCAAAAACCAATATGTTCCTAGGTTCAATGAATTTTTTTATTGTTAATAAGGGTAAGCAGAAGGTCAATGTTTGTCTTATGAGTATTGGAAATAATTATTGATTTGAATGTACACACAGTCTTTTATCTCTATTTTCATATTGCTAGTAACCTTATTACCCTGATTTCATGATGCCAATTGAAGAGAATTACATGTGAAACTCTCCCTGTGGAAAATATTTGTAATACATATTAATTAGTTCATTTAACAAATATTCACCTATTACATGTCTGGGAATATATGAATAGAAAACAGTTTGTTCCTCCTGGACATAGGACAAAGAGCTTATTCTTTAACATACAAAGATCTTTTACAAGTCAGTAAGGGAAGGTCAAAAGCAAGATTTGACTAAGGATATGAAAAGATAGTTCTCAAACACATGACCACACACAGAAAGACACATAAGAGATCTATCAATATTTTTAAAGTGTTAAATCTACTCATAGTGAAATGCGAATTAAATTTCTAAGACACCATATATTAATAGTGGCTTCCCAGGTGGCGCTAGTGGTAAAAAATCTGCCTTCCAAATCAAAACCACTATGAGGTACCATTTCACACCAGTCAGAATGGCTGCGATCCAAAAGTCTACAAGCAATAAATGCTGGAGAGGGTGTGGAGAAAAGGGAACCCTCTTACACTGTTGGTGGGAATGCAAACTAGTACAACCACTATGGAGAACAGTGTGGAGATTCCTTAAAAAACTGGAAATAGACCTGCCTTATGATCCAGCAATCCCACTGCTGGGCATACACGCTGAGGAAACCAGAAGGGAAAGAGACACGTGTACCCCAATGTTCATCGCAGCACTGTTTATAATAGCCAGGACATGGAAGCAACCTAGATGTCCATCAGCAGATGAATGGATAAGAAAGCTGTGGTACATATACACAGTGGAGTATTATTCAGCCATTAAAAAGAATACATTTGAATCAGTTCTAATGAGGTGGATGAAACTGGAGCCTATTATACAGAGTGAAGTAAGCCAGAAAGAAAAACACCAATACAGTATACTAACGCATATATATGGAATTTAGAAAGATGGTAACAATAACCCTGTGTACGAGACAGCAAAAGAGACACTGATGTATAGAACAGTCTTATGGACTCTGTGAGAGAGGGAGAGGGTGGGAAGATTTGGGAGAATGGCATTGAAACTTGTAAAATATCATGTATGAAACGAGTTGCCAGTCCAGGTTCAAAGCACGATACTGGATGCTTGGGGCTGGTGCACTGGGACGACCCAGAGGGATGGAATGGGGAGGGAGGAGGGAGGAGGGTTCAGGATGGGGAACACATGTATACCTGTGGTGGATTCATTTTGATATTTGGCAAAACTAATACAGTTATGTAAAGTTTAAAAATAAAATAAAATTAAAAAATAAATAAATTAAATTAAATTAAAAAAAAAAATCTGCCTTCCAACGCAATAGATGTGAGAGACCCAGGTTTAATCCCTGGGTCAGGAAGATCCCCTGGAGGAGGGCATGGCAACCCACTGCAGTATTCTTTCCTGGAGAATCCCATGGGCAGAGGAGCCTGGAAGGCTACAGTCCATAGGGTCACATAGAGTTGGACAGTGACTTAGCACGTGAGGACACATACACACACACACACACACACACACACACTATATTAATAGCATATTATAATGAGATTGTTTCTGTCTCAGTTTTAGCTGAGGCATGAAAACAGTTGCTGCAAGGAAGACCACAGTGTTAAAATTTCTCATTAAGTGATCAAGATCAGCCAACTCTTGAACCTTTTATCTGTAATAAGGAGACGGAATGTGGGAGGTTAGAATACTGGAAATAGAGAAGGCATTTGGGAAGAATGTTTATGAAAGTTTCTGGTTTGTTGAGTTCCACTCCTCGGAAGAGCAGTAGGGGCATTCTAGCCTCTGATCTTAAATGTGGAGAGAGTTTTCATGGGCTCCTCAGAGCTGGGTCACTAGTTTGTCAAATTCACTGAGCTGTGCGAGTCGCTGCTGCACTGAGAAGGGGAGATACAGCAGTGAAAAAAGGCACAGGAGACACTTCCTTACAGAACCTGCAGTGTCCTGTGAACAGAATCACTGTTCAGCTCTTCAATTCAATTTTATATGTTGATCAATCATTCATAAGGATTAAACTGGAGCGACATACCTAGTAAACTGATAAAGCCTCGCAGATGAGGGACATACTAATTCACCCCCTAGAGCAACCAGATTCTAAAACTCTTGTTAAAAAAAAAAAAAAAAAAAGCTTTAAGTACTAGCTTTACTTGCTTTTGTGTTTTGTTTTGCTATTTCTGAAAGTGATATGCATTCAGCTGATCTTTTTCTTCATCTCAAGTCCTGTTTATCAGATTGCTTTTGCCATGAAAATGGAAAGTTCTTTATTGCTGATAGATTGTCTTCTTAAAAGGTCAAAATAAAACTCTCAACAGACCATCAGCATTCAGACTGGCTTCAAAGATAAATTTTTTTTTTCCATTAAACTGTCTTTCGGAGCCTGATTTCCTCTCAAAAGCAATCTTCAAAACAATATTCAGCCTGTGCCCTACCATCGATATTTCCGTGGAATCTGATGGAAAGGCAGAGTGCTCAGAGCTGGATGGGGCTACAGTTGTCTCCAGCTCACCCCTCTGCCCGAGGATGTGGCAGGGAGACTGGAGGGCTGCTAGCCTGAGCCTCAGGAAAAGGCAGCTTTGTGCATTTGGAAACTGAGCTGTCATCCATTTATTTCATTTCTCTCTCACACTAGTTGTGTCTGTCGCCCCTTTCCAGTGGCTCGGTATGGGGCAGTAGCCCAAATAAGGTCACCCAGCAGCCAGTTACTGCTCTCCCTTCCTTTTTACCTTTTTTCTTAAGACCCTTTTGTAAGAGCATTCTTCGCATCTAAGCATCCTCTCGGGCTTCCCTTGGGGCTCAGCTGATAAAGAATCCGCCTGCAATGCGGGAGACCTGGGTTCAATACCTGGATTGGGAAGATCCCCTGGAGAAGGGAAAGGCTTACCCACTCTGGTATTCTGGCCTGGAGAATTCCATGGACTATCCATGGAATCACAAAGAGTCGGGCACGACTGAGCAACTTTCACCCACACACAAGCGTCCTCTCAGGCTTTGTGGTAGACCTACATGTCTTGAAAGATGGATACCTCCATCCTCTCCCCATGCAACTAAACGTTTCACAATGTCTACTATCCTCTATCAGCAATTTTGTCTCTGAAGAAACTGGGGCTGGCTGCAGCATTCCATGTGGAACCATTAGCCCTCACTCTCAGTCCCATGGCTTTAAAATAAGAAGACTAAGTGGTAACAGTTGGGAATTATTCTGATAACCAAGGAACTATAATACAAAAATGACAGCAGGAAAAGCAAGGTGACGCTGTTTCACTTCAGATAATTCTCATTTTATCACAGAAACTAATTTTTTTGGTGGGTGGCAGGGCAGCAAATCATGTAGCATACAAAGTCTTATTTCTCCAACCAGAAATCAAACCTGTGACCCCTGCAGTGGAAACTCAGATCCTAACCACTGGTTGTTGTTGTCATTTAGCCCCTAAGTCATGTCTAACTCTTTGTGACCCCATGGACTTTAGCCCTCCAGGCTCCTCTGTCCTTGAGATTGTCCTTGATAGGATACTGAAAAGGGATTGCCACTTCCTTCTCCAGAGGATCTCCTGACCCTTGAACCAAATCCTTGTCTCCTGCTTGGCAGAAGGATTCTTTGCCAATGAGTCACCAGGGAAGCCACTCTAAACACTGCACCACCAAGGAATTCCTAGAATCTGACCTTCATTGGAGAGAAAGTTTTCTGAGGTCAGGCACAGAGTGTCAAAGAGGATTACCCTTATTATCCCTCCAATTTTTCTGTGTTAGCTTGATATCTTTCCAAGTGGTGATACCTTGCTCCATCCCTCTCTGAAACTAGGACTAAGCTCCATTTTACCATGCAGAAGAATGAGAGAGATATGTATATATAGAGAGATAGATTAAAGCCTCTCCAATCATGATTAAGGGCGGCAGTGAGGAGATACCCCTCGTCCAAGGTAAGGAGCATTGGCTGCACTTTGCTGGAGCAGCCATGAAGAGATACCCCACGCCCAAGGTAAGAGAAACCCAAGTAAGATGGTAGGTGTTGCAAGAGGGCATCAGAGGGCAGACACAATGAAACCATACTCACAGAAAATTAGTCAATCTAATCACACTAGGACCACAGCCTTGTCTAACTCAATGAAACTAAGCCATGCCCGTGGGGCAACCCAAGATGGGCGGGTCATGGTGGAGAGATCTGACAGAATGTGGTCCACTGGAGAAGGGAATGGCAAACCACTTCAGTATTCTTGCCTTGAGAACCCCATGAACAGTATGAAAAGGAAAAATGGTAGGATACTGAAAGAGAAACTCCCCAGGTCAGTAGGTGCCCAATATGCTACTGGAGATCAGTGGAGAAATAACTCCAGAAAGAATGAGGGGATGGAGCCAAAGCAAAAAGAATACTCAGATGTGGATGTGACTGGTGATAGAAGCAAGGTCTGATGCTGTAAAGAGCAATATTGCATAGGAACCTGGAATGTCAGGTCCATGAATCAAGGCAAATTGGAAGTGGTCAAACAAGAGATGGCAAGAGTGAGTGTCGACATTCTAGGAATCAGCGAACTGAAATGGACTGGAATGGGTGAATTTAACTCAGATGACCATTATATCTACTACTGTGGGCAGGAATCCATCAGAAGAAATGGAGTAGCCATCATGGTCAACAAAAGAGTCCGAAATGCAGTACTTGGATGCAATATCAAAAACGACAGAATGATCTCTGTTCGTTTCCAAGGCAAACCATTCAATATCACAGTAATCCAAGTCTATGCCCCAACCAGTAACACTGAAGAAGCTGAAGTTGAACGGTTCTATGAAGACCTACAAGACCTTTTTAGAACTAACACCCAAAAAAGATGTCCTTTTCACTATAGGGGACTGGAATGCAAAAGTAGGAAGTCAAGAAACACCTGGAGTAACAGGCAAATTTGGCCTTGGAATATGGGATGAAGCAGGACAAAGACTGATAGAGTTTTGCCAAGAAAATGCATTGGTCATAACAAACACCCTCTTCCAACAACACAAGAGAAGACTCTATACATGGACATCACCAGATGGTCAACACCAAAATCAGATTGATTATATTCTTTGCAGCCAAAGATGGAGAAGCTCTATACAGTCAGCAAAAACAAGACCAGGGGCTGACTGTGGCTCAGACCATGAACCCCTTATTGCCAAATTCAGACTGAAATTGAAGAAAGTAGGGGAAACCACTAGACCATTCAGGTATGACCTAAATCAAATCCCTTATGATTATACAGTGGAAGTGAGAAATAGATTTAAGGGCCTAGATCTGATAGATAGAGTGCCTGATGAACTACGGAATGAGGTTCGTGACATTGTACAGGAGACAGGGATCAAGACCATCCCCATGGAAAAGAAATGCAAAAAAGCAAAATGGCTGTCTGGAGAGGCCTTACAATAGTTGTGAAAAGAAGACAAGCGAAAAGCAAAGGAGAAAAGGAAAGATATAAACATCTGAATGCAGAGTTCCAAAGAATAGCAAGAAGAAATAAGAAAGCCTTCTTCAGCGATCAATGCAAAGAGATAGAGGAAAACAACAGAATGGGAAAGACTAGAGATCTCTTCAAGAAAATCAGAGATACCAAGGGAACATTTCATGCAAAGATGGGCTTGATAAAGGACAGAAATGGTATGGACCTAACAGAAGCAGAAGATGTTAAGAAGAGATGGCAAGAATACACAGAAGAACTATACAAAAAGATCTTCATGACCCAGATAATCACGATGGTGTGATCATTCATCTAGAGCCAGACATCCTGGAATGTGAAGTCAAGTGGGCCTTAGAAAGCATCACTATGAACAAAGCTAGTGAAGGTGATAGAATTCCAGTTGAGCTATTCCAAATCCTGAAAGATGATGCTGTGAAAGTGCGGCACTCAATATGACAGCAAATTTGGAAAACTCAGCAGTGGCCACAGGACTCGGAAAGGTCAGCTTTCATTCCAATCCCAAAGAAAGGCAATGCCAAAGAATGCTCAAACTACCGCACAATTGCACTCATCTCACACACTAGTAAAGTAATGCTCAAAATTCTCCAAGCTGGGCTTCAGCAATACATGAACCGTGAACTTCCAGATGTTCAAGTTGGTTTTAGAAAAGGCAGAGGAACCACAGATCAAATTGCCAACATCCCCTGGATCATGGAAAAAGCAAGAGAGTTCCAGGAAAACATCTATTTCTGCTTTATTGACTATGCCAAAGCCTTTGACTATGTGGATCACAATAAACTGTGGAAAATTCTGAAAGAGATGGGAATACCAGACAACCTGATCTGCCTCTTGAGAAACCTGTATGCAGATCAGGAAGCAACAGTTAGAACTGGACATGGAACAACAGACTGGTTCAAATAGGAAAAGGAGTACATCAAGGTTGTATATTGTCACCCTGCTTATTTAACTTATATGCAGAGTACATCATGAGAAACGCTGGACTGGAAGAAACACAAGCTGGAATCAAGATTGCCAGGAGAAATATCAATAACCTCAGATATGCAGATGACACCACCCTTATGGCAGAAAGTGAAAAGAAACTCAAAAGCCTCTTGATGAAAGTGAAAGTGGAAAGTGAAAAAGTTGGCTTAAAGCTCAACATTCAGAAAATGAAGATCATGGCATTTGGTCCCATCACTTCATGGGAAATAGATGAGGAAACAGTGGAAACAGTGTCAGACTTTATTTTTCTGGGCTCAAAAATCACTACAGATGGTGACTGCAGCCATGAAATTAAAAGATGCTTACTCCTTGGAAGGAAAGTTATGACCAACCTAGATAGCATATTCAAAAGCAGAGACATTACTTTGCCAACAAAGGTTCGTCTAGTCAAGGCTATGGTTTTTCCAGTAGTCATGTATGGATGTGAGAGTTGGACTGTGAAGAAGGCTGAGCGCCAAAGAATTAATGCTTTTCACCTGTGGTGTTGGAGAAGACTCTTGAGAGTCCCTTGGACTGCAAGGAGATGCAACCAGTCCATTCTGAATGAGATCAGCCCTGGGATTTCTTTGGAAGGGTTGATGCTAAAGCTGAAAGTCCAGTACTTTGGCCACCTCATGCGAAGAGTTGACTCATTGGAAAAAACTCTGATGCTGGGAGGGATTGGGGGCGAGAGGAGAAGGGGATGACAGAGGATGAGATGACTGGATGGCATCACTGACTTGATGGTCGTGAGTCTGGGTGAACTCTGGGAGTTGGTGATGGACAGGGAGGCCTGGCATGCTGCGATTCATGGGGTGGCAAAGAGTTGGACATGACTGAGGGACTGATCTCTGATCTGAATAGGGTGTGACAGAAGATGAGATGGTTGGATGGCATCATCGGCTCAATGGATGTGAGTTTGAGCAAGCTCTGGGAGATAGTGAAGGACAGGGAACCCTGGCGTGCTGCAGTTCACAGGTTTGCAAAGAGTTGGACATGACTGAGCAACTCAACAACAACAACTAATATCCATTCTCTTCTTTTTCTTTACTGATTGAGCACCAGTTTTACTTGGAGTAGATGTACCCAAATAAATTCTTCCTTGAAAAGAGAGGTAGCCAGAGCTGTATAAACAAAATGTAAATGGGACTGGGTCAAGCTTTTAACTTGTTTTTATATTCTCCCTATCTCATTCTTTCTTCTTTTCTGGATTAACAATGAAATGGCTAGAATTCCAGTAGCTATGTTGGATCATAGGGTGAACTTGAGGATAAAAGCCACGTGCTGGGAAAAAAAAAAAAAAGTGTAGTTGGAAATAGAGAATGCAGGGAATAATATGTATAAAATTTGATGTGTGTTTTTTTTAATTATATAAATGTTTGTGTGTGTGTGTGCTAAGTTGCTTCAGTCATGTCCTACTCTCTGTGACCCTATGGACTGTAGCTTGCCAGGCTCCTCTGCCCATGGAATTCTCCAGGCAAGAATACTGGAGTGGGTTGGGGATCTTCCTGACCCAGGGATAGATCCTTCCTCTATTGCATTGCAGGAGGATTCTTTACCGCTGAGCCAATGGGTAAGCCCACAAATATGTTTGTATGTAGTATATAATACCATATGTATGCTTGTGCATGTTTTTGTCTATGTGAGAGACATGGAAAAAAATTTTAATATTATATCCCAAACTGGTACAATTGTTTTCCCATGGTAAGCAGAGTACAATATGATTAGTTATGGGGAATTTCCTGTCTCTCTCATTCTCTCTCTTTTTACTTTCAAATTATTTTAATTTTTAAAAGTTTTTCATATGTTATTTTTGAAATTTTAAAAATAACTCAACATGTGTAGCTTTATATTTCATTGCAACTTTAAATCTGAATATTCATTTATATTTGACTTTTTTAAGAACTGTAACTTTGATAAAATGATGTTAAAGCCAAAAGAGATCATATAAGTTTTCTAGTTCCACTTTAATTTTTTTTATTTTACTTTGGAGTACAGTTAATTAGCAATGTTGCAGTAGTACAGAAATGTGGTTCAGTTATGTATGTGTGTTCAGCCGTGTCTGACTCTTTGCAACCCCATGGACTGTAGCCTGCCAGGCTGCTCTATCCATGGAATTTTCCAGGTGAGAATGAATACTGGAGTGGATTGTCCCTTCCTACTCCAGGGAATCATACCAGCCCAGGAATCAAACCTGTGTCTCCTGCACTGGCAGACAGGTTCTTTACCACTGTGCCACCTGGGAAGCCTGATTCAGTTATTCCTATACATATATCTATTCTCTTTCAATTGCACTTTAAAGTTTTACAAATGAGCATCCAATGGCCTGGAAAGAAGAATAATATACCTCAAGAAATGCAGCTTCCTGCAAGAGTAACCTACAAAGAAGAACCAAATTAATAAAAATTTAACATAATCCAGGTGCCTTCTCATATATTTTATCATTTGTTCTTTATTTCAATCCTACAAGAGATACATAATATCACTATATCATAAATAAAAGTTTGGATAGTTCACATGATTGATTTCCCTGAGAACATATATCAGTTAAAGAAGGGGTCAGGATTAAAACCTAACCCATACTCCAGCTTCTTTCCATTTCTTCAAGTTGCCTTCTACACAGGCCCTCATGCAGAGGTTTTAAACAACAGTGAATTCTGGCAGCTCCCAAGCTGATTATTACCCCATTACTATTTCTTTGCTGAGTATTTGTACAACAGACACCAAGGAACCTCATCCCCAGGCATCCTGTCATGCTACACTGCCCATGTGGTCTTCATGATTTAAAGTTGATCCCCAGTTGCCAAAGAAAGTCAGTTGTTCTATTAAGTGAAATAACATGATATACAATGTCAATGATGCATGGCAAAGGCTCACAGAAAACAAGAAAACATTAATGAGATATAAGCCAGGGATTTCAAAGTTTCAAGAAGCGATATCTTCCATTGAGTTAATGCAAATCATTTGGCCAACAAGAGAATAGCAATTCCAGGACCACAGACACACTGCTGATTTTCTCAGTAGATGCCAATCCAATGGCAATGCAAAGGCTTAACAGGGCCACAAAGAGTCCTAATGGCTGAGAAAGAATAAAGGCTCTGAAAAATTGATGTCATTGAAATTTCTTGAATGCATTTTTTGTTATAGTTTTTTTTTTCCATTTGTATCTGTTTGTTTTAATGTTTTTTTAAAAGCTCTCTTTTCCAAAATTTTCACCTAAAATTTATAGCCTGGAGGATATGTCAGACTTTCCCTTTTATCTTTGAGTTTCTACTGCACTGTTGCACACCTAGTAATCTTTTGCTCCAATTTGAGAAGAGGTGTTTGGTGTTCCTCTGTCCATTCAATTTTCCAGGGAGAATACTGGAGTGAGCTGCCATTTCTTTCTCTAGGGATTCTTCCCGGCCCAGGGATTGAACCTGCCTTTATCTCTTGAGTTTCCTGAATTGGGAGGCAGATTCTTTATCACTAGTGCCACCTGGGAAGCCTGCTTGGCCTGAAACACCCTAAACCATAAAAGTAATTTAATGTACTCTTATGTTGGTAACCCTCAGGACTTTAGATACAACAAACACAAATTCTCTCTTTAAGGATAAACTCCCATAGTCAGACTTGCACGATATCCATGAATAAATTCACACTACCCTTGAGTTCTCGATCCAAAATTTAAATTTAAAAAAAAGAAGAAGAGGAATGGAGAAAACACAATGTCACCACATGTGAAAACAATCAAAGAAAACAAGCAGCAGTATAACACCCCCCAAGAGTTTCACATTGGAATGATTATGTATAGAATAAAAATGTGTGTTTTAAATGTCTAAACAATGAACTATAAAACACGAGGAAGGAGCTTTATTATCCAAAAGTATCAGGCATAATTAAAAAATAAAAAAATGTTTAAAGTAAAAGTGTAATCATAATTAAAAATAACAGTTGAAACAGCAAATGAGATAAAACTCAACATAGACTCAGTGAACTGGAAGATACATTTAAAGAACTTATCCATAATAAAGTCTAGAGAGTCAATAATAGCAAACACTAATATGCTACTATTTACGTTTAGGTATTGTATAAAATTCTCTAACTGCATTAACTCTTTCTTCTCTTAACAACTCTATAAGTTAGATACTGTTTTGTCTTCATTTTGTAGATGGGGGAACTAAGACAAAGGAAAATTAAATATCCTATCCAAAGTCACACTACTGCTAAGTCGCTTCAGTCGTGTCTAACTCTGTGCAACCCCAAAGACTGCAGCCCATCAGGCTCCCCCATCCCTGGGATTCTCCAGGCAAGAACACTGGAGTGGGTTGCCATTTCCTTCTCCAATGCATGAAAGTGAAAAGTGAAAGTGAAGTCATTCAGTCATGTCTGACTCTTAGCGACCCCATGGACTGAAGCCACCAGGCTCCTCAGTCCATGGGATTTTCCAGGCAAGAGTACTGGAGTGGGGTGCCATCGCCTTCTCCTATCCAAAATCACACTACTAGTAAGTGGCAAAACTGGAGTTGGAACCTAGACATTTATACTCTTAAGTCTATGATTTTGACTATTAAAAGACATAAAGAAAATTTTCAACATTTATCTATTTGGAGTTTAGTACATGTAGAAAGAACAGGGAAGAAGTGTATTTAAAGAGACAATGGCTGAGAATCATCCAGAATTGATGAAAAACATGAATTCTTAGATTCAGAATAGACCAAATCTCAAGGAGAATGAGTAAAAATAATTCCATACTGACATGAAAAATATAATCCATACATGTTGTTTTAGGATAATGATTCTACCAGAGATAGGACTATTTTATCTTTATGTATGAAGAGAGAAGTAAATTCCAAATTCTCCTGGCTAACAAACAAAAATAGCTTCAATGTATCTTACAAAATTATAGTGATTAATATGTATACTGTTATCCATTATACTCAATTAACAAAATGCAACTGAGAAGCTTGATCTAAGGAACATACATGAAACCTTGCCAAAACAACTAGAGTAAAATTCCCAGTTGCAAAATAAGTCCCGATAAATGCCCAAGGAGACCTTTTTCACCACAAGGCCATAAAGTTTGAAATCTATTTTTGAAATGATAGCTTTTTAAAAACCTTTAAATATTTCAAAAATTTTAAACACATTTCTAAATAACTTATGACTCAAAGATCTCATAATGAAAATGTGAAAATATCAGGAACTAAAATATAAATGTACCAGAGGTCTATCTCCCCTGGATTCATACTAGCCTTTGGGTGAGAACTTGATATAAATCACTGATCCCTTGGTGTAAATCTCAGACGATAACCTTCCTGCCCTGAGGAAATTTCCTTTTAAAGTAGTTTAAGGTGGTGAGAGCCTAGACAATGGGCCATTTTTGTGGGTTTAAATTTTGGTTCTAGCCCTTACTAGTTGTGTGCCTCAGTTGCCTTTCATAAAGTAGGAGTTATCATAAACATTTATAAGGCCGTTATGATAATTGAATGGGACTTCCCTGGTGGCTCCGATGGTATACAATCTTCCTGCAATGCAGGAGACAGTTAAGTATATATTTGTGTATACCCAATTATCATAGCATATATAGATAGATAGAGAGAATGCTGCCTGACATAAAGTATGCACCGTATAAGTCTTCGTTGCTCTTTTTGTTTCTAGTAGAACATCAGTGAACAGATGGATGTAGTTATTGGGGAATAAAGATGTTTTTGCAAGTCTTAAAATCATGTTTGTAGGGAGCCCCCTACTCCACCTATGGTTGAATCCAAATCTGTGATTCAGTGAGACCACAATTAACAATTAGCACCTTTCTCTCCATCCCAAGCTGCCATAGACTTTGTTTGATCATCTAGGTAATGCTTTCTTTGAATTACTGTTCTTTTTTCTATTCTAGAATTTCACCTACAGGCCCTCCTCAAGTCAGCCAGAGGAGACAGACAAAACTGGAAAATTCCAGAATCATCCCATTCTACAATCTTCTTCAACAATAGATTGATGTGGCATGGAAGAATCACCCATTAGACAGTAAAGAATCATGTTCTGTTCAAATAAAATTCAAAATCAAGTTTGATAATATCACCTTGGTAATATATATGGTGTTTGTTTGTAAT
Source organism: Bubalus kerabau (assembly GCF_029407905.1). NCBI lineage: Eukaryota > Metazoa > Chordata > Mammalia > Artiodactyla > Bovidae > Bubalus > Bubalus kerabau. The sequence goes on from NC_073626.1 coordinate 165,847,064, forward strand.
ATGTATCCTTTGAGTAAGAATAATAAATCTCCTGCTTAAGTGAGAGAGGGTTGGGATTGTTACTTTTGCTTGCCATGTCCACAAGAAGGAAAATCTGCAGAGTCCAGAGGAGCGGGACTGATTCCTTTATTCTCTTAACGTGGGCCATGAAGGGCTTAGAACTTTCATTTTAAAGGTGATAGAGCTTCTTCTCTTCTCTTTGCAGGTGGCATCTTGGAGTGGCATTTCCATTATCTGTGTTTATTGACCACTCACAGCTTCCCATGTATGGGAGGAGGAGTGACTCATCTGATTGTTTAGGGAGAATCCAGGACAAAAGGGAAGATCTGGGGCCTTTCCACCTGCCCCTGTTTCTTACTCTCTCTGTCTCTTTATCTCCCTTCCTCCCTCTTTTCCTCCCTCCCCTCTCCTCTCCTCTTCACTTCTCTGCCCAGAAACTGCTGATTAAATCAGTCTGTCCCTTCCCCATCTGTCTGTCTGTCTTCAATTTCAGGTGAAAGCCAGAAAAGAGAATATCCCACCTTTTTTAATACAACTAGAGACCTTGTACTTTGGTGAATAAAAGAGACTCACTGGGCTATTTATAAAGGTTCCCACTGGGTTTCATTTCTTTGCAAGCACATATTACTACCTAGAATTGGGAAATGGTGATTGAGTAGGACACTACACCTCTAATACACACTCATTTCTAATTTATTATTAGAAATATTGAATAATTTAATTTTTGCCAATATATAATTATCTGACTTGTAAGGTTGAAAAGATGAGTTAATGACCAGCCAGGCCATAATAACCCAGAAAATTCTCCTTATAAGCCCTAGTTATCATTAGAGTTTATGATTAGATTTATGTCCAGTGAGTCCAATAATTTCAGACCACTGGCAACAGAAGTGAAAGAAACTTCACAGATCAAGCAGTATTAAATATCGACATATCTTAGGAAAATACCAAGAAATTGTACATGAAGGGAAAAAATATAAGTGAAACAGCATGTAAATATTCAGACTGATTAGAAGAATCCAAAGTAGACAAACTGCAAACCATAGAGAGTCTTTTAAATAAGACATGTCTCAGATCCTCCTCAGAAATAATAGATTCAACTATGCAATTGAATCTAGGCTTTTGAAAATGTTCTCTAATGGGACAATTTTTTTTTTATTCAGAGTGATTCTGGAGAAGTCAATTTGGTGGTTTTTCTTGAACAGCACAGAATAATCTAAGAAGTAACAGTGTACTAGAGTGCATCATGGCTCAGATGGTAAAGAATCTGCCAGCAATGCAGGAGATCCGGGTTCAGTCCCTGGGTCGGGAAGATCCCCTGGAGAAGGGAATGGCAACCCACTCCAGTATTCTCGCCTAGAGATTTCCATGGACAGAGGACCCTGGCGAGCTACAGTCCATGGGGCCTCAAAGAGTCAGACACGACTGAGCGACCAACACAACATGTGTGCACAGCCTCCCCTAGAGCTAACCCTCTTACTGGAAAGCTGCCACTGCAATGCAGCTGTGGCTGGGTGCATTCCAGGTGCCCACCACGACTTTGATTAATTACTTTCCTTGTATTCCTTTTTATTAGGTAATCATGCTGTGAGAATGAGGACTAATTTTATTAGAAAATAGCTGCTGTTGGGCCAGAGGCTTAAAAATAGTATAGAAATCTGGTACATCTGAGGAAAAAAGAAAACAATGGGGCATAATTAGGATCTCAACAGCTGCTTTCATAACATGGGGTCTCCTAAACTCTGCGTCCTTCACCCTGACTCTTGGGGTAAGAATTTAACCACAATTAGTTTATTTTTTTCAATTATTTTTTAACTGTATGACTTGGACACCACTCTATGAAAAAGAAATGAGAACTTTCAAACATAAAAACAGATGTTTTTAACACTTCACCAAGTTCAAGCTGGTTAGACTAGTTAGAGAAGGCAGTTTGGTGGGAGGGCCAGAGATTGTATGATATCTCACACAAACCAAAAAATTGGAAGATACTAATTTCTCTGGCTTGAAGAACAGTAAACAATATGAATCCACAGGGAAATTAATTCTCTAAATATGGGTGTCCCATCACTTGGGTCAGCCCACCAACCTCTCCCTCTTCAACTTTCAGCCAAAATACAGCTCTTTGGTGGTCAAAACCACATAGTTGGCTAGTAGTCGGTTAACACTGAAAACTGTTCACTAATTTCGTTTCTCCTATCCCTGGCTAACTTAAAGTTTCTTCAGGGACCACAGAATAGATCTTTCATTTTATTATAATTTCCAGCAGTGCCTGGAGAGTGCTGGACACAAAAGAGGTAATCACTGATCAGCACCAACATTCGGAATGTTGCTCCCTGTTGCCTTCAGGATGAAAGTCAAATGGCTTAGCCTGTTCAAAAAGGGCCCTTCAAGCAATTAAAAGATGCTTACTCCTTGGAAGGAAAATTATGACCGACCTAGACAGTGTATTGAAAAGCAGAGACATTACTTTGTCAACAAAGGTCTGTCTAGTCAAGGCTATGCTTTTTCTAGTGGTCATGTATGGATGTGAGGGTTGGACTATACAGAAAGCTGAGTGCCGAAGAACTGATGCTTTTGAACTGTGGTGTTGGAGAAGACTCTTGAGAGTCCCTTGGACTGCAGGGAGAGCCAACCAGTCCATCCTAAAGGAAATCAGTTCTGAATATTCATTGGAAGGACTGATGCTGAAACTCCAATACTTTGGCCACCTGATGCTAAGAGCTGACTCATATGAAAAGACCCTGATGCTGGGAAAGATTGAGGGCAGGAGGAAAAGGGGATGACAGAGGATTAGATGGTTAAATGGCATCACCAACTCAATGCACATGGGTTTGGGTGAACTCTGGGAGTTGATGATGGACAGGGAGGCCTGGCCTGCTGCAGTTCATGGGGTTGCAAAGAGTTGGACACGACTGAGCGACTGAACTGAAACTGAACCCTGCCACTCTTCAGCTTCATTTCTCACCATTGCCAACCTGCTTTACCAATACTATATTCAAGCATACTGGATTTCTTAGGACTTCCCTGGCAGTCCAGTGGTTAAGATTTCCAAGGCAAGCGGTGTGGATTCAATCACTGGTCAGAGACGGTGTGATAGTCCCTCTTGAGTGTGCATACTCAATCACTAAGTTTTGACAGACTCTTTTCGACCCCACGGACTGTAGCCAGGCTCCTCTGTCCATGGGATCTCTTAGGCAAAAATACTGGACTGAGTCGCCATCTCCTTCTCCAGGATAATCTTCCCTACCCAGGGATCAAGCCTGCTTCTCCTGTGTCTCCTGCATGGGCAGGTTGATTCCTTACCATTGAGCCAGCAGGGAAACCCATGATATTTCCTCTTAGGGCTACACTTTTCCCTGCCTATCCGTCCCCTGGATTATACCACTATTGACTTGACTTAAATATTCCTTATTATTACTTAGATATTCTTCAGGAGGCTTATCTTGAGACCCGAGGTGGTGGTCCACATCACTTCTGGACACCACTGTGATACCCTACACCCACTACTGTTGTACCACTTGCCAGATTGCATTATAAAAATCTTACAAATGCCCATTTACCAGGACTATCCAAAAGCAGGGCCTGTGTCTGGGTCACGCTTATATCTCAGAAAAAATAGTTCCTGCCATATACTCAGTATCCATTTATATTTGCTGAGTTAATCAATGAATGAATAGTTGAATGGATGGCCTGATCTTGCTGGGTGGTTCTGAATGATCTCTACTAACAGAAATTCTCATGCTTGAAGGAGTCTAAATATTTCATTTCTCATCGAGATATTCTGCTTTATGAGGTAATTTGTTTATTTTGACATGTTGTGGATACCACCTGAAAATTGTTCTAGAAACTAAAAATTAATTCTTTATACTATTGCAGGATTTGGTGTTGCACAGTAATGTTGTGCCTTCTATAAAAACTGGTGTTAAAAACTACCTATTTTCACGTGGAAATCATCATAAAGCTTTTAGTTGGGGTAACTTATATGCCACATGTACTTAATAAATCCTGGCTGAATGAGTGAAGAAGAAGTGAAGTGAAGTCACTCAGTCATGTCCGACTCTTCATGACCCCATGGACTATAGCCTACCCAGCTCCTCCTTTCATGGGATTCTCCAGGCAAGAGTACTGGAGTGGGTTGCCATTTCCTTCTCCAGGGGATCTTCCCGACCCAGGGATCAAACCTGGGTCTCCTGCATTCCAGGCAGATGCTTTAACCTCTGAGCCACCAGTGAAGCCCTTGAATGAGTGAAAGCATAAAATAAATATTGCTCAGGAAAACACTTTGCTACTAAAATCAGCATACATCCGTGAAGTCCTCATTTATAGATCAAGAAAACTGATCAGGGACTTCCATACTGCCATGGCAGGGGACACATATTCAATTCCTGGTTGGGGAATGAAGATCCTGTGTGCCACGTGGCTGAAAAGAAAAAAAGAAAAATGAACAAATTGAGACAAATTTCTAAGTCTAGTTTGAAAATTATTAACCAAACAGATACTCAAGGGCTTGATTTACATGACTTATTTGACTTAGCTAGTATAATGTAGTTTTTAAAATTATTTTTATGTTTGTATGTGTGTGTTATAGTAAATATGTGCTATATGCTTATTCACCTCAGTTGTGTCTGACTGTGACACAATGGACTGTAACTTGCCAGGGTTCTCTGTCCACGGGCTTCTCCAGGCAAGAACACTGGTTGCCGTGCCCTCCTCCAGGGGATCTTCCCAACACAGGGATCAAACCCATGCCTCCTGTGGCTCCTACCTTGCATAGCAAATATACAATGCCTTAATTACAGTTTTCAATTATTCTAAATTTTTGTCTACTAGCTGCTTTGGTGGTTAGGTAGACAGGTAAAGAATTAGGTTGTGGTCTTGCCCAGCTTAATGAATTGCTTGTTTCTCTGTTTCCTTTATCATTTCAAAAGGTGGAAGGAACAATGCAATCCTGAATACCATTTTGTCCTCTCTTCTTCAGACTCTTCTGTAAACATCGTAGAGTATTTGTTTTATGAATCACATTTCTGGCCTGCCCTTGAATCCTGAAATCCTCAAGAAAATCAGTTTAATAAAAGATGATTGAACTTTGTTGACATTCTGGAAGCCCCCATCATCATGACTCAAGAATTCAAATGATGCCAAAGCCAAATGAGTTTATCCTTAAGGGATTTGAATTAAATTTTCAGAGTTAGAGTGATGGATCAGTGCTTCCAATGAATATTCAGAACTGATTTCCTTTAGGATTGACTGGTTTGATCTCTTTGCAGTCCAAGGGACCCTCAATAGCCTTCTCCAAAACCACAATTGAAAAGTATCTATTCTTCTGCACTCACCTTTCTTTATAGTCCAACTCTCACATCCATACATGACTACTGGAAAAACCATACCTTTCACTAGACAGTCCTTTTTTGAAAAAGTAATGTCTCTGCTTTTTAATATGCTGTCTAGGTTGGTCATAATTTTCTTCCAAGGAGCAAGCGTCTTCTAATTTCACGGCTGCAGTCACCATCTGCAGTGACTTTGGAGTCCAAAAAATAAAATCTGTCTCTGATTCCACTGTTTCCCCATCTATTTGCCATAAAGTGATGGGACCAGATGTCATGTCTTAGTTATTTCAATGTTGAGTTTTAAGCCAGCTTTTTCACTCTCCTCTTTCACTTTCATCAAGAGGCTCTTTAGTTCTTCGCTTTTTGCCATAAGGATGGTGTCATCTGCATATCTGAGGTTATTGATATTTCTTCCAGCAATCTTGATTCCAGCTTCTGCTTTTTTCAGCCCAGCGTTTCTCATGATGTACTCTGCATATAAGTTAATTAAGCAGGGTGACAATATACAGCCTTGACATACTCCTTTCCCTATTTGGAACCAGTTTGTTGTTCCATGTCCAGTTCTAAGTGTTGCTTCCTGACCTGGATACAGATTTCTCAAGAGGCAGGTCAGGTGGTCTGGTATTCCCATCTCTTTCAGAATTTTCCACAGTTTTTTGTGATTCACACAGTCAAAGGCTTTGGTATAGTCAATAAGGCAGAAATAGATGTTTTTCTGGAACTCTCTCGCTTTTTTGATGATCCAGTGGATGTTGGCAATTTGATCTCTGGTTCCTCTGCCTTTTCTAAAATCAGCTTGAACATCTGGAAGTTCACGGTTCACATATTGTTGAAGCCTGGCTTGGAGAATTTTGAGCATTACTTTACTAGCATGTGAGATGAGTGAAATTGGGTGGTAATTTAAGCATTCTTTGGCATTGCCTTTCTTTGGGATTGGAATGAAAGCTGACCTTTTCCAGTCTTATGGCCACTGCTGAGTTTTCCAAATTTGCTGGCATATTGAGTGCCGCACTTTCACAGCATCATCTTTTAGGATTTGAAATAGTTCAAGTGGAATTCCATCACCTCTACTAGCTTTGTTCATAGTGATGCTTCCTAAGGCCCACTTGACTTCACATTCCAGGATGTCTGACTCTGGTGAGTGATCACACCATCATGATTATCTGGTTCATGAAGATTTTTTTTGTACAGTTATTCTGTGTATTCTTGACATCTCTTCTTAATATCTTCTGCTTCTGTTAGATCCATACCATTTCTGTCCTTTATCGAGCCCATCTTTGCATGAAATGTTCCCTTGGTATCTCTAATTTTCTTGAAGAGATCTCTAGTTTTTCCCATTCTATTGTTTTCCTCTATTTCTTTGCACTGATCACTGAGGAAGGCTTTCTTATCTCTCCTTGCTATTCATTGGAACTCTGCATTCAAATGGGTATATCTTTTCTTTTGTCATTTGCTTTTCACTTCTCTTCTTTTCTCAGCTATTTGTAAGGCCTCCTCAGACAAGCATTTTGCTTTTTTACACTTCTTTTTCTTGGGGATGGTCTTGATCCCTCTCTCCTATACAATATCATGAACCTCTGTCCGTAGTTCATCAGGAACTCTATCAGATCTAATCCCTTGAATCTATTTGTCAGTTCCACTGCATAATCATAAGGAATTTGACTTAGGTCATACCTGAATGGCCAGTGATTTTTCCCTACTTTCTTCAATTTAAGTCTGAATTTGGCAATAAGGAGTTCATGATTAGAGCCACAGTCAGCTCCTGGTCTTGTTTTTGCTGACTGTATAGAGCTTCTCCATCTTTGGCTGCAAAGAATATAATCAATCTGATTTCAGTATTGACCATCTGGTATTGTCCATGTGTAGAGTCTTCTCTTGTGTTGTTGGAAGAGGGTGTTTGTTATGACCAATGCATTTTATTGGCAAAACTCTACTGGTCTTGGCCCTGCTTCATTCTGTACTCCAAGGCCAAATTTGCCTGTTATTCCAGGTGTTTCTTGACTTCTACTTTTGCATTCCAGTCCCCCGTAATGAAAAGGACATCTCTTTGGGGTGTTAGTTCTAGAAGGACTTGTAAGTCATTCAACTTCAGCTTCTTCAACATCACTGGTCAGGGCATAGACTTGGATTTCTGTGATATTGAATGATTTGCCTTGGAAATGAACAGAGATCATTCTGTCATTTTTGAGATTTCATCCAAGTACTGCATTTCTTTGGAAGGAATGATGCTAAAGCTGAAAGTCCAGTACTTTGGCCACCTCATGCGAAGAGTTGACTCATTGGAAAAGACTCTGATGCCTGGAGGGATTGGGGGCGAGAGGAGAAGGGGATGACAGAGGATGAGATGGCTGGATGGCATCACTGACTTGATGGACATGAGTCTGAGTGAACTCTGGGAGTTGGTGATGGACAGGAAGGCCTGGCATGCTGTGATTCATGGGGTCGCAGAGTCGGACACAACTGAGTGACTGAACTGAACTGAACTGCATTTAGGACTCTTTTGTTGACTATGATGGCTACTCTATTTCTTCTAAGGGATTCTTGCTTGCAGTAGTAGATATAATGGTCATCTGAGTTAAATTCACCCATTCCAGTCCATTTTAGTTCGCTGATTCCTAAAATGTCAATGTTCACTCTTGACATATCATGTTTGACCACTTCCAGTTTGCCTTGATTCATAGACATTCCAGGTTCCTATGCCATATTGCTCTTTATAGCATCGGACCTTGCTTCCATCACCAGTCACATCCACAACTGGGTGTTGTTTTTGCTTTGACTGTGTCTCTTCATTCTTTCTGGAGTTATTTCTCCACTGATCTCCAGTAGCATATTGGGCGTCTACCGACCTGGGGAGTTCATCTTTCAATGTCTTATCTTTCTGCCTTTTCATACTGTTCATGGGGTTCTCAAGGCAAGAATACTGAAGTGGTTTGCCATTCCCTTCTCCAGTGGACCACATTTTGTCAGAACTCTCCACCATGGTCCATCAGTCTTGGGTGGCCTTACATGGCATTGCTCATAGTTTCAGTGAGTTAGACAAGGCTGGAGAAGGAAATGGCATCCCACTCCAGTACTCTTGCCTCGAAAATCCCATGGATGGAGGACCCTGGTAGGCTGCAGTCCATGGGGTCGCTAAGAGTCAGACACGACTGAGAAACTTCACTTTCACTTTTTACTTTCACGCACTGGAGAAGGAAATGGCAACCCACTCCAGTACTCTTGCCTCGAAAATCCCATGGATGGAGGACCCTGGTAGGCTGCAGTCCATGGGGTCGCTAAGAGTCAGACACGACTGAGAAACTTCACTTTCACTTTTTACTTTCACGCACTGGAGAAGGAAATGGCAACCCACTCCAGTATTCTTGCCTTGAGAATCCCAGGGACGGGGGAGCCTGGTGGGCTGCCATCTATGGGTCACACAGAGTCAGACACAACTGAAGCGACTTAGCAGCAGCAGCAGTGGTCCATGTGATCAGATTGGTTAGTTTCCTGTAATTGTGATTTTCACTCTGTCTGCCCTCTGATGCAGAAGGTTGAGAGACTTATGGAAGCTTCCTGATGGGAGAGACTGAGGGGAAACTGGGTCTTGTTCTGATGGGTGGGGCCATGCTCAGTAAACCTTTAATCCAGTTTTCTGTTAATGGGTGGAGCTGTGTTCCCTCTCTGTTATTTACCTGGGACCAAACTATGGTGGAGGTAATGAAGATAATGGCCACCTCCTGCAAAGGTGAATATTGACATCAACATCAATAGGAATTTTGCAAATAGGTTGCCTTTCGTACCCAGGAGGCATCATGTCCAGGCTATCTTTCTGTTTTCATTACTTCATGCCACAGACTCAAACTAAAGATTAAAAAAAAAAAAAATCAGTTGAATTTAGGATAAAGTGGCAGGTAAGTGACTGTGTCATACCCTACTAAAACTGAAGGAAGGAAATCATAAAGAAATGCTAAAGTCCAAACTATAGTTTAGCTTGAACACTAAAAAATCTGTTTCATCCCTTGTAAAGCCCAAGAGATATTTTTGTATCTTGTCAGATAGAAGTTAAAATTTATCTAATAAGTGTTTTATAGATTTGATATACCTTTCAAAATCAATGCTTTAAAAAATATTTTCAAAATTTGGGTCTCATGATATAAATAACAACTGATAATAAATTCTAATTATGTAAATTTTCTAATTATTAACTCTGCCCTGGTAATAAACCTGTGGACTAGTCAAGATATTTTTTCTGTTTCACAAAGAGACTGAGAATTAGACAGGAAAGTGAAGTGAGTGGACCAGAGTTATATAAGTATTTTCCCTCTTTCCACTGAGTCCAAAGAAATCTATTTTTTCTCTGGTTGACAGTCTGAAGTAAAGCAAAATACATCACTATTTTTGCCAATGTCATTTTAATTCTGTTTAGTGATAAGTTAAAATCACTTTGCTCTACAGAAGTAGGTTTCTATAAAGAGAAAATAGATGGTTTCTCTTGCTCAGAGATGGGAGAGCAGTGAGAATGAAACATTAATTCCTCTACCCTGAGTTCCATGAATGGAATAGTTGGCCCCTTAGCATTCAAATATGAACCCAGAAAACACGTCTTGCACATCCTAAGAAATCCTGGCCATGCTTCAGTGCACCCTAAATTGATATCGCTCAATCTTTATATTGTTCATTTTTTTTTTTTAATTTTTGGCCATATGCACAGCATGTGGGATGCTATTCCACAACCAAGAATGGAACCTGCCGCCCCTGCATTGGAAGGCAGAGTCTTAACCACTGGACCCAGGGGAAATCCCTATGTTGCTCATTCTTACTTGAGACTTTCATACCATTTGAAGTAAACATTTCCCAAATCGTTTTCTTTGTCTCACTTGATCAGTAACAAGCAGCAAGTGCTTCTAGTGTTCTACTTGGAAGGGAAAATGTATGTATTATTATTTTTAAATTATTCAGTTTGGGAAAATCTGATCCTTAGAGACATACTGTAAGTGTAAATAAGTATTCGAGAGAAGCCTCTCTCCTGTGTGCTCTGGTTTCCATGAGGAGGAATTTCTTTCCAACCCTTCACGCCTCTGTCGCAAAACTTATTCTCTCTGGAAGCAGACCCAGTTACCTGTCAGTGAGTAATATCTATAGGTCTTGGGTGGAGTTAATCTAACAAAAGCCGTAAGCATGGGAATTTTGGTCTCCTTCTCTTTATCCTACCCTAGATTGGCATGAGGCAATGATTTCCTTACCGATTAAAATCTGCCCTTGGACAAGTAGCCTAAGGTCTAAACTGGGTGAGCAAAGGAGATAAAAAGCTCATTTGATTCTGTCACTAAGCTGTATTCTTATCATTGAACTTACCAAGAATGAAGATGACATGTTTCCACATATGCTGGCTTTTTTTTTTTTCTTTTTTTGCTGGCTCTTAGCAGGAAGGAAGGGTGTTATCTAATGAACTTTCCCCCCAAACCCTCCAGGGAGTAAACTTTTCTCAAGTATTCAAAATCTAAGAAAACTGGGTTTAGAATGCAAGTCTATTTCAATAGACTGAATTTCAAGATGGCTGTCAAAGTTCCCACTTCTTGGAGTTCTCATTTTGTATATTCCCATCTTTGAGTATGAGTGGTGTAGTGAATAGTGTAGACTATTGCTCCTGTGATTATATTTCTAATAAACTGACTTTAAGTTCATTAAAAGAAGGTTATCCTGGTGGATCTAACTAATCAGGCATGCTTTCTGAAAGAAGATGAAGCTCCAAGAAATGTGCTGGTATTGGCTTGTAAAACAAACAAACAAAAAAAAGCTGTGTTGTAAACAGTCCATGGAGGTGCTGCATACTTAAAACCTGAGGGAAACCTCAAGGAGCTAAGAACAACCTCTGATCAACTGCCACCAAGAAAACCAAGACCTCAGTCCTACAACCAAAAAGGATTTAACTCTAAAAACAATCTGAATGAGTGCAGAAAAGGATCCCAAACTCCATATGGGATGTTAACTCGTCTGGCGGTTTGACTTCAGCCAGTGCCTAACAAATGATTGCTACTCAATAATTACCTTCGAATAAACAAGTGAATAAATAAATTATTATATCTAGGCAAGAATGAAAAGAACTGAATGGGGGAGGTTTGGGGGTATATTTGTACCACTTTTCTGTAAAAGAGTTAAGATTCACATATGACAAAATGATATCATCAATTAAGTCTAAGTGGTGAGTTTTTTTAAAAATATGCACAGTTTAATATCAAAATTTTAAAAACATACCTGTAACATTTTTTCTTATATTGGGTATTAAAGATTGCCACTTTCTTCCCAGTACTGTTAGAAAAAAAAAATCTTTAGGGAACCTACATTTTATTTCAAAGAAGGAAACTTCAGTGCACAAATCAAAGAATTGATATGAACTTTAAATACTATAGAATAAAACTTGAACTAATAGTTGAGCTACAGCTCTACTTACAAGCACAATAATCTCCTTTGTTGAAAAATTTCATTATCACATTGTTTGATAATTTTAAATGGATTTGTAGAAGCACTAATTAATTATAAGGGAGAGAGTAGGTGTACTTCAAAACAGTTAAATTGTCTACCTTTTGTGTAATTACATTTATTCTAATTTCATTTCTCTTGGAAGAAAACACAACAAATATAGCTGCAGGCTAGACAGCCATATTAAAAACTAGATAATCAGAGGTCCAAGACAGAGTTCCTGACCTCCATGATCTCATAGGATAGCAGGCAAGTCAGAGAAGTAAATCACTAATTGTAATACAGCATAATAACTGCCATCACAGAATAATTCGGAAGAGTACTGAACACATAGAAGAGGGTCTTCACAATCTGGGTGTATATGGAAGGCTTCCTGGAAGAGTTGATGCATAAGCTAGAGCACATTGGATAAGTGTTTGCCAAATAGGAAAATTATTGGGTTGAGGAGTTAGGGGTAGTGAGGGACTTTTTTCCATGCAGTGGTACAGTATCTGTAATGTTGCAATACACCATCAACTGAGGAATGAGGAGATGTGGTACATATATACAGTGGAATATTACTTGGGTATAAAAAGGAACAAATTTGAATCAATTATAGTGAGATGGATGATACTAGAGTCTGTCATGAAGGGTAAAGTAAGTCAGAAAGAGAAAAACGAATATCATATATTAACACATATACATGGAATCTAGAAAAATAGTACTGATGAACCTATTTACAAGGAAGGAATGGAGACACCAAGAGAATGGTCTTGGGGACACTGTAGGGGAAGGGGAGGGTGGGATGAATTGAGAAAGTAGCATTGATATATATACACTATCATGTGTAAAATAGGTAACTAGTGGGAAGCTGCTATATAAAAGAGGCAGCCCAGCCTGGGGCTCAAGAGGGATGGAATATATATGTATAAGTATGACTGATTCACATTGCTGTATGGCAGAAACCATCACAATATTGTAAAATAGTTATCCTCTAATTAAAGAACAGAATCATGGCATATTTGGAGAGTCTGTAGGGAAATAAGCTGTAATGTAAAGATCCATTTTGGAGATCAGGAGAAGAGAAGTCTGGAAATAGACAGGTACAAGACTATGAAACACCTGACACTGCGGAGATAATTCTGGACTTTGTCTCATAGATTGTGAGGAACTATTAAAAACTCTTAAGCAGTGGAGTGACATATTCAGATTAGGCGTAATTCAGATTAGAGACAATGGTGTAGAGCCAGGTCAAACTGGATGCAAAGAGAAGAGCAAAGAATCTATAAACAAGAGAGCAGATAAGGCTCCCCTAACCAATGACCCAGCCTGGGGTATGGAAAGAATATTCACTGAATACACATTTAGGCATAAAATTGAAAATATTTGTGGGTACCACTTTCAAGAGGAGACTGACAGTTTGACAAAATGGCCACAAATACTGCCTTCTCTGCATCTGGGTCCCTCCTCAGTATGGCTTTGTAGCTGCTTCCATCAGACTTTGGAGCCTCTTTTTCCACCCCTGGCATCTGGGCTGGCTTCAAGCCTTGCTTGGACCAAGAGAAGGAGGCACATATGACACTGTGCCACTTCCCAGCCTAGGCCTTCTCATTCTGGAAACGGTGTTAAACTCTGCTCCCTCCTGAAAATTTACTAAGCTATAGTGAGGCCAGTGTATTTAAAGACTTACATACTCATAGCCTCAGAGGGAGAAAAGGCATCAGAAATGACAAAAATATTAGGATTAAGTTAATTTTTTCTATCAAAATACCTAATAATACTAATATTAAACTGGAATACTATATTTGCAAAGTCTTTCTGCTCAGGATGGTGCCAATTAGCAGCTATTACCTGGAATTTAAAATGAGTTAAATTAGTTTAGAAAGGCAGTAACTTGGTCTAAATGGAAAATCATGATATGTAACTAAATCTTCTTCAGCTACACATATTAAAGCATTGATTTAGGGCACAATTTCCAAACATTAATTACTGATTTTTAAATAGTTGTTGACCATGGATGGACCTAGAGATTATCATGTTCAGTGAAGCAAGTTAGAGAAAGACAAATATCATATGATATCATTTACAAGTGGATCTAAAAAACTGATACAAATGAACTTATTTAGAATACAGAAAAAGACTCAACAGACAGAAAACAAATGTATGATTATCAAAGGGAGACAATGGGGAGAAATAAATTAAGAGTCTGTGATTAAAATATGCACACTACTATTAATATATATGGATTAATAGGAACAAGGACCTATTGTGTAACACAGAAAATGACATTCAATATCTTATAATAACCTATAATGTAAGATAATCTTTAAGAGAATACATAAATGTATAACTGAATCACTTTGCTGTACATCAGAAACTAATACAACATTGTAAATCAACTACATTTCAATAAAAATTCAAAAAGCAAAATAAAATAGCTGCTGATGTTACCTCAAAAGATTTGTGCCTCCTGGCTCTCTTATGGTCAGATGAGAGTTCCCAGGGTGAGTGACAAGCATGGGCAACATCCTGAGCAAATTGTAAGTTCATCATCAACTTTCTTGAGAAATAGAAATTTAGCAATTACTTTTTACTATGCACACACTTTAATCATTCTTTAACTCATTTCTGTTTTCAGGGCTTGGTATAGACATTTTTTAAATCACCAGAGAAATATGCAGTTTTTGCCTTGCAACATAGGATTAATTATAAAATCTCCATAATAGAACGTTTCAATATCTTTCCAAGCATTCTATGGCTGAATAGATTAGTATCTCTTCCCACATATATTTCATGGTCACCTAACCTATACTTTTTGGAGTTTTTCCACAGACCTGAACTCCCCAACAAATGGCAATCTGGCAACCATCTGCACAGATCATAGCTAAGGTCATAACATCACTGGATAGCACAACAAAGCTGGCAAAGGCAACATCTTCAAACACTTCTCCCAGTACCAGCAGAGTTAGCCTCCCATAATCTCATATCTGAATGTACTTTATCAGGAAGCAACCTCCTGTCTTAGAAAGAAAAGTGGTTGTTACACTGCATCTCGAAATGGTTGGGAAATGAGTTACTTCCAGTTATCTTTCTCTGCATGGAAATCTCAAAACCATATAATGTGGCAGCAGTTAGTCATACACAATGGAGGATCCACAAAACCCACCCCACCATATTTAAATGTAAGTTCTAATTAGAAAACAGCATTAAAAATGAAAAATTCAAGAAAATGTTATACAGATATGTCACCAGGACTACAGGCTCAAACCTGTACTGCTCTGGGTAAAGTGAGACATAAGATCTTCTATTTTGTGTGCCCCTTGCCTCCCACCCCATAGTCTATTCTCAGTTCTTGATCCATTAGCATGGAACAAGGACTTGGGCTCCAGTGGCAGGGAGCAGACCTAGGCAGAAAGTGCCACGAAAGCCACAGGGAGGAGAAGTATTTGTAACTTTCAAATTAGGCTTTCTGTCCCAGCAGCTGCAACCACTTTTCCTTTGGATATTAGTGTGTTGGTTCCATAGATTATAAGCCCTCAATTCCAAGCTACTCCAGGTAATATTTCAATGCACATAGAGTGTATAAGGAGAAGGCAATGGCACCCCACTCCAGTACTCTTGCCTGGAAAATCCCATGGACGGATGAGCCTGGTAGGTTCCAGTCCATGGGGTCGCTAAGAGTCAGGCATGACTGAGCGACTTCACTTTCACTTTTCACTTTCATGCATTGGGGAAGGAAATGGCAACCCACTCCAGTATTCTCGCCTGGAGAATGCCAGGGACAGAGGAGCCTGGTGGGCTGCCGTCTATGGGGTCGCACAGAGTCGGACACAACTGAAGCGACTTAGCAGCAGCAGCAGCAGAGTGTATAAAGACTCCATATGTTCAAAGACACATAAAAGGCATAGTCATTGTCCTGAGGCAGCTCTCAGTCTGCTCTCAGTGAAAGTGATAGATGGGGAAAGCATGGAAAATTTTATCCTCCTTTATTTCCTTCTTAATGTCTCTTCAGATTGGATAGCCCTGTGTTCTTCTCAATCTTCTCATCGCTTGAAGAACTATTTGTCCCCAGTGATGGCAGGAAGTTGCTCATCAGAATGACATAGAGACTGGGGACAGAGAACATGCTTAACTTGCAGAATGTGTGATTGGATTAATCAATTCTGTGAACTTTATAACAGAAGATGCTGTGCTTCCTGATGCCCAAGGATGCATTGAAAATTTCATGACTCACCTGTTTGCTCCTTTTACCATCAGTAGATATGATTCCCACAGAATCAGGATGTCATTCCAGAACCATGAATATGTGCCTTCAGAACTTTGCACTTTCATATCTACAACCTCCCTATCCCTCTTAAGGAAAGAAGATTGATTGATGCTATTCCTCAAAATAGCATCATATTTAACATGGATAAACAACAAGTTCCTACTGTAGAGCACAGGGAACCCTGCTCAATGTTATGTGGCAGCCTAAATAGGAGGAGAGTTTGGGGGAGGATGGATACATGTGTATGTATGGCTGAGACCCTTTGCTGTTCACCTCAAACTCTCACAACATTGTTAATCAGCTATACCTCAATACAGGCTTCCCAGGTGGCACTAGTAAAGAATCTGCCTGCCAGCTCAGGAGACATAAAAGACATGGGTTCAAGCCCTAGGTTGGGAAAATGCCATGGAGGAGGGCATGACAACCCACTGCAGTATTCTTGCCTGGAGAATCCCATGGACAGAAGAGCTTGACGGGCTTCAGTCCATAGGGTTGTAAAGAGTCAGACACGACTGAAGCAACTTAGCAGAGCACACACTCATACTCCAATAAAAAGTACAAAGTTTAAAAAAAAAGCAGTAACATCATTTCCTCTTTTCTTCAGTTCAGTTCAGTCACTCAGTCAAGTCCAACTCTTTGCGACCCCATGAACTGCAGCATGCCAGGCCTCCCTGTCCATCACCAACTCCCAGAGTTCACTCAAACTCATGTCCATCGAGTTGATGATGCCATTCAACCATCTCATCCTCCATCGTCCCCTTCTCCTCCTGCCTTCAATATTTCCCAGCATCAGAGTCTTTTCAAATGAGTCAGCTCTTCACATCAGGGGGCCAAAGTGTTGGAGTTTCAGCTTCAACATTAGTCCTTCCAATGAACACCCAGGATTGATCTCCTTTAGGATGGACTGGTTGGATCTCCTTGCAGTCCAAGGGACTCTCAAGCAGAAGATGAATGGATAAGAAAGCTGTGGTACATAAACACCATGGAGTATTACTCAGCCACTAAAAAGAATACATTTGAATCAGTTCTAATGAGGTAGATGAAACTGGAGCCTATTATACAGAGTCAAGTAAGCCAGAAAGAAAAACACCAATACAGTATACTAACACATATATATGGAATTTAGAAAGATGGTAACGACAACCCTGTATGCGAGACAGCAAAAGAGACACAGCAAAAGAACAGTCTTTTGGACTCAGTGGGCAAGGTGGGGGGGATGATTTGGGAGAATGGCATTAAAACATGTATAATATCATATAAGAAGCGAATCGCCAGTCCAGGTTTGATGCAGGATACAGGAAACTTGGGGCTGGTGCACTGGGATGACCCAGAGGGATGGTATGGGGAGGGAGGTGGGAGAGGGGTTCAGGATGGGGAACACATGTACACCCGTGGCAGATGCATGTTAATGTATGGCAAATACAATATTGTAAAGTAAATAATAATAATAATAATAAAGAACAAAAAGAGTCTTCTCCAACACCACAGTTCAAAAGCATCAATTCTTTTGTGCTCAGCTTTTTTTTAATAGTCCAACCCTCACATCTATACATGACCACTGGAAAAACCATAGCCTTGACTAGGCAGACCTTTGTTGACAAAGTAATGTCTCTGCTTTTTAATATGCTGTCTAGGTTGGTCATAACTTTCCTTCCAAGGAGTAAGCGTCTTCTAATTTCATGGCTGCAGTCACCATCTGCAGTGATTTTGGAGCCCCCCCCAAAATAAAGTCAGCCACTGTTTTCACTGTTTCCCCATCTATTTGCCATGAAGTGATGGGACCAGATGCCATGAACTTGGTTTTCTGAATGTTGAGCTTCAAGCCAACTTTTTCACTCTCCTCTTTCACTTTCATCAAGAGGCTCTTTAGTTCTTCACTTTCTGCCATAAGGGTGGTGTCATCTGCACATCTGAGGTTATTGATATTTCTCCCGGCAATCTTGATTCCATCTTGTGCTTCCTCCAGCCCAGCGTTTCTCATGATGTACTCTGCATAGAAGCTAAATAAGCAGGGTGACAATATACAGTCTTAATGGACTCCTTTTCCTATTTGGAACTCTTTTCTTATTCCCAACCAAAACTATCAGTTGCATCTTTTGGAAGAGACAGCTTCTATAATGAAAATTCAGGGAGCTTAGGAAGGGCATCCCTCCCACTTACCATGTATTTGCTATTGGGCCAATCCATTATCAAGGACTTCAACCCCTCATTCTACCATTAGAGATAAGTGTAAATCCAGTGCAATCCTCCTGGAAAGGAAATGATACAACAATATAAAATGACAGCAGCATCCTCATAGACAAGGTATTCACAGATAGTTGTGCTGAAGTGGATGAGTCTATAACTCATCTGAAGCCTGTTTTTACAAATGAGGAAACTGAGACTAGAGCAGCCTAAATGTGTCCAATGTACATAGTTAATTATGATTGGGATGTGGACTTGGATCTTCTGATTTCTCACCATTGTCCTTAGGGGAAGAAGATTATACTGTGAGTAGAATATATTGAGTACAAATGGATGCTAGAAAGGGGTCCCAGGAAGAGAAAGGGTAGAAAATAGGAAATATGATGATGCCAAGAAGTGTCCCCATTGTCTGAGACTAATTAAAGGGTCAGTATGATTCTGGGTTTGCTATTCAAACTGTAGAACTCAGGCCTGCCACCTCAGCCTCGTGGAGGAGCCTGTGGTTTCAAGCCCTACCAGAGATCTTCTGAATCAGTGTCTGTATTTTAACAAGATCGCCAGGTGATTCATGTATACATTAAAGTATGAGAAGCGCTGAACTAAGACACGGAAAGAGGTAAGGTACACAGGCAGCAACTCAGACCCACCCTGCACACTCTCCTCCGGCACTCTCCTCCTGCAGAAAACAGGACCAGTCTTTGGGCTAGCACAGCGTCTTATTATTTCAAGACCCCAATTCCCAGGTTTTTTTTTATGTAGATCTTGATTCCTCAAAGAGGGTAAAAGGAGAGTCATGATGCTTGAATATGAGGGAGGCCACCAAAATGTTCCTGAGAAGTTGGATAAAATGTCAAGGACTTTATGGGTAACCTAGATGTGTATGCCTATAACCTATGCCTATAACCTAGATCCACTTTCTTTTATTTTGTTTGATTGATCTGATGTGTTTTCTTTTGTTTGTCCATATCAAGTTACCATATCCAATTTGTGAAGCAAACTTGAAACTGTTTCACAGACCATCCCCTAAATGTCTTATTCTTCTTGATCTATGGTAATTTACATATAATCCTGTTTTATGGTTTTTTTAACTAAGCACTTTCATAAGGTAGCTGCCCTAACTGGATTATGAGTCTCTCAAAGGTAAAATTGTATGTTTTATTCATTAATATATTTGGCATCCTAACAATTAGTGCTTTTGATTTAATAGACAAACAATAATGAATGGTTTAAAATAAATGAAAGAATGGAAGCAGAATGAAGGAAAAATGAATAAATGAAGCAGAAAGTAAAGATTTCCATCTGGTTTCAGCTCAAATACTCTGCTGTTATTTATCTTGTAGTTTGACCTCATCACATGATCCAAGTTTCAGTTGATGATTCTGACAATAAAAATAACACTAAAGATAGGATCACAAAATTCAATGACTATTTCTTTATGATGAGAAAAAATAAAAATCTTTATTTTGCCCATAACTAATCCAGTCATTGAGTGCAGCACTTTCACAGCATCTTCTTTCAGGATTTTAAATAGCTCCACTGGAATTCCATCACCTCCACTAGCTTTGTTCATGGTGATGCTTTCTAAGGCCCACTTGACTTCACATTCCAGGATGTCTGGCTCTAGGTGAGTGATCACACCATCATGATTATCTGGGTCATGAAGATCTTTTTTGTACAGTTCTTCTGTGTATACTTGCCACCTCTTCTTAATATCTTCTGCTTCTGTTAGGTCCACACCATTTCTGTCCTTTATCGAGCCCATCTTTGCATGAAATGTTCCCTTGGTATCTCTAATTTTCTTGAAGAGATCTCTAGTCTTTCCCATTCTGTTGTTTTCTTCTATTTCTTTGCATTGATCGCTGAGGAAGGCTTTCTTATCTCTTCTTGCTATTCTTTGGAACTCTCCATTCAGATGCTTATATCTTTCCTTTTCTCCTTTGCTTTTCACTTCTCTTCTTTTCACAGCTATTTGTAAGGCCTCTCCAGACAGCCACTTTGCTTTTTTGCATTTCTTTTCCATGGGGATGGTCTTGATCCCTGTCTCCTGTACAATGTCACGAACCTCATTCCATAGCTCATCAGGCGCTCTATCTATCAGATCTAGGCCCTTAAATCTATTTCTCACTTCCACTGTATAATCATAAGGGATTTGATTTAGGTCATACCTGAATGGTCTAGTGGTTTTCTCCACTTTCTTCAATTTCAGTCTGAATTTGATAATAAGGAGTTCATGGTCTGAGCCACAGTCAGCTCCTGGTCTTGTTTTTGCTGACTGTACAGAGCTTCTCCATCTTTGGCTGCAAAGAATATAATCAATCTGATTTTGGTGTTGACCTTCTGGTGATGTCCATGTATAGAGTCTTCTCTTGTGTTGTTGGAAGAGGGTGTTTGCTATGACCAGTGCATATTCTTGGCAAAACTCTATTAGTCTTTGCCCTGCTTCATTCCGTATTCCAAGGCCAAATTTGCCTGTTACTCCAGGTGTTTCTTGACTTCCTACTTTTGCATTCCAGTTCCCTATAATGAAAAGGACATCTTTTTTGGGTGTTAGTTCTAAAAGGTCCTGTAGGTCTTCATAGAACCGTTCAACTTCAGCTTCTTCAGCATTACTGGTTGGGGCATAGACTTGGATTACTGTGATATTGAATGGTTTGCCTTGGAAACGAACAGAGATCATTCTGTCGTTTTTGAGATTGCATCTAAGTATTGCATTTCGGACTCTTTTGTTGACCATGATGGCTACTCCATTTCTTCTGAGGGATTCCTGCCCGCAGTAGTAGATATAATGGTCATCTGAGTTAAATTCACCCATTCCAGTCCATTTCAGTTCGCTGATTCCTAGAATGTCGACATTCAGTCTCGTCATCTCTTGTTTGACCACTTCCAATTTGCCTTGATTCGTGGAGCTGATATTCCAGGTTCCTATGGAATATTGCTCTTTACAGCATCGGTCCTTGCTTCTATCAACAGTCACATCCACAGCTCAGTATTGTTTTTGCTTTGGCTCCATCCCTTCATTCTTTCTGGAGTTATTTCTCCACTGATCTCCAGTAGCATATAGGGCACCTACTGATCTGGGGAGTTCCTCTTTCAGTATCCTATCATTTTGCCTTTTCATACTGTTCATGGGGTTCTCAAGGCAAGAATACTGAAGTGGTTTGCCATTCCCTTCTCCAGTGGGCCACATGGCCACAGGACTGGAAAAGGTCAGTTTTGATTCCAATCCCAAAGAAAGGCAATGCCAAAGAATGCTTAAATTACCACCCAATGGCACTCATCTCACATGCTAGAAAAGTAATGCTCAAAATTCTCCAAGTCAGGCTTCAGCAATACGTGAACCATGAACTTCCTGATGTTCAAGCTGGTTTTAGAAAAGGCAAAGGAACCAGAGATCAAGTTGCCAACATCTGCTGGGCCATCAAAAAAGCAAGAGAGTTCCAAAAAAACATCTATTTCTGCTTTATTGACTATGCCAAAGCCTTTGACTGTGTGGATCACAATAACTATGGAAAATTCTGAAAGAGATGGGAATACCAGACCACCCGACCTGCCTCTTGAGAAATCTGTATGCAGGTCAGGAAGCAACAGTTAGAACTGGACAGGGAACAACAGACTGGTTCAAATAGGAAAAGGAGTACATCAAGGCTGTGTATTATCACCCTGCTTATTTAACTTATATGCAGAGTACATCATGAGAAATGCTGGACTGGAAGAAACACAAGCTGGAATCAAGATTGCCAGGAGAAATATCAATAACCTCAGATATGCAGATGACACCACCCTTATGGCAGAAAGTGAAGAGGAACTAAAAAGCCTCTTGATGAAAGTGAAAGTGGAGAGTGAAAAAGTTGGCTTAAAGCTCAACATTCAGAAAACGAAGGTCATGGTATCTGGTCCCATCATTTCATGGGAAATAGATGGGGAAACAGTGGGAACAGTGTCAGACTTTATTGTTTTGGGCTCCAAAATCACTGCAGATGGTGACTGCAGCCATGAAATTAAAAGACGCTTACTCCTTGGAAGGAAAGTTATGACCAACCTAGATAGCATATTCAAAAGCAGAGACATTACTTTGCCAACAAAGGTTCGTCTAGTCAAGGCTATGGTTTTTCCTGTGGTCATGTATGGATGTGAGAGTTGGACTGTGAAGAAGGCTGAGCACCGAAGAATTGATGCTTTTGAACTGTGGTGTTGGAGAAGACCCTTGAGAGTCCCTTGGACTGCAAGGAGATGCAACCAGTCCATTCTGAATGAGATCAGCCCTGGGATTTCTTTGGAAGGAATGATGCTAAAGCTGAAACTCCAGTACTTTGGCCACCTCATGCGAAAAGTTGACTCATTGGAAAAGACTCTGATGCTGGGAGGGATTGGGTGCAGGAGGAGAAGGGGACGACAGAGGATGAGATGGCTGGATGGCATCACTGACTCGATAGACGTGAGTCTCAGTGAACTCCAGGAGTTGTGATGGACAGGGAGGCCTGGCGTGCTGCGGTTCATGGGGTCGCAAAGAGTCAGACACGACTGAGCGACTGAACTGAACTGAATCCAGTCATTCTCCTGAATCGTCATCATTGGGATTATCAGAGAAACAAATTAACTTAGTACCCTATACAGGAGACCTGGGTTTGATCCCTGGGTCAGGAAGGGAATGGCTACATACTCTAGTATTGTTGCCTGGAGAATTCCTTGAACAGAAGACCCTGGCAGGCTACAGTCCAATGGGTCACAAAGAGTCGGACATGACTGAAGAAACTGAGCATGCACACACCCTTCAATAAACATCTTGTACTCTTACCTCCATCTCAAGGTCTGCTTTCTAAAGAACTCTACTAGCACCCTGAGAGAGTGACCCTTGTTCTACTGAAGGCTGCTTGCCCTGTTGTTTTTCCAGGCTGATATAACTCATAGTCTGATCTCTCTAAGTTTTGTCAGTGATTGTCAGTAGCCTCTAGTGCATTAAGTCTCCTTTCAATTTCCCCAGATACAGTCCTTTGTCTGCCATGTTTTTCATCAGCCTCAGGCCTGGGAGTCCAACAAGGTAATTGGTAAAATACAGGCATGAAATATTCAAAGTCCCAATAAGTTCTCTCTCAAAGCATCATATATAAATTCTTAGGGAAGAACTCTGATTGGTCCAGCTTGGATCACATGTCCATCCCTAAGCCATCACTAAGAGGATAGAGTACCATGACTGATCAAACTCAGGATGCTGTGTGGTCCTATGGTTACAGGTGGGGAAGTACCACAATTACCAGCCTCAACACAGAGATATAAAATGGGGAAGAGGCAGTCCTCAAAGCAAGGTATGGTGGTGTGACCAGAAGAAAGAGGGAGTGGGATGGTGAACATATGAAAACCAGAAATATGTATTTCCTCACCACACATTCCCTGTTTTTAAGAAGCTCAATATTTTATTACCGAGTTATATATAAAGACATGATTACAGTAGAATACAGTAGGTGCTGGTGAAGGAGTAGTTCCTACAGAGAAGGAAAAGACTAAGTCTGGGAAGATGGTGAGGCAGGGTGTATAGGGCAGGAAGTAAGACAAAGCCATGTCTGAAAAGGTTTCACAAGGTCACATCTTAAAGAATGAATGACATCTTGGTAGAAAAAAAAGAGAGACAACCATCCAAAGGGAAGGAATGGGATATGCCAGGTCACTGAGGTATAAAACATCGTGGTGGAACACCCTTCTTCTCCTGAAGTCCCCATTGGAGCATTTCCATGGAGGTATGCTATTTCAGAATGCACTAGACACTAAACATCTGTAGCACTACTGTGCCTTTAGTCCCAAGATGCTTCCAGTTCATGGCAAGTAAGAATAAACTGTGCTTTAAGAGATCAGGCTGGTCTGTTGGCTTACCTATATTTTTATACCTATTTTTCTTTAATTTTATATTCACAGCTGCATTCACAGAAAAGATCAGGATTTTATCTGGGTAAAGGGGAGATAACATTTCCGTATTATGAAAGATTGGGGAGCATAAATTAAGTCATATTAGCAATTGTTAAACTTGTTAAGACTTTAAATATGTAATATAAACAGTCAATTATATATAATCAGTATACTATATGCATTGTTATCTTTGCATATGTGTACATGTAGGAACAAGCTGGAATCAAGATTACCAGGAGAAATATCAATAACCTCAGATAGGGAGGTGACACCACCCTTACGGCAGAAAGGGAAGAAAAACTAAAGAGCCTCTTGAGGAAAGTGAAACAGGAGAGTGAAAAAGTTGGCTTAAAGCTCAACATTCAGAAAACTAAGATCATGGCATCTGGTCCCATCACTTCATGGCAAATAGATGGGGAAACAGTGGAAACAGTAACAGACTTTATTTTGGGGGGCTCCAATATCACTGCAGATGGTGATTGCAGCCATGAAATTAGAAGATGCTTGCTCCTTGGAAGAAAGCTATGACCAACCTAGATAGCATATTCAAAAGCAGAGACATTACTTTATCAACAAAGGTCCATCTAGTCAAAGCTGTGGTTTTTCCAGTAGTCATGTATGGATGTGAGAGCTGGACTGTAAAGAAAGCTAAGCACCAAAGAATTGATGCCTTTGAACTGTGGTGTTGGAGAAGACTCTTGAGAGTCCCTTGGACAGCAAGGAGATCCAACCAGTGCATCCTAAAGGAAATAAGTCCTGAATACTCATTGGAAGGACTGATCCTGAAGCTGAAGCTCAAATATTTTGGCCACCTGATGCAAAGAACTGACTCATTGGAAAAGACCCTGATGCTGGGAAAGAATGAAGACTGGAGGAGGAGGGGATGACAGAGGATGAGATAGTTGGATGGTATCACCAACTCAATGGACATGAGTTTGAGTAAACTCCAGGAGTTGGCAATGGACAGGGAAGCCTGGCATGCTGCAGTCCATGGGGTCACAAAGAGTCGGACATGAATGAGCGACTGAACTGAACATGTAAGATTACCATATGTGAAGTTTATCAAATGAGTCCATTCATTCTGTGAAAAATGCCTTTTTAATACACATAAATTATGTGTGAAGTGAAGTGAAAGTCACTCAGTAGGGCCCAACTTTTTGCAACCCCATGGACTAAACAGTCCATGGAATTTTCCAGGCCAGAATACTGGAGTGGGTAGCCTTTCCCTTCTCCAGGGGATCTTTCCAGCCCAGGGATCGAACCCAGGTCTTTTGCATTGCAAATTATGTATATGTGTATGATACATATTCACGTGTATTATCACATGTTTTGTATATCATATATCACATATACTTACATATACTAAGAAGGCATTTTTCACACAATGGACAGACTCAAAAGTGAGCATTTTATATTATGCTGAATTCTGTGCTCCAACCATTTCAATTATAATACAGTCACAGTGTATACATTAAACATACACATTTTTTAAATTAAACATTTAGTTTTGCTCTGAGTGAAAATGAAGAGAAATATAAAACACAAAATCAGAAACTCTGCTCATTATTTTTTTGCATGTAATTTTCTTTGAATAATATAAGCCTCATTGGGATCAAATCTTAAACTCAATAAATAGAAGACACAAATCATGCCTGGCTCAGTCTGTTCAGTATCTACTAAATCACCAAAGAGGCTCAGATTGGCACTGCAGCCTTCTTATTTTTATTTTCCTAGAGATGCAGGAAGCCTGAAGGTTAAAGCACAAAATTGCTTCCACCAATCTCATGAATTTTGAAATGCTTCCTGCACGGTGCTGATTTCACATTGCAGAACCGGCCTTAACCCTGACTCTCCTGCTACCATGGCAACCTGTTGGTTCAGAATGAACTGAATTGTGGGATTATCACTAAGGGGGAGGGTGAGGAGAGTTCTGCTTTATTTATTAAGCCAGTTCACTGTGTAATACTTATGAATGGGAAGACCAAGAAAAATTAAATCTGTTGTTTCTTTTAAAGTCTATGTTATATATTTAAACACACCATGGCTATTAAATGTTCATATTAAGTCTATAGAGGTTAGTTTATCATTGTATCATCAGTGGGATGTAGAGAACAAATGAAATCAAAATTAAAGTCTTAATTATCTCATTGAAGATTCATTTTATAAAAGATGGGATTTGGGCAATGTGAAGAAAGGACAATAAATGAAATTAGAACTTGATCCTGTCAGTTTTCCCTGCCCATATCGGGTAACTTTAGCATGATTTGCAATGTTAAGCTTAAAATAAACCTGAAGTGTTGGTTCATACCACCCACAGACTTCTGAACATTCCAATTCCCAAGAAATGGCCTCAGTTAAATTGGAACCCATGACAGATGGAATCAGAACTTGTTGCCTCATCACAAATCACTTTCTCAAAATAGCAGCAGCATGAGAAATAAACCTGTTTGTAAATGGAGTAAAAGCCTTTCACAATGTGGTCTGTTTCTGTGGAAATATACATATCCTTTCTATCCTTCTCTACATAATGTCTAATACTAGGATTTACACATTGCAGATGGCTAATAATAGTTGTTGATAATTAATTGGGAAATTCTACCTTACATATTTCACAACTACTTTGTTCTCCCCATGGTAAAACCACTTCACCCACATTACTGATAAATCCTCGCAATAACCTTATAAGGTAAGTATAATCCCTACCTTAGATCCAGCTAGATTAAGTGCCTGCTCAAATAAATCACGAAGCTAGAATTTTAGTCAGTTTTGTTTTTTGTTTTGTTTCATTTATTATCTCCAAAGCCTCTTCTCCAAGTAAATGTTCCAATCCATCAGGTCAGAAGAACTTTCTGGAATTTAAGTCTGAAAGTCAAAGTCTTTGAGCTATGATACAGGAATTGATATGCCAGTCAACATTAGAAAGGCTAAGCTATTATGTGGTGGTCCAAATGCACCGTGTAATATATGAGTGAAAACTTAACTGTTTAAAATAGCAAACTCGTGAGTGTTTCTAGATTCTCAGAATTAGAAAATTGCCAGTTAAAAAGGGATACCAGTGTGGGGAGCTACAGTTGGGTTCAAACTCAAATTAAGGTAAATAGTAAACTAGATACTCTTTAAAGCATAAACCATGATACTATTCTGGGATTTCAGATGTTCTGAAAGCACCAAGGCTAAAGAAGCCCTGAGATGACCATGTGGGATGCACAGTAAGCACTTCTTTTTTCTATTAAACTGAGATGAGGTTATAAAAGGTACATATTTCATAAAGTACAAGATGGCAAAGAGGAAGTATGCTCGATTGTACCTTCTCATTTACTCAATGCATGTTTCCTGAGCAGCTCACAGGAAAGAGCCATGGGTTGGGCATTATAGAAGACACGGAGAGGGTATTCAGAGCAAGTTTCTGACTTCAAAGGGTTTATAATTTAACAGGTGAAACAGATCAAGATGAATAGCCATAGCTATGTAGCAAGACCAAGAAAAAAAAAATGTTGCAACAAAGGTAAAAGAAAATCCCTGTGAAAGCAAAGAAAAAGGAGCAATCAATGCACTCTTGATGGAGGTGGCAGCATGCACACTAAATGCTGAAAAATAACAAAATGTTAAAAGACTCCAGCAGGCTGAAGAAGCAAAAGCATTGACATATAAAGATGTGCTGGAGCAACAGAAGTACCAGTGTGGCTCTTACATCTCTATGTCTTAGCACAGATTTTAGAGCCCAACTTCACCAAGACCTTTCACCCCATCATCCAATGCTCCCGTGACATCCAAAGTCACAACAATGATAATGATTTAATAAAAGGCAATCAAGGGGGGAAAAGTCTGATAAAATAACAAGCCTCAAGGAGTAAACAATACATTTTGACTTGAAAAAGTCCTGAGACTAGAGAGCAGAGTAGAGGTAGGCATATGTAAATGATATGGAAATTACCTATAAATACACATGTGGCTTTGACCCTCCAGAAAAAAGAAAAAAAAAAAAAACTTGCTGATGATTGCTATAAAAACTCTTTAGAAGGTAGACACTGTCTGAACACTTGCAGACAAATTGTCATCTTTGTTCCAAATCAAAAGGCTTAAACTCTCCAAGAAAAACTCCTCTGGCTTTTCGGTCGCTGGTTTTCACCCTTCAGAAGTTCCCTGATCAAAGCCCATGGGACTTTCTAGCCTTCCAGCTGTCAAGAAGAATAGCAGCAGCATAAATGTCATTAGCTGAAGAGGCTACATATTTGGGTTGGTATAACTTATTATATATAAAGGACAGAAATTGTATGGACCTAACAGAAGCAGAAGATATTAAGAAGAGGTGGCAAGAATACACAGAAGAACTATACAAAAAAGATCTTCACAACCAAGATAATCATGATGGTGTGATCACTCACCTAGAGCCAGACATCCTGGAATGTGAAGTCAAGTGGGCCTTAAAAAGCATCACTAGGAACAAAGTTAGTGAAGGTGATGGAATTCCAGTTGAGCTATTTCAAATCCTGAAAGATGATTCTGTGAAAGTGCCAGCAAATTTGGAAAACTCAGCAGTGGCCACAGGACTGGAAAAGGTCAGTTTTCATTCCAATCCCAAAGAAAGGCAATGCCAAAGAATGCTCAAATTACTGCATGGTTGCACTCATCTCACAGGCTAGTAAAGTAATGCTCAAAATTCTCCAAGCCAGGCTTCAGCAATACATGAACCGTGAACTTCCAGATGTTCAAGGTAGTTTTAGAAAAGGCAGAGGAACCATAGATCAAATTGCCAACATCTGCTGGATCATCAAAAAAGCAAGAGAGTTCCAGAAAAACATATATTTCTGCTTTATTGACTATGGCAAAGCCTTGGACTGTGTTGATCAGAATAAACTGTGGAAGATTCTGAAAGAGATGGGAATACCAGACCACCTGACCTGCCTCTTGAGGAACCTGTACACAGGTCAGGAAGCAACAGTTAGAACTGGACATGGAACAACAGACTGGTTCCAAATAGGAAATGGAGTACGTCAAGGCTGTATATTGTCACCCTGCTTAATTAACTTCTATGCAGAGTACATCATGAGAAAGGCTGGGCTGGATAAAGCACAAGCTGGAATCAAGATTTCTGGGAGAAATCTCAATAACCTCAGATATGCAGATGACACCACCCTTATGGCAGAAAGGGAAGAAAAACTAAAGAGCCTCTTGATGAAAGTGAAAGAGAGAGAAAAAGTTGGCGTAAAACTCAACATTCAGAAAACGAAGATCATGGCATCCAGCCCCATCACTTCATGGCAAATAGAGGGGGAAACAGTGGAAACAGTGGCTGACTTTATTTTGGGGGTTCCAAAATCACTGCAGATGGTGACTGCAGCCATGAAATTAAAAGATGCTTACCCCTTGGAAGGAAAGTTATGACCAACCTAGATAGCATATTCAAAAGCAGAGACATTACTTTGCCAACAAAGGTCCATCTAGTTAAGGCTATGGTTTTTCCAGTGGTCATATATGGATGTGAGAGTTGGACTGTGAAGAAAGCTGAGCGCCAAAGAACTGATGCTTTTGAACAGTGGTGTTGGAGAAGACTCTTGAGAGTCCCTGGACTGCAAGGAGATCCAACCAGCCCATTCTAAAGGAGATCACTCCTGGGTGTTCATGGAAGGACTGATGCTGAAGCTGAAACTCCAATACCTTGGCCACCTGATGCAAATGACTCATTTGAACAGACCCTAATGCTGGAAATCTGAAGGCGGGAGGAGAAGGGGACGACAGAGGATGAGATGGTTGGATGGCATCATTGACTCAGTGGACATGAATCTGGGTAAACTCCAGGAGCTGGTGATGGACAGGGAGGCCTGGCATGCTGTGGTTCATGGGGTCACAAAGAGTTGGACACGACTGAGCGACTGAACTGAACTGAAATAAGGGGTGACTTGGAAATTTTGTATGAAGGGCATCATCAGCTTTGTCTTGAGTGCGTGCATGCACGCTCAGTCACTTTAGTCGTGTGTGACTCTTTGCGACCCTATGAACTGTAGCCCGCCAGGCTCCTGTGTCCAAAGGATTCTCCAGGCAAGGATACTAAGGTGGGTTGTTATGCCTTCTCCAGGGCAGCTTCGTCTTAACCGTCCTCAAAATGTGTAGGTTTGAGAGGCTGTGAGTGTTGAGGGGAGGGAAGGCTTGATAGATGGTGGTCTTGACAAAAGTACACGGATTTCTGGGCGGTCTGACTCCTGATGGAGGCACGGACTCCTACAAAGGGGAGTCCATAGTGCAGTCATAGTGCGCTCTTCCAGCAGCGGCCTGCAGAGGGCACTGGTGAGGAGGGCTCAAGCTACTTCTTGACTTCTGCTGAAAAGAGGCTTCCGGGCAAGAAAAAGGGCAATGTTTCCCTAATCTCAGTTTGTCATCCACTTCCTTGAAATATACTTAGAGCTTAATTTCTTATGCTAGTAAGCAGTGTACTGAAACACTTATGAAAAAATATCTTTGGATCAGAAATAAATACATCTGATGACTCAATAGCTGGGGAATATGGTGATGCTGCAAAAGGGCAAAGATGCTTGCTGACTGGTGTCTGAGAGAAGTCACGCAGAGTATATATATCCCAAATTAAAATATCTCCCCAACTGCTAATCATGGTGCCAGAAATGTCACAGTTAGAGAATCGGGGAATCTCAAGCATAACTGAGACTGAGAAAAAGCAACATGGTACCACAGAATGAATGCAGTATTTGGCATCCCACTGATCTGTGTGTAAACCCCAGCCCAGGGTCTCATCAGCTGTGTCATGTCAGTTAACTTGCTCTAATTTTCTAACCTCCCCGTAGATTATTCACACACCACGGGGAGGGCAAGTTTCTGTTGGGTGGAGACAGGTGTCAAGGTCACATTCCTGCTCAGGGAGACCATGGAAAGATTGTTGATTTAGGACACGAGGAGTGGCTGGCTGCATGAAACAGAAAACTGAAGAGAATGTTTAATGGGCAGATGACATATGTGGACATCTGCAAAGCATGGTGTATAAATATGCACTTAGACTTTAAGCCCCACAAATATCCTAGATCTCTGCATAATCTTCAATTCATAGTATTTCTCTGTGAGGTATTTGAATAAAGAGCACTTTTAGAAAGAGACACTGTAGAGACAATTCACCTCTAAGTTCTCTTCCACTTACAGATTCTAGAATTCATTGAGAGTGTATGATAATTGAACAGAAAAGAGTCTGGGCAAAGTTATAAAACAGGAAAATGAAAGTTCAGTGTTTTTCCAAAGGTATGCAGGACCCTCTTAGTGTATTTTGACCATTCAGGGATTTCCTCTCCACCCTCCCTTCCTCGTAGCTCAGATGGTAAAGAATCTGTCTGCAATGCAAGAGACCAGAATTTGATCTCTGGGTCAGAAAGATCCCCTCGAGAAGGAAATGGCAACCCACTCCAGTATTCTTGCCTGGAAAATCCCATGGACAGAGGAGCCTGGTGGGCTACAGTCAATGGGGTCGCGAAGAGTAGGACATGATATAGTGACTAAATCAGCACTCCCTCCCTCCCTCCCTCCCTCTCTCACACACACACACAGATGCCCTCTCATGGAAATGACCCACACTGAGATACATAAGCCTCTCACCACCCCACCACCAGTGCCCCAACCGTCAGCTGAAAGACCACTCCCAGAGAGGCAGTGCGGTGGAGTTAGGTTAGGAACACAGGCTTTGGCAACTCATGACACTGGGTGATTTGGGGGCAACTATTTAACCCTTTTGAGTTTTGCTTTTTCTGATGTAAAAGGGGATAATAAGAGGCCCTTGACAGTGATACAGCACAGACTGAATGGGGTAGAGTGTTTAGTCTTGTGCCCAGTGCACAATAAATATTCAATAAATAGTAACTATGATTTATTTCCTTGTTTTTTTATGAGCACTGTTGTTCTGTTGCTCTATATATTTTCTTGCTGCTGCTGTTGTTGATTCCCTGTTGATATGTCAGGATGCTGATAGCATCAACCCCTGAAGTAATGCACATTATAACAATTCTGTACAGCCTCACCCACTCTGGATTTTCTCCAGCCCACAGACACAGAGAGAAGGCAGCTGATGTATTCTCCACTGTGCCTGTGCCATTCACTTACCTAACAGTCAGTTTGGGGGTCCTTTGGCCCCTCTCACACCATACAAAAGAGTAGGAGTTTTGTCTTCAGGGGAGCAGGGTAAGCTGAAAATAGGCAGATTGTTTCCGAGTCTAGTTGTTTCCAATTGCCCTATGCCCATCTCTTCTTCAGTGCTTAAACTTCTTTTTAAGTTTTTTCAAAACTTAAATGTTTTTATTTACAAAAGTCAAGGGTAAAAGGTATAAATAGAAATTATTCCATAATCACGAAAAAACTAAAGGCAAGCTCTAGGTAGTGAGCTGCTAGAGGATATTGCATTCTACAAATGTATAATGTGATCGTGTATTTCCATTCATTATTTCTTACCTGGATTGATTGTGGAAGGAAATAATTTTCTCCTTTAGCTCCATATTGCTTGATCCACAGCCATTGTCTCTGGATTTCCAGAATGAATAACCCACAGTTGTCCAGAAATAACGTTTATTAAGCAACAATAAAACACACAATAGAAAAGGCCTTATAAGTAAAACTATATATTTATAATGCTTTATTTTTTTTTGCTCCAGTACTCCACAAAACACTACAGACAGTAACAAAATAATTCCGTAAATATTAAAAACTTTCAAGAGACTTGTAGGACACTCTTTATCATATGTGAGCATCAACAATGCCACGGCTATTAGATACACTATTAAACACTATCATAGATATCTTTCTTGAATTAGGGCTATGATTAATATTTTTACTCAGAAGTCATAACATTTACACATACCCATACACAAGAGAACAGTTCAGAGTAAGTGAAGCAGACACTCCAGTGAAATGGAATCATCTGCCTGTACAGCATTTAAAGGTATTACAGTGTTAACAAGAGAGAAGTCAACACACTAAAGAGAAATATTGGGGTTTGCTTGAGATGGGAGGGGTGAAAATAGGGCAATCAATGAAAGCTGCTTACATATTTTCCATTGCTCTCTTAGCAATGTGCTCCCTTCCCTTTTCTGCCTTTTCTTGGTTGAGGTATTCCAGCACTTTCACTAACAGATCTTCATCCAAGTACGGTCTGTTGGGAGTATCATCACTCTTCGGGGTCCCTACAGGGAGCCTTTTGCTTACTGAGGCCAGTTTGTCAGTCTCCTGAGAGCTGTGTTGACTCAAATGCTCTTTGAGGGCCTGCTCAATTTGGTTCTCATCCTGTCGATCATCTTCAGTTGAGCCTTGACTGGGAACTCGCTTCGCTGGGTTGGCATTCATGATCTCAGGGTATTTAACCAGCATCCTGGCCAAGTATTCTCCTAATTCTTGATCCTTGTCATTCAGGTTCTCATATGCCATCTGTCTATTTTCAACATCTGGCATCCAGACAGCTTTGGGGAGCTGGTTAGCTTTAGATCTTCCAGGACCATAGGGCAGTTTTGACAGAACTTTCTCTCGGTTATACTGATTGGGAAAATATGGAGGCTTTGGATTTGCAGCACTCTCCATCCCTAAAAGATTTAGAATGTCCTCCACACTGAGCCCCTCCGGTAGGGCCTCTGCCACAGCATGACCAGGTGCTTTGGGATAGCCATTCTTGGAGAGCATCTTATTTTGGAACAGATCTGGATGGTCTAAGTCAACCTCTGAGATGTCTTCAGGTTCAACAGGAATCTCAAGTTCCTGCTCTGGTTCCACTGGCTTCTCTCCAGTTTTGAGCATGTCAATCAAGTCTTCAGGGGGTATCTGTAAATTCCTTGAGATTTCAATCAGCTGATAAATAGATTGAGGATCAAGTGGTTTCTCAAAGAGCCTGGTTGCTCTTTCCCCAGTTTGCCCATTCTGGGACCTCCCATTTCCCGCAGCATTCACTAACCTTTTCAGATAGGTAATTACTTTGGAGACATCATCTGAGAGTTGGTCTTTACTCTCTTTCTGGAGATCTTCATCTTGGAGGCTCAGCTGCCCGGAACGCTTCATTTCATCATTGATTTGCTCAGTTTTGTCTGCATTCTCTTTGCTGTCTCTTACCTCTTCCTGGGTTTGACTCTCTATTTTTTCCTCTACTGGGTTCCAATCTTCTCCCCCAACCACATCTTCATAGGCAATGTTATTAGCCTTGTAGATATCATCTTCATCATCTGTGTAAAGTTTTTGCTCCTCATCAGCCCTCTCACGCTTCTGGCTGTTTGGTCCCGTCAGTTTCCCCAGTTCTTGGAAGACAGATTCCAAGGTAGCAAGATTTTGAGGAGTATATTGTTCCTCCACTATTTCATTTGTGCGTTTGAAGGGGTTGTCCCTGGAATTCTCTTCATACATAGGAGGGAATCTCATGTGCTTGAGCTTTCTCTCTGCCCACTGTTGAGTCTCATAATCATCAGGCATGCCCATTGGAAAGTTCTTTTCTGAATTCAAAGTATAAGGCCTGTTTTCCTTTGGGGCAGACTGGGGCTCATTTTCAGCCTGTCTCAAAGCTTCAGCTATTATCTTCATCCATTCATCTTCACTCAGGGAATCCCTCGAACTTTCTGGCAAGTCACCATTTTCTTTTTGCTGAAGGGGAACAGAAACACCTTGGTAGGGGTTGTAGTCTGGGCTGCTTTCTTCTTTGTGAGCTTGTTGTCGGAGCTTTTCTATGTACTCCAAAGCCCTGATCATTTCAGGACTGGGAAACCTTTGGACATTTTCCAATCTGAGATCTGGTTCCTTCTGAAGCAGCTGGTTTCTCTGAAATGAAGCAGCTTCAGCTTCAGAGAGGAGGAATATTAAAGGGATGAGAGACATGACTGCTCCAAGCCAGTGAGTCTTAGCTTCTGCCATGTTTGAAAGATTTCCTTAAAGCATAGAAAACATGAGTTAACACAAATGAAACTGACTATTTGACTCTATAGCAAAAAAAGTAATTAATCATTGAGGGGGAAAAAGAACATAGTATAGATTACTCCACATTAATTTAGGATGACTCTTTTTGAAAACTATAAATGTTTCATACACAATCTTCACAAGCTAACCACAGGAATCTTTAGCAAAATTGTTGCCCATTTTGCATCAAATTTATATGGCATTCTTTTGGTTAAAATAATAGCAAAAACACTATATGAGGTTTCTCAAGCATGATTTTTTAACTGATAAGACATGTTTTGTTTTAGTATACATTATTTCTGTTAAAGATTTTTCCAAGATGAGTTTTAGTTATTTGTACAGCATTTATATTGAAATCACTGGCAGAAAAATTAGATGGCTCAATTTAAAACATGCATGTACACACACATAGAGAGTTATATCCTTATCAAAAACCATGTGGTTTAATTACTGACTTATCCATCTAATTTGTTGTAGAAACACAACAAAGGTGACATTACTATATAAGATGAAGTTATATTCCATGTTAATGTTAATCATACTGAATTCTCTTGTGGATGAGTCTCATTCATACATATTTTCAGAAATAACTTGTCCTTTAGCCTGATACCAAATCATATTATTAATTTTGGAAGGTCTGTACCTTAATGACCTCCAGAATATGGGTCTTCTCAAGTCCAAGCTAGTTGGCAAACTTAACCAAGTTTTTTTATTTTTAATTTCCTCAAAGCAGTATTTATTTACTCAATGAATTCCAAAATATTGAATTTAGAAGTCTGGTATTTTATAATCATTCATCTTGATTGATGTAATAGCACACATGGTCCTATTAGGATACACAAACACAATAGTCAGAATTGCAAAAAAAAAAAAAAAAAATCCATGATATCCAGTGATACTTATTTCAGTGTAAATGTACCAATGTACCAAAATATAAACTGTTTTAAAACATCTGTGCCCCATATTTCTTCTAATAATTTTACTGTGACTGTCTTGTAAAATGAAATCATGATTATATTTTCCTCAGTCCTCAATAGATATAGTAAATAATAACAGATGCTACAGAGAGAACATAAGTTTTCTGAACCAGTCTATTTCTGAACTTGTAAGTGTTCAAATTCAGCTTGACTCTGTGTCTATTTGGGTGTGGACCTATGAAATCTCAAATGACTCATTCTGTTAGAAAATTTTAAAATAATCACTATGTAATTCCCAAGAAAAATGCATACAGTGTATTGAATTCTTCCATTTAAATTTTTTCATTCATTCTTTTTCTTCAAGGCCTTATAGTCTCTTGTATGAATTAGCAAGAGGATTAGTTTTTACATGTTTTACATTTGGCATTGCTAACATTGAAATCTATTTTAATATGTGCAATTTTGTTACAAATAAAGTAAAGGAATTTTATGTTTGCTCATGATATCTTAACTGAATTATGGTTTTGTGATATATAAGTTAAGTTATTGGATATCATTATCTGTTAGCTTAGACATCAATTGTAGAAAATATCATTGTTCACTAGATCATATTGGTATTTAAGTAATATTTTCAGTTTCTAGAATCTAAAAATGTTGTACTTACAGAAATTTCTTTAGTACAGACTTATTTATTAAAATGATTATTTAAATTAATTTTTAAAATATGCACTTACATTAATTTGGCTACTTAATTTACTGAAGGGAAAATATTTAAAGGCATGTCAGAGAAAACTTCTAAAATACTATGAATCAATATTTACTAGAGCAAATTGTATTTATAACTTATTAGGCTTAAATAAAAGTACATTATGTATTCTTCTTTATATTATTTCAGGATTAGTTTAGATTTGAAAATCAACTTTCCACATTGGCATTTGGACTAGCAATTTTAAGAATCTTAGTGAATGTATTTTCTTTGAAACCATTACCCTGAAGTATCCTTAACCCAGTTATATGCTAGGTTATATGCTGATCTTTTAAATCATTATTTTGTAGGTGAACTTTGCTGTGGTGTTGGGGTAGAATATTCAATGCAGTTATTTAAACCACAGGCCTACCAAGAGCTACTGTTTGGTCATTTACTCAGATTCAGTTTGGGTGACATAGTTATTGCCTTTGACTAAGACTCAAGGGATTTTTTTAGGTGAACTGGTAGCAGCTTATCTAAATAGTGAAGGTGGTTTTAACAGTTCTGATGTTCTATGTAGAGTTTGAACCAAAAAACCTTATAAGTTAAAATGTCTTTTCTATTGAAATTATACTAGAGCATTGACAAATGCAACTGGATTTATCAAATTTGAGCAATTCAATTAGTTAGGATAGAGGAAAAAGAAACACTTGTGCCATTCAAAATATTTAGCAAAATGTTGTACAACCTCTTTCAACCAAAGCATAATAATAAATAATTTATATGGTTATAAATGTTTCCTCATACATTTCAGTTATCTCTTTGTAATCCATGGTCATATCCAACCTAAAACCCAAGATAATATTTCCCCCTGAATAAACGAAGAAGCTCGTTCTAGTCTTACTTTGCTAGGACCAAAATTAGTAAACAATAATGTAAGCCCTTTCAGAGCATACCAATTGAGAAAATAATTTTATACAGTTAGTTAAATTTGAGCTCTTGCAAAGTAAATGTCAAAGAAAAAACAAGCAAATTGGTTACTTCTATCACCCGAACCTGTTTAACAGCCTTTGAATCATGGACACCTACTGTTAAGAATATTAAGTATATAAATTGTATCCCTGCCCTTGTATCTGGTCCTTAGGGGAAGAAACAATAAACTAAGGAAAGAAACAAAATGTCAGGCTTGGTTAACTTTACATTAATAATGTGTATTGACACAAATATCTTTAACTTTTTCATGTTCTTATATATGATTATCTAAATAACACAATGGTTAATAAATACCTGACAGCAAGCAGTGTAAATCACAGATGCAATCATGCATATATATGTACATATATACAGTGTCCTTAGGTTGCCAGATGAGCAGCAGGTTGCCGATCAGTTATTCTATAGATATAAGCTTGCCAAATGGTCTTTTTCTTCTTAGCTAGGAATTAAGGAGAGAATACGCAATTTAGAACTTTCCAGTAAGTAGAAGGGAAAAGCAGTCTTACCTCTTATTTATATGGCAGAGGAAGTCCACAGCATGTTCCTCCTGGTCCGCGGCTTGAGCTGCTCGGACCGTTTCAGCACCCGGACAGCTCCTCGGCTTATAGAGAGCCGCCGCGCCTGACTCCGCACTGCCACACTGACGTCACCCACTCAGCCACAAACCGGAGCACAGTCGAGCTTTTTCAAAGAACCCGAGAGAAAATAATCACTTTATAGATTTAAAAAAAAAAAAAAAAAAAAAAGTTGCATGCTTACGCCACCTGTCTTTCTGTGGCAAAAACTGCAGTTCCCTTTCTTTTAACAAAATCTTTGAGGCTTGAAATAAAATGCTCTGCACACTTTCCCTTAGAAAAATCCATCAGATAGACGTGGCTAATTGCAATATAATCTCATCTGTGTCCAAACAGCTTGTGATAAGGGTTTCCTGTTGCTATTGTCGTTTTGTCATCATTGTTAAAAGAAAGTTTTACAGATAAGGACTTTTTTCTTCAGTGGCCACAAAGAAATTACATTAACATTCCTCGATACGCTCCAAGAGGAACAGAATACACGTTATGAATATGAAGTCGTATTTCGTATCATAACCACAAGTAGCATTGTTTTTAAAACCATGTTTATTTGAATAAAAAAGTGTTCTCTTTTTTTATGTGAGTCGACCTCAAGTTAGGATTTTAGTCTACGGTTTCAATATAATTTTGAAGTATGTATTTCTAAGGACTCAGGTCTAATAGCTGATAATTCTATATGAATCTGTTGGCATCTTTTACAACATCTGATCTCAAAAAGGGAAGCTCAGAAGTTGAAAATACTTTCAATAAGAAAAAGAAAAAAAAATATTCGCTGTTTGAGGAAAGTGTGACACATATGCAACTGTAATTAGTTTGTAACTGAAAGGAAGTTATACTATAAATATTTTCTTCCTCCAGTTGAATCAGATGAATCGAATACATTCCATAAATGTGACCAATTCAAGGAATAATATAGTATTAATACTTAACTTCCAACCTCTCAGACTTGTAGTCATAATCATTGTTGTGCTTTACCAGGTAACCTGATTATATAGTTTATAATTTGTATAAGTCTAAATTTTTAACTTCATATCATTAAAGATATGATTTTCCTAAAAACCATATATTTTGAAATAAACTAAGCAAAAGAATCTTGCTATATAAAAGATACCTTTGTCTCTGTTAAATGAATAATTAGCCACTGATTTACTCATTCAGTAAGTTGTAATGCCTACTAAGTGCTAGATACAAAGATGAATAGTATCTACATGTATATATGCATATATATTTGTTAGGTTGGCCAAAAAGTTCATTTGGTCTTTCTATTAGATGTTATGGAACAACCTGAACAACCAAGCTTTTTGGGCAACCCAATATATATATTGGTCCAGAGGGGATAAGAGACAAACAGGTTATTTTTATTTTAGGATAAAAGACAACAGATTATTTTTATTTGATATAAATTGAAAAGCACTAAGAAAGATGTCAGCCAGCAGACACAATAGGGAGCATTGTTCAGTCTAGAAATCTTAGATGGGAAGGGTTCTGGGAAAAGAAGCTTGAGCTGAGGTTTCCATTATCAAGTTTTGCTTAATGATTTCTAACTATTCTAGGTAAACCACAATACTCTTTAACTCCTTGAGGAAACAGAAATAGTTTAAAACCTTAGGAAAAAAATAATCTTGAGAAAAGTAACCCTTGATTTTCTCTCTTTGATCTCCTGGTTAAGATATTTCATTCCTGATGACTGGTCATTTGTGGATTGACATGGAACTCATAGGCTTAGACTGGAGTCCTATGGCCAATTTACCTAATCTATTTATGCCTCATAGTGGGTTTTTAGCATCATTAAGGTTAAGTGCTAAGTTGATGAGACCTGAGTTAACAAATCTCATTTCTCAACTGCATCTCAAAAAAAATAAGTTCATTTGCAGGTATCTTTGTTAGCTTTGCACACATAACATTTTCTTAAATCCTGACAAAGATAAACCACTCTGAGTTTCACATAATTTACTTTCCAGTACTTCTGTGTGGCCAGTTGAACTAACCAATATCAACACAGCATCAGAAAATTCCACAAGATTACTCTTAAAGGGTTGACTTGATTCAATAGAGGTCTCAACAACCCTCAAGGAAGTCACTCTTGATCAGCTAGTGCATATATGTGAAACTAAACTTTCTGCAAGGATCAGAAGGTATAGTTCTTCTAAGATCCCATAGTCAAACTCTTTGCTGAGAATGTCTTTAATTGTCAAAAATCCATATAAAACCTCATTCAAAAACTCCAAGTAGAAGTGAGATATCAGGAGGCAACCAGTGGGATGGACTGGCTTTATCAGCTAAAGGTAGAGCATTGAGAGAGCAATGAGCCATTTGTGAGTAACTGAATTCCTTTCTACTATATAAAACCATGATAAACACCTACCATTTACTGAGTTCCATTATGTTCCAGGCACTGTGCTTGGAGTTTCGGCAATCTAATTTAACCCTTGTCAACTATAATAGGTAGCTCTATTTGTCTCCATTTTACAGTTGAAGAAACTGAAGCTCAGAAATAACTCAGTTGGCCACTGTTTCCTCTCTCATAATTGGTAGAGGTAAGTTTTGAAGTTAGCTCTTTCCAAAGGTATAGCCATAATAAATACCATGGTTTCAGCACTCTAGCTAGGTGATAGGAATACCGAAATGACTATGGCTTGGATCTAACAACGAAAGATCCAAGTCTAGAATACAATCACTTTGACAAAATTCTCAGGGGTTGTTCCAATTGTTTTTCCTGGTCACTGCTCAGGTGGTACAGCCCCAGACTCCTATTTGGGGCAGCAAACATGGAAAACAAGAGTCACCTCCTTGATGCTATGGGGCATATGTCTTCCAAATAAGAGAGTAGTTACTGAATTTGGAAAATTCTATTCAGTGGCCTGTGTTTTACGGATTTTTCAATGAGTTATACTTAATATATCTCTAAAAGTCATTAATTTTTTTGCCATTAGTTATTTGTTCTAAAGGGAACTATATTCTCTAATAGAAATCTATTTGGGAAAAAAAAGTTAAAATGCAATATACACAGAGAAAGCAAACTTCTTGTTGACTCTTTTGGAGCATGTATAATATAGTAAAGATAACCTATAAATCTTTTTATCACTAAGCTTGAGATAAGATAATTTTGAACATTCCTCACAAAATTTTAATTTTCTGTTAGCTCTAAATTGCCAATTATCATTGCCTCCAAGAAGCAAAGCTCTATATCTTGGACATTTTCAAAATAATCATGTACTGTATATGATAATGGTTTTTACTAAATTAGTTTGCATGCTCACCGTGGTGCTGTTAAGATCAAGCTAATCATTCACAACTTAAATTTAAGTAATTAGAAGGGACTTATTCCTTTTTATGATCAGATTTTTTTAAATCTTAGTCATTTTGTCCTTTCTTATTCAATTTCATATTTCATTTAGACCAGATTCTGAATTTTCCTATCATTTGCACATGCAATTCTCTACCTTAGTAATCCTTCAATTTGAAATGTCTCTTCCACTCCATTACACTTCTCATTTTGTTTCAATTTATATGAAAGCAATTAAGATCCAGAAGACCAATACATCTTCTTTCTTCTCTTTCTCTCCCCTCTTTCCCTCTTCCCCTTTTCCTCTAATTTCCTCCCTCATCCCTCTCTCCCAGAAAACAAGATTTTCATGGAGAATCCAGTCTGCAGCCTTATTTTATACAGTTCTTGGAGTTCTCACAGCAAGTTCACTGGAGTGGTTTGCTATTCCTTCCTCCAGGGGATCATGTTTTGTCAGAACTCTTCACTATTACCCGTCTGTCTTGGGTAGCCCTGCATGGCACGGCTCATAACTTCACTGAGTTAGGCAAGCCCCCTTGCCATTACAAGGCAATGATTCATGAAAGAGGGCAAACTCTGGGAGATGGTGAGGGACAGAGAAGCCTGGCTGATGTAATCCCTTGGGTCGCAGAGTCAGACATGATTTGGCAACTGAATTGCAACCAGTCTGCAGCATATGTGACCTGAGGTCCTCCAGCACTTGCTGAGGAACAGAGGTGGTCTGTACTGTCTTCCCTGAGCCCCTCAAGGCCTGGGATCCTTTTCACTGCTCATTTGTCCCCTGTTTTCCTCTCTTCCCTCCTTCCTGCTCTCCTTCTTTATACTTCTTATTGATGCTTTACCTCCCTGATGTGTTGCTTCCAAAATTTACCTAAACTCTTCTAATTATAGTACAATGTATTACAATAAGTTCTAATTTATTACAATTTATTTATTATTATACTTTGCTACAATAAATTACATTTTATTACAATAAAACAATAAATGTTCCTTCATGACATAAGATGACTTTAAAAAGAAAACTCACTATCAAAGAAGAGTAAAATGTTTTTCTACTTCCCTTGCAAAAGCAGAGCTTTTCAGAGA
Organism: Bubalus kerabau; assembly: GCF_029407905.1. Lineage (NCBI taxonomy): Eukaryota > Metazoa > Chordata > Mammalia > Artiodactyla > Bovidae > Bubalus > Bubalus kerabau. The sequence goes on from NC_073626.1 coordinate 165,889,634, forward strand.
ACATATAAATTGGAAACTTCATACTGTATAAATATTAATTTTGTAACTACTTAATACTATAACTACCTAGTTTTTCAGATGACATTCATTTGGACAATTTGACATTGACATTGAAGTTGCTCAGTCGTGTCCAACTCTTTGCGACCCCATGGACTGTAGCCTACTGGGCTCCTCCGTCCATGGAATTTTCCAGGCAAGAGTACTGGAGTGGGTTGCTGTTTCCTTCTCCAGGAGATCTTCCCAACCCAGGGATCGAACCCGGGTCTCCCACATTGTAGGCAGACGCTTTACCGTCTGAGCCACCAGGGAAGTCCCCATTTGGACAATGGCTGGCCAAAAATAAGTTGTGTTGAATTAACATTTTCTCATGCCTACTGTCAAGGCTTCAAACACTCCACTTTGGAAATTTTTATCCTCTCAAATTATCCTTATGCAAACAAACTGCCTTTATTTGTTAGAGCTTCAGGCACTGCCAGAAAATTATATTTAAAAAAATTTTTAAGAAAAAATTTTTTTCATTATAGGAGCACTTTCTTTTTTTCTACTGTTTCACTTATTTTGTAAAACATTTTCCTAGTACTTGAGTTAAAATTTTAAATTTCACATAAAGAAAACCAAACTACTTATAATTGCAGTATCTGTTTATTCTTTGTAACGTTTTTGCTCCTTTTAGCAATTACTGGTGGCCCCATATGGACTAGATAACATTTAAGATCCTTTCTAAGAACCCTTGAACCCAATACCTCTTTTCTTTTTGAAATGAAGATAATCTGTGAAACTACGTTTGCATTTGTCTACTAAGTACTAAAATATGATCTTTCTCATAAACCCTCAGTGAGAACCACTTACACCAAATAAATTTAGGCTTTCTTCTCCATTGCCTTTGGATTCTGAAGCCATCTGGTGCTCATAGGAAGAGAAAGTACCATTCTCTTAAATCTAATACCATGCATGTTTGAGCATCTGCTCCTTTAGTGGGCTTTGGGAGAACAAAGTTCATGTGCTAGAAGTTAATTACTTTGCCTAAAACAACCCTGTATGTCTTAATCTTTCAAATTTTCCTGCCACAATTGTTTTGTGAATCAACATTTTCAGTATTTCCATGCAAATGTTTTAATAAGGATATTTTCTGTTTGGAGACAACCCAACTACATACTCCTATGCCTCCTTTTAATAGGAAATCTAGAAAGATGTAGGAGAATCTTGAAGATCAAAGTTCAGCATCTTTACCAGGTGGCTCAGACGGTAAAGCATCTGCCTACAACGTGGGAGACCTGGGTTCAATCCCTGGATTGGGAAGATCTCCTGGAGAAGAAAATGGCAACCCACTCCAGTGTTCTTGCCTGGAAAATCCCATGGACAGAGGAGCCTGGTAGGCTACAGTCAATGGGGTCGCAAAGAGTCGGATACGACTAAGCGACTTTAGCATTTCAGGTCTGGGGCTCCCACTGACATACCAGATGACTTTCACAGTTCACTTAGCCTTTGCATGGATTTTAGAGAGCTGTTTTGATAAAATGAATATATTAGTTCTGGAGGTAGGGCACTTGCATATATAATATGAGGTAAGAGCTGAAAACCTAAAATGTTCTCCTTGAATCCAGCCATTGTGTCTGTGTTTCACATCACAGTCAATTTTTCTCTTGGATATTTTTGTCCAGAAATTAGCACACAAGTTGAAACATCTAACTACTTTGACCCTGAAGCTATCTAAACTGTAAGTGGGGGGGATATAAAATGCACGGCACAGCAGTGATTGTCAAAGTGTAGTCCAGATCAGCAATATTGGCATCACCTAGGTACCTCTTAGCAAAATATTCTCTCACGGACCACATATTTCTCCTAGTTAGTCCTTAACTACAGTTGTAATGCAGTATTCATTGTTACCACATATAACCTAGCCTGTCCTGACTGATACAACTATTGAAATCAACTGGTTTGGGACATCATTGTAACTTGAATGTCTATACCCTACTGTCATAGTCATACCCAGACAAAAATGATGAGACGAATTTGCAGTGGGGCTCTTGTCCTACTTCCTGGGATTCCTGTTCTCCAAGAAGCCAATCAGATGTATCTGGGAAAGATACATCTTTCCCAACGTATGGAGGCATATCCACAGCACTATCGCAAGTGATTTGATGCCAGATGTACACACAGCATCAAGTAACACTGAATTTCATAGTTTGAAATGTATCCCTTGCATAATGTCACAATTTTCTTGGTTACATTAAGAAGACAATTTCAGTTGGGGGCTAGTGTGTTTTTAACAGTTTTCTAACATTTGAAAATCTTCCTTTTTGGTCTCAGGCTTAGAGCTGTCTGTAAGTTGCTGGATCTACCAAGATTTGTTAACAACTTTGTATTTTTATTGCATTATGGTTTAGGTTGCCTCCTGTTTATGTAGGTGATAAAATTTTCAAATTGAGGCAGCGATACAGACCTCCTTATATTTAAGCTTAACAAAAGAAGCATTTACAGAACAAATTTTTCTATATTTTTTCTTTTCTAATATTTATTTTTTTATTTGGCGGTGCCAGGTCTTATTTGATCTTTGTTGTAGCATAAGGGATCTTTTTTAGTTGAAGCATGTAGGAATTTTTTTTTTTTTTTTTGGTTACAGCATATGGGATCTTTTTTTTTTTTTTTTGCCTTTTGTCCTAATAATTTCTTTTTTATATATATATTACTGTATTTGAATTTTATTTTATTTTTAAACTTTACATAACTGTATTAGTTTTGCCAAATATCAAAATGAATCCACCACAGGTATACATGTGTTCCCCATCCCGAACCCCCCTCCCTCCTCCCTCCCCATTCCATCCCTCTGGGTCGTCCCAGTGCACAAGCCCCAAGCATCCAGTATCGTGCATCGAACCTGGACTGGCAACTCGTTTCATACATGATATTTTACATGTTTCAATGCCATTCTCCCAAATCTTCCCACCCTCTCCCTCTCTCACAGAGTATCTTTAGTTGCAGCATGTAAACTTTTTAGTCGCAGCATGTGAATTTCCTTTTTTAGTTGTAGTATGTGAACTCTTATTTGGGGCATGTGGGATCTAGTTCCCCAATCTGGGTTTGAACCTGGGCACTCTGCACTGGGGGCATGGAGTATTAGCCACTGAACTTAAGGAAATCCCTATGTTTTCTTAAATATAGAAAACACATACTAAGAAAATAATAGTATTGATAATGCTTAAAGATAGCAGAAATAATTCTGTGATTGACAATTTTGGGGGGAAATTTTGTGTCACACTGTTGTTTAACCTTGTGCTGTGTGCTTATTGTTCAGTCGTGTCTAACTTTTTGTGACCTCATGGACTCTAGCCCACCTGGCTCCTCTGACCATGGAGATTCTCCAGGCAATAATACTGGAGTGGGATGCCATGCCCTCCTCCAGGGGATCTTCCCAATCCAGGGATCAAACCCAGGTCGCCTGCATTGCAGACGGATTCTTTACCATCTGAGCAACCATGGAAGAATAACCCTCAGTGAGATTTAATTCTCATTTTGGCACCCAGAACTACTGGCTATAAAGTCATATCCTCATCCTCCTCTTCCCATCTCCAAGAATGTTATATTCAATGACCAAAAAGAAAAAAAAAATCTTAATATAAAAAAATGTTTCGGTTCCACAGTCAAATTTGCCTAAGAAAAAATTCAACAGCAGCAGTTACAGGTGGCAGAAGATAGAATGCCGAGCTTCTGTCTAGCTGAGTGACCTCAGGCAAATCACTCAACCTCTCTGGGCCTCGGTTTCCTCATTTGTCAAGTGAGGGTCCTATTACCTCCGCTCCGGGCCTCAGACAGTTGCTGCAAGAATCCAGTTATATAACAGTTGCAGAAATGCCCTGGAAAGTTTGAAGTTTTCTGCAGCTGGGCTGCCTGATTAGTATTCATTTCCCAGCCCCTGAGAATTCACCGAGCTTGCCATACCTGAATTTTAAAACGGTAACCAAGCAAAAAAAAAGTCGTTTCCTTTGTATCAGTGTGATTAGAATTGATTTTCTGGACGCTGCTGCAAGGCAAATCATTTGCAACCTCGCCTCAATTAGAAGGAAGAGAAGAAACGCAAGTGTTTGCGTAAACGCTGGAAGCCAGTTCCGCTCTCCAGCCCGCGGAGGTGGGGTTTCTTCTGGGAGGCCGCTTCTGGCACAGGCTGCCTCGACTCCGGAGTGGCGTCAGACGGATGAATTGGAAGTCCAAACACACACGGCTATAGGGAATAAGACGTGAGTCATGGTTTGCTGGGGCTGAGAGGCAGCTATGAATGAAAGCGAACATTTCTTTTTAGGCCCGCGCCGCCGCCGCTCAGCCCAAGGCCAGGTTCACGGTTTAATCATCAGCATCTCCGCACAGCCCAGCACGAAGGGGCACAGTGGAGGCAATTTTCGCATTAAGCATTCATAAAGACGAGGCCGTTCGTTCCATTCATCCCCCGGCTCTGTCTTAATGAGCCTCGGGAACAAAGCTGAAGTGTCATGACACTTTGGTGCCTTTTCCTGATGGGCGGACTACAGGAGGCTGATGATAGAGAGCACAGCAGCAGCGTTTCAGAGGGCCCAGGGATGCAGGCACCACACGCAGCCCCCGAAATGACTGCCATCCCGAAGGCTTCCAGCCATCTTGGTGGCTAAGCCAGTGTCAGATTTCTGAGCGAAGGAGACTCCTTAAAGGCTATTGTTTCCTGACCTCAACTATGAAATCTCTAAATTGCCTCTGTCTCCCTAGTATCTAAGAACTGAAGTAGGATTTGGAGGTCTTTTAACAGCAGCCACCAAAAGGCAAGGAGATAAAAATCCCGTTTGTCTACTACAACCGTGGATTCCTTCCTTCCGAACTATGCTTCATTTGCTTCATTATTCTTCATCTTAGCCAAAAGTCAAGGATCTTTTATCTGTTAAAAGAAGGGAGAAATGGTTAATGGGCAAGTTCTGGTGCCAGGCTGCCCAGGTTTGAACACTGTCTCTGCCACTGACCAGTGTGGAGGTCTGATCAGGGTGTTTTCTTTGTGATTCTGCTTTCTCCTCCATAAAGTAGAAATCATTAGGCACTTTTAGGGTTTTGTGCACATTCAACCATAAGCAGGTATGAGGAGAGAGTAATACTTAGTAGTAGTAGTAATATAGTACTATTACTATTATTAATAGCAAATATTTACCAGGTATTTCCCTGGTGGCAGACATTGCACCAAGATTATAGAAGGTATCAAGGATAGAATGTGAATAAAATTCAGCAGTTGCCCATACACCCATGGAGTCTAGTGAGGAAAATGGCTTTTGGGGAAGACATCTGTATACAGAGCTAATTGTAATGGGCTGGGATAAACATATACACAAGGAGCAGTGGATGGAGAGAGACCACAGTTAGTCCTGCATAGGCAGGCTGGAGACTTCAGAGAGCAGGGAAACTTTGAACTTGTCTAAGATGGTTTCAAGCTGTGGGGGAAATAGATGCATTTGCTTCATCTCAACCTCCCAAGCAGCCTGCATCTTTACACAGAACCTTCTTCCATTGTCTACAGAGCAGTCTGGTCCCGTACCCTGCACATGGTCACGGGGTGCATGGCTATGCTGGAGCCTCATCTCTGGGTCCAGGGCCTCTCTCCTCATACCTGTGCTTCTTCAGAAGACATCCATTTCCAGGATTTAGCTGTGTCTTCCAAACACAAAGATAATAAACCCAGTTTAAAGAATGAGTCTATTTTAAGAATCAGAAAGGGATTTGCCAGAAGCCGAGATTTCTTCTGCTATCAGAATATCCTCTTCTTTGGGCCCTGGAATTATGATCTCATAGTTTTTATCAAATAGCCACAATAGAACACTGAGATAACCATTTTTCAGGAATTCTTCGATGAGAAAAGGAAAAGTACATACCATACATCAACATGTATGGCTCAGAATATGATGGATATAGTTACTGGTTGTAAATGACATCTACTCTGGAATTCATAGAATATAGCACAAGTTTTTTTTTTTTTTTTTCACAAAGTCAATCAAGTCCAATTCAATAATTTACTAGATGCCAAATTCTATGGATATTCCTATAACTGTAATAAAAGGAGCAGAAAGCCATGGAAACACACACAAAAAGATGAAATAGAAAAATGAACAGAGTAGTATAGTGAGAATAGTTAATGTTTATTGTTTACTACATGCCACACATTTGACGATGACTGTATCTTTACATTGCTAAGTTGCTAAGTCACTTCAGTCATGTCCAACTCTGTGCGACCCCATAGACGGCAGCCCACCAGGCTCCCCCGTCCCTGGGATCCTCCAGGCAAGAACACTGGAGTGGGTTGCCATTTCCTTCTCCATTGTATGAAAGCGAAAAGTGAAAGTGAAATCGCTCAGCTGTGTCTGACTTAGCGACCCCATGGACTCCAGCCTACCAGGCTCCTCCATCCATGGGATTTTCCAGGCAAGAGTACTGGAGTGGGTTGCCATTGCCTTCTCCGGTATCTTTACGTAGGAAATACTTTATGTCAAATTCTCCGAAATTGCCATTTTTAGATAAAAATTGTTGCATATGGACAATATTATGTGATTCAACTAATTTTGTTGAGGACAATGAGGTTCAGAGAGTGTCATGAACAGACACAAATGGCCTGTGGTCAGACAATCTGGGCTCTATTTCTGGCTTTACCACTCAATGTTTCCCATCCTTATAAGGACACTGGGAGGATTAAGTGGAAAGGCGTAATAAGTGCAGTTCCTGCAAATTATGAGATCTTAATACCCTTTTCTTCTATAATAACCAGCCCCTGCTTAAGGGAGAAAAAGAAAAGAGATAGGCTGACCTCCGTTTCCTAGGCAATCAAGGGACTCGGGGTGGATGGACTTTCCGGTACCCTGGACTGAACACCAAGTCTGGCCCTGTTTACCCCAGGTTCCAAATCTGGAAATATTTAAGAATGTAAGGTATCAGTTCAGCTCAAGACTAAATTAGAGCCAAGAAAAATCATCCTACATCAACCATGGACACCAGGGAACTGGACCAGAGAAAGGCTCTGAGTTAGAGGTTAAAGGAGCAGCCTTTGAAAGAGGGGTTTCCATGGTAAGTAGAACCTGGAGAAATCAATGAGCTCAAGGTCAGGAAACTGGAGACAGAGGCCTTTTGTTGAATTTCTGGAGAGTTGGAATGAGCCTGCCAGGTCTGATTAAAGCGAATGCTGAGAAGTTGACAAAAACTACTGGAATGGAGCATGAAAAGAACATAGAGAGTCATTTCAGTTCAGTTCAGCCACTCAGTCATGTTCAACTCTTTGCAACCCCACGGACTGTTGCATACCAGGCTTCCCTGTCCATCACCAAATCCCAGAACTTACTCAAACTCATGTCCATGGAATCAGTAATGCCATCCAACCATTTCATCCTCTGTCATCCCCTTCTCCTCCTGCTCTCAATCTTTCCCAGCATCAGGGTCTTTTCCAGTGAGTCAGTTTTCATACAGAGTAAGACATAGAGGGTAAGAGAACTAAAATTTTGAGCATCCCATTGGCGGTATCGCTGAGGGCAATTTCCCCAAAGCCATGGAAATGGAAAAGCTTTCTAAAGATTCTCACAAAGCCTCCTCTACTACTTCTATTTGCTGCCCTGGGGCAAACCATGAAGGAGAGCTGGCACCTGGCAATTATGCCGACTTGATAGGAACTCTCCAACCCCCCATCAGAATTGAGATTACAGTTTTCACCCTCATAGTCTCAGTATTTTATCCCACCCCCAAAATATGATGAGGTAAGTAAAACAAATTTAAGGTAAAGAATTTGGTGATCATCTTTTAAATAAGTAGAATCCCCACTGAACACATTTAAATCTAATTGGGCATTGTTGGCACTTGGTTTTGTATAATTGGACCTTACATAGGCTACATGGTGAATGTGTCTCCCTCGGACTCCCACTTCACCCCGTGAATCTGCTAGAAGCAATTCCCTCCTGCAAGAGCCATGATTACTCAGGGTTTCAAAACCCAGCAAGACGGATCAGATGTTCATCATGCTGTGCTTGTCCTCATCTCTCTTGTGATTACTTGTCACCATCAACACAAACCATAGCCACAGAGCATGGATTGTTAAGTTCTGTTGTTTTTTTTTTAAAGAAAAGGAAATAGTACTTGTTTGGGATCCCTACATCTTCCTTGGCAGCCCTGTCTCTCTCCATGACTGCAAGACCATGAGGACCAACCACACTGAAACTTGAGTTTCCTGAAGCCTTGCTCTCTGATGAAACCAATCTGTGAGAAAGACAGAAAATGTCATTTGAGTAAGCTTCCACTCATGCATTCATTCACTCATTTGCTCATTCATCAAATGTTTAGTAAACTGATTGAATCATTCAGGACCGAATGAGCTGTGTTCCCTGCCCTCTCATAGCTCAGAGCCTAGTAGGTGGCAGTGAGGGTGGGTTTATGGAGGTGGATGACAGAGACACATGCATAAGTCCTTGTGACCAAAAAAAGAAGAGAAAATACATTCTCAAGAGAGTCACAAAGAAAAGGCCAAGAAGCAGAAGTTATTAATTCTCCCCAAATTCAAGAAAGGAGTCATGAACACGATGGCATTTAAACAGGGCCTCAAAGAAATAAAGAAAGCTCATGCTAACATGAGCCACATACAGGGTGGGGAGAAAACAGGTCTGCAGGAAAAAATAGAATTTGGTTTGTCATGATGAAAGCTAACATTAATTAAATGTTTTCCTGTTACAGCCACAGGAAGATTTTTAAGATAACTTATAATACCTAATTCTTATAATAATCTTGTGAGACAGGTGTCCTTTTTTCTTACTTTACACAGAAGAAACATAATGGCAAAAATATCCAGCAACATTTCAAGCTCAGGCTTTTACTAAGGGAAGGAGCTGCCTGCCTCCTAACCACACCCCCAGACTGAAGGATGTTGCAGAGCAAGTCTAGAGTCTTGGTAGAGGACCCCATCCCCTGGAATGCCAGGTGGAAGGGCTTGGGCTTTTTTATTGTCCTACTTTCTAAGGACAGAAAGGAAATAAATGACAACACAGAGGAAAACAACTTGGGCAGCTGTGTAGAGAATTCATTTGCATTTTAATGAGAACGTTTACCACCTCCAGCCAGAGCTTTTAACTAAGGGAAGCTCAAATTCGAGGTGGGAGGGAGCCTAAGAGGTTAGAGACTTCCAGATGGAGCCTGAGTGGGAACAAGGTCAGCAGAAAGAGACTCACACGTCTAGCAAAGGTAGCTCTCCAGCAGAGAAGAATCCACCCCACCCCTTCTTATTCTATAAGGAGGGAGAAAATCTCTGTCATTTTATCCAAAGTCACAGAGGTAGATAGAGGGTGGCAGAACGGAGACCCAAACATTAGTCTTCTCTCTCCAAGTCCTATGTTCCTTCCATTGCATGACTCGTATTTAAGCTTCTCGATATTTCAACCAGGAAGAGCCCTCTAACAGGCTGCCTGAAGTTGAGCTTCCAAGCTCTGCCAGGTGCCTCCAGCCCAAGTGGCACATCCAGCCCCCGTGGCACCATGGTTCTTACAGCACAGGGAGGACTGTCAACTGCTCCCTTTTTCCCACCCCAGGCTACTTCAAGGTGCACTCCTCCACTGCCTGGGTGCCTCTTCCTCTCACCCATTCATGTTTTGTCTCCTAAGTTTCCCCATGGACTGTAGCCCACCAGGCTCCTCTGCCCATGGAATTTTCCAGGCAAGAATACTGGAGTGGTTTGCCATTCCCTACTCCAGGGGATCTTGCTGACCCAGGGATGGAACCCATGTCTCTTGCATCTCCTGCATTGGCAGGTGAATTCTTTGCACTACTAGCACCACCTGGGAAGCTCTTCTCCTAAGTTTGAAAGTGTGTATGCTAAGTTGCTTCAGTTGTGTCCAACTCTGTGTGACCCTATGGACTGTAACTGCCAGGTGTCTCTGTCTATGGGATTCTCCAAGCAAGAATACTGGAGTGGGGTCCCATGCCCTCCTCCAGTGGATCTTCCCAACCCAGGGATCAAACCCCTGACATCTCTTTCATTGGCAGGTGGGTTCTTTACCACTAGTGCCACGTGGGGAGCCCTCTCTTAAGTTTAGACCAAAGCAAATAATCTAGAAGTACCCATAGAAAAGTGAAATCCAGTTGAGATGGCAGGTGGACCAGATGCAGAAGATCAAGAATCTTCTGTATTTTAAAAACAGGACTCTTAGAAATGAGATATGAATCTCATGACCACTGTGGGACTTATCCTCTTACGACTTCACGATTGGACACACAAAGCTATTGACCTTTCACCTAATTGGTCCAAATTAGGTTTTGCATCTGATTGCATGCAAGCCTTGCTGATTTGTTATTTCTGTATTTGGCCACCTGATACAAAGAGCTGATTCACTGGGAAAAGACCCTGGTGCTGGGAAAGATAGAAGGCAAGAGAAGGGAATGACAGAGGATGTAATGGTTAGATGGCATCACAAACTCAATGGACATGAGTTTGAGCAAACTCTAGGAGATAGTTAAGGATAGGGAAGCCTGCTGTGCTGCAGTCCATAAAGTCACAAAGAGTCAGACATGACTGAGCGATTAAACAATAGGAAACACAGCCAGCTCTGTGCTCCTCTGCACACCACTCTTTCTTTCTTTAGTTGGAGTGTCTTAGGAGGAGAGAGTACTTCCTGACAGAGAAGCCACTTTTCATCAAGTCATTCAACATTTTGCAAATTTGACTCAAGCAACCCCAGTAGAATGCTCCTCTGTTTGCTGAAACAGCAGCCACATGGACTAAGAGAGGAAGACCAGAAGACCAGAAAGACAGCCAGGAGGGGCAAATGCAGGCATGATCAGTCAGTTGTCTGTCTAAGGAAGTTTCATCTGCTGGGTGAAGCGTAGGGAAAATCAGCGATACTCCATATCAGGAATGCAGCAATACTGATAATGACTGTAGTATTTAGAAGGAGAGAAACAGGATCCACTCACACAGAGGAGGACTCTGCTCATACCTAGGTCAAGTGTAAGAGACCAGCCAAGCAGGCAGGATGGGGGCTCTTGACCATCCCCTACTGAAACTCCTTGAATGGCTAGACACTGCTCTCAAATTAATATCCTGATTTCCAGCTCTGCTCAGCAGTTGCTGTTGACCCTGTCCCTCCTTACCTCTCAGGCTCCACCTCCTTTCACTCTAGTCTTACCTTTCTGCCACTCAGTCACACAGGGCTTTCTTCCACTCCAGGACCTTTGTACATGCCATGTCCTGAATGTGGAGCATGGCTCCTAAGCCCTCTTAATTAACTTCCATTCAAGGGAGCCATCTTTGATATCCAGGTTGAAATAGGTTCCCTTTTCACAGACTCACAAGGACCCCAATTTCCTATTGTATTGACTCTATTTTCTTAATTTCTGGCTTGAAGAAGTATAGTCAAACTCTCTGATTTCTTTTTTTTTTTTTTAAGAGTTTTTTAATGTGGCCATTTTTTAAGTCTTTATTGAATTTGTCACAATATTGCTTATGTTTGGGCTTTTTGGCAGCAAGGCATGTGGGATCTTAGTTCCCTGACCAGGGGTCAAACTCGCACCCCCTGTATTAGAAGGCAACGTCTTAATCACTGGACCACCAGGGAAGTCCCCCAAACTGGCTGTTGAATCAGCATTTTACGATAACACGCCCCACCCTGAGTGAGCCTCCGTAGCCATTTATCTCAGCACCCAGGCAACGTGAGGATGGTTAAATCATACATGAATGAGGTGCCAGAGCATGGGGGTTGCACTTTGCCAAGGAGAAAATCATAAGTAGTCAGAAACTTACTTTGTGTGTGTTTATGTTTTATTATTTATTTCTTATTGCCATATAATTGAGATAAACACTGCATAAGTTTAAAGTGTTGATTTGATATATTTATCTATCCCAGAGATTGCCACCGTAACATGAACAAACACCTTCTATCACATCACATAATTATCATTTCTTTTTTTGTGGTGAGAACATGTAAGATCTAGTCTTTCAGCAACTTTGAATAGGTAACAGAATTTACTTTTAAGATTTGTCTGAAAGAAGGCATCTGTGTTTTCAGGAAGCCCTGAGGGCATTGCAGAGCGTTTCTGGAAATACGTCCATTCCGTTAACACCCAAGGGCATTTAGGAACACAGTCTGAGTGATGGTTGACATAGCTGTAACTGTAAAATAACAGCTCGGATAGCCAACACCCAGAGCTTAATCACAGGATGCGCGTGTTGCCTTCCTTCTTGCTTTCCCTTTAAAATGCGTCACGGAGGCTAAACGTACATCCTGAGCGTTTCTTTGGAAACCCCTGCTCTGCTTTCTGACACAGCATGTCCAATTAGATGCCCAGCATCCAGCACCTCTGACCCCATCTGTGGGAGGAAGGCTCCCAAGCTCCGGCTTCTATTTCCAGCCTCGGAGAAGATGAGCCCAGGGAGGTGACGCATCCAAACACCTCGCCTGTTGTTTCCTAATTGACAGCCTGAAAACATCACATCAAATGATCCTCTCTCCAAACCCAATTAAGTAGCTTGCTTCTCCCAGAAGGCAAGTTTTTTTTTTTTGATAGTTCCCTTTATCCTCATTCTCCATTCCCATTCCTAACTCTGACCACTTCCCCAGAGGCAAGCACACTAATGTGTTTAATGCTTATCTTTCTTGCTTGTTTGTATTCTTACAAAATGGGCTTTATTGTACAGTATGTATGTATTTTTATGTACATTGTATTATTCACTGGTTTTTTTGCACTTTTTTTTCACTCATCACTGTGCGATTTAGTTACTATGCATGTATCTAATCTGTACATTATGAATGCCCACAGCTTACCTGGTCACTGACTCAGTGATAGAGCCTCTGCTTGCTTCCAACTCTCTATTATTGTGAACAGTGTTTTCGAAGGCATCCCTATGTGTATCCCCTTATATCTGAACATGTTCTTATTTTTCTAATGGCCAGATTGCTTTCCAGAGGCTTTAAAGAACTCCTCTATCTTCACATTCCCATCCTAGCCAAGCCTTTGGCATTTTCCAGCCTCCCACTTTTTGCCAAACTAATATGCATAAAGTGTTATCTCATTATTTTAATTTGCATTTTTGTGATTGCTAATGAGTCTGAGCAACCTTCCATATGTTTGATGGCTTTTTGGATTTCCTCTTCCGATTAAATTTTCTATTTATATCCTTTGCCTATTTTTCTTTTGTGTTTTCTGTCTTGTAAATATTCATCCCTTGTCAGTGTTAAACACTGCAACTCTCTTATCCCATTCTGCCATCTATTAACTTTGTCTATAGTGTTCTTTGATGAAATCCTTAATTTGGGTGTCCTTGAATTTAACATTTTTTTTATCCTAAGGTATTCATTCAAGGTTTTATTTTAAAAGATTTCCTTTACCCTGTGTAACAAAGATTTTTTTTTTTTACTCAATAGTTTTCCTATTTATGTTTAGGTCTTTAATCTCTTTAAAGTTCATCTTTGGTTGTGGTATTAGTAAAAATCCAGTTTTATTTTTCTCCATGTAAGGAGCCACCTTTCCCAATCTGACCTGCTAAACCATCTGTCTGTCAACTCCCCCATTGATTTATGGTGCCATATTTATTGTAGTATACAACATTCTGTATATTTGCAGGACTCTTTCTCACCTTTTCATCGTATTTCACTAGTGTATATATTTGTTCTTGAGCATATGCCATACTTTTTCATTGTAATAGTTTTGTAGTACATTTTGATTTCTGGAAAGTCTAGTATGCCCTCAATATTTTAAAAGTTAACTTAGATATTCTTGGATCTTCCTTCAATGAAATAAATTTTAGAGATTTACCAAGTTCTTTTTAATGTACAACTAGAAAGTTGAATGATATTCATTAAATTTAAAGATTAATTTTTAGAGAATTTGCATCTTTACAGCCAAATAAATGGTTATTAATTTATTTATATAATTTTCGATGTATTTAGTTTCACAATTTTTGTGTCTTTGCACAAAGTTAATTCCTAAATGCTTTATGGGTTTGGTTGTTATTATAAGTGGTATTTAAATTTTCATTTTATTATATTTGGTACTAGTATAGCAGCAGCATAGAAAAACTTGATTGCTATTTGCAATTTAATTTTATATGCTTAAACTTACTGAATCCCTTTGTTAGTTCAAAGAGTTTGTATGCTGATGTGATTGCACTGTTTTAGATTAGTGTATGTCGTCTGCAAATAACAATAGCTTTTTTTTGTTTTCCTAAGACCTTATATCACTTTCATATGGGCCAGGACCTTCAGTATTGTGAAAACAAGGGCTGGTATAAAGATCTTTCTTTGTCTTTTCTGATCTTAGATGTAATACATTATAGTTTCTGTATTACATATATTTGCCAAAGGTTTGGGGGACATAAAGTTTAATCAAGTTAAGAAAATCACTTTCTTCTTTTAGTATCTGTTCATCTTTTATTTCCCATAGTAATCTCATTCATTTTTTTAAAACTATTTACTTTATGTTGGAGTATAGCTGATTAACAATGTTGTGATAGTTTCAGGTGGACAGTGAAGAGACTCGGTCATACATACACATGTACCCATTCTCCCCCAAACTCCCCTCCCATCTAGGTGGCTGCATAACATTGAGCAGAGTTCCCTATGCTGTACAGTAGGTCCTTGTTGGTTGTCCATTTTCAATATAAGAGTGTGTACACATTGATCCCAAATGCCCCAACTATCTCTTCCCCCATCATTTCCCCTGGGAACCATAAGTTTGTCCTCTAATTCTGTGAGTGTGTTTCTGTTTTGTAAGTAAGTTCATTTGTATCAAGGAAATTCCTTTCTATTCTACTCCCTTTTCGATGCCATGCTTCTTAGCTCATTTATTTTTAAATCTTTCATTTCTCATATTATCACATTATTGTTATCAGAGTGCATGGTCTGCTAGATATTGATCCTATAGAGTTTTCTCAAAGACACCATAGTAGTTGCTCTAGTCCTGCATCCACATCGGTGGTGTTTGGGAGGAAAAGTCAAGGTTTTAACTCAAAAAAATGACTTCCAATTAAGGACTCATTGATGGCTGATTGTGTCCAATGTTAATCTGAAATTGAAAGAGATTCAAGGGCTGTGTATAAAGCCATTTCCCCTCAGTCAAGAAACATAAACTTTCTATGGTGTCATGACTGAAGCACTGACAAAGTGGCAAATTTTAGTTCACAACACAATTGAGACATTTGGAGCCATTTAGATTTCAAAGGGAAAGTTCACCAACCATAACATAACAAGAAGGAGAAAGGTTACATGTACTTGAATGAAGCCTTAAGTGTATGGAAAGATTGTAACAGGAGAAGGGAAATAATAGAGGCTGAAGAACTCAGGCAATGATTGCTGTTGTTCAGTTGCTCAGTCGTGTCCGACTCTTGACAACCCAATGGACTGCAGCACACCAGGCTTCCCTGTCCATCACCAACTCCCGGAGCTTCCTCAAACTCATGTCCATTGAGTCGGTGATGCCATCCAACCATCTCAGCCTCTGTTGTCCCCTTCTCCTCCCGCCTTCAGTCTTTCCCAGCATCAGGGTCTTTTCCAATGAGTCAGTTCTTCCCATCAGGTGGCCAAAGTATTAGAGTTTCAGCTTCAACTTCAGTCCTTCCAATGAAGATTCAGGACTGACTTCCTTTAGGATGGACTGCTTGAATCTCCTTGCAGTCCAAGGGACTCTCAAGAGTCTTCTCCAAAACCACAGTTCAAAAGCATCAATTCTTCGGTGCTCAGCTTTCTTTATAATTCAACTCTCACATCCATACATGACTACTGGAAAAACCATAGCTTTGACTAGACGGATCTTTGTTGGTAAAGTAATGTCTCTCCTTTCTAATATGCTGTCTAGGTTGGTCATAGTTTTTCTTCCAAGGAGCAAGCATCTTTTAATTTCATGGCTGCAGTCACCATCTGTCACTGCTTCCATTGTTTCCCCATCTATTTGCCATGAAGTGATGGGACAGGATGACAATGATTAGTATCTGGTATAAGGAAGGGATCTGACTAGAGCAGAAAATAGTTGGAAAAGTATGAAATAAGTTCAGATAGGCTTGGTGAGGCCAGAAAATGAAGAGTCTTAAAACTCAGCAGAGCAACTTAGTTTTAAAATGGTAAACACAAAAGGTATTTGATGGATTAATAAAAGGAGTGCTTTAAAATTACAATTTTCTAATTCTATTAGAAATATATATGCTCCCTTTATAGCATGAATCCACTCAATAGATATTACTGAAATCAGGTACTGATGGAGTAGATGTACTCATGCTGAAGTACAATAAATTGCTTATATCGTGCTCAAGGATTTTTGATTTGGCCATGCGTTTTACAAAATAGAACTTTCCATTTCTGCTGACCAGAAAATAAGCTTATTCATTAACCTCATTTTTTACTAACCTCTGGCTAAATTTTCCTAATCAGAACAGCTTATTAATCTGACTGGCAGATTAGCTGGCTGGAGTTATGGGTTCAGTTATGTTCCCCCAAATTCATATGTTGCAGTCCTAACCTCCCATACCTTAGAATGAGAACTTATTTGGAAAAAGAGCTACTGAGGATATAATTAGTTAAGATGAGGTCATACTGGAACAGAATCCATCCATAATCCATTATGATGACTGTACTTTAAAAGGGGCGAATTTGGAGACAGACATGTGCAGGGAGAAGGCTGTGTGAACATGAAGCAGAAATAAGGGTGATGCATTTATAAACCAAGGAACGCCAAAGACTGTCCTGAAACTAACAGAAAACTAGGAGGGAGGTATGGAGGAAACTTCATCGCAGCCTCAGAAGAAACCAACCTTGCTGACACCTTGATCTTAGACTCCAACCTTCATAACTGTGAGACAAATTTCTATTGTTTCTGCCATGCAGTTTGTGGTACTTTGTTACAGCAGCCCCAGCAAACTCATACAGTTGGTTCACAGATACACATTACCTTGGCTCTATCAGAAGGGCAAGAGTGAATCAGAACAGTAGAGCAGCAACACAGGGAGGAGGAGTGACAGTCTGGCTCCTTTGTGGGTCCTTGTAGAATTAGCTCCTTAAGAGATTTGTGTCAGAGTTTTTCATTTATTTTTTGACCATGCCACACATCACATGGGATCTTAGTTCCCCAAGCAGTGATTGAAGCCATGTCCCTGTGCTGGAAGTGCCGAGTCCTAACCACTGGACTGCCAGGGAAGTGCCAAAGAGATTCATGTTAGAATTTTAGTTGAGAAGTTCAAAATGTCTGGATAGGGCAATGTATCCTGGAGAACACGTTTTCTTCCCAACTCGTAGAGATAATAGCTGAAGAGAGTGATAATAGTAGAAGCTTTTTCAGAAGAAAAGCAAGGTATCTCCCAAAAGCAGGGTGCTTACAAGTACCCTGTTGCTCATGCAGCCAGCCCTAATACTCCACAGCTGAAGGACAAGGCCTTGGGCTGAAAAAAGGATGCCAGTGAAAAGGTTAGCTACCCAGGAATCAGACATCCTTAGCATCTGAGAGAATTCCCAGATAAGTGGAAGGCAGGCTTGGACAGGAGTCACACTAGTAAAACAAAGGGGATGAGTCATTTTCAACTTGGTTCATGGCATATGGGTTTGGGGCATTTGACTCAACTTGGCCAATCAGTGCTGAGCACTTGGCATTTTGATAAGAGTTTCAGTGAAGCAGGAGCAGTTAAGAGGTTTTCAAAGATGTGGAACAGAGTCCAGTGGCATCATGACAAATGTCTTATTTGGGAAGATACCAATGGTGGCTACCTACACTAACCAGTATGGTGAAGTGTCTCTGCCTTGATCTTATCTTCCCAACTCCCCTGGTTTTGCCAGTTTGCCAAGCCTGCCTCTATACTTCCAATTGCTGGACTTCTCACTGGCAGTACAGAGGTTAAAAATCCGCCTAGTCCGGGAAGATCCCACGTGCCACAGGGCAACTAAGCCTGCGTGCCACAACTACTAAGTCCAGGCTCTAGAGCCTGCGAACCACAACAAGAGAAGCCACCATGATGAGAAGCCCGTGCAACTCAATGAAGAGAAGCCGCCACTTGCCGCAACTAAAGAAAGTCCATGCACAGCAAGGAAGACTCAACACAGCCAAAAATACATAAATAAAAATTAAAGTAAAAAATAAGTATAATTCCCATTGTTCATCACTGCTTAAGTTAACCAGCATCTGGTATGTGTGGCTGGAAACCAAGAACACTGACTGGTAGAGTCACTCATCTATTCTGCCCATGTGGGCCCCCAGCATGTTTGGGGGCCATGAAACAGTGACCTTAAGTTTCTTCAGCCTCTGGGACCTTGGAGAGCTGCATCCCACTGCTATGCTCTCTCAGCACCTTTTGCATGCCTCTAATGTGCCACCCATGACCCTCCATCTGCTTTTCTGCCTGCCCAGCATGATCCTGGGCGCTTTCAAAATTAAGAAAGGGAATTCCCTGGTGGTCCAGTGGCTAAGAACCCAAAGTCCCAATGCAGGGGAGTTAGGTTTGATCCCTGGTCAGGGACCTAGATCACATATGGCCCAACTAAAGATCTTGCATGCCACAACCAAGACCAGCTAAATAAATTAATTAATTAAAAAAAAGAGAGATCAGTAATATTTGGCTTTGGCGTTTCAGATTCTATCTCACTGTGCATGCTAAGCCATTTCAGTCTTGTCCGAGTCTTTGTGACTCTATGGACTGTAGCCCGCCAGGCTCCCTGTCCATGGGATTCTCCAGGCAAGAATACTGGAATGGGTTGCTGTGCCCTTCTCCAGGGGATCTTCCAGACCCAAGGGATCAAACTCGGGTTTCTTACGTCTCTTGCACTGGCAGGCAGGTTCTTTACCACTAGTGCCACCTGGGAAGCTCAGTCTCACTAGCACCTGGTACACTTTTTTTTTTTTTTTACATACTTTTTTGCAGAGTTATCTCCTATCTCCCTTAACCTCTTCCTCATTTTTGAGGATTTGAGAATAATATGGCTCCCAGAGGAAATGGAGGAACAGTGTATGAAATAGAACCGGGGATCTTTTGGATTCCTTTAGGTGCTCAGATGCCATACTTTTGAGATGGCCTGAGACTCTAGTCCTATCCACTCTTGGATTAGTTCTCCTCCCTCTAGGTGAACACTCTGCTACCTTCATTTTTGTACCAGAACCACCATTTCTGTAAGTCTTCCAACAAGTAATTGAAAGTTGAATGAATTCTAATCTAACCATTTTTAATTTTTTTTTTTTTTTACTAATTAACCAGACTCTCCTAAGGCAGTATTAGGCCTGCTAAGACTCCTGCTAATACCTCCTCAAGCATTCTAAATCATGAGATTACACAAAGGGCCCTTCCCCCAACTCTTGCTGGACATCTACTTCTCTAATTTCTTTCTGGTTCCTGGAAACTCCATCTCCAGCAGGCAATATTACTTAATTAACAATATTTGTCTACAAGCTTTAAGTAAGATTTTCTAATTGCAACAGTTTCACATCACTTTTGTTCATGTTGATAAGTTATTTAAACATCATGAATAATTCAGATTGAGGTTTTGAATTGTTAATCAGAATAATGATAGCTGCAGTTCAACAACTTCACTGGCAGTGACTTTGAAAAAGGCCCTGAAACCATTTCCTTCAACAGCCTGAGGCTCTGCTCTCAAAGCAAAACAAGAAATTGCCAAAATTGCCAAATAGTGACTATGTTTGTGTTAACTTTGGACATAGTAATACAATGCAGACTGATATCACTCCATGGCTACATTTCACAATTGCAAATATCACTGCATTCTCTGTCACATTGATTTGCAATCTCTCTATTAGTAGCGTACCCTAAAAGACAGAAATGGTATGGCCCTAACAGAAGCAGAAGATATTAAGAAGAGGTGGCAAGAATACACAGAAGAACTATGCAAAAAAAGATCTTCATGACCCAGATAATCACCTAGAATCAAATATCCTGGACTGCAAAGCCAAGCAGGCCTTAGGAAGCATCACTAGGAACAAAGTTAGTGAAGGTGATGGAATTCCAGCTGAACTATTTCAGATCCTAAGACATGATGCTGTGAAAGTACTGCACTCAATATGCCAGCAAATTTGGAAAACTCAGCAGTGGCCACAGGCCTGGAAAACGTCAGTTTTCATTCCAATCCCAAAGGGCAATGCCAAAGAATGTTCAAACTATTGCACAATCGCACTCATTTCACATGGTAGCAAAGTAATACTCAAAATTCTCCAAGTGAGGCTTCAACAATACGTCAACAGAGAACTCCCAGTTGTTCAAGCTGGATTTAGAAAAGGCAGAAGAACTAGAGATCAAATTGCCAACATCTGTTGGATCATAGAAAAAGCAAGTAAGTAAGTAATTAAGTGTTAGTCGCTCAGTCGTGCCTGACTCTTTGCAACCCCATGGACTGCAGCCCACCTGGCTCCTGTGTCCATGAGACTTTCCAGGCAAGGATACTGGAGTGGGTTGACATTTCCTTCTCCAGGGAATCTTCCCAACCCAGAGATCAAACCCGGGTCTCCTGTACTGCAGGTAGATTCTTTACCAAATGAGCTACAAGGGAAGTCCTAGAAGAAAAAAAAAAAAGCAAGAGAATACCAGAAAAAAACATCTATTTATGCTTCATTGACTATGCTAAAGTCTTTGTGTGGATCACAACAAACTGGAAAATTCTGAAAGAGATGGGAATACCAGACACCTGACCTGCCTCCTGAGAAATCTGTATGCAAATCAAGAAGCAACAGTTAGAACTAGACATGGAACAACCGACTGATTCCAAATTGGGAAAGAAGTCTGTCAAGGTGGTGTATTGTCACCCTACTTATTTAATTTATATGCAGAGTATATCATGCAAAATGCCAGGCTAGATGAAGCAGAAGTTGGATTCAAGATTGCTGGGAGAAATATCAACAACCTCAAATATGCAGGTGACACCACCCTTATGGCAGAAAGCTAAGACGAACTAAAGAGCCTCTTGATGAAAGTAAAAAAGGAGAGTGAAAAAGCTGGCTTAAAACTCAGCATGCAAAAAACTAAGATCATGGATCTGGTGCCATCACTTCATGGCAAATAGATGGGAACGATAGAAGCAGTGACAGACTTTATTTTCTTGGGCTCCAAAATCACTGCAGATGATGACTGCAGCCATGAAATTAAAAGACGCATAGACAGTGTATTAAAAAGCAGAGACATTACTTTGCTGACAAAGGTCCATAAGTCAAAGCTATGATTTTTCCAGTTGTCATGTAGGGATGTGAGAACTGGACCATAAAGGACATTGAACACTGAAGAATTGATGCTTTTGAACTGTGGTGTTTGAGAAGACTCTTAAGAGTCCCTTGGACAGCAAGGAGATCAAACCAGTCAATCCTAAATGAAATCAATCCAGAATATTCATTGGAAGGACTGATGCTGAGGCTGAAGCTCCACTACTTTGGCTACCTGATACGAAAAGCTGACTCACTGGAAAAGTCTCTGATGCTGGGAAAGATTGAAGGCGGGAGGAGAAGGGGAAGACAGAGGACAAGATAGTTGGATGTTATCACCTACTCAATGGACATGGGTTTGAGCAAGCTCCAGGAGATGGTGAAGGACAGGGAAGCCTGACGTGCTGCAGTCCTGGGTTTGCAAAGAGTCAGACACAACTGAGTGACTGAACAACAACTAAAAGACAATGGAAACACCCCTTTCTGCTTAAGGACTATCAAGTAAGCAGAATTTAGCAAGTGTCTCAATCTGAGAACAGTTAAAGATTGCTGTCTATACAGAATAGTCCTGGCCTCACCTGTACCCCTTGGCAGATGACTCACTTTCCAATCTGTTACACCAGGTTTCTGTTTTCAAAACAAGCCCTAGCTTGTGTGCCCAAGTGGCACCTGATAGATCCACTTGGATGTCCCATCATCGCAATGCACCCACAGTTTAACTGATTCCCTGTAGCTCAGGTTTTTATTTATTTATTTATTTATTTTTACCAAGTACTGTGTCTTGGTTAATGATGGGGAGACAGCAGGGTATAGTAGTTAAAAGCACATCAGTTAAAGTATTGGATTGGCCAATGAGTTCATTTGGGTTTTTTCCATAAGATGGTATGGAAAACCTGAACAAAATTTTTGGCCGACTTAATAATTCCCAGCTGTAAATCCTAACTCAGCACTTACAGCTACATAGCTTGAACAGTTCTTAAGCTCTCTGTGCTCCAGTTAACCTCATCTGTAAGATGAGCATGATAATACCAGCACTTATTTCATAGGATTAAATGAGTTAGCATTTCTAAAGCATTTAGACCAGCTCCTGGCCCATAACAGGCATTTTAAAAGTGCTAGTTAAAATGCCATCTCCCTCCATCCCATCAAATGGCCCTGGTAACTACCTTCCCTCCATCTTTTTTCACCTGTTTCATGTCCTGCCTTCCCCATGACTCTCTTCTTTATCACATCAGCACACAGTGGCCCCTCCCTTTCTCAGCTGCAAGTGGCACATGGAACTGATAGATAGAGTTCTGTTCCCTTATTGGTACATGTCTGCCATATTCATTATGACTGCCACCCATTTGTCATTCCTCCTGGGGTAGTTATTCTTGGGTGTTGGTGGACTTTGTTTCTCTTTTATTAATCACTGAAGATCAGGGCTTTCATAATTCCCAGCTGGCCCAGTGCTAAGCATGTAGTAAGCATTATATAACTGGCAATTATATGTTTTGGTAGGAATGAAAGAGAAAAAAGAACAAAGATTATGATAGAAAAACATAAGAAGCACTGAGCCTGAGAGAATAGGTCATGTTTCCTAGCCCTCTGCACTCTCAGATCATAACCTTCTTCACAGTTTAATTATTTGTTTAATGATTATATCCTCTGCTAGAATGTAAAACCTCCATAAAGGTGAAGGTCATGGGAATGCATTTCCACTGCTTCTAGGATTCTTAACTGTAACTGTGTGGCTATTACTTTGATAATGCCTCTGGTTATGGGCAGTTATGTTTATATGATACTGAATAGCCTGAATGTGAGGAGATTTTGTAATTTACTATTAATCACCAAAAGACTTCCCAGGTGGCACAGGTGGTAAAGAACCTGCCTGCAATGCAGGAGATGTAGGTTCAATCCCTGGGTCAGGAAGATCCCCTAGAGAAGGAAATGACAACTTACTCAAGTATTCTTGCCTGGGAAATCCCATGGGCAGAGGAGCCTGGCAGGCTACAGTCCATGGGGTCTCAAAGAGTCAGACAAAACTGAATACTGAAGGTGGTGGTATTAATCACCAAGTCATTGCGGTTAGATTTCTGCAAAGAAGAGAACTATTTACACAGGACTAATAAATGACTCTCGTCCTGTAGTTCAACTCCACAGATTTCTAATAGCCTAGATCTGAAATTCAGCATTAAGGAATTGACTGTTCCACCTTAACTTCACAAATGTATTTCTTTTCTGACACATAGGAGAAATCTATAAATTCAGTTCGCTGTTGAAACAAGAATGAAGAAAAAAACCTGAAATCATCAGAATTTACCATGTCACCAAGCACTATCTGTCTCTGCAGTTTACCCTGACAAGCATCTCATAGTTTGATGGGGCTAGAATAAGGTACTTTAAGAGTGATTGACATTTGTTTCCATTAATTTGTGGAACTAGAGAAATAAAAAATTTAATAACCACAAATTACTCTTGTGACATTTTATCTGTTTTAAGTATTTGAGCAGATTGGCAGTGAATAGAATGTCCTATTTAAGTATATTCAATCTAAAACATCTCATTTGCCCTATAAAGAAAGACAACCATTAGTGAAAAGTTTATTTTTCAAAATTCAAAAAGTAGCTGAAACATGCCATGATTTTTCAGAGAGCATGCTTTGATGACCCAGATTTTTCTTGTGAGCTATTCAAAAGAGAATCTCTAGAATGGCTATTAAGTACATGAAAGATACTAACCTATGAAATAGAAAGTTAGAGACCATTCAGGAAGGAATCATGACTCATACAATTACCCTTCTTATAATGCTTATCAATGTCAGGCAACATATTTCAGCCCGAGACTTCTCTAACCACTGACTCATTAAAGTTCCTATTAACATATAATTTTCAAAAAAGTTAAAAAACCTGGGCTTCCCTGGTAGCTCAGTGGTAAAGAATCCATCTGCCAATGCAGGAGACACGGATTCGATCCCTGATCTGGGAAGATCCTACATGCTGCAGAGCAACTAAGCCCATGAGCTACAACTACTGAGCCAGCACTCTAGGAGCTGGATGCGGCAATTACTGAAGCCCACATGCCCTAGAGCTTGTGCTCTGCAACAAGAGAGTAGCCCCTGGTCACCACAACTAGAGAAAAAGCCCATGTAGCAGCAAAGACCCAGCTCGGCCAAAAAAAAAAAAAAAAAAAAATTAAGTTAGAAACCTGATGCTCTTATAAATACAAAATAGACACATGTCAAAATTTCCATTCAACTCATTAATTAATTAGTGAGCCAGTAAGTAAAAAGAGAAATAGAGTCAGATACTCCATAGAAAGCTAAAATAAGTTGCTAATACTTTCACAACTGGCAAATGTCCTACTAGGCAATAAATAGTAACTTTAAGGGTGATCAGTTTTATGGGTAGGAATTATTTGCTTAGTCCCCAAACATAATTTGAGATATCAAATTTCGTCCAAGCTAATTTCTGCCTTTACAAGGCTGTGAAAATTTCTAATTAATAGGATATAAGAAGTTTAACAAAGATATAGCCTCTTCTCTGGAAAATTAGATAGTCCCCAGGAGGGATGGGCCTGCTAGAAACATGCAATATTGCACTGAAAAAGCACTCAGTAATGACTGGAAAAAAATCCCCTGGAGGAGGAAATGGCAACTCACTCCAGTATTCTTGCCTGGAAAATTCCATTGACAGAGAAGACTGGCGGGCTACAGTCCATGGGGTCACAAAGAGCCATGACTTAGCAATTGAGTACATGTACACACACCATGCTAGCCTAGTTAGCTTGGCTGCCATAACAAAGTGCCATAGACTCAGTTGTTTAACCTACAGAAATTTATATCTTACAGTTCTAGAGGCCAGAAATCCAAGGTCAAGGTGCCAGCAAAGGTAGGTTTTCTTCTGGGGTCTCTTCTTTTGACTTGATCTGACTTGCATGTAGCCACCACTGAGCCCTTTCAGTGCAATCACAGAGCTCCCTCTGCCTCTTCTTTTAAAGGCATTAATCCCATCTTGAGGGCCCCATCTCAGGACCTCTTCTAACCCTAATTGTTATAATGGTATTTTTTATTTTGTTATTTAAGATGATCAGCAAATTCATGCCTAAAGAATAATACTCTTTTGCAAGAATAATCATCACCAAACCTGACACTCAGGGGTATGGTCATACAGATTATTGAAATATATAAACAATTTTATATGAGTTGGTTACCTGTGACTGCCTCAAGTCTCCCAAAGGCTCTTTCCCTCCCTCTGAATTCCAAATACCCCTGGGCCTGCCCACCATCCAGTTACTCAAGGTATAAAGTCTCTACTACTACTACTAAGTCGCTTCATTCGTGTCCGACTGTGCAACCCCACAGATGGCAGCCCACCAGGGTCTGCTGTCCCTGGAATTCTCCAGGCAAGAACACTGGAGTGGGTTGCCATTTCCTTCTCCAATGCAAGAAAGTGAAAAGTGAAAGTGAAGTCGCTCAGTTGTGTCTGATTCTTCGAGACCCCATGGACTGCAGCCCACCAGGCCGCTCTGTCCATGGGATTTTCCAGGCAAGAGTACTGGAGTGGATTGCCATTGCCTTCTCTGATAACATCTCTAAGTAGTGGCAATTCAGATTTATCTCTATTCATACCCTACTATTTAGAATGTTAAAAATATCACCTCTAATTCATAGCCACTAAGTCTTGACCTCTTAATATATGCCAACCATCATGTTAAGTCTTTATTTGAATTGCCTTATACATTCCCTGCATATCTGAGGTTATTGATATTTCTCTTGGCAATCTTGATTCCAGCTTGTGCTTCTTCCAGCCCAGCGTTTCTCATGATGTACTCTGCATATAAGTTAAATAAGCAGGGTGACAATATACAGCCTTGACGTACTTCTTTTCCTATTTGGAACCGGTCTGTTGTTCTATGCCCAGTTCTAACTGTTGCTTCCTGACCTGCATACAGGTTTCTCAAGAGGCAGGTCAGGCTCTAGGTCAGTAATCACACCATCGTGATTATTTGGGTCGTGAAGCTCTTTTTTGTACAGTTCTTCTGTGTATTCTTGCCACCTCTTCTTAATATCTTCTGCTTCTGTTAGGTCCCTACCATTTCTGTCTTTTATCAAGCCCATCTTTGCATGAAACGTTCCCTTGGTATCTCTAATTTTCTTGAAGAGATCTCTAGTCTTTCCCATTCTGTTGTTTTCCTCTATTTCTTTGCATTGATTGCTGAGGAAAGCTTTCTTATCTCTTCTTGTTATTCTTTGGAACTCTGAATTCAGATGCTTATATCTTTCCTTTTGTCCTTTGCTTTTCGCTTCTCTTCTTTTCACAGCTATTTGTAAGGCCTCCCCAGGCAGCCATTTTGCTTTTCTGCATTTCTTTTCCATGGGGATGGTCTTGATCCCTGTCTCCTGTACAATGTCACAAACCTCCATCCATAGTTCTTCAGGCGCTCTGCCTATCAGATCTAGTCCCTTAAATCTATTTCTCACTTCCACTGTATAATCATAAGGGATTTGATTTAGGTCATACCTGAATGGTCTAGTGGTTTTCCCCACTTTCTTCCATTTAAGTCTGAATTTGGCAAAAAGGAGTTCATGATCTGAGCCACAGTCAGCTCCCAGTCTTGTTTTTGCTGACTGTATAGAGCTTCTCCATCTTTGGCTGCAAAGAATATAATCAATCTGATTTCGGTGTTGACCATCTGGTGATGTCCATGTGTAGAGTCTTCTCTTGTGTTGTTGGAAGAGGGTGTTTGCTATGACCAAAACTCTATTAGCCTTTTCCCTGCTTCATTCCGTACTCCAAGGCCAAATATGCCTGTTACCCAGGTGTTTCTTGACTTCCTACTTTTGCATTCCAGTCCCCTATAATGAAAAGGACATCCTTTTTGGTGTTAGTTCTTAAAGGTCTTGTAGGTCTTCATAGAATCGTTCAACTTCAGCTTCTTCAGCATTACTGGTTGGGGCATAGACTTGGATTACTGTGATATTGAATGGTTTGCCTTGGAAACGAACAGAGATCATTCTGTCGTTTTTGAGATTGCATCCAAGTACTGTATTTCAGACTATTTTGTTGACCATGATGGCTACTCCATTTCTTAAGGGATTCCTGTCCACAGTAGTAGATGCAGATGACACCACCCTTATGGCAGAAAGGCAAGAGGAACTAAAGAGCCTCTTGATGAAAGTGAAAGAGGAGAGTGAAAAAGTTGGCTTAAAGCTCAACATTCAGAAAACGAAGATCATGGCATCTGGTCCCATCACTTCATGGGAAATAGATGGGGAAACAGTGGAAACAGTGTCAGACTTTATTTTTCTGGGCTCCAAAATCACTGCAGATGGTGACTGCAGCCATGAAATTAAAAGACTCTTATTCCTTGGAAGGAAAGTTATGATCAACTTAGATAGCGTATTGAAAAGCAGAGATACTACCTTGCCAACAAAGTTCCATCTAGTCAAGGCTATGGTTTTTCCAGTGGTCATGTATGGATGTGAGAGTTGGACTGTGAAGAAAGCTGAGCGCCAAAGAATTGATGCTTTTAAACTGTGGTGCTGGAGAAGACTCTTGAGAGTCCCTTGGACTGCAAGGAGATCCAACCAGTCCATCCTAAAGGAGATCCATCCTGGGTGTTCATTGGAAGGACTGATGCTGAAGCTGAAACTCCAATACTTTGGCCACCTCATGCGAAGAGTTGGCTCATTGGGAAAGACCCTGATGCTGGGAGGGATTGGGGGCAGGAGGAGAAGGGGACGACAGAGGATGAGATGGCTGGATGGCATCACCGACTCAATAGACGTGAGTTTGAGTAAACTCCGGGAGTTGGTAATGGACAGAGAGGCCTGGCATGCTGCAATTCATGGGGTTACAAAGAGTCAGACACGACTGAGTGCCTGAACTGACTGACTGACTGATACATTCCCTATCCACCCTTTGTAGTAAATGTTAATATCGTCCCCATTACACAGTTGTGGAAACTGAGGCTCAGAGGAGTCAATAACTTGTCCTAGGCCAAATGTTGAGTGATGGAGTCAGGACCTAAACCAAGTAGTCTATCCTTGGAGCCTGTACCCCATTCTGCTTCTCCAGCCCTGGAGAGGCTCTATCCTTGGCTGACAGCCCTGACCAGGGCACAAAAATCTATTCTGCCTATAGCCCTCACCTCCTATCCACCAGAACAATGAGTAAACAAAGTTATCTCCTGGAACTGAACACCAAACTGCTGCTTATGTTCAATACTGAACAGTTTGTTTACTTCCTCCAAGCTCTCTCTTATAAAGTATGACAAGAATGGGAAATTGTTGATTCCACTCTTTTCATACCATTTTAAGTCATTTGTGCCATTCATATGTGTTCACTACATAATTTAATCACTTTGTGTCACCTATCTCACTTGGTAGCACTTAACCAAAATAATTGTCTGAGCATCCCTGATCATACTTCAAAAATAATGTTCAGAGACACAAATAGTGGGTGGTCTTATGGTGGTCTTTATGTCAAGTCCTAATAATACAATGATGATGATGATGAGGATGGAAACCTAGGATTTTAAAGTGGAAAGTGAACAGATACACACTACTATGTATAAAACAGGTAAACTACAAAGTCTTACTGTACAGCATACAGAACTATCTTCAATATCTTATGATAACCTATAAAGGAAAAGAATCTGAAAAATAATATATATGTATATAAACATATATGTGCGTGTGTGTATATATATGAGTCATTTTCCTATACAACAGAACTAACACAACCTTCTAAATCAGCTATACTCCAATTTTTTAAAAAAGCACAAAGTCTACTTAGAAGCAATTACTGTTGCTCTTCAGTTGCTAAGTCATGTCTGACTCTCTGCAACTCCATGGACTGCAGAACACCAGGCCTCCCTGTCCTTCACCATCTCCCAGAGCTTGCTCAAACTCATGTCCATTGAGTCGGTGATGCCATTCAACCATCTCAGCCTCTACCGTCCCCTTCTCCTCTTGCCCTCAAACTTTCACAGAATCAGGGTCTTTTCCAATGAGTCAGCTCTTTTCATCAGGTGACCAAAGTCAGCTTTAGCATCAGTCCTTCCAAGGAATATTCAGGACTGATTTCCTTTAGGATGGACTGGTTGGCTCTCCCTGCAGTCCAAGGGACTCTCAAGAGTCTTCTCCAACAGCACAATTCAAAAGCATCAATTTTTCAGCACTTGGCTTTCTTTGTAGTCCAGCTCTCACATCCATACATGACTACTGGAAAAACCATAGCTTTGACTTTATGGACTGTTACCTGTTTTTTTGTTATCTGTTTGTGTCTCCCCAAAATTCATATATGGAAACCTAATTCTCAATGTGATGATACTGGGAGGTGAGGTCTTTGGGAGATTATCAGGTCATGAGTGCAGAATCCCCATGAATGGAATTGACGACCTTTATAAAAGAGGCTCAGAGAGCACCCTTGTGCCTTCTGCCATGTTGAGGACACAGCTGTCTGAATCAAGAAGTACGCCCTTCTTACCAGACACCCGATTCACCAGCAACTTGATACTTAGACTTCCAGCCTCAGAACTGTGGGAAATAAATTTCTGTTGTCTGTAAGCCACCAAGTTTATGGTAGTCAGTTATAACATCCTGAACAGAAGGTAACTTATACACTCACCTTCCTCTTTATAGTAAAATTTTGACACATCTAATATCATGGATGAACTTTAAAGACATTATGTGGTATAAAATCAGCCAGACACAAATGGACAAATATTATACAACTCCACTTATATGAAATATCTGGGCTAAAATTCATAGGGACAGAGAGTAGAATAGAATTATTGCTTAATGGACCCAGAGTTTTTGTCAGGGATGATGAAAATGTTCTGGAAATAGTGGTAATAATTTTACAACAGTGTGACTTAAAGTAGCTGAATTCTACACTTAAAATGGTTAAAATTATAACTTTTATATTATATATATTTTGTCAGACTAAATTTTTTAATCCAACAAACTACTCATTTCTGAGGAACTGACAAAACTCATCCACTTTAAGAAAAAAAAAGCAGCAGAGGCAAGATAAAGATTTTTTTCACACATATGAAAACTGGCGATATTTCATCAGCAAACCATTATTACAAGAAATATTAAAGAAAGTCCTTTAGGCAGAAGGAAAATGATACCAGATGGAATTGTGGAAATATGATTCTATACCAAAGAATGAAAAGTTCAGAAGTGGTAACTACATGGGTAAATATATGCGATGCATTTTATTATTGTCTCCTTAAAAGATAATTGACTAAGCAAAAATATCAGCAATGTAGTACGGCATTTACAATACATATGAAAGTCAAATATAGTAATAGCACAGAGGTCAGGAGAGAAAAGGAAAGAGTTATACTATTGAGAGGCCCTTATACTATACATAAAACGTATAATATTACTTGAACGTAAACAGTTTTGTTTTAAGCCATGTTGCCCAGCTTGTGAGATCTCAGTTCCCCCACCAGGGACTGAATCCAGACCATGACAGTAAAAGCCAAGATTAAATAAATACAGAAGACAGAAATTACTGTAGGCAATACAGAAGGTTAAATGCTTTAAAAAAAAAAAAAAAGTAAAAACATTTTAAAGTTGGAGAAGTCCAAGTTCCCATCATTGTAAATGTGATGCAAAGTCAGGAGTTGCTACACCCATTGCTTCTGCTGCTAATTTTAAAGCCATCTCCATCCACAAATCCAGTGACCAGAGTGAGATGTAGAATCCAGCAACTGCTAAAATTTATTTCTATTAAAATCTAATTGTCCATCTCTGTCCACATGCTGCTGAGAGATGACATGTCCTGTCCTTCTGCTTTTTATGTCTCATGAAAGTTAATCAACTAACTGAATCTGTTCAGTGTTCAGGACCCTAGCTGCAAAACAGTCAAGGTAAGGCCACATTTTTTAGCTTTCCAACTTCCCTAAAAAGGAGGAGGGCAAAATGAAGACAGAGAAAGTCAACCTACCTAACCAGTAAAGCTAAAACTAATCAGTTTGGCTGAGAGAATAATTGACTCACAATTTGAAACCATTTGTTAACAAAAAAATTATATATTTCCATTTTATGTGAAAGTTTTTCAGTTTATAAAGTGATAACCTTTTAAATATAAGTATGTATTGTATAAGTCTAATGCCAAAATCAAATTACAAACACATTTGCTTACTTCTGCACATTTTATTAAAAAGGGTTCAAATCAGTGTGCTACACAAAAATAAGCTGATCTTATTAGATACTTTTTTATACTACTGTACCCGTTAAATCTTGTTTGGCTTGCCTATAACATAGTAATGAAACAATATTGAAAATAGTTTCGGCTACTTTTCCTGGTCACCAAAGTTTTTTGCGGTTTTTTTTTTTTTTTTCCCTTTCAATGGCTAAAACAAAATGGGATTTAATATCCACAAGGCAAAATAACACAGGTAAAGATAAGTGAACCTAACGATATATGTTAAATGGGTTCAGGGATCTTGGAATGAATGGAAATGTCTCAAAACATGTGGAAAATGTGCATATGCCAATGAAAACATCTACTTATTCCATGGTCAATTAAGCCAAACAATAGTTAGTACTTATTAAAATATTCTTATCAAACCTTTTTTGAGCATTGACACTATTACTTCTGAGGCAAGTCAGGTCACCAAGATTGGCCCAGGTGAAAATGACCACTAGTCTCAATTGAGTTTTATTTTCTCATCATGTCTCAGTCATGAACAAGCAAATAGACCTTGCAAAAGGTGGATCTAAGATTCCAGAAATGTAGTGGTGTGAGTTGAATGGGCTCTTGAATCCATCATGGTTCATAACAGAAGCTCAAATTTCAGTGGTCTCAGCAACCCAGGTGGTCTGAAGAAAGAGTCAGCATTGCATAGAACTATGGGCTCACTGCTTCATGTTCTATTTCAGGCCAAATAATATCAAGCTGGGGAGAAGATACGTCATCTATAGGTCTCGTTTATATAACTGTAATTTAAAAAATTATATGGTATCTATTATATATTTTGCAAATGTGGTTTGTAAAAACTCCTATGCTGCTGCTAAGTCACTTCAGTCGTGTCCGACTCTGTGCGACCCCATAGACGGCAGCCCAACAGGCTCCCCTGTCCCTGAGATTCTCCAGGCAAAAACTCCTATAAGTAGGTGCTATTGTTATCCCTTTTTATAAATGAGGAAACTAAGGCACAGAAAAATGAAATAATCTGTCCAAGTTCTCACAACTAATAAGTGGCCAAACAGAATTCCTATCCAGTTGGTCTGTTTCCAGAGTACAGTATGCCAGTCCAAAACTTCCACAGCAAGCTGCTTCCATGAAATAATGTCTTATAATGCCACATTGTATATTTTCAAGTTTAATTTCTTGCTGTACCTTTAGCACTTCTCAAATTTCTGGTGCCATAGGTCTGAAAACAGAAACAGTTTTCTTTAATTTCCTTATCTCAAGTCAAAGCTGATATTTCAAATTACTCTCCTGATAGGGGCTTCCCAAGTGGTGCTAGTGACAAAGAACCTGCCTGCCAATGCAGGAGACTTAAGAGAAGTGGGATTGGTCCCTGGATTGGAAGATCCCTTGGAGGAGGAAATGGCAACCCACTCTAATATTCCTGCCTGGAGAATTCCATGGACAGAGAAGCCTAGTGGGCTACAGTCCATAGCATTACAAAGAGTCAGACACGACTGAAGAGACTTAGCACAGCACAGGGTAGAGTGCATCTGCTGCTAAGTCACTTCAGTCGTGTCCGACTCTGTGCGACCCCATAGATGGCAGCCCACCAGGCCCCGCCGTCCCTGGGATTCTCCAGGCAAGAACGCTGGAGTGGGTTGCCATTTCCTTCTCCAATGCAGGAAAGTAGCTGTATGCAAATAAGTCTAACTGTTTACAGTGGACAGGTTTCTGCATTCAGGCCACTACATGTTTACTTTTAAAGCATTTGTTGAAACCTATTAATTTCAGGGATTCTGCCAAAGTTGCTTACAAAAACATCAAACCCAAGTTTAATAGTCTTACAGGGAAGGAATATATTGACTCACATAATGGAACAGTACTGAGGTTTCAAGTGTGGCTTAATTCAGGACCCAGCGCGTGTTACTAGGATCCATCTATTAGCTCTACAGTCCCAAGGCTTTCCTGATAATACAAACCAATTGCCGCAACTGGATACCCTTAGCCCTGATTGGCCTGCCTGGAGTCACATGACCTGCTTGGCTAAAGCAGGATGCTGGGGTAAGTAGCACAGTGTCCGCTTAGGAAGTAACAGGACCTCAGTCTCTAAGGTCTCAATAATCACTTCCCCTGCTCCACCTATTTTCTGACTTAATGAAACAAACTTGAACTCAGAGCATTTCAGTTTTGCATTAAAGAAAGGATATATCTTTAAAAACAAAACAAAACAAAACACTATGCAGTCATTATCCTTCACATTTCCAATGTGAGATAGGTCAGTTCAGTTCACTCAGTCATGTCCAACTCTTTGTGACCCCATGGACGGTAGAATGCCAGGCTTGCCTGTTCATCACCAACTCCCAGAGCTTGCTCAAACTCATGTCCATTGAGTCAGTGATGCCATCCAACCATCTCAGCCTCTGTCGTCCCCTTCTCCTCCTGCCTTCAATCTTTCCCAGCATCAGGGTCTTTTCCAATGAGTCAGTTCTTCCCATCAGGTGGCCAAAGTATTGGAGTTTCAGCTTTAGCAACAGTCCTCCCAATGAATATTCAGGACTGATTTCTTTTAGGATTGATTTATTTGATCTCCTTGCAGTCCAAGGGGCTCTCGAGAGTCTTCTCTACTACAGTTCAAAGCATCAATTCTTCAGTGCTCAGCTTTCTTTATAGTCCAGCTCTCACATCCATACATGACTACTGGAAAAACTATAGCTTTTACTAGATGGACCTTTGTCAGCAAAGTAATGTCTCTGTTTTTTTAATATGCTATCTAGCTTTGTCATGGCTTTTCTTCCAAGGAGCAAGCGTCTTTTAATTTCATGGCTGCAGTCACCATCTTCAGTGATTTTGGAGCCCCAAAAAATGAAGTGTCCCACTATTTCCATTGTTTATCCACCTATTTGCCATGAGGTGATGGGACCAGATGCCATGATCTCAGTTTTCTGAATGTTGAGTTTTAAGCCAACTTTTTCACTTTTTTGAAATAGGTCATATCCCTCGAAATAGGAGCTTTATTAAGTCAGTACGTGCACAGAGTTTTCAGGTGATTTTCTCAAAAGACTTCAATTTTAACTGTCTTATAAGACTCACAGGAAAAACAATTCATTACCAAAACATGTTTGACAATTTTACTGTTTTCTTTACAGTAGTTTTTTTTCTTTTTTTTTTAAAGTGATACCTCATATGAAGAGGCTTCCCTGGTGACTCAGATGGTAAAAACATCTGTCTTCAATGCAGGAGATCTGGGTTCAATCCCTGGGTTTGGAAGATCCCCTGGAGAAGGAAATGGCAGCCCACTCCAGTATTCTTGCCTGGAAAATCCCATGGACGGTGGAGCCTGATGGGCTACTCTCCATGGGGTCACAAAGAGTCGGACATGACTGAGTGACTTCCCTTCACTTCACTTCATATGAAAAGATGAGACTCCCATCCAATACAGAAAGCTCACCTTTGCATTAAGCTTTGGTGATGTCAGAGAATCCACACTACTAGGTCATTGGCTCTTTGAGAATAGCAGTAAGTCTTGTCCACAACTGAGTATTCAGTGCCTAGGACATAACGAAAATATTCTTTTAATGCTTAATAAATGAATGAATGAATGATAATAGTCAATATTTAGGACTTACTGTCAGAAACTATTCTAAGGGTTTTATATTTATTAACTCAGTCTTTATAAAAAAGCTTTTGGGGCAGATACAGCTATTATTCCCATTTATCAGATTAGAAATCTCATATACATAGTAGGTGATGAAATGATGTTTTATTTTTGTTTGCTTGATTTTTAAATTTTTTAAAACTTTACTTAAGTATAGTTGATTTCCAATGTGTTCATGTCTACTGTATAGCAAAGTGACTCAGGTATATGTATATAACTGTACAGTATATATGTATAAGAACTTTTCCTATTCTTTTCCATTATGATTTAATGGTGTTTTAACCAGGCGATCCAGCATGAGAACCCATGCTCTTAAGCACCATAATGCACTCAAGACACTGACACTTGTGTCCATGGAGTAATGCCTATATGTATAGTCTTAGGAGTGGGAGCCACAGGGTGGATGCTGAGTCTCTTCCTTGTGAGACCTAAGTTTCTAAACAGCCCTTGGTATTAATTTGCTTCATCCCCATGGGTATCATTTCCCTTTCACCAAACACCCCCAGCTATCCCAACGCACTAGTCACTCTGACAAGATCCCTTCCCCTTCTAATATTTCACAAGTCCTATATTTTTAAGATGTGTCCAAAAATAGTTTATTTCATACTGGGAAACAGAGGTCTCAAACTCAAGTGTCTCTGGGTTCTCACAGATAAAGGAATTTTGACAAGTGTGGTCAAATGTCACAGGCCTTTCCTGCCAGAGGGCATTTAGATGCAAAATACTTATTTTTAGTGGTGGCCAAACAAAATGGTTGAGAGGCTGCATTAGGGGCCAGCAGCTTTCAGCTCTTACACTGAGCTTGGAGGTTTGTTCTAAGAAAACCTCACTGAGAAAGCCCCATTGGTCTCAGAGGACAGCCCTAAAATAAAATGAGAAGAAGACTGCTGAAGCTGGATCAAGTGAGGGGGACCAAGTTACCTGCACTAGAAATCTAGAGTGCTCAGAGTTGACCTTTGTAGTTAGTTTTCCTTTTGTGTTTTTAAACAAGTTATACCTCAAATATCTCTTCTTATAGATATTTCTTTCAACTGTTACTTTACCTTTTATATAAGTTGAGTATTTAAAAAATAGTTATTTTTTAGTTAAATATTTAGTTTTAATACTTAATAAATTAAACATTAATATTTAGTTTCTTTGTTTTAAGAAATGCAAAGTATTTGGAGCTAAAAGAATAAATGTTCCATTTTCCTCACTTTTGAATCCATTAAATATTAATAGAGTCAGAGCTTCTCCTTGACAATGATAACATCTGTCATTTTCTTAGGTCTTATCCTTTCTTTGTAGGAGCTCCACAGGCAACTCCTAAAGGAAAATTTCCTGAATGGAAACAATGGGAGCTCTAGAAGGGGGGAACAGTACCCTTTCTGTGTGGAAATTGAACAGTCTGCTTGTGTCCAAAGGAAGTCAATAAAAAACAAAAGCAAGCACAAGAATTAACCAAGAAGTACACCAAAAGCTGTAGTTTATGAAAATAGACTTATCACACATCTTCATTAAGAAGCTTAAAATGATTCTGTACATTAAAAAAAAAAGAGTAGAGGGATACCCAGACCCTTGGTCACCTCCACTTTAGGAATGCTTAGGTTTATTTTTTCATTTTTGTATTCCAAGTCATCTAAAAATATGTTATTTAATGAGATTAATGTTCAAACATCTTTTGATATTGATTTCTAACATAAGTCCACAGTGATAAGAGAACAGACTCTGTATGATGTCAGTGCCTTTAGACCATGAAATTTTCACACCTTGTTGTATGTCCCTGGGTAAGTTCCACTGTCTTCTGGATCATAGTGTATGGAAACTTGAATAGAATTTGTATCCTACTTTGTGTGAAAATCATATAAATCTTAGTTATATTTAATTGGTTCACAGTGCTTTTCAGATCTACTATATCCTTCTACTTTTCTGTCTATTTTTGAGAGTTTGATATTAAAACTTCAACTAAAAATTTTAATTTATCTACTTAAAAATAATTGTAATATATCATGGAACTATATGTAACTTTCTTCTGTATTTTCCAAGTCTCCTGTAAATATGTTATCATACTTTCATAGTATAAAAAAAGAGAAAAATACAAAAATATAAAAGCACAATTTAGAATGCTTTTAATCCATTCAGTAAAACATCAATTAACTAGGCTGTAACTAATTAGAACATTTCATTACCTAAATTTTGTTTTGTTTCTCAAATGTTTTCTTTAAAGAAAAGTAGCAATTAAAAATGATATTCTAGGTTTCTTTAAAATAGATTGCAAAGACTATTTAGCAGTTAGCATAAATTCATCTCAGTTTTCTATACCTTCTATATTTACAGGCTTGTTCCATAAAAAAAAAAAGATTACTTTGAGATAAAGCTCAGAATCATCAAAAAAGATTTAATTTGAATCATTATGCTATATTCAAACTAAAGCAGAAGAGTGGGCTCACACTTTTATCCATATGTACTTGAGAAAGATTTTAGTAGCAAATTAAAGTTGAGTAAACAGAGTATTCCATGCTTGGGTTATTCTACTTAAAAGAAGTCAACAGACACTGTGGTACACCAAATCAGTTGTGAGGAAGACAGCTTTCCCCCATCCAGGAGGCCAGGTAAAGCCTCTGCAAAGTGAAAATCATTCCATCGTGTCTGACTCTTTGCGACCCCATGGACTATAGTCCATGGAATTCTTCAGGCCAGAATATTGGAGTGGGTAGCCTTTCCCTTCTCCAGGGGATCTTCCCAACCCAGGGATCAAACCCAAGTCTCCCACATTGCAGGTGGATTCTTTACCAGCTGAGCCACAAAGGAAGCCCAAGAATACTGGAGTGGGTAGCCTATCCCTTCTCCAGTGGATCTTCTTGACCCAGGAGTCGAACCAGGGTCTCCAGCATTGCAGGTGGATTCTTTACCAACTGAGCTACCAGGGAAGCCTTTGTAATTGCCTATATGTGGGCTGATCTTTCACACATAGGATTTGGGGCTGCAGTTGCACTTTGCAGAAAGCACAGAAAATTGTACCTTTATTGCTTCAGCCTGGAAGGAACATATTTCAGTTCCTGCTACAGTCCAGCGGCCAAAGCTAGCCACACTGTTCTGTCCAACTTCAAACAGGGCTGAGAATGATTATTTTTCATGTGTTAAGGGGGTGCTAGAGAATGGGAGATATGATGAACCCCAGTAAGGACAACAGTGGTACAATAAGCAGACTTAGCGGGCCCAACTGAAACCATTAGGTGGCATTTCCAGGGCTTCAAAGAGTTCTGGTACCAAATCCTTTATGTCTCAGTTCAGAAAGAATTCAGCAAGAGGCAAAATGATAGATATGAATATTAGAACAGGATGCTTGTGAGACTTACAAGCAGGTGGTAGATAAGAATATTAGAACAGGACACGTGAGACTTACAAGCAGGTGGGCGAGAGAGTGTCTCCTCAAGAACTTAGTGGGTTACACGTTTGTAATCAAAGGAAAAGTGGAGAAGGGGAAAGACCACTTTCTTTCTCATTTTTGAGTAGACATCATGCTTTTATCATGCTTTTATCAGCAACTCCTCCAGTCTGGGCAGTAGAATTTTCTTGATTCTATGTGGTCAACTCTGGACTGTCATGGCACTATGGAAATATTATTTCAGGTCTCAGTACAATGAGAGGGTCTTTACTTTGAAATGTAACCTTTCCATAAATTATTGTTTTTATGTGTGTAGAGAGCATATCCTGCATGCATGCTCAGCCCCTCAGTCGTGTCTGACTCTTTGTGACTCCATGGACTGTAGCCTGCCAGGCTCCTCTGCCCATGGAATTTTTCAGGCAAGAATACTGGAGTTGGTTGCTATTTCCTCCTCTAGAGGATCTTCCCAACCCAGGGATGGATCCCAAGTCTCTTGAGTCTCCTACACTGGCAGGCAGATTCTTTACCACTGCACCAGAGAGCATGTTGTAGGGGTCATTAACTTACTGAGCCCACTGGACAGGATGTGGTCTCACTCCACCATCGTTTTATTGTTTGGGGGCATGTCTCATGCTTCTGCTGCATGGTTTTGTTGCTAAGCAAGCCTATCTGGTTTTGTGGTTAAGCAAACCTGCTTTCTTCAGTGATCATTAACTTAGAAAGGTCACCCATACTTTTTCTACTTAAAATCCCCTAGTGGGATTAACTATTTAATCACCTACTTTCTCCCTTTACTCTGTCCCTGTCACAACCAGCTGTCTGTATTTCTGCTCTACTTTCTCCTTGTGCAACTGGATGAGGAGGTCAGACTCCTGTGAAGAAGACAGAGGAGGCTGTGTGAAACTCTAATTTTAAGACAGAGGAGGCTGTGTGAAATTCTTCAAACCAGGCTTATCACTCAAAAATCAGATCCTGCATCTTAATCCCCACTTGATTCTCTGTGCCTGCCTTCAGCTGGTCAGGACCCATGGGAGAGAAAGATGAGTGATTGGTCTCCTCCCAAAAATCCACATCTAGCAAAAATACAGAGTGAAGTCAGACTTAGAGAATGAACTTATGTTACCATGTTGAAGGATGGAGGGAAGGGATGGTTAGGGAATTTGGGACCAACATGTACACATTGATACATTTAAAACAGGTAACAAACAAAGTCCTATTGTGTAGCACAGGGGACTCTGTTCAATGTTATGTGGCAGCCTGGATGGGAGGGGAGTTTGGGGGAGAATGATACATGTATATGTGTGGCTGAGTCCCTTCATGTTCACCTGAAACTATCACAACAGTGCTGATCATCTATACCCCAATATGGGCTTCCCTGGTGGCTCAGCAACAAAGAATCCACCTACCAATGCCTGCCAATGCAGGAGATGCGAGTTCAACCCCTGAATTGAGAAGAACCTCTGGAGAAGGAAATGGCAACCCACTCCAGTATTGTTGTCTAGAAAATTCCATGTACAGAGGAGCTCTGCCTGCTACAGTCCATGGGATAGCAAAAGGGTCAAACATGATTTAGGAAGGAACTAAACAAGCAGTAACAATATCCCCATACAAAGTAAAAAGTTTAAAAAAGATAGACTGCATAACTAACAAGGACCTACTCTATAGCATGTGGAACTGTACTCAGCATTATGTGGCAGCCTGGATGGGAGAATGGATACATATACATGTAAGGCTGAGTAAAACCACCACACGGAGAAGGCAATGGCACCCCACTCCAGTACTCTTGCCTGGAAAATCCCAGGGATGGAGGAGCCTGTTGGGCTGCAGTCCATGGGGTCACTAAGAGTCGGACACGACTGGGCGACTTCACTTTCACTTTTCACTTTAACGCATTGGAGAAGGAAATGGCAACCCACTCCAGTATTCTTGACTGGAGAATCCCAGGGACGGGAGCCTGGTGGGCTGCCGTCTATGGGGTCGCACAGAGTCAGACACGACTGAAGCGACTTAGCAGCAGCTGCAGCAAAACCACCACAACATTGTTAATCAGCCAGAGTCTGATAAAATAAAAATATTTTTTAAAAATGTAGAGATAGGTGCTATTGGAGGTGGAAGGCTTTTCACCCTAGCCAAGGTTGTGTGTTACAAGTAAAGATTAACAGTTCACATTTCTGAGAAGAAACTGAAGTTATTCAATAGCAAACTGTCATCTGTGCCCACTCCTTCTGTCCCCATTATGCATCCTGCATGGGAAAAACAGAAGTGTTGACACAGAACTCATCCAAACAGCCTCCAGATGTACAGTCTTATTACAAATTCCCACAAGATACTCTGGAGAAATAATCCATCTTCCAGTCCAATTAGACATGAAGCAGGAAATCAGGAAACACAGACAGAGAGGGTACTAAGTTGATGAGAGGATCCTTTTACTTAAAAAAGTACCTGCATAAGTCAATAAACAGAAATTATCTTGGTACACTATGTTGGGGTCAACAGAGTCATTTGAGGTTCTTATTTTCTCTCTCTATCCTTCTTTTCCTTTAAGTTCTTCCATTTTTACTTTTTACAGCAGAAGATGGCTATATTTCTAAGGTTTAGAGGAGAAACAAGACATTTCCTATGTCAGAAAAGAGAGTTGCAATTGGGGAAACAATGTTTACTGCAATAATTCAGTTATGTTCAGTAACTTATGTTCCTTTTGTAGAAAATCTTAGCTTTCCGTGATATAAAACATTAGGGTTACAACTAAGTTTAAAAAAAATGCTAAATGTAGAAAAATCCTTAGAAGCTATTTTTAATTTTTTTTGTTCATTTATAACATTTTTAATTGGAGGATCATTGCATTACAATATTGTGTTAGGTTTCTGTTGTTCAACAATGTAAATCAGCTATAATATAAGAATACATATATCTCCTCTCTCTTGACATTCCCCCAGAGGTTACTTTACCAACATATTAACCAGCTTTGTCTTTGGATGATGAGATTTCAAGTGATTTCCTGGGCTAATGGTGCCAGGTTCCTTAGAGTAATTTACATTTTACTCTGTTGGGGCCCTGATAAGCTGTCTGGGAAATCAGTTTCTCTTTAAGCGTCCCCTTTGACTCTGAAGTCTCTCTTCCTCTTGTTTTGCTTTTTGACTTTACTGAGGAATATTTGATAATTGAAATTGTAATACATTTGCACAATATAATGTTTGGATATAATATATACTGTAAAATTATTCCCATTTCTGAGCTAATTAAAATACGTATTACCTCACATTTACTCTTTTTTTGTTCAATTCATTTAAACTGAAAAAAGAAAAAAGGTTTACTCATTTGTCTCTTTTCTGGCAACCACCAATCTGTTCTGATCTTGGTTTTGTTTGCTTTGAGATTCCATATATTAGAGAGATCATGCAGTATTTGTCTTACTCTGACTTATTTCACTTAGCATAATGTCATCAAGATCCAGCCATGTGTTACATACAAATGGCAAAGTTCTATTTCTTTTTATGGCTGGATAAATTCCACTGCATGTATACACCACCCTTTATTTGTCTACTGATGGACATTTAGGTTGTTTCCATATCTTGACTATTTTACATAATGCTGCATTGAACATGGGGATGTAAATACCTTATCGAGTTAGTGTTTTCATTTTATTCAGATGAATATCCAGAAGTTAAATTGCTGGATCATATGGCAGTTCTATTTTTTCTTTTTTTGAGGAACTGCAATACTGGTTTTCATACTGACTGAACTCGGTTACATTCCCACCTAGATTGTGCCAAGTGTCCCCTTTTTTCACATCCTTGCCAACAAGTGTTATTCTCAGAGGGAACTGCTCTGTGTGTACATCCATGAGAGGAAGAAAATTCAGGAGCTTCCCATGTCACTCTCTCAGTCTGAAGTGAATCAAATTCTCTCTTAATATCTGAGGAGTCTTCAATCTTTCAAATGAAAATAAATGTGTTTATTACAATCAAGTAAGAATTTCAGTTATTTGTGTTGATAGAAAATTTCTACATCAATTTGGTAATCCTTGTTACTAAAACTACAACGATAATATTTTTGTTATGAGCTGAATGTGTCTCTCCAAAATTGCATGCATTAAAGCCTGAACGCCCATGAGGCTCGTTTGGAGACAGGGTCTCCATGAGGTAATCGATTTTAAATGCCATCAGAAGGGTTGATATGATCAATATCCTTACAGAAAAACCTCAGGAAAACTGTCTCCTTCTTCCCTTCCTCATAGACACACTAAAGAAAGACCATGTAAGAAGATATCAAGAAGGTAACCATCTGCAAACCAGGAAGAGAGCTCTCATTAGGAACCAAATTAGCCCATATCCTGATCTTGGACTTCTCAGACTCCAGAACTGTGAGAAAATTGATTTATGTTTTTTAAGCCACCTAATCTCTGATATTTTGTTATTGCAGCCTGAGCAGGCTAAAACAAATTGCTCCTACCTATTTTTTTGTCTTGTAAATTTTTCTTCAAGGAGTATGCATTTCTTCTGTGGAGGTTATTCTGTTCATTGACTATTTCTGGCTCTCTGCTTTCTGAGCCCATATAGTATTGCACTCTTTTTATCTCCTTTGAATTTAAGCAGAGCCATGAGACTATCTGGCCAAACAAAAACAGGCTGACCATGATATACTTCATTCTCTTCCCTCAGCTGATGTGATTCTAGAACCTGGAAGCACATGATGTTGGCATAGTGTTTGTATTATCCAGGATCTTTAAGTGACTATGTTTAGCAGAGACTTTCTACCCAATGGTCACTGCTTAAGAAATAAATCTGTGATTTCTGGTTATTTTTTTCCTGCTGCATAGAAAAGCCTGTCTTGACTGGTATAGCTTCACCATTTTTATTCAACATAGTTTTGGAAGTCCTAGCTGTGACAGACAGAGAAGAAAAGGAAATAAAAAGAATCAGATCAGATCAGATTAGTCGCTCAGTCGTGTCCAACTCTTTGCGACCCCTTGAATCGCAGCACGCCAGGCCTCCCTGTCCATCACCAACTCCCGGAGTTCAATCAGACTCACGTCCATTGAGTCAGTGATGCCATCCAGCCATCTCATCCTCTGTTGTCCCCTTCTCCTCCTACCCCCAATCCCTCCCAGCATCAGTCTTTTCCAATGAGTCAACTCTTCACATGAGGTGGCCAAAGTACTGGAGTTTCAGCTTTAGCATCATTCCTTCCAAAGAAATCCCAGGGCTGATCTTCATAATGGACTGGTTGGATCTCCTTGCAGTTCAAGGGACTCTCAAGAGTCTTCTCCAACACCACAGTTCAAAATAAAAGGAATACAAATTGGCAAAGAAAAGGAAAAATGTCACTATTTGCAGGTGACATGATACTATACTAGAAAATCCTAAAGATGCTATCAGAAAATTTTTAAAGCTCCTCAACGAAATCAATAAAGTTGCAGGATACAAAACTAATACACAGAAATCTCTTGCATCTCTATAAACTAAAATGAAAGATCAGCAAGAGAAATTAAGAAGACAATTCCATTTATTATCACATCAAAAAGAATAAAATACTTAACACATAAACCTACCTAAGAAAAGTCTCTAGTGGTAAAGAACCCACCTGCCAATGCAGGCTACAGGTAACAGACCTGGGTTTGATCTCTGGGTTAGGAAGATCCCCTGGAGGAGGGCATAGCAACTTACTCCAATATTCTTGCCTGGGAAATCCCATGGATGGAGGAACCTAGTGGGCTATAGTCCACGGGGTTCCACAGTCAGACACAACTGAAGCAACTTAGCATACACATGCAAGGGAACAAAAGATCTGTACTCTGAAACTTTAAGCCTTTCAAAATTTAAATATCTGTTTTTTCATGGAATTAGACTTTGCTTAGAACAAATTGTCATGTCAGTTGTCTTTGACATCTACTTTGCGGGGTCAATGAACACTAAACTATACCCCCAACCCAAACACTTGTTACATGGCTCTGTCTTCAGTTATTAATAGTTTTATTCTTTTGAACCCAATTATTTCTATCTCTGTACATCTTATTGCTTAGCGATCATACCCAGGAAAATGATAACTCATTAATTTTTTATCAGGAGTAGCTTAACATGAATATAATCTGGGATCCTTAATTGCTAGATAACTGATTCTTGAAGGATAGGAGACAGATGAGGATATTGGGTAAGCTGCACAGTGGACGCTGGACAGAAGGGCATGAATCTTCTGGAAATAAAAAGTGAAAGTAATATAAAAAGAAGAGAATGTCTTCACAATGTTTTTACTCAGAAAAGACTCCAAGACACTCCAAAAGAATGTAGTGAGTGCTTTTCTCTATGGGAAATTGAAAATGTGAAAAGGTTAGTCGCTCAGTCATGTCTGACTTTTTGGGACCCCTTGGACTGTAGCCCACCAGCTCCTCTGTCCATGGAATTTTTCAGGCAAGAATACTGGAGTGGGTAGTCATTCCCTTTTTCAGGGGATCTGCCCAATCCAGGGACTGAACCCAGGTCTCCTGAATCGCTGGCAGATTCTTTACTGCCTCAGCCACCAGGAAAGTCCCTATCCCTATGTGAATTACTTTCTTATAAATCAGGAAAAGCTGGAGAAAGAAATGGGGTGTGAAATGTACCAATTAGAGGAAGAAAGCTGGACAGCAGTGGGAAAATGGAAATGCTTCTATACATCACAAGGTATAGTTACAGGACCCTCATCAGAAATCCAATTCCCTCTGAATTCAGC
Source organism: Bubalus kerabau (assembly GCF_029407905.1). Lineage (NCBI taxonomy): Eukaryota > Metazoa > Chordata > Mammalia > Artiodactyla > Bovidae > Bubalus > Bubalus kerabau. The sequence continues at coordinate 165,934,632 of NC_073626.1, forward strand.
ATTCCTTGTTACACATACAGTATGAATAAAATACTGAGCACTATTTCCAGAAGAATAGCCTGTTATAAAAATGGCAGCGGTGAAAGAAATGGGGACAGCAGGAGCAGTCATGAAAGTACCCTAGGAGTACCATAACACATATTTTTCCATTAAAAGTAAATGCTTCACATAAAAATGCACTGCTTCACAGTAACTACTCTGTTTTGTAGCTTCTGTGAATCAAACTTGGGCTATCAAGTGTATAAGAGTGGAAAATAATGTGTCTTGCTAATTACCATCTTATCCAATTGGCATGCAGCCTGGGTGGAAAAAAATTACAATTTGTATCTCCCTATAAAAAGTTGATCTCCCCACAAATGTTTTCTAAAATATACCATTCCCTTCTTTATTTCCAAAGAATATGAAAGATGACAAGATACTCTTGCATCTCCCACTTCTGCTGACAGGATTCTCTACTAATTCCTTTGTAGGGATGCTCATGGTTACTGAAATGAAGAGCCAAATGGATCTTCAAATATGACAATGTTAGGAAAATCCTAGAATATTTGAATAAGATTAGTTCTTCTTCTCCCTCCAGCTTCTCCATCTTTCTCACTCCACTCTCCTAAAACATGAGTTCTTTGACTTCTTTGCCACATCCAGGCCAAGAGCCCTTGCATTTCCTCTGAATCAGCCCTTAGACAGGAGAGGTCCTTCCCTCTCCATCTCAGACAGCAGGGTCCATCACCTCAAGCAGGATCTAGCCAGTATCCCCAAAGCCTTTGTGCCACTATCTTTCCAGTGTACTCATCTATCGGTAGTATATCAGATTCAATTAGCAAAACACCTATTCACAATGGCATAAACGATAAGGTAATTATCCCACATAACAAGAAGACCTCTGGTTCAATCATGTTAACAAAAGCCAAGTTCTGTCTTTCAACCCTGCATCTTTATATGTCATCTTGTCTTCAGACCATTTCACCAAGCCTCACCTGCAGGACAGCACCCCACGGTGGAAAATTGACCATCTTTTCCTCTTTTTAGAAGCAGAAAAACATTTTCCTGTCTGTGGATTCTATCTTCTTACCTAGAATTCCATCACATGTTCATACCCTTGCCCAAATCAGTCATTGATAAGGGACCAACCACCAAGGTTGGCTTAGATTAATCAGGACCAACTTCCCTTGAAGAACACATCTAAACTGAGGTGATGCATGCGTGCATGTTCAGTCATATCTGACTCTTTTCCACCCCGTGGACTGGGGCCCACCAGGCTCCTCTGTCCATGTCCAGTTGCGATTTCCTACTCCAAGGGATCTTTCTGACCTAGGAATTGAACCTGTTTCTCTTGCATCTCCTGCATTGGCAGGTGGATTCTTTACCACTGAGCCACTTGAGACTGAGAAGAGTGGTCACCTAAATAAAGCAGGGCTCTGTTAGGAAGGAGGAAAGGAGAATAGTGAGTATGATGTAAGCAATTAATCATGTTTGAATTTTAGTGCAGTCTCACCATCCACCATTACTACAGCCTGACACTAGGCTTTGCTTGCAAAATCATGCATGTATAAGGAATGCACATTCATGACATTTTGACAAGTTGGACACTAACACCTCCTGACAGTTCATCTAGTCTTGTCTTCCCAGAGGGGATAGTCTATTCTTAATGTTGCTTCAAACACTAACACTCACATCTCCCTCTCACTCTCTGAAAGTTACAGGGAAATTTGGTGCCATCGCAAGAGCTCTATGAATTTTCTAAACCAGTTCTGCAAATGTACTTACATCTGCCCCAAGCTGTTTCTTATTCCTTCCTGTGACAACAGAATAGTTGTTCCTGATCCTAAATAGAGTAAAACCTTCTACCTCTATTACTGATTATGTTCCTTCTCCCTTCTCCAGGATCCTTCTGCTAATAGGCCCCCTCTCTACCCTATTTTCAATCTCTCCTTCACTGCAAATTTAATCCTATCAATGTGTAGGGAGAGGCAAGTGAGCTGTTAGATGGGTGATTTATAGTGGTTTTGTTTGGTGTCAAAATATTTCTCTTCTGACCTATGTTTCCTTTGTGATCCTGAAGGAAGTCTTTGTAACTCAACATTTGTTTGTCTAGTCTTATAAATAAAGGGGGCTTAAATAAAACCTTCAGTGCTTTCAAACTGTAGTGCTGGAGAAGACTCTTGAGAGTCCCTTGGACTGAAAGGAGATCAAAACAGTCAATCCTAAAGGAAATCAATCTTAACCATTCATTAGAAGGACTGATGGTGAAGCTGAAGCTCCAGTACTTTGGCCACCTGATGCAAAGAGCTGACTCATTGGGAAAGACTGATGCTGGGAAAGATTGAGGGCAGAAGCAGAAGCGGGTGACAGAGGATTAGATGGTTGGATGTTGGATGGCATCACCGACCCAATGGACACGAGTTTAAGCAAACTCAGGGAAATAGAAGGACAGAGAAGCCTGGCATGCTGCAGTTCAGGGGTCACAAAGTCAGATACAACTTAGGGACTGAACAACGACAACAACAAAATCTCTATCAGCATGCTTATCTCTCAATTTTTGAAAGAAAAAATTCCCATTGTACCCCACATTCCCATCCATGAAATGCATGGGACAAAACATTTTAAAGAGCTTTTATATAAAGTACTTGCTAACATAAGGAAAGGGAGAAGGAAAATTAATGAAGATGAGGAAATAATCTGATAAAAACAAACACAGCTAATATTGAGAGAAGTACCTCCTGGAATTATTTGTCTCAGTAAATGTCTTTCAGTAGAAGGAAAGGCACACCCTAAGAAATAATGAATTCCTTAGCACGTGTAGCTCCCTTTGCTCTGTGTGTCCGTGCTCCCTTCTTTTGCTTGGCAAACTCCTTCACTCTCTTCAAGACTCTGCTCAGATCTTAATGTCTCAGCAAACTGTTGGTTTGCACCCTCAAGAACTCCCCAGGCGATAGAGACACTCATCATATCCCTATATTTTAGTTGCTGCCAACATTAAACTAGAAACTCCTTAATGATACATTCCTACTCCTAAAACTATACATAAAACTGTACACATCTAGATTTATGTCTGGTACAGAGATATTTGTTGACTAAATAATATGGCTATTAATAAAAAGAGTTCCCCAGGTGAAATTCAAAACAGGCCCGGGCACATGGAGGGCACAAAGATACCAAAGAAAGAGGCAGACCACTTCTGACTGGTAGATGGCAGGTTTGATAAGGGCTTCCCTGGTAGTTCAGCTGGTAAAGAATCCACCTGCAATGCAGGAGACCCCAGTTCAATTCCTAGGTCAGGAAGATCCCCTGGTGAAAGGATAGGCTACCCACTCCACCCACTCCAGAGTTCTTTTGGCTTCCCTCAGCCCAAAGAATTGGTAAAGAATTCACCTGCAATGCAGGAGACCTGGGTTCGATCCATGGGTTGGGAAGATCCCCTGGAGGAGGACATGGCAACCCGCTCCAGTATTCTTCCCTGGAGAATCCCCATGGACAGAGAAGCCTGGCAGGCTACAGTCCATGGGGTCACAAAAAGTCGGACATGACTGAGCAACAAAGCACAGCACAGCACAGGTTTGATAAGCAAGGGAACTTATATATGAGTCTTGTCTTGAGCAGTTGTAATACAAGTAGATCTCTGCACCTGTTCTCCAGAATCTTAAGAGTTTATATAGAGGCCTTAACAGGGTTCAGCAGGTATTCAGTGCAGATGGTCTCAACAACACCTAACTCTCTAAAGGCTGCATCCTTGAAATAGCACCTAACATGGGAAATGTGGGCAGAACATACAGCCCAAGGAAAGGTGACAAGGGGAGGAACCTCTGATGGCCTGGGTCCAGTTGCTGGGTCAACTGGCAGTCATGTCCTCTCTAAGATCCCCTGCAACACAAAACTTCCTTGACACTCCCCTCTGAGGACAAAGGCAAACATCTAAGTCTTTGGTTCCTATATTAATCTCGTAGACTTGTGTTGTCAATATTTGCTCTTCTGTGGTTATTTTCCCCAATGGGCTGTGAGCTCCTTAAAAGCTGAGAAATGTTTGCATTCTGATTGCACACATATCTTAATTTTTCTCACACAGTATGAGATCAACAACTGCTTGTGAGTTATGGTGGCAATTCTATTAAGAATCCAACATGTTTTACAAGAAATGACAGCTTACATTTTCCCCCATGGCTGACAGAAAGATTACAAAAAAGACCAAGAGAATTTGTTTGTTTTTTTTTTTTAAGAGAGAGGGAACTAAGATCTTGCCTGTCACATGGTATGGCTAAAAAAAAGGGAGGAGGGGAAATCTAGGATCTCTGCTTCTAACACTTTAGTACAGAAATGTGACAGAGTCCAAAGGTAGCCCCTGGCATAATTGCAAAAACCACATTAAGGTGCTAAAACATTCACCTGAAATGCAGTGAAATTAGAAATTCAGGGTTTTTTTTAATGGCTGGAATAACGGAAAAACTATAATAAAAAACCTGATGTGGTCATGAAATGAAAAAGAGCCTTAAAACTGCCTTATTAACAGCATGGAATTTTAGACAGTTTAAACACTAACTCTTTGCTGCAGGGGGTGTCAAAGGCAAGAGATCTTGTAATGCTAATTGCTAAAATACTCTAAATTTGTTTCCAATGATTTGAAATAGCTCTTAATCACTGTTCTGTCTTTGATCAAGGCAAAGAAAAAAATCATGAATGTTAAAATCATTAAATATGCCCAGGGCCCAACAAAGGGCACATAAGTTAAAGTTTTTAAAGCATGACCCAAAATTTAAAACTCGACAGTTGGCAGAGACTTTAATTGATAATGAATGTAAAGATGGACTTGTCTCTTCCATCTGTTACTTCTGGTATACAGATCTCATCATTACTCACTTTAATTTTACAGAAATTTCAGGATCGTATTTTTCTCACTTGAATGTTGAAAATATTTCAAGACCATTCTCTACTTTCATTTCAGTGGTTTGATTGCTCATTTATGTCATTTTAAAAGATACATCTAGAAGGAGATGCTGTGAAAGTGCTGCCCTCAATATGCCAGCAAATTTGGAAAACTCAGCAGTGCCCACAGAACTGGAAAAAAGTTTTCATTCCAATCCCAAAGAAAGACAATGCCAAAGGATGTTCAAACTACTGCACAATTGAACTAATTTCACATGCTAGCAAGGTAATGTTCAAAATCCTTCAAGATAGGCTTCACCGGTAAGTGAACCGAGAATTTCCAGATGTACAAGCTGGATTTAGAAAAGGCAGAGGAACCAGAGATCAAACTGCCAACAGCCGCTGGATCATAGAAGAAGCAAGGGAATTCCAGAAAAACATCGACTTCTGCTTTCACTGACTACACTAAAGCCTTTGACTGTGTCGATCACAACTGTGGATTCTTCACCACTGCACCACCTTGCCAAACACAGTCATGCTAAACAAAAACAGAAGAAACTATTTCTTATTTTTATTTTATTCAAAAACCCTAGATATTTTCAGACATTTCTAAATTAGCCTAGTGTTTCTTTAAAAAGCTATCCAAATAATTCTTAATGTTTTTAAAGAGAATTTATTTTATCCATAAAATAGGGGTATTTTGGCTCATTTCCCTTTTCTTGTTAAAAAGCTGAAATATAAAAGTTGAAATGTATAAGTAGTAATAATTTGTGCTGAAGAAAAACTTCCTAAAAACATCTATGACAAAAACAAACCAAACTTAATCAGCCAGGATTACACATCACATTTTAATTATCAGAGGAGGATGTTTAGATGGAGTACTTCCAGCTTTATATGTGAAGTGACATGCTGCTTTAGTTTCTAATTAATTCCAAAACCACCATTTCAAAAGACCAATCAGCCATTCAGCCATGGAGTTATCAGATTTGATTGTCCATAGACCACAGTTCAGAGCTTCCTAATAAAAAGCAAAATGGAGGAGCATTTATGGAGATCTGCTAGGATTTAAATAATTACAATTATTAGCAGATTGCTATTTGATTAGCATCCATAGGTTCCTGACTCTGAGTACTAATAAAAGGCAAGGTTCACTGATGATCTCAAAGTGACCCAGTTACAGCATTCATCTGTAGACCAGATATCTAATTAGTTGACTGATCTGACTGCTTTAGACATCATGGTTCATACACTTGGCCCCATGAGGCATTAGGTACTATTCAGAGTGTGTGTGGGCACATACATACATATACATACATAAAATGTCATATTTAACAGTAGTAATAATTGTATCAATGGTAATCACAAATAGGCAGTGAATGTTTTTTTAATGACCATCACTGTGCTAAGAATTTGACATGTGTTGCCTTATCTAAGAAGAAGGCAATGGCACCCCACTCCAGTACTCTTGCCTGGAAAATCCCATGGACAGAGGAGCCTTGTAGGCTGCATTCCATGGGGTTGCTAAGAGTTGGACACGACTGAGCGGCTTCACTTTGACTTTTCACTTTCATGCATTGGAGAAGGAAATGGCAACCCACTCCAGTATTCTTGCCTGGAGAATCCCAGGGATGGGGGAGCCTGGTGGGCTGCCATCTATGGGGTCGCACAGAGTCGGACACGACTGAAGCGACTTAGCAGCAGCAGCAGCAGCCTTATCTAAAGCTTACTACAGGACTACCAAGGCTTCCCAGATGGCGAGAGTGGTAAAGAATCCACCTGCCATTGCAGGAGAAGTAATGAGATGTGAGTTTGATCCCTTGGTAGGGAAGATTCCTCTGGAGAAGGAAATGGTAACCCACTCCAGTACTCTTGCCTGGGAAATCCCATGGACAGAGGAGCCTGGGGGGATACAGTCCATGGGGTCACAAAGAGTGGGACACGACTGAGAGACTGCGCACACACTACTATAGGACCACAGGGATTTCCCTGGTGGTCTAGTGGTTAAGACTCTGTGCTTTCACTGCAGGGGGTATGGGTTCAATCCCTGATTGGGGAACTAAGATCCCACAAGATGTATGGCCAAAATAAAACAAAAATTTTAAAAAGTTTACTGCAATTCTGCAGGGTAGCCACTTTAGTTATTTTCATCCTCCAGGTGAGGAATCAAAGGCTTCCAAGGGTTAAAAAACGTCAGAGCTAAAAATTGGCCGAGATGTGGCCCATATCTCAGTCTAGGAACTCACTCACTAAGCTCAATATAGAAAGGGAAGGATAATATTAATAAGTCGTCACCACAATAGTGGCAACTATTGCATATAAATTTACTATCTGTCTGTCTCTCTCTGCATGAGCTGGGATTTTCATATTTTCCTGCCCAAAGATTTTGGAACTCCTAGCTCTGTAGTCCTTCCGACTTTGTGACTTAGGCTTTTGCTCCCATACCTTCAAACTCAGATGGAATTACACCAACTTTCCTGGTTTTCCCATTTGCACTTATTGTGGGACCTCAAATCCTCAATAATATGTGAACCAATTCCTATCATAAATCAAACTCTCTCTTTCTCTTCCTACTTTGTTAAATATTTTAAACATTTTATTTTATATCAACATTTCATATTTTGTTATTTATCATGTTACTCACATATGTAGAATGTCTACATTATTAATATAAAAAGCAAGGATACTAGCAATCATTTAATTATTCTTGGTGTTGTAGACTTAAATAAATCACGTAAATCAAGCCATGCCTGAGGAAGTGACTGACTATGCTTCTGAAATATTAAACCAGTGGTTGACGAGTCTCCTCTTCAATTAGGGAGAGAATTAGGGAAGTTGTGGGTGTGACTTGCTTTTGATTTCCCAAAGGACAGATTATGTTTGTCTCATCTCCCTAATATGAGAAAATATCAAAAAGGCAGAAAGCAGTGATTTTGCTAACAAGTCTTAGATAAAAGGGCAAAGCTAAATTGCTGGGCAAGTTATTTCCACTTGTCTGAAGTCTCTCCATTCATTATAGTCACCAAGTAAAGGAGTGAATTTTGGATGAAAGTATCATTTCCCAAAGATTTCTTTTATTAATCTGTTTGGTCTGCTGTATACAGAAATATATTATCTTTTTTTTTTAATTCAGAGGAACAGCTTGGGTTGTACAAGTTAGGTCACAATGGGTCAGCACTGCTGGAAAAGCAAAATTAGAGTTTTGGGGATATCAAATAAAAAAGAAAAGAAAAACCTGCAACATTTACTCTGATGAAGGAGAATTAGTGTAAAAGTAGATCAGTTCAGTCAATTCAGTAGTTCAGTCGTGTCCAACTCTTTGCAACCCTGTGGACTACAGCATGCCAGGTTTCCCTGTCCATCACCAACTCTATCGCCTCTAAAAGTAGATAGAAACTGGCTAACCCAACTCATACAGGTAAACATTCCAAGACCTTAAAAGGTGATACTGTGACCTCTTTGGGAGTGTGGTGAACTACATATGAGCTCACAGGGAGGTGGTTAGCTACATATGAGGACTAAATTGCTTCCATAAAAATGACCCAAATAATAGATTAAATACAGATTCCTGGAGTTTATCAGGGAATTTACATGTTTTAGGGCTTCCCTGTTGGCTCAGATGGTAAAGAATTTGCCTGCAATGGAGACCTGGGTTCGATCCCTGGGTTAGGAAGATCCCCTGGAGAAGGGAATGGCAACCAACTCCAGTATTCTTGCCTGGAGAATTCCATGGACTGAGGAGTGTGCTAGGTTACAGTCCATTGGGTCGCAAAGGGTCAGACATGACTATGTGACTAACATACACACACACACACATACACACACACAACATATTTTAAAGGTGCCCAGCTTTTAAAAATTAATGGAAAGTCAATTTGCAAACATTGTCTTTGCAAGTAAAAATGTCATAATTAAATCAACTTTTAATAAACTAATCTATAACCATCAAAAGACATTTCAGCCATAAAACCAAAGCACGTAATTGTTACCTTTAAGCAAACTCACCACAGAGATGCAATAACCACATTTGAAATAGGTAAGATTTAAACAGTCCATGAGATATTTTTGTCTTTAAATCAACCAGTTCAACATATTTTTCAGTCACCTAGCCTACCTAATTGAGCAGCTGTTTTGAGTTATACACACACCGCTTCCATCTCAGTTGCAAATGATATAAAATTGAGGAACAGAAGTCAACTGGTATGTGGACTCCATAATGACATATAAAGGTTAACACTATTCATTACTGAACTAATTAGGCTAATTGCCTTCTCAGAAATCTAGATCTGAATATACTGTAAATGGTGACAGTCTATTCCCACATGACTAATGCTACGATTGGAGTTTAATCAGCAGTTCCATGATGCTCTCAAATTCAAACTTCAAGTTTGGGCAATATTTCTGGGCCAAAGCATTAACAAAGTTACAGGTTTTAACCATGTCCTCCCTGAAAGTTTTTCAACTTTCAGTGGCAACATGGCCCCGTGCCAATTGTACTAGAAGAGTTGAGACCTAGATGAGTGATGTCCATCGTGTCCTTCTTTTCCGCCAGAATGGGAACCACCTGCAGGACCACCAGAGGCAACTTTGAAGTCTGCATTCTCAAAAACTGCACAGGTAATTCTGATGTGAGAGAGAGCACTGCTCAAGATCCTGTTTTAAACTTTGTCACTAAATGTATTGGCCAGCGTAGAAAAAGTACATAATATCTCACATCTTGGTTTGCCAGTCTATATATGGAAATGACATTTGAATCTTCCTTTCTCCTGGAAATACTGGAAAGGTAACATTAGTGAATTACACTTAAAAATTAAAACTGAGGATTATGTTTAAAGAATGGCATAACCAGTTTGCAATTAGAAAAGTCTAGATCCAAAACCCAGCCTACTGCTTAGTCATTGAATTTATATCTCAATTTCATTCCTGCAAAAAGGAGCTAATAATGCCAACCTCATAAAATTATATGGAATTAAAGGAGATATTATAGGCAAATTGTTAGTCTTGTGATTGCCACATTGTGGATACTCAAAAAAAAAAAAAGTAGATATTACTAAGGATGAGGAAAGCTACAAATTTGGTGGGGTTTTGCCAACTAAGAGGGAGAAATAAAATTACGTTGTCATAGCCACAAATATTTTTGGAATGTTTGTTAGCAACTGCATATAACTAGCTCCTCCTGACTGATACAGAAGTCACTTGATGGTAGAATGTTTTACTTTTAAATAAAGGAATTGTTTTATTTATGAACTTTGGTCATTATGAATATAAAACTCTTTAAACAATGAAAAATCTACAAGGAAGATACACACCAGTTCTCTACTTATAAATAACATTTGCAGAGGCAAACATGGAGAGCCCTTGGCAGGAATACACCTCTTGCCAGGTGTTCAGTTTCACATTTAACCAGATGCCCTGTAGTTTACATTTTCCAGTCACAATTCGTTTCCAATGCTTATGAAGATGAGATCTTCTTGGGACACCATGAGAGCAGGCTTCTTTCAGTGGACAGTTTGCCGCTATCCTGGCATCACAAACTCTCTAGACAGCATTCTATCTGCCCAGATCCACCCATGTTTCTGCTGAGAAGGACACCAGCAGCTCACTCCCCGCTTGTCTACCAGCCCAGCAGCTCTCAGGAGAAGGCAATGGCAACCCACTCCAGTGTTCTTGCCTGGAGAATCCCAGGGACGGGGGAGCCTGGTGGGCTGCCGTCTATGGGGTCACACAGTCGGACACGACTGAAGCGACTTAGCAGCAGCAGCAGCAGCTCTTGACAGTTCCTCTCTGAGCCTGGGAGGACCCCTTGAGTCTTGTCAACATCTGTCGCTGATAAGGAGTTTGCATAGAAAGACACTGCGTAACATGTGTCAGGACAGAAAAGTAATGATAGAAAACCACCAAGAGTAAATCATAAAGGCTATTACTGTTGCAGATCAACACCACTCAGGAAAACAGTAGAGGGTTGAAAGAACACAGAATTTAGAGTCAAATAACAGGAATTTGAAAGCCCGTTCCTCCAGTCTCACCAGTAATATACCTAACATTTATTGAGCACTCTCTACATACATTACTTGCATTATTTCATTTAACCTTCACACACACTTGAGATGAATTTCACTGTGCGGTGCTCAGCGCTTCAGTCATGTCTGACTCTTTGCAACCCCATGGACCATAGCCTACCAGGCTCCTCTGTCCATGGGATTTTCCAGGTAAGAATACTGGAGTGGGTTGCCATGCCCTCCTCCAGGGGATCTTCCTGACCCAGGGATCAAACCCACATCTCCTGTGTCTCCTGCATTTCAGACAGATTCCTTACTGCTGACGCACCGGGGAATTGAAAGAAAAGCAAAAAGTGAAGTCGCTCAGTCGTGTCTGACTCTTTACAACCCCATGGACCATAGCCTACCAGGCTCCTCTGTCCATGGGATTTTTCCAGGCAAGAATACTAGAGTGGGTTGTCATTTCCTTCTCCAGGAGATCTTCCTGACCCAGGGATTGAACCCAGGTCTCCCGCATTGTGGGCAGACGCTTTACTATCTGAGCCACCAGGGAAGCCACCAGGGAATTGGGATACACCCAATTCTACTATATCATTACCCTTTTCTAGATTGGGGAGCTGAGGGAAAATGAGGCATACTACAAACAAAAATGTTGCTTTCAGTCCACCAGACAGTTCCTCTTTTTTAAACTCCTATGATGGTCAAGGCTTCTGTGTATCTGCAAACTATAGTCAGGGAGCCAGGAGTCTGAAATGTCTGTGCAATTAATTTTTGGTACAATCAAGGGACAGTGGGTCAGTTAGGAAATGCCTACTGTCAAGCAGTGACATTTACTAAAGGTGAAACTTATGACATCAGCAAGTATTAGATAGAATTGGGCAGAACTGGCCAGAAAATAAGGCTGCTTCATTTTCAGGCTAAAGTGGGTTCATCAGTATCTTCACACTGGATTAAATGAGCATTCCTTCAGAAATTTTCCTCTGAAAGTATTTCATGAAGATAAAAACAATTTAAATAGCCCTAGATATATCACCTTACCCATCTGAAACCTTCAACAGCGCAATATCTAAAGGAAAAGGTCCATAAGCCCCAAACACACCCTCTGGCCACTCTTAACCTTCCCCCCAAGCGCATACACTAATCCTGGGTCACATGACCTTTTCCCCTCCATTACCAGAGCACGCCTTTGCTTCTTCGTTCATGCTGTTCCACCAAGTATATATCTTTCCTAACCATTGTCTGTCAACACAATATCCATGTGTGCTGGTGTGCTATGACTGCTGTAACAAAGTGTCACAAATTGAGTGGCTAAAACGCCCCAGAAATGTATTGCCTCATGATTCTGGAAGCTAGACGTCTCAGATCAAAAGGTTAGCAGGGTTGGTTCCTCCTGCAGGCTGTGAGGGAGAATCTGGTCCATGCCCTTCCCCAGCCTCTGGGGGTTTTCTGGCACACCTTTCCTTATAGGTGAATCATCTGGATGCCTACTTTCACATTCCCATGGCATTCTCTCTGTGTGTCTGTGTCCAATTTTCCCCTTTTTTATCAGGACACCAATCAAAGTAGTGTCAGAACCCACCCTACTCTAGTTTGACTTCATCTTAACTAATTACATTTGTAACCACCCTGCTGCTGCTGCTGCTGATGCTGCTAAGTCGCGTCAGTCGTGTCCAACTCTGTGCGACCCCATAGACGGCAGCCCACCAGGCTCCCCCATCCCTGGGATTCTCCAGGCAACCACCCTATTTCCAAATAAATTCACATTTTGGGGTACCAAACCTGATGATTTTAAAATAGGAATTTGGGGAAATAAAATTCAATTATTCAATCCATAATACAATTGTTCAATTCTTACATCAAAAATGACCACTTCATTTAAAGATACCCTCTTCTCAAAAAGTCCCCAAATTCTAAGGCAAGATGTAAGTATCTCTCTTCTGGATTTACAGGGGTATATCACCATTGATGCAGCTGAAGCTCCAATACCTTGGCCACCTGATGCAAAGAGCTGACACATTAAAAAAGACCCTGATACTGGGAAAGATTGAAGGCAGGAGGAGAAGGGGATGACAGAGTATGAGATGGTTGGATGGCATCACTGACTCAATGGACATGAGTTTGAGCAAGCTACAGGAGTCAGTGATGGACAGAGAAGCCTGGCGTGCTGCAGTCCATGGGGTCGCAAAGAGTTGGACATGACTGAGTGACTGAACTGAACTGATCACATTGAATGACTTTCACGTGTCTTATGGTACATCATACCATATGTCCATATGTATGGTTTTTTTCCTGAAGGTAGGATTTATGTCTTGCTCATCTTCAAATTCTCTGCGTGAATAATATCTTGACATAGTCAGTGCCTAATCCATGCTTGCAGAATAGAACTTTAAACTCTTCTTTATTTTCATGTAGTCACTTTTTCATTCCTTACTTTTCTACCAAGAATTCACACCCCGGAGGGTGTGAATTCCCTTGCAATGTACATCACTGTGATGCTGAGCTGGTGACATACATGAACTAACTAACCACATGATGTTTAGAACTTTCACCATATCAGCACAGACATTTCTCACAAGTAAAACCAGGTCCAGAATACCAGGCTAGTGTCTTACATAGGTAATTACTGTTGTTCAGTCACTAAGTTGTGTCCAATTCTTTGTGGCCCCATGAACTGCAGTATGCCAGGTTTCCCTGTCTTTTACTATCTCCCAGAGTTTGCCCAAACTCATGTCTGTGATGCCATCCAACCACCTCATCCTCTGCCCTCAATCTTCATAATGATGAGTACCAACATGACATAATAGCAATCTATTGAATCTATTGAATGAAATGTATTTTTAAAAGCTTTGATAAGATTCACTGGAATTGAATGATATTGATAAATTCAAAGTCCTAACATTATATCATTTACATCCCAGCAATGTCATTACTTGATAAAGCTTTTCAATATTTCTTGTTCTTTGGCTCCCAATCCCTAAAATAAAGGTGAGCATCCATCATGGCTGCCCATCTCAACAGCAATTTGAGACGCTGAATACTTTTGAGAGTGTAGCATGCTTTTAAAAATCACTAAATGCAGAATATAATTTCCATAGCTAAAAGATGTTTGTCATTAGTACCAGTTATTAGTTCATCTATTTTAGTGAAAGTCTTTTCCTTGGAAACTGGCTTGGCCTTCATTAAGCACACTGAACCCAAATGAAATTGGGGCCTTGTAATTATCAGAGAAAGGAAAGATCAGTTGAATTGATACTGTTCCATAAGGTGATCCTTTTCATTTCTTTCTTGCGAATCATATGAACTTCAGGGACCGCTTACACCCGTGCTTTTCATTAAGGAACAGGTAATGCATTTAGCTTTCTCTTTATGACTCAGTCCAGGAAACGCTCTGATCTGGCCCCTGGGGTTTTGAAATAAACAAACTACTTTCTCATCAATATTGAGATAACCTCAGAGTAGCTGGGAGATAGGTTTTATCCAGCAAAGGAAAAAAACCGAGCATTTTGCAAAGACAAAAATATATATGTAGCTACAGTACACTGATAGCAGTCATCTGCCAAGGTGTATAACTCCCCCGGGCTTATAGGCAAGAAGGGCAATTCTCTCTGACACAGCAGCTTCTGGGGTCAACTCTGAGAGGGAGGCTAAGGGCTGTTTGACCACCTGTGTTGGGAATACTGATTCCCACTGTTCTCCTGATACAGGCAGTAAATCACCTATATGTAATGTACACACACTGTCATTTAAGGCATAATTAGATTCTAACTACAAGGAGAGCAATACCTGGGACTAGACGGGAGTGAGGGGCAGAGTGGGACAACATATATATATATATATATATATATATATATATATATATATATATATATATATACAGCCTCCCATCCCCATAACTAACCACACACTTCTTTATGCTTCACAGTCTTGCTCTATCTAAAGTATTCTCAGCATAGCCTTCCTTGTTAACATACTACTCTTTTCTTATAGCTTGATTGAGGTATAATTGGTATAGAAAGAAACTGCATATATTTAATGTATACAATTTGATGAGTTTGGACATATGCATATACCTGTGAGATCATCACTACCATCAAGGTAATAAATATATCCATCACCTTAAAAGGGCTTCTCTAATGGCTCAGACAGTATGGAATCCACCTGCAATGCAGGAGCCCCAGGTTTGATCCCTAGGTCAGGGAGATCCTGTGGTCAGGGAATGGTGCCCACCCACTTTGGTATTTTTGCCTGGAGAAATCCATGGACAGAGGAGCCTGGCAGGCTATAGTCCATCGGGTCACAAAGAGTCGGACATGACTGAGTGACTAACACAACAACATTACCTTTAAAATTTTCCTCCTGCCCCTTTGTGGGTTTCTCCTTTGTTGTTTGTGTGTGTGTGAGCATGAGGTGAGTACACTTAACATGAGGTCTACCCTCTTAACAGAGTTTTTAAGTGCGGAATATAGTACTGTTACCATTAGGCAACACATTACTATTAAAATGTTGTGAAAAGGAGCTAGGTTTGCAGAATGTGCTCAAGGAGAAAGACTGTTTATCCTGATCTTCCCCTAGCCATGCTTCTGATTGTCATTAACAGATTTTAAACTGTCACTAAGTCAAGTCATCACTGTCCTAAAGAAGGAGAAACTATAGAAAGCATTCCTTAAAATAAATTTGTGTGGGACTTCCCTGGTGGTCCAGAGGTTAAGAATCTGCTTTGCAATGCAGGGGACATGGGTTCATTCCCTGGTTGGGGAGCTAAGTTTCCACATGCTGCAGAGCAACTAAGTCCATGCACCACAAAACAGTGAAAGATCCCTCATAATGCAGCAAAGACCCAATGCAGCCAAATAAATAAATAAATATTGTTTAAAAGTCACTTTGTATGGACTCTTGGAACAAACTGAGATACAAGCTCTATGGACCCAAAGACTTATCCTTTCCCAGAGATTACTTATTACCTCCAAATGGCATTTATTCAGATTAAGACAGCTGGGGGTTTGTTCATTACAAATGAGTACAAATACTGTGCTACAATTGATGCTTTTGAACTATGGTGTTGGAGAAGACTCTTGAGAGTCCCTTGGACAGCAAAGAGATCCAACCAGTCCATCCTAAAGGAAATCAGTCCTGAATATTCATTGGAAGGACTGATGCTGAAGCTGAAACTCCAATACTTTGGCCACCTGATGGAAAGAACTGACTCATTGGAAAAGACCCTAATGCTGGGAAAGATTCAAGGCAGGAGGAAAAGGGGATGACAGAGGATGAGATAGTTGGATGGCATCACCAACTCGATGGACATGAGTTTGAGCAAGCTCCAGGAGTTGGTGATGGACAGGGAAGCCTGGTGTGCTTCAGTCCATGGGGTCACAAAGAGTCGGACACGACTGAGCGACTGAACTGAATTGAATCTCTACAATCTATTCTTTGCACATGTTGAAGTTTCTCAATTCCATAAAATCTTGCACACATTGTTCCTACTCTTTCCTGGTCATTCAACCAAAATTTCTCCAAGGTTTCCTTTTCTCTAACATAGGAAATGGAGATTGATTCAGTCTGCACACAGACATCAAGCTATTGCCTGTATTATTCTGATTACAATACAAGAATGAATTCAAGACATCTACCTCTCAGACTCTTGACTCTGTGTTTTAATCCAGCCCTCATGTCCTCTTAGGAATGGCTTTGTCATCCCATCTCATTAACTGGCCCTTGGGACTTCCCTGGTGTTCCAGTGGTTAAGACTCTGTGCTCTCAATGCAGGGGTTACAAGTTCACTTTCTTAACTGGGGAAGATCCCACATGCTGCATGGCATAGCTGGAAAAAAAAAAAAAAAAAAGCAGTAGCCATTCTTGCTGGTAGAGGACATTGAGACATGACAGAAAAGGAAATTTTTTAGTGCAGGAACTAAATCCAGGAAAGGTTGGACAATTGTCTGGTGACTTGAAGAAAGTAACAACTGAAATAAATTTTGACTCAGTTTTCAAACTTGATCTTAAATATGGGAAAATTTCAAGTCATCCTACCTACGAAGTTAGTTACCTTGGATTGTGTTAGAGGCAGAAAAAGAAATATGAAAGAGGAAGTTTAAAGGAGGACAAGTGTACAGGAAAAGAAAATGAGGAGAAGGAGCCTGAACCATCCAGTCATTGTTTAATGATAACTCATGGTGTTGCCCATGAGTCACTTATTATATATTTGAAAGAAAATGGAGATGTACTTAGATACCTTCCTACCCAGTTAAAAAGAACATAAGGTACATGGAGTTGGTCTTAAAACCTTTTGTGTGGATATGATGAACAAAGAAGAACTATGACTCAGTGATTAACTAGAGGAAATGAGTCATAAGATGGAATATGTAGCTGTTTGAGCTTCCTCACCAAAATCAGCCAATATGACACTCAGTTTGTAAACTTCCTGAACACTATTACTACTGTTAATATATTGATTTTTCAACACAACATACATTTCTTGATCCTGTAACTTTCAAGCCAACTTTGTAATGAAATAGACTCTCAAAAACCAAGGGAGATCTTGGTTTTATTTTCTTCTGTCTTTCTTTCCAAGTAAACATCTGCATTGATCATGGAATTTATTCAAATTATAGCAAACTCATAAACACAATTAAATAATCTATGCTCTGATCCTGTGGGGCACAAAAATTCAAATGTATTTAAAAGAAGTTAAATTAACTATTTCAAAAAGCCAGTCATGGCAACTTCTCACAGCTGCATCATAAAATGCACAACCTCAGGGTCTACAAAATGTTTCACAGTTTATCCAATGACATACAAAATGCCAAATTTTTCATTTTTAAAGGGAAAGATGATCTTAAATTTCCATTCTGTTTGATTCTTTTATATCCATCCAAACACATGGGTTTATATTCATAAAGAATAAACATCTCTTTTGAAAGCAAAGTAAGATCCTAAAGATAATGAGAACATATTTTCCTTTTTTTCAGTTTTATAGAAGTATAACTGACAAATAGAATTACACATAGAGTGTACAAGTTGAGGAACTGATAAACTGTATTATATAATCAAGTTAATTAACATATCCATCACCACACAAAGCTATAACTCTGTGGATGTGTGTGTGTGTGTGGTGAGAATGTTAAAGATCTACAAAAATTCTTCAAATTTCAAGTATACAGTATGGTATTATTAACTATAGTCACCATGCTTACATTAGATCTCCAAAACTTATTCATAACTAGAAGTCTGTACCCTTTGACCAACATCTGCCCACTTCCTTCCCCTACCTCTGACCATCATCCTTCTATTCTACTTTATAAGCTTGATCTCTTTTCTCTTAAGATCCCACATATGAATATGATCATACAGTATTTTTCTTTCTGTTTCTGCTTTATTTCAGTTATAATATTCTCTAGGTCTATACATGCTATCACAAATGGCAGATTTGCTTTTTTTTTCTGGCTAAATAGTATTTCCCTGTATATATTTAACCACATTTCTTTATCCATTCATCTGTCAAGACATGGAGGTTTTTCCATATCTTGGTTATGTGAATAATGCTGCAACAAACATAGAAGTGCTTGCTTTCTTCAGATATAAACTCATTAGTGGCTTTGCTGGATCTTACAGTTATTATATTTTTTTATCTTTTGAGGAAACTGTACTGTTTTTTGTTATCGTCCCAATTTACATTCTCACCAACAGTGCACAAGGGTTTTCCCTTTTCTTCTCATCAACACTTGTTATTTCTTGTTTTTCAACAGCAGCCATCAAGAGGTAGGCTTCCAAGATGGTACAGTTGTAAAGAATTCACCCACCAATGCAGGAGGCACAAGAGACTCAGGTTTGATCCCTGGTTTGGGAAGATCCACCGGATTAGGAAACGGCAACCTGCTCCAGTATCCTTGCCTGGTAGACTCCATGGACAGAACCTGGCAGGCTACAGTCCATGGAGTCACAAAGGGCTGGAGATGCCTATGCAACTGAGCACACAGCACACACATCCTAACATAAGGTGTGAGGTGATATCTCACTGTGGCTTTGATTTGTATTTCTCTGGTGATTATAAGGTTGAACACTTTTAATGTACCTGATGGCCATTTGTATGTCTTCTTTTGAGAAATGTCTACCCAGTTTATTTGCCAATTTGAATTATTTGGGGTTTTGTTTGTTTGTTTTGCTATTGAGTTGTTTGACTGCCTTATACATTTTGTATATTAACCCCTTAAGAGATGTATATTTGCAAATATTTTCTCCTATTTTATAGGCTGTCTTTAAACTTTTTGATTGTTTCTTTTGCTGTGCAGACTCTTTTATATTTGATGATGTCTTGCTTATTTAACTTTTGTTTTTGTTGCCTGTGACAAGAAGATTTATCTCTATGTTTTCTGGAATTTTTATGGTTTCAGTCTTACATTTAAGTCTTTAATTTATTATGAGTTAATTTTTGTGAGTAGTATAGGGTAGGTGTCTAGTTTCATTCTTTAGCATGTGGCTGTCCAGTTTACCAACACCATTTATTGTAGAGACTATCCTTTTCCCATCGTGTGTTCTTAGCGCTCTTGTCAAAGATTAGTTGACTACATGTGTGGGTTTATTTCTTGGCTCTCTATTCTGTTCCACTGACTTAGGTGTCTGTTTTAATCCTGGTACCATACTGTTTAATTACCAGAGCTTTTTAATATATTTTGAAATGAGGAAATGTGATGCCTCCAGCTTTGTTCCTCTTTCTCAAGATTGCTATGGCTAATCCAAGGTGTCAAAACAATGATAATGACCCAAAGACTCAATAATTTAAATCAGGAATTGGCAAATTGGCATTTTATATAAGAGATCAGATAGTAAAGACCTTAACTTTAATGGGTTTTACAGCCTCTGTCACAACTACTCTGCTGTTATAACACAAAAGCAGCCATAGGCTGTATTTAAAAGAATGGAGCATGCTGTGTTCCAATCAGTTCAGTTCAGCCGCTCAGTCATGTCCAACTCTTTGCAACCCCATGGACTGAAGCACACCAGGCTTCCATGTCCATCACCAACTCCTAGAGCTTACTCAAACTCATTTCCATCAAGTGGGTGATGACATCCAACCATCTCATCCTCTGTCATCCAGTTCTCCTCCTGCTTTCAATCTTTACCAGCATCAGGGTCTTTTCGTGTGAGTCAGTTCTTCACATCAAGTGGTCAGACTATTGGAGCTTCAGTCTCAGCATCAGTTCCTCCAATAAATATTCAGGACTGATTTCCTTTAGGACAGACTGGTTGTATCTCCTTGCAGTCCAAGGGACTCTCAAGAGTCTTCTCCAACACCACAGTACAAAAGAATCAATTCTTCAGCACTCAGCTTTCTTTATGGTCTACTCTCACATCCATACATGACTACTGGAAAAACCATAGCTTTGACTAGCTGGACCTTTCTCAGCAAAGTAATGTCTGCTTTTTAATATGCTGCCTAGGTTTATCATAGCTTTTCTTCCAAGGAGCAAACGTCTTTTAATTTCATGGCTGCAGTCACCATCTGCAGTGATTTTGGAGCCCCCATAAATAAAGTCTGACACTGTTTCCACTGTTTCCCATCTATTTGCCATGAAGTAATGGGACCAGATGCCATGATCTTAGTTTTCTGAATGTTGAGTTTTAAGCCAACTTTTTCAATCTCCTCTTTCACTTTCATCAAGAGGCTCTTTAGTTCTTCACTTTCTGCCATTAAGGTGGTGTCATCTGCATATCTTAGGTTATTGATATTTCTCCCAGAAATCTTGATTCCAGCTTGTGCTTCATCCAGCCCAGCATTTCACATGATGTACTCTGCACATAAGTTAAATAAGCAGGGTGACAATACACAGCCATGATGTACTCCTTTCCTGATTTGTTCCATGTCCAGTTCTAAGTGTTACTTTCTGACCTTCATACAAATTTCTCAGGAGGAGGTAAGATGGTCTGGTATTGCAATCTCTTGAAGAATTTTCCACAGTTTGTTGTGATCCACACAGTCAAAGGCTTTGGTGTAGTCAATAAACCAGAAATAGATCTTTTTCTGGAACTCTCTTGTTTTTTTGATGATCCAGAAGATATTGGCAATTTGATCTCTGGTTCCTCTGCCTTTTATAAATCCAACTTGAACATCTGGAAGTTCTCAGTTCACATACTGTTGAAGCCTAGCTTGGAGAATTTTGAGCATTTCTATGCTAGCATGTGAGATGAGTGCAATTATGCAGTAGTTTGAGCATTCTTTGGCATTGCCTTTCGTTGGGATTGGAATGAAAACTGACATTTTCCAGTCCTGTGGCCACTGCTGAGTTTTCCAAATTTGCTGGCATACTGAGTGCAGCATTTTCACAGCATCATCTTTCAGGATTTGAAATAGTTCAACTGTAATTCCATCACCTCCACTAGCTTTGTTCATAGTGATTCTTCCTAAGGCCCACTCGACTTCACATTCCAGGATGTCTGGCTCTAGGTGAGTGTGAGTGATCACACCATCATGATTATCTGGGTCATGAAGATCTTTTTTGTACAGTTCCTCCGTGTATTCTTGCCACCTCTTCTTAATATCTTCTGCTTTTGTTAGATCCATACCATTTCTGTCCTTTATTGAGCCCATCTTTGCATGAAATGTTCCCTTGGTATCTCTCAAGGGAGAGCTTTTCTTGAGGAAATCTCTAATCTTTCCCATTCTATTGTTTTCCTCTATTTCTTTGCATTGATTGCTGAGGAAGGCTTTCTTATCTCTCCTTGCTATTCTTTGGAAATCTTGAGGAAATCTCTAATCTTTCCCATTCTATTGTTTTCCTCTATTTCTTTGCATTGATTGCTGAGGAAGGCTTTCTTATCTCTCCTTGCTATCCTTTGGAACTCTGCATTCAAATGGGTATATCTTTCCTTTTCTCCTTTGCCTTTATCTTCTGTTTCAATAAAACTTTACAAAAAACATGTGGTAGGCCAAATATGGTCCATAGAGATAATTTCTGATCCCTTTTCTAAATTATCATAGGTGACTTTGATCACTGAAGCCATGAAATTAAAAACACTTGCTCCTTGGAAGAAAAACGCTGACAAAACTAGACAGCATATTAAAAAGGAGACAATACTTTGCCTAAAAGGTCCATAGAGTCAAAGCTATGGTTTTTCCAGTAGTCATGTATGGATGTGAGAGTTGGACAATAAAAAAAGTGGAGCACCAAAGAATTGATGCCTTCAAACTGTGGTGCTGGAGAAGAATCTTAACAGTCCCTTGAACAGCAAGGAGATCAAACCAGTCAATCCTAAAGGAAATCAGGCCTGAATATTCATTGAAAGTGCTGATGCTGAAGCTAAAGCTTCAATACCTTGGCCACCTGCTGGGAAGAGCTGACTGATTGGAAAAGATCCTGATCTTGGGAAAGGTTGAAGGCAAGAGGAAAAGGGGATGACAGAGGATGAGATTGTTGGATAGCATCACAAATTCAATGGACATATATTTGAGCAAACTCTGGGAGATGGTGAAGGACTAGGAAGCCTGGCATGTTGCAGTCCATGGGGTCACAAAGAGTCAGGCACAACTGAGCCACTGAAAAACAACAACAATGAGAAAATGAAAAATATAAAACAGCAAACTTTAAGCATTAGAATAATCCATAAGACTTTAATTCTCAGAGAATAACATGATAAACATTTTCCCATCATATTTAACTGATAGCAAAATCTTAAACTAGTAGATGGATTCAAGGTATATTTTGGCAAGAGAACTAACAGCAAATAGGACTCACTAATATAACAGATGAGTCAAAGATGACTCCAAACTTCTTAGCATAAGTAAATGGTGATGCCATTTAATGAAATAATAAGTAGGAATATACTTTTGGATGGGGGTAGAATTAAAATTCTAGATTGGACTACTGATTTTGAAATATCCATAAAACATCAAAGTAGAACTTTCAGGTAGAATATTGAATGTACTCAAGAGGTTTCAACATAAATTGGGTAGTCGTCAGCTCATAGACAGCATTTAAGCCATAGAAATGAATGAAATTATCTAGGCAGAGGACATAGAAAGAGAAAGGAAGATAAGGAAATATCTTGATGTACTTTCTGAACCATCTAAGAAAGAGTTAATCATGTTCAGTATAGTTAACTAGTGCCAGGAGAGTTTTATTTCTGCCATTCTTGGTGAATTCAGAATTTGTGAGTGGCAATAAATACACATTTCTATTGTACAAATCATTTTTTTTGAATTTATTGAAACACATACCCCTTTTCCAAGAGCTATATTGGGGTACATGTTCATCTGAACAAGTGCTGATAATTGTGATTAGTATAATACAGTTAATGTAACATTTCTAATAAATTCATTTTATTTTATTCATCACAGTTAAAGAGAAAATATTAGCCTTCCCAGCACAAAGAAAAGCAGCTGATTTCAAATAATCTCTGCAATGCAACTTGCACTGCATTTTTATATATTACATTCTCAATGCACCACCACTTGAGGTGTTACCTGCCCAGAGATATGGGTAAATTCCTTGTAGTTTAATAATGTGAAGGAAACAAAAACTAAAAGTCGTCTTTTAGTTTGTCATCTACTGAAACATCTTATCCTTCATATATGTGAGACAGATCACTCTCTATTTTCAGGAAAGCAATATGAAAAGGAAATAATAGATGAGAGAAGAACAAGAGTGCTCAAATCAATGGATTTATTGAAGTCATTCAATTTTCTGGAGAATGGGAAAAGAGGTGGTGTATTCTATTTTTAGTAGGTTGAGGACCTCCTCTCAGGCCAACCCTCCAGTAAATAATAGCCCCAAACTCTGGGCAAAGTATAAAACACAATTAACTGAAGATACTGAAGGGTGAACAAAGGCAGGCAGAAATGGTATGGAGTCAATATCTATTAAAAAAAAAAAAAGGAGAGAGAGAAAGAGAATGACAGTGGGTAAAATTCCAGTTTTTGTAACTTTCTAAAGGATGGAAGTCTCAAGGATTAAAGAACTGAGTTGAAATTTGAGCTGACACCTACTGCAGGAGAGACAAAAATTTCCAATTCAGTTTAGCCAAGTTACCAGCCTGATTTTTTTAAAACATCAATATTCTTCAAAGGAACGTAATAGAACCAAGAATTTCTATAACACATTCTTCACAATGTTCAGGATACAATACAAAATTGCTCAACATACAAAGAAATAGAAAAACATGGCTCGCTCTCAAGAGAAAAGATAATAGAGACCAGTCTTGAGAAGATCCAGATGTTGACATTAGCAGATTAGGATTTTTAAAGCAGATATTATGATTATGCCCAAGGATGTAAGGGAAAATATTCTCACAGTGTGTAAATATTAGGGCATCTCAACAGAAAAGTAAAAACTATAAAAAGGAATCAAATAATCTCCTCACCTGGAACATGCTATATCTGAAATTAAAGTGTTATTAAATGGGTTTAGCATCAGAGTAGAGATGATAGAGGAAAGGTCAGCCAGCTTAAAACCAGATCGATGCAAGTGATACCATCTAAAGCAGAGGTATTTCCATGAAGGTCTAGTGGTTAAAAATCTGCCTTCTAATGCAGGGGGGACAGGTTCAATCCCTGGTTGGGAGCTAAGATCCCACATAGCTCATGGCCAAAAAAACACATCGTAAAACAGAAGCAATATTGTAAAAAATTCAGCAAAGACTTTAAAAATGGTCCACATCAAAAAAAAAAAAAAATTCTTAAAAAAAAAATTTAAGAAAAGAGGACTAGAAAAGAGGATGTGAGAGAATAGCATTGAAACATGTATATTGCCATATACAAAATAGATGACCAGTGCAAGTTCGCTGCGGGGAAGGCAATGGCACTCCACTCCAGTACTCTTACCTAGAAAATCCCATGGACGGAGGAGCCTGGTAGGCTGCAGTCCATGGGGTCGCTAAGAGTCGGACACGACTGAGCGACTTCACTTTCACTTTTCACTTTCATGCATTGGAGAAGGAAATGGCAACCCGCTCCAGTGTTCTTGCCTGGACAATCCCAGGGACGGGGGAGACTTCTGGGGTCGCACAGAGTCGGACACGACTGAAGCGACTTAGCAGCAGCAGCAGCAAGTTCGCTGATGAAACAGGGAACTCAAAACTGGTGCTCTGGGACAACCCAGAGGGATGAGGTGGGGAGGGAGGCGGGAGGGGGGTTCAGGATGGTGGAACACATGTACACCCATGGCTGGCTGATTCATGTCAATGTATGGCAAAAAAAATCACAATATTGTAAAGTAATTAGCTTCCAATTAAAATAAATAAATTAATTTAAAAAGAAAATAACAAGAGAAGCAGAGCATCAGGGACTTGTGGAACAATATCAAAAGATCTACTATACATGTAATTGGGAGTCTCAGAATGAGTGGAGGGTAAATATGATGTAGAAAAAATTTCTGAAAAAATAATGCTTGTTCTTTTCAAATTTGGTAAAAGTAATAAATTTACAGTAAACACTAAGAATTAACTCAAAAAGAACGATTCCTAGACCCATCATAGTCAGGCTGGTGAAAACCAAAGAGAAAAATCTTAACACTAGACAAAGAAAAATAACACGTGGCACACAAAGGAACAAGAACCACTGATTTCTCACCAGAAACAATGATCTTTACAGTGCTGAGATATTTTTTTAAATAGTGAATGCAAAATTTTATCTCCAGCAAAATCATTCCTCAAAAATCAAGATCAAAGACATTTTCAGACAGGAAAAAACTAAGATTTCTTGACCTGCCAACATGCACTGCCAAAAATGCTAAAGAAAGTTCTTCAGGCTGAACGGAACAAAAACCTAAATCTTCCGGGAGTAATAAAGTGCGTTAACATTGAGAAATATGTGTAAATATATAAATGATTATTATTCTCTTAAATTTAAAGATACATGTGGCTCTTTAATGGAGGAGGGCATGGCAACCCACTCTCCAGGTATTCATGCCTGGAGAATCCCACGGACAGAGGTCACAAAGAGTCGGACACAACTGAAGCAACTTAGCAAGCACACACAAATGGCTCTTTAAAGAATCACATTCATCCAAATATTTGAAGACAGACTGAATTTTTCATTCTAAATCTAAATGTTATCAAGCTTAGATTTTGAAAGATCATCAAATTTTTCCTGGCATGAAACTGACATTTGGATATAACATAGTTACTATTTGCTGAAATTAAATACATGTTTCCTATCAACATTTACTTGTCACATTCATTTTATTTGCCTTTTTTTCTCCCCTTTGTAGAGAAATGTGTCTAGAGTTAATAAGCTTAGCAAGCTTCTAGCCTAATAGGATTATGCTCAGAACATCTCTTTTGAAAGGGAGACATTTTCCTAATGGACTATCATTTAGAGAGAATTTTGAGCTGTGAATCAATGAAGCAATAAATAATGAACACACTCCTGTGTAGTTAGAACTCCTAGGTTTCAGGGCATGTTTTTCTTCATTAAGTAAGATCAAAACATGTTCATATATGGGTAAAATTTTTAGAAAAAAACAAAGTTTATGTAGTTGTTGTTTAGTCTCTAAATCTATCTGACTCTTTTGTGACCCCATGGACTGTAGCCCGCCAGGCTCCTCTGTCCAAGGGATTTCCCAGGCAAGAATATTGGAATCGGTTGCCATTTCCTCCTCCAGGGGATCTTCCCCACCCACAGACTGAACCCATGTCTCCTTTGTTGGCAGATAGATTCTTTACCAATGAGCCATCTGGGAAACCCCAATAAAGTTTCCTGAAAAAAATTATAATGTTAAACACTTCCAAAAAAGAAAAGCATAATTTAAAATTTAAGCTTAAAGTGTGTGTATCACAACAAACTGGAAAATTCTTAAAGAGATGGGAATACCTGCATCCTGAGAAATCCATATTCAAGTCAAGAAGCAACAGTTAGAACCAGACATGGAACAATGGACTGGTTCCAAATTGGGAAAGGAGTATGTCAAGGCTGTATATTGTCACCTTGCTTATTTAACTTATATGCAGAGTACATCATGAGAAACCCTGGGCTGGATGAAGCAAAAGCTGGAATCAAGATTGCAGGGAGAAATATCAATAACATTAGATATGCAAATGACATCACCTTTATGGCAGAAAGCAAAGAGGAGCTAAAGAGCCTCTTGATGAAACTGAAAGAGGAGTGTGAAAAAGCTGGCTTGAAACTCAACATTCAAAAAATTAAGATCGTGGCCTCTGATCCCATCACTTCATGGCAAATAGATGGGGAAACAATGGAAACAGTGACAGACTTTATTTTCTTGGGCTCCAAAATCACTGCAGATGGTGACTGCAGCCATGAAATTAAAAGAGGCGTGCTCCTTGGAAGAAAAGCTATGACCAACCTAGACAGCTTATTAAAAAGCAGAGACATTACTTTACCAGCAAATGTCCATCTAGTCAAAGCTATGGCTTTTCCAGCAGTCATGTATGAAAGGAGAGAATTGAACTATAATGAAAGCTGAGCACTGAAGAACTGATGCTTTTGAACGGTGGTGTTGGAGAAGACTCTTGAGAGTCCCTTGGACTGCAATATCAGACCAGTCAATCCTAAAGGAGATCGGTCCTAGGTGTTCATTGGAAGGATTGATGCTGAAGCCAAAACTCCAATACTTTGGCCACTTGATGAGAAAAACTGACTCATTGGAAAAGACCCTGATGCTGGGAAAGATTGAAGGCAGGAGGAAAAGGAGATGACAGTGGATGAGATGGTTGGATGGCATCACAGACTCGGTGGACATGAGTTTGGGCAAGCTCTGGGAGTTGGTGATGGACAGGGAAGCCTGGAATTCTGCAGTCCATGGGGTCGCAAAAGTTGGACTCAACTGTGTGACTGAACTGAAGCTTAAAGTGCGTTCAAATACTGTTGGATTAAAGAATGAGACTATATGTCAATGCTATTTAAAATCTTGAGTAAAAATATCTAAAATAAAGTCATCAAAATCATATTCAGAATCTTTTCATAGTTTCTAGAGGCAAGCAAACAACAACAAAAAAATATTTTCCATGTTTTTGCACTTGCCAGCTAGATATTTGTTCTGGATGCTCTACCAACACCTCAGCATCTGTATTTCAGCATTAAAGTTATCTTCTGAGGACTTCCCTGATGGTCCAGTAGCTAAGACTCTGTGCTCCCAATACAGGGGGCCTGGCTTGCATCCCAGGTTTGGAAACAAGATCCCACATACTACAACTGAGAGTTCACATGCCATGCAAAGATCCCACATGCCTAAGACCTGGCGCAAATAAATAAGACCTGGCTGCTATTGAAAACACCAGTACCACCAGTAGAAACTGCTGCTCTAGGTCTTCGTTGCTGAGTGTGGGCCTTCTCTAGTTTCGGCTCTCGGGCTCTAGAGCATGTGGGCTTCAGCAGTTGTGGCACACAATCTTAGTTACTCTGCAGCATGTGGGATTTTGCAAGACCAGGGATCAAACCCATGTCCCTTGCATTGGCAGGCAGATTCCTAACCACTGGACTACTGGGGAAGCCCCAGAAAACTATTCCTGTGTGAGCCTGAAGATACAGAAAGAGTTAAAGAGGGAAAGGGGAATTTATGGGGCTGTCAAGACTGCCTTCACAATAGAAAACTTTACATTGCTTTTTGAGATGAACTTTCTTTTATCTGAAATTCCTTTTCAAGTGTGCACGAGGTCTGTGGTGGAGGAACTCTGTTCCCCTCTAAATCTGATTATCTTATTCACAGATTGGGAAGAGGGGCCCAGAGACTGGGCTGGAATAGCCGGGAGAACAAGGAAGATTGCTCCCTACGAGAGTCCTGGGATAGAATGTTTCACCCAACCATCTATTCAGCATCTCAGCCACCAGCACCAGCAGGCAGCTTTCAGCCAGAGTCACAGCTTAAGGGGCCACACTCCTGAGTGAAGCTGGCAGGATCTGAGCTTTTAGCCTGTCAAGATCCATATTGGCTGGCACAAGAACAGAGATCCCTTCTAAAATTGAACATGTCAGCCAAATTAATCCTATTAAACTCTAAATGACCCTCCACTGAGGGATGCACATTAAGAAGATTGTTGCTATATTACAATCCCTTCTCTATCATAGAAATCTTCTTAGGAAAACAGAATTTTCAAAAATGTCATAGAATGTCAGAGGTAGAGGTCATCTTAAAAGACTATAGACTGCCTTAGTAATCATCCCATCCTACCATTTTATTTCACAAATGCTTGGCACAGGGAGAAAGAAAATTCATCAAAATATGTGAATCACCTTTTTTCCCTTCAGTTCAGTTCAGTCAGTCAGTCAGTCATGTCCAACTCTTTGCGACCCCATGAATCACAGCATGCCAGGCCTCCCTGTCCATCACCAACTCCCAGACTTCACTCAAACTCACGTCCATTGAGTCAGTGATGCCATCCAGGCATCTCATCCTCTGTTGTCCCCTTCTCCTCCTGCCCCCAATCCCTCCCAGCATCAGAGTCTTTTCCAATGAGTCAACTGTTCGCATGAGGTGGCCAAAGTATTGGCGTTTCAGCTTTAGCATCAGTCCCTCCAAAGAACACCCAAGGCTAATCTCCTTTAGAATGGACTGGTTGGATCTCCTTGCAGTCCAAGGGACTTTCAAGAGTCTTCTCCAACACCACAGTTCCAAAGCATCAATTCTTTGGCGCTCAGCTTTCTTCACAGTCCAACTCTCACATCCATACATGACCACTGGAAAAACCATAGCCTTGACTAGATGGACCTTTGTTGGCAAAGTAGTGTCTCTGCTGTTGAATATGCTATCTAGGTTGGTCATAACTTTCCTTCCAAGGAGTAAGCATCTTTTAATTTCATGGCTGCAGTCACCATCTGCAGTGATTTTGGAGCCCAAAAAAACAAAATCTGACACTGTTTCCACTGTTTCCCCATCTATTTCCCATGAAGTGATGGGACCAGATGCCATAATCTTAGTTTTCTGAATGTTGAGCTTTAAGTCAACTTTTTCACTCTCCACTTTCACTTTCATCAAGTGGCTTTTTGGTTCCTCTTCACTTTCTGCCATAAGGATGGTGTCATCTGCATACCTGAGGTTATTGATATTCATCCTGGCAATCTTGATTCCAGCTTGTGCTTCTTCCAGCCCAGCATTTCTCATGATGTACTCTGCATATAAGTTAAATAAGCAGGGTGACAATATATAGCTTTGATGAACTCCTTTTCCTGTTTGGAAGCAGTCTGTTGTTCCATGTCCAGTTCTAACTGTTGCTTCCTGACCTGCATACAAACTTCTCAAGAGGCAGGTCAGGTGGTCTGGTACTCCCATCTCTTGAAGAATTTTCCACAGTTTATTGTGATCCACACAAAAGCTTTGGCATAGTCAATAAAGCAGAAATAGATGATTTTCTGGAACTCTCTAGCTTTTTCCATGATCCAGCGGATGTTGACAATTGATCTCTGATTCCTATGCCTTTTCTAAAACCAGCTTGAACATCTGGAAGTTCATGGTTCACGTATTGCTGAAGCCTGGCTTGGAGAATTTTGAGCATTACTTTACTAGCATGTGAGATGAGTGCAATTGTGTGGTAGTTTGAGCATTCTTTGGCATTGCCTTTCTTTGGGATTGGAATGAAAACTGACCTTTTCCAGTCCTGTGGCCACTTCTGAATTTTCCAAATTTGCTGGCATATTGAGTGCAGCCCTTTCACAGCATCATCTTTCAGGATTTGAAATAGCTCAACTGGAATTCCATCACCTCCACTAGCTTTGTTCGTAGTGATGCTTTCTAAGGCCCACTTGACTTCACATTCCAGGATGTCTGGCTCTAGGTGAGTGATCACACCATCGTGATTATCTTGGTCATGAAGATCTTTTTTGTACAGTTCTTCTGTGTATTCTTGCCAGAAACATAAAATGCATATAATATATAATATCTATAATTGGGTTTATGAAATAAAATAAATTCTGAGCATTTTTAGTTCCTTAAAATAAATCTCAATATAGTCTAATCTAAAGCCTTTTTAAGGATAAACTTGAAATAGATCTTTAGGCAACGTGCTCATCTATACCACTCCTATGTTGATGCAAATGTCTTCTCTGACTGGATTGATCTTTTCCCTGCCATTAGAATAAGCCTTATCTCTCTGAGCGCTAACCCATTCTAGGTAATTTTTCACAGCTTGAGTCTATTACCTTCTTTTCTATGCCACTATATGTATCTTGACTTCTTTCTTCCTATTGACTTTATTCTAGGTTGAACTTTTAACATGGTAGAAAGCCCTTCTACGGCAGCTTTCAGGCTTCAATCAAACTTTAGGAAAATCAAGCAAAGTCCAGCATGAGATATGTGCATGCACAGTCATTCAGTCATGTCCGACTCTTGCAATCCATGGGTTGTAGCCTGCCAGGATCCTCTGTCCATGGGATGTTCCAGGCAAGAATACCAGAGTGAGTTGCCATTTCCTCCTCCAGGGGATCTTCCCAACCCATGATCGAACCGGAGTCTCTTGCCTATCTTGGATTGGCAGGTGGATTCTTTCCCACTGAGCCACCAGGGAAGCCTCCAACATGGTAATAACATTACACCTAATACGTACAGCATGTCTAATTGATGTGAGACAACTTACTAAGCAAATTACTTCATTATCATGATACCTGATTTTATCTAGAGTTGAGTGATATTAAAATCTCCATGTTGCTTACAAAGGATGAGACTCAGAGTTAGGAAATTGCCCAAGGTCGCATAATTAGAAATAGTAGAACCAGAATTTTAATGCTAACAATTTACATCAGAGACCTCTCTCTTATTCACTGTGCAAACCTACCTATAAATGTATGACGGACCATGGTGAGAGACAAAGCTGGAAAGTAATTTGTGACTTAGATTTATTATGCATGTGCTCTGTTGCTTAGTCATGTTTGGCTCTTGTGTCCCCATGGACTGTAGCCTGCCAGGCTCCTCTATCCATGGGATTCTCCAGGCAACAATACTGAAGTGGGTTGTCATACCCTCCTCCAGGGGATCTTCCCAACCCAGGGATTGAACTCGAGTTTCCTGTGTCTCCTGCATTGGCAGGTGGATTCTTTACCCACTGAGCCACCTGGAAGGCTTCAAATGTGCTATAGGACTGAGTATAAGAGGGGCACCCAACCCAGTCTGGGGAACTGCAGGAAAAATTCATAAATGAGTTGCCTTCAGAGCTGAATTTTGAGTCACGTACTATGGCCGACGTATTCTCCAACCAGTAGGAAGATCATAGAGGAAAGAACAGAGGTATGAAAGGGTGTGGGACACTTTTTAAATTTAACAATTATGATTTGTAAGTGTCGTCTTAAAAAAATCAGTCCACTGAATTATGTAGAAATAAATATGCAACAAGTTGGCAAAACAAAGTATACTTTAAATATGTTTCAGTAGATAGCTCATCTGAAATTCTGGATTTTTCAGTCACTTTATTCTGATGCTATGGCAGCCAACTAATTCTTAACTTTAGCTGGTGTAAGACTCGGAAGCCTGGCTTCACTGCAGATTCCTGCTGCTACGTAATCTTCTCTCCTCTGCTCTTCCAAGCTTTCCTTTAGGATTAATTTGGCTGTACGGGTGGCATCTTCAAGTTACAGATCTTGGTTACATATTTTCTTAAGGAGAAGTTTTCCCAGTCACATAGTTCTTTCCCATTGATGTGACTTTCCAGGCAAAGTAAGGCCTAGATGGATGTGACTGAAATAAATATGATCGTCCCTCATCATTCCAACCAAAAAAAAAGAAAACCCTCCAAGTGAAGGAACACCACCTGGCTGAGTGTATCCTTGAATCACAGAAGTTGTTCTCTGTACCAGCAGAATTGTGACAGTGGGTTCTTGGGAAACAAGATAGTGTTGCTGATCTGGTTTCCCAACTCTGTGCACCAGCACTCTGCGATGTGAGCTCATGCCACCGCACGTCAAACCTCAGTGCTCGGTCATTGCTTCCACACTGTGTTCTTGACACTCATCCTACAGGATGGATTTCTGTTTCTTCTCGGTTGCTGATACTATACCATTTACAGCTATAGTTTTCACTGAAGGGATTCCTCCAGCTACAGCAGCCAAAGGGTATTCGGTCTGGACAAGTTTAGCAGGAAGGCTGGATGTGGTCAGTGAAAAGTGATAACTGTGCTCTGCCATCTTTACCTGGACAGCACTTTTTTGTTGTTTATAGTAGCTTTATTCATAACTGCCAAAAAATTGAAATAACTCACATGACCACTAATTGGTGAGGAAGGCAGAGTGAGTTCACTGGTGAAAATGGGCTTCAAATCAATGTATGTCAAAGTGAAAACAAAAGTGTTAGACATGTCCAACTCTTTGCAACCATGGACTGTAGCCCACAAGCCTCCTCCATCCATGGAATTCTCCATGCAAGGATACTGGAGTAGGTTGCCATTATCTTTCCAGGGATCTTCCTGACCCAGAGATCAAACCTGAGTCTCCTGCACTGCAGGCAGATTCTTTATCATCTAAACCACCAGGGAAGCTCCTGGATGTCACAGTGAAAGTGAAAGTCATTCAGTCATGCCCAACTTTTTGCGACCCCATGAACTATACAGTACTGGGAATTCTCCAGGCTGGAATACTGGAGTGGGTAGCCTTTCCCTTCTCCAGGGGATCTTGTCAACCCAGAGGTCAAACCCAGGTCTCCAGCATTGCAGGGAGATCCTTTACCAGCTGAGCCACAAGGGAAGCCTGGATGTCAAAGGATACCATTAAAAACTCCCAAACCAGGGGACTTCCATAATGGTTGAGTAGTTCAGACCTCTCCTTCCAATGCAGGGGTTGTGGGTTCAATCCCTGGTTGGAGAACTAAGATCCCACAGGCCTCAAATGTCCCTCCCCCCAAAATAACATAAAACAGAAACAATATTGTAACAAACTCAATAAAGGTTTTTTTAAAAATGGTACATATAAAAATAAAATCTTAAAAAAATAAAACCTCCCAAACCAGAGAGTGAAGATTAAATTAAAAAACATAGAAATCTAGGTCTTTCCAAAAGATAACTATAAAATATCAGAAATATCAAATGATAAATTTAAAAAAACATGTCACATAAATAAACACAGAAAACAATACAAAATAATTTGGAAATGTTAAAACAAAACACAACAACTCTATCAATAAATGTGAATGATCTTAACTCTTCTATTAAAAGAAATAAATCTCTATTATACTCACAGAGCAAGACCTAACTTCATGATGCATTCAAGAGACACACCTAAAATAAAGTGACCTAGAGGTTTAAAATGAAATGGGCAAAAACATCCTAGGAATATGGAAATAGTAAGAAAGCAAGTCTTCAGATTTTGATGTCTCAAACAGAATTCAAGCCAAAATTCATTAAAGACAAAAGGTTCATATGAATACCAAGTTTTAAAATCCACAAAAGATATCAGACTGCTGTACAAACTACATTTATTCATCTTTATTAAGCAGAACCATAGGGGATGCAAAGAGAAATAGAAACATACTAATAGGAGACTTCCCCTCTCAGTAGAAGATAAATCATGATGACAATAAATATATAGAAGACCTAAATAACATATTTAATAAGATAGCTCTTATGGACCCATACTGAACATTAACCCTGACAATAGAAAACACACTTTCTTCCCAGGGACACATAGTGTATTTACAAAAGTGATAAAATATTAGGTCACAAGGAAAATAATAGTAAATTGCTTAAGACAAAAAAAAAACACTCAGATGACAATGCAATAAAATCAATAAATATTAATAATGTATTTTTTAAAAAGCTAAAAGGCCCTTCCTCCTAGGAATTTGAAAGCTACAATTTAACTGTTGCAGATCTGAGGAGACTAAGGAGATATGACTTCTAAATGCAGTGTGATACCCTGGATTGGATCTTGGAATAGAAAGAGAACATTAATGGGAAAACTGAAAAATCCAGATTAAGTCTGGAGTCTAATTCACAGCATAGTGTACCAATGTTGTTTCTCAGTTTTCAGTCGAGTCCAAATTTTCATGACCCCAAAGACTGTAGCCCAACAGGCTCCTCTGTCCATGGAATTCTGTAGGCAAGAATACTGGAGTGGGTAGCCGTTCACTTCTCCAAGGATCTTCCCAACCCAGGGACTGAACCCAGGTCTCCTGAGTTGCAGGCAGATTCTTTACTGTCTGAGTCATAAGGAAGCCCCTCAGAGTTCACAGCATAGCGTACCAATGTTGGTTCTTAGTTTTGACAGATGTACCACAATAATATAAGATATTAACAACAGGCAAACTGGTTGAAGACTATATGGGAACTCTGTATTATATTTGCAATGGTTCTATAAATGTAAAATCATTTCAAAATAAAAAACTAGTTTTAAAAGCTTTAAACTGAAAAACACTTCTATCAAGGAGCTACACAATCAAAATAACAGAACTTCTAAAAGTTATTGCATTATTTTTGACTCAGGTATCTCAGGTATTTATTACTCTCTAAGATATAACCAAATAGACCTACTTATCATTCATAAAATCTCTAAAAAATCTATTAAGCTCTTTAGTATCTGTATAATGAAATCAATACTATAACCCATATAATTAAAGAATTACAATAGTAAAATTGAGTGCTTAAGAAATTTTGATATAGAGCCAAAAATATAGGTAAGCAAAGCCAAAAGAAGACTCATTGTCTATATTAATCTTTATAATTTGTTGAAACACTACAATTCAGAATCTGTGGTATATATTTAAAGCTGTTAATTGAGGAAAATTTGAAGCCGTAAATACTTTATCAATACAAAAAACATTTTAAGCTAAATTCCCAACTCATAAAAGAAAAAAAAAAATCCACCACCATCACAGCAACAAAGTAAACCAAAATATAGCACAAAGAAAGAAATAATAAATATAAAAACAGAAATTAATGAAAGAGGTAACAGAAAAACAGCATATGTAATTAGTAAAACAAGATATCAGTTTCTTTAAACATTAACAAATTAAGTACAGCACTAACTAACTTAACTGGGAAGGAAATACAAAAATACAAAACTAATGCATTGGGGGAAATAATCATTGAAATATAAGAATGTTTTAAATAAGATTAACTTGCAGACCTCTATACAAATACATTTGGAAAACTAGATGAAATGGATAATTATGCAGGAAAATAGCTTTCCAAAACTGACTCATTAATATAGAGTTCAGAAGGATAAATTTCTAAATTGCTTGCATAAATTAAAATAAATAAAAAGAACAAAATAACTTTTGAATAACTAAAAGGTGAATTCTAATTGTTATTGCTGTTCAGTTGCTGTGTCTGACTGTTGGCAACCCCATAGACTGCAGCACTCCAGGCTCCTCTGTCCTCCACTAGCTCCTGGAGTTTGCTCAAATTCATGATG
The DNA here is from genome assembly GCF_029407905.1 of Bubalus kerabau. Lineage (NCBI taxonomy): Eukaryota > Metazoa > Chordata > Mammalia > Artiodactyla > Bovidae > Bubalus > Bubalus kerabau. Next base: position 165,970,758 of record NC_073626.1, read on the forward strand.
TTCATTGAGTTGGTGATGCTATCTAACCAACTCATCCTCTGCCGCCCTCTTCTCCTTTTGCCTTCAATCTTTCCCAGCATCGGGGTCTTTTCCAACAGTTTAGCTCTTTGTATCAGGTAGCCAAAGTATTGGAGCTTCAGCTTCATTATCAGTCCTTCCAGTAAATATTCAGGGTTGATTTCCTTTGGTTTGATCTCCTTGCAGTACAAGGGGTTCGCAAGATTCTTCTCCAGCAGCATAATTCAAAAACATCAATTCTTTGGCACTCAACCTTCTTCATGGCCCAACCCTCACATCAATAATGTAATTTCAGTTTATTGTTCTTACATCTAATCCCAATGACAAATATAACTTTCATGTGCCCTTCTGAAAATCTTACTGCTGCTTAAAATATTAATTTGTTAAAGGTTAGCAAAAATTCAAATTCCAAACAAGAGATTTGGCTTTATATTTGAAATATATGTTCATAATCAGACTTGATCCATGTCTTGCTTCGAACTGCCTTTGAATTCAAACCTGTCATGTTTTCTTTTGAACTTCTGCTAGAGGTTCCACCTAATCTCTTCAATCAGAAGCATTTCTCCTCATAAACCATCACTTGAGTAAGTAAACAAGCTTCTTTTGCCCATTTCCCTATTTTTGCCATATTTGACCATACTAAGGCAATGGCACCCCACTCCAGTACTCTTGCCTGGAAAATCCCATGGATGGAGGAGCCTAGTAGGCCGCAGTCCATGGGGTCACTAAGAGTTGGACACGACTGAGTGACTTCACTTTCACTTTTCACTTTCATGCATTGGAGAAGGAAATGGCAACCAGTCCAGTGTTCTTGCCTGGAGAATCCCAGGGACGGGGGAGCCTGGTGGGCTGCCGTCTATGGGGTCGCACAGAGTCGGACACGACTGAAGTGACTTAGAGCAGCATCATCCAGTGATACTCTTTTTTTCTCCCTGAATTTCATCAGCCCTAGTGAAAATCACTGGCATGAATGATCAAAATCATTTGTATGATTCTTAATGAATTAGAGTTATCCTTATTTTAATGGAAATAAAAGAGTACTAAGTGACCTTTGTTATCAAGTGATAAGAAAAAAACATTGCTATTTGATGATTCTTTTCTTCTGAATTTCCTTTTGTTGTTGTTGTTGTTGTTGTTGAGCCAAACTCTTCAGAAATACTGTTAATTGGTGATATTTTTTCATTTATACATTTCATGCTCTCAGCACGACCTCTCATTGTATGTGTGTGCTCACTCAGCCATGTCTGACTCTTTGACTTCTCTTACTGCCATTTAAAATTTTAAAGAAAATCAAGTATTTCTTCTAGAGAAAATATAATGAATGTACAGATAACTGTATAAGTCAGATTGTGACTTATTAGTTGCAAAGAGGAAGATACAATTATTTCTTTTTTTTCTTAAATATTCTCAATAGAATAAAAGTTTAAAGATGCTACAAAGTGCCCTGGTTTGATCTTTCACTTCCCACTGCTAACTCTCTTAAATTTCTTTCTTTCCGTGACTTCTCTTTTCTCTTAGAGCTGAAGACAAATTTTGTTTTTCATCATTATCTCGGCTTAAATTCAGTTGGGAAGGAAATGAGAAGCGTGGGAGCTGATAAGCACCAAAATGCAATTCAAATAAAACTGGCTTTTGCATTTTTCAGTCTTCAAAGAAGAATCACAGTCAGTTTTAAGGATGAGGTTCATTCTGCTGTGGTATGGATACCCTCTTACTTATTCAGTATTTCCTGCATGCCAAGCATGGGGTGGAGGTGAGGATACACCTCTGGCTATCAGGCTCTGGAGATAAAATGGTGAGAAAAACAAGACAGAGACCTCACCCCACAAAGTAGAGAATAGAGTCAAGAAGATTAATTAAACAATCATGTAAATTAATGTTAGCTATACGAGATGGTTGGATGGCATCATTCAATGGACATGAGTTTGAGCAAGCTCTGGGAGACAATGAAGGACAGGGAGGCCTGGCATGCTGCAGTCCATGGGGTCACAAACAGTGGGACACAAATGAACGACTGAACAACAACAATGAAGAATATAAGAAAGGAAAGATAGGTGGCATGATGAGTACATATTACAGGGAGATCTGGAGCATTCCATCTGGGTCAGATGAGGCCCTGGGGTTGAGAATTCAAGATGGGTAAAACCAAGGCATGGGGTAGAGGATGAGAGGAATATTCTGGCAGAAAAATGGACTGTCCACAGCTTCTGTCATCTGAGGAAGTTTGGTTTGAGCCACAAAAAGTGCCTCACATGACTTCCATGGTGGTCCAGTGATTAAGAATCCATGCTTCCAGTGCCGGGCATGTGGGTTCAATTCCTGATTGGGTAGCTAAGGTCTCACATTGTCTGTGGCATAGCCAAAAAATAGAAATTAAAAAGAAGTGCTTCATAATGTAACTTCACAGTAATTCATCAGTCATTTTGAGAGAAAAAAATAGAAATATGAGTGACAGTACTTAACACAGAGTAAGTGCTAAATAAACTTGAGCTTCTATTATTATCATATTCCATTTCAACACACCACCTCCCCCCTCTCTCCACAGCTACAGCTCTCCCAGCCAGCTTCTAAACAAACACCTTCTGAGGATGACACTGAGGATGTACTCTCAATCCCCAGACAGGAACTCCTTTTGATATGTATTCTAAATTCTGTTCTGGGAATTTCCCTGGTGGTCCAGAGGCTAAGACTCCACACTCCCAATGCAAGGGGCCTGGGTTCTACCCCTGGTTAGGCAGCTAGATCCCACATGCTGCAACCAAGACATGGCACAGCCAAATACATAAGTAAATATTTTTTTAAAAAATAAATTATGTTCTGTAACATGGCAGAAGTCTTCCTTGAATGCATAAAATTAATGTATTGGTCATTTAGCAAATGCATGTTATGTAAATATGTGATTGATAATAATGATGGCTAAAATTTGCTGAGGACATACCCTTGGGAAAGGCTGTCTTAAGAATAGTGAGTTCTTCAGAAAAAAATTTGAGGCAAGTATTAGTACTTTTGAAGCCATAATTTTAGTAACAGAGGACAAAGAGGTTAAACATTTTCTCCTAGCAAGTGGCAAAGCTAGACTTAAGAACGCAAGAAATCTATCTCTAGGATGTGAGGGCTCCATTTGTCTCCTTGAAGACAGGCAAGGCACTGGCTTACCTAGAGTTTACAACTTACTTAGAAAGAGGCAGGGAGACCACAGAAATTCAATAAACAAGTAAATAAATAAGCTTGATAATTGCCATTTGTGGTTAGTCTTTCAAAGGGATTAAACCAAATGATTTGGTGAATAAGGATTAAGGGTGGGCAGGGGAACCTTGCTTTAGAAGAGATGACTTCCTGAGGGAGGGGCCTTAGAACTGATACTTAAAAGATGGAAAAGAGATAGCTCTGTGAAAAAGTAGAGAGAAGAATTCCAGTGGAGAAAATAGCAAACACAACTGTCTTGAGGCAGGGCAAGACTGGTGCATGGGAGGAACTAAAGGAGGCCAGAATCTACTTCTGCTTCACTGACTACGAGAAATAAAGCCTTTGACTGTACTGCTGCTGCTGCTAAGTCGCTTCAGTCGTGTCCAACTCTGTGTGACCCCATAGACGGCAGCTCACTAGGCTTCTCTGTCCCTGGGATTCTCCAGGCAAGAATACCAGAGTGGGTCACCATTTCCTTCTCCAATGCATGAAAGTGAAAAGTGAAAGTGAAGTCGCTCAGTCATGCCTGACTCTTAGCGACCCCATGGACTGCAGCCTACCAGGCTCCTCTGTCCATGGGATTTTCCAGGCAAGAGTACTGGAGTGGGTTGCCATTGCCTTCTCCTTTGACTATACGGACCACAGCAAACTGTGAAAAATTCTTAAAGAGATGGGAATATCAGACCACCCTACCTGCCTCCTGAGAAATCTGTAGGCAGGTCAAGAAGCAACAGTTAGAACTGGACATGGAACAGTGGACTGATTCCAAATTGGGAAAGGAGTATCCCAAGGCTGTATATTGTCACCCTGCTTATTTAACTTACCTGCAGAGAACCTCATGTGAAATGCCAGCCTGGATGACTCACAAGGTGGAATCAAGATTGCTGGGAGAATTACCAATAACCTCAGATATGCAGATGACACCACCCTAATGGCAGAAAGTGAAGAGGAACTAAAGAGATTCTTGATGAAAGTGAAAGAGGAGAGTGAAAAAGCTGGTTTAAAGCTCAATATTCAAAAAACTCAGATTATGCATCTGGTCCCATCACTGCATATGACAATCCTAGACAGCATATTAAAAAGGAGAGACATTACTTTGTAGAGAAAGGTCCATCTAGTCAAAGCTATGGTTTTTCCAGTTGTCATATACATATGTGAGAGTTGGACAATAAAGAAGGCTGAACACATAAGAATTGATGCTTTCAAACTGTGGTGCTAGAGAATCCCCTGGACAGCAAGGAGATCAAGCCAATCAATCCTAAAGGAAATCCACCCTAAATAGTCTTTGAAAGGACTGATACTGAAGCCAAAGCTCCAGTTCTTTGGCTACCTGATGTAAAGTGACTCATTGGAAAAAAAAAAAAAAAACAAACCCTGATGCTAGGAAAGATAGAAGGCAGGAGGAGAAGGCGGTGATAGAGAATGAGATGGTTGGATGGTATCAGGTATCACGGACTCAATGGACATGATTTGAGTAAACTCTGGGAGATAGTGAAGGACAAGGAAGCCTGACATGCAGCAGTCCATGGGGTTGAAAAGAGTAGGACACAACTGAGTGACTGAACAACAAATAGTTTTTCCAGTAGTCATGTACAGATGTGAGAGTCGGATCATAAGGAAGTCTGAGTGCCCCAGAATTGATGCTTTCAAATTGTGGTTCTGGATAAGACTCTTGAGATTCCCTTGGGCAGCAAGGAGATTAAACCAATCAGTCCTGAAGGAAATCAACCCTAAATATTCATTGGAAGGACTGATGCTGAAGCTGAAACTCCAATACTTTGGCCACCTGATGCAAAGAACTGACTCATTGGAAAAGACCCTGATGCTAGGAAAGATTGAAAGCAAAAAGAAAAAGGCAGAGGACGAGAATGTTAGATTGCATCACTGACTTAATGGATATAAACTTGAACAAACTCCAGAAGATAGTGGTGGACAAGGGAGCCTGGCATGCTGCAGTCCATTAGTTCAGAGTCGGTCATGACCTAGCAACTCAATGCCACAACCAAGGAGGCCAGAGCAAGAGGAGAAAGAGATGTGAGATAAACCAGTGTATGTAAGACCCTCCTGCCACGATGGGAGGTTTGCATGTCACCTGAAAATTAATGCAGAACCAGTAGACATTGTAAAAGGAGAATCAGAATAAGATCTCATTAATATTTTCAGAGTCTCACAATAGCTTTCATATTGGAGAATAGATTATAGGAGTCAAGAGACAAAGAAGAGAAAGCAGTTCAGAGCTAATGCTGTCAACCCAGTAAGGAGAGATCATAGTTTAAACTAGAATGCTGACACTGGACATGGAGAGATAGGGACACAGGTAGAAATTTAAAGTCTTACTTATGATGAGATGGTTGGATGGCATCACCAACTCGATGGACGTGAGTTTGAGTAAACTCCTGGAGTTGGTGATGGACAGGGAGGCCTGGCGTGCTGCAGTCCATGGAGTTGCAAAGAGTTGGACATGACTGAGAGACTGAACTGAACTGAACCTATGAATTGGATGTACAGAATGAGGACAGGGAAATCAAAGGTGACTCCTAGACTTTTTGGCTTAAATAACTACAAATGGTGATTCCTCAAAGGGAGACAAGAAAAGATCAAGTCTCAGGGGGAAAGGTATGAGTTTCATTTTGAATATGAAGTCTGAAATGCCTATGAGGTCTTCATGGAAAGATGTAAAGCACAAAGTTGTATATGCAGTTTGACCCTAGGGCTAGAGAAAGAAATGTGATCGTCATTGACATGTAAGGTATTTAAAGCCACGGAGGGACTTCCCTGGTGGTCCAGTGGTTAAGAATTCACCTTGCAATGCAGGGAATGTGTGCTCAATCCCTGGTCAGGGAACTAAGATTCCTTTGTGCCACAACTACTGAGCCCAAGCCACAGCAAAAGATCCCCCATGCTGTAACTAAGACCCATGCATCCAAATAAATATATTTTTAAAAAAAGGAAAAACATGTAGATCTCCCAAGAGAGTAAAGAAGAGAAGTCTTAGACCACAGTTCTTAGGCATCATTGGCTAATTCACCATCCCTTTCTGGGTCTCAGATTCCCTACCAGTTAAATGGGAGCAAAGTAATAATGATACATCCTATCTCAGGCTGGAGGAATCTAGGAGTAACACTCCTTTTATTCATTCTTGATCGCCCTCTACAGTGCTGGCAAGTAAGAAGATATTTTTATTCTATGCCCTAACATATTCTCAAATAGGTTGAAAGACTGATGAGGGCTTTGGAGCAAAACAAAGAATAATCCTTAGAACACAGTTCATTTTTCCTCTCATTGAATGTGGCCTGAAGATAAAGCTCCAGAAAAGTCCTTGTTCCTTTTCCTTTCAGAATGCTCACGATAGCAGAGCCAGGGATGTTACTAACTTCTTGATGTAAACCCTCTGAATCTGAGTGACATTCCATGGCTCTAAGGAGTAAATAAGCACAAACCTCTGTATTCCAACCATATAATCATATCTGAAAATTCAGTTTCAACACCAGGATTTACAAAAACCCAGCAGATGCATTTGTCAGTCAATCAACAAGTATTTACTGTGCCCTTAGGGCACGTGATATGGATGAGACTGCTTTTGTGAGCAAGCAAGTGTGCTCTCTGCTTTGAAAATAGAAATTTAATCACTTGTTCGTCCAAACATTTCCCTTCAGCTTTTCCAGCATGCTTTTTTGTGAATGACTAAGAGAACAGCTCCTGCAAAGGCGGCCTGTGAATCTCAGCCAGAGTCCCCAAGAGGAAGGATGACTCATGTGCCCCTGACGTCAAAGCCTCTGTTCCTTTCAGAGTCGGAAGAGAGTGGTAATGGCCTGGGTCGAATGACCCAGATGCCCCCCTGAGTCTGTGCGGGTCATGACAGCTTACTCCTTCCCTGCCTGATGGTGATGATTTCAACCCAAAGAAAGTGGAAGCTGTGAAAACTCCAGTTTCATTGTCAAGGTGACTAGAAAACCAAAAGCAGGAGTTTTCCTCTTGTCAACTGATAGCCAAGCTTTGTTGTGAGTTTTGGTTTTGTTTGTTTTTTTTCCTCTTTGGAAAATGCTAGAAGAATGCGATTCCTTTCGTACCGTGTTTTGTATTGATTTGGGTCTTAGCTCAGGCTACTATATCAAATACTACCAACCTGGTGGCTTAAACAACAGGCATTTATTTCTCACAGTTCTGGAAGCTGGAAAATCCAAGATCAAAGTGCTGGCAGATTTGGAATCTGACCATGACCCTCTTCCTGGTTTGCAGATGGCTGCCTTCTTGCTATATCCTCCCATGATAGAAAGAGAGAAAGAGGGAGCCCTTGTCTCTTCCTCTTTATATAAGGACACCAATCCCATCACGGGGGGTTCACCATCATGACCTCATCTAAGCCTAATGACCTTTTAAAGGCCCCTCTCCAAACACCATTACATTAAGGGTTAGGGCATCAACATATAAATGTGGGAGGGACACACACATGCAATAAATAATCATTTACTTGCATGTTAAAGGGCTTCCCTGATAGCTCAATTGGTAAAGAATCCGCCTGCAATACAGGAGACCCTGGTTCGATTCCTGTGTCAGGAATATCTGCTGGAGAAGGGATAGGCTTCTCACTCCAGTATTCTTGGGCTTCCCTTGTGGCTCAGCTAGTAAAGAATCTGCCTGAGATGTGAGAGACCTGGGTTCATTCCCTGTGTTGGGAAGATCCCCTGGAGAGGGGAAAGGCTTACCCACTCCAGTATTCTAGCCTGGAGGATAGCAAAAGAGTCGGACACGACTGAGCAATTTTCACTTCCATGTTAAAAGTGATCAGTTCCAGCATACCTTTTTCTTTATAACTGCCAAGGACTTTACCAGGTTATGCATAGGGCCATTCAACTACTTACTCATTCAAACAGAGGTTCAGGTGCACTGAGTAACCCCTGGGTCACAGTTCAACAAAGCTCTGACAAGAGTCAGAAAAGTTAAACAAATGTGACCTTGGACATTTTTGGCCATGTCACAGTTCAGCCCCCTTTGGCATCGGTCCTGGGGCCTTCCGCCCAGGCTTGCTTTACTGTTCAATCTCCTGAGTCATCTGATCTATTTCATCTAATCTATTCTAAATCTTTCTCTTCTTTCCAGGGAAACTGGATGTCTAATTAAACTGGGTATCAATTAAACCTAAATTGTTGATGACATCTAGTGAGTTACTTGGTATTCCTCTGAAGTCTTAATTCAAGTCATATGTCTGTTCCAGCACCCACTGATCACTTAATTCTCTGCATTTTTATTTCATACAGGTCCTTATCACACCTTTAAGCATTTTATATATAATATTAACTTTTCATTGTATCTTACAGTTTTCTTTGTGGATCTTGAGAGAGATAAGCTCATTTTATCATCATCTTAGTTTTTCTTTTGTTCTTTTACTCAGAGCATCCATCACCACAATGCTTTGCACTAAAGATTCACCCAATAAGAACTTCTGAGATTGCATGATATTTACATGATGGTAACCGCTGAAACCAAAGTGAAATGGCATAAACCTAATAGCATTTCAGGTATTATAGTAGGTGGGTAATAAAGATAATTCAGGGTAAGAAGGACTCTGGGGACCTCTTAACATATCCATATATATGCTACTGATTTGAGAGACTAGTCCTAATTAATTTGATGCTAAATCCTGCCCCAGCTTAGGCCTCAGTGTGACATCATCATCCAAATGCACACAGGACCGATTAGTAACAGAAAACCAATTGTTGACATCCTGAGAGAAGGACCTAGGCTATGAACCATGACACTAGTGGAGGGCACTTCCTAGAGTATAAGTCTGCTAAGGAAAGCCAGTTAGAACAAAAAGTAGATGCCTGATGCATGTTGGATAAGAGTTAAACAGAGATATTCTTAACAGGCTTCAGAAAGCTGATACATTGTCCTTTCCTTCTGGAAGGATAACATTTTGGTCTCTTGAAATTGAACCCTGATCTTCGGGAAATGCCTAGAGCCAACACTGTTCTTGTTGTTCAGTCACTAAGTCATATCCAACTCTTGGTAACCCCATGGACTGCATCATGCCAGGCTCCTTTGTCCTTCACTGTCTCCCGGAGTTTGGTCAGATTCATGTCCATTGAGTTGGTAATGCTATCCAAAAATCCTTTCCTCTGCCGTCCCCTTCTCCTTTTGCCTTTAATCTTTCCCAGCATCAGAGTCTTTTCCAATGAATCAGCTCCCCCATCATGTGGCCAAACTATTGGAGCTTTAGCTTTAGCATCAGTCTTTCCAATTAATATATTCCATGACCAAGTCTTATCCTCTGACTCCTTTGTCTAAACTTTACGTAAGTCTGTATCTTCTGAATTCTACATCTTCATGTTATCTCAAAACTCTCTGCCTTTCCCCCTCTCTTTAGAGGGGTCATTTCTGTGCTGGGTATTGTTATTATCACTCTCATTTAGATTCTGTCTTCTGGACTCCTGGGGAACATCCACATGGTAGCCTCTAACCCTTTGTATTCCATATTCAGTCTGGAATGTCCCAAGTTTGGGTTTGTGTCAAGAAACTGAAGCAGTTCCAAAAGGTCACCCTAAAGAGAGCCAAACATTTGGCATCTACTAGAGAAAAAAAGGAGCATCATACATGATTATTAGAGATCAGATAAAGGCAGGTGGTTCATGGGCATTATACTGGAGAGTTTTAGGGGAGAAGTGTTAGTTGCTCAGTCATCGTCTGACTCTGCGACACCATAGACTGTAGCCCACCAGGCTCCTCTGTCCATGCAATTCTCCAGGCAAGAATACTAGAGTGGGTTGCCATATCCTCCTCTAGGGGATCTTTAGGGAAGAAGCAGGCTCAAAATGAAGTATGGGTAAGTATAGGTGTCATATCAGAGAAGGCAATGGCACCCCACTCCAGTACTTTTGCCTGGAGAATCCCATGGACGGAGGAGCCTGGTGGGCTGCAGTCCATGAGGTCGCTAGGAGTCGGACACGACTGAGAGACTTCCCTTTCACTTTTCACTTTCATGCATTGGAGAAGGAAATGACAACCTACTCCAGTGTTCTTGCCTGGAGAATCCCAGGGACGGGGGAGCCTGGTGGGCTGCCGTCTATGGGGTCACACAGAGTCGGACACGACTGAAGCAACTTAGCAGCAGCAGCAGCAGCAGGCGTCATATGGCACTTTGGTTTTAACTCTGTAGAACTCAGTATGTGATAGTGTAATAAAAATCTCAAGGTTTAGGACTTGCCTTGTAGGCCAGTGGTTAAGAATTCACCTTGCAATGCAGGGGACTTGGTTTTAATCCTTGGTCAGGGAACTAAGATCCTACATGCCTCAGGGCAGCTAAGCCCTCATGCCACATCTACTGAACCCACACTCACACCACAACTAGAGAGAAACCTGAGTGCCACAACAAAGATCCCACATCTGCAACTAAGACCTGATACAGACAAATATATATATATAAAATCTCAAGGTTTAATAGCGTGAGTAATGCTTTACTTCTCGAGAACTGCTGCCTCTCAGCTCCAGGAATCAGTGACTGTATTTCTGTTGACTTTCTGCTTGTTTTCTGTAGACATTGCATCTCTGCCGACATTGGTTCTAATGTGAAATAAAAGTGAGCTATATCTGCTTGAAACATATCCTACATCTTCTTGAATGTTATCTCATCTCATATATTTACTTCTTCATCCCATTCCTAAAATAGATCAAGCTGAATACATTTCTCAACATGGTAAGTATAAACTGATGTTCCAACACCCTTGTATGAAACCCCATTTTCTGTCCAACAATGCTTCCTATTGTTATTTCTCTCATTCTTTCAGAGGAAGGTCTGAATGTCAGTAACTCTGCAGGGCCACAGCCCCTGTCCAAGTCCTAAAACTTGTCAGAGACCCAGGCCAGGCTCTGGATTATTCATTTCTCCTTCAAGATTCGAGTTTCCAATATCTCCAGCATCTTTCCTCTGTTTGCTAAGAGTGCCAACTTCCTCTGTGATACATCAGGATTCAATTTTAGCCTTTTCAACCTCCCGTCCTGTTTGAACAATTCTTTATATTACATTTTCTCTGCTAAAATGACTGATATCTGTTTAATGGCTGAATCCTAACTGATACTATTACTGATACCAGAAATCGGAGTTCTTTCCCACCCACTGACTCACATGTGTCTTAGTAAGGTGGCTGATAACAGACCACCTGACCTGCCTCCTGAGAAATCTGTATGCAGGTCAAGAAGCAACAATTAGATCTGGACATGGAACAAAGGACTGGTTCCAAAATGGGAAAGGAGTACGTCAAGACTGTATATCGTCACCCTGCTTATTTAACTTATGTGCAGTACATCATGAGAAACGCTGGACTGGAGGAAGCAGAAGCTGGAATCAAGACTTCTGGGAGAAATATCAATGACCTCAGATATGCAGATGACACCACCCTTATGGCAGAAAGTGAAGAAGAGGTAAAGAGCCTCTTGATGAAAGTGAAAGAGGAGAGTCAAAAACTTGGCTTAAAACTCAACATTCAGAAAACTAAGATTATGGCATCTGGTCCCATCATTTCATGGCAAATAGATGGGGAAACAGTAGAAACAGTGACTGACTTTATTTTCTTGGATTCCAAAGCCACTGCAAGTAGTGACTGCAGCCATGAAATTAAAAGACGCTTGCTCCTTGGAAGAAAAGCCATGACCAACCTAGACAGCATATTAAAAAGCAGAGACATTACTTTGCCAACAAAGGTCCATCTAGTCAAAGCTATGGTTTTTCCAGTAGTCATGTGTGGATGTGAGAGTTGGACTATAAAGAAAGCTGAGCGCTGAAGAATTGATGCTTTTGAACTGTGGTATTGGAGAAGACTCTTGAGAGTCCCTTGGACTGCAAGGAGATCCAACCAGTCCATCCTAAAGGAAATCAGTCCTGAATATTCATTGGAAGGACTGATGCTGAAGCTAAAGCTCCAATACTTTGGCCACTTGATGCAAAGAACTGACTCACTGGAAAACACCCTGATGCTGGGAAAGATTGAAGGCAGGAGGAGAAGGGGATGACAGAGGACGAGATGGTTGAAAGGCATCACCAACTGGATGAACATGAGTTTAAGAAAGCTCCAGGAGTTGGTAATGGACAGGGAAGCATGGCATGCTGCAGTCCATGGGATCACAAAGAGTTAGACACAACTGAGCAACTGAACTGAACTGAAGGTGGCTAAGCTAGTTGGTAATTCCAGCTTATCTAACTCCAGTGGGCACAATGTCATCAATGTTGTAGACTAGTGTGCTGTTCTTTGGAATAGCAGGATGATCAACATCTCTGCATTTTAGAAGTCTTTGAGGTCTTTTTGTGAAAAGCTTAGAGGACAAATTAGAGTATATCCTTGTGATTCTGTGTGTGTTTAAATCAGTCAGAAATAATATTTGCTGAGTACCTACTATGTATCAGACACTGAGCAAAGGATGAAAAGATGATGAGACAAGAGGGCTGCCCTCAAGGAATGTTGTTTTGTTTTTTTTCTGGAAGAGACAGTCTAGTAGAAATAAATGTACACAGATAAATTGTAATGCGATCATTAAGTCATATGATGTTGTAAAATAATAAGTGATGTGGGAGTACTTAATATAAGAAGAAAGCTACCATTTATAGAAAAGATCCTGGAGAATGGTGTAAATATGTTATTTTGGAATTGGCTTGAAGCCAGAAATAGGAGAATAATCCAGGTCTTCTTGTTAGAATAAGATAATGAGCAGGATTCATCTTCTTTTTTAAAATTAATTTTTTCTTTTCCAAGGTCTCTGTAATAAATTTATACTTGCTTTACAGTTTGAATAAATCTTGTGTTAAAATCCTCTCAAATAAAAGCCCTATCCTGTGTAATACCTATGCAAGAATCCTCCTTCATGCATCGTACCCAAAGCCAGGTGTAAGTAACAAAGGTTGTGATGATGTTTGTGATGATGATAATCTGGCTTCACCACTTCCCTACCAGTGTGATCTTTTGGTCTCTCTCCATTTCCTCATACTTAGTAAGATTGTTGTAAGAATTAAGTGCATGAATACAAAGCTTCTAGAATAGATATACTAAGAACCCAGTAGCAATAACAACAACAGCAAAATAATTGCAGCTAGCATCCACTGAGCACTCCCTGGGTAGTAGGCACTGTGCTAACCATCTCAATGGATTCTGTCGTCTGCTCTCCCAGCCAGATATAACTAAGAAGGATGAGAGTTTCATTTCAACTCCTTTAGTTACCCATATTCTCAGTCTGGCCTAAAAAATCCCGTGGACAGAGGATCCTGGTGGGGGCCACAGTCCGAAGTGTTGCAAACAGTCGGACACAACTGAGCAACTAAGCACACACATTCTCAGTCTTGCGTTAAAGAAGTGGTAATTGTGCACAAGTATGAATAATTCATGACTCTATTAGCTACTCATGTCTATAATTCATTGTGGTATTTCTCCTTAGAAAACAATAGGATAGATCACATCTTCACACCATGACCTTGGACCTTTTCCCCAAACTAAATAAAAGCTTTGGACTCTTCCAAGGCAGCACAGACTTGCTCTTACAAGTTGTCCTTTGGAATAGGGACTGACTTCACCATGGACCTCTATGAGTTAGCAATCTCCCTGTCAAGCGATCTAATTACTGTTGTTGATATATTTCTACTCTTTTAGTGAGGCTTCAGTATTCCATGAAGGAGGAGGAGGAAGGGAGGTAAGAAAAAGAGAAGGAGGAAAAGGAAGAAAGAGAATAAAAGAGGGAGGGAGGGAGGGAAGAAAGGAAAGGTGGGAAGAAGAGAGGCAGGGAGGGAGGGATGGCGGGAAAGAACAGAGGGAGGGAGGGAGGAAGGAGAGAGGGGAAGAGGAAGAATGAAAGAAGAGAGAGAAAGAGAGAGAGGGAGAGAAGGTACAGGAAAAGGAAGAAAGGGCAGGAAAAGAGCGACAAAAACAAAACCAGCTTTGAATATGTTCTGCACTGTGAGTCACAGGTGGAGGTGCTTTTTAACCTTAAATAAGTTTATCTGTAATAAAACGTTTCTTGTTCCTGGTTAATCCAGTTAAACCAGATTAAAAGGGACAGGCTCAAATGGGAGCTAGATGGAAAGAAACCATGAGATAAACTCTTGCAATGTCTCCCATGAAGTGCCTGGGGCTCCTGAAGCTATATTTAGTCTTCTGAATCCAAGTTCACGTCATAAATACAATAAGGAAGAGGAGCCTGGTGTAACTGATAACGCAGGCTGCTGAGTGTCTTTGAAGGGTATAATTCACACATCAACACCAGTTATTCTTGTTTTTCTGCGTCATTCCCTCTTCAGGGACATTTTTAAATCATCTGTGGGTAGACAGTTCAGTCAACTAAAAGTAAATTTTTCAATTTTCATAAAATAAATCCTATACAAAGAAAACAAGTGAGCATAAGGAAATGTTATTCTCCTCTTTGGGGTATTTTTCCCTCTATTTGCTTCTTCCCTTAGCACAATAGATAAATTTATTCATCCCACAACAAGCTGTGTGCTGAGACCCATAACTTCAGGAAATATTTGGCACCTAGCACAATATTCAAAGACTTTGTGCTAAACCCTAGGGATAAAAGGACAAGCCACACTGAGCCCCTGTCTCCAGAAACTTATTGTCTAGGGATGAATACAGATAAAGAAACAAGCAGCATGGAAGTGCTAAGCCAGGGAAATTCTGGAGACGGAAGAAGTACCAGGTCTGAGTACACATCACCACTGAGTAGGCGGAATCAGAGAAGGCCCCCTGAAAGTAACACATAGGTTGAGAGGGAAAGAATTTAATATCAGTCCTTTATTCAACAAATATTTATCAAGGGCTTCCCTGGTGATCCAGTGGTTAAGAATGCACCTTGCAATGCAGGGGAGACCTGTTCGATCCCTAGTCCACAAAGATCTCTTATTCCACAGAGCAACTAAGCCCATGAGCCGTAACTACCGAGCCCGCACTTTAGAGCTGGTGCTCTGCAACAGAAGGAGCCACTACGATGAGAAGCCCGTGCACCTCAACTAGAAAAATAGCCCCCACTTGCCACAAGAGAAAGCCTGCATACCACAACAAAGATTCTCAAAAATGAAATAAATAAATCTTTAAAAATTAAAAACTAAGTTTATTGAGCCTCTTATCTACACGAGCACTGTTATAGACCTTGGGGATACAGTAATGAATAAGACAAAATCCCTGCTCTCAGGTAGTTTATTGAAAGAGACTGACAGTAAATAAGCAGATAATGAATATATACTATCACTTTAGATACTGATAACTACTAGAAGAAACTAAAGCAAAGTAAGGAAACAGAAAGAATTTCTGAAGAAATAGAAAGTAATAAGACAAATGAAACAAAATATATTTTGCTAAAAAATTGCAATAAAAAGTAAAGAAATGGAAAGTCAGGAACAGCCACTTTGAGTAGGAGACATTCAAATACAAATCAGTAAAGTGAGGAAGCCAGACAATGGACTCATCTTTTTTACATTCTCTTTTTTTAATTGAAGTAAAATTGATAACAATATTATGTAAGTTACAGGTACACAGTATAGTGATTCACACTATTTAAAGGTTATACTCTATTTATAGTTATTATAAAATATTGGCTCTGTTCCCTGTGTTGTAGTAATACAATAACAGATAATTGGCTCTTTATAGCCAAATGGTGCCTATAAAAAGCAAGCATGAAACCTCTGTGGAGTACAACACTGAGCTTGTGCTTCCCACATGTCCAGGGGCTTAGCTAGATGAGTCTGCTGATCTTGGCTGGGCTCCATCACAAATCAGGAGTGAAAACCTGCATGATCCCAGTAAACCAAAGGCGAGAGTGACCTGAAAGCAGAGGTCTGGCAGGAGCCAGGTTCATGCAGATGAAGATAAAGTATCTGAACTTGGTTTAACATGTGATGGGAAGCTTTTGGAGGCTTTTGAGAACAGACATGCCATGATGTGTTTATTATTTCTAAAAGATCACTCTTATTGTTACAGGATGAACTGTAGTAAAGAAAGAATGGAACTGACCAGCTAAAGGACCTTTATGATATCCTGGCAGCAAATTTTGGTGGCTGAACAGACTCACAGATACAGAGAATAAACTAGTGGTTATCAGGGGGGCAGGGAAGGAAGGGGTTGGGGAGGGGGAGGTACAGACTGTTGGGTGTAAGATAGGCTCAAGGAGATGTTGTACAACATGGGGACTACAGTCAACATTTTGTATTAACTATAAATGGAAAGTAACCTTTACAAATTATATAATTTGTTTTTTAAATCTCTGGTGGCTTGAACTAGGGTAGTAAAGGCAGAGGTGACGAAAATAGTCTGAATTTTTTTAAATCTTTGGAAGAGACACCTGACAGATCTTAGAGGTGGGCTGGAGGTAAGGGAGAGGGATGAACAAAGTATAGGGGTAGATTATGAAGGCTAGGCTCCCCGGTCAGCCCCACAGCAACAGAGAGTGGGTTTCCTTCTTAGCCCTTCTGGACAGTTGTCCAGAGAGGTGACATTGCTCCTCTCCTGCCACTCTGACAGGGGACACAAGCAGATTAGACAACAAGAGGTGTGTTCCTCACCCCAGATTGCCAGTGGGAACATGGAGTCCACATCCAGCAGACTCCGGGTCAGGGATTAAACCCTGTCTCTATAGACTCTGTGGATGCCGGTACCAGCCGGCAAAGTCAATCAGGTCCTGAGAACGTGCACGGCAGGGCTGAGAAAGGAAACTAAAGCAAGAGAAATCTACAACAAAGATGGGGTCGAGAGGTTCAGACACGTCTCCATGAAGGGACGCAGTCTGACACCAACTTTATTTAGCATCTCATATTTATATAGAAGAGCGTGAGAAAGACAAGACAGTTAACATTTTCTTTGTTTGACCTACACATCTTACAAACAGTCACAAGAAATCTTGAGAGCATGGGAATGGCACCCTGTTATTATTTCTTACACCAGATAACATTTCTCTGTGCATGAGAAGTTTGCACAGAACTCCAGGTGCCTGCAGTAAATAAGCGCCTAATCTCTGGGGTGGCAGGACAGAGAGCTATGTTTGCAAGCAAACCCTCAAGGACTGAGGCAGCTCCCAGAGCTGTGTCCTTCGGACAAAGGACCCCGTTCTCACGGGCAGCTCCCCACATGTGGAACTACTTCACCTGTCTGAGTCTCAACTTCCTCTTTGCAACAGAGGCAATTGCTAGCAGTCCAAAATGCTGGCAAAGGTGTGGAGCAACAGAAATTCTCATTCACTGCTAGTGGGAATGCGAAGTGATACAGTCTGGAAGACAATCTTGCAGTTTCTTTGAAAGCTAAGCATGCTCCTGGACTTCCCTTGTGGTCCAGTGGTTAAGAATCTGCCTGCCTTCCTGTGGGGCTTCCCTGGTGGCTCAGATGGTAAACAATCCGCCTGCAGTGCAGGAGATCTGGGTTCGATCTCTGGGTTGGGAAGATTCCCCTGGAGAAGGGAAAGGCTACCCACTCCAGTAAAGCATACTCTTGAACTTCCCTTGTGGTCTAGTGGTTAAGAATCTGCCTGCCTTCCCTGGAAGACTGTAAAAATCACCTAGAAGAGTTCTTTGCCCAAAAAGATAGAAAGTTTTGGGAAGACAGAATTATGATGTTGCCTGAAAAAATGGCAGAAGGTAGTGGAACAAAACTTCAATGAAGTTCTCAGTGAAAATGATAAAAAAAAAAAAAAAAAAAGAATCCCCCTGCCTTTCAGGCCAGTGCATCCTTGGTCTAGGAAAATCTCACATGCAGCAGAGCAACTAAGCCGGGGGAAGTGGCTGTGGCGAGGTCCAATCTCAGCCTTCAGGCTGTCGGAAGGAATTATTCAGAGGACTCTGAGATCAAGCCCAGGATGTCAACTACCAGGAAGGCTCTGGAGCCACACATGACTGAGAGAAGAATGCAAACAGAGCCCGAGATCAGAGGTGGACATCCCACCTCCAAGAGCTAGGGGACAGCAAGGACTTCCCTGGTGGTTCATAGTTTAAGAATCTGCCTGCCAGTGCAGGGGACGGATTTAATCCCTGCTCTGGGAAGATTCCACATGTCATGGGGCAACTAAACCCATGTACCACAACTCCTGAGCCTGCGTGCTGCAGCTACTGAAGCCCATACATCTAGAGCCTGTGCTCTGCAACAAGACAAGCCACCACAGTGAGAAGCCCCCACACTGCAACTAAACGTAGTCCCTGTTCATTGCAACTAGAGAACAACCTGTGTGCAGCAACGAAGACTCAGGGCAGTCAAAAATAAATAAATAAATATATATTTTTTAAAGCTAGGGAACAACAACAGAGAAGAGAGAATACGGAGTAAAGATTGAGCACAGGTTGACAGAGAGGGAGAAAAGCTCAGGCTTGGCTCAGGGCAAACTTTGAGACTGTGGGCTTGTGGCTCTGCATCACTCCCCAGTCTTCAGCTAGGCACATCCTATCTGGGCTGAGGCAGGGCCTCTTAGGGCCAAGAGCTGCTTAGATGACTGGGATGTTTGCATGGATTTGCCAACAGAACAGAAATGGGTCATTCAGCACCATGGCGGGGTACCTCTGCTAGAGCAGGAGAGGCCCCTTGGAGAAGGTAGGGAGCGAGGAGGAGCTCCAAGCAGGTCTTTGTAGAAAGGAGTTGGAGATGAGCCCTTCGGTGAATGGTATGTTTCTCGGGGTTGCCCAGGTTTAGCTTGAACCCACCATGATTTCTCTTGCCCTAGGTCACAAGTCCACAGAGGGCCCTGTGCAGGCTTCGAAGCACCTGAAAAACAAAAGCACAGTCTTCCCTTGGCCCTCCTCTTCATGGTCAAACTTCCATTTTTCCATTCTGAGTGCATTCTTGTCCAAACCAGGAATAGACAGGAATCCATTTTTAAAAATACTGTGAGCCAGGAATTTGGCCTTTCACTCAGCTGTTTCTTTGGCAGAGTTCTTCAATGCATTTAGCATCTACCCACTCACCAGCATCCTGGATCAATTTACTTTCTGACTGTGGTGTGGATGTCTCAGAAGAGGCTCTGTCACAATAGCTCAATTCCACTCATTCAAGTACCTGTACCTGAGTTTACGCTCAGTCACTTCCGTTGTGTCCCATTCTTTGTGACCCTACGGACTGTACCCCACCAGACTCCTCTATCCATGGAATTCTCCAGGCAAGAATACTGAAGTGGGTTGTCATGCCCTCCTCCAGGGGATCTTCTGGACCCAGGAATCAAACCTGCATCTCTTGCATCTCCTGCATTGGCAGGCGGGTCCTTTACCACTAGTGCCACTGGGGAAGTAACTGGTTTTAATTGAAGCGAAGTGAAAGTCACTCAGTCGTGTCTGACTGCTTGCAACCCCATGGACTATAGAGTCCATGGAATTCTCTAGGCCAGAATACTGGAGTGGGTAGCCTTTCCCTTCTCCAGGGGATCTTCCCAACCCAGGGATCAAACCCAGGTCTTCTGTACTGCAGGCAGAGTCTTTACCAGCTGAGCCACAAGGAAAGCCCAAGACCAAGAATACTGGAGTGGGTAGCCTATCCCTTCTCCAGTGGATCTTCCTGACCCAGGAATCGAACCAGGGTCTCCTGCATTGCAGGCGGATTCTTTACCAACTGAGCTATCAGGGTTAGCTGACAGTTATTGAGGTCTTTCTAAATCTCAGGCATTGAACCAAGCTCCTAGAAGCTTTACTTCATTCAATTCCCACAACAATCTTAAATGAAAAGAGGGATTTTTCTCCTCCTCAGTTCCACTGATGAAAAAAATTAAGAACCCAAGGTCCCACTGAGAATAAGCGGCAGAGCTGAGATTCAAATTCATCTTAAATATTTAATTATGACCTTGAATAAGGAACTCTAGTCTAAATTTGACATTGAATAAGGAATTCTGGTCTAACTTCAGCACTGAACTAGGAATCTGTTCCAAGATGTGGGTTCCATCTTCAACTCTGCAATTCACTATCTACTGGGAAAGTCACTTGCTGAAAATAAGTCTATCTTAAACTTATTGAAAAGCTTTTCAATTATAATAAAGACAGGGATATGGGAAAGAAAGTGTTAAGGGGGAGAGAGATAGACTGGGGCTTAACTGGAATGATCAACAAAGGACACTCTGAGGAGATGACACATAGGTATTTACATATACCATACTTGCAAAATTGCAGAAGTAAACCAGAGGCTGTCACACATGTTGGGTTTCCCTGGCGGCTCAGCAGTAAAAAAAAATCCTCCTGCCTGTACCTGCCAATGAAGGAGATGCAGGTTCAGCCCCTGGGTCGGGAATATACCCTGGAGAAGGAAATGGCAACCCACTCCAGGATTCTTGCCTAGGAAATCCCATGGACAGAGCAGCCTGGCAGGCTACAGTCCAGGGGGTGGCAAAGAGTCAGACATAACTTAGCAACAACGTCACATGTTGGGTTACATGGGGGTGGTTACTGCAGTCACTGAGGTGGAGAGACTGGGACAAGACCTCAGGCATGACAGAGAATTTGGACATTATTTTACAGGCACCAGGGAACATGGCAGGATTTAGGGTAACAAAGGGGTGGTAACGTATCTGCGCTTTGCTCAATCCCAAAGATATCACTGGCACAGAACCTGGGTTAAAAATTCACTCTCCAATTCTTCATTGGAGAGACTGAAACAGTCAACATCATCTCCTTCCCTGAAAAAGGGCAAACAATGTAAACTATACCTGATGTTTTTCAACAAAACAGAAATACAACCATGATTATATTCCCAGGCAAGGCTCTGAAGCCAGACTTTTACAGAAATAACCACAAAAGTCACAAGAAATGAGATATGTGTGACATGCCTTACAGCATCAGTTTTCAAAATGACATAAATCAATTAAGGAGCATAAGAATCCCACCCACCCACAGCATACTCTGCAGAGCGTGGAGAAAGGGGTCCTGCAGGCAGCCAGGAAAAGGAGAAGCTTCCTTAAAAGACAAAGAAGCAGAGTGTCCTGAACTGCCAGGGTCTCTTCCTTAATTTCATCATCAATTTTTTAAATATGCAGTTTATCCAACATCTGCTTTGAGCACTGAAGAGTGGGAAGAGGTATGTGAGCCATGCCATTTTGTCTAAAAGATGGACAAAATTCACAATCACGGACCCATAACCCTCACTAGCTGTCACTTTAGTGGTCATAAAATACACCCACGTGAATTATTGGGTTAGTCGAAAAGTTCGCTTGGATTTTTCCATAAGATGATATGGAAACCCCAAACGAATTTTTTGGCCAACCCCAATACTTGACAGCCCAATGCTTAATCTTTAATATTAATATTTAATAACTCAATATTTTGCCCACCTGATGCAAAGAGCCAACTCATTGGAAAAGACTCTCACGCTGGGAAAGATTTGAGGGCATGAGGAGAAGGGGGTGACAGAGGGTGAGATGGTTGGATGGCATCACCGGCTCAAGGGACATGAGTTTGAGCAAGCCCCGGGAGATGGTGATGGACAGGGACGCCTGGCCTGCTGCGGTCTATGGGGTCAGAAAGAGTCAACATGACTCATGAACTGAACAACAACAATACTTAATCGCTATTAAAACATAACCATTCCCCTATCCTGAGCATCTAGATTGGTCCTAATCTTTTGAACTTCTGCAAAACTATTGCCAAGATTATCTTTGCTCATTTTGATATTTCATATTGTTCAGTTCAGTTCAGTCTCTCAGTCATGTCCGACTCTGCGACCCCATGAATCGCAGCACGCCAGGCCTCCCTGTCCATCACCAACTCCCAGAATTCACTCAGACTCACGTCCATCGAGTCAGTGATGCCATCCAGCCATCTCATCCTCTGTCGTCTGCCGGGAGCCGGCGAGAGACATTCCACTCGTGACAAAGGTCATGAGGAAGGGGGCTCGGCATACGCAAAGGCGGGATCGAGCCTCGGGAGTGCCCCCGGATATTCTCGAGCATCTACCCCCCAAAAAACCAGAGTCTGCCTACTTTATTGCTTTGTGCTCTCACCTCTGACTTTACTGGGGGCTGTCCCCCACCACCATCTCACTCTCTCTGTCAAAGAGTTAACTTACAGCTCCAATTAATAAAGTTCCTGGGCAATTAGGAGTGTTTAAATCCAAACCCCTCAGATGGCTCTCTAACTCGCCTGACAAGTTTACCCGGACACCTACAGCTATGCATACGATTGTTTACAGTCTCCCAGCCTCCAGAGGCATGGGAAGCTTAAGATATTCAAATAGCTTAGAGCCTCTCAGAGAATTAGAAACTGTCAGAATAAAACTAGTAAAAGATTTCATTGATGAGCCAATGTTTGTTGCCAAGTTTTCACATCCCCTGAATTGTATCCTTGAATGTGCATTAATTAATATAGTTGGTATGTAGAAAAAATAAGTAGTGGCCTGGTGTTAGTAACTTTAGACCCTTAAGGTAGTAAATTCTTTCCTTTGTAAACCCATTACACATCCACCCTATAGGAACGTAATCTTATCT
This sequence comes from Bubalus kerabau, assembly GCF_029407905.1. Classification (NCBI taxonomy): domain Eukaryota; kingdom Metazoa; phylum Chordata; class Mammalia; order Artiodactyla; family Bovidae; genus Bubalus; species Bubalus kerabau. The sequence goes on from NC_073626.1 coordinate 165,993,366, forward strand.
TCGGAAGATGGCGCCAAACCTTAAAATAATTACTCTTAGAGAAAATAAGTCTTTGTTGATAAGTGCTTGTCAAGAGTCATAAAATGTTAATAGGCCTCTGGCCAGAAGATGATGTAAATCACCTAAACCATTTGTATACGATAAATCTGCAGGAAAGAAACCCTGGTTTTTGATAAGCATCAAAGACTGCTGACTTTGCATCCCCTATTATCCTCTATGTGTAACTTAGGGTACAAAAGCCCCTGTTGAAAATAAAGCTATGGGCCTTGCTCACCAACGCTTGGTCTCCCCATGTCATTCTTCCCTTTAACTTCCAGCTGAGTGTCCATCTGGAGCGTGGATATCCTCTGCGACCATTTATTTGCCTGGGCTTCTAAGACCCACTCGAGAAGGTGTCTAAGGTGGGGCACCTTCCGCTATTCGAGAGGGCGCCTGCGGCCTCCGTGGTCAGAGCTAACCTGGTGTCACGGGTTATATTGATTTTCCGCGTAAACCAAGCCACTCAGCTTCTTTTCTCCATTGAATTTTCCTACTGAGCTATCCTCATTCTATTACTCTTTATTATCTCTAATTAACATTTGAATAGGTCGCCTAGCCGTCTCTCCTTCGAATACCCTGGATCAGCTGGGGCTGGACCCCGGCAGTCGTCCCCTTCTCCTCCTACCCCCAATCCCTCCCAGCATCAGAGTCTTCTCCAATGAGTCAACTCTTCGCATGAGGTGGCCAAAGTACTGGAGTTTCAGCTTTAGCATCATTCCTTCCAAAGAAATCCCAGGGCTGATCTCCTTCAGAATGGACTGGTTGGATCTCCTTGCAGTCCAAGGGACTCTCAAGAGTCTTCTCCAATACCACAGTTCCAAAGCATCAATTCTTCGGCACTCAGCCTTCTTCACAGTCCAACTCTCACATCCATACATGACCACAGGAAAAACCATAGCCTTGACTAGATGAACCTTTGTTGGTAGGAGTAGCCAAATTTGCTGTGGAAGGTTCAGATAGCAAAAATTTTAAGCTTGGTGGGGCATGCAGTCTTCCTCCTCCTTTTTCTTCTCTTTCCTCTTTTAATAATTTTTTAAACGCGTACACACATCCTTAACTGGGTGGTTATACAAAACCGGTCCTCAGATTGAATTTAGCTCATGGTCAACCCTGCATTACATTCTCAGAATTCCTCAGCCAAAAGATAGGGTCATTGTAATGCTATTTACATGCACCAACAAATGCTTCTTCAGCATGTGTGCTGTTTACCCATGCTATCCAACACTGGGCATTATTCTCAGTTTTGGTTTTTTTGCTAAATATCACTTATATTTTCATTAAAGAAATTTTGCCAGAAATTCTTATCATTTCCATTTTACTACAACTTTTAAGAGTTTGGAAGTGGAGCCCATGGCCCCAGAGAAATAAAACGCCTCCTTCTGCCATCCTTTGAACTGTATTGTGGAGAGGCAACCTAGCCAAATCAGAGAAGGTGCCATGTCATATCAGACCCTCCGTGCACTGAGGATGTGACACTCCATGACTAGCCCGTGGCCTTTTGAAGCTGTGCAAAAATTAGCTTTTCATTTGGGAATTATCCAGAATATGTCAAAGGAAGAGACTGTTTTAAACCTAGAGTTTGCCTATGATTAAAGTTCATCTTGAGTCAGATTTATCCTCTTGGCCTCAGGGGTGATATTAATCTCAGGCTTGCTTTGTCCAGTGAAGCAAGAAATTCGTCCTGGCCAGCGGCAGGCCTGCAGCTTCCATCACAACAGCAGGCAGGAGTTCAGAAAGGAGCCTGTGGGGAAAAGGGGAGGAGAAAGACCACCACGTCTGCCTTAAAGGAATCCTCTTCCTTGAATTCAATATGTAAGAACTGTGCATGTGCTCAGTCACTCAATTGTATCTGACTCTGCAACCCCAAGGACTGTAGCCCATCAGGCTCCTCTGTCCATGGGATTCTCCAGGCAAGATTAGTGGAGTGGGTTGCCATGCCCTCCTCCAAGGGATCATCCTGACTCACCTGTGTATCTTGCATCTCCTGCATTGGCAGCCAGGTTCATTGCCACTGAGCCGGGAAGCCCTGTATTCAAGTGCAGTTTCTGCAATCAACTTACAGGATGCTCTAGTTTTCTTCTTGAAGCTATTTAGGCAAAATAAACCTTCTCCCCCAACATCACAGTTGGGACAGCCTGTCTACCGTTTATCAGATTAATCTCAGTTCAGTTCGATCTCTCAGTCGTGTCTGACTCTTTGCGACCCCATGGACTGCAGCACACCAGGCTTCCCTGTCCATCTCCAACTCCTGGAGCTTACTCAAACTCATGTCCATTGAGTAGGTAATGCCATCCAAGCATCTCATCCTCTGTCATCCCCCTCTCTTCCTGCCTTCAATCTTTCCCAATATCAGGGTCTTTTCCAGTGAGTCAGTTTGCATCAGGTGACCAAAGCACTGGAGCTTCAGCTTCAGTATCAGTCCTTCCAATGAATATTCAGGACTAATTTCCTTTAAAATTGACTGGTTGGGTCTCCTTGCAGTCTAAGGAACTCTCAAGAGTCTTCTCCAATACCACAATTCAAAAGCATCCATTCTTTGGCATTCAGTTTTCTTTATAGTCCAACTCTCACATACATGACTACTGGAAAAAACATAGCTTTGTTGGCAAAGTAATGTCTCTGCTTTTTAATACGCTGTCTAGATTGGTCATTGCTTTTCTTCCAAGGAGCAAGCGTCTTTTAATTTCATGGCTGCAGTCACCATCTGCAGTGATTTTGGAGCCCAAAAAATAAAGTCTCTCACTGTTTCCATTGTTTCCACTGATCTTGGGGCCCTCAACTGTCAGAAGCTTGGAGTAGGATCTCAGTTCCCTGACCAGAGATTGAAGCCAGGCTGTGGCACTGGATTTAACCACTAGACCACAAGCTCAAGCCAATGGCTGGTGACAAGGCCCTAGCTTGTCTGCTATGTATAAATGAATTTCAACAGAGACAGAAAGTAGTGAAACAAGTAAGGTGTTTATTAGGAGGAAAAACAGTACAGGTGGATAGATACATATGGGTGGGTTCAGACAGAGTCCTGCCCTTGTGGTAGTTTAAATCACTTATATGGGGCATGTCTTCTGGTTTCCCTCTGGCCAACCATCTTGCTTTGCCTGGTTCTGAATATATACTTGGTATAATTCAGGGTCCTTCCCTGTGTATGTATACAAGATGGATTGGATTCCAGCATAGAGGACTATGGATAGGTTGACACCACATATTATGGGGTGGCACTCCTTCCCTTCTTGGCCTGCAGCAACATTTTCTGTGCACATGTACATAGGAAGTTCTCCTTGACCTTGAAAATAAAGTCTCCCACGATGAGAAATATGTGATCTCTTTATCTCTTACCTGGGCAGGACTCAGTTCCTCTTTGTTCTTGCCATTATCTTCATCTTAGAGTCTCTGTCCACAGGATATATTTCAGCTGCTCAGCATGGGGCCCATCTATTTCCTCCCTAAAGATAATCCAGAAGAAAAACCAAGACCAGCATTGATGGAGCACTTTTAGGGTTCCACGCCCTGTCCTGAGCATAGATGGGATGCTGAGGCTGGTGTAACATACCTGTCAAAGTCACATAACTGGCAGGTAACAGCATCAGGATCTGAACCCCAAAGTTCCACATCCAAATAAGACCTTGGATACCTTATTGATCAACTCAGAGATTCTAGGTGCCAATGTCAAGAGTTTAGAAAGTAGACTATGTAAAGAGATTAACCTGGCCTTAAAGCTGAGAAGGGCTTCCCTGGTGGCTCAGAGGTTAAAGCGTCTGCCTGGAATGTGGAAGACCCGGGTTCAATCCCTGGGTCGGGAAGATCCCCTGGAGAAGGAAATGGCAACCCACTCCAGTACTCTTGCCTGGAGAATCCAATGGAGGGAGGAGCCTGGTAGGCTACAGTCCATGGGATCGCAAAGAGCTGAGAAAGGGACCCTCCCCTTGCTCCCATGCAGATCTGCCGTTCCTGATTCCCCTGAGGGACCAGTCCCAGCAAGGCTGGTAGATAAGCTTCCACAGGCAGAGTTAGAACTCCAAGTCACCCAAATTGTCAGTTTTATATATACTTACCTTTTGCTTATCTCATCCCTTGGGAACATGGAGATATTTTTAATGTCAGAAGAAACAGAACTGGACTTCCCTGGTGGTACAGTGGTTAAGAATCTGCTTGCCAAAGCAGGGGTCACAGGTTCAATCCCTGCTCCTGGAAGATTTCACATGCCTCAGGGAAGCTAAGCCTGAGAGCCCCAACTATTGAAGCCCACGCTCTCTACAGCCTGTGCTCCACTACAAGAGAAGCCACCACAACAAGAAGCCCATGCACCACAGCTAGAGACCAGCCCCGGCTTGCTACAAATGGAGAAAGTCCTCGCACAGCAAAGACCCAGTGTAGCCGAATATAACAAATAAATAAATAAAAATTTTAAAAAGAAGGAAAAACAGAGCTGAGAGTTTTTCCCCAGCCATGTCATCTCTGGCTCTGATCATGTAATCCCAGCAAAGAGGAATGACCCCACCTCCACTCCATCCCCAAAACACCTTCCTAGATTCTCCCCTTCCTGATGTCCATAATGATTTGTTTTCAATCAGTTCAGTTCAGTCGCTCAATCATGTACAACTCTTTGTGACCCCATGGACTGCAGCAGGCCAGGCTTCCCTGTCCTTTGCTATCTTCTGGATTTTGCTCAGACTCATATCCATTGAGTCAGTGATGCCATCCAACTACCTCATCCTCTATTGCCCCTTCTCCTCGGGGTCTTTTCCAAGGAGTCAGTTCTTCACATCAGGTGGCCAAAATATTAGAGCTTCAGCTTCAGCATCAGTCCTTCCAATGAATATTCAGGGCTGATCTCCTTTAGGATGGACAGGTTGGATCTCCTTACAGTCTAAGGGATTCTCAAGAGTCTTCTCCAACACCACAGTTCAAAAGCATCAATTCTTCGGCACTCAGCTTTCTTTATGGTTCAACTCTCACATCCATACATGATTACTGGAAAAACTATAGCCTTGACTATACTCCTAAGTCATAGCATCTGAATAGGCTTGTTATCTGAGGTCCCCAAGACCGCCCTCAGGCTGGATGCTTCACTAGGACTCCCAAGGACCAGAAGCTGTGAGAGTGACAGTTACAGTTTATGGCTGTAAAAGGACAGAAAACAAAATCAGCAAAGGGAAGAGGCACGTGAGGCAAAGTCCAGGAGAAACCAGGTGCAGCCTATGGGTCCCACTTGATGATGTCACACGGGAATACCTTTAATTCTCCCAGCAAAGATGGGCACAACACCTGCTAAGTGTTGTCAGGGATGCTCCCCAACCCGAAGTAAAAAGACAGGCTTTTAGGACTTCCCTGGTGGCACACTGGATAAGAATCCACCTACCAATGCAGGGGACACGGGTTCGATGCCTGGGCCAGGAAGATTCCACGTGCCACGGAACAACCAAGCCCGTGCACCACAACTACTGAGCCTGTGTACTGAAGCTACTGAAACCTGTACACCTAGAGCCTGTGCTCTGCAACAAGCGAAGCCACTGAAACGAAGAGTAGCCCCCGCTCCCTGCAGCTAGAGAAAGCCCATACACAGCAATGAAGACTCAGCGCGACCAAAACTAAATAAATAAAAATTAAAAAAATTAATTGAAAGGGTACATGAGCCCCAATGTTCAAAAAAAGACAGGTGTTTCCCATCACTCCCATTGTCAGGATAAACTGTCATGCTGTAGTTGCATGGCCCAGGCCTCAGGCATGAAAAACACTCTTATCAGGCAGAACATTCCCAAGGCTCAGAGGTTTTCTCCCTAGAGCCAGCCAGCTCTGGAGGCGGGCTTTTATTTAGAATGTGCAGGGTTTGAGCAATGCAGACCTGCTGAGTTAAGCCTTTCTGTACAAGTCATGAGAAAAAGAGAGAAAGATCTTGTCAAATGAATTTGTCTACAACATTAAGGAAAAAATTAGGGGGACTTCGCTGGTGGTCCAGCAGTTAAGACTGCTCGCAGTGCAGGGGGCCTGGGTTCCCTGGTCAGGGAGCTAGATTCCACTCACCACAATGAAGATTCTACATGCCACAGTTAAGACTGTTGCAGTCAAATAATACATTTTTAGAAATCTTTTTAAAAAAAATTATTTTTAAAAAGGGAAACAGTAGGAACCTAAATCCTCATGGATTCAGTGGGAACCCCCTGAACAGAGTTTTAACCTTAACTTCCACCTGAAGTTCAAATGTATTTACTTATGGAACAAAGAGTAAGTAGCTATATCTGCCCTGAAGACACTCGCAATCTTGAGTTAGATGTACCCTTTTGTCGACGTGTGGTCACGTATCTCTGAGCCACAGTTTTCTCTGTTCCTGTAGCATCTGATGTCATCCGTTAATGCTGGGGAGGGACGATGCAGGCAGTTTCACAGGAGCTGACGCCTGAACTGGGGCCCAGATGGTGACCGAGAATTGCCAGGTCAACAGTGAGCAGGATGCTCTCAAGGCAGGAAAGAGCTTTCTAGGGTATTCAGGTTAAGGGTCAGGCGCATGTATTAGAGACTGAAGAGCTTCAAGCTTTGGGGGTTTCCAGACTGTCATATTAATAAGGTTTCTTTTCTAAGTCCTCTCGGTAAGGTCAAGTTTGTAAGGCTAGTTTTTACTAGGTAGTTTATGGCAGTTTCCCAACCTTTTTATGTCATGGCACTCATAAAAGATAATCCTGTTTGGCTATCAGACTTCCTTTAGAATTTATGCTCATTCTTATTTTACTACTTTTCAATTTATTAACAGGAGCATGAGATGAAAAAATCAATAAATGGACAACATTTACAGTTACCATCATGAAATAACCTATTCTCTTTTATGCTGTCTTTACTTCCTTCCCTACTCATCTGTCCTAAATTTTTAAAAGAAATTGCCTTTCTGGTCCCTTATGAGTTATGTCTTAGCTAAGTCTACTGTGAAATGTAATTTATTGGTAGCTATCATTACCAAGGCAAATACCACCTTCTGCTACAGCAAGCTTCTTTGGAAGGTGTTTTTCCGTTTCCATTATGTGTCCTCATAGCTTTGTTTTCACATCAGTTGCATTAGCACAGATCTCACATGGTATCTAAAAATCTAGTCAACTCACTTTTTGTAGCAGAGGACAAAGGAAAGCTGAAGAGATGGAGGGGATCTAGCATATCACTATTTTCTATTCCAGGAGTTAGAAAAAAAAAATCAGAAAGGGAAGTTCTATTCTAACAAAAAAGCCAACCTCTGTAATAATCACATAGCAGAGTCATACATAGTCTATGTGACACAATTAAAAACACAAAAAGTGCATATCTTTGGATATAAGTTAAATATATATATTTTAGGAGGCTGTTCTTTGTACGACCACATCTATAAACCATTAGATTCTCTCATGTTGCTGGTAAGAGCTGACAATGGGTTTACAACTCAGATGAATGACGTCAATCAGTCACTCACACAAAAGGTATTGAATTAAGACTGACCTGGAAGTGTAATAGGTTAACTTCTGGTCCCAAATCACTTGTGTTCTTTCCTTGTTTCCTCTTTCCCAAGAAACTAAACATACCATTATGGTACCACCACCAAGTACTCAGCTTTAACCTTGGTCACTTTACTATTATCACAGGGACAACTGCAGCCAATTAGTTGCCATATTGAATTTAGCTTTTTGTCATCCAATTTCATTTAGCAAACATTTATTGATATTTTACTGTGTGTCAGGACCATAAAGAAGGCTGAACACCAAAGAATTAATACTCTCAAACTCTTGAGAAGACTCTTGAGATTCCCTTGGACAGCAAGGAATCCTAATCCAAACCTGTCAATCCTAAAGGAAATCAACCCTGAATATTCATTGGAAGGACTGATGCTGAAGCTGAAGTTTCAAGACTTTGGTCACCTGATGAAAAGAGGTGACTCATTGGAAAAGACCCTGATGCTGGGAAAGACTGAAGGCAAAAGGAGAAGAAGGGTAGCAGAGGATGAGATGGTTAGACAGCATCACCGACTCGATGGATATGAATTTGACCAAGCTCCTAGATACAGTGAAGGATAAGGAAGTCTGGCACGCTGTAGTCCATGGAATCGCAAAGAGTCGGACACGACTTAGCAACTGAACAACAGTAACAACAGGCACTGATAAGCATCTGGGCACCTATCTGCAGACAAAGCGGAAACAGAAGCGTCACCTGAAGTTTTGGGACTCTACTGTCCTTCAGAAATACAGTAATTTAATGCTATTTCTGAATAGTATCAAGAATTGGAGTGAACTGTACCAAGACATGGAGAAGGCAATGGCACCCGACTCCAGTACTCTTGCCTGGAAAATACCATGGATGGAAGAGCCTGGTGGGCTGAAGTCCATGGGGTCCCTAGGAGTCGGACACGACTGAGCGACTTCACTTTGACTTTTCACTTTCATGCATTGGAGGAGGAAATGGCAACCCACTCCAGTGCTCTTGCCTGGAGAATCCCATGGACAGAGGAGCCTGGTGGGCTGCAGTCCATGGGGTCGTTAGGAGTCAGACACGACTGAGCGACTTCACTCACTTCACTTTTGTACCAAGACAACACAAGAAATAGTATAAACTCTCTTGATTGCCGGGGTCCAGCCCCGGCTGATCCAGGGTATTCGAAGGGGAGATGGCATAGGCGACCTATTTATTTATTTATTTATTCAGAGATATAAAGAGTAATAGAATGAGGATAGCTCAGTAGGAAAATTCAGTGGAGAAAAGAAGCTGAGTAGCTTGGTTTATGCGGAAAATCAATATAACCTGTGACACCAGGTTAGCTCTGACCATGGAGGCTGCAGGCGCCCTCTCGAATAGCGGAAGGTGCCCCACCTTAGACACCTTCTCGAGTGGGTCTTAGAAGCCCAGGCAAATAAATGGTCGCAGAGGATATCCACGCTCCAGATGGAGACTCAGCTGAAAATTGAGGGGAAGAATGACATGGGGAGACCAAGCCTTGGTGAGCAAGGCCCATAGCTTTATTTTCAACAGGGGCTTATATACCTTAAGTTACACACAGAGGATAATAGGGGATGCAAAGTCAGCAGTCTTTGAACCTTATCAAAAACCAGGGTTTCTTTCCTGCAAATTTATCGTATACAAATGGTTTAGGTGATTTACATCATCTTCTGGCCAGAAGGCCTATTAACATTTTATGACTCTTGATAAAGGTTTGTCAACCGTAAGATTTATTTTCTCTAAGAGTAATTATTTTAAGGTTTGGCGCCATCTTCCAAAGATAAAATTACATTCCTATAGGGCGGATGTGTAATGGGTTTACAAAGGAAAGAATTTATTACCTTAAGGGTCTAAAGTTACTAACACCAAGGCCACTACTTATTTTTTCTACATACCAACTATATTAATTAGTACACATTCAAGGATACAATTCAGGGGATGTGAAAACTTGGCAACAAGCATTGGCTCATCAATGAAATCTTTTACTAGTTTTATTCTGACAGTTTCTAATTCTCTGAGAGGCTCTAAGCTATTTGAATATCTTAAGCTTCCTGTGCCTCTCGAGGCTGGGAGACTGTAAACATTCGTATGCATAGCTGTAGGTGTCCGGGTAAACTTGTCAGGCGAGTTAGAGAGCCATCTGAGGGGTTTGGATTTAAACACTCCTAATTGCCCAGGAACTTTATTAATTGGAACTGTAAGTTAGCTCTTTGACAGAGAGAGTGAGATGGTGGTGGGGGAAGCCCCCAGTAAAGTCAGAGGTGAGAGCACAAAGCAATAAAGTAGGCAGACTCTGGTTTTGGGGGGTAGATGCTCGAGAATATCCGGGGGGACTCCCGAGGCTCGATCCCGCCTTTGCGTATGCCGAGCCTCCTTCCTCATGACCTTTGTCACGAGTGGAATGCCTCACCGGCTCCCGGCACTTGATGAAAAATGAACTATTCTTATGACGTACTCTAGAAATGAGCAGACTGCTTGCTGGCCTAATGATTCTCTTAAGATTCTTCAAAAACATTCCCATCTGGAAGTGTTAAGACAACTCTTTTTATTTTTTGGCCATACCATGTAGCTTGTGAAACCTTATTTCCCCAACCAGGATCAAACTGGGAATCATGATAGTGAAAGCGCTGAGTCCTAACCATTGGACCACCAGGGAACTGCTGAAATATATACTTTCTTAAAGGGGGAGGTTTCAGGTTCTGGTTTGATAACTATAGGTTTCCTCCATTATGCAAAAGCAGGGTGTCTTATGAAAGTTTTTGTAAGCCATAATGGCATAAATGCAGAGAAGCAATTACCTCAGGACACATGTTGCTCACAGATGCACAAATAAACGGAGATAAAGCACAGGTACTTATACACACAGTTCAAAGCTATGGCAGCTTGATGCTGAGATGCTGCGTGTAGCTCCGCAGAAGGAGATTTGTGGCACCACTCTGGATGCCTGCTGCCTCTGTAGCAGCCTCCCAGGAAACACACACGCATGCCTGTGTGCTAAGTTGCTTCAGTTGTGTCTGACTCTGCAACCCTATGGACTGTAGCTTGCCAGGCTCTTCCGTCCAAGGGATTCTCCAGACAAGAATACTGGAGTGGGTTGCTGTGCCCTCCTCCGGGGATCTTCCCAAACCAGGGATCGAATCAGACTCTTTTTTTAAGTCTCCTGCAATGACAGGCAGGTTTTTTACCACTAGTGCCACCTGGGAAGCAGCTCCCCACGAAACACACACAGTAGCCTATTTTTGTTTTTTGCCTTTTTTTTGTAAAATTGAAAATCCTCTTCAGATTCATTTTGGATATCAACAACAGGAACTAATAAAGGTCTTTTGTAAAAGCTAAGTGGTGTAAAGCAAACTTTTGAAAAGTGAGGGATACCTGTATAAGAAATTGTGTCAGTGACTGTAAGTCCTTAATAGGCCCTTTAGGAGATTCAGAAAAGCAATCTTCTCTGTATCTCTTTCACACACACATAAACACACACACACACACGGAGCTCTCAAGGACTGTGCATAGCTGCAAGCGATAAATCTGGTCTATAAATATTTATACTATTATACTAAAAATGACAAGCATCCTGGGAGGCACAATTGGTTTTAGAGGAGGAAGTTCAGTTGCTCAGTCATGTCCAGCTCTTTCCAACCCCATGGACTGCAGCATGCCAGGCCTTCCTGTCCATCACCAACTCCCGGAGTTTACTCAAACTCATGTCCATCAAGTTGGTGATGCCATCCAACTATCTCATCCTCTGTCGTCCCCTTCTCCTGCATTCAATCTTTCCAGCATCAGGGTCTTTTCCAATGAGTCAGTTCTTCACATCAGGTACCCAAAGTATTGGAGCTTCAGCTTCAGCATCAGTCCTTCCAATGAATATTCAGGACTGATTTCCTTTAGGATTGAATGGTTGGATCTCCTTGCAGTCCAAGGGACTCTCAAAAGTCTTCTCCAACACCATAGTTCAAAAGCATCAATTCTTCACCACTCCGGTTTCTTTATCATTCAACTCTCACATCCATACATGACTATTGGAAAGACCATAGCTTTGACTACATGTACCTTTGTCAATAAACTGATATCTCTGCTTTTTAATATGCTGGCTAGGTTTGCTATGGCTTTTCTTCCAAGGAGCAAGCATCTTTTAATTTCATCTTTTAATTTTCAGAGGAAGGTAGGCTGGAATAAGACAGGAGTCATGAAAGTGACACTTGAGTTGGGTACTAAAGAACCTGGAAGTAGGGAGATGGAGTAAATAACATTTCCAGTAAAAGGAAAAAGCAGAACAAGCAACAGCCAAGAAGAGTAACACATCAACCTGTGGAAGGGTGGGATGTGTGACTTGGAAGTCAGATCATGGAAGGTCTTAAAAGTCAGAGTAAGAAGTTGCATCAGCAACCACTGAAGCAGGGTAAACGTTTAGTACAGGGTGGCAAGCCCATGTACCATCAGTGAGGTTAGGCGGGTATAACAGTGGGGACTGTAGAAGTCTGCAGTGCACTTCCCCCACCTTCTGCTGATTACTGAATGCAGACATGCAGGCCCTCCCTACATGGCCAGTTCTTACAATTTTCCAAGCAAAGCAAAGCAAAAAAAAGGGAAATCTAATTTTTATATGAAATCACACAGTTGATTCCATTATACAGTGAGGGCCAAACAAAATTTGTATGCAGGCTCAGGGTAGCCTGTGGCACCCAATTTGCAAAGCTGACATGTTGAGTGGATGGTAACACTGTTTCTACTTCTTGGCAGACTACTCTCTCAATCATATTTATTATCTGATTATTTCTTCTACATATTGTGTGTACATTAATTGTGTGTGTAACTCTACAAGGTGCTATACTTTCACTGTCTGAAGATAACCTTGATTATACAAATCCTGACCCTACTGATGGTAGCCCACAATTGTTTCATGTATCAGGATAGGCTCACTGCTGTAATGAACAAGCATAAGAGTTCAGAAAACGAAGATCATGGCATCCGGTCCCATCACTTCATGGGAAATAGATGGGGAAACAGTGGAAACAGTGTCAGACTTTATTTTTGGGGGCTCCAAAATCACTGCAGATGGTGACTGCAGCCATGAAATTAAAAGACGCTTACTCCTTGGAAGGAAATTTATGTCCAACCTAGATAGCATATTCAAAAGCAGAGACATTACTTTGCCAACAAAGGTCAATCTAGTCAAGACTATGGTTTTTCCTGTGGTCACGTATGGATGTGAGAGTTGAACTGTGAAGAAGCCTGAGCGCCGAAGAATTGATGCTTTTGAACTGTGGTGTTGGAGAAGACTCTTGAGAGTCCCTTGGACTGCAAGGAGATCAAACCAGTCCATCCTGAAGGAAATCAGTCCTGGGATTTCTTTGGAAGGAATGATGCTAAAGCTGAAACTTTAGTACTTTGGCCACCTGATGCGAAGAGTTGACTCATTGGAAAAGACTCTGATGCTGGGAGGGATTGGGGGCAGGAGGAGAAGGGGACGACAGAGGATGAGATGGCATCACTGACTCGATGGATGTGAGTCTGAGTGAACTCCGGGAGTTGGTGATGGACAGGGAGGCCTGGCATGCTGCGATTCATGGGGTCGCAAAGAGTCGGACACGACTGAGGGACTGAACTGAACTGAAGAGTTCAGGGACTTAACACCAGAGAAGTTTATTTCCATCACACATAACAGTCCAGTGTGACTGTTCCTGCTTGGTTGGCTTTCCAAACAAAACTTTTTTAGATTCCTTCCACCTCAGGGCTTTGCTTTCTCTGGATTCTGGCGTATTTTCCTTCAGCTATAAACCGGGAAAGATGAGAGAATGGAGGGTTACACTTGGGAGTGTTTCAATAGCCAGACCTGCACTTGGGCGTATGTTACTTGGACCCACATGCCACTGGTTATGATTCCATTATGGATAAATCAAACTTCAAGAAGGGTGGGAAGTGAAGTCTAGCAGTAAGCCCAGGAGGAAACACGAAACGATTTGGTAAATGAACATCTTGTCTTGACCATATTTTCCAAGCAGTGTTTTGATTTCATCCAGCACTGGTCCTTGACTCAGATCCAAATGGAAGGTTTTATTTCATGCTGCTGCTGCTGCTGCTAAGTCGCTTCAGTCGTGTCCGACTCTGTGCGACCCCATAGATGGCAGCCCACCAGGTTCCACCGTCCCTGGGATTCTCCAGGCAAGAACACTGGAGTGGGTTGCCATTTCCTTCTCCAGTGCTTGGAAGTGAAAAGTGAAGGTGAAGTCATTCAGTCGTGTCTGACTCTTAGCGACCCCATGGACTACAGCCTACTAGGCTCCTCCGCCCATGGGATTTTCCAGGCAAGAGTACTGGAGTTGGGTGCCACTGCCTTCTCCTTTTATTTCATAGTTAGCTATAAAAAAGGTTGAAATGACAAACTTTAACTGAAAGCAGGAAATGTCACATAATTCAGTGATTTTTCTAGATTATTAATCTCTTTTATTCACATTAGCCACAAAATGTATTGCACTTCTGTTCTCTTCTCTCCCCTAAAACACATAAGATATTCCACCTCAAAAATTCAACAACACAAACCTTGGTGATTCACTCTTTATCTGTATTCCAAGAGTTGCCCTTCTTTCTGCTCCTATAATGGCATGCTTTATCTAAAGTGCACTCAATATACTTCACTTGTATCATTTAAAAGGGTGAAAAACATGCTTGAATGTCATTAGGCTTTTATTTCATACCAGGAAACAAACTCATCAAATACTTTCATGAAGTTTAAGATCTTTGATCAAGACAAGGTTTAATTAAGCAAATGACTAGCACTGGGACCTAATCAAAGCATAGATGTCAATGTAATGATTATTCTTTCCTCTTCTGTATAGTGAATGGTTTAGACTAGCTCAGTTCCACAATCCCATCTAATTCTGACATTCCATCCATTTCAAGAGCAAGTTCATGAACCTTGTCAGTGGTACATTCAGAATGGGTATGAAAGCTCCCAATCCCTAGTCCATTTTGATGCTCTAAACATAATCAAGATACTTAGTCTTATGGCTCAGAACATCCTTAGCAGTGAGCGATGGCCCACTTGTTTGCTCGGAGAGACTGATAGGTGAAAATCATATACAGAAATTTTAGAAAGAATAAGCAATTATTTCCATCAATTCAAAAGTTCACAAAAGTTTAACTTATATTTGAATAACATTTGGATGGCTGCCTCAGAAAAATTCAGTAATTACGCTTATAAGATTTTGAATACAGAAAGCACAGAGAGCAGAGAGGGTGTAAATAAAATATAAGCACAGGTAACACTCCCTGAATGAGTCTGATTTTTAGTTTATGATTTGTCATTCTTGAGCTTCTTTGCATGTAGGTAAAAATTTATATTTTCTTGCAACTTAATTTTCTGTCTGCTCTTACATTTTTAATGAAGTATTCAACTAATAGAGAAAGTATGTACACATTTTCTTTACCATTATCATCATATAAGATTAGATATTTTATGTAGAACATAATTGATTTATTTTTCTTATTATGTGCCTTTGTTTATTCACTTGCACATCCATGTTTAACTTTTAGCTTTTAATATTATAATTAGCTAAACTGACTCAGTAAAAGATCATTAAAAATACACTTCAAGAAATAAAGCTGCTTATTTTTAAAAACATGAAAATATAATCATCATGTACAGATTCTCCAAAATTATTTGTACACAAGGCTTTCCTGGTGGCTCAGATGGTAAAGAATTTGCCCACAATGTGGGAGACCCGGGTTCAATCCGTGGGTCAGGAAGACCCCCTGGAGAAGGGAATGGCAACCCACTCTAGTATTTTTGCCTGGAGAATTCCATGGACAGAGAAGCCTGGAGAGCTACAGTCCATGGGGTCACAAAGAGTTGGACACAACTGAGCAACTAACACACATACACACATAAGTGAAAGTAATATTTATACTTTTAAGACATTTTTAGTTTATTAAATGGAAATTAATATTTTACTGCTTCCAATATTGACTGCACTCATTTTCAAAATTACATTTTTATAATTTTAAATTTTATTTTTGTGTCATTCTTAAAAGTATAAAAGCCTAAATTATTTTTAAAACTTAATTTTTGACCATAAACCTCTTATAAGTCCATTATTTTTCTTCACATTTATATAGTCTCAAATTTCACAGATATTTTTCCACAACAGAGTAAAAATGTTTTTTAAAACTGGAGGCTCCATAAATTCAACATATTTCTCTCCCTCCAGAAAACTGCATAAAATAGTTTAAATCACTAATACAGCAATATGAGAATTATCTTACACTTGCAACTGAGAGTTCCCATAATTCTTCCTCTTCTTCAGCTTAAATGTTTTCTTTACTTCAAATTATTATCAACTAAACATGCTGGCATCTTTCTACTAAACATCCACTATATGCAAGATTCACATTTTAAATATGCACAAGAATAAAATAAGAAGCACAGTTCTTTTCAAAATGAATGATATCAGGTGTAGCTCATAAAGGTAGTTTTAAGATCATGCTAACAACAAGTCCACATTAACTCACAGAATTGCAGACAACCTCCATGGAAACACTTAATATTTTCCAAAGGAATGAGGAAAAATTACCACTTTTGAATAATACTGTTAGTTAAACAGAGGACATGCCAAAGACATGAAAACAATTTGGTCTAATCTAGAAGACAGTTAAATCATAAACATATCATCTCATATTAATCTATTGTTATTAGGAACTGTGCTAGTAAGCTCTGAAGAGATATGCTTACATTACTTATTCTGTAAAGTAGCAAATCAAAGTGGAAGTGAAAAAATAATAGTAAATTAACACTTTGAAACAAGTAAGTTGTGATGGAAACACAGCATCAGTTATGCACTGGACAACACGGATGCAAGATTTAGTCAGTTGGATTCAGTCAATATGTGAGTTTATTCACAAAGAACTGATCAAAAGTAAAAGTACATCTGAATTCCGTATTAAATAGCTGGCTTGAATTCCAGTATCAAGTAGTACTATCAAAAAGTGAATCTAATTCGGCCCTGGTTATTACAGTTCTTTTTAGTTTTAGCTTTATGTGACAAAATAGATTATCACCATTGAATACCACAGAACATTGTTGAAGGTCAGGATTTTTTTAAGAGTTAAAATAAGGATTGAAAAAAATTTATTGACCCTCCCTTTGCAAATAATTGGCTTGCTTACTTACATTCCAGAGGATCTAATGAACTTAATGTAAAATTGCAGGGACCATGTGGAAAAGAAATTAAAATGTTTACCAATAAAGTTTATTGATTAATTACAACAGAAAAGTAAAGCTAAACAGAGTTCATGAGTGATGTTTCATGGATACTGTAATACAAATCCTAAAGATGAACTATTAGATGTAGAAGAACAACATGTGTGTATGTTTGAGGGAAAAGCTTTTTATTATTTTAGGAGACTTGATGTGGGAAAAAGTGTGAATTAAAAATTCACTTGACTGGTCATAAGAAATGTCAACTTTACATTTGCTAATAAAAGAAAAGGAGTTAGTAGTTTAAAGAATGATTTACCACACATAAAAAGATCAAATTATCAAAATGTAGGTGAATGGTGAGAAAAAAGCCAATGGGTGCAGAACAATGAATTCTCTTCTCTCGTTTGCTATCACATGCTTATGAAGTTTCTCCTTGGTGATTACATAGAAAATGAAGAGGTTATAAGGACTTCACTAGGAAGTATGAATAGCAATTTCAGACATAAAATCTGATTTTAAAAAATATATATTCATAAAAACACACTCAAATTCCTCATTAAAAAACTTAAAAAAATTTTATTTGGAAGTTTTATACAAGTTTAATATTTATTATCTTTCCTTTCCCTTAGTAGTTTTATTACATTAAATGATATAAAGAAAACACGATTATTTTCACCAAGGTCCATGTAAGACGTACCCAGGATCCCTCGGATTTACCCCAGAGTGCCATATCGTTATGTTCATGTTCCGTGTGTGCTGCAGACATGAAGTTTGAGGAGGCCCATTTACAGTCAGACAGTGTCTAATATAGAATTCTCCAGTATATGTGTTACATTTGAGAATGAGGTTCAATCAATACCTTCATCCAAAAGTGGTGAAAAATGACAAACTTCAATCTGATGCCCTACTTGTAAATACATGATTAAGCTGAGGAAGTGTCAGATATTAAAAGTCTTATAATTTCTTCATAGACTAATCTGAGTTATTTCTTTTTTATGATGGTTCTATTTTGGAGTTGCTCTATTTTTACTCATGTTCTTCCACTCTTCTCCAGCCATTTTACCCTAAGTATGTCTGGCAAGATCAGTTAAAGAGGACATTTTTCTCTCATGTTGGATTCTCCAACAGCAAGCACACTATTCTCTTAGGAAGAACTCTAGAGTGTCCCTAACCACTGCAACATGATGATATCTGACCTCAAACGGACACTGAAAATGCACAGGTAAGACATCAAAACAGGGCACCAAGACAGAACAGTAGAAGTTAGTTCTCCCTGGAGGGTCTGATCACTTTTATTACCTGGTTATATAGAACTTTCATTTCAGGAAGCATGAGTGTGACATAGTCACAATAATAATAGGCAGCAGCAAATACTTCCTTTGGGAGATGAGGAAAGAAAAAGGAGAAAGTCACATACTACTCAGGCAACAATAATATTCAATGTTCCAAGCAAGCCTAATAAACAGTAAGTCTTCAAATATATTAGATATACATGAAAACATACTGGAAACAAAAATATCTCAAGAAACTAAGGGTACTTGTAACATAAAAGATAATTAAAATAGCAGTATTAATAACTATTATTGCTACTGTTATTAATCTTTATTACACTATTTATAAGGGAAGTTATAGACACTTTATTTTCAGATGTATCAAAATCTTAATAAATACCTAGAGCTTGTAGAAAACACAACCTTATTGGAATGCCCCTCATATTCAATTAAAAGGTAAAATAAAACCTCGCCTAGATAGCAGCTTCTAAGGCATCAAAAACATTTAAGTTCAGTCATTATCTTCCAATTAAAAATAAAGTAAAATTTAAAACAAGAATAGCAAAAGCACTTAAGTCCTATACTATCTTTGGTTATTTTCCTTAATTCCAGCCCTGAAAAATTAATGACTTCAGGACATCAAAATCAGATACTCTGTATCTGGATTGAAGTGACAGCATTAAGTGTATTAAAAATGTCTAACATCATGTATAAACTCTGAACTATTAACATGTGAATCACTACACAATTTAAAAAGCTAAACATTTAGAAAAAGTATTACAAGATATACTTTACACTTAAAATCATGGATTATAATACAGTTTTCATCCTGTCAGAAGAGGATCAAATGCAACAAAACAGTCTGCAACAAATTTATTTAAATTCACTCAAAAATATGACATGGAGTTAAAGCACTGCAAACATTCAGTCTATTGAACTATGAAGCAGTTTTTTAACATCCAAGCAGTCATATACAGTATAATACAGATATGAATAATGATAAATATATTATGTCAAACAACTTTAATTTTTGCTAGTGAACAAAAAATCCCTTTTAAGCTATTTTTGGCATGGTGCCAGAGGCTCTGTCTTCTAACTAAATTCAAGGCACTGCTTATTTACAGGTTCATAACACGTAGCACTTGTAGTTTTCAAGTAGATGTATGGTTAAAAGGTAGGCTTGTTCATGTATTCTTCCATTGTCTGAAAGAGAACAATAGATTAAAATGATTTCCCCTTAAACCACATCCTTCAGGAGACTGAAAATTTTGAAAATCACTTCATTCTTCTACTCATTTATTATGCCACTGGTGAAAAGAAGCTTTTGTGTGTTCGTTTGTGTGTGTGTGTGTGTGTTGGGGTTTTTTTGGCCATACCTCACAGTTTGTAGGATCTTACTTCCATCACCAGGAACTGAACCCAAGTCCACAGCAGTGAAAGCGCAGAGTCCTACCACTGGATGGCCAGGTAATTTTCAAAAAGAAGTTTTGGGAAGTGTATATGGTCATAAATATTTGCATTCTAATCAAGAAAGGTGGTTCAAAGTTTGAGTGTAATTTATATACACATCTCTATGGCTGGAATTACATAACTTTCAACAGAGGAAAAGCTAAGTTTGACTATAAAATCCATGCCTGATAAGAGAAATGCTTAAGCAGCAGCTGCCAAGCTATCACTGTTGACTTCAGAAAAATGTACCTGCTAAAATGACCATAAGGACCACTTCCAGGAACAGGTATGAGAGAAATCTGAATGGTATTTGTATGACATACATATCATTGTTGTTTAGTCGCTAAGTCATATCTGAGTCTTTGCGAACCCATGGACTGTAGCCAGCCAGGTGTCTCTGTCCATGAGACTTCCCAGGCAAGAATACTGGAGTGGGTTGCCATTTCTTTCTCCAGGGGATCTTTCTGACCAAGGGATTGAACCCACGGCTCCTGCTGCATCTCCTGCACTGCAGGAAGATTCTTAACTGCTGAGCCACTGGGGAAGCCATACGTATCATTGCTAATGCTAATGCTAAGTCACTTCAGTCATGTCCGACTCTGTGTGACCCCATAGACGGCAGCCCACTAGGCTCCTCTGTCCCTGGGATTCTCCAGGCAAGAACACTGGAGTGGGTCGCCATTTCCTTCTCCAATGCATGAAAGTGAAAAGTGAAAGGGAAGTCGCTCAGTCGTGCCTGACTCTTAGTGACCCCATGGACTGCAGCCCACCAGGCCCCTCCATCCATGGGATTTTCCAGGCAAGAGTACTGGAGTGGGGTGCCATTGCCTTCTCCATACGTATCATTACAGATACAGAATATTTTATTGCCAAGACATAAAGGATAAACAGACCATAATACTTTAAATTTCTTCCATGTATTTTGAAAAGGCTATCCTCCAAAGTATACAAATTATGTTTCTTCATCCTCCTCATCACTTACCAAGTTTGCTAACATGCCACAAGACCACAATTCTTTCCCAGTACTTAAAAAAAAAAATGTTTAAATGGATTCACAGTTACAGGCAGAGTTAAAAATTACATTGATGTTGCAAACCCTTTATTATGCATGATGGATGGGCTTCCTCTTCCACTCTGTCCCTGTTATAAACATATACTTATGCAACACAGTGACCTCTGGGTTGAATCAGTCAGAAAACTCAAGGGGCCAGCCTTAAGTAATACCCCTACTGCTTCTGTGTAAATCACATACAATCAGTAATGTTCAACCTGTGCTTAAGCTTGAACTCCAGGGGACGTGATTCACATGCACCTGCCGGTGAAGACATCCACGAGCAAGGGCCAAACAGACCAGACCGTGGCTAAGCAAGATTGCTCAGAGGGTACTAGGCTTAGAAATCAGGTTTCTTGTTTCCACCAGCTCTATTTAGAATTCCAGTCCTCCTCTGCCGAAAATACTCACGCGTCATCATCCACACTTTCTTACAAAGCTCTTACACCTCCTGGATGAGCAAGCCCACACCTTAAGACCTCTGCCCTGTATCTCCTCTTATAGCTATTGCCCATATCTTTTTTCAGGAGTGGGGGGCTATGCCTTGTGTGACTTGGTGGATCTTAGATCCCCAACCAGGGATCGAACTCATGCCCCATGCCTTGGGAGCATGTAGTCTTAACCACTGGACCAAAAGCGAAGTCCAAGATATTGTCCATGTCTTTAAACTTGGGCTATCTCATTGGTCAGGAGCCCATGACTGTCTCTTGGTACCTAGAGTTTATAGCATTTAACTAGGTATATACAGGCACTTCCCTGGTGGTCCAGTGGCTAAGAGTCTGTGCTCCCAATGTAGGGGGCCCAGATTCAATCCCTGGTCAAGTAACTAAATCCCACAGGCCACAACTAACACCCCCACACAGGAAGATAAACAAACAAATAAAAATAAATATTAGAAGAGACACAGATGTAAAGAACAGACTTTTGGGCTCTGAGGGAGAAGGTGAGGGTGAGATGATTTGAGAGATTAGCATTGAAACATGTATATTACCATATGTAAAATAGATAACCAGTGCAAGTTTGATGCATGAAGCAGGGCACTCAAAGCCAGTGTCCTGGGACAACCCAGAGGGATGGGGTGGGGAGGGATGTGGGAAGGGGGTTCAGGATGGGGGGACACGTGCACCTGTGGCTGATTTATGTCGATGAATGGCAAAAACCACCACAATATGCAAAGTAATTGTCCTCCAATTAAAATAAATTAATTAGTTAAATAAATAAATATTAAAAATAAATAAAAATTTAAAAATAAAAAACTACACAAAATCACAAATACAGAGTTGGGTATAAAGTTTAATTAGAATGAGAAAAAGTAGGAGTGGATTATAAATTTTCTAAAAAATTTTTAAAAGTCACAAAAGCATATGGGTTTCATCAATTAAATGCCTGACACACTTCTATAATAGCTTACATATTCATTAAATGGCCACAAAGTCATTGCAGCTGAGATACCTTACCTTTGCAAACGTGACCATAGGAGCTTGCAGCCTTGGAAGGGGCCTGGCCCAGGAAAGGCCCTGGAGTTGTCACTTCACTGGCCTCACAATTGATTGGTCTCTAGTTACTGGCACTGATTCACACCACTGAGGGAATCAATCTGCTAAAGACTGGCTGCCCTTTCGGAACTCTAGCTTTGCTGCTACTCAAGTTACATGAGCCAATGACGTATGTGGTTGGTATTTTCTGGAGCTTGTCCCTTTAAAAGTTGGAATAGACTTTTAGGCCCCACAGGCTTAAAGAGCTCTGCCCTGGCCTTTCACGAGGACTAGGGTATCATGGGACTCCAGCTGTCTATCCAGCACAGCAGTGCATCTTGTGCATTCAGCACTAGGAATCTACATTTTATTGTATTATGGTTTGGTTCAGCTGCCTAATATGTTTGTGCTTTTCAGGGAGACAGTGTTGGGTTATACCTAGTCAGTTCTCATGAATCCCAACCTACATATACATGGTATCTCATTGCTTGATCTAATGAGGTACCGTTTGACCCTCTCTTCTTAACTTGCTTTCTAATTCTGTGCTCAGAACATGTTTGTCACCCCCACTGGTGATCCCAAGAGCACCAACCTCTGTATTTGAGGATCAGTGTATTAAAAAGCAGAGGCATCACTTTGCTGACAAAGGTCTGTATAGTCAAATCTGTGGTTTTTCCATTAGTCATGTATGGAGGTGAGAGATGAACCATAAAGAAGGCTGAGCACCAAAGAATCGATGCTTTTGAATTGCGGTGCTGGAGAAGACTTTTGAGAGTACCTTGAATAGCAAGGAGATCACACCAGTCAATCCTAAAGGAAATGAACCCTGAATACTCACTGAAGAACTGATGCTGAAGCTGAAGCTCTAACACTTTGCTCTAACACTTTGGCCACCCAATGCAAAGAGCCAACTCATTGGAAAAGACCCTGATGCTGGGAAAGACTGCAGACAAAAGAAGAAGTGAGTGGCAGAGGATGAAATGGTCAGATAGCATCACTGACTCAATTGACATGAATTTGAACAAACTCTGGCAGAGAGTGGAAGACAGAGGTGCCTGGCATGCTACAGTCCATGAGGTTGCAGAGTCAGATACAACTTAGTGACTGAACAACAATATCATCGTCTTCCTTTCAGAGTGTCCTTTTTGTTCCAATCATTTTGTACCAGTGTCCACAGGTACCTTCAAAATAAGGTACCTCTTAAAGTCATCCCAACCAGTTAATCTCTTCCTTCATTCCATATTTTCAATGTCTAGCCCCAGTACACACAGAATAAGCTTTGAGAATTTAGAGCTTTAAGACTATACATTTTCTCACTAAAAACATAGAGACAGTCTTTTTATTCTAAAAAACTTTTATTGGGTAGGGGTCAGGGAAAAGTCCAGGGCTACTTTGAGATGTTCAGTTGTACTAAAAGTAAAAGGAATATTACAAAGGCCTCCCTTAGACATCAGCAAGTACAAATACATGCTTATGTCCAAAAGACAGGGAAAAAAGAAAGCAATAATTTTTTCTCTTTACCCAATTATATTATGTGTGTCTATTCATGCTCAGTGGCTCTGACCAGATACACAAAGCAAACCATACATACAAAGTCAATTTTTCAACTAGCTCCTCAAATGCTCACGGACTTAGCCGCAGTACCAGATCCCAAGAGAACACTGGTGACTCTGTTTCTATTTGGCAGGTGTTGCTAATTCATTGAGAGTTTTAGAGGACAGTCGTGATACTCCCTGCTCACAAGCCAGCTAAATGGGGGGACCCCTGAGACCTACCTATCAAGACCTTCCACTCAATAACCAGGGATATGAACAACCAATCAATGTTTCATTGTGAAGGGTCTCTCTCTTGAAATAGCAGACATTCCCTGCTTCCCAGATTTAACTGGAACAAGAAGCACCATACAACCTGCAAGCCCTTTAAAACTCTATTTCCTATGGAGAGGAAACTCAAAATAACCTAGGGGTGTCTTGGCCCTAATTCAAGTGGCTTTAATTACTGAAGTTCCAAAGACCTTGTTAAATGCCTGTTTCTCCTATAAGGTGATTCCACAGTAAGGGCCCTGAGGACAGAATTATAAATAACTCCCTGGCATATTTTAAGAAAGGTTGTTCTGTGGAATTTCCAAACCAGTGATTTCTCAAGTACCTTGTAAAATACCCAAGTTTAAAAGCATTTTTTGAGGTGATAACACATCTAGAGATAAATGCAGCAGCTTCCTAATAGGCAAGCAGAGAGGCTCAGGGGTACCCTGTATCTTTCTCAGTATCCATTCACCTGAGGACTGGTTCCCTCGATGGGCAGGAGCAAGTCATCAGCTCAAAGATGTGCCAAAACCGTTACTTGGAAGTCATTCCTAATGTTGTTTTACTAACTCAAGCAGGCTCTTATTTCCAAACAGCAGCAAGAATGGCTTTACTGCCAATTTTTAAAAGATACTTTATAGTGCTCTAAGATGTTGTGACCTGCTGTCATGAAAACAGAAAGACAGAAAGACTCAAGGATGCTGTGAGAAGAACCTAGAGGTGGCAGGGCAGGCATGGAAGCCAGGCCCTCAAAGGTATGCTGGATCAGGGGTTAGGCACATCATCTCATTTGGGAGGGCAAAGGTCAGTGCGTTGAAGCACTCTTTTCTCATAGTGACTGTGGGCTAATGTAGGTAAGTTCCCTTATTAGGGATGATGGAAATCCGGACTGGATCTATAAGAAAAGCCCCATAGTATTTTATATAAGTGTCACAGAGTCAGGAGCATGACCAAATGCATGCTTCAGGGCCCATTTATTCCTTGACAGCAAGCTACAGAATTCCCAATTTATTTATGCAAATAGGAACACACACACAGCCTCTCCAGGAAGGTAGGAAATTTTAATTAAAATGATAAATGCCACTTTCAGTAATAAAGCTCTAATAACCTTGGCAAATAGAATAACGATGTTATTCTTCTTTCCCGGGGCAACACGGGTATTTTAATGCAAGTCTTTTTATACCTCCCATAAAATTATTCTTGAAAAGAATAGCACCAAGTATTTAATATCTTTTTGAGAGGGAGGGATCCTCACTGATAAGGTCGAACATGAAAAGCAAAGACTCTGGAGCCCAAGTGCCTGGGTTCAAATCTCTATTCCATGATTACTAGCTCTGTGACATTGAGCAGTCATTAAACTTCTCTGTGTCTCAGTTTATTCATCTTTAAAATGAGGCTAGAGAATTTCCTAGTGGTCCAATGGTTAGAACTCTGTGCTCTCACTGCTGAGTGCATACATTTTGATGCCTGGTCAGGGAACTAAGATCCCACAAGCTGGGGCAGAGCCAAAAAAATAAATAAATAAAAGTGGGTAACAATATACCTCTTAGAGTTGCAGTGATAATTAAATAAGTTAATACATGTGACTTACCTAGAAACTATACCCAGCACAAAGTAGACAGTAAGTGTCAGCTAATACATCACCACCACCACCCGCCACCACCACCATCTTTTCCCAGGGCATGAGAAAAGGTGTACTGACCTCCTGTAACATATCAGAGTCCTCAATGGCTTTGACAGCAGATTTCTTGGATGTTTCCTGAATTTCTCCACCGATGATAAACTCATCCAGGATAAAGTAAGCCTTTTCAAAATTAAAGATAATATCTAGCTCACAGACCTGGTAAGACAAAAGCAAATGTGTTGATAAACTTGCAGCAGTATCAGGGGAAACACATGCCAGGGATTCAAGCTTTGCAACGGTGACACCCGTGTGGCACACCAAAGATAAAAACATCAGATGGTATTTTTAAGGCCAGAAAAGCAGAACTAGGGGAATCCGAGCCCTGAAAAAAAAGTAAAACCACATTCTATTAAAGCAGAGCATGTCCACAGATAATACTGTTTAATGTCACAACAAGAAATTTGAGGCTCAGTCAAGGTGGGGAGCTGCTCAGTTCATCCTTCCATCAGCACAGATAAAAGCTGAGTCCTCGCTGACTTCAGTCATGAGGGCAGCTTTGTTGCTCCTGATCACTGGTCTGTAAGTTTGGCTCCTAGCTTTAGAACTCTCAGAAGCTCATTCTTCAGAGGCAAATTAGCTCAATTGCGTTAATTTTTCTCAAAACTATGTCTCAAAAAAGTGGTTCTCAAACTTCAGAGTGTGACCCTATCACCCAGAATGCTCACTGCAACACACACTACTGGGCCCCACCTCTGGAGTTTCTGATTCAGTAGGTTAAAGCCTGAGAGGCTGAACGTCTAACAGGTTCCCAAGTGAGGCTAATGACGCTGGTGTGGGGACCACACGTGGAGAACCACTGCCACCGTCACAGACCAATGCAGAGGCTGACAGATTTGGTTACATGTAGCAAGTAGCAAGACCCATAATCCAAATAAGGCTCACTTCCAATGCTTCCACCAGCCAGCCAGCGAGGCCCCATCCCTACCGTTTCCCTTCCCACATAGTCCTCAACTCTCCCTTTCCATACCCTCCAGAATGTCTGCTCACCGAAAGCTTTCAGGCCTCTCTCACCTTCACTGCTCAACAGCACTTGATACACTTCGCCAATCCCCTGCTTGAAAATCTCCTCTTGATGGCTGCCTGATGCTGCCAATACGACTCAATGCCTGCTTTCCTCCTCCATCTCTGAGGATTCTTTCCAGGCTCCTTGGATGATTTATCTCTCCCTGAACCTTGCATTCATTTAAAAAGTATTTACAAAATGCTTGAGACACATCAACGGACAAAATAAAAAAATCTCTATCCTGCTGCTGCTGCTGCTAAGTCGCTTCAGTCGTGTCCGACTCTGTGCGACCCCAGAGACGGCAGCCCACCAGACTCCCCCGTCCCTGGGATTCTCCAGGCAAGAACACTGGAGTGGGTTGCCATTTCCTTCTCCAATGCATGAAAGTGAAAAGTGAAAGGGAAGTTGCTCAGTCGTGTCTGACTCTTCGTGACCCCGTGGGCTGCAGCCTACCAGGCTCCTTTGTCCGTGGGATTTTCCAGGCAAGAGTACTGGAGTGGGGTGCCATTGCCTTCTCTGATGCTCACATCCTAGGGACCTGCTTTCCTCTTAAAGACTGATGTTTCTCAAGAGAGCCTCTTTGGGACACATACATTCTCCTGGACGATCTCATTGACCCTCTGCAGCTGTGTCTTGCATGCAGGTAACAGCAAACTGAGATGCCTGGGCCTGATCTCTCTCAGCAGTGCTCCTCCAGTATCTTCACCTACTAACCAGACATCTCTTCCTCCATATTCTTCCATCCAAATCTCTGAATCCCAAACTGAAGTCAAGCATATTCCTTTCCCTTTAGTCCCTACTTTGCTTAGGAGCTGCAACCTCTATCTAGCAGCTCAATCTCATTTATTCTACATTTATTCCATTCCCCTTCCCTCTCCCTTTTCTCCTTCCCTTGATCTCATCCCTCTCAATTTGATCACCAACTCCTATGGATTCCATCTTGTACATAAGCTCATAACCCTTCCATTCTTGCCCATTTTCACTGCTGTTGCTCAGACCTGCAATATCTCATGCTTAGGACACAAAAGAGTGCATCCTAGAAGGAGTGACCTTCTCGGTGGTGTCTGTGCCCACAAGAGGCCAATGACCACTAATGTTTTGCTAAAGTGCTCATCTGGCTCCTTTCCTGTGTGAGGTCTTCTGTCCAGGACAGTCTGAATTGCTCAGCATGGCATATAGGAATCTCTCCAGCCTGGCCTGGGGCTTGCTCGCTGGCTTCCTGTGCTGGCACCCACCCCATGCTACAGCTACGCATTCTACAAACTCACCCTGTTCTTTCCTGCCTTTGCTCTTTGCATATTCCAGAAATTCCTGGAACATTCTCTAAATGTCCTTTTCTTTATTCTGCTGACAAAATCAAGCTCATTTTCCAAGGACAAATTCAAAAGTTATGAGCAAAATGATTCCCCCAAATCCTCATTTCTCCCTTTGAGATTTTGCATCACTTCCTGTATGTTCTCTCTTACATCTTGTGTGACTGAGTATACACTTACTCATCAATCACTTCCCCTTGTCCTGTGAGCTCAGGCATAGATCTTGCCTTAGTCATCCTTGTGTCTCTGGAACCTGGCACATAGTAGGATGCAATAAATGTCTGCAGCATGAATGAATGAATCAGCCACCATACAGGCCTTGCTTTTATGCTGCTGGGGACTAATGGCTTCCCAGATCTACAGTCCTCTGATTTTTATGACTTTACATAAAATGGATATCAATATTTTAACAAATTGCTCTATATATTTATGCTTTAGGTCAATAAACTTGCAGACTCTCCATCTGAACCTAGAAGCATAAGAACAAATAAGTACAAAATCACTACAATATGGCCAGCTCAGATAAACTAACCTAACTAATCTGCAAACATTATGGTCTCTTCATTCGTTAGAAAATATCATCAATTCAACAAGTGTGGGACTTCCCTGGTCCAGTGGTTAAGACTCCACACTCCCAGTGCAGGGGGCCAGGTCCCATCTTTGGCTGGGGACAATCCCACATGCCACATGGTGTGGCCCAACAAAAGAAAAAGAAAAAAGAAATCAACAACTGTGTGTGTTTAACACACATCTAAGTTCCGTCTCCCTACAGGGTCTGACTCTTTGTCTCTTTCCCTCTCTCTGTCTTTCGACACATATACACAAACATACATATATGCATATACGTATAGTTTAAAATGAGAATCTGTTCACTGGGACATAATACTATAATCTAGGATTTCCCCAGACCATTAGGGTTTCCTCTTGAGAACAACCATCAGAAAAAAGATGGCATTACAAAAGTACATGTTTTCAGTTTATAAACCCATTCTTTTATTTCTAGAACACTTTCACTCCAGGAATTTGAATGACACTGGAACCAAGTTTCTCAGGCAAAAATGTGGAAAGATCAGAGTATAGGTAAAAAGTAGATCACTGGACTGGGTATAATATTTGCAACATATATAATAGAAAGGGAAGTACACTATCCAAGATATAGAAAGTGAAGTGAAAGTTGCTCAGTCGTGTCTGACTCTTTGTGACCCCATGGACTATACAGTCCATGGAACTCTCCAGGCCAGAATACTGGAGTGGGTAACCTTTCCCTTCTCCAGGGAATCTTCCCAACCCAGGAATCAAACCCAGGTTTCCTGCCTTGTAGGCAGATTCTTTACCAGCTGAGCCACAAGGAAAGCCCAAGATATAGAAAGAATTCTTGCAGATCCCTAAGATAAGTACCACAGCATAAAAAATCAAATAAAGGCTGTCAAGAAGAAATTAATAGACAAGGCAAGAAATGGAAAAGGCCAATACACATCCAATGACATACATAGCCTCACTAGTTATCATAAAAATGCAAACTGAATTAATGACCATCTGACTATTATGAAGAGAGAATACCCATTGCTGTTAAGTGTATGGATAAATAAACTCACACTCACTGTTGGTGGAATTTGTAAACTTTACAAGCCATTTTGAAGGCTCAAATTGTAGTGTCCATCAATTTCAAATGTACAAATCCTTTGACCCAATAAAAGAATTTATTCTATGCTATACCCAAACTAATGCACAATAATATGTATTAACAATAAGGCTGACAGTAGCATCATTTGTAATAACAACTGGAAGCAACTCAAAGTACAGCCATAATAGAATTGCTTAAATAAAATATGGTCTACCCTACTTGGTATTGTATTATATACCATGGAAATTCTATGTTTTAGTTGGAAAGAATAAAGTAGATTTCCATGGATAGGCATGGAAATAGTTTCTAAGACAGGCTAGTAAGAGGAACAACAGAAAGTTGCAGAATAATATGCATAATGCAATCCCATTTTTTTTTACTTAAAAAACTGTATACATCTAGAAGAATACATAAAAAATTGCAATTTTAAACAATATAGATAAACAGGAAGAAAGCACCATAGATTAGACATTTATGCACATCAAAGAAGGTACAAGAAGTAAGCAGTTACCAGAGGTCAGAAGAGGCAGGAGGTCAGGAGTTACAGTAGCAAGAGCTGGGGAACCCGAGTTCAAGGCAGGTGTAGACCAGGAGTCGAGGACAGACAGGAACCTCATTAGGAAAAACCAGCAACCAGAATCCTGTGAAGTGAACTTGACAGATACTAATGCAAGTCCTCTGGGAACATCTCATACCCCACTCTCCACTCTCTGAGCAGCAACTATCCCCAAGGCTATCGACCTCACCAGCAGCCACAAGGCAATTAATTTAGTGCACCAAGTTGCAAGGGATGGGATAAGGTCAGGTGACAGGCAAAACCAGATACTCACAACACCCACATACACACACACATGCACACTTTGATTATACGGTTACTAGTTCCAGATCATAAGGAAACTTATGATGTGCTGCACAAGTTCTATCAGCCTTAGAAAGAATGTTACAAATGAGCAAGACTCATATACAGCAATTCCAAAATACTATTCGCAATTCTTTGAATCTAACCCCAAAGGGTTATTGTACCTGAGAGTAAGACGAGAACTTAAGATCTAATGCAGATTTTTTCAGCTACTATCTAATTACTCAAACATTACTTCTAATTCTACCTTCAGGGTGCTGCCCCACTATATCGGAAATACACCCTTGATGCTCAAATGAGTGCCCTCCATTTTATGCAAAAGCACATGGCTTCTGTGTTAATAAACACATGAGCCCCTTTCCTTATCTTTTCTCATTTTTTTCATGTCTCTGTATTCTGGAAGAAAGCTTATAAAAGGAAGAAGCAGTGGTCATTTAATGTTATCTTTGAACCCATAGCCTTGTGCTTGACTATGATTTTCCTGTAATTTGGCTTGAGGGACTTCCATTATAGCAGAACACATGATGTAGGGAGAGTATCTCTGGCATTTCAATAATTAAATCCTTTTGGATAGAATCTAAGAAGGACCTTCCTTTACTGAATTCTGTTCTAAAGAAAATACAGAAAGTTCAAGCTACATACAGCCAGTACATAAATGTATATATAAAACAATAATGCCAAGTATAGAGTACACAGCAACTGACAGTTTACAAAGTACTGTCAATTACACTACATCTCTGATCCTCACAATAGCCCCCATGAGCTTTAGCAAAGTAAATGTTTCTATTAAACTTTGTGCATATCATTTTTCTTATCTGTGAATCAATGATGAGCCAAATCATGGGTCTGGTGAGAGAGCCGGCTGACACGAGGGTCCAGGAGGACATACAGCATCCCTCTGCTGACAACAGGATAACTCCCTAAATCAAGATCAAACCTCTCTGGGACAGCAACATCCACACCATCAGTAAAATCTCATGTGGCAGCCCGTAATGGGAAATTGGCAGGTGTCTAAATCCTCAATCTGACCCTTATCTCCTGACCCTAAGAGGCATTGCCGCTTAGCTTCTATAAATTGAGCTTCATGCTACTTAAGGAAGACCAAAAGATTAACTAGTTAATCCCTATAAATCTCTTTGGAATTGAAAAGTGCTAAAAGAAAAAAAAAATACATAACTTAAATAAGTAGCCTGAGATTTTGATTCATCTGTCACAGGAAGGTAATATTTTCTAGGGTTATGAGAAGCTCAGTACAGGTATTTTTCTGGGAGAGTGTAAGGGTAAAATTCAAGGAAACCTTCAGTATTAACACAGAGGAAAAGAAGACCAAAGAGAAATATATTACACCTGAGATGATGTCATGAGACTCAGTATTTCTGGGTTTACTCATCACAGTTAATTAATAAAAACCAAACACCTACTGGGCACAGAGCCTTAAGCTGCTCTTAGCTGCTCTTAGCTTAATGAAAGATTCATTGAATTTTTTTAGTGCATTAAATTTTGGTCCATGACAAAGACAGGGCTTCTAAAGGTATGCCAAAATAGAATCAAAAATTAATGTCGGAGAAATTGGAATGCATTCTGATTCTGCTTATCCTTTAACTGGGTTTATAATAAGTGAAGGTGATTCAAATTCCCTTGAGAAAGCAACGTGTTCTGAAATATCTGGTATTTGGTCAAATAAGATTGAGATTCAATCCCAATTCACATTATCACTGTTGGATACATCTAAGAAAACACAACAGGTCACACCACAGTGCAGAAATGAGGGAGAGAAGGCAGGTTATAGGAAACTCTGAGCCTCAGGAGAACTCTCTTGCAAAAGGCCAAGTTGGCAGTTTATTTCAAAAGAAAGTACCGCAATGTCAGAATTCATTTGAATAACTGAAAGCATAAAATTAAATAAACTCAAGTTTGAAAACATGCCATTACATACTTGGAAATATCTCTTTAAAAAATGAAAATAAACTTGGTGAACCAGGAGAGAGCAAAAGAAAAATGGTCTGTCTTATCACTTCTAAACACTGACCAACAAACTGAAATTTCTGAAGCAATATATAGGTCTTATAACATCATTTACAAAGGAGAAAAAAAAAAAGGAAGAATCAAAGACAGAAAGGAAGGGAGGGAGGGCAAATTAATCCAGAAACCTTCCAAGTACTCATCTTTGTGAAAACTGTTGCAACAAATCTTATAAAACCTTAACCAGTACCTCTAATGCTATTCATTCCGTTATATAGAATACACTACAGAAAACTCGTATGGAAGCAAATTCTCCTAACAGTACTTAAAAATCTTCAGTGAACAAGGGAGTGGGGAAGAGAGTATTACTGAGAAGGACACATTTTCCTAGTCCACTAATTCATTTCTTGAGACTGTGAACTAAATAAAAAGTTTCCAGAACATTTGCTATAACTTGGCCCAGAGCTGGTTCCAAGTGTTGGAAATAACAAACACGTAAGTCCCTGGTCATGATCTCTGGACACTTGCAATCTGGTGTCAGGCAAATGCTGTACAAGTTGAGGATAATACAAGGCTGTTCCATGTTGCTGGAGCACTGGATATGCCACGGATAAAAAGAGAGAAAAGTGAGAAGGTTGGAGAAGTGGGGCCTGGGACCAATGTGTAGAACAAGAAAATGCAGGGCTAAGAAATTTGAATTTTATCCATTAAAGCTGGAGGAGAGTGACTGAGCAGGCATGTCATCTGAGATCTGTGCCTTGGAAGGATGGTGATAATGAACAGGCCAGAAAAGGGAAGCAGAGATGAGCCCAGAAACAGAAAGGGGCAGAGAGGAGGGTTAAAAAAAAAAAAAAGCAAAACTGTAATACCAGTGAGAGTGAAACAAGGAGATAAGTTTCAGTTCAATTTGAATAGACAGAGGGAGACTTAAGTAAAGAGTGGAGAAAGATGTAAGAAACACTGTCCTTGTGCACTGAAAGATCCTGGGACATAATAATTCTAATCACAAGATTGAAGAGGTTTTCAGAAGATGATTTTAGTCCTTGTCACATTAAGGCTGAGATGACCACGAAGAAGCCCAGTGAAGACTGTCACCAGCAAAGTGAGGAAGAGTCATTTGGTGATGGGTTTCCAGGAAAGAAAGTCTGGTAAACACACAGGAGAGGAAAAACAGCCAAGAGGGCATTTCAAAGGCAGGAGGAGGGAGGGAGCTGGGGAAGAAATCAAGTTGGGGTCTTGAGAAACACATGTTGAGAGTCAGCAGAACTCAGGGTCAGGGTGAGATAGAGAGGAGCTGATTTAAAGACAGGGTTGTGGTGAGCAAGGGTGCAGGGCTGCAGAGACGTGAAGGCAGGTGAAGAGTAAAGAATCATCACTGGCGTTGACCACTAAGATTTCCTTGGAGGAGTAAAAGTGAAGTCAAGCCATCAGCTGCCACAAAGCTAACAAGTTCTGGCATAAGGGCAGCTCTGAGAGTATGTTACTAGGAGGTAAATGCATGGAGGCTGGATAGCAATGTGAAGGGAAAGGATTTTGGTCTTCTTTCTTTACTTGTCTTACATACAAACAATATTAAAAAACACTTGGGTGTTTAGCGAAGGAAAGCAGCGTGTGTATCGTGTCCAAGTCTTTGTGACCCCACAAACTGTAGCACACCAGGCCCCAGGCTCCTCTGTCCATGGCATTCTCTAAGCAAGAATACTAGAGTGGGTTGCCATTTCCTTCCAGAGGATCTTCCCGACTCAGGGATTGAATCCAAGTCTCCTACATTGTAGGCAGATTCTTTACCATCTGAGCTACCAGGGAAGCCCCCCCAAAAAAGAAACCAGAGAGGGGATTAAAAAGTCGTAACAGAAAAGAGAAGACAGTCCATGGAGATGAAAGGACAAAATATTAAGGAATCCTTCACAATTAAATTCTAGTTCATGAAAGCAAGGTGTCTAGTTGTGGCTCGGGCCTGGAGATACACACGCCACCTGCTTCTGATAAGCTTTGGACCTTCCATTTACTAAGAATTACGGGAAGTAGGGAAAGCCTTCTGGTCCTTGGTACAAGCACAGTTCATACCTTAGACTTGACAGAGAGAGAGAAGAAATGTGATGACAGACTTAGAACTGAAGTCAAAGTTGGGGTGGAGACCAACTCATTCTAAATACCAGGACACCACTTACATTTCCAAAGTATTTGTCCAGCAACTCCACATAACGATGCACAATCTCTAGGGTCAAGAGCTCATTGTCCTGATTTTCTACTGCACAGCAAAAATATAAACTAGCATACCTTGAAAAGGAAAAAAAAAAAGATAACGTAAAATAGGATGACACATTACACAATCTGACGATGGTTTTTCCTATGAATATGCAGTTACCTCCTCCTCTCCAGGCAGTCTCCCTGTTCATATTCAAGAGGAAAACATCATTCACCACA
Source organism: Bubalus kerabau (assembly GCF_029407905.1). Classification (NCBI taxonomy): domain Eukaryota; kingdom Metazoa; phylum Chordata; class Mammalia; order Artiodactyla; family Bovidae; genus Bubalus; species Bubalus kerabau. The sequence goes on from NC_073626.1 coordinate 166,027,964, forward strand.
TTCAATACCCTCCCAAAATGTAAAGCAGCCTACGGAAAAAACATGGTGGTGACTGGATCATTTCTGTTCATTATGTGAAAGATCCTCAACAAGACTGTACCTTGAGGTGCTGCAATCAGGGGACAGAGTCCTTTAACCGGGGTCTGTTCATGCTTCTTTGGATGGTGAGTTGTCCTGTCTAAAGTCCAAACCCCTGACCAAGGGGCCCAGGGGCCCACATTGCCCACCCTCTCACCTCATACTGTACTACAGTATATCCCACCCTCAGCTTGTCAGGTCCTCCCTCCCATGTGTGTTTCTTCTGCCTAGAATACTCCTGCCTTCCCCATTCACGGGGCTCACTCCTACTTCTCCTGTAGCTCTGAGCGTGGACGTCCTTGCCCTGGATGCCCCCGTCATGCATTGCTGTGCCTCCCCTTCCCCCAAAGAGTGTCTAGCACCGTTCACTCTGTATTTCATGGCCTGTCTCTCCCCGACTAGATCAGTGGCTTCCCAAAGGCAAGTACTGAGTCTGCTTTGTTCATTGTTGTTCATCCAGTAGCTGTACACAGTAGCTGTTGAGAAAACTGCTGAAGTCTATTCTTTATGTAATAGTTTAAATCACAACGGAACCCAAAGTTGTAAAAACCAGCAGGCAGAGAGAAGCAAGTATTCCCTTTTGCCTTTCCATCCCTGGGATGCTTATTACTGTAAGGTGCCTTCACTTACATCTCTCATGATGCTCATATGAAAAGCTTTGACACAGGGCCCAGAAGAAGAAGCTTTGCCCAGGCACTTACTGGTAATTTACTCCATTAAATATAGCCTTCAATGTTACCCTTGTCTTTCCCCTTCTGATTTTGTAAACATCCCTTATGAGAGCCCTTCTAATGTACATTTTGCTTCTGAAAGTTGCAGTATGATGTTAGATGCAGGGTCAGATCAATTATGTTCTGATCCTGGCTTAGGCATCAGTTATCTGGGTCTTTATGGGCAAATAACTTAACCTCTCAGGGCCTCAGTTTCCTGATCTAGAAATTGAGGTCCCTTTCTAGTATGGTCATGCCATGGCAACCAGGTGCAGCAATGAGAAGATATAATGGCTTTAAAGTCAGAAAAAAAATCTGGATTTTTCTGCCAGTTACCATTCAATTATTGCAACTGGGGATTGATTAGATTAATTACTTAAATTCTCTGTAACTTCAGTTTCCTCATCTGCAAATGTGAATAACAAAGAGCTTCTCATCTTTCTTCCACATTAACCTTTTTTTCTATAGCATGTTACTAACTGAAACTGTTTTGTTTACTTAAAAGGTGAATACGTTCCAAGAGACCAGGAATGCTCTGTCTTATTCTCTACTGCATCTACAGTCATTGGAATAGTGTTGGAAATATAACAGATGCCCATAAGATATTTCTTGAATGTATGCATACCTTATCAACACGTAAATTATCTTAAATAAGTATCTAGAATCCATCCTGGTACATGGAAAACCGTTCAATAAATGAGAGTTCTCTTCTGTTTAGTCTACTGGTACAAACATTTGGGCTTCAGCCTTCAACGGTTACAGTAAATGATGGAATTGGTGTTGCAATCTAAAATGCTTAGGATTAAACAAACCTAACAGTAATGAGAAATTCAGTTCTCAAAAAGTTACTCACACCTTTTATAAACAAGTTTTAGCTCCTTCCAGTCAACAAAACTGCTTGTTCTCTGACCACGGGAAAGAATAATCTGAACAATTTCGCGCGTGATCTTTTTCCTTTCCTTGTCAGGGAGAGTAGTGTACCATTTCTGCAGCCGTAACTTCCCTTGTCGACTGAAGAGCAATATGAAATGTATCTAGAACACATAAAGGACAGAAAATAAATGGAATTTGGTCAGATAAATCATTCTACCATAGATATTAAAATTAAGCAGCAGGGTTTTCAAAGGATTATAAGTTGGAAAAGAGGAAAAATATTTACCAGTATGAAAACTATCCCTTCTGGAAATGACATTTAACCCAAAAAGAACAAAGAAATGTATACAGTGCAAACATAGCTTATTTATACTACAGGAGAGAGAGAGTTTCTCTTAATTCATTTTATGAGTCACAAACTCATTATAGAGATATATCATCTCTCCATTTCTCCCACCTCCCCAATCCTTGCAACTACTGTTCTACTCTCTGCTTCTATGAGTTTGATGTTTCTAGATTACACATATAAGTAACCCCATGCAGTATCTGTCTTTCTGTGCCTGGCTTATTTCACTTAACATGATGTCTTCTAGGTTCACCCATGTTGTTACAAATTACAGGATTTTCTTCTTTTGCAAGGCAGAATAATATTCCATTGTATGTATATGTATGTATGTATGCATATACACACACCATTCTTTCTTTACCCATTCATCTGACAATGGACACAGGTTGATTCCATATTTGGGCTACTGTCAATAATGCTGCAATGAACATGGGGGTGCAGTTACCTCTTTGAGAAACTGATCGCCTTTCCATTACAAACATACCCAGATGTGGCATTTCCCTTGGAACTATACCTAGAAGTATTATCATACTCTAGGACCTCCACACTATTTTTCATGATGGCTGTACCAATGGACATTCCCACCAGCTGTGTGCAAGGGCTCCCCTTTCTTCACACCCTCACCAACACTTTTCATCTCTTGTCATTTTGATAACAGCCATTCTAACAGGTATAAGGTGATATCTCATTGTTCTTTTGATTGACATTTCCCTAATGATTAGTGATATTGAGCATCTTTTCATATACCTATTGGACATCTACATATCTCCTTTGGAAGTATGTCTCTTCAAGTCCTCTGCCCATTTTTTAATCAGGTTATTTTTTCCTTGCTATTGACTGGTTTGAATTCCTTGCAGATTGGAGGTATTAACCTCTTAACAGATGTATGATTTGTAAAGATTTTCTTCCATTCCATAAGTTGTCTTTTTACTTTGTTGTCTCATTTGCTGTGCAGAGGCTTTGTACAGAGTTTGATGCAATCCCATTTGTCTATTTTTGCTTCTGTTGCCTATGCTTTTAGAGTCATATCCAAAATATCATTGGCCAAACCAATGTCAATGTCAAGAAATATTTTCTGTATGTTTTCTTCTAGTAGTTTTACAGTTTAACAGTTTCAGGCCTTACATTTAAGACTTTTAAGACCATTCTAAGTTGGTTGTTGTATGTGAAGGGCGAAGAGGGTCCAATTTCATTCTTCCGTATGTGGATGTTAGTTTTCCTAACCATTTACTAAAGAAACTGTCCTTTCTCCATTGGGTGTTCTTGGCACCTTTCTCAAACTAAGTTTCAAATGTAAGTTCTTTGAGGATTATTTGGCTGAGACATTTAGAATCAAATTATCTTTGGCATCACAATAAATATTTAACAATTTAGATAGTGTTGACCACATTAGGGAGAAGCCTGATTTTATTTTCAATTAAGTTTCAAAATGTGTATTTGAAATGCATGTTCCCATTTCAGTGAATTTTAAAAGTTTTAAATGAATAGAAGACACTGTGATATGTAGAAATGTACTGTGGAACCTGGGGGGTATCAAAGATTTGTTTTTCAGAAATTTTCAGATGATCTGATCTTCATTTTATAAGAGATTAAGTTTTCTCAGTCTACAGTATGAAAAGATCAATTCCAGAATCATAATTTATTTTGTAGTTTTTGTTTTTTACAAAATAAAATTCATTATTGAGGCTAATTGTGTCATGGAGGGAATGATATATACTAGGAACCAAAATAACTAAAATTCTCAAACTTTACAAATATTCAGCTCTTTTTATTAAAGAGATTTGGCTCTGAATGTCACAGCATATGTCATATGTCATACAAACTCAGCAGGTGGAGATACCTGAAGAGCAAAAGAAACCAGGCTCTTTCTTCACGGCATCCCCTACCCCCAACTTATAGAATTTGAGGTCTTCTTAATAAGTTATATTCTTTCTTGGAAAAAAAAAAAAAAACAAGACCTTATAACAAGGTCTTGAAAAACCAAGACCTAGAAAATGAATAGAAAGCAAGTTATAAAGTCCTGCTCATCTAGACATTTTAAGAAAAATCACCCTCAGTCTGGAATTTTAAGCATCTAGTTAAAACACAGCATTTTCTTAAACACCCATTTCACTATCAGTGCAGGTATAGATAATTCCATAATGAAACTACTACTACTTTCTAAGAATCATATTGAGAGAAAGATATTTTTAACTTCTAAGAAGAGATCATCATAAAAGTGACATTCTAAACGTACAAAATTGAATGGGAATAGAATAATAAAACCTCAGGATCTTGAGAACAAGGTTCAGCTTTGGATTATCACCAGTAGATAAGACTATTCAATCCTATTTCAAGTGAATGGTCAGATCTTTGCTAGAGAAGTGAAATTCACATATTTTCTGGGTGTTGACTTTGCATTTTCTGTCAAAACATTTTCTTCTTCCCATGTAACCTAAATCTCTTCTGTTACAATTTAAACCAATTTTCCCTGATTTTATCCACAGAGCATATTAAAAGACAATATATCACTATCCTTGAAATAATAAGTAATTCTCCATATATTTGAAGACAGGCTTTAAAGTGTATCTGGAGTCTTTTCCTTCTAGAAGAAATTACCTGGTTTCATGTCTTCTTATTGGTTCTATTACCAGATTTCAAAACTGTCAGCTACAATTCCTCCAGGACTACTTCACAAATAAATGTCACTTTTAATTTAAAGAGCTCAGATCAATGCCCAAAGTTCCAGTGAGAAGCTGGAATTATTGCTGAGTTTAATTGTGGATTACTTTCTAGTTCTCTTACAACCTTCTCTCAAGATCAAGTGCCTGCCTTCTTAAATGGATCAACAAGGTAGAAAATAAACAAAGAACTCTTTTTCATTCTAACAATGAATTCAAAGAGAAATAATGATCAAGAACATAATACCCACATTCATGAAGTCATTTTAAATATAAAAATGCGTTTCAGATTCAAAAGAAGCAACAAATAGATTCAAGTTTATCCAATCATTGCATTGATTAAAACAGTGTTGAAAGATTTCATTCTCTCAGGTTCTGCTCTGAGGAAGAAGTAGCTTGTATTGTGGTGTCTGGTATCTGTTAACATCTCAAACTGGCCAAAGTAGCATGAGAAAACTGGTGGAATGAATTGTAGCGACTCACGGGAGTTCATTGCCTCTAGCAATTAATGTCGGAGAAGGCGATGGCACCCCACTCCAGTACTCTTGCCTGGAAAATCCCATGGATGGAGGAGCCTGGTGGGCTGCAGTCCATGGGGTCGCTAAGAGTCGGACACGACTGAGCGACTTCATTTTCACTTTTCACTTTCATGCATTGGAGAAGGAAATAGCAACCCACTCCAGTGTTCTTGCCTGGAGAATCCCAGGGACGGGGGAGCCTGGTGGGCTGCCATCTATGGGGTCGCACAGAGTCGGACACAATTGAAGCAACTTAGCAGCAGCAGCAGCAGCAGCAATTAATGTTATCCAATTTATCTGCTTAGTCATTCAAAGCATATTTGGATAATACGTTTCAAGAGATTAATCAAATACCATTTTTGATTAGCATTAGCTTAAAGAGTATGAAAAAAAAGGCAATTGGAAAGTTTTTTTTTTCTAATATACACAGAGTCGACTTAAATTCAAGTTGACGTCATGAACAAACTTCCTCTGACTTCAGAAAACAACACCCAGGCATTTTGTTTCAATAACATTGCTGAGAAGAAGGGAGTAATGAGAGGCTGACTGGTAATCCTCTTTTGGGAAATGCCAACTCCAGAAATAACCCTAAAATCCAATGCAGTGTGATGAGCAAGGCTGACTTCTTATATCTGGGCCAACTGCTCTGGCCTCTGGTAGGCATCTGGCTTCATCAAGATCTCCCTCCCTCATTCAAGGTTAACCTGAGATGATTTGAGAGGAAATCACATTGGCAGCTAAATTAATTGTATTTCAGAGACCTTAAAGTACAGATTATTTATTTACTCAATATATATTTACTGAGTACCTGCTATGTGCACCATGAACCTACAACATAAAACTTCTTTATCTTCTTTACCTTGAACAGCTTTTAATCATGACAAAGAGTCTAAAAAAAAAAAGTAAACATATTGAATTAAACCACAGGCCTTAATATCCTCTGGTGGTGGTTGGTGGTTTAGTCACTAAGTCGTGTCTAACTCTTGTGACCCCATGGACGGTATCCCACCAGCCTCCTCTGTCCATGGGATTCTCTAGGTAAGAATACTAGAGTGGGTAGGCATTTCCTTCTCCAGGGGATCTTCCCGACAAAGGGATCAAACCTGGGTCTCTTGCACTGCAGATGGATTTTTTACAGACTAAGCTACCAGGGAAGCTCTTACCTCTTCTATCTCCCAAAATGCCACTAAAATGACAATAGAAAAATTTCTTTACTGCATTAACCCTCAAAGGCCAGGAGAATGGCAGGGGATGTGATAGCAGCCAAGAGATTTCAACAATTCTTTGGAAGATGGAAGGAGATAGAAGACTAACAACTAACTTGGCAAATTAAGGAAAATTGTAGCTTAAGAGGTAGAGTCCAAAGAGGAAACCAGAGAAAGCCTGAGAGCAGCACTTGGGGGCACCATGGCCCTGCAAAGTTCTAAAAACAGGGACACTGGCTAAAGGTCTACCTACAGAGTGGTTGGCATGGACCACCTATGGCGTTCCTGGGGGATTACAGTTAAGTGGGAACACTCATGCATGTGTACACACACAGCACACATGCATATACACACACCCCACAGTAAGTTCCCAGCTGTTTTACTCAAGGGTACAGAAATTAAGTGGAGTCCAGGCAGCGGGGGTGTCTCTTGGCTCAGCTTCCTCTGGCCCCCAGTCAGTAATGGGTAGCAAGCAGCTGGCAATGCCAACAAGGCTTGACTTACACAACCTGAGAAGCTCAAATTTGTGCAAAGCCATATTTCTTCCCAGGTGGCCGAGTGGTCAAGAATCTGCCTGCCAATGGAGAAAATGCAGGTTCAATTCCTGGGTCAGGAAGATCCTCTGGAGGATGGCAACCCGCTCCAGAATTTTTGCCTGGAAAACTTCACGGACAGAAGAGTCTGGCGGGCTCCATGGGGTCACGAAGAGTTGGATACAACTGAGCACATGCGCATGCACACACACACACACACACACACACACATACACACACACTTCTTCTTTACTTAAGGCTTACGTTACCTCTCAGGGGACTTACACAAGTAAGTCCACAAAAAGAAATATTTATAGACATCTGCAACCCTCCTGGATCTTAAACATAATTCAGAGCTGCAAAGCTAAATATACATCTTCACCAAGTGAGAACCATGTTCCTTGCCTCTACCACCGAACTCTGTAGTATAAAAAAGCTCATTATTAATTAGGAAACTGAATGATTCCTCCCTGAAGACACTTAATGGCAGAGAAAAGATCTCTAGGTACTAACAACAGAGCCTCCTGGGCCACCTGACTATGCCCCCAGAACTGTCTATTAGCATCTTGTGGTGGTGGTTTAGTTGCTCAGTTGTGTCCGACTCTTGCGACCCCATGGACTGTAGCTCGCCAGGCTCCTCTGTCCATGGGGTTTTCCAGGCAAGAATACTGGAGTGGCTTGCCATTTCCTTCTCCAGGAGATCTCCCAACCCAGGAATTGAAGCCGGGTCTCCCACATTGCAGGCAGATTCTTTACCGACTGAGCTATGAGGGAAGCCCATTAGCATCTTAGCACCCACTTTTAAATATGAGTAGAGACCAAGGATTTCCTGACATCTGAGAATAGTCTCTAATGTCAAAGAAAGAGACTGAAAAGAAAAAATAGGAAAAAAAGTAAGTAGTGGATACAGTAAGAAAGCATGGAGCAGGACAAACTGTTACACACACACACAAACATGAGTATGCTCAGAGAGTTCAAAGAAGATGGAGTTCCTAGATCAATAAAACAAAAGCAGGGTTCTATGGAGGAAAAAAGAGACAAGAAAAAAAACTCTTGTGAATTAAAAAGTACGATAACCAAAATAAAGCCAAAGGACTCTCCGAGAAATAAGAACAAATGGAAAAACAGAAGGAAAATTAGAGGAAAAGACAAAACTATTGAGGAGTCAACCCAGAAGGTGCAAAATTCAGAGAGCTAAAACAGAGATAATGGGAGAAAATATCAAAGAAAGAATTCAAAAACTGTCCTAGGTCTAACAAGATGAGATGTCAGATTAGATAGGCTCATCATGTGCCCAGCACAAAGAATTTTAAAAGGACATTGCATGAAAGAACTCTCATGATAAGGAGAATAGCTTAAGAGATTCCAGGAGGACAAAAAGTTCACACTCAACAGATCAGCAATCAAAGAGCATAGGACTCCTCACCTGCTGCTGTTGGAAGACTAGATGTCTACATCCAACCAAATTATCAACTCAGTGAAAGAGAGGAAGAGACCTTTGACTTTTCACCCTTGCATAGACTAAAAATGAAGAGAAAAATAAAGAAGAAATTTGCATCCAGCTTCCCTGGCAGCTCAGTGGTAAAGAAATCTGCCTGCCAATGCAGGAGACACAGGTTCCATCCTTGGGTAGGGAAGATCCCCTAGATAAGAAAATGGCGATTCACTAACAGTATCTTTTCCTGGGAAACCCCATGGACAGAAGAACCTGGCAGGCTACAGTCCATGGAGTTGCAAAAAAAGTCAAACACAACTGAGAACTCAACAACAACAAATATCTTCCTTAAGAAGCCACTGGAAGCTGTCTGTCAGCAAAGTGTAGGAGAGAGTTAGATATGGTTACCTAGAGTACGGGCTTCCCAGGTGGCACAGTGGTAAAGAGCCTGCCTGCCAATGCAGGACCCATAAGAGACATAGGTTTGATCCCTGAGTCAGGAAGATCCCCTGGAAGAGGGTATAGCAACCCACTCCAGTATTCTTGCAGGCATCAGAGGATGTGATGGCTGAATGGCATCACCGATGCAATGGACATGAACTTGGGCAAACTCTAGGAGGCGGTGAGGGACTGGGAAGCCTGGAGTGCTGCAGTCCATGAGGTCGAAAAGAGTGGGACATGACTGGGCAACTGAACAACAAGAACCTAGAGTACAGGGACCCCAAAGCAAAATGGTGGTGAAAGGAAAGACCAGAACGACAGCCACATACCAGATCAAGAAAGCAACCATTTCGGACGGAAGTGGTGGAGGCTGGAGGAAGAGGTGGGGAAGGGAGTGATAGAATTTATAGATCATTTCATTCCTTTTTATAGTTAGAAAAAAATATCAATAGTCATCTGAAAGATCTGTCAGATGACTGGGGGGAAAAATAATGATAGCTATATAGAAAACCAGACAGTGGAAAACATACTTACCAACTTCAGAAAAAGAAATGATACAAGCAAGAAATCATAATCTTAGTTTTTAAAACTACTTTGGGAGAAAGAGAAATGAGGAAGTATGTGTGTGAGCAGAAGAGAAGTACATGCTCAGTTACTATTAGTCAGGAGATAATGTAAAGAATTATGAGTAGGAAAATGCCAGCATAAGCATATTATTTAGAAATATAGATGGAAATACCCAAACTGCTTGGTTGCTCAGTCGTGTCTCTTTGCAACCCCATGGACTATACCAGGCTCCTCTGTCCATGGAGTTTTCCAGGCAAGAATACTGGAGTGGGTTGTCACCAAAGGAAAGGCTGCAATTATTGAAACTAATTCTTCTAGAAGAACATAGCAAAGAAGAGTTGCTGTGTTTCATTATAAAGTAGATCTACCCAAGTAGATTTTTTTTAATATACATATATATTATCTATATTTAAAATTTTTAATGGAATTAAAAATCAATAAATAAGGGATGGTAGATTACCTATATTTAACAGTGACATTAAAAACATATTCTGAGATATCTTCCCCTCTCCCAATATTAAACTCTAAGCTTGAGGGGAAACATCCATAAATATATTAACTGTTGTAACTATCATTTATGAGCTTTCATTTGATTTTATCTGATGCAGTTTTATTTTTCAACCTCATGAGTAAGAGTGCCATTAGTTTACTAGCTTCCAGGTGGAGTAATACATTCTACGTCCTGATTTTACTTCAAGCACATAACATTTGACCAGAATTCTACTCTTCCTAATACAACTTTTTAATATATTTTTTATATTTATTTATTTGGGGCTTGCCTTGGGTCTTAGCGGCAGGGGCTCACAGGCTCTCCAGTTGTGGGCTTAGTTGCCCCACAGATGCACAATCTTCCAGGACCAGGGATCAAACCCACATCCCCCACATTTGAAGGTGGATTCTTAACCACTAAACCACCAGGCAAGTCCTTCCAATATAATTTTTAAAAAGAGAGGACAGATGAAATTTTTTGGAGATTCTGTGCTATTCTTCATGTACTAACAATTCCCTATACACACACACACCTGCCGAGGTCCAGCCCCGGCTGATCCAGGGTATTCGAAGGAGAGACGGCTAGGCGACCTATTCAAATGTTAATTAGAGATAATAAAGAGTAATAGAATGAGGATAGCTCAGTAGGAAAATTCAGTGGAGAAAAGAAGCTGAGTGGCTTGGTTTACGCGGAAAATCAATATAACCCGTGACACCAGGTTAGCTCTGACCACGGAGGCCGCAGGCGCCCTCTCGAATAGCGGAAGGTGCCCCACCTTAGACACCTTCTCGAGTGGGTCTTAGAAGCCCAGGCAAATAAATGGTCGCAGAGGACATCCGCGCTCCAGATGGACACTCAGCTGGAAGTTAAAGGGAAGAATGACATGGGGAGACCAAGCGTTGGTGAGCAAGGCCCATAGCTTTATTTTCAACAGGGGCTTTTGTACCCTAAGTTACACATAGAGGATAATAGGGGATGCAAAATTAGCAGTCTTTGATGCTTATCAAAAACCAGGGTTTCTTTCCTGCAGATTTATCGTATACAAATGGTTTAGGTGATTTACATCATCTTCTGGCCAGAGGCCTATTAACATTTTATGACTCTTGACAAGGACTTATCAACAAAGACTTATTTTCTCTAAGAGTAATTATTTTAAGGTTTGGCGCCATCTTCCGAAGATAAGATTACGTTCCTATAGGGCGGATGTGTAATGGGTTTACAAAGTAAAGAATTTACTACCTTAAGGGTCTAAAGTTACTAACACCAAGGCCACTACTTATTTTTTCTACATACCAACTATATTAATTAATGCACATTCAAGGATACAATTCAGGGGATGTGAAAACTTGGCAACAAACATTGGCTCATCAAAGAAATCTTTTACTAGTTTTATTCTGACAGTTTCTAATTCTCTGAGAGGCTCTAAGCTATTTGAATATCTTAAGCTTCCCGTGCCTCTGGAGGCTGGGAGACTGTAAACAATCGTATGCATAGCTGTAGGTGTCCGGGTAAACTTGTCAGGCGAGTTAGAGAGCCATCTGAGGGGTTTGGATTTAAACACTCCTAATTGCCCAGGAACTTTATTAATTGGAGCTGTAAGTTAACTCTTTGACAGAGAGAGTGAGATGGTGGTGGGGGACAGCCCCCAGTAAAGTCAGAGGTGAGAGCACAAAGCAATAAAGTAGGCAGACTCTGGTTTTTTGGGGGGTAGATGCTCGAGAATATCCGGGGGCACTCCCGAGGCTCGATCCCGCCTTTGCGTATGCCGAGCCCCCTTCCTCATGACCTTTGTCACGAGTGGAATGTCTCTCGCCGGCTCCCGGCACACACCCCCACCCCAAGCTTTTCTCTGTGGAGCAAAGACATTCTCCTCTGAAGCTTCTTTTCATGCTATCGGTTTCTCAGTTCTCTTACCATTTTGCTTTTGTTTTTTTTTTTTTTTGTTCCTGAATGATGTTTAACTCCACATTTTGCTCATAACAAGGACTCAGTAAATATAGGTGGAACTGTTGAATTTTGCAAAATGGCAACTAGCTCTGTCTTAATATTCTGAGTAGAGAACTGAGTTTTCTACAAGGGCTGGAGAACACTGTGGTTTGGGGTTTTGTTGATCCTCATGAGCTTGAAACTGGGATGATATTTCTCCAGATTCACTAAACTCAACTATCGCTTGCTTTTTGCCCAATCTTCTGGCTGCTTATCCTGATCGATTTAATAGTTCTCTGGCCAGAAGAGTTTAATAGCATTTATACACCAAGAGCTCCAGCTGCTCTGTTCTCTTTGCTAGATCAATTACACAAATGTTACACACGACTGGTCTGGGCACTCATTTCTTCAGGGCCCAACTTTATATCTGCAAGTAAGAATGATCCCTTTAACAATGTGCCTGGGGACTTTCCTGGTGGCCAGTGGTTAAGAATCTGCCTTCTGTTGCAATGGACATGGGTTCAATCTCTAGTCAGGGAACTAAGATCCCACCTGCCATGGAACAACTAAGCCCGAGTGCAGCTACTGAGCCATGCTCTGGAGCCTGCACACCACAACTAGAGAGTCCATGAGCCACAACGTAAGATCCCACGTGAGGCAAAGAAGATTCTGCATGCTGCAACTAAGACCTGACGAGGCCAAATAAATTAAAACAAAACAACTATCCCTGATTTCCTTCCTCTAAGCCTTCTCTAAATACGACAAGACCAACCCCTTAGGACTGCTGCCTCTCAGGCATCTCCCTTTGATCTATTGGAGGGGTTTCCAGAAAATAGAAAGACAGACTATCCACTGCTTCTTCATCAGCCTCATTTACTCACTTTCTCATTGAGCTCCAGTTCTCTCTTCCACAAACCAAGCTGCCTTCTTGGTAAAAAGGTAAAGCAAATTACCACTGATCTACCTTTGCTGGATGAAGCACAAGCTGTAATCAAGATTGCCAGGAGAAATATCAATAACCTCAGATATGCAGAATGAACACTCTTAGGCAGAAAGTGAAGAACTAAAGAGCCTCTTGAAAGTGAAAGAGGAGAGTGAAAAAGTTGGCTTAAAATTGAACATTCAGAAAACTAAGATCATGACATCTGGTCCCATCACTTCATGGGAAATAGATGGGGAGACAATGGAAACAGTGGCAGACTTTATTTTTGGGGGGGCTCCAAAATCACTGCAGATGGTGACTGCAGCCATGAAATTAAAAGACGCTTACTCCTTGGAAGGAAAGTTATGACTAACCTAGACAGCATATTAAAAACTAGAGACATTACTTTGCCAACAAAGGTCCATCTAGTCAAGGCTATGATTTTTCCAGTAGTCATGTATGGATGTGAGAACTGGACTATAAAGAAAGCTGAGCATTGAAGAACTGATGACTTTGAACTGTGGTGTTGGAGAAGACTCTTGAGAGTTCTTTGACTGCAAGGAGATCCCACCAGTCCATCCTAAAGGAAATCAGTCCTGAATATTCATTGGAAGGATTGATGTTAAAGCTGAAATTCCAATACTTTGGCCATCTGATGGGAAGAGCTGACTCATTTGAAAAGACCCTGATGCTGGGAAAGATTGAAGGTGAGAGGAGGAGGGAATGACAGAGGATGAGATGGTTGGATGGCATCACTGACTCAATGGACATAAGTTTGAGTAAACTCCGGGAGTTGGTGATGGACAGGGAGGCCTGGCATGCTGCAGTCCATGGGGTTGCAAAGAGTTGGACACGACTGCGCGACTGAACTGAACTGATCCACCTTTATTTTACCAGCACATTCCAGGTAGAAATAAGATGTGTCAGACCAAAGTTTCCCAGAAGTCAGATACCCATGTTTTTAGGACAAAGGTTCACTGACAACTGGCCAGTTTTCTAACTTAGTGACCCTTTGAAACTAACTAGTTGCATGCTGGAAGTGGTTTGTTTGTTTGCTTGGGCCATGTCACAGAACTTGCAAGATCTTAGTTACCTGACCAGGGATCAAAGCCCCCTATCCATGAAAGTACCAAATCATAACCACTGGACCACCAGGGAATTCCCTGGAAATTTAAATTTTATAGTTTTATCAAACTCATTATATGCCATCTAGTCAAAATTGTGTTACCTCAACCATTGTTTCAGACTTGATCCAGGACATGCTGTGCATTTACCACTGTGTGTATGTGTTTGTGCTCAGTCACTCACTCATGTCTGACTCTTTGTGACCCCTTGGTTGCAAATGTCCTCTGGGATTTTTCAGGCAAGAATACTGGAGTGGGTTTTTCATTTTCTTTTAGGGGATCTTCCTGACCCAGGGGTCAAACTCATGTCTTCTGCATTGGCAGGTGGATTCTTTAGCACTGAACCACCAGAGAAGCCCACATTTACCACTAGGTCAACTCTCAAATCCAGAAGTAATGTACAGATGTGAGAGTTGGGCCATAAAGAAGGTTGAGCGCCAAAAATTGGTGCTTTTGAACTGTGGTGCCAGAGGAGACTCTTGAGAGTCCCTTGAGCAGCAAGAGTTCAAACTGGTCAATCCTAAAGGAAATCAACACTGAATATTCATTGAAAGGACTGATGCTGAAGCTGAAGCTCCAATACTTTGGCCACCTGATGTGGAAGCTGACTCACTGAAAAGACTATGATGCTGGGAAAGACTGAGGGCAAGGGGAGAAGAGGGTGACAGAGGATGGGATGGTGGGATGGCATCACTGAGTCAGTAGACATGAGTTTGAGAAAACTCTGGGAGAGAGGGACAGGGAAGCTTGGTGTGCCTCAGTCCATGGGATCACAAAGAGTCAGACACAACTAAGTGACTCAACAACACAACTCAAGTTAGACTCAGGACATGAGGGGCATTTATCACTAGTCCAGGTCACAACCTTGGCCAGGGCCAGGGGCAGTAGAGCAGGTTGGTTGTTAAGTGGGAAGATTCTGGTGATAGGCAGCTTGAGAGTTTGTGTTTGCATCCTGGTTCCATCATTTGTAAAAGTTACCTGATCTCTCTGTTTCTCAGTCTCTTCATCTATGAACCAGGGATGACAACAGTAAATGACATCAGTAATGTTAGAGGATACTATCTTTTAGTGAGGAGCTTAGCACAGAGTAAGCTCTCAGCAAATACTTGCTATGGCTAAGGAATCATGGGGAGTCAGCCCCACCCACTTACAGTCCCAATTATCTTCACTGAAGCAAGCCAAAAATTCCCCACTTCTGCCTTTGGAATCATTCCACATCTCCTTCATCACTTTTCCCATGTTCTAATGGAAAGTGTCTGTGACAGTCATTTCATAGGTACCCAGAAAGGCAGTCTGCTGTTTTTTTGGATAATATTAATGAATAACTTTCTATCTTGCCTTCTCAATCACCCAGTCTCATCAATCGCCTTCCTAATGCTTAAACAATGAGTTTCTTCCATAGACAGCCCAAACGTGTAAATAAGTTCTTTAGTTTCTTTCTTCCTTTTGATACCTGACCAGTGGTGTTCTGATCATGTATTTATGAATTCTCTCCAAGTTCCCTGTAAGGCGTTTACTTTGGGGTTCCTCATTTTTTCACTTGTGTGTGCATGTGGCTCTAGTTTCTTTTTCTATAGTTGAGTAAGAGCAAGTCACGCTTTCATCTTCCCTCCTGACTCTTTGCTTGAACCACATCTCTTGTCTCTGGTGGGTCACACTCGCTCTTTAACCACCAGTTTCTCTTTCATGGGGGAAATCGAGGACAGGTATGGCACTGAATCAGCTGCCAGCTCCCCTCTCTGGGCCTCATCTCTTCATCTCAGAAACAGGAGAGCTGGGTCAGGTATCCAAATACCTTTCATGGGCTGGGCAGAGGCAGGCAATATTTTCAACAAGGGTGAAGGTTCAGTGTAATTCAACAGGAGAATAAAGACACAAAGTCAAACTGGAAATCACAAGTTCCAACTGAAGGGACAGCTTCAACTCAGCCATAGTAAGGTTTTGCCAAGAAAAACACTCAGCCAGTATTGCCAGGTCTTCAATTTTTTTTTTTTTCCCCAAAAGAAGCCTGAAACCTAGATGATTATGTGAAATACTGGGATTATTTTAATATTGGCAATTAATAGGGATAATGGCAACAAAACCTGTGCAAGTCAAACAAAGCACATTGTGAGTGGCTGTGGTCATGAGCTGCATTTGGGCTGCAGGCCTCATTTGAAGCTGCTGAACTAGGTGACAGTTGAAGCCCCTCATTTCATGAACACCATTTACAGCTTTATTGCACTCAACATGCATGCTCAGTTGCTCAGTCATATCCTAGTCTTTGTAACCCCATGGACTATGGCCCACCAAGCTCCTCTGTCCATAGGATTTTCCAGGCAAGAACACTGGAATGGGTTGCCATTTCCTTCTCCAGGGGATCTTCCCAATCCAGGGAGCAAACCTGAGTCTCCTGCAGCTCCTGCGTTGGCAGGCAGATTTGTTACCACTGAGCCACCGGGGAAGCCCATGGCACTCATGAGCTGATTTTCCCCTTTTTTGTGGTTTTGGAATCTGTTTGAGGAAGTAGACCTCGGACCTCAGAGCTGGCTTCCACCTTTCGGTCTAATATTATTGTTGAAACTCTTCTCTTAACAGTGACCTATGAACTCTTACTCACCAAATTTTTAAATATTTTTTCCCTCAAGGTTTCTAGCTCAGGTTTCTGTTTCCACAAATACAGGAAGAGAAAAAGTGTATCTAGAGAAGCAAAATCTACACAACCTCATTTTTTGGCTTATTATGTCAACCTTCTTCCTGAGATAAAATGTTGAAAAGCTGCTATACTGGCCAGTGTGTTTCAAATCCTTTCTCAATTCTTGCACACCATCTGGTGGTGGAACTATCTATTTATAACAAGTGAAATGTTCAGTGAAAAAGGAAAATTAGGTGAATTGGGTGAGGAGGAAAGAGGAAGAGGAGAGTAAGAGGAACGGTAAGAGAAAAAATAAAAAGAAGGAAATAAGAGGGAAATAAAAGTCATGAGTAATCCACATATTAAAAGTTCAACTGCTGAGAATTAGCTAGCAGTCATTTATGTAAAGCTTTAAAGATGCTCCTAAAATTGTCTGTTATGACTTAGAAAAGGAACTTATGGTTGCCGGGGGAAAGGATATTAAGGACTTTGGGAAGGTCAAGTACACACTGCTATATTTAAAACAGATAACCAACAAGTACCTATTGTATAGTACATGGACCTCTGCTCAATGTTATATGCCAGCCTGGATGGGAGGGGAGTTTGGGGGAGATGAATACATGTATATGTATGGCTGAGTCCCTTTGCTGTTCATCTGAAACTACCACAACATTGTTAATCGGCTATACCCCAAAACGAAATGGTTTTGGTGTTAGAAATAAATAAATAAAATTGTTATCCATCCACCTGCATCGCACAATACTGTTTACGAGGAAAGGAGGATGGAGAGATGGATAGTTATATGAAAAGGACAAGACAAGCAGCCTGTGAGGGGCTGGATTTGCCACACCCTAAGATTTATATGCTTAAGTCCTAACTCCAGTACCCCAGAATGGGACCTTGGTCACTGAAGATGTAATAGTAAGTTAAGATCATATGAGAGCAGGGTGGGCCCCTAACCTATCAATATGATAGGTTTCATTACAAAAAAGGGAAATTTGGAGACTTCCACGACAGTGAAGTGGTTAAGGCTCTGTGCTTCCAACTGCAATGGGCATGGGTTCGATCCCTGGTCAGGAAGCCAAGATCCCACAAGCCACACCACATGGCCAAAAAATAATAAAAAAGGGAAATTTGGACAAGACGCGCATACGGAAAGAACACTGTGTGAAGATAAAGGCAGAGAGTGAGGCGATGCAGCAGAGGCCAAGGAACACAGAAGCTTGGCAGCAAAGTGCCGGGAGCTGGGAGAGAAGCCCCAGTGTCTCAGAATCCCCAAGAGCAACCAGCCCTATTGAAACCTTGATTTTGTACTTTCAGCCTCCAAAACTGAAACTATCCATTTCTATCATTTAAGCCACTCAGTGTGTGATACTTTCTACCAATAGCCCTAGTACAAAACTTGTCTCTGGCTTTTAATTTTATGTCTTTTAAAAAAAAAAAAAAAAAACTCAAATCACCACCATTGTTTTCCATGTCGGTTACAATTCAAAATCATAAAACCAAATTGTCTATATTCCAGAGATAAAGTCAGCAGATTCCAATCAGCTTAGCAAATATTTATTCAGTGTCTATCCCAGTGAGGTCTTTAAAATGAAACCACCACTCATTCCTAGACTCACAAAATGACATTAGGAAGTAATGTAGTAACATTAGGAAGGATAACAGAGGTGATTTGGTACAAATCTCATTTTAACACAGATTGCCGGTGACTGGACCCTCAGTCGCATAGTTAAGAAGAAGCAGAGTTAAAAACCACCTCCTCAGCCCAAGGCTCTTTGCGCTTGGCACCTTAAAACCACTTTTATCCAGCAAAGCTAAAACCACTACTTTTTTTTTTCACTTATGTAAATAATGACAGTCAAATCTTATACTAATGCCAGAGACCCACTTATAATGACTAACATGTTGAAAAATGTGCCAACGCCACACTAAGCACATCACATCACCTCATTTACCCTTCATTAAAACTGTAAGATGTAGATACTATTATTACCCTCACTTGATTGATAAGGAAACCGAGGTCCAACAGAGTTATGTACCTTGCTTTGGGTTAAGCAGCAAGAAGGTTCCAAAGTTGGGTTTTCATTCTAGAGCCCACTTTTTTTTTAAGTAAAAAAATTTACTGGTATAAAGATTTTTACAGTAGTTTTAATATTTTTTAAGACAGTATCTATATAATATAGACATATTCCTTTCCTGATTCTATCACTCTGTATTCATCTTTGCCTATATTATGTGGAGAGAGATATATATATCTTTGATACCCACTTTTTAAATTGCTCTGCAACATCACCCCGTGAGAAGACAGCAAAGATACAGACACTGGCACCAGTGAGGCTGGATCTGCCCGCTTTTGAAGTCAATATGATATCGACCATCTTTGTGACTAGAACGTAGACCCTGAAGCTCTCCCTGCCCTATCTGATACCAAAGCTTCTGTAACAAATTTCTTTCTTTGTGTCTCTGTGTTTGTGCTTAGTCCTGTCTGACTCTCTGCAGTCCTATGGACTGCAGCTCACCAGCTTCCTCTGTCTGTGGAATTTTCCTGGCAAGAATACTGGAGTGGTTTTACTTCCTACTCCAGGGGATCTTCCCAACCCAGGGACTGAACTCCTGCCTCTTTCGTCTCTTGCATTGGCAGGTAAATTCTTTACCACTAGAGCCACCTGGGAAGCTACTTTTTTTTCTGGAACAACTTTTAAAATGAGCAGGTAAGGTCAAAAGGCCTGTGCTTATAGAAATTAAAATAAGAGAAATAAACATTCAACCGAAGATAATAATGCATTTACCACTGAATCACTCTGAATCACTCACTACTACTAAACATATCACAGCAGTGACATCAAAGTAAGTGAAGAAAGTATTAAGAGTTTATTATACTGGAAGCTTCTCGCTAGCAGAGAAAGATCATCTGAACCTATCTATGCAGCTAGGTTAGATCAAACATGGGCCCTTATCGCTTCTCATATAAATGGGGAGCAGTGGTGAACTTGGAAAAAACTCCCTTAGAGCCCTATCAAGGGTCTACAACATTACTGAGAGAAAAGGCCATTATTTCCTTTGAGGTGATAACTAAAACAGTGCCTGTATTGGCAAGGAAGTCCCTGTTTCTAGAGATAGAGAGAAGAATGTCAAGAAAGGAGAGAAAGAAGGTACAGCTGTACCTACTGGGCTTGCTTTCTTACTGAAAATGCATAGAATTTTACCTTTCTTCCTTTCTCTCTTTTCATGTATTAATTCAGCAAGTATTTCCTGAATATCTAGAAAAGCTGTGACAAACCTAGACAGCATATTAAAAAGCAGAGACATCATTTTGACGACAAAGGTCCGTATAGTCAAAGCCATGGTTTTTCCAGTAGTGAGAGCTGGACCATAAAGGCTGAGTACTAAAGAACCGATGCTTTTCAACAGTGATGTTGGAGAAGACTCTTGAAAGCCCCCTGGACTATGAGGAGATCAAACCAGTCAATCGTAAAGGAAATCAACCCTGAATATTCACTGGAAGGACTGATGCTGAAGCTAAAGCTCCAATACTTTTGGCCACCTGATGTGAAGAGCAGACTCATTGGAAAAGACCCTGAGGCTGGGAAAGATTCAGGGCAGGAGGATAAAAGGGTGACAGAGAATGAAATGGTTGGATGGCATCAACAACTCAGTGGACATGAGTTTGAGGAAACTCCAGGAGTAGGTGAAGGACAGGGAAGCCTAGCATGCTGTCCAAGTTGGACAGCAAGATAGCATTAATTACATCCCTTGTGCTGCTTATCTATTTCTTTTAAAATTTTGGATTCACTTTAGAAGAGCATTTCAAAATAACTCAGGAAAAAAAATAATACTATGTCGATTGGGAGTATCTCAGAATTTTACAATAATGAACCACATCTCAATAATAAACCATGTAATCTGTGATGCTTATATGTGAGTGGGTGAAAGTCACTCAGTTGTGTCTGACTCTTTGTGACCCCATGGACTGTATAGTCCATGGAATTCCCCAGGCCAGAATACTGGCCTTTCCCTTCTCCAGGGGATCTTCTCAGCCCAGGGATCAAACCCAGGTCTCCCGCATTGCAGGCAGATTCTTTACCAGCTGAGTCACAAGGGAAGCCCAAGATTACTGGAGTGGGTAGCCTATCCCTCTCCAGAGGATCTTCCTGACCCAGGAATCGAACTGGGGTCTCCTGCACTGCAAGAGGATTCTTTACCAACTGAGCTATCAGGTAAGCCCAGATGTTTACACAGATGGTCCCAATTAATGTTTTTTTTTTTAATTTTTATTTTGTATTGGATATAGCTGATTAAGAATGCTGTGATAATTTCAGGTGAATAGTGAAGGGACTCAGCCATATATACACATGTTTCCACTCTCCCCTCCCATCCAGGCTGTAACCTAATTAACATTAACATGTAAAAAAAATAAATAGTAGTTTATTTTCTAGATTGTTTTAACCATTTCAAAGTTTTTAACATAAACAAATAAAAGTATTTTCTCATAAAACACAATGTAAAAATTACTAATGGTCTTTTCCCTTTCTGATTCCCATTAATGAATCCTATTTTTTAAAAGCAATTTCTAAAATTATAAATTACATTCTTAGGCAATATGCAAACTAGTTAAAAAACAGTACCACTTACACAATTTTAGCCCAAAACCACACTAATCTCAAATGCAACAAAGGCAAACTATTTTATTCTTTGAAACTCAGTGTCAGGTAAACTATTGAGTACCATCACTAGTTTAGGTAAGAAGCATTTTTTCTGAAGTTTTGAGTCCTCTCCGCCATCACAGTTCTCAAAAACAACAAAACAAAAAATCTTTCTGCACACCACATAATCCAGAAATATATTTAAACAACTAAGCATTTTTATAGATGAAATTGCAATAAATAAGCATCTACATCCTTGGCTATATAAACCAGTATAAGATGGAATCAAAGTAAGATAGTTTTCCGATTACTGCAATCTACTTAAATTTCGTTAAAGTCTAAACATTTCCATCAGTTAAAATTTCTATATCAGTTGATAGTTCAGACCAACCATTTTCTATGACTGCTTGAACCCCATTTAGAGTAACTTTAAACTGCAATGATATTGTCAAATGCAAACAAACACATCTATCAGCAGTCAAGTTTTTTCTCT
The DNA here is from genome assembly GCF_029407905.1 of Bubalus kerabau. NCBI lineage: Eukaryota > Metazoa > Chordata > Mammalia > Artiodactyla > Bovidae > Bubalus > Bubalus kerabau. The sequence continues at coordinate 166,049,545 of NC_073626.1, forward strand.
TTGTAAACCACTAGTTCTCAGTGAAGACAATCCAACCAAACTCCAAGATCTTCTATCTTTGAACAGGTCATAAATTCATTTATCAGTCTTCCTCTTTCAGAAAGTTAAACCTTTATTCAAAGCTAAATGCAACCAGTTATGCTTTTTAATTTACATCCAAGAAGATCAAGAGGAGGCAAAATGGCCTGCAAACTGTGGTGCAAGTTTATAGTGTCACTAAATGTTACTGCACAGAATTCCATATGTAAATGTTTTCACTTCATACAATAATTAATGAGTTCTATCCTAAAAGCATGGCACCTAAGCATGAGGGTAAAGGTAATAGAATAGACTCAAGGAAAATTGTTCTTAAAAGTCCCAGGATGGCAGGTCACTGATTATCTTTGGTGTGAAAATTAAGTATCCAAAAAATACTTAAGAATGAGCAAAATGTTCCTGACCTTTGAAAGGTGGAATGGACCGCACAAATGTGTAGTGTAAGGATGTCTATTCAAACTCAAGTAGAATGTTGAATTTTTTTCCCAACCTACCCTGCATCTTCCCTTTTCCATAGGCTGGATAATGGCCCTTTAACAAAAAAACAGTGTGTGACGCAAGCCAGGTAAAGCTAGATGCAGAGAATCTCCCAACTGATGCCTAGATTCATGCTCCTCATTTAGGTCCCACCCATGACTCTGGCATGACAGAGTAGCCAGTGACTAGGCACACATCCCAAATCCAAATGAGTGGGTGCACACATCCAAATTAGCGGCTGCAGATCTATGCTGTCAACACAGAGATGGAACCACTAATTATCTCCACAATGCACTTTCAAGTGAGCATGCCTGCTTGCCAGTACCATAATCACTTTTCCTCCAGTTTTCCAGGTCACTAATTCCAAACTAGGGGAAGCTGGAAAAGACTAGAATCTTCTAAAGGACATGAAAAGAAGGTGAGTTTCGAAAGGAAGGATATTAGTGGTAAACTCTGAAAATTGCGCTTGTGTGTCTGTCTTGAATACTGCATCAGGAGAAGACCTAATTTTGCAGCAGTGCTGTAGGGAATGAACACTCCGTGTCTAGTTATTTGAAAACCACCTTAAACTGACAGCTGAAGTTATTCAGGATTTAAGCTCATTACATGTACAACAATAAGCCAAGGAAAACAAACCTGTGAGAAAACATTCTTGGAGAAACAAGTACAGAAAGACCTCTGATGGCCAGCCAAGAAAAGGCCAATGTTGAACAGAAGCCTTTAAACCCATCAGAGGGGCATAGGAAGTAGGAAATAGTGACCATTACAGTTTTACCATTATGTTGATGGACAGTCTTCCAAAACAATTCTGAATATTGTACCTTTATATTTACAATATCCAGTGCTAGATTTCTGGAGTCAAGACAAAATTAGTCTCAGAATTCATTCTGCTTGGTAAGTGATTCACTAGATACTTTTAGATGCGTATCCAATACCATTCCAAATTACTTTAACAAGTATAAGCTAATACCTCATTGTCATTCAGAACCACATCTAACCTCTTATATTTCTAAGAAAATGTATTTTGGTTTCTCACAGGCTATACCTCAACCTATTTAGTTTCGACACCTTAGAGAATTTTTGTGTCCTTTTTTGCTTTATTTTCCCCAAGTAGTACACATAATTTATTATATTTTTTCCAGACTTTTACAAGCGATGATGAATCTGAGATTGAATTTGAATACCTTCTGTGCCTTCACTACTCCGAGTAGACCAGAAATCTCCATTCCTAACACTGACTGATCGAGTATAGAAGCCAATGTTCCAGGTGAGTTGGTTCTGTACTAAGTAGAGATTTTACCAAATGAGAGACAGAGAAAGAATGTCAAACTTTTAAGTTCTAAAGAAATAAAAATAAAGACAGACTTGAGTATAAACACTAGAAAAACTGCACAGCTCTCTAGCAGGTACACCTGCCAAGTTAAAAAGAAACCAGACAGGTTCCAACTGAGCGAATGCTTTCACTGCTGACAGTGCCAAACCCAAAGAGCCCAGATAATCCCCTGGTAGCCACACCAGGAAAGGCAATGCAGAGCTGCTGAAATTCATAGTCATATTTCAGCTTTTCACATAAATGAAGAATTCTTTTTCCATATGTTTATTTTCATATTATTTAACTGATTATGCTTATACCATTTTATATCACTCAGCTATTTTTATATAATTTTACTGCATATCATTTTAGATCATTGAGATTCTCCCTTTTACTTTTCTTACTTTTGAAAGTTAACTTTATACTTTCAGTACTCAAAATAAATGCAAATATTTATATATATATATGCTGAAATATTGCTCACGTTTACTTTTTATAATATTTGAAGAAAAAAGTAATAGCATAAACAACATTGCAATGATTCTCCAAAGGCATCATTTCAGGTAGTTTTTATTTTCTTCTTTACATTTCTACATTTTTTCCCAATTTTTCTATAATAATTATGTATTAGTCGAAATTTTTTAAAATTTAAGTTATTCCTAGGAAAATATAGAATATAGTAGCTCTCTCAACACCAGAAGGTTCTGGAATAGTACATAGTAGGTTCTGGAATAGCACAGAGTAGGTCCTCAAGACGGAGAAGGCGATGGCACCCCACTGCAGTACTCTTGCCTAGAAAATCTCATGGGCGGAGGAGCCTGGTAGGCTGCAGTCCATAGGGTCGGGAACAGTCAGAAATGACTGAGTGACTTCACTTTCAAGTTTCACTTTCATGCACTGGAGAAGGAAATGGCAACCCACTCCAGTGTTCTTGCCTGGAGAATCCCAGGGACGGGGGAGCCTGGTGGGCTGCCGTCTATGGGGTCGCACAGAGTCGAACATGACTGAAGCGACTTAGCAGCAGCAGCAGCAGGTCTTCAAGACTGCTGGGAGAAATATCAATAACTTCAGATATGCAGATATCTGAGATATGCCATACCACCCTTATAGCAGAAAGTGAAGAACAACTAAAGAGCCTCTTGATGAAAGTAAAAGAGGAGAATGAAAAAGCTGCCTTAAAACTCAACATTCAGAAAACTATGAGATCACGGCATCTGGTCCCATCACTTCATGGCAAATAGATGGGGAAACAATGGAAACAGTGACAGACTTTATTTTGGGGGGCTCCAAAATCACTGCAGATGGTGACTGAAGTCATGAAATTAGAAAACACTTGCTCCTCGGAAGAAAAACTATGACCAACCTAGACATCATATTAAAAAGCAGAGATATTACTTTGCTAACAAAGGTCCATCTAGTCAAGGCTATGGTTTTTCCAGTAGCCATGTATGGATGTGAGAGTTGGGCTATAAAGGAAGCTGAGCTCCAAAGAACTGATGCTTTTGAACTGTGGTGCTGGAGAAGACTCATGAGAGTCCCTTGGACTGCAAGGAGATCCAACCAGTCCATCCTAAAGGAAATCAGTCCTGAATATTCATTGGAAGGACTGATGCTAAAGCTGAAACTCCAATACTCTGCCCACCTGATGGAAAGAACTGACTCATTGGAAAAGACCCTGATGCTGGGAAAGATTGAAGGCAGGAGGAGAAGGGGATGACAGAGGATATGATGGTTGGATGGCATCACCAACTCGATGGACATGAGTTTGAGTAAACTCCGGGAGTTGGTGATGGACAGGGAAGCCTGACATGCTGCAGTCCATAGGGTTGCAAAGAATTGGACATGACTGAGTGACTGAACTGAACTGAGGTCCTCAAGAAATACCATCTGAATGAATGGATGAAGTTCTTTGGCAAATCAATTCTTGTGTGAAGCCAAAGCACAGATTTACTTAATAGTAGTTCCATAATACCAAAAAAGAAAACATAACACATAAAATGTAATTACCTAATTAACTTACAATGAAACTGTAAGAATTTAGAAGATTAACATTTAGAATACTGATGGGTTTTGAACTATGTCTAAATCCATCTCTGTCACATTTAATAGCAGATTTTGCCTGTGGGATTAACTTTTTCTGGAAATAAAGCATACAAGTACATTTGGTGTCAATCTATGATAGATAACTCTAGGACAATACACTAAAAGCAACATGAAAACACTATGAATTTTCCTTCCTGTAAATGTAATTATAAAAAGAAAAAAAAGATGTAATGATCCATCACAGCAAAGTAAAAAAAAAAAAAAAATCTCCCTTGGCCCATTTATTGGTAAGGCTAACAGTCATAAAGTAACTCCCTTGGGGACTTAACATTTAGTTGAATTTCAAATAAAGAAATGAACATTTAACTTTCTGACTGGCTACCTAATATCTGTTCTTCCAAAATATTCAACATTACCCCCCTCCCAGAAAATAAGACAGATAATAAACAATCAGAAAACAAAATAATGGCCAAGAGAAATGTCTTGACAACACAAAAGTAGACTGGGCTGAGCACTTAAGATTGTAAGAATTACCAAGGTACAAAAGCAGAAAACAAGCCTCTACCTAAGAACCCTTGAAGCTGTAGGTGAGGATGAAATTTAAGGGTTTTCTTAAAGCCATTACTAGAGGTAGCCATCTTACTTTTTTGTTTCCCTGGAAGAACTTAAGTTTTAATTTACAAGCCACTAAATTCAGTATGAGGATCCAAGCCTTTGTTATCATCCATCCCTTTCTGTTCTCCTTAGAATTTTTTCCATGTTTCCTTCAAGTCACAGAACAGCAGCAACATGCACTAGGTGCAGAATGAGTGAATAACTGACTTCATCACCTCTAGCATCAAGGGCTTCATAATAGCTTTCCCAATAATGCTTCTATCAATAATACTGAGAATGATGTAACAGAACACCTTCTAAAATCAAGACACCTTTACATCTTCAACCATGGCTTTTCTCAAGTCAGGGCTAATAACTGAGTCCACAGGGTTTCCTATAGTTCATTCAAAATGAACCTTGGAGGAATTTTTTTTTATATAAAATAGAAAAGATCTATATGGATCATGAGCAGAGAGCAATATTTTTAAAATCTGTGTATTTATTAAAAATCCCAAAGTAATAGACAGGAGAGTTCACAAAAGGCTAAAACAGGATAGAATTTTAGACAGAATCTAATAGGTAGTCAGTTTTACAGAAAATGCCTCAGCCCAAAGTCACAAAGCTGTTAAGCTGTTGACAAACACAGTTGTCTTTTGACCAAAGCAAAATGCAGCTGGGGCAGTGAAAATTTAGGTTAAACAGCTTAATTTATGACAGAGGGAAAAATAAATGATACCTGACCCCACCCCAATCCTATGCGCTACTCTTAAGTTTGCACCTGACCCAAAGAAGCAGTATTTTTTTCCTTTCTTGAAACAGCACATCATGTAATGTAATGTCTACTTGCCTAAATGCAAAGATGTGGTCCTGAATTAAATATATATATATACTTTACAGAAACATTCAACAAATCCTTAGTGATGGGTACAAACTCGTGATAATTAAATCCTAAAACCCTTTAAGATCCCTCCCTTACAGACCCATTAACTGCAATATTCTTTCCAGAAGTACATTATCTTTTTACTGTGGTTTAAATTTTGGCTCCATTGTTAAGGTTTTTTTAAACTTTTATGTAAAAAAACTACATGTAAAATTGTCATTGTAACCATTTTTCAGTGACCAGTTCAGTATTATTAAAGGCACCCATAATGTTGTGGAACCATCACCACCATCCAGCTCTAGAACTTTCTTCATCTTCCGCAAAGGAAATTCTGCACTCATTAAACAATAACTCCTCACTCTTTCTTTCCCTAACCCCTAGCAAACACCATTCTACTTTATGTCTCTATGGATTTGACCACTCTAGGTATTTCTTAAAAATGAAATTACACAGTACTATAATTTTTGTGACTGGCTTCTTTTACTTCACATAATGTCTTCAAGGTTCACCCATGTTGAAACATGTCAGAATTTCCTTCCTTTTTAAGTCTGAATAATATTCCACTACATATAAATAGTCCATCTTATCCATTCATTCACGGATGGACACCTGGGTTGCTTTCCCCTTTAGGCCATTTGTGAATAATGTTGTTATGAAGACAGTATACAAATATCTCTTCAAGTCTCTGCTTTCAATTCTTTGGGGTACACACTCAGAAACAGAATTGGTTAATAATATGGTAATTCTATGTTTAATATTTTGAGGAACTGTCATACTATTTTCATAGCAGCCACATCATTTTACATTCCTCTAAGCAGTACACAAGAGTTCCAATTTATCCACATCTTCACCAATACTTATTTTCTGATTGTAAAAAAAAAATAGTAGTCATTCTAACTTTTATCCTTTTCAGGACTCCACCTCTTCTGCTAACTCTCCCTTTAGCAAACTTTAGAAACTTCTGTGTAGTCTTGTTGGCCTTTGAATTTCCTTTAAAACAGGGCAGCAAGTTCAGAAATTTTCATTGCCCATCTGATGTGGATGAATCTCTCTTGTAGCCTCCTGATGGGTAAATCCTTGGGGATTACATTGTACACAATTTCCCTTGTTCATTGATTCTACTTTAAAAAAATCTGTCATTGGATTAAACAAAAATAGCCATTCTAATGCGTATTGAATACTATCTCATTGTGCTTTGGATTTGCATAAAACTAAGATCATGGCTGATGCTAAAGCTGAAACTCCAGTACTTTGGCCACCTCATGTGAAGAGTTGATTCATTGGAAAAGACTCTGATGCTGGGAGAGATTGGGGGCAGGAGGAAAAGGGGACAACAGAGGATGAGATGGCTGGATGGCATCACCGACTCCATGGACGTGAGTTTGACTGAACTCCGAGAGATGGTGATGGACAGGGAGGCCTGGCGTGCTGCGATTCATGGGGTTGCAAAGAGTCGGACACGACTGAGCAACTGAACTGAAGACCATGGCATCTGGTCCCATCACTTCATGGGAAATAGATGGGGAAACAGAGGAAATAGTGTCAGACTTTATTTTTTGGGGTCCCAAAATCACTGAAGATGGTGATTGCAGCCATAATATTAAAAGACGCTTACTCCTTGGAAGGAAAGTTATGACCAACCTAGATAGCATATTCAAAAGCAGAGACATTACTTTGCCAACAAAGGTCCGTCTAGTCAAGGCTATGGTTTTTCCAGTGGTCATGTATAGATGTGAAAGTTGGACTGTGAAGAAGGCTGAGCACCAAAGAATTGATGCTTTTGAACTGTGGTGTTGGAGAAGACTCTTGAGAGTCCCTTGGACTGCAAGGAGATCCAACCAGTCCATTCTAAAGGAGATCAGTCCTGGGTGTTCTTTGGAAGGACTGATGCTAAAGCTGAAACTCCAATACTTTGGCCACCTCATGCGAAGAGTTGACTCATTGGGAAAGACTCTGATGCTGGGAGGGACAGGGGGCAGGAGGAGAAGGGGACAACAGAGGATGAGATGGCTGGATGGCATCACCGACTCAATGGACATGAGTTTAGGTGAACTCTGGGAGTTGGTGATGGACAGGGAGGCCTGGTGTGCTGTGATTCATGGGGTCACAAAGAGTCGGACACAACTGAGCGACTGAACTGAACTGAATGAACTGTGATTGTGAGCACTGTGATAGTGTGCTTATTGGTCATTTGGATATCTTCTTTGGAGAAATGTCTATTCAAGCTCTTTGTCCACCTTCCTCTAGAGCTGTTTTTGGCCTCATCCAAAAACACTTCCATCTATATACAATTGTAAATGCTGGGGTTTTTCAGTTTAGTGATTATTTGGAATGTGAGAATCATGTTTATATCTTGGGGTCCCTTGAATATAAGCTGTAGAAATTAAGAATATATGATCTAGTAGTTTTCAGGTGTTATAAAGCTGTATATGTGTGTGCTCAGTCACTAAATCATGTCCAGCTCTTAGCACCCCATGAACTGTAGCCCACCAGGCTCCTCTGTCCATGGAATTTTTCAGACAAGAATACTAGAGTGGGTTGCCATTTTCTCCTCCAAGAGATCTTCCCAACCCAGGCATCAAATCCATGTCTCCTATGTATAAGTAGCTTCAGTTCAGTCAGTAAATTCAGTCGCTCAGTCATGTCCGACTCTTTGCGATCCCATGAATCGCAGCACGCCAGGCCTCCCTGTCCATCACCAACTCCCAGAGTTCACTCAGACTCACGTCCATCGAGTCAGTGATGCCATCCAGCCATCTCATCCTCTGTCGTCCCCTCTCCTCCTGCCCCCAATCCCTCCCAGCATCAGAGTCTTTTCCAATGAGTCAACTCTTCACATGAGGTGGCCAAAGTATTGGAGTTTCAGCTTCAGCATCATCCCTTCCAAAGAAATCCCAGGGTTGATCTCCTTCGGAATGGACTGGTTGGATCTCCTTGCAGTCCAAGGGACTCTCAAGAGTCTTCTCCAACACCACAGTTCAAAAGCATCAATTCTTCGGCACTCAGCTTTCTTCACAGTCCAACTCTCACATCCATACATGACCCCTGGAAAAACCATAGCCTTGATTAGATGGACCTTTGTTGGCAAAGTAATGTCTCTGCTTTTGAATATGCTATCTAGGTTGGTCATAACTTTTCTTCCAAGGAGTAAGCGTCTTTTAATTTCATGGCTGCAGTCACCATCTGCAGTGATTTTGGAGCCCCAAAAAATAAAGTCTGACACTGTTTATATTCTCTGTCTATTTACTACTGGCCCAGTAAAATAAGCAAGTTAGCAGCAGCAGCAGCAGTCAAATAACAACCTTAGGAAAATCAGCATGGCGTTGTGGCCTACCATGTGGTTTTGAATCCAGATTTTCGCCAAAAACCAGTTCTATATGACTTGCAAGTTGGCCAGCATCTCTGGGGTATTGGACCTGCAATAACTTCTAAGGTATTTTTCACCTCTAAACATCTGACACTAGCCATTTATCACACAAGACAAAGATAACCACACATTCTTTAAAATAATGGGATACAGAGAATGATTCTCAAATCACCAGTTTAAAGCATTTTTTACATATTTCTCAGAAACCAAATATTAGAGTAACACAGACACCACATTCATTGGTCAAAGTCCTCCCCATTTATGCATGTCGATGTGTGAGCCATTGTTTATCTGCTGTGAGGGAGGTGTAGTAAATTTTGGTTCCCTTGCCCTGAGAGATATTTCTTCAACATGGAAACCCTGAATCTAAATAAAGTTAATTACAGAGTAAAAAGCAAAATCTGAACAACTCTGGTTAAAGAGAGTCTGGAGGCTTCAGAGAACTCCATGAAGCTTTACTTGAGTGACTTTTCTATGACTTCCAAAGCCTGTTTTTTTTAAACTGATGCCTAGAGATGGAGCACAGCATCTCTACATGGTATATTCACAGGCCTTCATCACCTGCCTGAGCCCAAGAGCAAGAGAACAAATAAACTAAAGTCTTGGGAAGAAAAATGGGTAATGTAACAAACAGGAATTTATTACCATTTTGCATAATTTGGAATATCATTGCTGCCAGTCACGCCCTGTGCTAAGTATTTTACATCATTTAATTTCCACAATGAACACAGGAGAAAGGTATTTTCTACTTCCTAGGTTGGGGTAACTGAGAGACAAGAGAGGTTAAGAAACTTGTCCAAGGTCACACAGCTACAGGTGATATTGGGCTTGGAAGCCAGCAGACTGGCAGCAAATCCCTGACTCTGAATATTTTTACCTTCTATAGCCTTGTTTGAAGGACACAGCCTGGCTAAGCCCACTCTGACACAACCCCTGCATCATTCCTACAAGCCATTTTCCAAAATATGGATATTTCGCATGCCGATGTGTTGGATGCAAAGATAGACAAATCAACCTCAGACTCAGAGGAAGCTCCACTGATGAAAGGGTGAGAAGGAAGGGGCGGGCCTCATACCCACAAAGCATCTCAGGTTTAGAATCACGCATCACTCAGGCTGCCACAGAAAAACCCCAGTGAGGCTGAAAGATAGAGACATTCTTTGTATGGCTATAAGCCTGTGTCCCACGACCAGTTCAAGATCCTGGCATACACAGTGAATCAATATATTTTTACAAATTCTTAAAATACTTTGCAAATGGCACAGTTAAAGTGCACAACATTTTATGAACACTGCATGTATTATCTTGTTAAGCATAAGGCTTGAAAGAGTGCCACAATATTTATAGCCTTGTTTGGACACTTTTTTATTTTGTCACATGCCAGTGGCTTTAGAATATGAAAGTGGCCTGGGCTTCATGCCCTCTCCGTCCCCCAGGCTTTGACCCTTTGTGACTCCCATTGTGAGCAAGACTGTGCTGAGCAAGTCAGAGAAAAATCAGAGATGAGACCACAGTGTACATGGTTGGCATCACTCACTGTCTCACACTCTGTTCCTTCTTTCGTCCATTAACAAGGGGAAGCAGCTGCTCCCTGTGACTCGTTTTCTGTTCTGCACTGTTTAGTTCACAGCCTAGGAGCAGAGACCACACCCATTAGAACTGAGTTTGCTAACAAAGAGGCAAAAATAACAAAAAGCTGGGCTTTCTGCTTCTCAGACATCACCTAATTCTGAAACTGAATCTATTTGTAAGGTAACATTTAAACCATCCCTGGCCTCTCTCTAGCCACAATAATCAGGGGCATGTGGCCAGGGCTGATTTTCCAATGACACTACGAAATACTGGGGGAAGCCCAGGTGGCTTAGTGGTAAAGAATCCACTTGCAATGCAGGAGATGCAGGTACAATCCCTGGGTCAGGAAAATCCCCTGGAGGAGGGCATGCATGGCAACCCTCTGGTTTTCCAATGACCCTACCAAATATTACAAACAAAATTCTCACTGATCATGGAAACCACCATTTGCAACATATATAGTTTCATGTTTCAAATATAGTTATACTTCAATCAAAATGAGGCTCATACACTAAATGAAAAAATTATAAGGGTCCTAAGACTGTAGAGGAGATATCAGGCTGACAATAATAATAAAGACCTGATCTTTATTTTAAAAGAATGAGATTTGGTTTTTGACTTGGAGTTTTATACTTTTAATTCATTCTACCAATAGGATAGACAGAGTTAGAACAATACCATTGATTCTGAAAGTCAGTATCAATGTTCTATAAACCAGAACCTATTGTTTTCTAGAACCATGAGTTCTGCAAAACTTATGAGACTCTTTTGCACTGTAACAGTCATTGGTTCTCCTTGGCTGGTAAATTCCAGCCATGGCCTCCAGGATAGGACACATTGTCTTTGACAGGAAGAGTCTGAAGGAACTAATTCTTGGAGAAACCATTCCAGGTTGGTTTTGGGTATAATCCAAAGGAAACAAAGAGACTGGGTTAAATTTTAGACAGATTCAAGTAATGATTCTTTAGGGTCTGACTCACAGATAACAATCACTTTCCCTCCTAGTTTATGAACTAACTTCAAATTCCTAAGGACTAAGGTAGAAATGAACCTAAGATGAATGTTGCATATATTGTAAAACCAACCTAGCATTTGAACCTTGTAAGACAAACTAAGGCAATGGGTCCTTGTCACCTAAAATCTAAAATGCTCAAAATTCCACAGCAAATAACCCAAGTACATAAACCATTCTTATCTATACATTACTCCACATTCCATAGAACATAAAATCACCACAATGAACTTTGTCATGAGCTAGGTTAATCGCTTAAATTAGGATGTAAGTAATATGTGTACATGCATTCTAAGTCGCTTCAGTAGTGTCAGACTCTTTGTGACCCTACGGACTGCAGCTCGCCAGACTCCTCTGTCCACGGGATTCTGCAGGTGAGAATACCGGAGAGGGTTGCCGTGCCCTCCTCCAGGGGATCTTCCCAACCCAGGGATCAAACCTGCGTCTTTTGTGTGCCTGCATTGGCAGGCAGTTCTTTAACACTAGTGCTACCTGGGAAGCCCTGTAAGTAATACAATCTATGATAAATCTCCATGACAGAGCGTGGATGATTTTTTTTCCATTCTCACACATTTGAAAAAACTACTTCAGCTGGTCATTTGTCAGAAGCAAATCAATAGATCCAATGGCCCTTTTTTGGGCAACGCCAGGCATGAACATGCAGTGTTGCTAAGAGAAGCAGGAAATGTGAGCAGCCGCAAGCCATCATAATCAAGATAATCACCAGCAGTGAGCAGACAGTGAGCGTTCATCTAAGGCCATGGATAGATGTGCCATAATACCTACGTTAACGGCTGAGCGCTAAGGATAGTGAACAACAGGGATTCCAACCCAGACCTGACTGTAGAGCCTAAGGTCTTCCATCATCCACACAATTGAAGGCAATCTATGTATATGCGCAGTGGAGACAGGACTGCTGCTACACTGCACAAGTCTTTGGAGTCTCTGTTAAGTAGATGCATGACACTAGAATCCACAGTACTGCAGACTGCTCACAAATGACTACATGCGATCTCCCGACTTGGCAATTAAAATAGCCCATAGGCAGCGTGATTACTCCTCTGCAGAAGACACATTCCAGTCAACACAACTGTGGTATGGTCAGAGGACGACAGGGTTGGAATGACAACTAGAACGTAGCTCCAGGATCTTCTCTACAGTAGCCTGCCTAAAGAAGGCTCTCTTCACAGCAGCGCCTGTTTACAGGCCTCAAAAACAGAAGACAACTTGGAAGAATTTGTGAACACATCTCCAGGGGCAAAGGTGTCTCATCTGGCCTCTTTGAGTGTCTGCTGCTGACTTCTTTACCTCAAGGGGAGACAGATGCAAGAGCTGTGAGTCAGATGACACTGGAGACACTGGCACTGGGGCTCCAGCTCTTGCTACTCCAGTCCTAAGATCCCCACAAAATCTTCTGATCATCTTCTAACTTACCTGGGAGTCTTTCCTCCAAGGAGACGCGAACCTGCTGACCAACTAATATGAGTGCAGTATTCTACATGACAATTTTATTTATCGGTAAAAATGGCCCACTGCATGGCAGGCAAAATGCTGGGCACGTTTATATGCATTAATTCACATACCAAGGTGATGTACCAACATTGAAGACAATAACAATAATCATAATAATAAATTACATTGCTGACACTTAGAAGACTTTCCTGGAGTGATCAAGCTATAGATGGCAGAGCTAGGTATTGAATTCACATAGAACTCTATAGCTTGACAAGAAACGCCCGATGTCTAGGGATAATCTGGAAGAGAAAGGGGTATTGATAGACTTCCTAAAAATATATTTTGGATTTATGAGCATCACTCTAAGGAAAAAATCCAGAAATTTTAGCAGATTTTTGAAAGGATTCTTATCCCAGAAAACTCTAAAAACCATCAGCTGCTTTGAAGACATTATTTAATGGTCACAGATTCAGTCACAGGGAAATAGTTTACATCTATTTTAATTGCCAACAGAGTAATCTCAGGGCTAATTACAATGATAGTGAATCTGGCCTTCTGCTCAAATCTCATTATATTTAGGGCCTTTTTCTATTCTTATAATGTGATGTGAGTAAGGGTGGGCAGTATTAATAAATAAATATGCATTTCTAGAGTACACCTGTTCTTTACCTGGTGGTTTCCAGCTCCCTACACAGCTCAGGGAACACCACACCACACCCAGGGCTGGCCTGGCCCATCTTAGGGTCATAGCAATTAGTCATGTGCAGAGAGGGCTGAAGATGGACTTAACATCTTCAATTTTGAACACTTGTTTCTTTTTTCATTAGATCTACCAAATAGCATGAAATTTTTTTAGGGGAGGATGCAAAAGATATTTGCGGGTCACTTTTGCAAGAAATAACCATTCTTTACATCACCTGGTAGAGAAATAGGCAATGAAAGAAAAGCACACTCTATTTTCTCATTTCTTTCCCTTGCCCAACATTTTAAGTAGTTACTCCAAATTCAGAAATCTAACCTAATTTTAGCAATGTATCACTACAAAATAAACTATAAAGTCTCTGGCACCCATAAATAAATATGGCAGTTGGTGATAAAACTGATGTTTAATTATAGATCTTTCAAGGATGTTACAAAAAAAATTCCACCCCAAGGTGCTTTGGTCTATTATACCTCAAAAAAATTAGAAAGAAAAAAGATGCTTTGTAAAGAAAAGTTATTTTCCATTTCCATTTTCTTATCTTGCTACTGCTGCTGCTAAGTCGCTTCAGGCGTGTCTGACTCTGTGCAACCCCATAAGAATTTGTGTCTTTTTTTTTTTTTTTTTGGTCACTCTTTCAAGGCCCAATTTTTAGCTTCCATACCCAAGACTCTAGCACAGAATATAATTCTAAGTTGGAAGTATATTATGGAAGCATTCATGCTATAAATATTTGCTAAAAATATAATGATTATTATAGTTTTTCCTTAAAAAATGACCACAGATGTTAACTAGACTTATTGCAGTGATCATTTCACAGTTTATACATATACTGAATCATTATGCTATAGACTTAAAACTAATATATTATTATATGTCAGTTATATTTCAAAAAAAATTTTTACAGCAATTTGGCATTGTTCCAACAACCAAGCTCATGATCAGGAGGTTCATCTCAATACAGAGCAAGTGAAAAAAATTACAAAAGATAGATTAAAGTTTTTCTGAGATATGGGCGTGGTTGTTCAACTTACCTCATATGAAAGAAAATGAACATAAAACTTTAAATTTCACTTTAAAATCTTTCTGAACAACAACAAAAAAAGTCAGACCTTTCTGGATTGTCCTCCTGACAAATGACAGGAAGCAAATCTTCTCCGTCATTCAACATCCTCCACCAAATACGTCCACTTTTTCTAAGGGAGTAGGTTTCTAGGAGATTTCAGTATGTGTGCATGTGTGTGCCCTACACCCAATCCCACAGGCAGCCACACCACTCTGCTTTCAGGAACTGAAACACATCTTATTAGGATCCATCTCACACCCCAGCTCCTCCTTCTTTCCCAATGCCTGAAATACACTCTTCACCAAACCAAGCCTATAACACCTTTTCAGAATCTCCCGTAAAATTTACACTTCCCCATGTACTTTGTCCTTTCCCGACTACATCTCTATTTTCAACATTTTTAAAAGAAATCCATACTTCAGGATGCAACTTGCTTTATTTATACATTTTCCCTCCCTGTGGAATCAGAAGCACAATCATTTCTGTCTCTTCTCTCTTAATCATCTCCAAGTTGATATATTCCGAGTACAGGACACAGTTGGTATTCAGTAAATATGTACCTATAGCAAAATAATAATGCTGTGTTTCTTTCACACTTGACTTGATTGAAGCCCAAACTGCACTTACTCCTGTACCTAAAACACACACATAAACTGATGGGCCAGCAGCGCAATGGCTCCACATACAGTGACATGAACTCTGCTGGTACAGCTGCTGCACCTTCATGGTACATGACAACCCCACCTGCGGGCTGCACTTAGGACAAGCCCAGATCCTCATCATCAGCAACACAAGAACATATGGATCAACGACTTAGAACAAGGCCAGCCTTGCTTCTGAATCTGACACATGCAGAAAATAATGTATACTGGGTTTGGGGAGACAAACAATTTTCTTGTAGCTTGATACAAACTGTGAGAGCCAGAAAGGATTTTTAAGATTCTTTCTCAGGCCCATGCTCCCCTCATGTAACAGCTGAGAACTGTCTCCAAAGAGTTAGGTAATCTGGTAAATAAAGGTCATGGTTATTGGCAAGACTGGGTACAGGACCCAAAGTCCCTTATCTTCCAGTCCCAACAGTCCTTCAAAGCACCATGCTCTTCTGTCTTTCTAGGGATGTTTGCCTAATGCTTCTATGAAAAAAAGATGTGGTACGTAAATACAATGGAACATTACTCAGCCATTAAAAAGCATGAAATAATACCATTTGCAGCAACATGGATGGCTCTAGAGAGTGCCATACTGAGTGAAGTTAAGTCAGAGAAGGAGAAATATTGTATGATATCCCTTATATGTGGAATCTAACAATAAATGATACAAATGAACTTACAAAACAGAAAGAGACTCACAGACTTAGAGAACAAACTTATGGTTGTGGGTGAAGGGGGGAGGGATAGTTAGGGAGTTTAGGATTGACAAATTCATGCTGCTATGTTTAAAATGAATAACTAACAAGGACCTACCGTATAGTACATGGAACTCTAATCAAAGTTATGCAGCAGCTTGGATGGAAGAAGAGTTTGGGGGAGAATGGATGCATGTATATGTATGGCTGAGTCCCTTCTCTGTTCATCTGAAACTATCTCAACATTGTTCATAGGCTATACTCCAATACGAAATAAAAAGTTAAAGAAAATAAGCTTTCATTTTCAAAACATTCATTAAAGTAATGGAGAAAGGTAACAGCAGATGGTTTCTTAGAGATACATAAGGAAACTAGCCCATTCAGAGACAAAATATTAATACATACACACACACATCCCTTGCAACACACTTGCAACTTCAGTAACATTGTTTCTTGTCTGCTAAGAAGGCAAGTCACCTCCAACACCATGCAGTTAAGTGAGGTGAGGTTCCTCCTGACTCTGGACACGCCTCAAGCTACTTTTGACCCATTTCCCTAAATACTTAAGGAAGATATTTTTTTTAACTCTAAAATAAAAAGTTCATCCGTTTTCATTTTCTGGAAAGTCCCTACGTGAGAAACATCATTCTGATAATACTGGATAAAGAATTTCTTAGCGGGGGTGACTAGAGGGCAGAGTTAGAGATGGGACAATCAATAAGAAACCACTTTGTTGTGGCAGACCTTCAGCAAGCCCTCCTCCAGGACTTCAATTTCCTAATACTACCTTTCTGTGTTGTCTCCTTATTAACCCTTTCCCACTCACATATGTACCAGATATGCAGTCTTCCTGAAAAGCTAATGGCAGAGTCACCTGCTTTTCCAGCCTCAGCCCCACACCTTTCTCTCCCATGAGCCCCTCCCCTGTCCTCCTCCACAGAATTCCTGCAGCAATTATGTAATCTGAATGACATACTTCAGAGCTTAATTATATACTCCCATACTCATCTCGGAGAAGGCAATGGCACCCCACTCCAGTACTCTTGCCTGGAAAATCCCATGGACAGAGGGGCCTGTTAGGCTGCAGTCCATGGGGTCGCTGGGAGTCAGACACGACTGAGCGACTTCACTTTCACTTTTCACTTTCATGCATTGGAGAAGGAAATGGCAACCCACTCCAGTGTTCTTGCCTGGAGAATCCCAGGGACGGGGGAGTCTAGTGGGCTGCCGTCTCTGGGGTTGCACAGAGTCGGACACGACTGAAGTGACTTAGCAGCAGCAGCATACTCATCTAGGTTTGCTATGCACGTGAGAAATTTCTTCCCAACACCACAAGTTTCTTGGAATCAAGAAACAGATACTGGCGGAGTTTTCTTTTCTAATAACCTCCCCAGTTAAGAACACAACATTAACAGACGAAGAAGAAGAAAAAAAAAAAAAAACTCGGAAAAGTGATTCATGTATTCTTTTCCCATTTATCATTTCCTCTGGACAGAGTAATCAACTTAGCGTCTATCAACAATACCTATCAGTAGTTAAATTTTGTCTTACAGTCAATATGTTCCTAATTAGATTCTTTCCTGGAGTCTCTCGGACAGGCAGACTGGCCTTTGGTGCTGTTTCAAATCATCCAAGGAGAAAAAAGATCCTAGGAACAGGGAGGAGAACATCCAAGCAATTTTCACTATGACTTTGAAGTTGAATGAAACATTAACAACTTGGGACCCTATTCATATTTCATAGTGATGCTTATTTGATCTTTCTTAATGTGAATTTTTTTGTGGTCAGGAACAACTTTGTTCGGAAGGCTATCATTATGCTAAACTCAGTGCCCTGCATGGTAATGACCACTTAAACTTTTATTAAGGACCGTCTTTTTTCTTCCTGCTGCAGCCTACTCAGCCCTCATTAAAAGTCTGTCCCCAGGGCCTTTCTACCTTGACAACCATGTGGACAGTTGTGAACAAACTTTAAGAGATGGTACAACCATCATATTTTTTGAAACTTCGGGTTCAATCTGAGAGACAGACCTGCTTTGTTATACAGTCAAGCCTCCCTCTTTCCCTTTAGTTTTGGCCAAGGTTGTCAACACAGGCTAGATTTTCTGAATTCTTAAGGTAGCCAAATCTTGAGGCCAAACACACTTACAAAGGTAGGACTCATACTCAGGGCACTTAGAATTGAGAACTTGTCTTCTTATAAAGAAACTGAGGGCAAGTACTTATTTCAGACACATACACTGAGGTTTTTTGTTTTGTTTTTTTTTTTTTAATTTTATTTACTTATTTTTGGCAGTGTCGAGTCTTAGTTGTGGTGCATGGGCTTCTCTCTGGTTGTGGAGTGCCATCTCAGTAGCTGTGGCATGCAGGCTTAGTTCCCTGAACAGGAATCGAACCTTCGTCCCTTGCATTGAAAGGCAGTATCTTAACCACTGGACCACCAGGGAAGTCCTACACTGAGTTTAGAATCACATTTTTTAATATGATATCATTGTACAGTGACTCTTACCTTCAAGGGTTCCCAGATGGCGCTAGTGGTAAAGAACCTGCCTGCCAATGCAGGAGACATAACAGACCCAAGTCCAATCCCTGGGTCAGGAAGATCCCCTGGAGGAGGGTATGGCAACGCACTCCAGTAGCCAGTATTCTTGCCTGGAGAATCCCACAGACAGAAGGGCCTGGGCAGGCTACTGTCCATAGGGGCGTAAAGAGTCGGACATGACTGAAGCGACTGAGCACACACACACGCACAGCCCTTACCTTCTCCCACCTCCCCAGTCTCTGCAATCTATTTTTAAGTGTTTCCTTAGCTTTTTCCTATTTCTCTTAAAAATATCCTGGTTACCACTGATGGAATGTGTGCCAGGATTGGACTGGCTCATTCAATCTTCAGGGAAATTTAGGAAGTGGGCCCAGTTACAACAGCAAAGAGCACAGCAACCCAGACTACGAAGCCTGCACCCAGGGGCCCAGGGCCGGGTGCCTCAGCATATTCTCCTCCAACCACATCACACCCATGTCCCACACCTGCCTTCAGAACTGAATGTAGACAGCCTTCCTGAAATGCTGTATGCAGGTCACCCCCACAGGAACGTGTAGTTCAACATGTATATAAGCCCAAGGAAGTTCTGACACTTGAACGTTTGTCTATTTCAGGCCTCTAGTAGCTTCACCCCCACTCCAGTACTCTTGCCTGGAAAATCCCATGGACGGAGGAGCCTGGTAGGCTGCAGTCCATGGGGTCGCTAAGAGTCAGGCACGACTGAGCGACTTCACTTTCACTTTTCACTTTCATGCACTGGAGAAGGAAATGGCAACCCACTCCAGTGTTCTTGCCTGGAGAATCCCAGGGACAGGGGAGCCTGGTGGGCTGCCGTCTATGGGGTCGCACAGAGTCAGACACAACTGAAGCGACTTAGCAGCAGCAGCAGCAGTAGCTTTACCTGCATAAGGAAAAGTTGCTGCCCTGATATTTTTTAAGGAAGCCAAGGGAAGCTGTGAGTGGGCAGCAGACACTAAAACTGGGGGCTGAACTATCCCCTGATCATCTGAATCTGGTTCCAGCCTTGACTAATCCTTCCTGACTCTTTCAGAGACAAGACTTCTCAATCTTGCTAGAACGTTCCACCAAGCCCAACCCGAGACCATCAGACAAACATCTCTGTGCTTTAATGCTTCCGTCTGCTGAAGTGACTGGAAATATTTTATCTTATTACCAGAAGCTTTCAGAGTCATTTCAGTGAGAAAGCTGGATCACATTTTTTCCCCTCAGCTATTCTCAATTCTCCTTCAAATGCAAGGTAAAAAGAGGGGTCCTGGAAGCCTGGCCAAGAGCCCAACTTAAAGAGAAAAGAACAAAGTGTCTGGGTGTGTGCATGCATGTGTGTGTGCATGTATGTGTGTGTATATGCATCTGTGTCCATGTGTGTGTATTTTAAGGAAACTTATTCTGCTTCCATCCCAATTCCAGACACACCCAAGCTTAAGAAGTTATAAAACACGGGGAAAAATAGTTTTGCTGAAGAAGTAATATAAATGGAAATATTTTTGAAGTCACATTTCATATAATTTAAAAGGTATTACATTCAAATATAAAAAAACTGAAGGATCTAACAGAACACAATAAAAAGAGAATCTTTTTAAACACCAGATGCTTAAAGTTCTTCCCCAAAACAATCAGTGTCTCTAGCGTACTCTTCTGGAAGTTTGATGTTTATATGTAGGCATATGTGTGTCCTGATTTTACACAAATGGGGAAATAATGTACAGGATCTAAGCTGACAAGTGACACTACACCTGACAATCAGGCAGAACTGGGAGGTGCTAGAGAAGACATGGCATCCTGCACCCCGGGCTCCACGGGCATGCAAACGTGATGTCAGCAGCAGAAGCACTAACCCGAGGATTTAATCTACAGCATATGGGGGCACAGATACGGCTCTGAACTCTCCACCCAGCCGGAACGTGTACAGGAAGTGACCAAGCGCAGTGTGAGGCAGCTGGACGAACGGCCCCACCACCTCAGGACAAGAAGGGACAGGGTGGCAGGATGTGACGGACCCACCAAAACCAACACTGCTAGGGTCCCTGCATAAAATGAGGTAAATGAAGTAAAAATGAGATGATGACTAACAAATGCTTTGGGAGTATAACTCTCTTCTGTGTGCTTGATACAAAATACATATTAAAAAAATACATATTAAAAAAGCTTACAGAACTCCCCTCACCCACCACCCTACCCAGAAAGTGGCCTCCAGGAGAGTTTCCAGGTTATTCAATACAACTTCTGTGGCCCAGATCCAGGGCTGGTTTCTGTGGACACTGGGGCCATAGATTCACAAAGGCAACATCCTTGATTTAACGCTCTGCAGACATCATCTTGAAATTCTCAATAAATTCTGAACAAGGGCTCCCACATTTTCATTTTTCACTGACTGCCACAAATTATGGGCTTCCCAAGTGGCGCCAGTGGTAAAGAACCTGCCTGCCAATGCAGGAGACATGAGATGCAGGTTCGATCCCTGGGTCAGGAAGATCCCTTGGCGGAGAACATGGCAACCCACTCCAGTATTCTGGCATGGAGAATCCCCAAGGACAGAGGAATCTGGTGGGCTACGGTCCAAAGGACCACAAAGAGTCGGACAAGAATGAGTGAATTGGCATGCACACACACACCACAAATTACATAGCTAGTCCTGCCTGAAACATTGTTTGTCGTAGGGCAGGTGTTCAATATATTTGTCAAATATACACATGAATGAACTTCCCTGGTGGTCCAGTAGTTAAGACTCTGTGCTTCCAAGGCAGAGTACCCGAGTTCAATCCCTGGTTGGGGAAGTTCTGCACGTCTTGCAGTGTGGCCCCAAAAAGGGAAAAAACTACACACATGAGTGAATTAGTGGAACCTGAGGTAGGACATGAGTCTACAGATCAAACCACAGCCTCCAGGCCAATTCTGGCTCTCCCACCTGCTTTGGTAAATAAAGCTTTATTAAAACACAATCAAAGCCATTTGACTCTTGTCCATGGCTGCTTTCACTCTACAACAGAAGGGCTGGGTAATAGGGACAGAGACTACATAGGGCCCAGAAAGCCTGAAATATTTACAGTCTGGCCCTTTACAGAAAAGATGTTTCGGACATCTGCCTTAGAACACTGTCTCAAATTTCTCTTCCCAAATAACTGTAATAGCAGAAAAGGCAGGTAGGTGTGTGAGACCTGGAGGGTTAGCCTTAAGCAACTGAAGCTTCAATACTCTGGCCACCTGATGCAAAGAGCTGACTGATCATTGGAAAAGATCCAGATTCTGGGAAATACTGAGGAGAGGAAGAGAAGGGGGAAGCAGAGAATGAAATCCTTAGATGCAGACATGAGTTTGAGCAAACTCTGAGAGATAGTGAAGGACAGGGTAGCCTGGCAAGCTGCAGTTCATGAGGTTGTAAGAAGTCAGACATGACTTAGTAACTGAACAACAACAAACTAGTCAGAAACAAGCTATTTCTTAGGGTTTTATTTTTAAAGTTTATGTGAATTTTGTATCTTGGACCCAAATACATTGATGTTTTAATGCAAAAAAAAAATCTTTTAATCTACAATGAGCTGGATGGGTTGTTTTTATCTCTAGAAGTCCCCCCTTGACAAGGGTGGTTATACAAAGGGCAGACGCACCACAGTTTGCAGACCACATGTGACCTTAGTTCCTCCTCAATAGGCCCAGCATGGAAGGAAGACTCCTGGAGCATCTCACTGGCCACTGAACCTTGCCACACACCCACCATTTCTTACCATCCCAGAAGCCCTGCTAGAGAAGATACGACAAGGACATAAAACACAGAATCCCACACGCCTCTGTTCTCGACTGAATATAATATAGGTCTATACTCTATCACACTGAGGGACTAATGAGTGGTCATATTCTTTTTCCCCAGGCAGTTTCCAGAAACCATTTAGAGAGAGCTATTTCAGAACCCAGTTCTTCCTGTTGGGAAGTTTTCAGACTTTGGACTTCGTGGGAGATTTTTTGAAGGCCAGCTTCCTCATAATGGTCAGCCGCATTTCATTTCTAATCGAAACAATTTTCAGTACCCCCTTTCCACTGTTAAAATTCTTAAGTTATCCCATGTTAGCAAGAAGTTCATTTTCTCTAGCTACTCAGAATGCTGGCAAGACAGCTCAGTACACTCAGAGAGGATTTTAGGGGTGTCTGCCTCTGATCTCTGTGTGCATTCTTTAACATCACAGGATTTGGGGGCTTCACACTGTGGAAAGGGAATTTCTCCTCGGCAAAGAATTGCATCAGAGTAAAACTAGATACACCAGAAAGGGAGACTGTAAGAGAGGCAAAGATAGACTCCAGGAAAGAAGGAACCTCAGTGAAGCCTCAGCTCACTGGGAGAATCTCTGCATAGTAACAAGAAAATAAAATTGAAGGAATGATTTATAGAGATGTCAAGGAATGCTAATCTTTGAGGACTCAGGAGGCTTCTTTATTTTTTTTTTTCCATGTAGGATCTTAGTTACCCAACCAGATATTGAGCCTATTTCCCCAGCACTGGGAACACAGGGTTATAACCACTGGACTGCCAGGAAAGTTTCCACAGGAGGTTTCTTTATTTGTGTTAGGGGTTATTTTATCCTTATGTCTTAATCTGTAATAAAATAATTCATGGAACCTGAAAGGACAGATGTTAAAAACAGCTGTGTATTTGTGGCAAATACACAATCAGCTGACCATTTCCTTCCCTCTGTTTTTAATAAAATACCACACAAAAATTGTAAGCTGTTGACAGTATTTGTCACAAAATCAGTCATGGGAATTCAGAAGTAACAATCCCAGTGAGGGGTAAATACAAATCTCATTGGTGTTGCTGGGAGACACATGAGAAGGGCCTATTGTAGATGAACCCTCTTGGGAGAACAGAGTGTCTATTCCCAAGCCCTCTACCCACAGTAGGTACTTGCCAGCAGTCAGATCACACTCAGAGGAGTGTGGTCATTACTGTTAAGAGGCTTCCTCACCCTCAAATTGGAATTTTCTTTAGACGTAAAAAGCTTTTTTTTTTTCTTTTTTTTTTTAATGGACCTAGCAGAAGAAGAAGATATTAAGAAAAGGTGGCAAGAATACACAGAAGAACTACACAAAAAAGATCTTCATACCCAGAAAACCACAATGGTGTGGTCACTCACCTAGGGCCAGACATTCTAGAACGCGAAGTCAAGTGGGCCTTAGGAAGCATCACTACAAACAAAGCTACTGGAGGTGATGGAATTCCAGTTAAGCTATTACAAATCCTAAAAGATGATGCTGTGAAAGTGCTGCATTCAATATGCCAGCAAATTTGGAAAATTCAGCAGTGGCCACAGGACTGGAAAAGGTCAATTTTCACTCCAATCCCAAAGAAAGGCAACGCCAAAGAATGTTCAAACTACTGCACAAGTGCACTCATCTCACATGCTGGCAAAGTAATGCTCAAAATTCTCCAAGCCAGGCTTCAAAAGTATATGAACCCTGAACTTCCAGATATTCAAGCTGGATTTAGAAAAGGCAGCAGAACCAGAGATCAAATTGCCAACATCCGCTGGATCATAGAAAAAGCAAGAGAATATCAGAAAAACATCTACTTCTGCTTTATTGACTACGCCAAAACCTTTGACTGTGTGGATCACAACAAACTGTGGAAAATTCTTGAAGAGATGGGAATACGAGACCACCTGACCTGCCTCCTGAGAAATCTGTATGCAGGTCAAGAAGCAACAGTTAGAACCCAACATGGAAAAATAGACTGGTTCCAAATCGGGAAAGGAGTACATCAAGGCTGTATATTGTCACCCTGCTTATTTAACTTATATGCAGAGTACATCTTGAGAAATGCCGGGCTGGAGGAAGCACAAGCTAGAATCAAGATTGCCGGGAGAAATATCAATAACCTCAGATATGCAGATGACACCACTCTTATGGCAGAAAGTGAAGAAAAACTAAAGAGACTCTTGATGCAAGTGAAAGAGGAAAGTGAAAAAGTTGGTTTATAACTCAACATTCAAAAAACAAAGATCATGGCATCTGGTCCCATCACTTCAGGGCAAACAGATGGGGAAACAATGGAAACAGTGAGAGACTTTATTTTCGTGGGCTCCAAAATCACTGCAGATGGTGACTGCAGCCATGAAATTAGAAGATGCTTGCTCCTTGGAAGAAAAGGTATGACAAACCTAGTGAGTATATTAAAATGCAGAGACATTACTTTGCTGACAAAGGTCCATCTAATCAAAGCTATGGTTTTTCCAGTAGTCATGTATGGATGTGAGAGTTGGACTATAAAGAAAGCTGAGCACTGAAGAATGCTTTTGAACTGTGGTGTTGGAAAAGACTCTTGTGAGTCCCTTAGACTGCAAGGAGATCCAACCAGTCAATCCTAAAGGAAATCAGTCCTGAATATTCACTGGAAGGACTGATGCTGAAGCTGAAACTCCAATACTTTGGCCACCTGATGCACAGAACTGACTCCTTGGGAAAGACCCTGATGCTGGGAAAGACTGAAGGCAGGAGGAGAAGGGGATGACAGAGGATGAGATGGTTGGATGGCATCACCAACTCGATAGACATGAGTTTGAGCAAGCTCTGGGAGTTGGTGATGGACAGGGAAGCCTGGCGTGCTGCAGTCCACAGCGTCACAAAGAGTAGGATACGACTGAGCAACTGAACTAAACTGATAGTTGCTTTACAGTGTTGTAAAGCTATGGCTTCCGTCATCGGTCAGTTGGTAAAGAATCCGCCTGCAATGCAGGAGACCTCAGTTCAATTCCTGGGTTGGGAAGATTCCCTGGAGAAGGGACAGGCTACCCATTCCAGTATTCTTGGGCTTCCCTTGTGGCTCAGCTGGTAAAGAATCTGCCTGCAATGCAGGAGACCTGGGTTCAATCCCTGGGTTGGGAAGATCTCCTGGAGAAGGGAAAGGCTACCCACTCCAGTATTCTGGCCTGGAGAATTCCATGGAATGTATATGCCATGGGTCCATTCACATACAAATGATGTAATTTCATTCCTTTTAGTGGCTGAGAAATATTCCATTGTACATATGTACCACCAACCAAAACAACAATACATGCTAGTTACAATTTATTTAAACCTGAGACAATAAAAATGATACATCGGGTAGGGAGGGGGACTCACAGCAGGGTCTCCAGGTTCAGAGTTAGATATCTCCACCCTTATTCTTGGCAACTCCTTTTCACTGTTCCCATTTCTCTGTAATACAACAAGATTATGATGCACATGGAAGCTTGGAATTACCCTATTTAGGAAAAGGAAGGACTTATGCTGATTCAAACATGGATTCTGATACAGGAATAACTTTACAGTTCAGTTTGGGAAGGTCTCTCTCTCAAGTCAAATGCAAAATCACATAAAAAAATCCTTGACTTTTTTTTAACATAAGTCTATTTTACTTTAGATAATAACATATATTATGAGAATTGGAATTGCAACACAAGAAGGTGCTTACTGATGTTTCAAAAAGGGTCACCACTTGAGATTCTTTCAATGGGTAATTTCCCAATTTTGTTCACAATGTGATGTTAAAAGTCACCTCAACTTTTCAGAAGCATGATGACTACATAAAACAAAGTCCACATGCATTTTTATTAAGGGTGTTCCCAAAGCCTTTCAAACTTCACCCTGTAAATCCTCATTGATATCTGCTTGGTGATGGTGGTGGTCTAAGTCATATCCAACTCTTTGTGACCCCACGGACTATAGTCCATCAGGCTCCTCTGTCCAAGGGAAAACAAATACATAAAGGAGCAAAGTTTTAAAATCCTCCTTCTTCCATCAACACTGGCAACCATGCAATAGTAAATTCTCCCCAGTTAAGTGTTTAAGTGCACTGGGCTCACAGCCAGTGGGGATCTCTGAAAACACAATAACCCTAGCTTTATTTCCCAAGATAGAGATTTCTAAAACAAAGGCAGGGTGCAAAAGTACAAAGCTGATGCAAACAGAACCACCCAGCTATAAGCATTGCCCCTAGATGCAAAGTGTATGAAACTTCTGCCCTTGAAATCTAGATCACTGGCCCAGTGGAACCAAGGACCATTTTCTGTGTGTAGGTACCAGCGGGATGATGTGGGCATCTTCCAGTTTCCTAGCAGCAAGAGTCAGGAACGAAGCAGAAGAAAAACAAAGCGATCCTCACTAAAAAGCCTAGAGATGCGGGGCAATGGGGAGGGCCACTTATGCTTCTCTGCCACATGACAGTAATAAAAGATAGGAAGTGACAGACACTGAGCTCTTACAATGGGCAAAGCTGGTCTACCAGCTTTCACTTGCATTCATGCACAGAACCTGCCTGGGACTCTCTTCACTCTTAAAAACTCAGCCCCAAATAATAAAAATAAGGTATTAATTAAATGAAACAACAAAACATGTATATATATTTTTTAAAATTCAGCCCCAAAGACTTTTTGTTTAAGTTGTATTGATGTTTACTGTATTGTGAATTTAAGTACAGAAAAAATTTAGATACTTATTAATTCACTTAAAAACTATAATCAACCTGTTACACATTAACAGAAACTCTTTAATGAACAGTAACAATGTTTTCCAAAGGAAAAAAAATGGGAAGAATGGCATTGTTTTACATTTTGGCAAATTTCCTTAAAGTCTGGCTCAATAGAAGACAGCTGGACTGGCCTACTGCTTTTGCATTCACTCTGCTGCACTCTCCCAGGTCAGGTTAACCTTGAGAAAACATCATGTATACTCATGTAGGAATGAACGTGTAAAGGGTAAATAATACCTTTGTGTTATTATGAAAAGAGTTTTGGCCTTCTGGACTCTAAAAAACCTTGGGGACTCCTAAGTGTATCCAGACCAAACTTTGAGAACCACTGCCTTATGAGTTAGGATCAATTATTACCTCTACTTTATAAATGAGCAAACTGGCATAGAGAGGTCAAGGCATGATCCAAGGACATGTTGCTGGGACAGGTCAGAGCAGGTAAAATGCAAAGAGCATAATACTTTCATTTGGTTGCTTGTTGCAAGAACTAACTGAGATCACGAAGGTAGAAGGTAGAGTTGGTTATCACAGGCACTCAAAACCATCAATATCTCCCATTGAGCAAGGTCTGATGAAAAACTAGGGAAACTGCACATTTTTGATCAACTCATCATTGACACCAGCAAGAAAAAAATAAAACTCCACTGCAAGTGTTGTCCAGAACTTGTACCAGCTTTCTGGATGGAAGATTTTTGCAACTCACAAACTCCAGGGCCTCATTCCATTCTTCATGAGGCAAACGATGCAGTGTGCTGCACATATGTCACTGTGTTCCTTGGGAAACCTGAGCAAGCCAGGAGAGTTGCTCCATTATTTACAGGTTCCTTTTTGCACCATGCTGTATTTACAAGGAACCCTCAACAAACAACAATGGCACCTCCAGTCTATGCAGCCAAACCTAGGAACCACCATCTGTGATCTTCTGGACCAGGAGCTCAGCACTCCGCTGCCCTCCTTGTCCATCAACTTTTGTAACCCTCGGGGCCTTCCTGCTCCACCTGCAGCGGGTACTCAAGTGCAGAGTGCGGTCACTTTTGTTCCTCCTTTGATTTGGGAAGTGAGCTCACCTGGGGAAGTGGAACTCAGTGCTGTTCAGGCCACTGCATACTCAAAAAAAAAAAAAAAAAAAAAAAACCTACCCTGAACAGAAGGCAAGGTCGAGAGGCGCTTAAAGCTATTGCTTCCATCAACTGCAACCAGGTCTCTCACCTGGATCACTGGTCCCCTTCCACTCGGGTGGAATAAAATCCAAACTCCTTAACTGGGCTTATGAGGATGTCTTATCTGGTACCTGACTACCTGTCCCACTAGAAGCAAGGGTTCCTCCTCTCTGGCCTTTGCTCTCTCTGCTCCCACTACCTGCAATGCCCCCCTAGGACTTCCAACAGCTCAGATGTCACCTCCTCAGGGAGGCCTTCGCTTCCTGCCCCTCTTTTATAGCTGCCTCTCCATCCCTGCATCCGGTTGTACTTGAGACTTCACAGCACTTACTCTCGGAAGTTATCTCGATTTTACTGGTCTATTACTCATCTCCCTCCTTCCACATCCTCCTCCTAGAAGATAAGCCGCCAACAGCCAGGGCTCCACCGGGTCCCCACGACGTCTCCGCCGCCTGGCCCCGCGCCTGGCACAGACTAAGCGCTCAGCAAAAACGGTCGAATGAATGAAGCAGCGGCGCCCCGTGGCCGCGAGGGACTCGAGCTGGCGTCCCTGGTGTCCCGGGCCGGGGTCGGGATGGCGGGGTGGGGGACCGCGCGGCGCGACCGGGCTGCTCCCTTACCGGCCTCGCGCCCGGCCCGGCGCTGCAGGTGCTTGGGGAGGGCGCCCTCACACA
This sequence comes from Bubalus kerabau, assembly GCF_029407905.1. Classification (NCBI taxonomy): domain Eukaryota; kingdom Metazoa; phylum Chordata; class Mammalia; order Artiodactyla; family Bovidae; genus Bubalus; species Bubalus kerabau. The sequence continues at coordinate 166,078,294 of NC_073626.1, forward strand.
CCCGCTGGGGTCCGCGCCGCCGCCCAGCTCTCCCGCACTCACCATGGTGGCTGGGCCGCCGCCGTCCCCGGCCGGTGAGGGACGAGCGCGGGGGACGCGAGGACGAGACGCGAGCGCTGGAGCCGGCGCGGCTGACAGGTGAGGCGCCCGCATCAGACCATGGCTGCTTCCCACAATGCCCTCGAAGCGAAAGTTTGCAGACTCCGCCCCCCGCCGCTGCTCTCCCTCCCCTCCCGCTCCACCTGCTCCCTCCCTACCGCACTTCCTCCCCCAACCCGCCGCACCTCCCTCCTTCCCCTCCTCCTCTCCCTCCTTCCGCTCTTCCCCTTTCCTCAGCTCTTCTCACCCTCCTTTCTCCTCCCCTCTCCTCCCTGTTTCGCGACTCCCTTCTTTCTCCTCTCTCCTCCCGCCCCGCCTCGCCTCCGATGGCCCCGCCCCACCTCCGATGGCCCCGCCCCACCTCCGATGGCCCCGCCCCGCCCCGCGGCGCGCGGGCGGCCCTAGGTGCGAATACACCTGCGCGCAGACCTCGGCATCCGGCCTGATCTGCGGTGCGCGGAGCACAAAGAGCTCCGCGGGTTCCGCACTGCGGAGCCCTGCGCGGGGAGCGCGAAAGGAACTACTTTCCCGATTCACCCGCGCCGTGAATGTGATTTCATTCATTCCGCAAACGTTGATCAGACCTGGCTAAGAGATTTCCCCAGACACTTGGGGCGGGAAGTGTCACTGGTTGTCTCCTCCTGAACCACGTAAGGGAGGGAGTATTTGGTAGAGCAGGAACCAGAAGCGATCTCTTGCCGCCGAGTTGTTTTTTTTTCTTCGTGTGTGTGTGTGTGTGTGTGTGTGTGTACAATCCAAGAACATAGGTCATTTTAAGCAGACCCGATTTTAAGAACTTTCTCCTAAGACTCTGGCGTGGACTTCCTAATCTTTCTTCTTCTCCCCTTGGTTTTTCTTAAGCCTGGAGTTGCCACCTGGGGCGTTAGAAGTCTCCAAACCCTAAGTTGTACGTAGTGTTTTTGAGTGCATTTTTATGTTCTTTTGGTTGAGTCGGTTGGTTTTACCAAATACCTAAAGAGATCTGTGACCCTGAAAAGGTTAAGAACCTTTGCCTGAGTGGTTTCTGGAAATCAAAACTGGTAAAAATCCTCAGATCTGCCTTGTACGGTGTGATCCAGCCCAGGTGACCTGGAGATATAAGCTCCATATCCCCCGTGCGCCTGCTCCTTGGAAGAAAAGCTATGACAAACCAAGACATCGTATTAAAAAGCAGAGACATTGCTTTGCCAACAAAGGTCCCACAGTCAAACCTATGATTTTTCCAGCAGTCATATAGGGATATGAGAGTTGGACCTTAAAGAAGGCTGAGCACTGAAGAATTGATGCTTTCAAACTGCGGTGGGGGAGAAGACTCTTGAGAATCTCTTGGACAGCAAGGAGATCAAACAGTCTACCCTAAAGGAAATCAACTCTCTATATTCATGAAGAACTCATGCTGAAGCTGAAGCTCCAATGCTTTAGCCATCTGATGTGAAGAGCCAAGTCACTGGAAAAGACCCTGATGCTGGGAAAGATTCAGGGCAGGAAGCGAAGGGGCAACAGAAGATGAGATGGTTGGAGGGCATCACCGTCTTAGTGGACATGAGTTTGAGCAAACTCCAGGAGGTAGTGAAGGACAGGAAAGCTGGGTGTGCTTCAGTTCATGGGGTTGCAAAGAGTCAGACGTGGCTTAGCAACTGAAAAAGAGCAAGCCACATCCATGCATTGTTGACGCCACATTAATCAGAGCCCTACACAAGGAACCTGGGGGATCCAGCTGGGAACCAGCAAGATACTTTCTTCGGAAGCTTATACTTTCTTTTGGCTCAACAAATAATAAACAAGTGACTAAATCATTACAAAGTAATGAATACTAAGTAGGTGAGAACATTACCAAGAAGATGAATACAGGTTGCTGGACAGGAACAGAGGAAGCTACAGTTATTTAGCTGCGGCACCTGGAAAGGCTTCCCCCAGGGAGGTGACATGAGATGTGGAGGTGAGATGTCAGTGCACTGAAGAAAAGAAGGGGAAAAAAAAGGATTGTCCTTCTCAAAGATCTTAAAGAAAACCTCTGTGGCTGGAGTTAAGTGAGAGGAGGTCAAAAGGTGGGCAAGAGGCAATGGGTCTTTCCTACCTTAAGGCAACTCGTTTACTAAAACCCCCAAGATTGCAGTTTCAAACCTGGAAATTCTCAACAGGCTCACTGCCTCCTTGTCCTGATGGCTTCCACCCCTGGTGTGGTGGCATCTGCCCAGAGTACTCTGCTGCTAAGTCGCTTCAGTCATGTTCACCTCTGTGCGACCCCATAGACAGTAGCCCACCAGGCTCCCCCGTCCCTGGGATTTTCCAGGCAAGAACACTGGAGTGGGTTGCCATTTCCTTCTCCAATTCATGAAAGTGAAAAGTGAAAGGGAAGTTGCTCAGTCATGTCCAACACTTAGCGACCCCATGGACTGCAGCCTACCAGGCTCCTCCGTCCATGGGATTTTCTAGGCAAGAGTACTGGAGTGGGGTGCCATTGCCTTCTCCGAGTACTCTAGAAGAGGATTATTTAAGAAATAATTAAACCCCAGGCTATGGGATGAGTTTGCCTCCTGACAGAGGATCTGCAATTTACTGTAAATTTAGAAGAGCTGTTTTCTAAGCAAAGTCTACCCCCAAGGTTCATTTTCTTCCTATCTTGGGCATTTTGGGCTTCAGTCTAAACTTTGTGCCTCCTGCTTGCTATCTGACTTCAGGGCTCACCCCTGTCCCATTCACCTTGCCCATTCTGCAAAGCTTCTGCTTTAAGGATATTGTTGCCATTGGAAAGAGATGGGAATGCTAAAGGTGAGGCTTAAAGCTAAAGAAATCTTGATGCTCTTGTCATGACAGTTAAGTAAAAGATAAAAGCAGAAGAAAATTCCCTTACTATGTGGCCCAGACTAGGAAAAGTTTGGTTTGAGAATAAGAGCATCCTTTGTCTGTCTTCCCACATGACCTTGCTGAGAGGGGCAGAGGATGCTCTCCTGGGCTTTTTCTCACTAATGTTCTTCCCTCCAGATTCCCACATCACACCCTAAATCACTCTTGGGGCTGGACACTTTACATAAGTGGTCTTATCTGGCCCTCAAACAGCCTCCAAAAGAAGGAGTTCTTTGCCCACTGTACAGATGAGAGCCTGAATCTCAGAGGCATTGAGATCAAACCAAGCACAGACAACTAATCAGAGGCAGAACTGAGCCTGGAATCAAGGCACTGAGGTTCAAGTTGATTCCTACTGAAGCCTCACACCTGGTAGAGCCACACAGGACACACACTGGGGAATAAACAATGTTTATTCAAAACACCCATGGGTCATAGTGGAATAGCATGCATTTTTGAGTCTTGACTTCCCTAGCCCATCTTTGCTCCCTTTTGACCTTCACAGCAGGTCTACTATTAAGAAGGCCAATCCCAGGGAGTACCCAGAGGCCCTGTAAATCAAGATGCTCTACTGGGGAGATGGTCCTGAAAGTGCCTTTGATTCTAAATCTGCTGTCATAAGCAGAAGCCAGAAAGCATGGTACGTGACAGATGATTCAGATCAGGTCGTCTGTGAGCTGATTCGTGTAATTCTGTGCACAAAGCCCTGGTATTAGGTCAACTCGATTTGTGAGTTTCACTTCTCAGATGACTCTATAACTGCACATTAACAGAAAGAACAGAGAATACAAAAGCCACCATGAGGTCCACAGAAGAGGAAAGGGGTGGCGTTACAAATCAGGGACATGATAATAAAGTAAAACACTGATAGTCCATAAACCAGAATACTGACTGTCTGGAAATTGAGAAAAGTCAAGCTGCAAGTTTTACAATATAGAAGAAACAAAGAAGAAGCCAGCTTCAAAGCCAGCCTATGCAATTCCTCCATGGCAGCATGCATTTGACTAAAGCCCCGCTGTTCTTCAGTGTGTTCCCATTAGTGTCTTAAGCAATCAACATCCCCAGTAATCCCCTCTGAATTGTCTAGGAATTCACCTTGTCATGGGGAAACTTGTGGCCTTATGTTTTTAGAAAACTTCTTCTCTTTTCAAAACTGGACAGTTTTATTCCAAATAAAAGAACCTTATCCAATGTATCTCTAAAGAATATTTTCAAAACGTTTTCAGTTAAAAAATAATATAGGTTCACTGTAGGTTTGGAAAATATAGGAGAGTGTTATTCTAAAGCCTCATTCCTAATCTTACCATCAAGAAATAAACACTGTTGGAACTTCCCTGGTGATTCAGTGGTTAAGAATATGCCTGCTAATGCAGGAGACATGGGTTCGATCTCTGGTCCAGGAAGATCCCACCTGCAGCAGGGCAACTAAGCCTGCACACCACAACTACTGAAGTCTGCACGTGCTAGAGCCCGTGCTCTCCAACAAGAAAAGCCACTGCAATGAGAAATTCGCAACTAGAGAATAGCCACTGCTCACTGCAGCTAAAGAAAGCCCTTGAGCAACAATGAAGACCCAGCACAGCCAAATGTACAATGCATTAATTAATTTTTTAAAAAAAAGGAATAACCACTGTTATAGTTGGTGTATTTCCTTTTAGATTTGTATTTTACAGGCATAGAGGACACGAGCAAAATTTAGTTTTTAAAACAAAAATGGGAATCCTACCATATGTACTATTTTATATTCTACTGATTGTTTTCTTGTTTGGGGCTTTTGGGGGGGCTGAGGGTAACAATTACTGAACAAATATTAATTGAGTATCCGCTTTGTACCAAGAACTGTGTTGGCCCTTGGGCATAGAACAGTGAGGCAGGGGGAAAGATATGAATGGTCCCTCTCAAGATGAGTATGCAGTGCTATAGGAAAGACAATTTTTTTTAAATAACATACATTAGTATATAATTATCAAAAAGAAAAACTGCTATGCAAACATGTCAGAAATCCTGACAGACATTTACTTTCCTCTCCAGGATACATTCTCCCTGCTGCCTGAAGTCCCAGTTTGGGTTTGGAGACCCAACATACACATAACTCTTCGCTTCAGGAGTAGCACATGGCCCAACAGCATCCTGGCAGATCAGAATGTTGTTCCCCAACAGAGACAGTGATTGGTCCTGAAACAGGCATATGCTTGGAGTTAAGTAACCCAAGCCATCAAGACTGAATTCTGGGGTATTAATTGGAATCCTCTTGGAGAAGTATATCCATTCTTCCCACTAGGTTTGAAGTTAAAGGAGGAAGCTGGAGCCATTGCAGCCATCTTAGCACCATGAAGAATGAACATCTCTTTGAAGTCATCACCAAAGAAATGGGGGCCAAGAGACAAGATGATAATCAGGTCCTCATGACACTTTTTGAGTCTCAGATCAAGCCTGAATTTTGCAGTTACCTGAACCAGTTTGGTTGTCACCGTTTGGCTGGGTAAGATGATTCAGGGCGTAAATGAGTCAGGTAAGGTTTCTCAGAGGAAGGGAGGTATAAGATGAGGCCTGAGTCCTGGAGCAGGAGCCAGCATGAGGGAAGCAGCTGAAGGGGAGAAACAGCGCGCAGGGTCCTGGAGCCGATGGAGCTTCAGAGCTCTGGACAAAGAAGCTTGAGCACACGCAGGGCCTCGGAGGCAGGATTAAAGATGCAGTATATGAGATCAAGAAATGAGAAGCTATTGAAGGCTTGCAAGTCGAGAAGGGCCAAAATTGTGGTTTAAAGATGTTTATTAACAATCCCACTTGCTGTGGTTTGGACAGCCGCATGGGCAGCAGACAAGAGAGGATTCAGAGACTTAAGTGGTCTTTACAATGTTTCGAGTGAGAGATGATGCAAGCTTCAGCCAGGAAGCTTGGTAATACATTTTTAGGTAATATTATTTTATGAGAATCTCTCAATATCAGTTTCTAGTTAGACACACACATACACAGGGAATTCTCTGCTGGTCCAGCGATTAGGACTCTGCCTTTCTACTGCAAGGCGGGTGGATTGGATCCCTGGTCTGGGAACTTAGATCCTACATGCCACAAGACAGAGCCAAAAAAAAAAATTTTAATGAAAAATACATAATACTTAATAGTCCATTCTTGAGCTATTCATGTTCTAGTCCCTTATAAGAAACCCATATGAAATTCTAGAAATCTAAGTCCTTACAACTAAATACTGCGATTGTTTCCACTTCTTATGTTATGAATATTACGATGGAAACCTTGTACATAAAATTTTTCTCCAAGTTTCTGGTTACATCAGGATAAATTAATAAAATTCAAACCACTGTTCAAAAGAATAAACCTTTTGAAGCCTCTCTATAGATATCCATCAAGAAAGAGTGTCCCAGTTTATACTGGTCTACATTCCCACCAGTAACAAACCCAGGTAACTCTTCAATTAAGAATAAATTTCAGAACTTTCCTGGTAGTCCAGTGGTTAAGAATCCACCTGTCAATGTGGCAAACACAGTCCTGGTCCAAGAAGATCCCATGTGCTGAAGGGCCACTAACCCCTCGCTCCACAACCACTGAAGCTCTCACTCTAGAGCCCCTGCTCTGCAACAAGAGAAGTCACTGCAATGAAAAGCTCTCGCACATCACAACTACAGAGTAGCCCCCATTCCCTGCAACTAGAGAAAGCCTACTTGCAGCAACCAAGATCCTAAGCAGTCTAAAATAAATAAATAGATAAATAAAATAAAAGTTCAGTTTAAACAAGGTTGGGGCCTCCCAGGTGATGCTAGTGGTAAAGAACCCACCTGCCAATGCAGGAGAGTTAAGAGACACAGTTTCAATCCCTGAGTCAGGAAGATCCCCTGAAGGGAATGGCAGCCCACTCCAATATTCTCACCTGGAGAATCCCATGGATGGAGGAGCTTGGCAGGCTACGGTCCATGGGATCACAAAGAGTCAGACGCTACTGAGCAAACAGCATTAACTTACCCAAGTCAGTGTCTGGACCTCTCTCATTTTCACGCTCACTTCCAAGTTTAGCTGAGATGTGGCGTGAGTTAAGATAGTGTTTAAAAGCCGCTAGTGTGGTTTTGCACCAATTTTTGAAGGGCACTAATGTCAGTCAAGGGCTTCCCTGGTAGCTCAGCTGGTAAAGAATCTGTCTGCAATGCAGGAGACCTGGATTCGATCCCTTGGTTGGGAAGATCTTCTGGAGGAGGGCATGGCAACCCACTCCAGTATTCTTACCTGGAGAATACCCATGACAGAGGAGCCTGGCAAGCTACAGTCCATGGGGTTGCAAAGAGTCGGACACGACTAAGCACAGCATAGCACGATGTCAGTCAAATAATTCCTGTTTCAGTTTTAGACAACAAGAATCTATTGATGTTTTTATAGCAGGGGCAAGGATGTCAGGAGGGGGTGCAGTGGAAAAGGTTAGCAGCGTGTGGCTGCAACAAAGCTGTCCTTGAAAGAGATAAACTTGAAAAGGTATTTGGCTGCAAGGCATAAGGACATGCTGCCAGAGGAGTTGTTCAAACTGGATGCCCAATCAAGTGGGACCGTAAGTGTCTTTTTTGAGATCTGAAGAGAAACTAGTAACTTGGCCAAGAAATTCAGTGTGTGAATGTGATTTAATTTACTGACGTGCATGTGAATTAACACACATGTGCATACACACACACACACACACACACACACACATATTCCAATGAAAACAAAGTTTCCACAAGCAGTTCCTTCAGGTAATGTCTTTTATTGATTACTGAGAAAGCAGTACACAAACTTTCAAGTTGTTTCCATTTCTGTATAAGTGTGTTTCCAACATGTTTTTCATGCAGTAGGGGTTTATGGAAAGAGGGTGTGAACTCCAGAGCCAGAGCTGTGGTGAGGTTGGGACAGATCCTTGAGGAAGATGGGAAAGCCAGAAAGTCAGATGCTGTAGGTTCACTGTCACCCCTACAAGTTCTTGGTGGGGGTACTTTGAGTAGGCTCCTCCCTCTTCCGGGAAAGTCCTGGACTGCCAGGCCCTATTGGTCCCTCCGTGAGTTAATTACATCTATTTTCTCTAGAGACCACAAATGGGCTTTAAAAGCATAGCTACGTGCATATCACTAAGAGTGGGCTGCTCTAACATCCTATCTTGACATACTGAAGGATTCGTGCAGACATTGCAAATCCCTGAGAATGTGAACTTATTAAAGAATGAGGAAAATATCCCTGTGGTTACCTGCATCTCTGCCTTAGAGGTTTAATGGTACTTAACCAAATGATATATTAATATATATTGATTAATACTATTCAAATGTTTCTTTATCACACTGTAACTTCCAGATTGTCTTTAGAAAAGAAAAAAGGTACAAAGTATGCATGTGTGTGTGTGTGTGTGTGATTAAGCAAAATGCTTCCTGATGGCTATTGAATTCTTAAAAGTAATCTTTGGAATCTGACATTGGAATCTTTGGAATAAATGACTTACTAATGTCATCAAAGAAGATTTGTCAGGAAATGAATAATGTTATTCTTTTTTCCTAATCATAATGGTAATTTGGTTAAAGGCTAACTAAAGTAAAAATAAATGGAATGGGAGGAGTAGTTCCTGGGTTTCTCATCTTGTTAATCTGGTCAAATACAAGATACTTTAACTAAAGTAGGCTGATGGTTATCACTGCTTCACTGAAGGAGAAAAGAAAATGGAATGCGGATACAACTTGACATTGGCTGGCAGTTACAATTACGATTAAAAGTGCAGAATATGTCAGTGTGATGGATGCCAACTAAGCTCAAGAGCCTTTGAAACAATTCCTTGAGAGCTGGCCTTTGATCCTCCAGTCATGTTCAGAGACTTGCCTTGGTTTCAAAGTATTGGCATAATTCCTGGCAACAGCACTGCACTTTTGTCTGACTTATGCCACCATTTTCTCCTTACTTATTCCCACCCTACTTTGGAATTCTGAATGCTCAAACAATTGCCATGCTCCAGGAAGCTCTTGCGGCCACTCACGATATCCAGTGGTGACGCTGATGAGTTGCCTAAGGCATAGATATGTTGTTTGGGGCCAGATTTATAACTGGGGAGGAGGGGCCTTCACTGAAGCTTAATGCCACAGTGGTATCATCATTGCCAAGTGAAAGTCTTAGTCACTCAGTCATGACCGAATCTTTGCAACCCCATGGATTGTAGCCCACCAGGCTCCTCTGTCCATGGAATTCTCCAGGCAAGAATATTGGATTGGGTTGCCATTCCCTTCAAAGGATCTTCCAGACCCAGGGATTGAACCCAGGTCTCCTGCATTGCAGGTGGATTCTTTACCATCTGAGCTAACAAGGAAGCCCATCATTGCCAGTCTCCTGTGAAATATACTGGACTCCATGGTTGATATTTAAATATTGTATCAACCAGAGAATCCTTAGTCCTGATGTTCCTGATAAGCAACAACCTTTGGTTTTGTAGGATTTAGTCTAACTCCCCAGGTAATCCTGTGGTCATGTGTAGGATGAGCATGCCTTCAGAGTCATTAGATCCATGTATATGTTGGGCAAGGGATTGAACCTCAAAGCCAATGATTTCAAAATCCAAGGCAGGGAGTGGGAAGGGTGATGAAGAGTCAGAATCACCTAGTCCTCAAGTGAGTAGGGACAGGGAAAGAGTGGAGAGTTAACATGGCCCAGGGAAATGTGCTAGGATTGTCTTACGGAGGAGGAGTTTCTGCAATCAGATGCCCTAAGTGCACGTCTGGTCTCTCTTCTGACCCACCAGGTGAATTTGGGCAAGATGCTTAATCTCATTGCACCTCTATTTCCTCATCTCCAAAATGGAGATAATCATTGTCATGCCTCCAGGGATTCATAGGAAATTAGGATTCCCTGGTGGCTCAGATGGTAAAGAATCCATCTGCAATGCAGGAGACCTGGGTTCAATCCCTGGGTTGGGAAGATCCCCTGGAGCAAAGGGAATGGGTACCCACTCCAGTATTCTTGCCTGGAGAACTCCATGAACAGAGGAGCCTGGCAGGCTATGGTCCATCGGGTCACAAAGAATTGGACACGAATGAGTGACTTTCACTTTCACTAAAGACACTGGCTATAGACCATGGGGTCGCAAAGAGGTGGACACAACTGAGTGACAGACCACAGGATTAAAAAGTCCACACTTAATAATTACAGTTGCTGCTACTAGTAGTAAATTTAATTAGTGTTAACTTTATCTTTTTTAATTAATTTATTTATTTTTTATTTCTGGCTGGGCTGAGTCTTCGTCGCTGCCTGGGCTTCTCGTTGCAGTGGCTTCTCTTGTTCTGGAGCATGGGTTCTAGAATGCAGGCTGCAGTAGTTGTAGCTCATGGGCTTAATTGTCCCAGGGCATGTAGAATCCTCCTGGACCAGGGAATCAAACTCCTGTCTCCAGCACTGGCAGGCAGACTCTCAACCACTGTGCGTGCATGCTCAATCACTTTAGCTGTGTCCAGCTCTTTGTGACCCCATGGACCATAGCCCACCAGGCTCCTCTGTCCATGAGATTTTCCTGGCAAGAATACTGGAGCATGTTGCCACACCCTCCTCCAGGGGATCTTCCCAACCTAGGGAGCAAATCCAAGTTTCCTTCATCTCCTGAATTGCAGGTGACTCTTTATTGCTGAGCGATGGGGGAGTCCCTCAACTAATGTACCACCAGGGAAGTCCAGCATTAACTTTATTTAAAAGCTGCCTTATTTCCTCACTGATCAAAACACCTTTTCCAAAGTCTGATGTGCCTTCTTAAGAGCATGTTTCACAGAAAAAAAAAAATTTTTTTAAGCATATTTCAAAGCCATGGAAAGAGCTGAGTGGGGTGGAATGGTAGCTCCATGTCTCCAGCCAGCTTGTCCCCAGCAGTGCAAGCCACACTTGACTTTCACACAAAACTCAAGCAATAGGCAGAGTAACACTCTGCACACACAAGCAGGACTTGGGTGATCACATGGTCTCAAGAGTGTTTAGGGTCAGTGATGTCAATGCGTAGGGGAGATGGTCACCTAAGAAAATGTCAGCTCGCTGTTGCATTCAGGAACTTGTGAGAGAATGCTTTCCCTCCTTTGTTGAAAGAGATCAGGTTCTCTGCCTTATAATTTCTGTCCTTATAATGTTATGCCATCAAAATACTAAATTACATGCTGGCTTTTTAAAATAATAATAATAATTAACATTTACTAACTGCTTACTGTGATTTCAGTGGAAGACTTTAAATGTATTGCCTTATCTAATACAGTTATCCATTGATATGCGTTATTGTTTATAATTGCATTTTTATTGAAGTATAATTGATTTACAATGTTGTGTTAATTTCTGGTGTACAGCAAAGTGATTCATTGTGTGTGTGTGTGTGTGTGTGTGTGTGTATTCTTTTTCATTTTTGGCAGTGCCTCACAGCTTGTGGGATATTGTTCCCTGACCAGGGATTGAACCCAGGCTTTCAGCAGTAAAAGCACAGAGTCTTAACCACTGGACCACCAGGGAATTTACGTTTCTCATATTCTTTTCCTTTATGGCGTGTTATAGGATAGTGAACGTCATTCTCTGTGCTATATAGTAGGACCTTGTTGTTTAACTATTTTATATGTATTGGTGTGTATCTGTTCATTACAAATTCCTAGTTTATCCCTCCACTGCTTTCTCATAGTGTGTTTTCTATGTTCGTGAGTCTATTTCCGTTTTGTAAATAAGTTCATTTGAAATAAGTTCATTTGTATCACATTTTTTATTCCACATAAAAGTGATATCATATGATATTTGTCTTTGTCTGACTTACTTCACTTAGTATGATAATCTCTAAGTCCATCCATGCTGCTGCAAATGGCATTATTTCATTCTTTTATATGGCTGAGTAGTATTCCATTGTTTATGTATACTGCATCTTCTTTATCCATTCATCTGTTGATTAACATTTAGGTTCCTTCCATGTCTTGGCTATTGTAAATAGTGCTGCAATAAACATTGGGGTACATGTATCCTTTTGAATAAGAGTTTCCTCTAGATGTATGCCCAGAAATGGGATTTCAGGATTGTACATTTAGATTTTGTTTTACATAGTGGCTGCACCAGTTTACATCCCCACCAACAATATAGGAATGTTCCTTTTTCTCCATACCTTCTCCAACATTTATTATTTGTAGGTTTTTAGTGATAACCATTCTGAATGATGTGAGGTGAGACCTCATTGTAGTTTTTATTTATATTTCTCTAATAGTTAGCAAAGTTGAGCATCTTTTCACCTGCCTATTGCCAACTGTATGTCTTCTTTGGAGAAATGTCTGTTCAAGTCTTTTGCTCATTTCTTGATTGGGATGTTTTTGTTGTTGTTGCTGCTCTTGTTGATTTGTGTGAACTGTTTGTACATTTTGGAAATTAGGCCCTTGTCAGTCCCTTGGCTTTTTTCTATTATGGGTCAGTACTCTAAAAATAGCATTAGTAGGTACTAGATAATGGCTGTTAATTTTGTCTTTAATACAAACATACTGCCCTTTTGATCTAGGATCTTTAAGACTTGGGTGAAGCAAACAACTAGCCAGATTCATTCAGTGGTGAGGTTTTCTTTGCAGGCTCAGTCCCTTCTTTATCTATTTTCTTAAACCACATGCTTTTCCTCTTTGGCTACTCATTTCCTCTCTGGTCACACTTGTTTCATTTTGTTTCCACCCTGGTCACACACTTTGAAAAGTACTGAGATTGCTCCAGATATTGTGTATGTTGTTATCTCTCTTTTGTACATGAGGAAACTGAGGCTCAGAATGATGAAAAATTGTTAACATCACCTCAGTGGTAAAGTGCAGATAGAGCCGGGGTTCAGATTTGGGTAACTGTGGCTTCTAAGTCCATCATCTTTCCACTAAGGCGATCTTTCAGCCCCCAGCACGTGTTTTATCCAGACTTGAGCCTTTCTTTAGTCTTGTCCCCTTCATCCCCAACTCCAAACCTTCCAGTGCGTTAGAGGACAATTCTGTGTTTTGTTTTGCCATGCCACATGGCACGTGGGATCTTAGTTCCCCAACCAGGGATTGAACCTGCACCCCTTGTGTTGAAAACTCAGAGTCTTAACCACTGGACCATGGGGAAGCCCTCAACCACAATTCTGAAGAGGCTTCCCAGTCCTGCACACATCATTCATACCCTTCTTCAGCCTGAGGTATGCAGTCTCCACCTTAAACATGGGTCAGAGTCCCAAGGATGGGAAGGGTGAACTCAAACCCATGAGAAAGGTCCTGAAGTGGGAAGCTGTGAGAACTCTGGCCCTGCTCACTAGAGCCACTGAACTCTAAATTTTGGTGGCACAGAAGTAAGGAGAGCCCATGCTACTTCTCCCCTGTCTAGAGAAACGCAGATTCAGGATCTCTGTTCCAGGGCTTAGAGTGATGGCTCAGATTCTACTACAGGCTTTGATTTCAGTCCTGGTCTCACCACGCACCAACTCTGCCACCTTGGACTGATTGCCTAGCTTCTCTGTGCCTCGGTTTCCTCATCTGTAAATGGAAATATAACATCAACATACAATTCAGTTTTGTTGTGACCATGAACCACAATAATCGTACCTGAAAAATATCTAGTGTGGTGCCTGGTACATAGTTGATTCTGTTTCAATCACTAAGTCATGTCCAATTCTCAGGGACCCCATGAACTTTGGCACACCAGGTTCACCTGTCCATGGAATTTTCCAGGCAAGAATACCAGTTGTTGTTCAGTCACTAAATTGTGACTCCTTGCGACCCAACGTACTACAGCACACCAGGCTTCCCTGTCCTTCACTCTCTCCCGGAAATTGCTCAAATTCATGTCCATTCAGTCAGTGATGTTATCTATCCATCTCATCCTCTGACGCCCCCTTCTCCTCCTGCCCTCAATTTTTCCCAGAATCAGGGTCTTTTCCAGAGACTTGGCTCATCACATCAGGTGGCCAAAGTATTGGTGCTTCAGCTTTAGCAGCAGTCCTTCCAATGAATATTCAGGGTTGATTTCCTTTAGGATTGACTGCTTCCCTGGTGGTTCAGATGGTAGAGAATACTGGAATGGGATTGCCATTTCCTCCTCCAGGGGATCTTCCTGTCCCAGGGACTGAACCCAAGTCTCCTATATCTTCTGCATTGGCAGGTAATTCTTTACCCCTGAGCCACCTAGGAAGCCCCTGGTACATAATTCAGTTCAGTTTAGTTCAGTCGCTCAGTCGTGTCTGACTCTTTGCGACCCCATGAACCACAACATGCCAGGCCTTCCTGTCCATCACCAACTGCTGGAGTCTACCCAAACCCATGTCCATTGAGTCGGTGATGCCATCCAACCATCTCATCCTCTGTTGTCCCCTTCTCCTCCTGCCCTCAATCTTTCCCAGCATCAGGGTGCTTCAAAAAAATTAACTGCTTGGGGGACTTCCCTGGGCTTCCCTGGTGGCTCAGATGGTAAAGAATCCTCCTGCAATGCGAGAGACCAGAGTTCCATCCCTGGGTTGGGAAAATGCCCTGGAGGAGGGCATGGCAATCCACTACAGTATTCCTGCCTGGAGAATCCTCATGGACGGAGGAGCCCAGCAGGCTACAAGTTCATGGGGTCACAAAGAGTCAGACATGACTGAGCATCCAATGGCTAATACTTTGTGCTGCCAATGCAGGCAGAGCAGGTTTGATCCTTGGTCAAGAAGCTAAGATCCCACAGGCTGTGCAGTGCAGCCAATAAATTAAAAAAAAAAAAAACAGTTCTTGTTGATACTAAAAGTTTGTGATTTTTTTCTTAGGCAAAAACAAAGATCTCACTCAAACTTTCTGTCCCCCAAGACCAGTAGAAAATTTGGAGTTCTGAGTTTGCCCTCTGTCCTGGCATCCACACACAAAGGCGGTTATTTTTCAGTTCACTTATGTCTGGAATGCTCCCTAATAGGAGGCTCTCCTCAAGAGCACTCCAAAGGCAAGGCAGAAACTACCCCTCACTTTCTAACATAAATGATTAGAGACCTCACAGCTTGTGAAGACCCCAGAGTCACTTCCTTATTCACAAACACCACATCAATATGCCACCATTCCTTTCTTTGCTAAGCCCAATTTCACTATTCTGTACTTTGTCCCTACTAGTTGGAGAAGGCAATGGCACCCCACTCCAGTATTCTTGCCTGGAAAATTCCATGGACGAAGGAGCCTGGTAGGCTGCAGTCCATGGAGTCGCCAAGAGTCAGACACGACAGAGCAACTTCACTAGGTGCTGGGCACTGAGTTAGGTGCATAAGCCCCATTGGATGAAAGAGACAGCATCCCAGTGGATCATAATCTAGTGGAAAATGGAAAGTAACCAGTATACCAGCAAAAACACTATCACTGGAAATTGTGAGAAGTTCTATGATGGATAAAATCAGAAACCAGAGTGTAATGGGGAATCTACCTAGAAGAGGAATAAAGGGAGAGACTCTCTGATGAAGAGACATTTAACCTGAGGGCTGAAAGGGGACGGGAGGAAGGGGAAGGTAAAGGGGAAGGGAGAGAACAGGTGAGTGCTTGGAGGGACAGAAGGGAGGCAGGTGGAGCTGGAGCACACCAGGGAGCAGAGCAGTTGTGAAGCAGGAGATCCTCCAGGTTCCACTTTTACAACTGGCCTCCTGTTTGCATCTCATGGGACACTAAGACCTGAGCTTCAGGCTGAATTTTTACAACTATCCTCCTGTTTGCTTTTTCTGAGAGGGGAGATAGGAGGGCTCCAGATAAGGCATTTACCATCAGCCTCCTGTTTGCATTTCAAAATAGAAATAACAACAGAAACAGGGTAGACAGTCTTTGTCTCTAGTAAACACCTTAAGGTAACAGTCAAGGCAAGAACAAAGAGGGAAAAAACCCTGTTTGAGTAAACGATTAAGGGATCACCACTCTCCCTCCCCCCACTTCTTGGGGCAAGGGAGACACTACACATGCTAGAAAGTCTCTTTGGGGTCAAAAGTCAGAATAATGCCAGGCTTGCTTCTCCCAGAAACCTTCCCATCAAGATCCATCTTGGCTGAGGAGTGAGCGCTCTGCTCAGGAGGATATCTTAAGACAAATTAGCCAGAGGGGGACAGAACAAGATGATTGGCCTAAAGGAAGACAAAGACCCAAGAAATTGTCCCCATATACTGCAGCCATGAAATTAAAAGATGCTTGCTTCTTGGAAGGAAAGCTATGACAAACCTAGGTAGCATATTAAAGCAGAAATTTGTCAACAAAGGTCCATGTAGTCAAAGCTATGGTTTTCCAGTAATCATGTATGGGTGTGAGAGTTGGACAATAAGGAAGGCTGAGTGCCAAAGGATTGATGCTTTTGAACTGTGGTGTTGGAGAAGATTCTTGAGAGTCCCTTGGATTGCAAAGAGATCAAACCAGTCAATCCTAAAAGAAATCAACTCTGAGTATTCATTGGAGGGACTGTTGCCCACGGGAGGAGCTACCCCACGCCCCAATGCCCCAGGCCAGGGGCGGCGGGCGGGAGGAGCTACCCCACGTCCAAGGAGCCATGGCTGCACGGGCGCAGGAGGGCCTAGAGGAACTATCCCATGTTGAAGGTCAGGAAGGGCGGTGGTGAGGAGATACCCCTCATCCAAGGTAAGGAGCACTGGCCGCGCTTTGCTGGAGCAGCCGTGAAGAGATACCTAACGCCCAAGGTAAGAGAAACCCAAGTAAGACGGTAGGTGTTGCAAGAGGGCATCAGAGGGTAGACACACTGAAACCATACTCACAGAAAACTAGTCAATCTAATCACACTAGGACCACAGCCTTGTCTAACTCAATGAAACTAAGCCATGCCCATGGGGCAACCCAAGACGGGTGGGTCATGGTGGAGAGATCTGACAGAATGTGGTCCACTGAAGAACAGAATGGCAAACCACTTCAGTATTCTTGCCTTGAAAACCCCATGAACAGTATGAAAAGGCAAAATTATAGGATACTGAAAGAGGAACTCTGCTGGTAGTAGGTGCCCAATATGCTACTGGAGATCAGTGGAGAAATAACTCCAGAAAGAATGAAGGGATGGAGCAAAAGCAAAAACAATACCCAGCTGTGGATGTGACTGGTGATAGAAGCAAGGTATGATGCTGTAAAGAGCAATATTACATAGGAACCTGGAATGTCAGGTCCATGAATCAAGGCAAATTCGAAGTGGTCAAACAAGAGATGGCAAGAGTGAACATCGACATTCTAGGAATCAGCAAACTAAAATGGACTGGAATGGGTGAATTTAACTCAGATGACCATTATATCTACTACTGCGGGCAGGAATCCCTCAGAAGAAATGGATTAGCCATCATGGTCAATAAAAGAGTCCAAAATGCAGTACTTGGATGCAATCTCAAAAATGACAGAATGATCTGTTCGTTTCCAAGGCAAACCATTCAATATCACAGTAATCTAAGTCTATGCCCCAACCAGTAATGTTGAAGAAGCTGAAGGTGAACGGTTCTATGAAGACCTACAAGATCTTTTAGAACTAACACCCAAAAAAAGATGTCCTTTTCATTATAGGGGACTGGAATGCAAAAGTAGGAAGTCAAGAAACACCTGGAGTAACAGGCAAATTTGGCCTTGGAATACGGAATGAAGCAGGGCAAAGACTAATAGAGTTCTGCCAAGAAAATGCACTGGTCATAGCAAACACCCTCTTCCAACAACACAAGAGAAGACTCTACACATGGACATCACCAGATGGTCAACACCAAAATCAGATTGATTATATTCTTTGCAGCCAAAGATGGAGAAGCTCTATACAGTCAGCAAAAACAAGACCAGGAGCTGACTGTGGCTCAGATCAGGAACTCCTTATTGCCAAATTCAGACTTAAATTGAAGAAAGTAGGGAAAACCACTAGACCATTCAGGTATGACCTAAATCAAATCCCTTATGATTATACAGTGGAAGTGAGAAATAGATTTAAGGGCCTAGATCTGATAGATAGAGTCCCTGATGAACTATGGAATGAGGTTCATGACATTGTACAGGAGACAGGGATCAAGACCATTCCCAAGAAAAAGAAATGCAAAAAAGCAAAATGGCTATCTGGGGAGGCCTTACAAATAGCTGTGAAAAGAAGAGAAGTGAAAAGCAAAGGAGAATAGGAAAGATATAAGCATCTGAATGCAGAGTTCCAAAGACTAGCAAGAAGAGATAAGAAAGCCTTCCTCAGTGATCAATGCAAAGAAATAGAGGAAAACAACAGAATGGGAAAGACTAGAGATCTCTTCAAGAAAATTAGAGATACCAAGGGAACATTTCATGCAAAGATGGGCTCGATAAAGGACAGAAATGGTATGGACCTAACAGAAGCAGAAGATATTAAGAAGAGGTGCAAGAATACACAGAAGAACTGTACAAAAAAGTTCTTCACGACCCAGATAATCACGATGATGTAATCACTCATCTAGAGCCAGACATCCTGGAATGTGAAGTCAAGTGGGCCTTAGAAAGCATCACTACAAACAAAGCTAGTGGAGGTGATGGAATTCCAGTTGAGCTATTTCAAATCCTGAAAGATGATGCTGTGAAAGTGTTGCACTCAATATGCCAGCACATTTGGAAAACTCAGCAGTGGCCACAGGACTAGAAAAGGTCAGTTTTCATTCCAATCCCAAAGAAAGGCAATGCCAAATAATGCTCAAACTATTGCACAATTGCATTCATCTCCCATGCTAGTAAAGTAATGCTCAAAATTCTGCAAGCCACAGGTATACCTGTGGTGGATTCATTTTGATATTTGGCAAAACTAATACAGTTATGTAAAGTTTAAAAATAAAATAAAATTTAAAAAAAAAAAAAAGGAAAAAAAAAAAAATTCTGCAAGCCAGGCTTCAGCAATACGTGAACCGTGAACTTTCTGATGTTCAAGCTGGTTTTAGAAAAGGCAGAGGAACCAGAGATCAAATTGCCAACATCTGCTGGATTATGGAAAAAGCAAGAGAGTTCCAGAAAAACATCTATTTCTGCTTTATTGACTATGCCAAAGCCTTCTACTGTGTGGATCACAATAAACTGTGGAAAATTCTGAAAGAGATGGGAATACCAGACCACCTGACCTGCCTCTTGAGAAATATGTATGCAGGTCAGGAAGGAACAGTTAGAACTGGACATGGAACAACAGACTGGCTCCAAATAGGAAAAGGAGTATGTCAAGGCTGTATATTGTCACCCTGTTTATTTAACTTATATGCAGAGTACATCATGAGAAACGCTGGACTGGAAGAAACACAAGCTGGAATCAAGATTGCGAGGAGAAATATCAATAACCTCAGATATGCAGATGACACCACCCTTATGGCAGAAAGTGAAGAGGAACTAAAAAGCCTCTTGATGAAAGTGAAAGTGGAGAGTGAAAAAGTTGGCTTAAAGCTCAACATTCAGAAAACGAAGATCATGACATCCGGTCCCATCACTTCATGGGAAATAGATGGGGAAACAGTGGAAACAGTGTCAGACTTTATTTTTCTTGGCTCCAATATCACTACAGATGGTGACTGCAGCCATGAAATTAAAATACGCTTACTCCTTGGAAGGAAAATTATGACCAACCTAGATAGCGTATTCAAAAGCAGAGACATTATTTTGCCAACAAAGGTCCGTCTAGTCAAGTCTATGGTTTTTCCTGTGGTCATGTATGGATGTGAGAGTTGGACTGTGAAGAAGGCTGAGCACCGAAGAATTGATGCTTTTGAACTGTGGTGTTGGAGAAGACTCTTGAGAGTCCCTTGAACTGCAAGGACATCCAACCAGTCCATTCTGAAGGAGATCAGCCCTGGGATTTCTTTGGAAGGAATGATACTAAAGCTGAAACTCCAGTAGTTTGGCCACCTCATGCGAAGAATTGACTCATTGGAAAAGACTCTGATGCTGGGAGGGATTGGGGGCAGGAGGAGAAGGGGACGACAGAGGATAAGATGGCTGGATGGCATCACTGACTCAATGGATGTGAGTCTGAGTGACTCATGTGCTGTGATTCATGGGGTCGCAAAGAATCGGACACGACTGAGCGACTGAACTGAACTGAATTGCACTGAATACTTTGAGCACCTGATGCAAAGAGCTGACTCATTGGAAAATATCCTGATACTGAGAAAGACTGAAGGCAAAAAGAGAAGGGGTTGCAAAGGATGAGATGGTTAGATAGCCTCACCAACTCAATGGACATGCATTTGAGCAAACTCCGGGAGATAATGGAGGACAGAGGAGCCTGGCGAGTTGCAATCCTTGAGGTTGCACAGAGTCGGACACTATTTAGCGACAGAACAACAATATAAAAGATTTAAACTTCCCAAAGGCGTGACTCTCTCTCTGAGTCTGCCTGTGGGTCTTTCTGCATGTACTTTTCTTTACCAATATACTCCTTCCTTTTCTCCTTACCTTCTGCTTCCTCAACTGAATTCTTTCTTGACAAGGCAGGCATGGACTAGGGATCCAGACCCTAGCTGCTGGCTTCTGTGGTCTAATGGTTTAGGATTCCTGGTCTGGGAACTAAACTCTTGCCCCCTGCTACTGCTCAATGACATTTGCTGCTGTGTGTGTCCAAAATCAGTTGGAGAATACCTTGGTCCCAAGTGAGGCAGGCCTTGAGGACTCTGGTAGAGCAAGAATTTTATTTTTAAAAAACCTTACTTCTTTTACCTTTCTAAACAAAATGGGCCTTAGGAAGCACTGCTATCAATAAAGCTAGTGGAGGCAATGGAATTCCAGCAGAGCTATATAAAATCCTAAAAGATGACCCTATCAAAGTGTTACACTCAATAGGTGAGCAAATTTGGAAAACCCAGCAGTGGCCATAAGACTGGAAAGAGTCAGTCCTCACCCCAATTCGCAAGAAGGGCAGTATTTAAAGAATGTTCAAACCACCGGACAATCGCATTCATCTCCCATGCTCCTAAGGTCATGCTCAAAATTCTGCATTCTAGGCTACAGCACTATGTGAACCAAGAACTTCCAGACATCCAATCTGGGTTTGGAAAAAACAGAGGAACCGGAGATCAAATTGCTGGAACATAGAGAAAACAAGGGAATTCCAGAAAAACATGTACCTCTATTTCATTGACTATGCTACAGCCTTTGACTGTGTGTTGTGCTGTGCTTAGTCACTCAGTCATGTCCAACTCTTTGTGACCCCATGGACTGTAGCCCACCGGGATCCTCTGTCCATGGTGATTCCCCAGGCAAGAATATTAGAGTGGGTTGTCTTGCCTTCCTCCAGGGGATCTTCCCAACCCCTTGCATCAAATATACCAGGTCTTCCACATTGCAGGCAGATTCTTTATCATCTGAGCCACCAGAAAGCCCAAGAATACTGGAGTGGGTAGCCTATCCCTTCTCCAGGGGATCTTCCCAACCCAGGAATCAGACCGGTATCTCCTGCATTGCAGGCAGATTCTTTACCAGCTGAGTTACCAGAGAAGCCCTAAACATATCTAGAAACACTCATTTGGAGAAAGACATTTTCATACAGTTTGGGTGAAAATGAAGCCATCTGACAGAACCGTGCCATAAACAACACCGACAAGTACAGACTTCCAGGCTGGAATCCTTCCCAAGCCTATAGTTCCCGATTGCCTCTTTCTGGTCCAGGACCCTGGCCACACTCTGTGTTAAATGGTCACCACTGGGTACATCTTCTGTTTGCTGTTAGTGTGAGGGAAAGGAGCCTGGATCTGCTGGTAGCCCGTCTGCAGCCCGTCCAGGAACAGGGGCACTGGGGTGATGGGCACCGAGTCTGGCTGCATGGTGTACCCTGCGAAGTGGGAAGACAGGTACTGCCCCTGATGGGGCACGATTTGGCTTGCTGGCAGTTGAGCATGATGTTCATGGGTATGGTCATGTACACATTGTTCATGGTGCCCTTGGGCAAGCAACAGTTGGTCTGGGACCTGGTCAGGGGTGCCTGGGCCCCTGAGTTGACCCTGGAGCTGGACTGTGTGGATCATAACAAACTGTGGAAAACTCTTAAAGAGATGGGGATAACAGACTATGTTACCTGTCTCCTGAGTAACCTGTATGCGGGTCAAGAAACAATAGTTAGCATCTTGTATGGAACAACTGACTGGTTCAGAACTGAGAAAGGAATACAACAAGGCTGTTTACTGACACCCTGTTTATTTGATTTATATGCAGAGCACATCATGAGAAATGCTGGGCTGGATGAATTACAAGCTGGAATCAAGATTACCAGGAGAAATATCAACAACCTCAGTTATGCAGATGATACCACTCTAATGGCAGAAAGCAAATAGGAATTAAAGAAACTATTGATAAAGTTGAAGGAGGCGAGTGAAAAAAGCTGGCTTAAAACTAAATGTTAAAAAAGCTAAGATCATGGGCATTCAATCCCATCACTTCATGGCTTTCTATTGAAAGGGAAAATGTGGAAGCAGTGACAGTTTTCCTCTTCTTGGGCTCTAAAATCACTTAAAATGGTGCTTGCAGCCAGGAAATTAGAAGATTGCTTCTTGGCATGAAAGCTATGACAAACCTAGACAATGTGTTAAAAAGCAAAGAGATCACTTTGCTGACAAAGGTGCGTATAGTCTAGGTTATGGTCTTTCCAGTCACATGTGGTTGAGACAGCTGGACTATAAAGAAGGCAGAATGCCAAAGAATTGATACTTTAGAACTGTGGTGCTGGAGAAGACTCTTGAGAGTCCCCCAGACAGCAAGGAGATGAAAACAGTCAATCTTAACAGAAATCAACCCTGCATACTCATTGGAAGGACTGATGCTGAAACTGAAGCTCCAATACTTTGGCCACCTGATGTGAAGAGCCAACTTATTGGAAAAGACCCTGATGCTGGGAAATATTGAAGGCAGAAGGAGAAGAGGGCAACAGAGGATGAGATGGTTGGATGGCATCATCAGTGCAATGGACATGAACTTGGGCAAACTCCAGGAGATGGTGGGGCACAGGAAGGCCGGGCATGCTGCAGTCCATAGGGTCGAAAAGAATCAGACATGGCTTAGTGACTGAACAACAACAAGAGACAAATGGAGAGACTTCTCTCAGCAGTCCAATGATTAAGACTCTGTGCTTCCAATGCAGGGGACAGGGTTCGATTTCTGGTCGGTGAATTAAGACCCTACTTACCACAGAGGGCAGCCAAAAATTTTTAAAAACTTAAGACAAAATGGCACCCAAATTTCATTAGTTCCAATGACTAACACATTCATGAATAGAATGTTTGTCCCCTACTCCTGTCTCCCTTCTCTGAATCCTTTTATAAATGGTGTCACCCGTCTCAGCCCTTGGCAGTGGAGTTATTTGCTTATCTGAGCCCCCCATAAGCAACATAGGAAATCATTTTTCTTGGAATAGGGAGTTTTCCACATTAACCACTGCTCCCATATGTTATCACTGAATATTTGCCCACATAGTTCTCTTGCATTAAACAACACTTCCAGACAAAAAGAGGAGTATACATATTAGCTCAGAGCTTGTTTACTCCTTGCAAGGAAAGTTATGACCAACCTAGATAGCATATTCAAAAGCAGAGACATTACTTTGCCAACAAAGGTCCGTCTAGTCAAGTCTATGGTTTTTCCAGTGATCATGTATGGATGTGAAAGTTGGACTGTGAAGAAAGCTGAGCACCAAAGAATTGATGCTTTTGAACTGTGGTGTTGGAGAAGATTCTTGAGAGTCCCTTGGACTGCAAGGAGATCCAACCAGTCCATCCTAAAGGAGATCAGTCCTGGGTGTTCCTTGGAAGGACTGATGCTAAAGCTGAAACGCCAATACTTTGGCCACCTCATGCGAAGAGTTGACTCATTGGAAAAGACTCTGATGCTGGGAGGGATTCGGGGCAGGAGGAGAAGGGGACGACAGAGGATGAGATGGCTGGATGGCATCACCGACTCGATGGACATGAGTTTGAGTGAACTCCGGGAGTTGGTGATGGACAGGGAGGCCTAGCGTGCTGCGATTCACCGGGTCGCAAAGAGTCGGACACGACTGAGCGACTGAACTGAACTGAACTGATTTCTGGTAAAATGAAGCTCTCAGAGAAATAAATAATCTTTTCTGTCTCTGCTGAATTTAAAGACTAGATTCAAACAGTCTTAGGAGAGTTAGGTGTTAGCATAGCTTTCAAAGAAGACCAAAAGAGGGAGCTGATTTCAGCCAAAACATGGCAGGAGAGACCCCGTGTGTTCATTCTGAGTAATAGCTACTGGCATGAGCCTGGTTTTCCCCTGATTAGAAACAGAAAGAATAAATCAGGAGCTTGGAATGAACACAGTTCACTACTATATATGACAGATGACTGATGGGGACCTACTGTCTAGTCCAGGCAACTCTACCTAATATTCTGTGATAACCTATATGAGAAAAGAGTCCATTTATTTATTAATAAAAACAAGTGACATTTCACATTAAAAAAAAAGAAAATTATAGGAGTTAAGTGTAAAAATGTTCTTTATGCATCAGAGCCATTCTTAAGAAGTTTATTTTTTTTCTCTGTAATTAGTTGCCACATTTCCAAATACAACTTAAGAAAGTCAGCTCAGATTCAGTGGCACTAAGAAATAGGAAGTTAGCCTTACAAATGCATTCCAATATACATTAGGTGCAGACAAGTACAGTTTGAGTCCATTTACATAAGTTACCTGCATGCATGCCTGCCAAGTTCCTTCAGTTGTATCTGACACTTTGCGACCCTATGGACTGTAGCCCGCCAGGCTCCTCTGTCTGTGGGATTCTCTAGGCAAGAATACTGGATGGACTGACATGCCCTCTTCCAGGGGACCTTCCCAACCCAGGGGTCAAACCTGTTTCTCTTACGTCTCCTGCATTGGCATACATTCTAAGTTGTTTCAGTCATGTCCAACTCTTTGTGACCCTCTGGACTGTGGCCCGTCAGGCTCCTCTATCTGTGGGATTCTCCAGGCAAGAATACTGGAGTGGATTGCCATGCTCTCCTCCAAAGGATTTTCCCAACCCAGGGATTGAAGCCGCACCTCTTACATCCTGTATTGGCAGGCAGATTCTTTACTACCAGAGCCACCTGGGAAGCCCATAGACGGTACCTAGAATAGTCAAATTCATAGAGTCAGAAAGAACATTGGTAGATGCCAAGGGCTGGGAATGGGGTGGGGAGCGAGGAGTCAGTGTTTAATGGGAACAGTGTTTCAGTTCAAAAAGTGAAAAGTTCAGGAGATAGATGATGGCGAGAGTTGCACAACAATGTGAATGTACTTCATGCCACTGAAATGTACAGGTAAATATGGTTAAAATAGTATGTATTATATTATGTGACTTTTACAATAAAAAACATTAATAAAATAAATGGATCTGCAGGAAAAAAAAAAAAGAAATTGGGTCAGTAATGAGCTGTCTTTCAGCCTTGATGAGACATGGTGTTACCATCGGTGACCATAGTACATTTGGTCCATGTACTATCCAGTGGCTATTTCAACTCTCAACTTTCAGGAGCCTGTGATGACAACTGGAGATCTGGGTTCTAGTCTTGCCTTTGCCTTGGGTGGTTAAGTCACTGAGCTTCACCCGGTCTCAGGGTCAAGAAGGAACTAGGGGATTGGATTCGGTGCTCTTGTAGGCTCTTCTCTGCTGCGTTCAACTCGTAACTTTCAAAACTTCCACCCAAATTCCCAGGCCTGAAAGAGTCCCCACTGCAACTTGTCCAAATATATGGCACTCCCCAAGCTTGGCTGTCAGTGTTTGGGAACACTGTGGTCTCTGTTCCCAAAAAAGAAGACCTGAGTACAAAAGGCCAGTCAGGAGCCAGGAAAGACAGACTCAGACATGAAGCCATGGGAAGCAAATTGGACTCTTCAAACACCCTCTCATCAAGCAGGGCTGGGAACTGGGTGGAGGAGCTGCTTGACACTATCTCTCCCTGGATAAGGACTCCCAGACTCCACCTGCTGGGCACGAGGGGCCTCTGAGTGTTTTGGAGGCCTCTGAGATACATTATTATTCCTTGAATTTCTAATCTTCTGGCCCAGGCTGCTGCATCAAAAAAGTGCAAATTTATTGGGCATTGAATGTGGCAGGCAATGTTCAGAACATTTTGCATATATTAACTCATTTCACCTTCACTACAAGACCCTCCGCAGGCAATTACTGTCCCCACCACATGGGTAAAGAACTCTTAACCCAGAGGTTAAATAACTAGTTTGAGACCACATAGCTCCTAAAGGAACCTCAAGTCCAGGCAGTTGGCTCCACAGCCCATGGTCTTGGTCACCCCCAATACTCTGAACCCCCACAGCTCTGCAGAGTGGCTGCTTAATGAATACATGTTGAGTGAATCAATGTTGAGTGAATGCTTGAATGAATCAAAATGCAACTCACTTCAAGATTCAAGATCCCACTGAGCAGTGTTCCTAGGTTCCAGATTCTCCCAGCCCCTTCCCTTCCTTTCTGGCCCGTATGCGCTTCTTGGCCAGCAGGTCAATTCCTGGCCCATGGAAGGTGTTTGCCCTTCATGACTACAGAGCACTCCTAGCTACCTTTGGAGAGGCGGCCTCACCCATAATCCCCAGTCCTGCTCACTCAGATTTATGTTTATTTTTCTTTAACTGATAACAAGTACCCCTGGGCCTGGGCTAAGGAACACCTGCGTGCCCTGCCCAGTATAGGCATTTTGTTAAAGCACCCGGTGTTCTTTTTAGGCTGTGAACCAGGAATTCAGGATGCCATCAGGCCACACACCTTAACTCTCCACCCTAAAGTGAGCCTTGCCTCAGGGAACGTGTCTCACACACCCCTCTATCCCCCATCAGCCTCCCCAAAGCAGGTTCAATCTCCACTTTAACTCCATCACTTCTAGTGAAGGGAAAGAGGAGAGAGAAACTAATATCTAGTACGAATGCTAGGCTAGCTACTTCAAAAACTTTATACTTTCACATATACAATATTATTGTACTGATTCTACAGGTAATTAAAGCAATGAATGGCCAGGATGTTTGCATAACTCTCCAGTGTTAACCTAGCCAGTGAACAGCAGTGCTGGAATTCAAACCCAGATAAGTCTGGGAACAAAATACATGCTCTTTCTACCCCATGCTGTCTTTGAAGGTGCTTATTAGCACTTCCCCTGGGCTTCCTCTAGGGTGCCAGAATCAATGTTTGGGTAGGAAAAACAAAACAAAACAGTATTTAAGGACCATTTCTTCATCTGCAAAATAGGAATTAAAATAGTTCCTACCAGAAAGGGTTCTTAAAAAGGGTTAAATGAAAAAACCCAAATAAAGAATTTAGCACCAAGATTAAAAAAGAATAAGCACCACTACCCTTCCTCTTCCATTATTTTCCTCCTCTATCTCCTCTGGACAACAGGTGAACAAAAACTGGACCTCACACAAGAGAAGCAGTAACACCAGGCCATTTGGAAGATGAAGGAGCAGTGTGGTGGTAAAAGAAAAGAAAAAAAAATGTAGGTGGTGTAAACATGTAACTTTATATCCAGACAGGCTTGGTTTCAAATGAATACAATTTAAAATCATGTGCTGGGACTTTCCTGGTTGCGCAGTGGTTGAGAACCTGCCTTCCAATGCAGGGGACATGGGTTTGATCCCTGGTCTCAGACGGTAAAGCGTCTGCCTGTAGTGCGGGAGACCCGGGTTCGATCCCTGGGTTGGGAAAATCCCCTGGAGAAGGAAATGGTGACCCACTCCAGTACTCTTGCCTGGAAAAGTCCATGGACTGAGGAGACTGGTAAGCTATAGTCCATTGGGTCACAAAGAGTCGGACACGACTGAGCGACTTCACTTTCTATCTTTCTGGGAACTAAGATCCCTCATGCTGCTGGACAACTAAGCCCCTGAACCTCAACGAAGACTCAGCACAACTAAAGAAATAAAATAAGTAATCATATGCTAGCAAATATGTTTTCAGTAGAGAAATTAGTTAAGTTCTGATTCGAAATTTTTTTTTGGCCACACCACTCAGATTTTGTGATCTTAGTTCCTTGACCAGGGAGCGAACCCAGGGCCATTGCTAGGAAAATACTGAGTCCTTATCTCCGGACCACCAGGAAAACTAAAAATTTTTAAAGAACTGCCGGAAATTCAACAGAGAAAATCACACATGCAAAGAGAAAGCAACAAATAACAAAACACAGAGTTCTGAGATGCTATGTGTTGTCAGAATTGGGCCAGCCCCACTGCCTAGTGGGCTACAGTCCATGAGGTTGCAAAGAATCAGACACCACTGAGTGACTGATGTTCCCATACTGAAAGGTCTTCCAAGGTGGTGCAGTGGTAAAGAATCTCCTTGCCAATGCATGAGTCACAAGAGATGTGGGTGTGATCCCTGGGCTGGGAAGATCCCCTGGAATGGCAACCCACTACAGTACTCTTGCCTGGAAGATTCCATGGACAGAGGAACTAGTGGGTTACAGTTCACTAGGTTGCAAAGAGTTGGACACGACTGAGCACACACACCCACACACATCCATACTAAAACACAAGCAATGAATTCAAAAACAAAATGCAATTCAATTCTATGCCTACTTTTACCATTTTTTTAAAGTTTAGCATAGCTGGCTGCTCAGTCATTAAGTTGTGACAGACTCTTTGAGACCCCATGGGCTGCAGGACTACAGGCTTCCCTGTCCTTCACTATTTCCTGGAGTTTGCTCAAACTCGTATCCATTGAGCCAGTGATGCCATTCAAACATCTTGTCCTCTGTTGTCCCCTTCTCCTCTTGCTGACAGTCTTTCCCAGCAGCAGGGTCTTTTCCAGTGAGTCAGCTTTTCACCTTAGGTGGCCAAAGTATTGGAACTTCAGCTTCAGCATCAGTTCTTCCAAAGAATATTCAGAACTGATTTCCTTTAGGATTGACTAGTTTGGTCTCCTTGCTGTCCAAGGGACTCTCAAGAGTCTTCTTCAACACCACAGTTCAAAAGCATCAATTCTTTGGAGCTCAGCCTTCTTTATGGTTCAACTCTCACATCAATACATGACTACTGGAAAAAATCATAGCTTTGACTATGTGGATCTTTGTGGGCAAAGTAATGTCTCTGCTTTTTAATATGCTGTCTAGGTTTGTCATAATTATTCTTCCAAGAAACAACCATCTTTTAATTTTGTGGCTGCAGTCACCATCTGCATTGATTTTGGAGGCCAAGAAAGTGAAATCTGACACTGTTTCCACATTTTCCCTATGTATTTGCCATGAAGTGATAGGACCAGGTATCTTAATTTTTTTAATGTTGAAGTTTTAAGTGAACTTTTTCACTCTGTCTTTCACTCTCATCAAAAGGCTCTCTAGTTCCTCTTTGCTTTCTACCATTAGAGTGGTATTATCTGCATATGTGAGGTTGTTGGTATTTTTCCAGCATGCAAGAAGCTATTCTTTGAAGGCGAACATTTTCAAGTTTATTTTTATAAAAATATGGCAAATGGTAACAAACAAGCTTATTAAAGTGTTTTAAGATTACAGTTAGAGGGAGCCAATGTAGGAAAAGCTGTAAATTAAAGATGAAAAGGTGAAATGGCATGGACCTCCTCATGGTTCATAACATTGTATAGGAGGTGGTGATCAAAACCATCTCCAAGAAAAAGAAATGCAAAAAGGCTAAATGGTTGTCTGAGAAGGGCTTACAAATAGCCGAAAAAAGAAGAGAAGCAAAAGGCAAAGGAGAAAAGGAAAGATATATCTGTCTAAACGCAGCATTCCAAAGAATAGCAAGGAGAAATAAGAAAACCTTCCTAAGTGAACAATGAAAAGAAATAGAGGAAAACAATAAAAGGGGAAAGACCAGAGATCTTTTCAAGGAAATTAGAGATACCAAGGGAACATTTCATGCAAAGATGGGCACAATAAAGGATAGAAACAGTATGGTCCTAACAGAAGCAGAAGATATTAAGAAGTGGCAAGAATACACATAACTATACAAAAAAGATCTTAATGACCCAGATATCCATGATGGTATTATCACTCACCTAGAAACAGACATCCTGGAGTGCAAAGTCAAGTGGGCCTTAGGAAGCATCATTACAAACAAACCTAGAGGAGGTGATAGAATTCCAGTTGAGCTATTTCAAATCCTGAAAGATGATGCTGTGAAAGTGCTGCACTTAATATGCCAGCAAATTTGGAAAACTCAGCAATGGCCACAGGACTGGAAAAGGTCAGTTTTCATTCCAATCCCAAAGAAAGGCAATGCCAAAGAATGTTCAAACCACCACAAAATTGCACTCATCTCACATGCTAGCAAACAATGCTCAAAATTCTCCAAGCTATGCTTCAGCAGTACATGAACTGAGAAATTTCCTTCCAAGGAATGTGT